>NC_140493.1:3953890-5443890 GCF_964271855.1 Acomys minous | reverse complement strand
AGGGTATGAGATCCGAGGGGCTGGCGTTTGGTAGCATCAGAGGCTAATGTTGCTTCCAACTGTTAGGGGCTTGGAGCATCTGTCAGCGGGGGCTAGGGCGGGTGTGGAGTGAGCTCGGAGGACATCTTATCTAGCTCTAGTGGAGAAAATACTTTTTCCTCTTTCCTTCTTCTAAAGCCCAAAGGAACATGGGTAGAGAATGCGGGGAAGCGGGGCTAAAAGCAGATGTGAGGGGCCAGCTTGGCCTAAAGCAAACCAGGCACTCACGTGGAAGCCACCGTTCATGGTCTCTCCAAACCAGACGTGCTTCTTCTCCTTGCTCTTGCTGCTCCACCAGTTCTTCCGAGGCACGCTTGCTGGATTGGGGTAGACGCAAGTCTCGCCTGTCTCCATGTTGCAGAAAACTTTCATAGCGTCCAAAGTGCAGCCCTGGTTGGGGTCAATCCAGTAGTCTCCTGCGGGGGAAAGAGACAGCGTCCGTCAGATTCATATTCAAACCTGAGGGGCAGGCCGGCTGTTTAGAGGCAGAGAGCCTATTGGGAAACTAGGTCCAGGGAGATTTACATGTGGCTTAAACAGAGTCCGATAGAAGGACAAGGGGACAAAAAAAAACTGCATGAGAGAACTAATGCTAAGGAGGAGGGGTGTAGGCAAGGGAAAAGGGCAGAGGAGAGCTTGTCTGCTGGATCCGCCCTGCAGTCACTTCTGTCATGGTCATTCACCAAAACCTTCCAGGTCTGATTCTGCCCTGCCCTGAGGTACAGTGGGGTTTGTGTGCCTGGCTGCTGAAGGTAGCCACACGGGTGGGCTGACTCCCATCTCTCTGGGGGCATGTCCTTCAGGCTCACCGCTCTTCCACTCTGGGTGGCAGAGTTTCAGGTCTTGGCAAGTGCGAGCAGGATTCTTGCGGGAGCCATCGGGGCTTCGGATGCTTTCAATCTGGTTATTCAGTGACTTGAGTGTTGCGTCCACCTCAACGTCGTGCTGTCTCAGGGTACTGGATGCCTCATCTGCCCGCATGTACTGCAGGGGATCAGGGCCCTTCTCTCTCTGGCCTAAGCCAGCAAAGGCTGACATGTCAATGCCGGGACCGGGAGGACCTGGAGGGCCAGGGGGACCAGGATTTCCAGGAGGACCCTGCGATAGGAAATAGAGATGTCAGTCAGGAAGCATGGGGATGAGGCCTTCCTCTGTGTCCATCTGCTCGAAGTATCCTAGTGCATCCCTTCCTATTCTTGTGGTGGGGACCAAGGGCAGCAGGACCAAGAAAACCACAGCATCTTCCCCACTTCCTCCCTGACCCTTCTGTTTCTCAGAACCCATCGTGAGCTCTGTGACCACCCTAGAGGGCCCTCGGCCTATAGGATGGTGGATCATAAGCACCTATAACATACCAGGAACACTTGGGATGGCAGGGAGGGATCAGGACACTTACAGCAGGGCCAGTTTCGCCTGAACGTCCACGGGGACCTGGAGGTCCGATGGGGCCAGGGATTCCATTAGAGCCATCTTTGCCAGAGGGACCAACGGGGCCAGGTGGACCCTGAAGGCCGAGAGAGAAGAGATGGTGAGAAAACAGTGTCCGTCCCAGGGGCAGCTGCAGAGCAGCTACAGCTATAGAGATGGCCTTCATGGTGGCACTAGTCACACCACTCTACCTCCAAGTCTCCACATTGCTCGGCCATACTCCCTAAATCCATCTCCACTTGGCCAAGGACCCACGGGTTAGTGCCATGTCTCTATGAACCTCCTAAGTCATGTTTACAACATTATTTTTTTAATCAGGTTTGTCTTCCAGCCACCGTAACCTCAGATGCTTATGTCTATGGTCACTGCAAGAAAGTCCTACTTTTCTCAGGGTACCTCCTGAGTGAGGACCGCTAAGCCCGAGGCTCCTTGCAGAAGCAGTGCTTACCCCTGTCCATCCCCTGGATGAGGCCTTGGCCCACCCGGCAGAAAAGCTCACTCCATCCCCCTAAACCATCTCACTTACTCTAGGGCCAGAAGGACCAGCAGGGCCAGAAGCACCCTGATCTCCGGAAGGACCCTGTGGAAAAAAAGAAAATAGTAGAGGTCAACACAGCTGGGTATAGAAATACATCTCCTTCAGAATGGGAGGCAAACACACGCCCCTTTGCCCCTCCTCCTGCTCCTCCTCTTCTACCCGCTAAGAGAACCCAGGGGCTTTGGAGAAAGGTCCCAAGCTTTTGGGGTAGCAAGGGAAGCTCCATGGGCCTGAAAAGTGGGAGGTCTTTCTTGGGCAGCCTTCTCGTGGAAAATGCAGTGACACCCACCGGAGGGCCAGGCAGACCCTGCAGACCAGTGAAACCTCGGTGTCCCTTCAGTCCCCTCTCGCCAGGCTCTCCAGATTCTCCTTTGTCACCTCGGGGGCCTTGAGGACCCTATGAACAAGAAACACACCGATTCGGTCAAGTATAGTCCAATATGTGTCTTATCTGAGACCCGGTGTCCCCCTTTTCTGAGGGGGACAGTGCAGGATGCTCCAATACTTACTGGGATTCCACGGGCTCCAGCAGGTCCTGAGGGGCCCATAGGACCTTGTGCACCCTGTGAGGAGAGAGAGCAAGAACAGCATCAGGGAGCAGTCAGGGCAGGAAGTCACTCTCCAAATCCACGGGCTACCTCCAGACGCTCAAAACAGGGAAAGCAAACATTGAACACCCCCCCCCCCGACACTTGGTCACCCTCTTCACCGCGGCGCCTCTGAGCTCAGGGTACTCACAGACTCTCCTCGGTCCCCTTGTTTGCCAGTTGGGCCAGCTGGGCCAGGGGAACCTGGGGGCCCAGGAGCTCCAGGGGCGCCCAGTGCGCCTGTCTCACCACGATCACCCTGTAGAAGGAAGGAATCAGATTCAGCAAAGAACATCCCAGAAGAAGTGAGGAAAGAACCTTGGTTACACAACGCAGTCCCGTGACCCCACCACCCCCACCCCCACCCTCATGCCAGAACAGACACTGGTCACTCACCTTGACTCCAGCTGCACCGTCTCTGCCAGGGGGTCCATCAGCACCAGGGCTGCCCTGGACATGGGACAAGAGGATTCACTTAGAGCCACCACTCTCTATTTGCTCTCTCACTCCGGTCTGAAGTGTAGGCCTGTTCACTTCCGCCCAACTGAGACTTCAGGGCTAACACATCCTCTGAGCTTCCACCCACCCAGTCCTGGTCTCTCTGTGCATCCTTCCCTCAAGATCCTCCCTCCACACCAAGGTCTTGTGCTCACCTCTCGTCCAGGTTCACCTGCAGGCCCTGTCAGGCCAGGAGGCCCCACAGGACCAGGAGGACCTCTGTCTCCAGATGCACCAGGTGCCCCCTGCTTGCCAGGCTCACCCTGAAGGGATTTAGACAAGGGCCATGATATTAAGCATCCCTGCCAGGGCTCCACCCCCTTCTTCAGCGGATACACCAAAGGGATGCTTCCAAGGGTGCTGAGGGTACCAAGGGAAGGAAGGCTTAGGGTACCGCTGCAGCCAAAGCACTTGGCTAAAAGCTCTGAGCCTGAGCCAGGCCTGGCCTAGCAGGGATGAAGGATGAAGCGTCTTCCACTCACCGATGGGCCAGGAAGGCCAGGGAATCCTCTTTCACCACGCTGTCCAGGCAGACCAACAATGCCCCTTTGACCAGCCAGCCCCTGGGGACCTGGGGGACCATCAGAGCCCTAGGAGGAGAAGAAAAGAGCTGGCACGGAGGTTTGGCCTGGCTGTGACTCCTCCCACCTGTCTTGTCCATGCTATACAGCTCCCCTCCCACGTCTCCTACAGCCCCGCGCCTTCCTCCCGGTGTTCAGAGGGGCCCACGGGCCTGGTGGGACACTTACAGAAGGACCATCATTTCCAGGCTCGCCTTTATCGCCGGGAGCTCCAGCAGGACCTTGAAGTCCAGGGTCACCAGCTCGGCCAGGGGGGCCAGTGTCTCCTCGAGCACCTTTGGGACCATCTTTTCCAGCAGGACCAGGGGGGCCAGCAGGTCCAGGGTTACCCTAGGAGAAACAAACACGGAGAGTATTTGATAACTTGTCACCGGCCTCACCCAAGTTACTGAAGCCACTGTAGCCTTGGGGGAGCAAAGCACTGCAAACTGCTAGCTCTGTTCTCCTCTCCCTCTCCCCTGGGGAGCCAGCTGTGGCCCCATCACCCATGCTATGGCTCCATCACCCATGCTGTGGCTCCATCACCCATGCTTTGCCTTTCCCCACCATGTGGAATTTCTCTTGGTGGCTCAGCTTCCTCCTCTATCATACAGATTCCTCCAGAATCAGCTCCAACCTTGCCCCTGTGGTCTGAGCTTTCTGTTCACCCAGTACCTCTTCTTCCACACAGAATTGGTGTGTGGAATTTTTCCTCATCTCCTCTCTCACTGAAGCCGCCCCCCCCCCCCAATTATCAGGTCTGGGGCTCATGGGCTTTTTTTTTTTTAATAGTGTGTGGATGTAGGTGCATTGAACAACCTTGGAAGGGCATCATGCCAACTCTTCGAGCATACCAAGTCTGAGGGTAAAAGCAAGCCATACAGGAAGGCTGGGTGCTTCCCGCTCGCTCCCAGCTGACAGTGACCAGTCAGCATGGTAGGTATGAAGAAAAGTCAGGGCCATAGGGAGCTCTTATTGACCCCTATGTTTGGTGGACTGCTCTAGAAGGTTCTGACCCTATCTGGGTCTCCCATGCCAGAAGTAAAGTAGATCTAACCAGGAATGACACTTACATTCGAGCCTGGGGGTCCAACGCGGCCAGCAGCTCCAGGGAATCCAGTGGCTCCCTATGGGCACCGGGAGCGGGGAGGGGGGAAAGAAAGGCCCTGAATACTTCAGGTTCTTAGCAAGGGAGGAGAGTCAAGTTGGCAGGACAGAGAGTATGCCTCAGAGATGGGGAATCAAGAAAGGGCCAGGGGCTGCAAAACAGGAAGTGAGTAGCTAGAGGGAAAGGGGGTCCCCACTGCACCTGGCCATATAATCAGGCATGGGGCGGGGTAGGGGGTGCGTCCAGCCTTCAGGGAGCTAAGTGGCAGAGCTGAGGGCTGGGAGGGAGATTCTGGGGTGACTATGCACACAGCAGAGGTGTCCTCTCTCCTGCAGGATGGGCTTAGCCTGTGCATGTTTAAGGCTGCGGTGGGTGGGAGTGGAGAATCTTGAACCTCGCCACTGAACAAGTCATTTGTGGGGGGCAGATTCACTCACCGGGGGGCCTTGGGCACCACGGGCTCCCTTAGGACCAGTCACTCCAGTAGGACCCTGGGAAGGAAAGAAGCCAGTGATGAAGACTGGTGGACCTGGGGAGGGCAGCAAGCATCTGTCTGAACTTTAATATAGGACACCTGAGGGCCAGGCTGTCAGAGCAGAGCGTCCCAACACTAGGACCCTGTGCAAAAGCTATCATGGGCAGTTCTAAGGGCCTCACCACTGGAGACTGCAAGTCTTCTACAAAGACAACCCCAAGGTCTCACCTCCTGGGAAACCTGCTCTCTCTGCTCCTCCAGGAGACCAAGCACTTTGCTTTGGCCATCTGCAGTCAGGGGGCACAGCCTATCCTCAGTGCAAGTGACCTAACACCCCATCTGTGTGCCTCACTCACCAGAACCTAGCAGAAGCTCCTCCCTACACGGCTGACACGCCCACCAGGTTCCCAGTTAGGCTCCGCCTGTGTGATCTACCAGGGCCCTCCTGCTCTCCTGGCTGCCTCTGCCTCATGAAGTCAGTGATGCTCACCTGTGGTCCAGGGGCTCCAGAGGGGCCTTGGGGGCCGGGGGCACCAGCATTTCCTTTCTGTCCAGCTTCTCCTTGATCACCCTTGGGGCCAGGCTGGCCATCAGCACCCTGTAA
The DNA here is from genome assembly GCF_964271855.1 of Acomys minous. NCBI lineage: Eukaryota > Metazoa > Chordata > Mammalia > Rodentia > Muridae > Acomys > Acomys minous. Next base: position 5,438,053 of record NC_140493.1, on the reverse strand, counting down.
GAGGAAGAAGGGACAGATGAAACGACAGGCAAGCTGGCTGTCCCAGATTCTGCCAACCGGTTCTGAGAGTACACGGCCATGTGTCTGCCCTGGGCCTGGAAACTGGGTTTAAGACAGGGTTGTTCTGTTGCTATGGAAATGTGAAAGAATGGGAGGAAGTTCATCTTTCCCTTTATTGCCCTCTTGCTCCCCTTTCCTCTGTCCCCCACCAGAAGGTGCCCTTGAGAGCCGGGTGTGGAGCCAGACGGCATGGGAGTAGGGTAGACAGAGATACTCACGGGAGGCCCAGCGAATCCAGCAGGTCCAGGTGGCCCAGTCTCTCCACGTTCACCCTGTGAGAGGACCAGGAGGTGTCAGGCCCTGTTGCCTGCCTCTGTGCTCTCCTCAGGGTCAGAGTCTACTGCCCACCTGAGCTTTGTGTCCACCCCCTTCCCCCCAGAGAGAAGGCATCTGAGTGACCTGAGTCCCAGGGACCCAGAACAGAAAGCCTCAGCTCAAAGGTCCTGAGCCCTGACCATGCCTGGACCTGTGTGACCCTTCCCTTTCCTCTCACCCCTAGCCCCAAAGCACAGGACCAGGCTGAAAGGCTCTGTTGGCTTCCTCACTTTTGGGGCCAGGGAGAGCGTGATTCAGAGCGACACACTCACCGGAGCACCACGAGCACCAGTACTTCCTGTAGGGCCAGGAGGTCCCACTTCTCCCTAGGAGTGGGAAAGGTAGGAGTCAGAGTGGGCCCTGAGGACCCAAGTAGACCTAGGGATCCCCGACGTTGGCAAGAGGACTCTGGGGCCATAGACCTCACTCTACATCCAGCTTTCTTCAAGTCCCAGCCGTCCCATCTGTCTCTTCAAGGCCTAGGCTGGGGACACTTTCTACCAGGCAGTGGCCCCCACCTTACAGGCCCCACAAGTCACACGCTAATAGGGCCCCCCACCCTTCAATTTTGCCGCCATTGTGGAAGATGATGGCAGGTGGGTAAGATTTGGCTGTGTCTGGTAAGAGGTAAGAAGGGATGGCATTCTGGGGGAGGTGGACAGAGGAAGGAAGGTCAGCCACAACTCACCTTCTCCCCATTAGCACCTGCTGGACCTGGGGGGCCGATGGGCCCAGTCAGACCCTGGAGGGAGAAAGGTGGAGAAAAAAAGAGGTAGACAGAGTCAGGCCAGTATCACGAGGTTCCTCAGGGATTCTGGGAGGCCCAAACCCAATAGACTTTGGTGTACCCTCCCATGGTCTCAGAGCCCACACTCACTGTCTGGTCCCCAGGTCTAAAACCAAAGTCCCCATAGTTTCTCCACTCCTTTTCTGAGTGCTAGAGGCTCATGGGAAATGCCTGTATCGGCACCATCCCAGCTCCCGAGTCCAACAACCAGCATTTACTTACTCTTCCACCGTCCTTTCCAGGAGCTCCCTCTGGGCCTTTCTCACCAACATCGCCCTGTGGGAGAGAAAACCAGGGACCTTAGAGGACACTTCAAGAGAAGCTGCTAGGTCAGCTTGCCTGGAGAAGGTTCTGGAACCCAGTCCTGCCTTGGAGGTATTTTCTATGGGCTTAGGGCCGGCGACAAAGGGTAACAAGAGGTTTGCTTGTTGTTTGTGGGGGGCCTCCTAGTTTCTCAGAGAAACAGCCAGGATCCTCGCTTCCAGAAGTACATGGAATAAGTGTGAGGGGATGAAGTGAGGCAGCTGTGGCTTCGGGGTGAAGCCCAGGACTTACTCTGTCTCCCTTGGGCCCAGCGATACCAGCTGCTCCCCTCTCACCAGGCATTCCCTGGAGACCTGGAGGGCCCTGAGCCCCAGGAGGGCCATCTGGGCCAGGTGCACCCTAGGGAGGAAGACAAGAGGAATCTGTAGTGAGCAATACCTCTCTCACAGCCCATTGTGTGCAGCCTGGGAAACCAATGTCCCAAACCTCTGCTCTTCCCTCTTTTCTTCCCCTTTAAATTCCCTCCCCAGCGCCACTGCCCTCCTAAGCCTCCTTCTTTCCATGCTCCCTCGCCTCCCTCCCTCCCCTCAGTGAGCTCCCCTAGTGCTGGATGGATGAGCCTGCAGGACTTGGCCTCACTTACTTTGGGACCATCAGTACCAGGAGTGCCAGGGAGGCCACGGGCACCCTGGAGGCCCTGAGCACCGGGAGAGCCACGTTCACCTGGGAAACCTCGCTCACCCTGTGGAAGAGACACCAGGCAGGAATCAGGCAAAAGTGATGGGGAAGATGGGATTGGAGGGGGGGAGGGGCAGGGTGGTCCCCAAGAACCCAAGGCAGGCTGCAGTGCTGGGAGACATGGCAAAACTGAATGGAGAGAAAGCAGACCCAAGGAGACACTAGTGCGGGGTGGCAGGACACTCACCCTGGGACCCACAAGGCCAGGAGTTCCAGCTTCGCCAGGAATACCCTAGAGAACAAAAAGAATGTAAGAGCGAAGGTTGCCAGCTCTGGACCCCAAAACACGCGCCGCCCGTCCCCCTCCACACACACTGTGGTGGAACATGTGCACAGGAGGGCTGAGCTTAAACGGTTGTCTGGAGAACTGGGAATCAGGTCTGGGACATTCCTTGGCTTCATGGGGGCTCTCCATGTACCCTTTCTTCCTTGTCACCTGGACATCTACTCCGTACTCACCTGGTCACCTTGTTTTCCACCTTCGCCTGGGGGACCAGGAGGCCCAGGAAGTCCCTAGAAGCCAAAGTGGCATGGATTAGTCAAAAAGATAAGTTTTCTCCCTGCACCACCAGGAAGGCACAGCACAGGGAAGAGATAGCAATTAGGGCCAGGTAAGGGCAGCCTCAGCCCCTGGCACCCCATGAGAGGGGTAGGCCTGCTACCCATAATGCCTGGCAGAGAGTTCCGGGCGTGGGAAGGGAATTGCATCCAGCCACCCACCTGGAACCCTGATGGTCCAGGAGCACCCTGCTCGCCTCGTTCACCAGCAGGTCCCTGCAGAAGAAAGAAAAGGTGAGCCAAGCCAGGAATTTGGAGAGCCCGAGGCCCTGCCGCATGGGTTAGAATCCTTCCTGCGTTGACCAGCCAATGGATGGCTGGGTACTTCTCCTCCTGCATTGGCCAGCCAATGGGTGGCTGGGTACTTCTCCTCCTGCATTGGCCAGCCAATGGGTGGCTGGGTACTTCTCCTCCTGCATTGGCCAGCCAATGGGTGGCTGGGTACTTCTCCTCCTGCATTGGCCAGCCAATGGGTGGCTGGGTACTTCTCCTCCTGCATTGGCCAGCCAATGGGTGGCTGGGTACTTCTCCTCCTGCATTGGCCAGCCAATGGGTGGCTGGGTACTTCTCCATCATCTACCTACACTACCTACATGGCCTCCTAGGACACACTCTCCCATCTGAGGATGGCTTAGCCCAGATCCACGTCTGCCACCTCCATCACTCAGTGGATCTAAGGTTCCTTGTTTTAGCTCCCACAAGACCATCAGGAGGAAGTGGGTAGGTACTTACACTGGGGCCAGGTGGTCCTGCAGCTCCTGTCTCACCATCTTTGCCAGGAAGGCCCTACAGGGCAGAGGAAAAGGAGTTGTAACAACTTATGTCCGCAGGTGTATTTTTGGGGGGCCAGGAGTTTTCAGATCAACAATGACCATTTTCAGGCCTCGCTGCTCTTCCTCGCTGCACCCACCATTTCACTTCAGCCTTTCTTTACATAGACATCTTCCTCTGTATCCAAGCCTTGCCTCTGAAACCCCTCAGCTGCCAGCAGAGTCCCTGGCTGGATCCCAGAAGGCACAACCTAACATGTGTTCAGCCACAGGAATCAACTCTTGCTAACCAGGGATATGAAGTCCATGTCTGGAGGGTCGCACCTCCTGCTCCTTTTAGGAATCCCACCAACACCGAGCCACAGGCACTTACTCTCAGACCAGGAGCTCCGGGCAGTCCCTTCTCACCAGCTTTGCCAGCCTCACCCTGAAGGAAGGAGAGAGAAGACCAGGAGTTGGATGGAGTGGGGGTGGGGTAGGCTGAGGAGCCTGGGCCTTGAAGCCCCATTCTGGTCAACAGCAGAAGGTAAGATCGAACATCAGCCCCTCCTCTTACACTCAGAGGCTATAAAATGTGACAGTGGTGACGTCCTAGGGTTTTAAGGCACCCAAGTCTCCCCCAAGTCACGTGCATTCCTTGCAGGACATGGAGGACAGAGCTGTCCATGACAATGAGAGGCCACTGGTCACCTGCCTTGAGTTAACTCTGTTCAGGACCCAGCCCTTTCTCCAAGTAGAAAAAGACGAAGGAAATGAGAGAGTAAACTGTTACTTACGTTGGCACCTTTGGGGCCAGGGAAACCCATGACACCAGGCTGCCCACGAGCTCCCTGAGGACCAGGAGGTCCAGGGCGACCGTCTTCACCAGGGGCTCCCTGAAAGACAGGATGCCATTCTCAGAACATAGTCCCTCCGGCTGTATTACTCCATCAATATCGACTAAGTAAGTGCCTCTGTGAGGCAGGCACAGAACAAAAAGCCAGCCATGGACATGCATCAGGGTTGACCAACCCCCACACATGGACCCATCTACAGGACGATGCTCCTGCCTCAGAAGTTTTCCCTGAACCTCTCTAATCCTTGTCACCACTCCTCCTCCTGGAAGGTACCCAAATGCTGTGTGTGTGTGTGTGTGTGTGTGTGTGTGTGTGTGTGTGTGTGTGTTACATGGGCCATAAAGCCCACCATCTATCTCCCACCCTATTCTCAAAATATGCAAATTCCTAGGCTGCCTTCACCCAAACTCCCGTCTCTCTTCCTATCATCTCCTGAGGGATGTCCTCTGTTCTCCCAGGAGCCTCACTCAAGGTGGCACACTTACAGAAGGACCAACTTTGCCTTGAGGGCCAGCATCACCAGGACGACCCGTAAGACCCTTTGTTGGGAAGAGAGAAGAGAATGATGTCAGTCAAGGGCAGGCTCCAAACCTCCTAATTCTGATAAAGAGCTTAAGAGGATGCTGGTGGGAAGGATGTTTGGGGGGGGAGGGGTATAACATCCAAAATCAAGGACAAGGAGGTAGTGCTCGCCTCCTTACCCGGGCTCCAGGAAGACCAGGTTCTCCAGGACGGCCAGGGTCACCATTGGCTCCCTTGGGACCAGCCAGGCCACTGGGCCCTCGCTCTCCAGGGGCACCCTACAGGAGAGGAGACAGAAAGTCAGTGGAATGCTTTGTAAGGGGGGGGGAAGAGGGAACGGGAGAGACCACGCCCCTCTTTCTGCACTCACCTTGGGACCTGCTAGACCATCTTGACCTGGGAAACCACGGTTGCCAGGAGCACCCTAGAGAGAAGTAGGAAAGAGACAGAGGGTGAGGATGGCTGGCAGGAGTCCCACAGGCTGCAAGGGACCCATCCCACCCACCTCCCGCCACAGTATCTGTGGGGCAGTAGTCACAGCCTGTTCCTGTCTCTCTAGGGAGAAGCTCACTGCTTTATGCCATCCTTGGGACAGAAGGCACAGGCAGGATAAGGATGCCTGTGCCCCTGGGGCTGGATGGGGAGGAGAAGAGCACGTTATCCAGCCGAAACATGGCCTAAACAAAGAGCCACGGACAGGACACGTGCGGCTGGAACCTCCTTGCCTACTTACTCTTTCTCCAGGGGGACCGATGGGCCCAGCACCCCCAGGTTCTCCTCGAGCACCTCGCTTTCCTTCTTCGCCAGCAGGGCCGGGGGCTCCTTGGGGCCCAGCAGGACCCTGATGACAAACACAAGACAAACAGGTTAAAACTTTCATCTAGCCTTGGGAAAAGCACCGGCCTGGTGTGTGCGGAGGAAGTGGCCTTGGGAGTGTGTCAGGGCTTGGGCAAGAGGGGCCTGATAGGACCAGCCGTGGAGGAGCTGAAACAGCCCAGGAGAAGGGGATGGCTTGGAACTCAAGCTATTCAAGCTCTCTCACTCTTTTCTCCAGGAACAACACAGGAGAGGGCCTGGAATGGGGAATGGCTGGGGAGGGGACGGGCAGTGGGGCAGAAGGATGCTCTCTGTGAGTCAGAGCTACAGTAAAGAAAAAAGACCTGAAGACAGATACTCACGGTCTCTCCCTTGGGGCCCTGTTCACCTTTGAAGCCAGCAATGCCGGGCTCACCCTAAATGAGAGAACGAGAAGTGCTCACACCAGCTTCCCTCCAAAGAATCTGCCTCCCCACTCCCCTCCCCACACGCACCCCCAGAAGCCTACTGCTGTGAGCAGGAGGGCCCAGGAACAAAAGGGGGCCTGTAGGTAGGACACGGGGACCATTTCAGGTTCTTACCGTCTGACCTTTGGGGCCCAGAGGACCAGTTGCGCCTTGAGGACCAGGAGGGCCACGGGGCCCTGGGAAGCCAGGGGCACCAGCAATTCCGGGGGCTCCCTGTCAACCCAAGCAGAAGAGAGGCGAGTGAGGAGAGGAGGATGAAAAGGCTCTGAGATATCCTGAGGACGCAGCCCAGGGCCGGTACTTACAGCAGATCCTTTGGCTCCGGGAATGCCGTCAGTCCCTGGGTTACCCTGATAAGAAGATGGGATTGCATTGCGGTAAAAATAATCAGCAAAGAACCGACCCAACCATTCCGCCCATCAGGCCCCATCTAGGGGTCAGGGACAAGTGCTGTCCACTCCAGGCCATTCGTGCTGGACATCTCATGGTCTCGTGGGCTGGACTACAGGTGGAGGTCAGTGAGAGGTGCTTGGCCAGCGTGAAGCTTTAATGACTGGGACCCCCCAGGACTCCTTCAAGTGGCACACGCATTCAGGGGGGCCAAGGCCACAGATGTCATGTCTTTCAGGCCAAAGCCATGAACTTACAGAAGCGCCTGCGGGCCCAGGGGACCCAGGGTTGCCAGACTCGCCACGGGGACCTTGGGCGCCTTCAGGACCACGTGCACCGGTGGGACCAGCTTCACCCTGGGAAGAAAGTGGGAGGATGAAGGGAGGGGAGGGGAGGGGAGGGGACGGGAGGGGAGGGGCAGCAGCAATTCAGAGGCGGCTGTGTGCACAACTCTTGCACGTGCCCATACACCTGTGAGTGAGGAGTCACGCTCACACAGGAGTCTATCATGTCTGTTCCCACCCAACCAAGCAACATGGAGATTTGATATCCCACTCTGGCCTCCTCCACTCTGCACCTCGCTTCTGCCCTGTAAACCCCACACAACTACACAGACGCCTACTGGGCTCCAGCAACAAGCAGCTCGCTGGGCCTGTCAGCCCCTGTCAGAGAAGTCTTACGGCCATGGGATGATGGGCAGGTGGGCAGTCCCATTCTTGTCCCCTCTTTTTGTTTTTGTTTGTTTTTTCTCTGATTGAGGAACAAAAGCCAGAAGGGTGATTCCCCAGGCCCTCGGCCTTCTGTTTCCTCCAGAGTCTCAGCTCAGAAGGGGTTCCTTTCTGTCTGCCCGCTGGTACCCACTAAGTGATGAAAGCTGCTCCGGGCTGAGGCCTCAGCCTGTTTGAAGTATCAGGAAGCCAGGGCAGAAAGCAAGCTGGGACAGGCTCTACTTTTCTCTAAGTGAACTAGCAGGCGCCCCTGTGTAAAAACTCTCTTTTTTTATTTTTATTTTTATTCCTAAAAGTCACAGCTCCCTGTGATCTGGCTCTCTGGACTGGGGTCCCAGGGGAAGGCTGCTGACCTGGAGAGAGGTCAGAGCCTCCTCAGGTTTCTTCACACAGCATTCTTGCTTCGCTTTGGTAATTATTATTTTCTAAAGGTCAGGCCCCCTCACCTTCCGCCGTCCCTCCTCACAATGGGTCCCCTTCACTGGGCTCCCAGAGGCCTCAGACACTGTCTGGTTGCCATGGAAACCCCCAGGAGTGGAAAAGCAACCTGATGCCAGTGACACAGGGAGGCTCCTTATTCATTCCCAGGGACACTGGAATCCCTCCTGGGCCGCAGGGGCCTTACCCTGAGCTGGCTGGCCTCCCACTGGCCTCTATTAATCCCTGGAAGCACCACAAGAGCCCCCGAACCCCAAGAAATAGAAATAGGAAGGGGCAGAGGGAAGCACAGACCAGTCTCCTTGCCTCTGCATCCCCTTCCCCTGTCCTTCCCCTTAAGCTCCTCTGGGTAGGCTTTTACACGCCCCTAGGCTTGCTCTCGCCTTTCCTACCCTCCTGGTCATCTGCTCCCGAGCATCTCTAGCTCTCCCCATCTTTCTCTACAAGGTGAACCTACAGCCTCTGTGAGTGAGAGAGCCCCACAGAGGCTAAGGTGAGGAGACTCTTTAAAAGGAAGAAGAAGTGACAAGGGAGCCTTAGCAAGGGCTATGGGGAAGAGAGAGTGTGTCTTTGACCGGCTGAGTCCCTCAGCTTGGCCAGCAGATCACGCACCTTGGCACCGGGAGCACCAGGGAAGCCAGGACCACCTGCAGGACCGACAGGACCCTGGCGAGAACAAGAAGATGGCGGGTGAACGCTGGATCTAAGCAGACACCCCAGATCAAACCCCTTCCTCGCTTTCGGTTGTTTTTGCCCATTGTGGCTAGAAAAAACCATCCGAGCAGCTGCACCAGAGAACTTCAGAGAGATGCCTCACCTTGCCTGGCGAGTCTCTGAGTCTACATATCATAAGAAGCCACATGGCTTTGACCTCTCTCTTTGGAAGAAGAGGCTGGGGGAGGGGAGCTGGGGAAGACAGGGCTGCAGGGTTACCAACATGCTCAAGGGACAGGCCACCTCCTTCCTGATACCGAGGACAGGGGTAATCCCACAGACTTCAGGGCTGCTCCTTGAGCGGCACAACTACTGTCACCTGCTAAGGATGAGAGGGACTTACTGGAGGTCCAGCAGGGCCCGGCTGGCCGTCGTTGCCCCGAGCTCCCTGTGAACAACAACAAAAAAGGAGCCAATGTGAGCGGCGTCCACAGATCCAGCCCACCTTTACATCAAGAGGAACACAGTGGTGGGGTGTCCCAGACTGGAGGGACAGAAGGCAGCAGGGGGGCGGGGCTTGTTGTCCTGACTAACGAAGCTTGGGCAACTTCTAAGCAGCCCTGTCACTTCTAAAACTTCAGCTAGGCCCCAAGTATCCCTGGCTTTAGGCCAAACACTGATGCAGAAAGGCAGTGGACTGGGCAAAAGAAGACTGGCAGAGGCAAGGAAGGAGCTGCCCGCCTCTGTGCTGGCTACACTGGCTAAGGGAAGCCTTTTCTCCCTCCTCTGTGAACTCCAGGCCACCTCTGGCTCCTTCCGTACAGCAGAAATGCCCCCAGGATGTTTCCTGTGGCCTAGGAAGCTGCTCAGTGTTGAGGACAGGCCACCAGCCCTGGTTCACAAAGGTGCCTGAGCTCGGATTTCCAAGAGCCTCAGCTTTGCCAAGCGGGACTTGCGCTTTGAGAGTTCCACGAGTTTGGGGTGAAAAACCTCAAAGGTTTTTTTTCTCGAGTGCCTGTGAGGAATTCTCCTCTATCTCCTTGAGTCATTGTGTTGGGTACAACCAGGCCTAGGATCCGGGCCCTGCTCTCAACTTTCCTAACACTGTGGCCCTTTTAGTACAGTTCCTCGTGTTGTGCTGAGCCCCAACCATAAAACTATTTTGTTGCTATTTCACAGCTGTAATTTTGCTACCTTTATGAATCATAATGTAATTATTTTGGGAGCTAGAGAACTGCCAAGGGGGTTGCGGCCCACAGGTTGAGAACCAGTGGGCTTAGGGGAAACTTTCTGCAAGTCTCTGTCAGAAGTGTGAGGGAAGGATGTTCTGTGGTGCCCAGTCTTCTTCCTGGTGTGAGCCATCTCTCCCCATAGGGCCTGACAGCCATGGCAAGTGGGGAGTGGGGGGGCAAGAGGCGGAGGAAATGCAGGGCCTGCTCTCCTGCAGCCCTTCCTGGCTGACCCGACTGCTCTGGGGAAACCCAAAAATGCCCTTCTTCCCTCCAGGGGTCAGTCAGCAGAGAGCAGGGCGAGAAAGGAGGAAGGACCAGTCTAGTCTCTAGATGCAGGCTCTTAGTGAAGTGAGGCTGGGGAGCTGCCTGTGTCTGAGGTCTGCATGGACACTTTCTAGGCTCAGAAAGCCTCTGGGAAGTCTCTCAGAGACCAGGGCAGACTGAGGAACGCCATCCCCACCCGTAACCCCCCCACACACATACACTGCTGCCGCTAAAAAGGTGCAATGCAACGCAGAGTATTCTAAGTCAAGTTTCACAATCGCATTGCCAGCATTTTCCACATGTGGACAAGCCCCACGAAGGAGAATGAAGAACTGGGACGCACTGTGTCTAGGAAGGAGTGGGACAGTACGAGCCGAGAGGTGGGGGTGCTGGGCTGTCTTCACCCGGTCACAAGTCCGCTGCTCTGGCTTCATTAAAAGCCTCAGGCCTGCCTGACTCCACAGAGGCCCAGAGCCTCCTCCCCTCACCACGGGGCGGGGCGGGGCGAGGCCCTTGGCCTGCTCTGGTTGACCCTGCATGCAGGTCAAAGCTGCCTGGTTCACAGACCTGCACCTGAGGGGAGTTTTTGCCACCCTGATGCAAAGTCTGGAAGGCAACTGCAGGGAAGCTGATCTCAGGCCCTGCAAGGACCTAGGAGGAGGGGCCACTGAGCTTTGCTGGCTGGGGTGAAGACCAATACATGTCTTTCATCAGGCATCACTGCCTGACCAAGCACCCACAAGGCCTCTCTGTTGCCTGGGAGCCAAGTTAACCGCCTCCATCTGACACCTGTGCCCCGCCCCCCCCCCCAACATTAACTAGAGGCTCTAGAGGCCAGCAGAGCCTGGGACCTCAGTGCACAGTTTGCCTTAAGCTCTTTATTGTTTCTGGGCCTCAATTTCCTCATCTTTAAAATGAGAATCCCAGCCGGGCAGTGGTGGCGCACGCCTTTAATCCCAGCACTCGGGAGGCAGAGGCAGGCGGATCACTGTGAGTTCAAGGCCAGCCTGGTCTACAAAGTGAGTCCAAAGACAGCCAGGGCTACACAGAGAAACCCAGTCTTGAAAAACCAAAATAAATAAATAAATAATAAATCTGAGATTCAGCTTCACCGAATGAAGGGGAAGATTAGAAAAAGTACAGCATGCCAGGTCATAAATCAAGGAAGGGCCACAAGGTGGAGGCCGCCCGTGTCGTATCGCGACACTAGTCACAGCAGCATCAAGGGTACTGTCATCGGAACTGAGTGAGAGGGCGGAGGAGAGGATGGCTTGGACAGCTACCACATCTAAGCCTGCTCAGGCCTGCTAACTGCACAGACTGGGAAGGAGTAGCGGTTACTGTAGGGTGACCTCAAGAATCCAGACAGCTGAGGCGAGCCTTGCTCTCACCACCCCACACTCCTGTAGCGCTGCTCTCCTTCCACTCTGCATTCCCCTGAAGATCAGGAGTGGGGAAACTCGGGATGGAACCTTCTGGAATGATGACGCTCCCTGAACCCCACCAAGTTGGGTTTTGTTGTTTCGTAGGAGTTGGATGGGGAGAGGTGTTGAGAAAGGTCTCACAGTATGGCCCAGGCTGGCCTCGAACTTGTGACTCCTCTGCCTCAGCTTCTCGGATACTAGGGTCATAGGTATGCACTTCCTGGCCCAGTTTATCACTGAGTTGCTTTGAGGGTCAAGAGAAATGTAAACTGTAAAGTGTTGAGCATGTAGTGGTAACTAGCTTTGGGGATTACTCACCGCGGCTCCAGCAGGGCCAGTCCGTCCTCTCTCACCAGGCAGGCCACGGGGACCCTGCAACACACACCAGCCAGTGTAAGTGTGAGCTGAGCTGACACAATGATGGGACGTGTGATGATTTCTTCTGGAGGGTCCTTCCCACCCACGGTGGCCCTCCTCCTGCCTCTTTGCACCAGGAAGCTAAGGAGAACACCCCTGGTGGTGCTGTCTTGCCCCTGGGTCCTGGGCCTTCCTCCTGGCAGACCCATGTGCGTTCCTGTTGCTGCCTGTGGTGAACAGATGACTCCCCAGAAACATCGAAGGCAAACAGATTTAAAAAAAAAAACAAAAAAAACTGAAACATGGTTTTGGTGTGTCTAACAGTTCTTGTTTCCAGGAAGGGTGGGCGAAATTCCGAACAATCTGTCTACTGCAGGGTGGGTTTTGCTCTCGTAATCAGAAAATCTGCAAAGCCAGGTATCTGCTCTGCATGAGGGCATGAAGGAGATGCTGTTGTTTGCAGGATAACCTTGAGAGCATATGGTGGCTTTCCCGTGGGCGGCACCCACACTCACCATTGGGCCCGGGGAACCGTTCTCGCCAGGGGAACCGCTCTCGCCCTGGGGAAAAAAAGAGACACAGGGTCAATGTTTGGGGTCCTAGCTTCTGGAAAATTCCCAGGTCAGTCATGGAAAGAGCTGGCTGGTAGGGCTGAGACATGCCAGCTTCAATTTTAGGAGAGGTAATCCCCTCCCCTCCCCGCCCCGGAAGCTTTAAGGCAAGATGCAGGCTTGGGTGGTCCCAACTATATTCTTACTCCCTTGACCCTTCGGTGTCTCCCTGACTGACGTCACCTTTCGTCCCCTACCGGCAATCCCTGTGTGTTTTGTGGTCCTTTACCTTCACACCAGGAGCGCCAGCTTCTCCCTTAGCACCATCCAGGCCTGGGTAACCCTGGGAAACAAGAGAGCGATTCCATCACACATGTGGGAACCCACACAGGAGATAATGTGCATACCCCAAAATGTTTCCTCTCCCAGTAGCTCCAGCCTTCCAACACCCTTACCCATGACACTTACCCTGTGACCTTTGACACCAGGAAGGCCTGGGGTTCCCGGGAATCCACGAGCACCCTGAGATGCAAAGAGGAGGTACTCAGGGGGAAAGAAGAGATTGGGTGAAGGCTGCTGAAGACTCAGCTCCCTTGGGACACCAATAAGAAGCAGGCACCCAGACATCTCCATAGCTCCTTCAGCCAAACCCAGACCATCATCTCGTGATCACGCAAATATGATTGACAGCTCAAAGGCACGGTATGTGCTGGTACCATCAGCACATACCCAGTTTTAAATTGAGCTAATCAAACGGAGTGAAGTATATGGGCTGGAAAAACCTTGTGAGACTAGGGAAGGCAGGGCTTTACCTGAGGGCCTGGAAGGCCTCTCTCCCCAGATTTTCCGGGTTTTCCAGCTTCACCCTGAACAGAAAGAGAGGTATCTCATTTTTTTCTTGGCAGTCCCATGAGCAAAACTCTGCCTCTGAGCATCTGCCTACCTGACCATCTTGACCAGCCCCCTGCAGATGCAGATGTCCCCTCCCTGAATGCCTCTCCTGTATTGTGGTTTACCCTAGTCCTCCCTCCCGAAGCCCTCAGCTTCCCCAGCAAGCTTTTGCTGTCTTTCCCAAAGCTCTTCGGACTAGCCTGTGTGCCCTGACCTCAAGAGGCTTTGCCGCGGGATGCTGGTCTTAACACCAGCTCAAGAAAGCCAGCTCTCATATCTGTCTTTTTTCATGCTCTGCAGACAGCCTGGCTCAGGCTGAGCTTTCCCACCTCATTTACAATTGAGATGATGTTAGGGTGTTTACTGACCGATTCTCTCTTTGTTTTTTCTACTCTACATCTTTGTGCCTTGCATTCCCCTCCCATCCCCCCATCCCCCCATCCCCCTCCCCCCCCCCCCGTCCCTTCTCCTATTTCTCAATTTTTCTTCCTGAAATTAATGATGTTTTAAGTATACCCGCTCTCTTTGGATCTAAAACAGTCCCCAGGGACCTCGCAAGCTTAGTTGCAATTAGAATTTAGGACTGGCCAGCGGTGGTCCTCAGGAAGTCTCTCTACCCATAATCCCCAGCACACACGCTCCCTGGGGTATGGGGACTTCTGGGGTCCTACTCACATCATCACCAGGTTTTCCAGGAGGACCAGGAGGACCACGGGGACCCATAGGACCCTACGAATAGAGAATTTAAGAGACAGTTGGAAAGAGACACGACGGACAAAATGTGAGACCAAAAAGGTAGTTTTGGAAGCTAGCTATCCTGTGATGAGAAGGCCAAAAAAAGGTCAGGACAAAAATTGTCAAGTAGACCACGATAGGAAAAAGGGACAGTGCCAGCTGGTGACCCCCCGCCCCCCCCAAAGCTAAGTGTCATGATGGAGTTCCTGCCATACTGGTTCTCTGGTTGAGTAGTGCATGGGTAGGGAGTACCACCTGAATCTCCTATGGCTCTCCCATTGTGGGAAAGAGCTGGCAGAGCCTGGATGCAGACAGGAGCTTGTCTGGTAAAAGAGAGCACCCCCCCAAGCTCCTGGGGGAGGGATAGCCTATGGTACCTGGAAGCTCCTGGGGGAGGGATAGCCTATGGTACCCGGAAGCTCCTGGGGGAGGGATAGCCTATGGTACCCGGAAGCTCCTGGGAGGGGGTAGCCTATGGTACTCACAGAGACTCCAGGCTCGCCAGGTTCACCAGGATTGCCTTGAAATCCTTGAGGGCCCTAAGAAGGGAAAGTAAGGACACCACGTTGACCCCCCCAAAACTGTCCTGTCAGAGCTTGATGAGCATCTGCAATGCCACTAAAGAGGAAAAGACTGAACACTTACGGGGGCACCGGCAGGGCCTGGGGGTCCTCGGGGTCCCATGGGGCCCTGCATTCGAACAGAGAAACGAGAGAGACACTTACTGGCCTGCTTCATAGTCAGCTCTCAGGGTTCCAGCAGCCAAACAAAGGACAAGAAGAGACTGTGGGAGCCCTGGGGGGAGTGGGGTGGGGGGGATGGCGAGGAACAAAGGGCCTCCTGCGGCTGCTCTCTCCTCTTTCCCGCCCCCCACTCAACCATCTATTTTTATTTATAGGCACCATCTGAACAGAGAAGCTGGCCTTGCTGTCCCCCTGGATGGCAGCCATGTTTACTAAAGTCTGAATTTCATTTAGCACGTGCCAAGCCAGCGCTGCAGGCTGAGATTTCCTGCTGGAAGCCTTGAGGATGCTGGAGAACAGTAGCTGCGGTCTGCCTTCTTCAGTTCTCCTTCCAACAGCAACAGCAGCTGGCTATTGCTAATACACCAGCATGCACCTCTCTCTCTCTCTCTCTCTCTCTCCTCATTCTTCCTAGACAGTCTAGAGCATCACTCAAACTGGCATCCATCACCATGAAAAGCCAGACTCCTTGGGCTAACTAAATGGGAGGTGTTTACCTAGCCTATGGAGGATGAGATGCTCCAAACAACTATCTGCAAGGCAGAGGTCGTCTAGGTGTCTGGCTTTGCTGAGGGTGAGCGCCTCCCCCTTCTAGGTAGTAAAAGTCTTACCATTGGACCTTGCATTACCCCCATCTGGGCACCGCCGCCAGCCTTCTCGTCAATTCCAGCCATCTGAGCCAAAAAGTTCTGCAAAGCAACACAACCAACCACGTTAGGAGGCTAAGGCCCCCCCACCCCACCCCCCAACCCGGCCGTCAGAAAGAATTTTGCCTAGCCTCTACTGATTAGAGACCAGCTGAACATTGATCAGAATTGCCAAGGACACCTGACAACGGTTTTGGGGATGTGACAGTGGCGGGATCCCTTTTCTGGAAAATCAAGTGTTATTTGTAGTGGTCTCAATTCCTCATGCGCTGCTTTATAAATTCTAGACTTCTACAGTCTAGAATGTTACATAAATAAAACATCCTTCTTTAAAGGTGTTCTTTGTTCTCTAAAACGTTGGTGTCTGGCAAAGGCCTGACACTTAGTCTTGAGATATTTCAGGAAGGGTTACAGTGGACGTCTGTGAGCCCACTTAAACTGAAGAATTTAAAACATAGTAGACCTCCAAATGGCACACCTACAAAAGCGGGGCAGTCATATAATTTGTTGGCTGGTGTGATTCCAAACACGACAGAAGCCACACACCTTCACTCAGTGGAACTCTTTCATGAGAATGAATAGCCTCTTGGAATGTACTTGGCAAGGACTATGGGTAAATGTCTTCCAAGGACAGTGGTCACTGCTCTTCCAGAGGAATACAAGCGCCCAGTCATCCTTTTCCCACACCCCTACACCCACCCCCTAAGAATCAACCGCACGATGGGGGTGCCAGGAAGCCAGGTAGCTGAAGGCCTTCTTTACAGAAACCCAGTGAAGTGAGAAAAAAAAAAAAAAGTCAGCCCTTCTCCCTGCAGCCTCAAGCCTCATAATGTGGTTCTACTCAATTATAGGCCTGAGGTGAAAGCTACGAACGGCCTATGTACATGCTGCAGGCAGTCCTGGGAGCCAGCCAGAGAAGACCGAGCAGCCAGTGAGAAGCCACAGTTCTGGAGGGTCAGCCTGGAGAAAGGAGAACTGAGGACACTTACCCCACTAAGGCCAGGGGGACCAGGGGAGCCTGGAGGGCCAGGGCGGCCAGGATTTCCAGGGGTACCAGGCTCTCCATCTCGGCCGCGAGGTCCAGGTACACCCTGGACAGGAAGAAAGAGAGAGAGAGAAAAAAACAAACAAACAAACAAAAACCGGTAGCATGAAACACTGCTTTAGAAACTCTCCATCCCGAGCAGCTCTCAGGAGGTAACCAGGCCTTTGGAGGACCCGGGGATTGGGAGGGTAGGGGGGGAAATACAGAAGTCAGACTTTATTGTTGCCTGCTCACCTGTTGTCCCTTTTCACCGCGCTCTCCTCTGGGTCCTTGTTCACCAGCAGGTCCCTGAAGGTGAGGAGCATGGTGGGATGGCATGAGACTGGAGGCCATGATGGCTTCAGTTGCAATAAGGGAAGAATGGAGGAAACGCTCTCCCCCTTTCTTACCTGAGGGCCAGGGGGTCCTTTGGGTCCTACGATCTGTGTGAGGGAGAAGCCGCAGGCCCATTGGTTAGAGAGGTACATTTAGGACAGCCCTTGCACGGTTGTGGGGGGGGGGGAGGCAGGGGAGGGTGAGGACGATGTGCACTTACATCCTTGATGTCTCCAGGTTCTCCTTTCTGCCCCTGCAACAGGAAGTGTTGGCAGCTGGAAGCTGAGGAGCCCACTTAGCCCCAACACTACCCGCCCCCTGCTACCCTAGCCTCTCAGACCGGACATCTTCTGAGGTCTAAGGAAGAGGAGATTAGCCTCTCAGTGACCCTGAAGAAGGACACGAGGAAGCAAATTGCAGGGCCAGTGAAACGACCAGTGGCTAAAGCTCTTGCGGAGCCAGCATGCGGCCCCCTATGGTGAAATGAGAGAACCAACTTCTCTGAGTTATTCTCCATCTGCCTCACATGCACCATAGCACACGTGTGTCCATAACCATACATACAATCACATGGGGCTGGGCGGGGAGTGTGGATGTAATTAAATTAAATTTAAAAAAAAAAAGGTGTCTTACCTTTGGCCCTGGTTTTCCTGCAAGGGAAAACAGAGAAGGAGAAGGTAAGACAGGGACCACATCTTGTCATTCAAACTCTCTTTGGAGGACCAAAGAAAAGAACCACTGCAAATGGAGGAAGCAGACTCCTCTCTTGCTCCCCTGTATCCCTCTGTGGCAGGTGTGAGGATCACAGAGCCACTTTGTTGCCGAGGACTCATAAGGAATGGAGGTGCCTCTAAGTTTATTAGTTAAAAAAAAAGCATGCATAGTGTACAGGAATGGATTGAGAGCAGGAGAGAGGCAACCAGGGGGCAGAGCACAGAAGACCCAGAGGTCAGGCAGCCCTTCCCAACCCACGCCCTCCCAAAGAGGAGCCTGAGGAAGCCTTACATTAGCGTGGCGCCTCCTTGAAGCAAGCACAAAAAAGAGCAGAACACAGAAGTTATAAAGAGCATCGCAGCCAGGGCCATCCCAAACGTAGAAGCCACTACCCCACCACAGCAGCAAACCCCTATAGGCCATCAACACTGCACTGGCATGGGCCCCTCGGATAGGATTATCTGAGAGTCTGCGCCATACTAGGTGTCAGTGTTGGGCAAGCATTCAGGAAAGGTGACTTCTCGATTTCCTGTTTGTCTCTCCTCTCCACATGAGTAGGAGCGGACAAGAGACTTGTGCATGTGCCCTCCACTTTCTCTACAGGGAGATGGGACACATGTCTGAGTGTTGGGAAAGAGGGTCGCCTATACTTTTCGTCAGCGCTGGATCTAACTGTGAGTAGTAGGTAACTACCATCAGCGTGCAGGAATGCGATCACACCGTCCGGACTCTCACAGTCCAGTCACTCTTTTGTCCCTTACAAGGTGGTCAACACCAAGTTGGAGGTGGGGGGGTGGGCAATGCAAAGAGGAAATACCTCCATTGTACTCTACTCCAAAGTGGGAACCCACGCTGTCCACCTTGCTTACTGACAGGGGTTTCTCCACATTAATGACCATGTCCTTTCTATAGAGAGGACAAGGCACCGGTGACACACGGGACAAATTAACTCATGTTGTAGCTAGACAGAGTCTGATTCCCACTGTGGCTCTAGTAATTAGCTGACTTGAGTCATAAGAGGAAACCTTTCTGTAACTTCCCTCCGTATTGAAAACACACACCTGAGGTGTTAGGCAAGGGAGGGTCTCTCTAGTGACTTTCAACTTGCAATCGAGAAGTAGCCTTGCCTTCCTGCCCCACCTGCAGGGACCAAATGGACAGGCAGCTTCTCAGCTTTGAAGAGAAGAGCCAGCATCCATGGGAAGCTATCTGCTGCTGCGTCTGCAAGTAATTTATTTATGTTGGATAATAAATAAATAAATTACGACCACTGGCAGTGGCGAGGTCAGCGGTGCAGATGGGACAGCACTCTCCGAAGGGGATCTCAGGGTTGAGGCACTCTGTGTCTTCACAGATTATGTCGTCGCAGAGGACAGTCCCAGTGTCACACACACAGATGGTGCAGGGTGAAGGCTTCCACACATCCTTATCTTTATACCTCTGCCCATTCTGCAGACAGCTGCCAGCCTCCTCTGCACCAAGGGAGGTGGGAGCGGCAGCAGGCCAAAGCAAGGAGCGGGAAAGAGCCAGAGAGAAAGAGAAAGAGGTTACAATCAACTTGACATAATTCAAATGTTAAGGGATGGGAGGGTCAGACCTTACCAGACTGACTGAACTTAAAAAAATTGGTTCTGGGAAGCATAATTCATCTTTCTGTGTATTCTACAGTATCTGCTACATGGGAATCATGACCCTAGCAATAGAGGAGGGCTGTTTACTATATTTCTGCATATTATTTTATTTTACTATATTCTCTTCATCTTTCCAGCATAGAGGAAGGGAAGCTGGAGATAGGAAAGGATACATTGGAAGGTGAAACGGTGAGAGACTCTAGCTGGAGAGCAAAGACATCTTTTTTTTCCCGTCCTATAGAAATAATAAGATTTTCTAAATACAACTGACAGCTAACATTCAGAGAAAGCCCAGAGAAGTCTGCCTACAGACATTAAAAGATATGAACATATAAATAGTAACTTGAAAGGTAAGCTTCCGGCAGGAAGTCTTGCCTCTATCTGAAGATGACAACTCCAATATGAGCGTTAAGAGGCTCTTAATGCCTGGCCTTGGCTAAGACTGACCAGTCTAGACCCGCGTCTTCCAAGAATGCAAAGGAAAAGCTTCGACTGGACCCTCTCCATCAGCGCCCTGCCGTCTGGAATTCGCCCTGCACATGAAAACTGTGCTGACAAGAGAGCTTCTCAGAGCGCCAGGGACCAAAGAGCCCGGACCACGTGCTAGGCAGCGCCCAGTGCTGTTTTTCTCATCAAATTCTCAAAAGCAATGGCAAAAGCTGAGGATGAATAGTAGCGAAGAGCTACAGACCCAGTGGGCGTGGAGAAAAACGGGCCTGCCCTCTACTCTTCTAGGAGAGCGAGAGCCTAAAGATCAAAGTCTCCCTTTTCTTTTCCACTGGAAGAAACTCGTCTAGCCTTTAGGCAAGACTATCAAGGGGAAGGTGCAGGGAAAATGTCGAAGCTTCTGGGACAGACCTCGCCCCTCCTCTCCCCCAGCGACGCTAAAATAGCTGGAGGTGACGAAAGCGAAGGCATCCGCTAATGATGTCCAGTCCTGACTAAGAAAGATCATTCTATCTCCCCAAGAGCCGGAGGAAAGCCCTGGGAGGTTGCAAAAACTGGTCGAGTTCCCCAGGGAGGGCGCCCCGGGGCCTCGCGGGCCAGAGGCGGGGGTGAGCTGAGCTGGGTGTGAGAGCCGCTGGCTGACTCTTTGTGGCTGGGGCTCTGGACACAGCTCTCGGGCAGACAGACACCCGGAGAGTAAAAAAGGGGAATAAAATGACTGCTTAAGAAAGGAGCCAACACCGTAACCAGATCCCCTAGCGCGGTCAGAGGAAGGCAGCACCACCCTAATTGTGGCACGAAAGGGGCTACAGATAGCATCCTGGCCTCCTGATCCGGTTCCCCTCGTTACCGCCGCGTCGCATAAGAGATTCTTTGTGGTCGGCCAATTAAAAAGCTACCTCTTTCGGGGAACTGTTTTTGCTTCGTCGCCGCTGCGCGCGGGGGCCGGAGCCCGGGAGGTGGCGGCAGGCAGGCACCGAGGGAGGGGGGGTCACTCTAGGAGAGGGGGCTAGGGGAGTCGGGGGTGGGGTACCCACCGGGCCTAGCTCTCATGAATGGGGCTTTTCTCGAGAGCATACAGAGCCCGATTCACAGGTCTCCGCGAGGAACCAGTTTAAATAAATACGGGCAGGGTTTCACCCCATCTGGAAGCCATCGCTGCCAATCTCCCAACGCAAACAAGCCTCACAAAGGAGGACTGAGGTCTCCCCGCCACAGCCAGCAGTCCTTTTGGAAGCTAGGGCTGAGAAATGCAGATGTGGGTCAAAATCTCCGCGGCCAAGAAGTTTCCCAAACTCGTGGAAAGATGGAGAGGAGGAGCATTGATGGGCTCTAGTTTCCCCGACATTCCTAACGCTCACGCAGGCGATGCTTTTCCTCACTGTCAGGTCTTCGGGTCCTCTGGACCCAAGACCGGAGCGTGGGCGTGTTTGTATAGATGGGACAGACCAGGATGCAAAACCAACCCGTCAGATACAGAATCCTACTCCTCCTAAGGAGGAGGAGACTGAAATTTTTAGATCCCCCTCCTCCCCAAAGTTGTGGCAATTCACTTTCCTGCTAGAAGGTTGAGGCAGTGAGAGCTCTTCGCTGCTTAAGCGAGCGCCTACTATCAGGTGGAGAGGTAGAAAAAAATGTTTAGATACTCAGCCCACTCCTTTGCTCTCTGTAGAGAACACTGATCAAGACCACAGCTTGTGGGTGTGTGCTTACAAATTTAGGACAAAAATATAGTCAGGCCCATCTCAGACCACTTACAAACAATTCGATATCCACCCCACCCCCACCCCGAGCTCGAGCACACGACTCCGGCTTAGCTCGCCGCCCTGCCACCCAGAACGGCAGGGGCCGGACCGTGCTATCCTGGGCTCAGAGCTGCAGCGCTCTCCGCTCCAGCCCTGCCCCCGCCGCGTCCGCCTCGCTAAGGAAAGGAGAGTCCGCCGGGGCCGCCGCCTTCCAAAGCACCTCTGGAGACAGCCTGGTGGCAAGGGAATGCGCACAAAGCCTCAGGGACAGGGGGTCTGAAACTGCCCAAACAGTTTCACCTGCGATTGATTTACAGTCTGTAACATACAAAGACAAGGCTGGAATCCTAGCCATCGGAAACATGCCCAAACACGTGGAAGAAAATTCTCTCTACCTAATACACTTTCCAGGCTTCGTTTATCCTGAATATAATCCCAGACAGTGGATCTTACCCAGGGAGGAGGTGGAAAGGTGCGGGGAACCGCCCTTGGACCAAGGCTGTACAGCTGCCATCTCTAATGATAGCCATAAGCGGTCACTAGCTTCACCCTCCACCCATCCATCGCTACACACGCAGTAAAGTACATCACTGTAGACCCTCAGGAGACCGTGGAGGGAGTGCTCCTGAGGGTGCATTTGGAAATCAGGTCTGGTTGGAGATGTCAAGCCCAAGGGAGGCGAGGCCGAGTTTCAGGGTTGGCTGGCTGCACCTTACTCTGGGCCAGCCTGAAGGGGGAGGGAACTCGAGAGCGGCGCTGAAGTCGCAGAGAGCCTCTTTTTCTTTGTGGCCTCGGATTTCAACCCATCAGTGTCAGAGTTAGTCCTTTGTCTAGCGCCCCTTTGAGCCCTGCGGCATCTAATCCTGGACTACGCTGATAAGTCAACCTGTAGGCGTCTCTCGATCTCTCTTACTTTTAAGCGTGGGACTTCTGATCTCGAAGCCCCCCTGATCACAGCCGGTGGAACGGGGCTCGTTTACATCTGTGTTCAAACCTGTCGCATCCGACACTTTGCAAGTTTATAACCTTGCTTAACGCAGGGACCTGCAAATGTCTCGACTCTCACCGAGGATGCTGCCACAGAGCTCCTCGCTCGCAGAATTCAGCTCAGAATAAACTCCTGTGTACTGTGCGCCTAGGCTCCCTAACTCAGACCGGGCCTGGGAAGGAGGAGGAAGAGAAGGGACGCAAGTCAGGGAAGCAAGCAGGGGTTGAGGGCGACTTACGGACATCCTGGCCTTGACACCGAAGAACCGCGGCGATGAGCAGCGTCAGCAGCACCAGCGACTGGGGAGCCCCGAGGCGGATCATGGCTCACCGCGGGGCCTGGCAGAGCCTGGCCCAGGCGAGGCGCAGCGAGGTGGCAGAGCACGGAGCGGGTCCGGGTCTCTACCGCGACCTCATGCAGGAGGCCCTAGAGGAAGGAGGAGGAGGCAGGAGACCCGGCAACCCAGCGGCGCTCTGCGTCTTCTCTCGGCGGTGGCTTCCGTTATATGCGCCCGGTTGCTCCTAAGGCTGGCAAACTAGCCCAAACCGCGGGCCGCCCCCAGCCCCCCGCGGGGCTGTAACCTGAGACCCCGCCCCCGGAGCCCGCCCAGTCCGTACCAGAGCCCACACCTGCCAAGGCTAGACGCCCCTCTCGTGAGCCCAGCTTCCCGCCCCCCATGTGCCCAGTGGCCTGATCGGGCGGGGCACCGAGACTGCCTCCGGTCTCCCCCACTTGGGACTGCCACACTGCCCCCTCCAACCACAGGCGGGAAGGGGGGGCCTCCGGCCCCTCCTCTTGGAGTTCTGCTGGGGTTAGAGGGGAGGGGGTTGTTTGCAGAGGCTTAAGCTGGAGCTCTAGACTCGGGACAGAATAGACGTGGGAGGACGAAGCTACAGAAAGGAGCAAGGAAGGTGGGGCTGGGGAGTTTTAGGGGAGAGGAGGTTCGTGGGGGGACCAAAGTATGAGCCGATGAACAGTTGTTCAGAATCCTAAATCTGGGAGACAGTAAAATGGGCCTGCCTTCTAGCCCCTTTAGGGAGTACTTGCCCCTCGGTTCCACCTGGAGGCTCGCAACCGCAGCCCCCCTCACCCATCCCCCATGCAACTGGCTATGAAAGGGCCTCCTCTGCAGCCTAGGCAGCCGTGGACTGAACGGATGGCTTGGACCAGGACTGGTGTATCCTGCACAGAGGCAGACCTGTGTGGAGGTGTAGGGGGCGGGGCAGGCCAGGGAGGGGGAACTGAAGGAACCACAGAGAATCAAGAGAACCACCAGGGCAAAACGGTACGCCCAGCACCGGGTTGGAGTCACTGTCTAGCTCCAGTCTCTTCCTGGGCCCTGTCCAGGAATCTCCGGGAGGGAGAGTGGGCACCCTTAGCCTGGATAGGGCAACGCAGGCCAGGGACTGCTGTTGGCCACTCAGGCCCTGGCGAGAGAGTCTGGAGGCTGCTCCAACCGGATTCAGTTTTGTGAGGTGTTGGGGGGGCCAGGGGGAGCAGAGTTTCCTAGTTGTCCCCCCACCCCACCCCGTGTCCCACACACACCTTAGCCCAAAACTGCCAAAATCCTAGGCTCAGCCCAGCCCTTGCTGTATTCACCATGTCTCCTTTGATAACAAGGAGGAAAAGTCCCCTAAATACATATTTTCCCTCAGGAGTGAAATGGTCCGCCAGTGAACTTTAGGCAAAATGGAACTTGGAAATTAGGGCCTGATTTCTGTGTCCTTTTCCTCCAGAAGCCGGCGGTCCTTGGGAGAAGTCACCTCCAGAGACGTGGCTGGACTGCCCAGGGAGTGTACTGGGCTTAAGCCTCCACACCAACCACCTCAGGCTTTGAAGCTTCTTGGGACAGAAACAAGAGTTTTGAGAGTGTAAAACTTAATTTCTATGCTAGTGTGCTGTCTGGGAAAGGGCAGAGTGCTTCAACCAGTCTGGGGAGGGGGTGCTTGAGTCTTTTTATGGCTCTCCTCAGCCTTCCTCTTTGGATCCTTCTGCCTTGGTCTCTGCTAGAAAGCTGGTTTCAAGTCTGCAGTGCCCAAGTTTTCTCAGGACCATGGCTGTCCTGTCTTGGCCTGGAAAACATCCCATCGGATCTCTGAGCTGTCTTTCCTAATATCCTTAGAATGCAGTGCATTTCTGCGTTCCAGGTTTCCTCTGGCATCCATAACTTACAGTTGTACCCCAAGCTACCTACATTTTGGTATAATTTTCATTTTCTTCATTATATCCTGTAAACTGGCCTCATTGGGTGTGAGGAAGGTCTGTGAGAGCAAGCTGTACCTAGCACAATTTCAGCACAAAGGAGAACATTTTGGTACATTCTTGTTGGACTAACTTACTTAGATTAAAGAAAGAATTTATCTTACACTTTATTTTTTTTTTCTTGTGTGTGCAATGCTCCTCTCCTTCCAACACATGGGTTCTGAGGATGGGAGGTGAGAGGTGCCTTTTTGCCTGATCAATCCCACCAGGTCCTATAAAGTAGAAATTATGTTATGACATAAGTCATGCACAGGAAACTGAAAAGCTGGTCCAAATAATTTGTCTCAGTGCAAGCAATCACGAAAACTCAACAGTAAAACTTTTGACGAACATGCTGAAACAGATGAATAGAATGGAAACCTATAGGAAAATGACCCAGCTCCGTGAGCAATGCAAGTGGGACGCTCTTGATTTCTCCCCTAACTTTAATTTTTTCTGACCAGAAAGCAATTATCTACATGGAACTCTGGATCAAGTTCACCATTTCCTGTAATTAAAAACAGAACTGTCAGAGGTGAGAATTGATTAAAGCAAACCCAAGTCAAAGTTTAAATTGACAAAGCCAGAGTCAATGGAAATTATTGAAATCCCCCAGTCATAGAACCTCATTGTATAGAGAATAGTGATGGGACCAAAAAGAATGGAAAACATCTAAGTAGCCCGAACACAGGCATCCTCCCTACCTCGCGTCTATCAGCTCATGGTTAACCTGTGCTCCAAAGGTAGTGTCACCTGACCTCACCAATTGGATGCACACAAGTAGAGTGACTGTTCTGAGACAACAAACAGGTCCTGGCTTCTGCCCCTAACACTGGGAGGTGGGGAGGACCATTGCTGATCCAAACAGCAGGTGGGGGCTGACATGGAGAGTGTAAGAGATGGATACCCGGGGTCAAGAGGGAAAAGCGTGCAATGGCCCTGGAGAACATCTTGTTTCATAGCTTCCTGCACTTCCTCTTGACGAGGACTGACCTTGAAACCTCATCCCCGAGGGCTAGCTTTCACGGCAACACATGGCACAACGCAAGCTTCCGAAAAAGGGCGGAGCAGGCTGGGTGGGCCGGAGAGAGATGGCTCAGTGGTTAAATGCACTGGCTGCTTTTCCAGAGGTCCTGAGTTCAATTCCCAGCAACCACACGGTGGCTCACAACCATATGTAATGGGATCTGGCGCCCTCTTCTGGCCTGCAGGTGTACGTGCAGACAAAGCACTCATACGCAAAAGAAGGAAGAGGGGGAGCAGCCATGAGTGTACACACAGCTATGATGCCTATGAACTCATCAATGACCAGCATGAGAGCCCTAAGGGTTGCTATGGCAGTAAGGGTTGCTATGGCAGGAAGACCTTGGCTGTAACCAGCAGCTCTCTGGATGGACCTAAGACCTTCTTCACAGAGGGAAATCACACCCGGGACCAGAAACTTCGCTGACTACACAGGGCCAACGAAGTCATGGAGCTTAGAAAAGAACCTACAACCACCGCTTTATTCAACCAGCCTAAGTTATAACTACACTCTAAATATCTGTCCTTGTGCCAAGATAAGTGTAGTCCTCGCCCCTCATCATGGAAACCTCTTTGCAGTGGACAGAGATCATTACAGAAAACCACAACCAATCACAATGCAGAGTTATGGAGCCTAATCCCAGCGCCTACAATACAACTGTCCCACCTAAGGCTCCGGGGCTCATTGCAGAAGAGGAACCGAAAGATTTTAAGAGCCAGAGGAACGGGGAGTTTGCTGTGAGACTGTGTGTCCTGGGAAATGTCGGAAGCCACACCCATGGACTCCCATCAACATGGCTACCTAAACATGAGCTGAGCAAGAACAGCAATGGACATGCCAACATGGATGCGGGGGCAGGAGGAGCCCACGAAGTCTCAACTCCACCCAAAGATCTGCAGAAAACTAAGGAATCCTGAGAGCGGGAGATATAGTCTTCCCCAGGGAAGAGGATTCCCCAGGGAAGAACAGACCAGTTGGTTATACGATACCAAATGGTCAGCCCTGAAAACATACGTGCGAATAACATTGCAAGACTGAACAGTCTTACGTTACATATTTAGGAATATACATTTCTAATACAGACACATTCACACACGCACACACACAAACACAGACACATGCATACACAGTCGCACACACATGCACACATAGACACATTTTATTTATTTACTTTTTTGTGTCTTTGTTTTTTGAGACAGGGTTTCTCTGTGTAGTCCTGGCTTTCTTGGAACTCGCTCTGTAGACCAGGCTGGCCTTGAACTCAGAGACCTACCTGCCTCTGCCTGCTGAGCGCTGGGACTAAAGGCATGCACTAATACACCTGGCTTACACACATTTACTTAATATGAAAAATTTTTATGCCAACATCAGACAGATGGGAGGAGGTCACAATCTCTAGCTACTGAGCTAGAACAAAACTTTCTGTCTCCCCCACTCAGCAGGGGAAAGGACCTGCTCATCTGAGTACGAGGACTCCTTGTGGTATCAGCATTTGCTCGCACCTTCAGGGCGAGTCCACACACTAGGAGTTAGGAAAGTTAGTAATTGAACAGACACAGTCTCTATATACCCCAAATCAGACGGCTCAACAAAGAAGATCAATCAAGTTGGAGATTTTGTGTTGTACAGACAAAATAAGCGGTTCACTATTTTTTTCCTTCCATGAGGATATTAATTTAGACTTTTCTGTGGTGCTGGGGCCTCTCACATACTGAACAGGCACTCTATCACTGAGCTATAGTCTCAGCCCAAATTTAGACTTATGTAGACACTGCCTTATTGGGAAAGATATTAATAGGTGTACTGTAAAGAGAATATCTCTTTCTTTTCCTCTACCTAAATCCACTTAAAAATAGTGATAAAGCAAGGAAGGATCTGCATTCCGGAGAGGTAAAGTCCACCCCAAATATGGCAAGGGCTGAATGACATGCTTCACAGTGTCTTGGAGCCGGGGTTAGGCCTGGCTCCCCCTGACGCGCGGCCTCTGTTGGCTGGGCTCAGGGCAGACAGCCTTTCAAGAGGTGTTTATGTTTTCTTTTGGCATTTTTGGGCCACAGTAACAGGATCAGGACTGTCCAGGATAGGGTTTTTTTCCAGATTTATGGTGTACATTCCATTCCATAAGAGCATAAATGCGCTACTGTGTGTCCTCAAATGCAAACAGCTTTGAGAATCCCCACGCAGACTCAGGCCCGTCCCAGTGCCACACAAATACCAGTTTAGTACTTATGTTAGACATCAACCTCTCCGCAAAATAGAGGCACAGAGAGAATTTAGATGCTACCTCTGAATCCAAGGGGGACACGGGAGAAATGCGGTGATGAAAAATACAGGGAATAAGCTCTATTTCAAAAGGAGGGAAAAAGGGAACATTGATGCAAGGGAGAGGACAAGGGACAAGAAGGGAAAGGAAGGGAAGCATTACAGAAAACAATGACTAAGCAGGCGCAGCTTTCCTGCGGGAACTGAATTTGATGTTGCCTGGGTTTGGAAACGCAGATGTCCAGTGAGAAGACAAGCAAGTCCTGTATGAAAGCAAAGTGGAATGGAGCAAGCCAGACAGCATGGCAGGGCGTGTGGAACAGCGTAAACTACAAGGGCCAGACAGGTGGGGGCATAAAACGTAGAAATAAAGGTAGAAATTACAAATAGACATGGGGGTGCTCCTTGAAAGGCACTCGCTGCCACTGAGTCTTTTGTATTGTTTTGTTTCAAGACAGGGTCTCTCTGTGTAGCCTTGGCTGTCCTGATTCATTTTGTAGACCAGGCTGGCCTCGAACTCACAGAGATCCACCTGCCTCTCCCAGAGCGCTGGGATTACAGGCGTGCGCCACTGTGTCTAGCTCTGCCCCTGGGTCTTGCTTAGACCTGCATTGCTTGTATCTTAGCCGCTTCTGCTTATTGCTAGCAAGCCAGACATTTGGATGGTGTTGGGAGAATGAAGATGGGGAAATAAAGATGTCTGGTGTTTTAGATTTCCTTGTGGGGGAAAAAACGCTGGTTGTTTTGGTTTGTTTTGGTTTGGTTTTTCAAGACAGGGTTTCTCTGTGTAGCCTTGGCTGTCCTTGACTCACTTTGTAGACCAGGCTGGTCTCAAACTCACAGCAACCCACCTGCCTCTGCCTCCCAAGTGCTGGGATTAAAGGCGTGCGCCACCGCGCCCGGCTAGAAGGCTTTATTTTTATCCATAAAGATTTTCATGTTTGTTTGTTTGTTTTAAACAAAACCCTTTCATACCAAACCTTGTGCTTTCTTGAAGTGCATAGCCTTCTGGCTCTAGGAATGGGTGTCTCTCATTGGCTCATGATGGCTCTAAGGGGTACAAGGAAAAATGCAAATGCCTCAAAGAGGAGACACTTGAAGGCTCCCGGCAGAAGCTGCACATGAAGGAATTGGTTCTACATCAAGTGCATCCATCTGTTTCCTACAGCTGGGGAGCCACCACACAGTATGGTGGCTCCAGGAGACACCTCCAAAGGAACGATAACTCACAAGACAAGACAAAATAGCTTCAGCTTCCCATCTCTCTGGCTTCCTTGAACTCTTCAGAGCATGGCAAGTACCAGAGAGCCATGGAGTGTCTGAGTCACACAAGCACAAGGACCCGAGTTCAATCCCAGCACTGGTGTAAAAACTGGGTCGGGTGGCAATGACATCTGTGATTCCCGCATTGGGGAGGTTCCCTGAGGCTCTGCTGGTGGACCTGGTGGGATCCAAGCTCAGTGAGCAAACCTATCTCAAACAATAAGACGGAGAGAGAGATCAATTAACCTCTGGCCTCTACACATGTGCATGTGTACACACACACACACACACACACACACACACACACACACACACACACACGAAATCCATCCCGGAGGATGGTCTGAACATGACTTGCTCACCTGAAGTTCATGATGTTTGACCTTGTGGCAATGTTTGGATATGGGGTGAGCCCTCAGGAGATGATGAAGGTATGGGCTTATTCTCCCAGGAGAAAGCTATCAGAAAGAGAGGAGGAGGCCTCTCATGTTCTCTCTCTTCCATCCCACCTGCCTGCCTTCTTTCCTGTCACTTCCCCCTCCTATACCAGGCCTCACTGTGCAAGAGCGCTAGCTATGTCCCAGGCGCTCATCAGGAGGGGTGAGGACACAAAGAATGATGTATTAGAAGTGGTTCTGTCCCTCAAGCCCATTAGCCCTCTCAGGGGAGGGGGATAGTCCCATAAAGAGTTGAATCTGGAGGTGAACAGGCTGTAACATACCTTATTGTGAGGTGTCATGGTGTCATCTGCTCTGCTACAGAGCCCTATCAGTGTCATCTACAGACAATCTATCTGCTCCTGAGCTGAACGATCTCCTCTGGACACAGGCTTTGGCAGTGAAAGGAGCCCATTTGCATTTGTCCCCTGGGGTAACTGATGGCCAAGATCATCAAAGACCTGCTTTCTCTGCATGCTGCCCTCTGGGTGTAATATTGGGCTAGCAGCAAGGCTTTTGCTCTTCTTCTCCTGGGGGAACCAGACCTTACCCCGTACCCCTCACCCAGTTGTGCCTGGATGGCATTCTCATGAGGCTGAGAGCGGAGGACACTGTGTGCATCACACTTCCCTCCCCTGACATTGTGCGACCAGTGCACAATCAACCAGTGTGAGCTGTCCACACAGTACTGAACCGGGAGGCTCACAGGAAGGTTTATAGTCACGAACATCCCTTTCTTTGGTCAGTACTCTAACACGACTTTCCTCCCAGGAGGGATAACAACCTTCAAGGTTGTCCTGCAGCCTAGGAAAACCAAGATAGAAAGAGGTGACTGACAGCTTAAAGCGAGGTGGATTGATAGAACCAGGAAGACCCATAGTGGGGAAGAGCCACCCACAAGGCCTTTTGCTGGTAATAAGTTTTAGAGGACCCCATTCAAAGGGAAGAAAACAGAAAAAAGCGAATATACTCCATTTTTATTTCTACTCTAAAGCTCCTCTATAATTGCAACTGGATTTTTTTTCTGTGGCTCGGAGTCTCCCTGGGTAACATGAGGGGCCCAAGGGCTCTGTGATGGGAGGCACCAGCTCTGCTTCCTCTCCTTTGCCTCTAAAATCATCGTGGGATCTTGTACTCCCAGCAACCCCTCAGGCTGATACTAAAACGAACCACTGCAAAAGCTAAAACACAGCAGCATTGCTTGGCCATGGCTGTGATTCCTACCTTCTGTTTGGAGGATGCAATCTCCCTCACACAAGCCCACCTGCTCTCGCATCTGAGGTACTTGCCCAAGGAGAGAGAGAGAGAGAGCAATGAGCTAGGAGCTGAAGTCAGCCTTCCCTCCAGGCACGCCCCTCCTCTGTGGTCCAAGAGAAATGCCTCAAGGGCCTGTCACCTAGGCCCACCTCATGGCCTTTAGTGGGGAAGGATGGGCAGATGTCTTGGCAGAGGAGACCCTGTACACCCCTGACTGTCGTAGCCTGAGCCATGGACCTGCCAGGATAAGATAGGCATCTGTGTTGCCACCTCGCCAGTGGCCAATGTCAAGCTGAGACAGCCACTGAGCTGTGTCCTCCGGAACAACTCTATTAGAATGCTAACTAACGTCCAAAGAAACAGCAGCTAATTAGCTAGTGTTTACACCACAGGAGTCTTTGTAAACATCCTAACAGGGGGTATCATTAGCTAAGCACCTGCAACAAGTCTAGCCACAAAAGAGACATTTCCGAGTCCTGACACCAAGAGACCTTCTTCCCACACTCCAAGAGAGGACAACTGTGTGGGAATTAAGAGACAAGGTGCTTGGGCTGGCGAGATCTCAGTGGGTTAAAGCCAGTGCCACCGAGAGACTGAGAACGAGTTGGGTTCCTGGGACCCATGTGGTAGAAAAAGACAATTGATTGCTGAATGTTGTCTTCTGACCTCTGCACGTGCACCTGGGACTGTGCACGCACCTCTGCAATTTTAAAGGTGAAAGAAAAGGGGGCATCACTGATCCAAAACATAGCGGCTGGATGGAACTTTTTTTTTTTTTGCATCAAAACGTTTGTGCTGTCCAGTAAGATGACTACAGCCACGTGTGTTCTAAAGCACCTGAATTGTGGCTATGTTTTTAGACTATGCTTAGTGTTAACCCTTCTCATCTTAAGTAGACATATGTGGTTGAGAGCTACCACACTGAACCACGTAGCACGTTCTACTAACCAATGTGCAGTGCAGGCAAGGACTAATGAAGGTTGTTGGTCCCACTTTGGACCTGCTGAATCAGAACCTACATTTAACAAGCTCCTGGGGGCTGTTTGTTTGCACAATAAGAACTTAAGCACGGTCTAAGGGCCGTAGTCCCCATTGTTGCTTGCATACTAGAACCATTTGGGAGAACTTTTTTTTTTTAAGTTATTTATTATTTACACAATACTCTGTCTGCATGCCACAAGAGGACACCAAATCTCATTATAGATGGTTGTGAGCCATCATGTGGTTGCTGGGAATTGAACTCAGGACCTCTGGAAGAGCAGTCAGTGCTCTTAACCTCTGAGCCGTCTCTCCAGCCCTGGGAGAGCTTTAAATATCTTAATACTGAAACCCAGATTAATTAAACCAGAATTTCTTGGACAGGCTGTCCAAGGCACGAGCATTTTCGAAGGGTCTCAGGTGATTACAATATATGTCCAAGGCTTCGAACTGCTGCCCTCAGGCCCTGCAGCCAGTTGGGGTTACTGTAATGGATGAGGCCTTGCAAAAGGCAGTGACTTTCCTCCCTGCCTCTGAGTCCACTTGTTGCGGCCAGCCAGCTGGGGAGCCAGGGCGCTTGCGTATTCATCCCTCTGCAAGTGTAAGAATTGGCTAGGACCTGTGTTTGTTTCCAGCATCTAAGTGAGATGTTCATTAGTTTTTGACAAAACATGTCCAAATACCACACGAGGAAAGGGTACTGAACAAGTCCGGATGGCTGAAGGCTGATTCACTTCCTCCCTCAGGGGCCTGCAGAACCCTGGCACCCCAGAGCAGTCAGTCCCCATGAAGAGAGCCATTCTTCCCATGCGGGGTGGAGGGACGCTGCTGCTGTTTCCAAGGCTGGGAGCCTTCCGGCTCCTCCTGCTGCACCTCAGCAGGCATCCAAGGAGCACTGTGGCCAGAGGGAAGAGGTGAGTTTTCCTGAAGAGCTGGGTTCTCTCAAGGTGTTGATCAGAACCAGGCCTTGGAGGCTGCATGTGCTTTCTAGAGATGAGTGATACTTACTGAGATCAAGGTTCACCTCTGAGCTGGCGAGGGCTTGAGACACAAGCGTTAGGGAAACTGAGCCCCTCGGGCAGTAAGGTTGTCCCAAGTGCTGCCAGAGGAGGAGCTCAACTGACAGACAGGTTCACGGAGAAAGAGCATCTTTGACCCAGATGATGCAGAGTGCAAGTGCTCCACTTTGGAAATGGGATTCCCCAACTACCGGAGCCTTAGCTTGGCGCCGGTGCCTCGCTGCACCTGTGGAATTTCTTGCACTTTGTAGCCACAGTTTCTCTCTCGCATTGGTTTCATACAGGCCCTCAAGGACTTGGTCAAGGCAAAGGTGCCCTCAGGAAAGTTACAAGAGAGCCCGCCGTTTATTTCGCCTTGAGGGTCTTGGAGCAATGGAGAGGATGAATGATATTCACCAGGAATAAGCATTGGGGAAACTGAGTCCCACGGGCAGTAAGGTTGTCCCAAGAGCTGCCAAGGGAGGAGCATCGACTAACAGGTTTATGGAGAGAGAGCATCTTTGACCAGGATGATGCAGAGTGCAAACGCTCCAGTGTCCTAGGATAGCAGAGCAAGGTGATGCCACTGCTGCCCTGTTCTCCACGAGCAGGTACCAAGCATTCAGGAGGTATACTTAGAAGGCTCTGTCACCACTAGGTGCCTGGACCACAAGTCATACTTGAGTGAAGCCGTTCTGTGCTGGGTCTAAACCCAGTCCCCGGAGGAGAGTCAAGAAAGGCAGTTAGCATGATCTCTGGTCAAAAGTCTTTATCTCCTTCTGACTTATAGGAAGTGGGGTGGGGAGTAGGGGTGGCTGAGGGGAGTGTCTTGAGGCAGTGCTAAACCAAAGAAAAATTCATTAATAATGACCCATCTTTATTTAAAATTTTGATGTTTTTACTATGAGTTTCTTATACTAACATATATTTGAAATGTAATAAATACAGTTTATCTTATTTAGTAAGCTTTTTTTTTTTAATGCTAACAGACTAACAGTAATTTCTTTGTAGTCTGAGGGTTGAGGATGTAGCTCAGTCAAGGGTCCCTTACATGGCATGTGTGAGTCTCTGGGTTTAATTCTCAGCACTACAAAATTAAATAAAAGCCAAGTGTGATGGTGCATGCCTTTAATCCTGGCACTCAGGAGTTAGAGGTGGGTAGATCTTTGTGAGTTTGAGGCCAGCCACGTCTACATAGTAAGTTCCAGAGCAGCTATCAATAATACACAATGAGACCATGTGTAAGTAAGTAAGCAAGCACATACATACATACATACGTACATACATACATACATACATACATCATGGAGTCTGTACACCAAATACAGTAGGACATGGCTGTAGTCCTAGCACCCGTGAGGCTAAGACAGGAAGATCAACTCAACAGGAAAGTGAGACTCTGTAGTAGAAAGGAAGGACTGGAGGGAAGGAGGGAGGGAGGGCAGGAGGGAGAA
Organism: Acomys minous; assembly: GCF_964271855.1. Taxonomy (NCBI): domain Eukaryota; kingdom Metazoa; phylum Chordata; class Mammalia; order Rodentia; family Muridae; genus Acomys; species Acomys minous. The sequence continues at coordinate 5,404,067 of NC_140493.1, read as the reverse complement.
AGGAAGAAAAATGAATTTGCGTTGTTGGTCAGCTCCTGCATGGAGAGTAGTGACTTGCCAAGGTGACACTAATGTCAGAGGCAAAATGACAGACAGCATGAGGATCTTGTCTACTTCCTTCTTGTCTGTCACCCTCAAGTACTTCCCTGCTCCTCCGAGTATGTGGAGAGTTGTAACTTGTGGCATAACACAGTCACACGTGTTATCTGCTGGTTATTATGCAGCGAAAGAAGCAAAGATATCTGAAAGTTCAATAAACTTCACGCTATTGCCCACACATGGTTGTAGCTGCTGCAGATAAAACAGAGGCACTGGTGCAGCAGGGAGAGAGCTAAAGTCCGGGAGCACGCACCAAGAGGTAGACCAGTTCCCCAGCTGGCCCACTGACCTGCGCTGCCTTTGAAGCCAGGAAGCCTGCATTCCTTGCAAACCCAGCTGACACCTTTCCAAAACCTTGCTCCTTTGACCAGACTCTGCCACACTGTGCCTTCTCTGCCCATTTTCTTCCCTGCAAGCAGCTTGTGGGCACAGCACAGCCTTAGGACACAGGGCAGTGAAACCCAGAACTCCGCATGCGGCTGATCTCCTCCATTTTTGCAATGACTGCGCTGCCTGGTGGTCCTGTGCATGGCCAGGGCCTGATTCACCAGTCGGTTGCCCAGCGGCGGGCGGATATCTACTGTTCCCTTCCCCTTTTTGGCGCCCCCTTTTCTCCAGGATTGTATGGCCTGACCATGCAATATCCACAGAGTTTCCATACACAGAGTGCACTAAAACACTTCTTACTGCCAAATGTTCAGATTTAACATATTTTTGTTTTATGGCATACGGATTCTTTTGCATATTTTAAATTTTTCCCTTGGTGCCTTTGGCTTTCTTTCTAGTTTTGTATTTACATTTCAATTATTTGTTTGTTTATTACTTTGTTTTTCGAGACAGGGTCTCTGTGTAGACCTGGCTGTCCTGAAACTCACTCTGTAGACCTGGTTGCCCTCGAACTCAGAGATCTGCCTGCTTCTTCCTTCTGAGTTCTGGGAATAAAGGTGTGCATCACCCACCCAACCTTAAGCTTTTCTTTAATTCTTTTTCACAAACTGGAAGCTCAGCTGGGTGGGGCCCTGCTCTGGGGTAACCACTCCCTTTATTCTATCAGAGAAACCCTGTCTGAAGAAACCAAATCAAACCAAACCAAACAAAAAATGCCCTCCCCCAAGAGACAGACGTATCTTTCTATGTCAGAAAGATCTGGAAATTGCCTACCATAGCTCCCAGCCAGGACTTAAGGCCCCTTGTAAAGTGAACTGGCCTTGACCTTAAAGACTTTATAAGAACCCTAAACAAGCACTGTAATTGTCACTGAGATTTCTTTGCTCCTTCCCCTTGGTATACAGAGGCTGCTCCCAGGCAGGCTGCTCCCAGGCAGGCTACTTTTCTGGCCCCTGCACTGAGTCCCTTGTCAGTCCCTGGAATCTCCTGGTCTTGCCCCTTTCTCCTAGGTCCGCATGGACCCAGGATGGGCGCCAGGCGCTAAGTAAATGCTAATTGCCAGTAAAACAATCACCAAAGAAGCATATCCTTCAAAGGGACAGCCTACCAGCAGCACAGGGGTACAGCTCCCCGGTGTGCTTAGGAAGTCAAGTGTCAGCAGTCTGTACCTGGCTGTGACTGACAACTTCCAGGCAGGTCTATAATAGAGAGGGTTTTTTTTTTAAAGACATAGGACAAGAGACTCCTTGATGTTGCTGAATGCAACACCAACACGAAAGCTAAGTATTTGTGAGAGAATGATGCTGACTATAGGATTTGGTCCAAAATATTTGGGGGAGGGGAAGGCAGAGATGGGGTGCGGAGTGCAGCTGTAGATCAAATAGCTTTGGCCATGAGTTAACGTTAGCGAGTGATGGGTGCTTGGGAATTTATTATATTATTCTCTCATGAAAGATGGAGGGACAGGGGAGGAGGGGAGGGGGAGGGGGAGGGGAGCAGAGGGCAGGGTGGACCGTGCTAGATTGCTTTGAAAGGACTAGCCAGCCCACAGTGGCTTCGCTTTCTAAGATGGAAGTCTAGCGGTCTTGTTGTAGCATCCTAGAACTGGAAAACTTGCGAGCACAGCCACAAATTCCTTTCTTCGCCCTGACCCCCACCCTCTCCCCTCCTCACCACCCAGAGAGAAGAAAGAGAGTCCCTGACGCCATCTTTATCCAGCTGCAACCTTCTGCCAAATCTCTCTTCAGGAGCTATGTGGGGGCAGGGAAGGAAGGGTTCACCTGAGGCCAGGGCTTTCTCCCTCCTCCATCCCACACTGGTTGGATGAGCTTGGGCAGGAGATGGGTGAGGACCACACGTCTGGATGTGCTTGAAGTAGAAAAAAAAAAATCACAAATTCCAAGTCCTGATCCCAAAGCAAACTCCCCGTCCCAGGTGGCTGTGTCTCGCTGGTCCCCTTCACCAGCTCCGTGGAGCCTGGGAGGCCAAGCCGGGGCCTTTGAAAACCCAGGCTGTGTTTGACTTGTGAAAGCACCAATGTCTGTGGTGTTTGTCCAGCAGAGAAGAGGCCTATTTTCTCCCGTCCAAATGCAAACTTGAAAGATGCCCCGTGGATTTTTCTTCAGACTTTCCACAGGAAACGTAAACAAGGAAGAAAAATGACTGTAGGTGCTGAGACCCGAAGTGGAATTTCAACCCCAAAGGAACTGCTTGGTAACAAGCCTTCTCTGTCCCAGGCAAGACTTCGAGAGAGTTGGCTGGTGGTGTGTGAGCAGCCTTCACAGACCGGCAAGCGGAGGAACTGGCCCCGTTTTCTCCGGTGTCTGACTCTCCACGTCTCCTCTCCCCTGAATGGAACAGCCCTTGCTTGGGCTCGTCTGCTGGGAGAGTCCCTTAGCTAGTAGTGTTTAAAAAAAAAAAGTGTGTGTTCAGAAAGAAATGTGTGTGTGAGCATGTGTGTTCACGGAAGTAGGTGCACACTCACTGGTGTAGGGGTACGTATGGAAGCAAGAGAACAACCTTGGGGTGTTATCCTCAGGAATGCTGTCCGTTTCCTTTGAGGAAAAAGTCTCGTACTGGCCTGGAGTCTACCCATTCAGCTAGATGGACTGGCCAGTGAACCCCAGGGACGCTCCTGTCACGGCATCTCCAACACTAGGATTACATGTGCGCACCACTACAGCTGCCATTTTTATGTGAATTCTTGGGGTTTCACTCAGGTCTTCATGCTTGCAAGCAAGTTTTTATCCACTGAGACATCCACGCAGGCTCCCTCTTTTATCTTTTTAGATGGTATTGAATGGGGTGCCCCTGTGCTAAGGACCATCATCCTTGGGGACATGCACCGCAGGATCCTGAAGCGAGCGTGCGGTCTCCTGGCTTTCTCTGCAGCGCTCCTCACCTAGGCTTGACATTTTTTCTCTGGAGCTTATGATCTGCAGGCCCGTACAGTGGAAGAGTAGCTCTAAAATGGTGTCCAAGAGACGCATACGTGCACTGGGGATTTTAACAGGCACCGCGTCAAGCATTAAGGGTGTGTGTTGATTATGTGTGTGAGGGAGGGTGCCCGAGTGTCACGACATACAGGTGGAGGTCAGAGTGATGACTTTCTGGAGTGATTCTCTCCTTTCTCAGTGGGTTTTGGGGATCAAACTTGGGTCTTCGGGTTTGCCCAAAAAGTTCTTTCGCCTACTGAGTCAGGAGACAGATACTTATTGTCCAGGCATTAGAGTTGGCAACTGACCGCTTCCATGTTAGGAGTCTGCAAACTCTATGTCTAAAATCAACTGAACCTAACTAACAGGAAGCTCCGGACCGGGACACAGTGCTGGATGCAGCCCGCTGGCTGATTTGTAATGAGCGACAGGGTAGCTGGCCGAGGGAAGGTGACTAGTGTTTTCTGGGGCCACAGGTGGAATGCCTCATACCCACAGCCGTCTCTTGGCATCTGAGAACTTTATTTCCTCCCTTGTAAATTCTGTCTAGTAACTACTTTGGGCTTACATCTTAAGATATCTGTATTATCACTTCATATAGCCCATGATACGTCCACTAAAGAAAGACGGGCACATCACTGAAGTTCGTACGTCCAAGCAGAACTTGGATTTGAGATGCCTAGTTCTGAGGAAGTCTCAGAAAGCACCACTTCCTTTGCCTGAGATTCATCCGTTCTATTCTTCGGAAGCCAGTGCAAAAGTCCAAACAACTTTCAACGGCTGCAGAGGTTGCTTGGCTCTAGGCTGATCAGCGCATCCCAGGACGGATCCACACCTGTGTGTTGACACGAGGAAGCCGATTTCCTCAGGTATCTTTGTGGGTGGGGAGACCCACCAGCTGTTGCTGGCTCTGAGAAGACATTTGGAGGCAGCCAGGAGAGGAGTCATTCTGGTGAGAGAGAGCGATATGGAAGTTACCAGGCTGCAAGTGGCTTGGATCTACAGTCTTGAGTCTGGATCCAGGCAGCTAAGTTGCTAAGCAACCTGATGTGTTTACATTTCCTAACACAGGGATGTGAGATCAGAAGTATGTCTTTTTTTTTTTTTCCCTCAAGAAAGGGTCTCTATGTAGCCTCGGCTGTCCTGGAACTTACTCTGCAGACCAATGGTCCTGGAACTCAGAGATCCACCTGCCTCTGCCTCCCAAGTGCTGGAATTAAAATCATGTACCACTATTCCCACTCAGAATAATTTCCAATTTCTATTGTTTTCCCAGATTTTAGAGTATTTGTATATGCCTTCAGGCTATGTGTTTAATATGTATAAGAAACATCTTGCCGGGTGTGGTGGCACATGCTTATAATCCCAGCACTCAGGGAGGCAGAGGCAGGCGAATCTCTGTGAATTCACAGCCAGCTTGGTCTACAAAATGAGTTCAGGACAGCCAGAGCTACACAGAGAAACCCTGTCTCAAAAACAAAAACAAAACAACAAAAAGCCCAACAAACAAACAAACAAACCAGACAAAAAACAAAAAAAGAAAGAAAGAGTTTAGAAAGAAAAAGCTGTTGTAAACTTTTAGTTTTGAATTCTGAATGAGGGATGGTCAAGCTGTCTCACCCTTTTAATATTTGTTTGTTTAGTTTGTTTGTCAAGGCTGCCCTGGACTTACCATGTACCGCATGTGACCTCACGCCCACAGTGATGAGCCCTGTGCTCAGCTTCGTGAACGGGAGAATGACAGGTGAGAGCCACAGCAGCTATTTTGCTATTGTTGTTTTTCGTTTGCTTGTTTCTTTCTGGCTTTTTTTGTGGGGGGGTTGGTTTTTCGAGACAAGGTTTCTTTGTGTAGCCTTGACTGTCCTGGACTCACTTTGTAGTCCAGGCTGGCCTCGAACTCACAGCGATCCACCTGCCTCTGCCTCCCGAGTGCTGGGATTAAAGGCGTGCGCCACCACGCCCGGCTTTTTAAATTTTATTTATTTATTTTTATTTTATTTATTTTTTATTTTTGAACTTTTGAGATGCTTATATTATTAAGCCGAAGTAGAGAAGGCATCTAGCACAATACCAGAGCCAGGGCATGGGCAATTAGGAGCTGTCCTAATTTTGTTGGGTTGGAAAGAGGACAAAGGGGAATGTGAGCAGCACGGTGGGGGAGATGCAGAGTCGTGACCTGCGGAGAGCAGCCCCTCACCCAGCCTCCTCATGCCAGGGACAACCAGCACTCAGTGCAGAGAGCTCTGGTGTTTATTAAGAAGCCATCTACAGAGTTATGGAAAAGGGCTGGAGAGATGGCTCCGCCGGTAAGAGCACGTACTGCCCTTGTAGAGGACCTGGGTTTGGTTCCCAGCATCTACGTGGCGGCTGATGACTTTAGCTCTCAAGGACCCAATTCCTCTTCTGACCTCCCAGGGCTCCTGCACAGACAGTGCACATACATACAATCAGGCATACGTATGCATATAAAATACACATTTTTGTTGTTGTTGTTGTTTTTAGTTTTCTGAGACAGGGTTTCTCTGCCTTGGCTGTCCTGGACTCGCTTTGTAGACCAAGCTGGCCTCGAACTCACAGTGATCTGCCTGCTTCTGCCTCCCCGAGTGCTGGGATTACAGGCATGCAACACCGCGCCTGGCTAACACAAATATTTTTTGAAGTTACTGGAAACTACACTGCTACTGCACACAGCCTTGCTGCCCAGGGGCCCTCTATAAGGTCTCACTCACTTTCCTAGGTCCCTTAGTCTCACAGCCAATGTACCCCACTGGGCCTTGTTAAAGAGACACCCCCATACCCTATGCATGGTTTCCTTCCCTCCCCTGGCACTGAGTAATGTTCTAACACGCCTTTTCCAAGGAGGTCTCTTCCAGTGACGTCACTTCAGCTGGGAAAGCAAGGGGCTAGATCACAAGCCAACACACCCTGAGAGCAGAGGCTGCTGGGTGATCTGGGGAGGGTTCTGTTCAAATGGCTAAGTTAAAGCTGGGGGACACGAGGAGCTGAGTAAGGAAACTACTAAGCCAACAACTAAGTCTGTAGTCCCTACTGGCTCCATGCTTGATCTTGGCCCTCACTTGACTCTGCCTGGATGTTGCAATCTGATAGTGGAATAGACTCACTTGATTTGGTCTGAACCAGGAGTGTCTACCCCCAGATGCCGAGAGGCTCCAAGTCCAAAGAACTCCAGCAACCTGTCCTGGCACACACGGCCATGGTTCTCCTGTCCTCTGCCTGTCGGCTCTGGCCAGACTCATTCTCTTCAAGAGCCGCTCTCACCTAAGAGGCAGCAACTCCTGGGTTGTTTCCAGAGTCACAGCACCCGGTCCCATCCCCAGGCCAAGGCCAGCCTTGCCTTTACATCCAGGTGCTTCCTGCTTAGGTCAGCGGGGCTCCTCTGTTTGGCCTCCCCTGGGCTTAAATTGCTCTATAGCTATGAACTGCCTGTCTCTCTCACCCTCGCCTGTCCTCCCTGCAGCTGAGACAGCTGGCACAGCGCGTGATCAAGGGCAGCTTTCAGTGTGATCCCGGCACTGGTGCGTACCAGCCCTGTGTCCTCTCTGTGTCAGACAGTTGTCTCACTTGCAACGAGCAGGTGACGGAGGCCATATCGACTGTGAATGACATGGCGCTCCTGGAACAAAACGAGATCTGTACGAACAGGCGACCAGTGATGCTGTGTCTCCACTGAGAGTGGAGCTCTCTTCTCTTGCCGAGCACAGTCTCTCCACACTCAGTTCCCACAGAAGCAGGCGTATGATAAACAGTGCTTGTGTGTGTCCTGTAGTGAGTTCGTGCATGGTGGATTCCCTTGACTGGAGGTTCCGTAGAACTGAGAGCCGAGTCCCTTCCTGTGCGCTCTTAAGTGATAGCTACCCCTGGCCTCCCCCACAGCCTCTTCTCCTCTGCGTAGTTATATCTCCAAGGCCCTTCCTCAAGCTTTGTCTTCTAAGGCCAGTTTGCCCACACATCTAGCATCTTCCCAGGAGCGGGTTTAGCTGGTGGAGCGAGTGCATAGACTCTCCCAGAGCAGGAGACTAGAGGGGGGAATGGCAGATGGAACCTGAGAGACAGGTGTTCTGGACAGACTCCCAGAGGCTACCAGCATCCATCAGCCTCTACCTGCACCAGGCACTGGACTAGGTGCACCCCACCAGGTTCAGGGCCTACCTCTGTGTCCTGGCTCCTTCAGTTCTTGCTTAGGTGGCTACAAAGTGTGGGGGGCGGGGTGAGTCTTGTGGCCACTCTGAGGCATGCCAAAGGACAAGCAGGCCCCTGCTGCATGCAACCCACCCCTCCCCCCCGGCCCCCAGCCACCCCTGCCCGGATGGCCTTCTCGGAAATTTTGCCACACATCTCCTTCCACAGAAGCCCAGGCCCTCAGGCGGCAGTCCAGCAGTGGACTTCCCAGCGACTCTCATTAGCAGTGACAGAAAAGCAAGAGGCAGCTCAGTGAGGCATTCCAGGTGTCAGTTAAAGAGGGGCCAAGGCAGGAAATGGCTATTAAACCATCACTAAGGCCAGGCACCCCCCCCCCCCAGAACACAAAATAACAAACGGAGGCCCAGAAAGGGGCAGGTGGTGACCTAAGTGTTGTAGGGTAGGGTCTCTGGCCCAGGCAGGATCCTAAGGGGCTACGGGGTCTCTTGGCTTGATTTGGGGTGTTTAAGAGGTAAGGCCAGAGCAGCTTTCATTATGTAAGCCTTTTGAGTCTCAGTATAGCCGTTCTCAAGCTTGGCTGATGGAGTCAGGATTTAGTCAGGGTCCTGGGGAGGAGGCCAGTGGAGGCTCAGATTCACCGAGTACTCTGGCTATCTAAGTTCTCAGGATTTTGGTGACATACATATTATTAGCTCTGTCCCACAGATAAGGAAGCAGATACCTGAGTGTGTTATTTTGGGCCTTTGGAGAATTCACTAGATCTCAGCCCCCTCCCCCCCCCCCCCGCCTCCCCCCATGAGCTTCTGAACAAGGGACACATTCCTTCGCTCCACAATCAATCATAAACGGTCCAAATGAGCGCGGAGGCTGAGGTCACTTGGAATTAGCTCCACCCCTCTTGTAGGGGAACTGGTGCGAATGTCCGGTATCTGGAATTCTCTGTCTTGCCAAGGATGATAGAAGCTCCTCCAAGCTGGGGCACAGGCTCTGCTGAGGGAGGCTGAGGACAGTGGCCGTCTGTGTGGACACCCAGCGTTGCTCCAGGGATCTATTTGCCTTTGCTGTGCAGGGACCTGCTGAGGCCGTGTATTTTTGTCATGCCTGGCCGGGAATGTGCATGATTTATGTCTTCTTCTTTTTTTTTTTTTTTAACCTGAGACTTCGTCATAAAGGAGCATTGAGACTGCAGAGAACCTGGTTATGAAAGGCCTTCCTCTCTGAGGCTCTGTCCCAGAAGGCACGGCTGGCTGCCCGCCCCCTCCCCCCCCCCCCCCCCCCCAAGGCTTAGGGAATTGCTGTGCCCGCCTTAGGTCTGGAATGTCCTGAGATGCTGATGGATCCGCACACCAGTCTAAGCCTTGTCCCGCGCATCTCTTCTCAGGGTTCTTGCGCTCTTACATTCTTAGCTGGAATTCCTCCTTACAGGGAACCTGATGGGGGCATCCCGGGAGCTCTGGCGCCTTTGACTTCAAAGGCACACGTGTCCCTTGACAAGTCACTCGACCTCACCACGCCTGAGTTTTACCAACTGCAAAGGGAGCATAAAAACACGCTGTTGTGGTGGAGTGATAAGGGTCCCTCCCCGCCGAAGCGGGTGAGCTTTCCGAGTGTGTGTCTTGTTTATTTCTGTCTGTCGAGCACCTCACACAGTGCCTGGCAGACTAGTTGCAGCCGATCATAGTCAGTGAATGGAGAATGTGGGGAACGCGTGTGAGAGCTGCAAGCCCAGCTGGCCGTTGATGGGCAGTTAGGAAACCATCCAACACGTCTGGGTCGACAGCTTTTCCTACAAACACAGAGATAGAGCGCCTTATGCTGAAAGCCCCCAGAGTTCCAGCGGACCCCAAACCCCTGCTTGGGGGGAGGGTCTTAATCAGTTCAAGTGCCTACCCAGGCACCCTTCCTCCAGCCTGGCCCCTTGCTTCTGGGAACCGCAGCCACTCTGGGGCAGTGGGCGTCCTCATGTCGGCTCAGGCAGGCTGGGCCCCTCTTCAGAGACGGGGGTGAGGGGTGTGAAGGACTGGTGTGTGTGACTTTGTTTATTTTCTCTGAAGGATCCTGCTATAAAAATAACCTGCCTGGAAACCTCATCTCTGAGGGGGAGAAAGAAGCTTTTGTATCCGAGGAAGTGGCTCTAACTGCAGCCCTGCTGCCTGCCCCAGCCCCCACCCACCATCAAGGAGGGGCGGCTAAGGTGAGAGGGGCAGGGCCCACAGAAGGCTGCGAGGAGGCCCTCACAGGCCAGCCGGTCTAGAAGCTCTGAAGGAGGCATAAGCAAGGACCATTAATAAGAGAGGAACGCTGATAGGGCAGATAACGGAGACAAAGAGCCCGGGAGAAAGGACAATCAAGTCCCAAAGAGGGGGAGCCAGGGTGAATCAGAGCCTCAAGTCAGAGGAAAGCCTGGAGGGGTTCAACTGGAGAGCCCGGGAACTCAGCGTGATGCTGCGGCCATGTTTCTAGATGTAACTAAGATTTTGACCCAGTTCTCAATCCCCACTGTTTTTTGTTTTGTTTTTTATCATTGAGACAAAGACAGGGCAGGAAATAAGCTATGCGCCTGCTCTGCTGCTCAGCCCAGTACCCACACTGTAGCTCAGAGTGTGACAGAAAAGACAAAGGATTGCAAGTACCCACCAAGCCAGCCCTGGGCTAGGTACCAGATGAGGACCAGCTTGGGACCCTGAAGGATCTCTTGCCAAAGGAAAGACGTGGATTTGCAGGCAGCATATTCCCCCACTGTTCACCTGGGTGGTCATTTGTTTGTTTTGGTTTTTCAAGACAGGGTGTTGGCATTTTTTAAAAATCTATTTTATTTTATTGGGGTCTCTTATATCTCTTTCTCCTTTCTCCACCCCAGTCAGTCCCTTCCAACAGCCTAACACCACGTAGGAGAGAAAGGTGCGCGGGGAGAGGGGCGTACTTCTCTTTAGCTACTTCCTGCTGGTTATGGCTGTTGGGTTCCTTGTCTTCGTTTCAGGAGATCTCCAACTTCTCGTCAGACTGCATCAACAGCAGCCAGGGGCAGCAGTCGCCTTCTTCCTCCTTGGAGGGGTCCCCTTTCTCATCCCACCCCGACCCCGGCTCTGGAATTTATCGCCTCTTCAGAGTCCCCAGAATTAAACTATATGCAGCTGACAAAGAACACGACCCTCTCAGAGCCTGCATGAGGCAAACAATCTGCTGCTTCGGACAATCTAAAGCAGCCCCATATCCTACACCTGGGACTAAGACAAAAACAGGTTTACATTTATGAGGTTTTAAAGACACCAAAACTTCTACTACAACAGGATCTTCTCTGTGTAGTCCTGGCTGTCTTAGACTCACTTTGTAGACCAGGCTGGAGATCTGCCTGCCTCTGCCTCCCGAGTGCTGGGAGTAAAGTTGTGTGCCGCAACATCCAGCTAGCTGGGTGGTCTTAAGTCATTTAAGCCTTTTCCAGACGAGTCTTCTTCTTTTCCAGGTTTAAAAAAAAAAAAGTTTATTTAATTTTATTTTATGCATTGGTATGAGGATATCAGATCCCTTGGAACTGGAGTTAAAGACAGTTGTGAGCTGCCATGTGGGTGCTGGGAATCGCACCCAGGTCCTTTGGAAGAGCAGACAATGCTCTTAACCCCAGAGCCATATCTCTAGCCCTCCTAGTCTTTTTTACTGTTAACTCTCAGATGACAAGCTTCCCTTTCCTATTCACTGAGCCACTGAGCAGATCTTGCATACAGAGTCTTAATGGTCTATCTGGTGCCAACAAGGCAAGAAGGACTGACCTATTTGGACGATTTCCTCTAGGCACACCAAGTTAAAGGCAGTTAGCTGATACTGAACTACAAGCCACCAGAATCTTAGGAACCAGTACTGCTCATGCCCAGAAAGCTGTAGGATTGGCTGTGTTTGCTGTGCCAAGAAGGCCAAAGAGAAGCTTGTAGAACGGCAGTCTGGACTAGAGTGTGGAGTAAACTACGCATGAGGCCTTTGCTCATAGAACTTTCCCAAGGGGAAGGTTTGGGACCAACCTATAGAACCAGAGGCTGATAGGACCCATTGAAGGAGCCATTGAAGATCTCCCTGAACATTCTGACTAGGAGAGAGGGTTGTGTTGCTGAGGGAACAGGGGATCAGCAGAGGATGACATTTATCTCCCACGAGCTGTAGGACTGGTGTTGGAGGAACACGAATCAAAGGGCAGAACAGAGCAGGGCTTGGGTCCAGGATGCCTTAAAACAATGTGGAGAGGAAGAACCTAAAATGCCTTGGCTATGAAGGAAGCCATCTTGAAAAAAAAAATAGATGCTGGGTGCAGATGGGAGAGAGATACAGAGCTGCAGAAGCCATGATCAGGAGTGGGATGGCAGCGCTCCAGAGCTGAAGTTCCCTGGGGCCTAGGGCTAGAGGCCCAAGAGAGAAGCAACAACATGCAGAGATTGTGGTAGGCTTGTACCAGCCAGGGTGTCCATAGGTAGATGAATGGATGAAGAAGGCATTGTACATACACACATGGAATGTTAGTCTACCATAAAAAGAATGAAACCCTGTCATTTGTGGCAGTGTGGATGAAACTTGAGGATTATTACATGTTAAAATTAGCCAGGCACAGCTAGGCAAATACCACGTTTTCACTCATTTGTGGGAGCCAAAAATGCCAATATTATAAAAGAAGAGAGGAGAATAATAGCCACAAGATGCCGGGAGGAAGGGTAGAGATAATGGGTACCAAAGATAAAGAAATTCCTCTGAGGCAATGAAGAGATGGCTCAGCACTTAATCTAGAGAATCTGGGTTCAATTCCCAGTACCCACATGGTGGCTCACAACAATCTGCAATTCCAGTTCTAGGGAATTCAGGCACATAAATGGTATATAGGCATACCTTCAGGGAAAACACTTATACATGAAAAGTAAAAACATGTAATTTTTTTTGTTTGTTTGTTTTTGTTTTTGTTTTTTGAGACAGGGTTTCTCTGTATAGCCCTGGCTGTCCTGGACTCACTTTGTAGAGCAGGCTGGCCTCGAACTCACAGACATCAGCCTGCCTTTGCCCCCTAAGTGCTGAGATTAAAGGTGTGTGCCACTACGCCCGGCTGAAACATGTAGTTCTTAAGGGAAATTCCTTCTTAATTTAGGGGACATTTCACAACTAGAAAAGAACTCAACGATTCTCAACATACACAAATTTTAAACGTTTGTGGTGATGGAAATCCTGACTATTCATATGGGATCATTATACACTGTGTGTGCATTAAGTTATCTGTACTCCACACAAACGTATCACACAGCAAACACATCCCCAAGCTAGCCCTTAGTGGAGTATTGAAAGGTGACTCTGTGTTCAGGAAACCGGCAATGCTAACAGTTCATAAAAAATGGTGGCACTTCCTATGTGTCAGGTGCCATCCGAGACCCTGTATGCATTATCGCACTCAGCCTTTATGAATGCCCTCTATAAATGATCCTGTGGCTGGCATCTGCCACACTCTGCACCACTGTGCAGACAGCTGCTGTTTCCACAGAGTCCACTCTAAGCCCTGGTGTACAGAAAGGCCCTGAGTGACCTGGGCCAATGAGGCTCCTTCCAGGACCCATTCAAGAGATGGATTTTTCTTTTCTGTTAAAGATCTATTGTGTGTGTGTGTGTGTGTGTGTGTGTGAGAGAGAGAGAGAGAGAGAGAGAGAGAGAGAGAGAGAGAGAGAGAGAGAGAGAGAGAGAGAGTACAGGTGTCTGGGCTCTCCTGGATATGGAGTTGCAGGCAGTTGTGAGCCACCTGACAGGGTCCTCAGCAAGAGCAGCACACGTTTTAACCCTCTGAACCATCATCTCTCCGGCCAAGAGGAGGTTTTCTTTGGGGTTGTCCATACAAAGTTTAGGACGAAGTCATATCTAATGGTGGGGAAGAAAAAGACCCCTCTCTCCTCTTGTGCAGGACTTGTGTGGGCATTTTGGATTCACAAGGAGGCCAACAAAACAGGAGGGCAGAGGCAAGGAAGCAAACTAAAGCTTGATTAAGTTGTCCCAAGCTGCCCATAGCTTCCAGATTCTCAGTTCTGTGAATTAAAACCCTTTATATGAGACCCAGGGTGTAAGCCTCGCCAGTCTAGTGGTCATAGGCTGCCTAAGAAGGGCCAGGAATTGTCTGTGTCACTCCCATCTGGGGAAAATGGATTTCAATCAGGAAACAACAACAACAAGAAAAGTAATCTCAGCTGGGTGTGGTGGTGCATGCCTTTAATCCCAGCACTCAGGAGGCAGAGGCAGGTGGATCACTGTGAGTTCAAGGCCAGCCTGGTCTACAAAGCAAATCCAGGACAGTCAAAGCTACACAGAAAAACCCTGTCTTGAAAGAAAAAAAAAAAAAAAAAAAAAAAAAAAGCAAGCAAGCTCAGCCCTGTCTTTCTCGGGAGACTTCACAATGTTGGGCACTAAAGGGAATGAGAATCTGAGGTTAGCCCAGTGATGGAGAAGAGCTTTCCTGCTAATGAGCATCTGACTTGGCAGTAGCTAAGGCCTGCAGGCCGGGGCTTTGGGAGACCACTGGTGCCAGTGTGAGGAGCATGCTGGACTCGACACAGGAAAGCCTGCCATCTCGTGCTCCTTAAGCTGTCAGCCCCCCAGGCCTCAGTTTCCCCAAATGCAGTGGCTGGGGCAGTACTAGGCAAGGGCTGTGTTCTCCTCCAGTTCTAAGATTCTAACATTCTGGAATTCCCACAGGCAGGCCTCCAGGCCCCAGGGCTGGCTGAGAGAACAGAGCCGTGGCTGTTTGTCAGTGTGGCAGAACAGTAAAGCCCATTGAACCTGTGCTCTCCTGCAATAGAAGCAGCCAAATGGCACATGTAGAAAAGGTAAATTCATCTGTGGGGCTGGTGAGAGGTGCTGAAAAAAAATATGCAGCTCTTGGGGGCTGTCCAGGGAGAGCCAATTTCCAATGCCCAGGCTGGGACAGCCATGCGTCCGACAGACTACACTGAACTTCATCCTGTCACAGCCAGAGGGAGGATGGGACTAAGGAGCTCTAAAGAGCCGTGCTTCTCATGGTCCTGGTTCTGTGGTTTGTAGAGCAGTGATAACCATTTTTAAGAAAAATGCCTTGAATGAAATTTGAAGTGTTGTTCATGTGAAAAGAGTGTTTAATTTTCTCATTACCTTTTTAGTGTTGATTTCATCACTGTAGACTGCATTCAGCAAACTGTGAGCCCAGACCTGGAGGGGCCTGGGGTCTCCTTCCCTGGGGGATCTTTGAGTTGGACTTGAGGCCAGGATGGAGAGATGACCTAACTTTTCCCATGGCCACTCTGACTTCTGTCCCATCATTTCCTGATGATGATCAGTAACAAACGTTGACAAAGTGGCCTCTGTCAGTGCGTTCATAGCTGAAGCCTCATTTGCAGTTACTGCATAAAGAGACCGTATGACGTCATAGGTAAGAGCTGGAAATACTATGACCGAGGCGAACAAGTTGGATACAGGAAAGGCAAGCCACGGGTCCCTAGTTAGCAAGCAGCAGCTCTGGGGCTGGGACAAAGCCTCTTGGTCCCATGTTCTCTGGTCTTCTGGGGGACAAATTCTTTGTTTCTTTTATATGGGGACACTGCAGCCCTTAGCGTTGGATTAAAACATTTCCAAGTACCAATCATGGAAAGACTGGTATTAAAAAGATAAAAGCAATTGTAATGGTGAAGAATTTTAAAGTTCCGACTTTTTCTGTAATGATCAATTATTTGACACTTAATCCCACGATCCCACAGCCCCCCACCTCCACCCCCCCATTATCACAGGGCCTTTCAGGGAAGGAATTCAGGCTGGCTGGGGCAGGAATGGAAGGTCTTCAGGTATGGAAGAGGCTCCTGCTTGGGAACATGCTCATGCCCACCCTTGCACAGGCAGGGTGAGAAGGAAACATCTAGAAATTGAGGGCCCCATGGAGTTGTAGTCATATACTTCCTGGCACACAGTACCAAGCTATTTTTCCCCCCAGCCACTGTCATCTTCCCTTGGTCCCTGCAGAGCTGGACTCATTCCAGGGAGTGGTCCATTAGAAGAGAGATTAGTGTGAGCAGGGGAGGGCGAAGTTGGCCCTGACTTAAAGGACTGTGTGGGCTTACTTGGCAATGCTTGCATCACTTACAAAGAAGCCGACTCCTGGGATGTTCAGAAAATTCATTAAAATTTTTTTTCACATGTATGGGTGTTTTGCCCTCATGCATGTCTGTGTACTACATGCATGCAATTCCCACAGAGGCCAGAGAAGGGTTTGGGGTTCTCTGGAAATGGAATTAGAGATGGTTGTTAGATGTCACATGGAGGTTGGGAACCAAACCCTGGGCAGGTCCAATATAAGAACAGCCAATGCGCTTAACCATTGGGCCACCACTCCAGGCTCCACTTCCTGCTTCTTAAGGTTTTGTTTTGTTTTGGAGGGGATGGGGATGGTGAGGACTCAAAGGCCTCTGTGCTTTGCACATCGTCCCAGTGGGCTTACAAAGGGCCCTTACTTAGCTCTTCTCTCTGTTCTTACAGTAAGGAGACTGAAACCCAGAGGGTTTGCTAGTGGCACAGCTGTCACTCAGACCCTCTTCCTCTGTGGCAGGTAACAAGTCCATGTCGTCCTTTGGCTGAGATGTTTATTTCTCTTCCCAAATCCTGGAAGTTCCACAAGTACCACTAAGGTGGGCTCCTGGGGTCCAGAAGGTTGTTAAAGATAACTCTAATGCACCCAACTTTGGGTAAAAGATTGAGAAAGGTACAGGCAGAGTCTGAGCCAAGGGGCATGCGGCGAGGAGGGGTGAACTGCCTGAGTGTGGCTTTTGTGTGTGTGCTTGAGGGCAAGGCTGCATGTGCAAAGACGCACGTCCCTCCCTTGCACATTGGTGAGACAGGATGAGGACTACAGGCCAGCCTGAGAGGTGCTTTGCGGCTCCTGGGATGAATGGGCCTCTGTCTTCAAGGCTGTGTGAGCCTCTGTGTATGCAGGTCCCATTAACACAGCCTCAGCCACACGCAGAAAGGGGAGAGGCCCGACAAGCCCAAAGTACACAGTCCTTCTGATTTTAGAACGAAAACATGCAGAAGCTATCACATAAACTGCAGCTCAGAACAGCGAGCATGCTGCCACCCGACCCAGTGTCCTGCTATTATCTCCTTCTGAACAGGCTCCAGCAAACAAAGTCTATTCGCCACGCCCATGTCAACCTCACTTCACGTGCGCCCTTCTCCTACCTCAGCTTCAGCGTCACTTTGTGTGCTCATACCTCCAGTCGGCCAGGCAGGCTTCACTTGGACAATTTTGTCTGTAACGGACAGGCAGGCGCAAGTCCTGTCGGGGCCCCGTGGTCGCATTCCCACTTCCAGACCTCTCTGGGCCCAGGCCCCTGTTGCCCTTGGCTGTGGTTTGTTTAATGGAGTGACTCCTGTCTGGGAGCAGCCTGGAGCACAGGACACAGGGGGACAGTTGTCCAAGCTTGCTATTTTAACCAGCAGAGCCAAGCCACAATGATGGGCTCGGTGGCCTGGCTGGGTGCCTTCTTCATCCCTCCAACCACTAACCTGGCCTTAATTATCAATGGCCGCTGGTTTAAGACTTCTAGTTATCCACTGGAGGACCTCCTGGGTCGGAGTCTGGTCCCCTACATGACAGAATGAAGACCTAGCTTCTGGAGAAGTAACCAGAGCTGAGAGAGGTTCCTGGGGACCAGTGAACAGACCCATGGAGACCAACACGCATACCACACCTACACCCCAGTGCCTGGCACAGAGTAGAACCTAAAGCCAGCAAATGGTTGGGTAGAGGGGAGTAGACAGAGAAGCAGGTGGATGGATGAATATATAGACAGAAAATATTCATCTGCCCATAAAGAAATTTTTATAAAAATCTTATCTGATAACCCAAATGCGGGAAATGTTTAAGTAGGGATGGCATATTCATTCCATCAGTGTATCTAACGGAATTTTCTCAGCCCAGACCCTTTCTGACACGTCTGTGAGACTACCTTAGAGGTCTCAGGCTGTGTAAAACCGGCCCGCCCTCCATCCTTACGTCTACTCCCCTGAGTGAAGGTGCAGTGGGTCAGGGTGACGTGACCCACTGGGTTGCAGCTCAGGCTGCCAGGAGCAGTGGAGCTGAGCTAGGGGACAGAAAGCTCCTAGCCCTAGCACAGGAGCCTGACACACCACAGGCACAGCAGTAAATGCTAAGCCAATAAAACTTTTCTGTGTCTTCTCTCTGGCTGTCACCTTCCAAATCCTTGTCTAGGCAGTGTATTAGACTCCTTGGGACCCGTCTGCTGGAGGCAGAGGATCAGCCCAGCTGAAGGAGAACAGGACAGTGCTGTACGCAGCCCTCAAGCTCTCCAGCTCCACCAGGAGTGCTGCAATTCCCTGACAGACCCCAAAGATCCTTGGGACTGAGCATCTTAGGGAAGGACATTGCTCTTCTGGTTACTAAATTACGTCTGGAAAGCTGGGGCTTGAGGTCCAAAGAGGCTTGTCCCCCTCACCGAGTCCCATGTTCTAAGCAGATGCATGAGAGCTACGGGCTCAGGGCAGCCAAGAAAGGCCTGGTAAGCCAGGGGAAACAATTAGGAGCAATTACCATCAAGAGAGGCCTCTGCTGAGGGTGGAAGCCATCTGTGATGAAAGTGGCTGAACGTTTGGGGAGTACCAGAGGGTGGGAGGAAGGGCAGAGAGGGCACTGCTTTTCTTCCCCAGTTAGAGAGGGTCAGGACTCCTCCCCCTTCGCTCCTTGAATAAAAGTTCCCTCACAGGGCAAAGGGGCTTAGTGGGGGGGGGGGGGGGGGAGGGCACACAGGGGGAGGGAGGGAGGCAGATGGAGGGCACTAAGTTCCACATTCCTGAGATTCTCAAGCAAGGGCAGAGGAAACGCCACACTGACAGATGAGTGAGGCAGAGGTGGAAAGACAGAACGGACCACTAGAAATGTCTCCAGTTTTGTTTTTCCCCCTCTTGGGGTGAGGGCGGGGGTGGGGGCTTGCTACCTAACACAAACCTTGCCTGCTTCCTGCCACGTATGTGGATGGGCTAAGGCCACCTGGCGACTCTGTAACTCATCACCTCCATTCATCCTTGGGGTTATCTTTTTCTGGGTTAGATGAGACCAAAGAAAAATACCGGGTAGGAAGTGAAGAGGAAAATGACACTTGGGGAAGGGTGGAAGAGAACCTTTGTCACCAAAGGCAGAGGGACTCTACCTTTCCCGTCACCCTCCCGAACTACGGTGAAACGATGAGTAAAGACGCAGCCGTGCTCACGGGAGAGGAGGGGCTGAGTGGACTTCATGCAAGGCTCTCTGCTCGGGCTCCAGCTTCCCAGAGCTGCAAGAGGTCTGTGGTCAGGGGCGTCCCTGTGAGCATGCAGCAGCGGCTGCACCCCGTCTTCTCATTTCAGAAGCGTGGATTAGTGGAACAGTGCCTATCAAGTGCCTGGCATGTAAGTACGTGCGAGGGAGGGCCGTGCATCTTCCTGTTAGCATATTATCAATACTATCGGAGAATGGCTTTAGCTGCTAAGTGGAGAAGACACTTGAAGCCAGACACTCTATAGCACATGGGAGGGAAACCAAGGGAGTAAGAACCCAGATTAGGGCCAGCCTGGCACTTGAGAGACGTTGGGAGCAAGCCTGGTAAATGGTGAGTTCCAGATTAGCCAGAGCTACATAGTGGGATCCTCTCTCCAAAATAAATACCAGAGTGAAAGTTCTCAAAAGGGAAGGCAAGGTATGGAGGCGCATGCTTTAATCCCAGCATTCAAGAGAACAAGGAGGATCAAAAGTTGGCTTTACTGTGAGACTATCTCAAAAAATGAACCCACAGGGTGGAGGGCCGGCTCAGCAGTTAAAGGACTAGCTACTCTTCTAGGAAGCACAGAGTCAATTCCCAGAACCCATGTGACAGCTCACAACTGTCTGTCACTCCAGTTCAAAGGAGATCTGATGCACTCTTCTGTCCTCTGCAGGCAACAGGCACACAGGTGTGCAGATACACATGCATGCAAAACACCCATATACATAAAATCAAAATAAATAAATACATAATACAGCACAGTAAGCATAAAAAAGCATAAGAAGACACAATAGAAAACAAAAAAGGCTAGTTGTGATACATACTTGGGAGACAAAGATATGATTGTGAGTTCAAGCTCACCCTTGGCTACATAAAATTTGAGGCCAGCCTGAATTACACAAAACTGTCCCCACTCCCCACCCCCAAGACAGGGTTTCTCTGTGTAGCCTTGGCTGTCCTGGGCTCGCTTTGTAGACTAGGCTGGCATTGAACTCACAAAGATACAGGTGCCTCTGCCTTCCGAGTAATGGGATTAAAGGCATGCGCCACCATGCTCAGCTACAAAACTGACTCTTTCAATCAACACCCAACTTGGGAGGCATCAATGACAGCAATTCACTGATTCCTCACTGATCTGCCTCTCTGAGTTGTTCTGGACACCTGGAGGAGTGAACTTAGCAGGAGGCACTTAACACAAATCAGCACATGTACCTAGATGCTGCTGAGCACAGAGGAGAAAAATGTGAGTGGGGAAGCTGTGACTTTGGATCTGGGTATTCCAACAATTAGAGGAAGCAGTGAGGTGTAAAATAGAAAGAAGTCAGCCGGGCGTGGTGGTGCACATCTTTAATGCCAGCACTCGGGAGGCAGAGGCAGGCGGATCGCTGCCAGTTCGAGGCCAGCCTGGTCTACATAGTGAGTCTAGGACAGCCAAGGCTAACACAGAGAAACCCTGTCTAAAAAACAAAAAAACCAACAAAAAACCCAAAACCAAAAACAAAGGAAAGAAGTCGGCTTGTTAGACAAATAGTAGCAGGAGGCCAGGGCGGTAACACCAAGCAGCACAGGAGTAGGTAGGTGGCTGTTAGAGAGAGGTGCTGAGCCAAATGCAGGGTTTGCCAGGCCACAGCAGAAACAGACAGCTGGCCTGCAATGGGATGGGCTGTTAGTAAATGTACACAAGTAGACAAGGAGCTAGACGCTTCTCCTAGGTCTGAGACATGTCTGGTGCCTGAAGCGCCAGCACCCACCCCTTTTCCTTTGGAACTTTCTGCAGAGCTATGACCAGCGTACCACCCAGGAGTAGCTGGGGAGAGGGTGTCTTTTATACGGACACTGGGCACAGTCTCCTGGTTTGGCATCAGGTAGAGAAGATTCAGGCAACAGCCAGCTATCTCACCATACATGGTTTAAAGGGGTCTCTCCTCATTCCAGCCATTATGAGTGGTTTGGAAATCAAACAAACAGACAAAAAACAAACAAACAAACAACAAACCCCTAATCATGCCTAAGAAACCTAGAGTTCAAACACCTGTCCAGAGACAACCTGGGCTCTCCTAACCCACCAGACAGATGTTCCTCCACGAGGCTGTGAGCGGCTGCTTCCTAGTTCCACTCCTGTGAGGATGTACAGGAAGCACTTAGAAGAGGCAATATGGTGAGAAAGGGGTGCAGGAAAGCAGCAAAGAGACAGGAGGTGCAGTTAGCAGCCGGTTGCCTGGAGTCCTGACGGGTGCAGCTGGACTTAAGAGAGCTCCCTGGCAGTCTCTGCAGAAAAGGTTAGTTTTTAAGACCACCAGAAAGCCCCAGGTTGGCACGTTATTTGTGTTCCAGGCTTCACTTTGGGTATATGGGATGGAATGAATCAATGAACAGTGTTCAATCGCCTGGTTAAGGGGTGGATTCAGAAACCCAGAGCACAATTAGGAGCCAATCACAGTCTCGATCTGCAGACAGTGGGGGATATCTGTATCTATATCTATATTTTTTTCCTTATATGAGGAGACTGAACAGTCTCAGAGAAATATCTTATTGATATTATTGAGTTCAGAGTCTCCAATCAAAACACAGAAGCAAAACCCACAGAATTTATTTTAAATAAATCAATTTTTAAAAAAACCTAGGGAGTCACACACACAGATGAAGGCAGCATCACCCTTGACACATCTCCATCTCTGTCCTTTCCTCCACTTTAGCTTCTCTCTAAACTATGTGCTAAGGAGCCTGAATTCTTGATAATTTGTGCGTGTTCAGCCTCCCAGATCAGGCAAACTATAAACATACAGACTGTAAGACCCTGAGGACAAGGTTAACCATCTTTTCTCACCCTTCAGGGCTCCTAAGTCCAATGTTTGACCTCACACTTCTCAAACACCTAGACAAGGATTCCTGGTGAGTTTCAGGTAAGGCAAGTGCCTATAAAGGGCCAAAGTAAAAGACACCCATCGTCTGAATGTGCAAGGGATACACCTGTCCAAAAAAACCAAAAAGATGGATGAGGCACCTGTCTGAGAAGCCTCTTGGGGTAGAGCCCCAGTGGCAGCATGCTGAGCTGGGGAGCTTCTAAGCGGAGCCCTGCGCTCAGAGCGAAGGTGGGAAGGTGAGGGACTACAGCATTTGGAAGTTATGACGAGTCATCAACTCTTCCTCACACCCTCTCAACACGGTTATTCTACAGAAAAGTTTCAGAGGAGCCCTGCCTTATCCTCGACAGACTAGGACACAGAAGTTTATACTCTTGGTTAGAAAACAGCACCAACTCATTTTCTGGCCTTGGCAGTTCCATGCTTTGGTCCACCGCCGGTGAGAAAGGCAGCCAACAAGGCGAACGGGGAAGTTAGGGCGTCTCTCATTAAGACTACAGAAGTCCAGATGAGAGTTTAAGATAGTGTGACCAGAGAGGGTTTTAAATCAGATTTGGGTGCTTAGGTACTTACGAAAGGCCTAAACTGAATGAGGGCCTGCCCGAGCAGAATGGAGCCTGCGCTCTTGGGTACCTCTCTCCCTCTTTCCTTTCCTAGCAGCTGGCTCTTCCTTAGACATCATCAAATTAACTGACAGCTGTTCCTCCGCTCAGAAAGCTCAGAGGTTCTTGAATGAGCCTCTCCTGTGTAAAACCAGGTGGTGGTGATGGGCAGGCGGGGAGATTTTGCCAGGTTGTCTGCTGTTACCTTGAACCACTAAACACTGAAGCTAGCAGTGCTGAGGGCAGTGAGCAGGAAAGACTAGGATGACTACAGTGACTAAAGAATAGAAGGGCGGACTCCTCACACACAGAGGAGTGAGCGGATAGCAATCTCTAAACTGTGTGACGGAAAAGCACGTACACCGAAGCCTACACAGGACTCTCGGGAGTCAGTGGGTCTCAAGAGGTAACCAGATCGACTTCCATACATCATAGCACATGTTCTCAAAATGGCAGAACCTGTCTTATTTTCTCCGTACACAGCCCAGGGATGACTGCTGGGATTTTGTTTTTGGTTCAGGAGTATGTAACTGCCATGTAATGCTTATCATCCTTCAAACATCCCTTTTGTAGGGGAGAGGAGATGGTTATAAGCACTGAACACAGGGGAAAAGAGACAAAAAGAAGGAAAACAATAGGCACATTTCATTTAAAGCAGGTTAAACAAGATACTCATGGCCGTGAAATACAGAAACATTTTCAGTCTTGGTCATCAAAGCTCACTCTTGAATTAAGGAAGCTTCCAGATCCTTGTCCTGCTCCTGCTGGCTGGCTCTCTAAGAATGGCCTACTGGACAGGTCTGTACTTAGTTCCCTAAGCCACCCCGTCAGTCTGACCCTCTCCTAGTATTCCGGGGATGCACAGTGGCCTTAGGTTCACTAGCTTTTACCTCTGGTACATTGAAATTGCACTGGATAAAGGGAGCCGACTTCAGACAGGCTCAACAATTCTATATATTTTGCAAAGTGCTTTTGTTGCATGTCTCATATTCTGCTATACATGGCAATAAATATTTGTTGCTTTGGTCCATACAAAAAGTCTCTGAGAAAGATAAAACAGATATTGTCTAAAGGAACAAACAATAAACATACAACACTATCTTGTGGTGAGCCCCGGACAACAGTGAGAAGAGCCGGAAAAGCTTTGTTTACATTAGCAGTCCACACTGCCACTGTGTAAGCTGTCACTTAAATACAGTAAGTACCAAGAATCAGACAGTTCTAGGAGTCCTACAGTGAGTCTGCATGCCACAGTTTTCTAAGAGAGAGCGTGAAAGGTCCCAGCAACTCATATAGAGAAAGCTATTTATTTCCTATGAAAAAATCAAAAGAAAAAGGGAGGAAAGAGAAGTAGCAAGAAAGAAACATAAACGTACAACGGGGTCTCGTCCTCCAACATGCGGGGAGGAAGGGGAGAGGGAGGACATGATCGCTGGAGTGGACACAGTAACATTCAGTGTAACAATGGAATATAAAAAAAATAGTTGTTGTTTTCAAATTGCAACTTGTGGTAAAACATAGAAAATGTACTAAACAAGCTTGGTATAAAACAGAGTAAAATTCTCAAATAAGCCCAAGGAGAAAGCACAATGCTGGGAGGGATGGGGCCCAAGGCGAAGAGGAGAAAAGACTTCATATAAAACTACCTATTACAATACAGAAAAGGTATAAAATGTTCCTGCTTTGGAACTTTAGTACAAAATGACACTGGCATTGGATCATCTCACCGTCTAAACCTTAGGAGCTCTGGGAGGGTGGGAGAGATGCTGGAAAGAACAAAAGAAATAATAGTTTATCAATCTAAGCTCCACCCGTTTTTTGGCTGACAGCGTCCTTTACCTTGATAACCTTTACTCCTAAACCAGATTCATTTGGGTCTCAAAATACTCTTAGGAGTCTACAGACGCCCGGAACACAGAGCTTGCTGGGATCACTGTGCACTGGGATTTGAAAGATGAAAATAAATCTAGACTGAATGGTGAACACATTCAGTCTTTTCTTTTAAAAGCATATCCCTGTGAAATATATTATTTCACACTGTGTGTATACATAAATATGTGTATACACACATATAGATATATATGTATATAAAACTCTCTGTGGTTAGAAACATATTTAAACTAACTAGCCACAGACCAACTAGACCTGTATTCATCCAACTCTGGTGTTGATGTTAACAGCCGAGGCCCTTCTTCTTGGTCAGAAGCGGGCAACAGTGAGGCTGGGGCCTTGTTGTTGCACTCAACACTTGTGGGTGGGTCCTCCCACAGCACACTTCGCTAGCACATGCACCCCCTGCTTGTTAGGAAAGGACTTCTTACAACTTTAGGGTCTGCTAGGGCTTGTGCACTGTGCTCAGGATGGGATGACTCTACCAGGGGGAAAATAGCTTTGCGGAGAAGTAGCTCATTTTCAAATTGGGGCATATAAATAGGAAGGTTCTGGAGGGGGGATCTACGCCTGTGCCCGAGTGTCCAGTTTACAGTCCCATTGTTAACTCTGTATCCTGGGAATCGTGTGTGTCTACGTGCTGGTGGTTTTTATCCCTGGCTACTGTCCGTGCCCTGTCCTTCTCCTTGGTAAGGCCTAGCAACAAAAGACTATATGAACCAAGGTCTTTCCCGAGTTTTCCTTGGGCTCCTAGGTAGGGGCTCAGTGAGGCTGGAGCCCTTGAGAACAAGCCAGCAGAGCTCACGTGAAAAACACTCTCTCTTCAGCTTAGAAATGCCCCTCACCCCTTTCACAGCACCAAAGTTTCTTTGCAAAAATAGTATATGAGATACAAAAGGAAAGGCAGATGTGCTTGTGAATGCATCTCGCCTGGTCTGGTCCAGGGCCAAGGGCTGTACAGAACAGGGGTTAGGAGCAGCTGTTTCCAAGGTCTCTGGCTGTCGATGGCAAAGGTTGGTCTCCCACACTATCAACGTCTGCTCACTGACAGTCTTCACAAGAGCTTTCTGTGGAGGATCTCCCAGACCATTCGCTTCCGGAAATATGGCATGTGTTGCTGTAGGGACACAGACATAGTCTTAACTTTCACTTAAGTAGGCACAACACTCCTTTCTCCTTAAGGTTTTCACCTAACAGACTCAGTGGCATTTCTGGCCTTTCAAACTACTCCTTCTTGGTCGCACATAGCTTTTTCTCTTACTGCTTCTTTCTTCTGCTATCTGCATTCTCTGGCCTTAAGGAGTCACAGTGGGCACCATCTGGAGCCTCTGGACATTCTCAAATGACTCCAAGAATTTTGTCTATCATTTTTTTATGTTGATCTCAAGAGTATATGAGCCTAAGGCCTGAAAATGAAAAACACTTTCTTAGAGAAGAACTAAGAGGACTTCAAATCGCCCGGTTTGGTCTATATCCCAGTGTCTTAATCGTTAGCTTAGTTTTGTTTGATACAGGCTGTCACTACGTAGCCTGGCTAGCCTGGAACTCTGTGTGGACCAGGCAGCGCTCTAACTCGTGAGACAAGCCTTTGCTTCCAAGTGCTGGGATTAGAGCTATGTGCCATCACGCCCAATTTTCCCAAGAGTTTTCTTAAACTCTGGGCTGTGACTCCGTATGGGATCTAAATTGGTAAATGAATATGGGAACTGTGAAAAAATCCAAGCACAGTAAAAGATTTCTGACCATATCATGTCCTGGACTTAATTCAGGCTCAAATGTAAAATGAACCCAGTGTGCTTTTGGCAGAGCTCCCTGTGTTGTATGACGCCATTTCAGGCCTGACTCTGCGTATACAACACATGTAACACACTCTTTGCATGGTGTGGTCTGTGACACCCCAGACTGCCAACTAATGATGGAAACACCCCACCCGAATCAGATGCTAGACCAGTGTACATCATGAACTGTACTGTTTTTAACTGATACATAACATTTTCTGCTCTTATAGAAATATAATGGTTTAATTATGAAAAACAAAGACTTTTACTACCTCCCTACCATCACTCCTCAGCATGTAACATTGTATTGTATTGTACTATAATACTGACTGTAAAAATTGTTATTTGGGCTAGCGAGCTGGCTCAGTGAGTAAAGAGACTGGCTACCAAGCACAGTGACATGAGCTTGACCCTAGGAACTCATGAGAGAGAGAAACAATTCCTACAAGTTGCCATCTGACCTCCACAAGCATGTTGTTCCCTTCCTCCCAAATTAAAAAGTAATATATATATTTAAAAATTGCGGTTTGACTTGATTCCCACACTTTAGCCATCTTGAACTAGTACTGTGCAACAGCATTCTCAGCACTGCGGATTATAAACTAAACTATCAATCAACTCTGAAACCCCTGTAATGTCAGTCAGACAAATTCAATTCTTTATGCAAAAAACAAGAACATTGATCTCATGTGTGCAAACTTGCTTTTGTCTTTAATCAATTGTAAAACTACATGTACACCAGAGAACTGTTTTAAAATAAATTCTTTGATTTATTATCAGAATGTTTCATTTATCTTACATATCTAGGGCCATGTAAAAACTTCTTGGGTAAAAATAAATAGTAAGTTTTCTTTTCTTTCTTTCTTTTTTCCTTTTTTTTTTTTTTTTTTTTTTGAGACAGGGTTTCTCTGTGTAGCCTTGGCTGTCCTGGACTTGCTTTGTAGACCAGGCTGGCCTCGAACACAGAGATCTGCCGGTCTTTGCCTCCCAAGTGCAGGGATTACAGGTGTGCGTCACCATGCCCAGCCATTTTTGTTTCTTTTTAAAGACTCATTCATTTTTATTTGCATGAATTCTTTCCTTGCACATATGTCTGAGCTGCATTTGCATGCAGTGTGCCTGTGGACACTGGAAGAGGGCAGTGGATCTCCTGAACTGTAGTTACCAAGGGCTGTATATGGCCATGTGGGTGCTAAGAGTTAAACCCAGGTCCTTTAGAAGAGTAGCACTGAGCCATCTCTCTAGCCTCAGCAAGAGGAAAATGTTTAAGAAGCCCTGGCTCAGTCAAAATCCAGAAAGGACACTGATTCAAATAGAAGTGAAAAGTTCAGTAGAAAACATATCAGAACAAGCCATAATGTCTAGTCTCAATCCACTTTGGTTCAGGACAATATATAGAAAAATGACCACCCCCCTGCTGAGCGAACACTGACCAGCTGCACTGATCAAGGGGACAGGATGGGGATGTTGTAACAAAGTGCATGAGATTTACCTGGGTCTATTCCAAATCCTGAATGCTAAATTCAGGGGAACTGGAGAAGTCTTTCTCTGGTTCCAGTTTTGTGTTTTCTATGAGGTAGGTGGGAGAGATGGACAGTCTAAAACTCTTTTTAACCCAAGACTCACTATTGTGTGTGACACGTGGTAAGCCGGGATATGACATCACTGTCTACTTTTGTACAGTGTCATGTAAAGGTCACAGCAGAGCCTCCACAGAACAGCGAGAGAGGAAAGCAGCAGCTGCAGACAGCGTGAGTGTCAGGTGCCCAGGCTCCACCCGGAAGGCCCACCTCACCTGGGTGAAGTTGATTGGTCTGTCTTTGGTAATACAGTCAGCATATTTGCAAGCAAACATCCCACAGTCACTTCCATTCATCTGCTGTGGAATTTCCTAAAAAGAACAATAACAACAATATTTTTATAAACTTCTTCATCAATTTTATACCGTATCCCTAAATTCTGAACACATGACTTTGAGTCTCCTATTTAAGACAATAATGAAAAGTTTAGGAGGGGAGGGGATTTTTTTTTTTTTAATGTAGCATTTTAGTCCCACTGTTGTGTTTTACTTCATATTAATCACAAAGGGACTATCTCAGATTTTCATGGCACCTTAAGAGTGTAGGAACTGGTCTTTCCACTAAGCATCGAATAGTCAACAACTGTTTCTCACAGGAGTAACAATTTCAGTGAACCAGCTTGGCATTTAGAAAACAGCTTTACACGTTCTGAGCGTCCCACAAATAATTCCTCTTCCTTGAGGAACTGAAGTCAAGCTAAACATGAAGATAGAACGTCCCCGAGAACCAACAGAACTACAACCTTCTCCTCCCCACACACCGTACTCTTAAAGGCCTTATATGACATCAACATGAAATGTACCTGGCTTTTCTTGCTGAAGAGCTGCCAGCCATTGGTGTCCAATTCTTTCCTTTTCTTGTCAACACTTTCTTGCTTTAGGTATTGCCTAAAACACAGGAAGAGAATGAGATGAGCTGTGTACAGCTCTGCAATCCTTGGAAGCCAACTTTATTTTATTTATTTATTTTTTTTAAAGATTTTATTTATTTATTTTACATACAAATGCTCTATCTGCACATGCGCCTGCAGGCCAGACGAGGGCATCAGATTCCAGCATAGACGGTTGTGTGCCACCATGTGGTTGCTGGGAAGTGAACTCAGGACCTCCGGAAGAGCAGACAGTGCTCTTAACCACTGAGCCATCTCTCCAGCCCCGGAAGCCAACTTTTAAAACTCCCACCATCAGCTCGCTCTGCCAACCCAGGAGGGACAGGACCTCTGCTTCTGATATTCTGATGGGCAATATTCTTCTTCCTAATGTTCTTCAGTCTACTAACCTTCCTATAGAAGAGTTTTCAAGTATTTTTCTTGGTTCGTATGGTCCTTTTAGAGTTATCAATGTAATGAATGATTTATTATTAAATTATACATATGTTATTAAAAGTGTTTCTAGCAATTTCAGAGTATGTATTTTAACATCGGTAGGTTATGATCTCCTTTTAAAAGTTCAATCCAAACCATCAACTTAACAAGTACAGATTCAAACTGAACAGTGGTGGTGCACGCCTTTAATCCCAGCCCTTGGGAGGCAGGTGGATCTCTGAGTTTGAGGCTACAAAGTGAGTTCTGGAACAGTCAGGGATACACAGAGAAAACCTGTCTCAAAAAAACCCAGGACAAATTTACACAGAGGACTCCTCCCCAACTTTCATGTGTATGTGTTGTAGAGTGGATGTATGTGGTATGTGCGTCCATCCATCACACTCATTGGGCACGAGTCTATGTGTATGGTGTGCATGTAGAGGCCTGATGTCGACATCAGAAGTCATCCTTGATCATTACCCAACCTTATTCATTGAGGCAGGGTCTCTCAATCAAATCCAGAGCTACTGATACTACTAGTCTTGCTAGCCAGTTTGCTCTGTGGGTCTTTGTCTCTGCTTTCTAAGGCTGGAGTTAAGCAGGAATCATGCACACACAATATTTAAGTGAGTCCTGGTGGTCCAAACTGTGGTTCTCCTGCTTGTATAGCAAGCCCCTTTAGCCTCCGAGCCTCACCCTAGACCAAGAACATTCTTTTAAAGTCTTAAATGCTCACTTTTCAGGCGCTTACTTTCTCCTGGCCAGAGAAAGAAAAGCAAGTAGGGTATAAGAGATTTGCATTCTAGCCGGGCATGGTGGTGTACACCCTTAATTCCAGCACTCAGGGAGGCAGAGGTGGGTGGATTACTTAAGTTCAAGGCCAGCCTGGTCTACAAAGCAAGTCCAGGAGAGCCAAGGCTACACAGAGAAACCCTGTCTTGAAAAACAAAACAAAAAGCAAACAACAACAAAAGAGTTGCATTCTAATTTCCAGGTAAGCCACTAAGTAGTAAAGACATCAGCAAAGTCACGTCTGTGGGACTTGATTCCTCTAAAATTTCAGAAAGCTGAATTAAATGAGTTCTGTTGACTATATTTCTTGTATATAGTTAGTCTATATTTTAGTATGTCAAGACAACAACTGCCTTCATTAATACATATTGTAGTATTATATTGCTAAACTTTACTTGATTTAAACTATGTACTTATACTGATATGACAATGTCATTGATCACGTTCATGAAGGTATCGAACACTGAGTTTGATGCTGGAAAGACTCAGAGAACAGTGACACTTTTTCTGTCCCCACTTGCACTTACAGGAGGATCCTGCAGGCTTCGTTGTTTACTCCGCCCATCGAGTCATAGTAGGTGATGCTCTTCTTTCTAAAGTCTACAACCTGGAAACAAGACGACAGTGAGGACCCAGTGTCCCAGCAGCTTTCCTCCCTCACCCTGATCTTCCCCTGGCTTGCTGTGAAATTGTGACCAGTCTGGTGAATGTTTTGCATTATATTATGCTTAAGAGCAAGTGTTTATCAACAAGTATTTATGTAGAGTAGTGCTGGGGGCTGATCAATTGGTGGCTTACAAACTGGCTTAAAATTTTTTTCTACAGTTCAGTTTTCCCTATGATCATTAGCACATGATTGAAAGAAAATTAACTATCTTAAAATCATTTCTACAGTTTCAGAAAGATGGTGACCTAGAAAGATTCTGGGTTTTATCTTGAGATTTTCTTTTAGGATTGATATCTTTAAATGTAATTCAAAACAGATTATACAATAACTTTTATTAACATTAAATTAGTGAATCTGTGCTCCTGGAGTCCTAGAAATCTAGATCCCCATATGCACAAGGCATGTCACAGGTAGACAGGAAGTTGCAGCTAGAGCTGGCACACCACGAACAAGCTTTTTCCTTCGTCTCACGCTGAGGTGACTAGATGGCCCATAACTTCCAAGTCTAAGCATCTCCTACTCTACACAGGAAATTTACCAACTGACCTGAGTTTTAGCCAAGTCACCACCACTAAATCCTACCTCTCCTATAATCAAGCACAGATGTATAACTCATGACGCTTTATGTTGTCTGTGCAGATTTTATGACGTCAAAAACAAAGCAGTTACTCACAGCCAGGCACCAGTGCACGCCCAAGTGAACGGGCACCAGAAGAATGTCAACAGAAAACACATCCACTTTCTTTGTCCAGCGTTTCACCGCCTGATAACCAGCAGTTTTTAACTTAGTGAAGAAAAAGGTATTAAATGCATGTACACTTGGGAATCCCTTCTCTTTACTGCGCTCCATCAGCATATTCATGTAGAAATTGATGATCTGCAGGAAGACATAGCACATTAGAACAGTCAAGACAGTGGCTCAACAAGGAGAAAGCAGCTGTTATGCTGAACAATTAGCATACGTTTATGTATTATGTAATTGATCCCAATCA
Organism: Acomys minous; assembly: GCF_964271855.1. Taxonomy (NCBI): domain Eukaryota; kingdom Metazoa; phylum Chordata; class Mammalia; order Rodentia; family Muridae; genus Acomys; species Acomys minous. Next base: position 5,372,731 of record NC_140493.1, on the reverse strand, counting down.
ACTCAATGAATGTTTAAATGGATAGATTTAAAATATCTAGTTTTTACTTAATATAAAGATTTTCTTAATAATACTTCTTGAAGTATCATACAACTAAGTTAACTGCTGGAAACCAGAGCAAATAGGCAAACACTAGCCAGACTTGTAGAAAATTAACGGGAAAGAGAAAGCTGAGGAGGCGTCAGAGATAAGGAAACAAGGGCGGAGTGGCAGCTACTTTAATACCTTTGTATCAAGCAAGTGGTTCCTGGGCGCAGTTCTTATCCTCTCCTTCCTCTTTCCCTCCCTGACACGCTCCTCTCCTCCCTCCCTCCTTCCCTGTGTTGAGATGGGCTCACTCTGTAGCAGAACGGCCTGAACTTACTATAGAGCCTGCGCTAGCCTCGAACTTGTGGTGCATCTGTTTGAGAGCTAAGTGCTGGGAATAAAGACTTCGAATGTTACATGATCTGTACAAAGAGAAAACCCAGCTCCACATCCAAAGCCTTACCAGCCACACTGCAGTGGCAAACTGCTTAGGTTTCAGGCAGATCTAAGTGACCAGAAAACCATGAGACGAACCAGAAAAGTACCCACAATAGCACAGCAACTGCACTTAGGAGCCGGGCATGATGTAGTACACAGTTACTCTTTGTTGAAGACCTAAGAGCCAATCACAAGCATGAAGAATCTAGATGTCTGGTTTTCTTGACTCTGTTGACTCATTGCTCCGTCAATATCAAGTATGAGTACAAATTAAAATGTTTGATAGAAGAGATGCACGAAAGCCAAGCATGGTGGCGCACGCCTTTAATCCCAGCACTCGGGAGGCAGAGGCAGGCAGCTCGCTTGAGTTCAAGACCAGCCTGGTCTACAAAGTGAATCTAGGACAGCCAAGGCTACACAGAGAAACGCTGTCTCGGAAAAAAAAAAAAAAAAAGAAACGCAGGAAGCCACCGTTTTCTGTAACAGTATCTATGCTGTCTGTGGCTCCTTTAGGTCCAGGACTCCCTGGTACTAAAACTTCAAAGTTATTGGGCCAAAAATTACGGCATACTTGCCCTGTATGAATAGCTGAGGCCAGGCCCGTGTCTGTCAACTGAAGGGAATGAATGGGCTAACTGAGCCACAGCTTGGAAATATGGCTATGAAAACAGGCACATTTTTCAGAATGTTTTTTGAGGAATGGGAAAATGCCCCTGTCCTTTGACAAATATTTACACACCAGGATGCCAGAGCAGTGAGCCACTGTCCAGCAGCAGGGAGTACTGCCAGGAACACACCAGAGATGGTCTAGACCAGAGAAAGGGCCTATAGACACAGATGAGGAGGCAGCTTCAGGGAAACTGCAGTAAGAGTTCTAAGGTGATGGGGCCAGGTCTGAAGACTTGCTTCTGCTGCAGCTCTGATCACTGCGCCCAAGACCCTGAGGAAGCAGAGGACTTAGGTTGTGGCTAATTCTATGTGCAGAAGCTAACTGGTTCTTGGTTGTTTTAAATAATGCAAAGGAATCAAGATACAATCAGATGGTATGCTTTCAAATCTAGGTATTCAGTTTAACTGCCAGAAAATAATGGTCCTAAATGATATATCTCCATTTGTAAAAACAGCTACTAATACAGGCAGATCGGCCTAGGCAAGCACAGATGTCTAGAAAATAAACCACAATCTCTATTGAGAGAAAATTAACTGAAAGGAATAGATAAGTTTTCTCTCAGAGAATTAGGTAGAATCTACCCAGTCTACAATGTTGTCCATGATATATTATATATATATATAAAATATAAATATATTTATATATATATATAAAATATATCATCCATGATATAGGCAGATAACCAGACAGTCACCAAGAGCCACCCTTTCTGCAGGGGTGGGCAGGCTGTATACTTTATCAAGCAATCAGGACTAAAGAGTAAGGCGAGAGATGGGCAGAGAGACAAGGACAGGCAAGCACACAGGCCACACAGGTGCTTCTCTCCGGGCATCTACCAGGTCGTCACCTCCGGAATCATCAGTGCACAGTTTAAGAAGTGAGGGTTTGGCGTGTTATACACAAGCACCCTAATTTTTCAGAAGGAAAACTTTCTAAAAACAAAACAATTTTTTACAAGTCAGTTTTTCCTTGCTCCCTGAAAGAACCAACTATAAAGCTAGACTGAGGAGGACAGAGACTCTTGTCTCATTGCTGTGTCTTGCCTATGGGAGGGAAATGGCTCCTCCCACCATGGAATGATCTGGGTCCTTTTCCATTTCCCCTACACCCTAGCAGAGGGAGCCTGGGAGCCTCGACATTCCCTCCCATTAACTGAGAATTTGCAATCTGATATCCAGGCTAAATTTAGATGCAAATCTCTCTCAGACGAGGAGAGCTACCATAGTTCAGCCAAGACACAATCATACTCAAAATAAGCTACAAAAAATCCTCCGTGCCATCCCACAGAGTGGGGCTGGAGATGAAGGGAAGAGATGAGAGAAGGGACCACAGTGTTCAAGATGAAAGAGAAGCAGCGATGCCACAGCATTTGCTTGTATCTTATGAGAACAAAAGTCCTTCCTTCCCAATGGCAAGAGCTCTCTCTGGCCCACAAGATTCTTTTAGCCCAGCAGATCTTAAAGCCCCTTTGAAACAGGGGCTAACGTACCCCAGTCTGGGGTCTTGCCACGGCTAGGTTAGTCCACTTGCCACCCTTTCTGGCACGCACTTGCCTGCTGCCTGTGGCTGCCAGTGCCTAAGAAACTGCGTTCCTACTGCTCCCTGAAGAGCCTGGCCACAGCGTCTGCTTGTCTATGCAGCCTTGTTTGAGGATAGGAAATTTGTTTACAGTGTCTTTGTTCCTTTTCTATTCTATTTGATGAGTCGCCAGCCTTAAGCTGCAAAGAAGCTTCTCTTTAAAAGTCTACAATGTCTTCTTTTGTAAATTAAAAAATATGTATCTATTTTATGTATATGAGTGTTTTTGCCTGAATGCATGTCTGTGTACCACTTTTATGCAGATCCCCTGGAATTGGAGTTGCAGACCATTTTAAGCTGCCATGTGCATGCTGGGAAGCAAACCTCGGTCTTCTGCAAGCTTCCAGTGGTCTTAAACACTAAGCCATCTCTCCAGCCCAGAAAATCCTACAGTGTTTTCAAACTAAGACTGGGTTTTTTCCCCAGTTGAGTTTTTTTCCCCATAGCTGAATGTTACCATGATAGCATAAATGATCACTGGTATTTGTATCCTTTTTCTTATCCAATAAACCAGACAAATCTCAAAGTATCATATCCCCTAGTGGGGAGGTGTTAGTGTTTGGCTCTTCCATGGCTACTCTGAACCTAACTGCTTAGTTTAGGAGGAAATGTTCCCACAACCGTGCACACCGTAACCCTCCTGATCAGACACCGGGATAAGAAGATAACAAAATAGTAGCACTTGCTATTATGGTTCCGAGACTATCTGATCAAGCTCTAGACTAATCTAGAAAATGCAGCTACCCTACTATACATATGACTTTGTCTTCTCGTGTGTAATTCAAGAACAAATGCTCAGAATTACTGCTAAATTTTTTTAAAAGGGCAGGCAAGCTGGGCGTGGTGGCGCACGCCTTTAATCCCAGCACTCGGGAGGCAGAGGCAGGTGGATCACTGTGAGTTCAAGGCCAGCCTGGTCTACAAAACCAGTCCAGGACAGCCAAGACTACACAGAGAGACCTTGTCTCGAAAAACCAAAAACAAAACAAAAAAACCCAAAACAACAACAAAAAACTGGAAATAATTACTGTGAGTGTGCCGCCACCCCCCACTCCCAAAAAGGCAGGCGTATCTTTTGGCTAGCTTCCAGTTCACCCATGTGACTTAGTCCTGAGGGCTGGTATGGGGACGGTTCTTGGAGGACAAATGACAAAGGAAGAAGGAAGCGCTGCGGCTGCTCGTCACACTGCGCTGACTCTCCACGTACTCTATCACTGCTGGGGAGTGAGAAGGGCTGAAAGCCCTGGGGAGCGCAGTGTGCTTCCTCCTCCTCCCGTTTCACGTGTGTTGGATGTGTTATTAAATGTGTGTATTGACGCTGTGAAGTTTTCTTGGTGAACTGACCCCTCTTACTATGAAGTTCTATCACTGCTAACAGTCCTCATTCCAAAATAAACTGTGTGCTGTTAATAGAGTCACTTTTTAAGTTAGCGTTTGCATGACATCCTCCAGTTTGTAACCCTCTGTATCCTAGCATTCAGAACAGGACCTTACGTTCTCGGCATGTGGGTCACTAAAAAGTACATGACTAACACACGGGTCCTCGGCTCAGTGCCAGCAGTGCTGGGAAGGTCGATTCTTACAGTTTTCTTTTACCAGTCTAACAGCCTCTACTTTTAAACTCAATGCCTTTTTTTCACTGACATTTGTCCAATGGTAGCAACTAGTCAAGGTTAAGTTCTTGGGTTATGATTATTACCAACTAAGATATCAAATTTACAGCCTACTTCAAAGAGAAAGTAAAATAACTCATTAATATTTTAATATGGACTACAAAGCAAAAATGACTTTTGGATATGATTGGGTTAAACAAAACATATTAGAGCTAATTTTATTTAGTTCTTTTTCTCTTCTCTGTTTCTGGTGCTAGAGGGCAAAGCCAAGCATTCTACCCCTGAGCCACATCCCAGCCTCCTCTAAACACGATTAGACTATGGCACCATCCCCCTCGTCTGTTCTCTCGGGGACAACTGTGCACTACCTTCTTGCAATGTATGAACTTTTTTATATGTTTTGTTTAGTATAATTTTTTGAGACAGGGTTTCTTCTCTTTGTAGCCTTGGCTGTTCTGGACTCACTTTGTAGGCCAGGCTGGCCTCGAACTCACAGCGACTCACCAGCCTCTGCTTCCTGAATGCTGGGATTAAAGGCGTGCGCCACCACGCCTGGCTTAGTTTAGTATAATTTTTAAAAAAGAAAAATAAGCAACACTTGGGCCTTCAAAGAAGCAAAGACATCTAGCTTAAAGCAGGCCTCTTATCAGAATGATTAACACAGACTCCTGAAGCCGAAGGACGTTAGGAGTCAGGGAGTTCTGCCTCTAGGAACTAGTGACTGCTGGTACTGCCACTCGTGTGAAAACACCTGCTTCTTCATGTCCACTCCCATCGACTGCTGAGGTAAACATTTTTTCTTTCATTTTGCTTTCCTCTTTTTAGACATTACTGATGACTGAATTCTTGATCAGGATACAAATCTTTATCTACAGTATCCATTTTATCAGTCTTTTATTGTGTGTGATTTTTTACAGGGTAGTCAGTTCCTACATTCTATTTTTGAGAAGTTTTGTTTTCTTATGTAGCAGTAAAAATCTCAAATTAGTCCTTTGAAACCACATAGAATTTAATAAGTTCATTTATAAAAATAAAATTAAAAATCTATTGAATAAGTAGGCATGGAAATCTTTTTGTTTGTTTGTTTGTTTTTTGAAACAGGGTTTCTCTTTGTAGCCTGGCTGTCCTGGAATTAGCTTTGTAAACCAGGCTGGCCTCAAACTCAGAGATTTGCCTGCCTCTGTCTCACAAGTGCTGGTATTAAAGATGAGTGTCATTGAATTTTATTTTTCTTTTTAAGAAGAGATCAGGGGCCAGGTGTGGTGTGCACATCTTTAATCCCAGCACTGGGGGTAGGTGGAGGTGGGGGGGGGGGAGGGCTGGGCAAAGGCAGGTGGAGCTCTGTGAGTTTGAAACCAGCCTGATCCACAGAGTTCCAGGATAGCCAGGGCTGTAGAGACTCTCTGTCTTTAAAAAAACATAAACAAAAACCAATAAATAAATAAATAAATAAGCAAGCAAGCAAATATGAAAAAGAGACTAGGGTAGTATAATGGCTTTATATCCAAATACAGGACTTTTGGACTTTTTAAAAATTATTATTACTGGGGCTGGAGAGATGGCTCAGAAGTTAAGAGCACTGGCTGTTCTTCCAAAGGTCCTGAGTTCAATTCCCAGCAACCACATGGTGGCTCACAACCATCTATAATGAGATCTGGTGCCGTCTTCTGGTGGGCAGGCACACATGTGGGCAGAATGCGGCGTACTGTACAAATAATAAATAAATAAAAATCTTTTTTAAAAAATTATTATTACTTATTTATTTATGTGTATATGTTTATGTATGTATGAACATAGTTGCACCATGGCAGACAGGAGTGGAAGTCAGAGGACAACTTGAAGGAGTTGGTTCTCTGCTATGTGGGTCTTGGGAACCAAATATAGGTCATCAGCCTTGGCAGCAAACACCTTTACCTGCTCTGGCCATGCCTCTGGCCCTGGAATTTTTCTTTTTTCCCCCTTCCCTTCCTCCTTTTGGAATACCGAGAATTTTATTTTCTTTAAAAAATATATCTGATTCTTTTCACTTCTTAGTTCTTATATTATCTTGTCAATGAAAAATAAATCTGATTCTTTTCATTTCCTGGCTCTTATATTATCTTGCCAATGGTAAGAAAAATTTATGAGTTATCTTGTTTTGCAAAGAATTTTAATACTTCTTATAATAATGACAGGACACAAAACAAAAATTATTTACAAGAATATTTGAGGGAAGAATAGAATTGAAAAAAACATGAGCTACTTATAAAAGACTCAATATTCATAATTGATGAAAAAGAATTAATTATTTATAAAATAAACATTAGAATTTAAGTATATCTAATAGTTCATCAAATGTTGACTATTTAAGCCTAAGAAATATGATACTTCAAAACTGGTGCTTCTTAAAATAGTTCTCATTATAATCTTGAAGAAGTGACTTTGCATCTGCTTTAGAAGTTAATGCTCTGAACTCAGAAGAAAAGCACCCTCTCCAACAACATAGGTGGGTGGAGGAGAGATACAGTAGAGAAAGAATCTTTCTTCCACTGCATCTACACTAAACCATGTAATTTCCACTAACTTGCATGCAGAGTCCTGATGAATGCTGCCTCTGTAAGGAATCTCTCTGAGGTAACTGCCACAGTAAAGGGCAAGAATGCAGCTTATATCCTACTCACTGCTGCCCCCTAGGTTTAGTATAACATAACAAACAGGCTACAATCCTTTTGGAATAATTTTCTTCTCCAGCAGTGGCAAGAAAAGAAAAATGGACTCTAAGACGCACCCTGTTTTATGTGTTTTTTATTAAAGATTTATTTATTTATTATGTATACAATATTCTCCTGCATGTAACAACTGCAGGCCAGAAGGAAGCACTAGATCTCATTATAGATGGTTGTGAGGCACCATGTGGATGCTGGGAATTGAACTCAGGACCTTTGGGAGAACAGCAAGTGTTCTTAACCTCTAAGTCACCTCTCGAGCCAGACACACCATTTTTAGAGCAGTAAACAAGAAAACCAGTAAAAACAACGATTGGACCATAAGGTACACCCTAATCCCTCCCCCAACTTTTGGGGGAAAGTGCGTCTTATAGGCCGAAAAATATAGTAAGTGATCACTGATCAAAAACAATTTGTAAGAGGACACTTTAGATTATGACTGACTTTTTTCCCTCTTTAATTTGATGAGCTCTTCTCTACTATCGTTTAATCCATCGTTTTATTACCTGAGGAGCCAAAAGACGTGAGGGTTTCTAACAGAGATGTGTTCCTTACCATTCTAAGTCAAAAAATAATACGCACAGTTTATCTTATAAACTAACCAGCACCACAGACGATGGAGCAACACAGTGGCCTAAAGGAAATCAACATCTTGGGTGTGATGTATGGCCTTAAATTCTACACTTGCTGTCTCTTAAAGGATCCTATTTAAGACTCCGAGGCAATGGCTTACAGTAAACACAGAGCCGGGGTCTGCTACTTACTACCTCTATGACCTTGGGAGTTTCTTAATCTCCTATGCTTTTAAAATGAAACAGGCTTTCAAATGTTTGGGATAAAGACAAGATTATGGCGTAATTAATATGTTTAATTGAAATTCCCCTCTTTCTCTCAACCACATAAAAACAATTTAATTTTTTCAACATCAGTTTTAGAAATACCACATACAAATGACTGCCACTTTAGAAAATTTATCATGTACAATATAAGTAACCTAGAGCAAACAGACGAGGAAAAGGAAGCAGACCTGGTTCCTGCCTAGCTCCCAAAGCGTCCCCTCATGTGCAGTGAGGTCAGACATTAAGTATTTGCTCAGAACTATGAACTACAGAGCAGGCACCTTAAGCAGAGTGAGAATACTCATGTGAGCATGGCTTTCCTTTCAGGATCCACCGGGGCAGGTGACATCAGAACCACTGTCTTTCCAGTACACAGAAGCACCGCGCTATGTGAAATGCTGCCCTGTACCATGTCTGAGAGAGGCATTTAGCTGCCATCTTAGAACCTTAGCTGTCATCTAAGAACCACACTCTGCGAAACACTGAGATAACACAATTTGCATATAAAGTAAGTGCAAGATTACCTCATCATTGAGCCAATTTAGATGGTTTAGAGTTTGAATATCTTTGCGTGTAATGGTCAAGCGGAAAGCTTCACTGAGGACTTCATCTTGGTTACCATTACGAAACACATTCTTTATTTCCTTCTCCATTTCCTAAGAAAGGAAAAGATCAAACATAATGGTCTCTGGGGGAAGACGGTTTCTCACCAACCCCCACACTATGTTTAGCAGGACTCAACACCGGCCTGTCTGCTGTTACGGTTCCCTTCTTTCTAAGGCTTGGCTTCTCTTCCTGTTACCCCTCCCCTCCACCCTCTTAGCCCTCCTCTTTCTATTTCCACAGAACGTTCAGATCCTTGGTTCCTATCAGATCCTGAGAACTGACATAACCTTTGCTTGCATCTTCCAAGCCCCTTACAAGGTTTCTTTATGTTTTATGCTTCTAGTTCAAATAGTTTTCCAAGAAACAAAAGCTTATGCAAAGGGTAAGGAGTGAAAGCAGCATCGTTTAGTCGGACACTCTCTTCATAGACAGGGTTGTTTCACTTTTACAGATACGAAACATGGAGTTTGGTACAGCTATAGGGAGCATGTGGTGCACACTGGCTACACAGCGGCCATTTCATCTTAATGGTGCTCACAATCAAATCCAGGACCTTGCACTGGAAGGCAATACTCTACCCCTAAGCTGCACCCAGTGCAACAGTGTTTTGAAAGTGGTTATGAATTAAGAAACAGATTTTAAAAACATACATAGACTTCTAGCTATTTTTCAAATTTTTCACAATGGATTTTTATTGCTTAAAAAGAAACATTATAAAAAGAAAATATGTATGAAAATGTAATGAAACCCTTTGCATGCTAATTTAAAAGAAAATAAGACAGAACAAAAACAGAGAAGAAATTGTACTTCTCAGCTCATAGCTTGCTATCCAGTTATTTCTTATGTGAGCCGGGGGCACAGATCAGTATATGTGAAACAGTGCCCACTTCCTACAACTGCAATCAAAGCAGAACAAAATCTCCCAAGCCAAACCCACAACAAAAATTGTTTTTTGAAATATAAAAAAAGTATTACAAATGGAAATATAAAATATGGGTCGGGCGTGATAGTGAGCACCTATAATCCAATACTTAGGAAACAGAGGTGAGCGGATCTCTGAGCTCCAGGCCAGCCTGGTCTACAAAGAGACCAGACCAACCAAGGCTACACAGAGCAACCCTGTCTCAAAAAACAAAAACAGGGGCTGCAGAGATGGCTCAGCAGTTAAGAGCACTGGCTGTTCTTCCAAAAGTCCTGAGTTCAATTCCCACAACCACATGGTGGCTCATCTATAATGAGATCTGGTGCCCTCTTCTGGCATGTCAGCATATGCCCTGGAAGAATACTGTATCCATAATAAATAAATAATTGTTACAAAACAAAAACAAAACAAACAAACAAACAAACAAAAACAACAAAAAATAAATATAACTTTATTACCTATCTTTTCACTGAAGGTGCTAAAACCCACCCATAATTATCTTAACAATTTTTAATTACCATTAAAAGTAAACACTGGTGCATAAGACAAATAAAAATATAACTATACAAATACAATCTAAATGTCAGATACGCGATTGCATTGTGTTTGAAACTGCCCACAACATCCTTTCTAAACAAAAAGCAATTGTAGAATTTTTCTTTCTTTTCTTTCTTTTTTTGAGACAGGGGCTCACTATGTAGTTCTGGCTGGCCTGGAACATCTATGTAGATCAGGCTGGCTTCAAATGCAGAGATCTACCTGCCTCTGCCTCCAGTGTGCCTTCAGAGTACTGATTAAAGGCGTGGGCCACCACACCCTGTAGTGTAGGAATTCTACTGCAGAAACTTTCAGTATGTACCCTTACCTCTGTAATTTCAGGAAATTCGTTTTCACTATCAGTTATTTCTTGTTTTTTCCTGATTTCTTGGACAGCTGTTACAGGAACCTCCTTTTCAAGAGGTACACGAAGGTGCAGTTCTACGGAGTCAGGTACTGCGTGTTCCTGCTCCTGCAGTCTCTGGAGATAGAACTTTAGAATAAGTGGGACAAAGAAACCTGCTATCTGACCTCTGTGAGGTGAGTCAGTCTGGTGCATCGGCCACATATCTTAAATGTTATGCTGCTTACACTACATGAGTGTGCAGCCAACACTCAAGCACACGTAACCTCCCCAACAGTTTCAGCCTGGATGTGCTATTTATTTTATAATCTTTTTTTAAAAAAATATTTTATTTCCTTATTTATTTTTATTTTTTGGAGATGGGTATCAGGCAAAAGCACTTCCCCCCCACCCCAAGCAAGGCCTCTTTGTGTAGCCCTGGATGTCCTGGACTCACTTTGTAGACCAGGCTGGCCTTGAACTCAAGAGAGCCACCTGCCTCTGCCTCCTAAATGCTGGAATTACAGGTGTGCGCCACCAAGCCTAGCTGATTTTTATCTTTTATGCTTTGCCTGCATGTTTGCGTGTACGCCAAGCGGATGCCGGATCCCCTGCAGCTGGAGTTACTGAGGATTGTGAGCCCCTGTGTGGGTGCTGGGCCTGGGACCTCAGTCTTCTGCAAGAGCAGCCAGTGCTCTGAGCCGCTGAGCAGATCCTTACTTCAATCTTAACACTGCTGCTGGTTTACCTGGTTTTGGAGCTGCAGGGCCAACGCTTTCTGTTCTTCAATCTGGCGCCATCTTTCCCGTGCTCGAGAGTCATAAACACTAGTTCTAGGAAAGGAAAAGCAGCAGTCAGATCAGCGTCTTATCTCCAGTCACATCGCTGCCCCACCCGGCAGACAGCCAGGGCCAGACATAGCTCCCAGGGACAGAAAGCCCACTCCGACCTCACAGTTACACCTCAAGACACAGTAAAACAACACGGTTATTTACACTATTCTATCACTTTTACTGGAACAATTTACACACACTTCGTAGACTTCTGTGGGTATCTGTGAATAACAGTCCTGTTTCGAGAGCACGCCTCTTGTATAGCTCATGAAAGTGAAGCTTTACTCTAGACTCCACCCAAATGCAGAACCGAGACCAGAGCGGCCACGTCCATTGTCACGACTGCAGCTGCACACCGTGTCCTCAGGCTCACAAGCCAGAGGCCGAGGCCAACTGAAAGGCTCTGGCCTCGGTGGGCACTGCATGCACCAGACGCACACATGTCCATGCAGCACAACACTCATACACATGAAATAAAAACATTTGAAAAAGCAAACTACTGTAACTGTAAGAGACTCTTAAAAATCCAGTATCTGCAGAGCACAAATAGGTAATTCTCACTGAGAAAAGACAATTAGGATAATTAGCTAGTTTTTTATTTCTTCCTAAATGAAAATGAAATAATAATAATAAAAAAACATAACTTACAACTCTTTGATCCATAGCTCTGCCTGGAAGAAAGCAGGACTGTAGGTGGAGAAAGAAAATAAGCAGAAGAGGTTATGGGGGAAATTCAAACACTTCCCTGAACAAAAGCAATCACTTCAACAGTTTGTAAGCCTGCTTTGCAATTATGAAATAAAAGATATCCAACTGATACAAAGTAAGACAAATTAAAAAGCAAGATTATTACACATGTACTAAAATGACCTAAAGCTCAGAGAGCCCAGCTCTCAACTTGTAGGAGAGAATGGCATATATGAGGGGCGCGGGGGTAGAGAGAAAAGGAGAAATACTGTTCTCAAATGGTTCAGGCTGACAGGATTCTTTAAAAATTTAACCAAATCTTTGAATTCTTGCACTTCTGAGTCAAAACATACCCAACCAAATAATAATAGAACATAGTAAAAATCTCCACTCATAAAATATTCCATGTCACACTGGTTAAGAAGTCAATGAACCAAGGTAGGGACACAGCAGGCCTCCTCCACTCCACAGGCTCTTGTGAACAGACACCATGGGGACCCTGAGCAGGGTCACAGGAGGGTCACGGTCCCATCACCACCCCCCCCACACACACTGCTCTATGTCCCTGAAGATATCTAAGAGATCTATCACAGAACCAACTGGAAGGAGAGTGGACATTTCTCCAAAGGAAACTTTTGAGGCCCGTAGAACAAGTAAATAAGGGTCAACTTGCAAGCTAGGAGACCTGGCGCCATTTAGTTTTCTCATTCTAGTAAGTCACTTGGCTTCTACGGGCATCAGCTTCAAGATGTGTAACACAGTGTGGTTGGAGCGCTTTTAAACTCCCAGTTACCCACAGGACTCCTCATACTCACACTTTACAGAGACCCAAACCAAACCATGCTGAGGTTCAGAAGAGCAAATTGTCCTGGAACAACAAGTATTTTAAGATTTATCTGTGCAATTCCAAAGACTATGCTTCTTCTTCTAGTGTTGAAATGCCTTTCAGCATGCTAACACATTAAACAACGAGTAAAACTGGGTACTTGGGTTACTCAAGTGGGGCATCTGGGGCTTTTTTTTTTCTTTTTTTACTGATCACTTATTTAGGAAAGCTTTATTTACTAAGCACCCATCCCATGTGAGGCTGGGTTCAAACTCACTGTGTAGACGAGGAAGACTTGATCCTCCTGCTTGCACCTGCTAAGTGCAGGAATCACAGGAGTGCACCACAACCTTACACTATGTTACTCTTCACACAGTTCAGTTCAACAGGTAAGGTCTTAATGCTGGAATTTTATTGACAAATGAGGTTCAAGGGAATAGTTTGAATTTATATGAAGGCCAAAAGAAGCTATAGGCATAAGTCAGACCTGCCTCTAAGCACCAGACAAGAAATAACAAGTCCAAACTATACATTCTCCACACCTAACAGCAAAACTTTTGTAGAATACCCAAAGCTTAGAGTAAATACTGGAGCTGAGAAGTAGGGGATGGGCTGAGACAGACATTCTAGCATCTGTAATCTTCTCATAAAAAAAAAAAAAGCTACTGTTATCATCCTAGAGTCACACTGCCAAGGCTATATACGATGATGACAGAGCAGCCTGAGTAACTACCACAGAGGAAGAAGTGCCTGAAACCTCCAGGAGAAGTCATGTTCTATGGGAAGACTTACACTAGTGTCAGACAAATTGAAGGAAAGAGCACATTAAAGACAGAAGAAACTCTGGGGGCTGGAGAGATGGCTCAGAGATTAAGAGCATTGCCTGCTCTTCCAAAGGCCCTGAGTTCAATACCCAGCACCCACATGGTGGCTCACAACCACCTAAATGAGATCTGGTGCCCTCTTCTGGCATGTAGGTGTACATGCAGGCAAAACACAGTATACATAATAAATAAATCTTAAAAAAAAATTGTTATAAAAAAGACAGAAGAAACAATGATACTAAGACAAAAACATCTATTATACATACAAACTAAGAACAGTCTAGTATATCAAGACATAAAAAAGGGATCTATTTACAAATATGGCTCCAGCCATGTGGTGGTGGCGCACACCTTTAATCTTAGCACTTGGGGGGAGGCAGAGGCAGGTGGACCTCTGAGTTCTAGGCCAGCCTGGTCTATAGTGAGAGTTCCAGGACAGCCTGTCTCAGAAAAGAAAAGAAAAGAGAAGAGAAGAAAAGAAGGAAGGAAGGGAAGGAAGGAAGGAAAGATTCTCTGACTTCTATCAGTTGGCATTTGACCACAAGCTTGTTCCAGCCACCTTAGATAAACACTACCCTCAACCCTAGTCTCTCTTAATTCATTTTTCTTCACAGCACTGGTAAATAGCACTTTTTGCTCACTACTTGTTTGTAACCTTATATAAAATGAAGCTCCTTATAACTGGGTGTGGTGGCACACCTTTAATCCCAGCAATAAACAGCAAGTTCCAGGCTAGCCTAAGCTATGCGGTGAGAGCCTGTCTCAAAAAGAACAGCAACAAAAACACTAAACAAACAAACAAATAGAAAAGAAAAGGTAAAATGTAGCACTTCGAGAACAACGAGTCTTAGTCACTGTTGCTGTCCAAGTCTCTATACCAATACCGAACACACATCAGGTTCTCAATCAATACTCATTAAAGGGAACACAGTGCCAGAGAATTTAAGATATGAGAAGGACTTCTTTTTACATCACACTAAGGCATTCTGGCTTAACCCTAGTTTAATAAGGTATCCTTGAGGTAATTTAATAACTAAAGACCATTAAACCTCTTTAATGATGAGACATGAATTTCAGAAAGACACTGTGGCAAGAGCATGGAATGCAGACCATGGAGAACTTGGTGCCAGCCATAATAAAGAAGAGTGAAGGCTGGAGAAAAAGATGGGACAGGAAGTCACTGAAATAACTTGAAAAACACATGAAAGAGACCTAAATGGGGGCAGTTTTATACTATGTGACTTAGTGAAGAAACTGTAACTAAAGAAAAGGAAATTAGCCGACCCTTTCCCTAGGCTTACCTGGAAGCTGGAGTCTGAGATTCTTTCACTTTGAGTAAAATCACAGAGTCTGATCCTAAACAAGGAAATATAAGAGTGTTATTAGTAAAATGCCACCATATACCACGTCTGGCTTCAGTTTAAGCTTCTACACGTTATTATGTCGTATGCCACAAGCACAACATCAGGCACGGAGAGAATAACAGCAGCCTATGGGTAAAGCTAGAGACGGAAAAGTGGAACAGTTCCATTCTTGCCCCCAGAAATAAGGAACAACTAGAAACACAAGCTCATTTGCCCTCGGGCCGCCCCTGCTCCTGGGCTTCCTCCTGCTGTGTCTAGGGAACAAAAGCATGCCACAATTTCTAAGGCTGGAGTTGATAACATGTACTAACTTAGGTAAAAAGAAGGGAAAGAAAAGAGGGAAGACAAAGAAGAATTTGTAGCAATAACTTTAAAAGCACAGATTCCATCACTGTGTATCTTAAATGCTCCTTAAGGGCAGGGCTCAGGTCTTCTCAAGCACTGTGCTATGTACAGCCTCCCTTAGACTATTCCTGCAGCACAGGACAGATGCAACGCCGTGCTGAATGCTGTTCCCTCTAGCTTCATCCCAGTAGCCTACTACGTGATGTTGGAGACTTTTTAACTTTAGATTTTTGGAAAGTAAAAAGATAGTTATCAGTAAATAATTTCATAAAATGTAATACAAGTTTTCACGTTATCATTAATTAAAAAGTGGTCTCATTAAAAACTGATCCCCAAGTACAAACGTTCAGAAAGCGATGAGCATGAGGAGGATGGCACTAAGTCAACTGAACTGAGAAAGGAGGGAAGAGCCTGAAGAGACAGGTGCGCTGTGCGCAGAGCTAACACTTCACCTAACCCTCGCTTTACAGTACATACTTAAAAAGGAGGAGAGTTATCCTCATGACAAAAGCTTCACCTCCACCAATGCTCAGGCTGCTGTGCGTTAGCTGAAAGTTGGACAGGAGACTCTGTTTCTAAAATGATCAACCATTCTGACATGAATGAAGCTTCTATCAAAATTAAGTTTTATGATAAATACTTGATTAATGCTTGAAAATTCACAGAACTTCAAAGAACCATTATAAAGAGAAATTCCTGCAGCAGTTGGGCAGGTGAGCTTTGACCCTCTCAGGAAGTTAAAATACTTAGTCTGGCTTGGTGCAGCATGTCTGTATTCCCAGCTCTCTGGATGCCAAGGTGGCAGGACTGCCACAAGTTCAAGGCCAGCCTACAATATATCAAGTGCCAAGCAGCCAGAAATATATAGTAAGACCCTTCTTCAAAAAATAAGTAAGTGAAACATTATACCAAGTCATTTGTGTGTAGGAAGAAAGAATACCCTTTTAAAAAGGAGAGGAGGGAAGAAGGGATAGAGGAGAGAGAGAAAGGAGAAAAGAGGAATGAATTTTATTTGTCGGTCTGGTTTCATCGTGGCACGGCACCTGATTCATGTATTGTAAAATCTCACATGTATTAAGTTACATGCATTACACTCTGCCTGCAGCAGATCCAATGAACAGTCATTAACTGGGTGCTAGCACTACTCACCTTCAGATGGTGTAGCTGATGCTGGGACGCTATCTGGCTGGTGAGGAGCAGAGAGGTGATGGGGACGATCAGAGTCTTTGGATCCAAATGCAACATCTGGGGTACGAGGTGACAGGGAATGTGCACTGTGGAACAGCTGCTCTTGCGCAGTTAAAATGCTGGCAGAGCCAGAGGATGACGTGTCAGAGCCAATGACGTGAGACGCACAAGAGTTTCCATTTCTCAACAGCGAGTTTTTCAAAGAGTTCTTATTGGAACTAAGACACCGAGACCTAGTAGGGGAAAGGTATAGTTTCAGTATCAAGTAGCAAACAGTGAAGTTAACTTCATATGAAAGATGCTTCGTGACTCACAGGTGTAAAGGAAAATGTGTGGTGGGCTTGGCTACAGAGAACTGTTTCCCTGTGACCATCTGCAGCAGCTGTCTGTAGATCTCTTTTTCTTCTTCTTGAACTGTCTGTAAGGGAGAGAGAAAAAGATCTTAGATACTCCAGTGAGGCAACATGCAGACAGACTCTCTAGCAGTCCTCAAGATAAAGAAACACTGCACAACAATGATACTCTCCATGTTCTATGCAGAAGAGGGCTAAGCAAATTAAATCTCAGAGAGCTTTAGCAGTGCTGAGAAGCTATTGAATATAAAATCAGAAAGTCAGGAAGCAATTATTTAATCACTCAAATGATAATGAGTCCAGAAATAAAGCATTTAAGACTTCTTAGAATCCCGAATGATCCCTTGGGCCCTAAGGAGGGAAGCACACAGTCAAGCGCTGTCAGGCATCTCACCAACAGTTCCTTATGCTATGCAGGTGCAAGTATTTTTCAAAGATGGTCTCCATTTTTAACATTACTTATTTTTCTCTAAGTTTCAATTTAGTATTTAGAAAAAAAAAAACCTCATAATCTGTAACATTTTTCTCACTGACTTGAACATCTACTATGCTTTAGTCATTTGAGAATCACAAATTGAATAAAATATATTTACAGCTTTTGTGGCCTTTATATTAGTTATTATAGAGACTGTCAATCAAAAACTTGTTCGTGACATGAAGAAAAGTAAAGGGCAAGGGGGATAAAAACTCATGGAGGGCAAACAGCAAGAGATCTGATCTGAAATACGGTATTTCATCAGAAACCTAAACTAGAGGAGGAAGTTAATAAAGACTATAAGGACGCACACATGCAAATATGAATGCCCACGAAAGGAAAAGGCTTGATGTACTCAAGCGGTTTAGGACCCTGCAAGGAAGAGTGGAACAAAGGAGCCACTGGGAGAAAGGATTCCATGGGGACCTGCGACTGCAAAGCACCTACTCTACACAGAAGTAATACTGGGTTCACGAAGAATCATGTCTCAGTGGCTTTTTTCAGCTACTAATCTTCATAAAATGGAATTCTACTGTGTTAGGGTTTGCATTACGGCATTTCAGTAAGTGCAGTAACATTTTATGTAATTGAAAATGTTTGTTAAAAGCAGAGTGAACTAAGCAATTAACCATGAAAGTAAACAGAGACTAACATTTCCCTTTCTGAATCTTGCACTGTTGCTGTAAATTTTAATTACACTGTTATTATAATGCTGCTCATTTACTAGATGCATTTAAATTGTGAAGTATGACAACTCCAACTACCCTAAAATTTGAACAGCTAAATGATTAAAACAAAGGAAGACTCAAGCAAGCATATGGTGGACACAGACCCCGAAGGGAAAACAAGGGCTTGCAGTGCTGTCTGCAGGGCATGGGGGCCACAGCTTAATGCCTGGCACATCATATTGTGTGTGTGGTGCTGATGGCCTTGACTAGTGTTTGAGACACTGGTTAAGTTCCTCAGAATAAAGAGTTCAAAGTTCCTGTGAGACACAAGAAATGACAACAGCCAGGGGAACAAAGGAGAAACTATATTCCAAGAAGAGAAAGAACACTGGGCATCAAGAGGGGACAAGACAGCTCAATACCCAGAGAAATAGGAAGGTGACCTAAAGGACAGTAAGAATTGTGTGCAAATTAAAGAGTTACTACAGCTAAACATCAATAAAGAAAGGGAGGGAAGAAAAACACTGTTTTCAGGTGGGCAATGGTGGTGCATGCCTTTAGTCCCAGTACTTGGGAAATAAAGGCAAGTGACTGAGTTTGAGGCCAGCCTGGCCTACATAATGAGTTCCATGACAGGAGACCTGTCTTACCCACTCCCCCAAAAAAGACCACACCACTAGAACACTATAGGTCAAATGGAGAAAAGGTATTATCTCAGCATTGCTGGTAATATCAGAATTCAATAAATATCAATTTTGTTGAACATTTGATAATGATATGTGTTCTAATATTTTGTCACCTCAATTGCAAAAAGATTTTTTAAAAAAAATATGCTTTTTAAGACAAGGTTTCTCTGTGTAACTTGGCTATCCTAGACTCTTTGTAGACCAGGCTGGCTTCAAACTCACAACGATCCACCTGCCTCTGACTCCTGAGTGCTGGGATTGAAGGAGAGATAAGATAGATAAGAGGCCAAAAAAAAAACAAAAACCAAAACTCTCAAAATAAAGGCTTTACAGGATCCAACACCCTCAGGCACCATGCTTGCAAGTGGTGCACAGACATACATGCAGGTAGAATACCTGTACACATGAAAATAAAATAAAAAAAAATAACAAATATAAATTGCCATGTTTATAACAGCACTACTCACAATAGCCAAGTTAAAGAATCAACCTAGTCGTCCATGGATGGATTAATGGATAAAGGAGATACACTATACAAACACACACACACACAGACACACATGGGACCTATAAAAAGAGAAGGACATCAGGCGTTTAAGCCAAACTCAGAAAGACAAATACTGTGGTTCATCTCATATGTGGACTTTAGATATGGGGTAGGGGTAGGTGGGTATGGTGATAAACACCTGAAATACCACCAGTTTGGGCCACTCTGAGCTTCATAGAGGTTAAGAGGGCCAGGGGTGCACCCCAAGAACTTCTATTAAAAACAAACAAGCAAACAAAAAACCCAAGAAAAAAGAAAGGGGTTAGGGCCTCAAACTCACAATGACCCGCCTGCCTCTCTGGCGTGCCTGTGTATGGACACTCACGGGTACATGTACAAACATACATGTAGAAGCCACAGGTTAACCCTGGGTGTCCCTCAAGAAGCCATCTGTCTTCTTTTTTGAAACAGGGTCTCTCACTGGCATGGAAGTCACCAAGTCACCCTGGCAGCTGCCTGTCTCTGCCTGCTGAGGACTGGGATTATAAGCATGCACCACCATGTATGGCTTTTTATATGAGTGCTGGGAACTGAACTTACATCCTGATATTTAATAGAAAGCACTTTACTGAACAAGCTATCTCTCCAGTCCCCTCATTGGCTTTTTTAAAAAGTAATTTATTTTCATTTTATGTTTTCTTTTTATAATTGAAGAAACCTATTCCTAGTGAAAAGAGCGGGTGTTCTACCAAATCAAATTTATTAAAACAAAAACTGGGATTTTTTTCTTTTTTTCTTTTTGTTTTTTTGAGACAAGGTTTCACTGTGTAGCCTTGGCTGTCTTGGACTCGCTTTGTAGACCAGGCTGGTCTCGACTCACAGCGATCTGCCTGCCTCTGCTTTCCAAGTACTGGGATTAAAGGCATGCATTGTTTTTTAAATTTGTTTTTGTAAAGTTCTTGGTTTTACCAAAGAAAACAACAGCTCAGAAAGATTATAAAACAACAGGAACAGAAGACAGTAGAAAAAATAATGTTCTAACATTTTTGAACTTAGAACAAATATTCTGTTTGCTTGATTGTTGGTTTGGTTTAAGACAGGGCTTCCTGGAACTCACTCTGTAGACCAGGCTGGCCTCGAACTCACAGCAATCTGCCTGCCTCTGCCTTCCCAGTGCTGGGACTAAAGGCATGAGCCATTGTTCCCAGCTGAACAAAATTTTTAATACTGCGCCCAGATGAACAACATTTTTAAAAGCATAAAGAGGTAAGTACAATGGTTTATAAGCAAGTAGATGAGAGCAAACAAATGGCTCACTGCATAAAGGGCCCTTGCTGCTCTTAGAGTCTCTGGCTGCAGTTTTTTCTTACCTCTTCTGCTGTGCTGAAATGTCGTCTCTGAATTTTCTTAGGGCTTAAAAGACTTCGACGGCAAGAGCCACTCCAGGATGGACTTGGGACAGACTTAATGGGGAATGACTTTTCATACGCAGACACATGGCAGTGATGGTTTGACTTTCCCACAAAGGTGTTTGATAATCCACTAAAAAAGAAGTTTGTAAGAAAAGTTAAGATAAACCTAGTGATTGTTTTTACTTTTAATAAATAATAAAAACATTGATAGAGATGGGCCAGTGGTTAGGAGTGCTGGCTGTTCTTACAGGGGACTTGGGTTCAATTCCCAGCACCCACATGGCAGTTCACAACTGTCTGTAACTCCAGTTCTGGGGGATTCGACACCCTCACAAAGATGTATGCAAGCAAAACACCAATGCACCTTAAAACAAAACAGCTAGAATGACAGAAGTACTCTTGTGGGAAATATGGGATTTGACATATAAGGTTATAACATCAGGTTCTGCCTCTTAAAAGGTCTTAGATTGCTAAATCATATATTTATCAAATAACTAAAACTGTTTTTCTTGGATCCACAATCTAGAATTTCTTCTCTCAAAAACCAAATATCAATATGACATGAGAGAACAAATCAGATTAGTCTTTTTGGAAAACATGAAGTGGAAGCATGCTAAGTGTATACGTAATGTTTCTTTTTTCTTTTTTTACATATTGTTTCTATTACTAGTTCACATTTCTATTCCACAGTCCTGTCCCTAAAGCGCTTTGGAATTACCTTAAACATGTAAAGACGTATAAAGATGAAGTCTCATAACAAAACCTTTGCAAGTAAATTCCAAAACTCCCTACAGGAACTACAGAGGGTTCTCCCCTTTCAGGAAGAACAACTAGGTTTTTTTTAAAACCAGGCTGCAGAGCTCACTGTGATCTACCAGGCTGCACAGCGTCCTCTGTGATCTACCAGGCCGTACAACGTGCTCTGTGATCTACCAGGCCGTACAACGTCCTCTGTGATCTACCAGGCCGCACAGCGTGCTCTGTGATCTACCAGGCCGCACAGCGTGCTCTGTGATCTACCAGGCTGCACAGCGTCCTCTGTGATCTACCAGGCCGCACAGCGTCCTCTGTGATCTACCAGGCCGCACAGCGTGCTCTGTGATCTACCAGGCCGCACAGCGTGCTCTGTGATCTACCAGGCCGCACAGCGTGCTCTGTGATCTACCAGGCCGCACAGCGTGCTCTGTGATCTACCAGGCCGCACAGCGTGCTCTGTGATCTACCAGGCCGCACAGCGTGCTCTGTGATCTACCAGGCCGCACAGCGTGCTCTGTGATCTACCAGGCCGCACAGCGTGCTCTGTGATCTACCAGGCCGCACAGCGTCCTCTGTGATCTACCAGGCCGCACAGCGTCCTCTGTGATCTACCAGGCCGTACAGCGTCCTCTGTGATCTACCAGGCCGCACAGCGTGCTCTGTGATCTACCAGGCCGCACAGCGTGCTCTGTGATCTACCAGGCCGCACAGCGTGCTCTGTGATCTACCAGGCCGCACAGCGTGCTCTGTGATCTACCAGGCCGTACAACGTCCTCTGTGATCTACCAGGCCGCACAGCGTGCTCTGTGATCTACCAGGCCGCACAGCGTGCTCTGTGATCTACCAGGCCGCACAGCGTGCTCTGTGATCTACCAGGCCGCACAGCGTGCTCTGTGATCTACCAGGCCGCACAGCGTGCTCTGTGATCTACCAGGCCGTACAGCGTGCTCTGTGATCTACCAGGCCGTACAACGTGCTCTGTGATCTACCAGGCTGCACAGCGTGCTCTGTGATCTACCAGGCTGCACAGCGTGCTCTGTGATCTACCAGGCTGTACAGCGTGCTCTGTGATCTACCAGGCTGCACAGCGTGCTCTGTGATCTACCAGGCTGTACAGCGTGCTCTGTGATCTACCAGGCTGTACAGCGTGCTCTGTGATCTACCAGGCTGCACAGTTCACTGTGGATTCTTAATGTGTCCTTTCTAGTGGGAAAACTGACAAGAAAAATACCTTTGTGACCTCAAAACCACAACCATCTAAAGTTTAGCAACTTTAAGATTTTCCCTCCTCAGATGACGGTTTCCATTGGCCATTAGCCAGCAAGCCTGAGCGAGGTACTTACTCAAACCAAACTGAATTTTTCTTTTCTTCCATTAACCCCAAAGGACTCAAAATAGTTTCATACCTGACTAAACTAGACTCAATAAACTGAGATAAATATATGGTCTCAATCTAAATGAGCTGACTAGATCTAAAGAAAGCCAAAAACCAAATATACTCTCTTATTTAAAAATCTATGGACTTTTCTGTATAATATAGTACAGGAAGGATCAAAGACTCTGAATTTCAGCTTGGGTTTCTGTTCTTAGGCTGGGAGGATGTGTCTAGCAAGATAGCAGTGGTAGTGCAAGTGCCTGGGAAAGATAAAATGGTTGTCTACAATGTCTTTTTGCACCTTAGATAAGGATTACCAATTGATATCAATAATTAAGGGATTATCTTAAGTAAAGTTGGTCACTTATATAATGACAAAGTAACAACATTTGGGTTATATTCAAATCACAGAAGCAAAGCTCCAGTCAGGAACAGACTCTGAACTCTCCAGGCCAAAGTGAATCTACCATCATTTCTCTACAACCCCTACTTTCCAGAAGTTACAAGATACTAGGCTCTAGCTGACTAGTGCAGATGTGGGGCAGATGGCTTTAAGTTAGCTCATGTGAAAGGCTGTAAAATGGCTGAGTTCGGGGCTGGAGAGATAGTTTACCCATTAAGAACACTGGCTGCTCTTCCAGCGTGCCCTGGGTTCAATTCCCAACACCCACATGGCAGCTCAAAACTGTCACTCCAGTTCCAAAGGATCTGACACCTGCACAGATACATGCATGCAAAACACCAATGCACATGAAATAAAAATACATAAATTGAATAAAATAAAATAAAAAACTAAAAAAAAAAAGAAAAAAGAAAAAAGAAAGAAAAGAAAAAGAAAAAAAAAAGAAGTGCTGCGTTCTTTGCCACTGCTACTTTAGAGACTGACTTCCATCTGAACACGATTCCAGAATCCT
Source organism: Acomys minous (assembly GCF_964271855.1). Taxonomy (NCBI): domain Eukaryota; kingdom Metazoa; phylum Chordata; class Mammalia; order Rodentia; family Muridae; genus Acomys; species Acomys minous. Next base: position 5,349,260 of record NC_140493.1, on the reverse strand, counting down.
TCAACACTCAGACCCACCAGGATTTCCTTTAAAGCGTCTCTACCAATGATTTAGATACCACCGAAATTCAGTACAAAGGATAAACGTTTGTATATTGCTATAGTTTAAAGCCCTAAAATGATATTACTTATTGAAAATTCTAATGCAACATCTACCTTACAGCCACTTTCCCCTTATATTTGAAAAAAGGTTTGAGACCAAAAACTAACCTTGAGGTCTTTCGGGTTTCGAGGTAAAGACTTCGGCTATTTCTTGGTTTTTGTAACGCTGAGACTGACGCTGGAGTGGAATTTCTCCACTGTCCATTTGCATTTTGGCCAAAGGATCTTATGTCACCTGAGCCAAGGAAGCTGTCTGAGGAAGTGTTATCTAAAAGAAAATAAAAGTCTGAATAAGTTGAACAAATAACTAGATCTAGGTCTGTCTTTCTTTCTTTTCTTTCTTTCTTTTTTTTTTAATGATTGCAACCATGTTCCATCATTGCATTCCAATGTAAACCATGTCTCTCATGGAAAAGATCCCAGTTTCCACTGCCAATAAATCTGCAGTAAGGGAATGTCTACAAACTATAATCGATTCAGCCATACTAACCTGAAAATTGATGAAGGAGCTGAATCCTGCCACAGCCATGTGCCTTATCTGCATCAATGTGACTCCGTGGTGTCCACCAAAAGTCAACATTTTACCCCAACTATATCTTGCAAGCACTCCCAGGCCTGGGCCTGAAAGAAGGTAGGCCAGACCAGTAAGAAGCAAGTGGAGGGCCAAGGAGATTGTAATTCAAATGAACAACAGTTAGTGCTTAATAAGCAGCTGGTGTCACTTCCTTCTCTGTAGCTGTCATGTTCCAGACCCAGAGACTCCCTCCGGACAGACCGTCTAACCTGGCTCACACTGTCTGCTCATGGCAGGAGTGACCCACTCTACACCTCGGGTTCTAGCTTCCTCTGCAGTGACTGAAGGCCACAGCCATCAGCTAGATCAGCAAAACTCCAGTGCTTGCTACTGACGAGTATTTGCTTATTGTTTTAACTTCATCAACTCTAGATTATAAACTGGAATGGCAAAACCTTCTGGAAGTCTCAGCTAGGAGTAGCAGAATAATGTCCATTCCTTCCTCTCTCTATCAGGAAGATCAGGTGAATTAAAACAGCTCCCGCAGAACAACTTCCGACATTAGGCTGTGCAGCTCTACAGAGCGTCAGTGGAAAAGTAAGAATGGGATTCTCCATCCCCAGAACTTCCATCTTATACTAACAATACTCTGAAGCGCACCTTTCAGAGACCATTAACATAGAGCTTTGCACAACAGTGTGCACTTATATTATTTAAAGTATTTAGGGTGGGTATGGTGATATCCAAGACCCCAGGACTTGAGAAGCCGAGGCAGGACAAGTTTAAGGCCAGCTTTGGCTACAGTGAGACTGTCTCAACACACACACACACACACACACACACACACACACACACACACACACACACACGCAGGCATGCACACACACATAAAAGCATCTGTCTGTCTTTTAGTACTCTATCCAAATAAAACACCCTTCAAAAAGAAGGCTCCTTAAGTAAACCATGAAACAGAATTTGGGGTAAACATAGGGGAAGAAGAAGCAATCCACAGTGGTGTTAGTATCAAATGATTCACCAGTCAGTTAGTAACTTAGGCTAATAATTAAAATAAGTTCATTTTCAAAATGAATTAGAGCTGTCTTCCCTTGTAGTAAATATGTGGGTTTAGCATGTTTGACTGCTGTTACTCTCTAAGGACAGGCACATGAGGCTTCTGAACAGGAGTCTCAGTGAGAAGCCCAGAGAACAGCAGCTGCTAAGGCAAAGCAGCAACAGTAGAAATAACTGGCTTTCACAATCTAACTAAAAATGTATATTTGAGGAGGAAATCTGTTAAAAATACAAATTATCTTGACAGGGTGAAACCTGAGATCAGGGATAAGCCAGGGCAGCCTTACTAGAACGCTGGACTCGGCTTCAGCTTTAAGGCGCCCGGGGAAGCATGGCGCAGCCAATGACGTCATCGAGTACTCCGCTGGCTGCTAGTGGGGATAACGGACTAATAAGAGGCTGCAGATATATTTTTATTAGCCAATTTTAACCTGATATTTTGTCATCACTAAGAAGCTAGAGTTACAAAGCCAGAAACAAGGCAATTTATTATGTGCTCATACATGCATACAAAACAAGATGCACTGAAAATGTAACTGTGGTTCTGTTCTAATGAGGAAGCGACTAAGTGCTTTTCTCTCTAAGTTTTACGCAGAAGCAGGGAGTACTTTAATGAAAGTAACAAACTGTATTAAAAACAAGAGTCAGAGGCTCTTTGCTCACCTCCCCTCAAGCTCCTACCTATGGGATCTATAATAAACTTCCCTCTAAAACTAAAATAACAAAAACAAAAAACAACAACAAAACAACAACAACAAAACCAAAAACCAAACCAAACCAAACAAAAAACACCCAGGAAGAATGTGTCAGCTAATTGTTCACTGTGAAAGCAAGCTTTTAGTCCTGTTAACACTGGGATTAGTTAGTTATTGTAGTTACAGGATACTAAGTAAACCTAGCCTAAGTCATGTTAGTTTAATAACCAAATTTAACATATTTTCCAAAGATATTGATAAGCCTAAAGCACTATAAAATTCTTTTCATCTCAACCTACTTTTTTTTTTTTTTAACTGCTCTTCAGGACTAAAAATGCTTTAAATTTCTTCCATTGTGCTCTTTATAAAGCTGGCTATTCAAGTGTGCATTTCTGTTTTCTAAATAATTCAGAAAAGCTACTTCCTCTCAATAGTTTAATCCTGAGCAGACAGAGAGACGGAGTTGAAAGGCTTTATTCGGAGAGTTAGGTCCAGCAGAGCAGTAAATCACTAGCTCCAGACTCTACAATCTGTTAGTCTTGGTGGAAGACTGAGGATGGCCAGACAGCAGCTGAGCCCCAGCAGGGCTGTGAGGAGAAGGCTTGGCAGGTACCCGGGAGCCATACCTAGCCCATCAGAAGGACAGGCTCAAGCGCAAAGCAGGTAGAGACCAAGTTGTGCAGTATTTGTAATGAGTTGGAATGGGTATGACAAAGGAAAAAGATTTGAAAGTACATTGTAAAAAGTAGCTTTGTTTTTGTTTGGTGCTGGGCAATCAAGCCCTGGGGCCTGTGTATCCACATTAGATGTAAAAATCTTTCAGTAAGGTCTTTGGCATGCCATAAGCTTGTTTAATCAATAAGTAGACGAAACCTTGATAGATCAGCAGTTCTCAACCTGCAGGCCAGGGTCTCTTTGGGGGTACAGGGACCCCCTCACAGGTTGGTATATCAGATATTTACAACTCATAACAGTAGCAAAAATACAGTTATGAATTAGCAACAAAAATAATATTATGTTTGGGGGTCAGCACAACATGAGGAAGCACATTAAAAGGTCACAGCATTAGGAAGGCTGAGACCACTGTGAAAGATGAACAGATTTGAGTGCTGTTTTAAGCTGTAACAGTACAGAGAGTGAGTCTAACAGAGCTCAGCAGCCCCCTTCAGCATGGCTATTTTCCTCTCATCTATACAGAATTATTACAAGTGTTTTTATTTTCTTAAAAACATCAATAATTCAAGTGGGAGATAAACTTTAAAGAGTTTTGGCATGAGGACCAACTTGTAGTACAATGATAAATACAGAAAAGTGTAATTCTCAATGATCTGTGGCCAATTAGGAAGCCAGGAACCTGGTTAAATATTGCTCCAGTCAACAACATGACAGCCTGGGTGATCTTAGGTAGATCTTTGTCAGTACTAAGGTTCAACTAAAATTAAAGAGAAAAGCTCTAAAAATGCTTTCTCAGTAAGGGTGAGTGGACCTAAGCACTAGGAAAAATACAGATAACAATGAAGGCCACTATCCCAAACCATAAAGGTCCAACGGTACTGCAGAATTACACACTTGAAACTTAGCAAAATTACCTGTTATTTTATTCTATATATCACTTGTCAATATAATCTGGAGCAGCACAGTAATCTATAAATAATTACTGGTACATGCAGCAAAATGGGTATGCACTTGCATTTACAGGCACCCATCAAAACAGAAACCTCTTCCATGTCAGTTCACGTAGATTTTAATGTCAAATCTAAAAAATGCTTTTTAGAGTTTGAAACTACAGATAAGTGACTATAGCTGTGCATCACAATGCCAAAGATTAAAAGTCAATAGAAAACAATAAATATGGGGAGGAATTTGTGTACTGACATAAAATAAACAAAATGAAACAAAAAATACAAACTTTGAGTTATAAAGATTTTATGTGTCAAATCACATAATGTGTATCATGAATATATACAGAGATAAAAATCAGAAGAGGCCAAAGTGAATGGAGTTAAGTAATATTTGGTTTTTAGCCAAAGGGGTTTAAGTCTAATTTTCTACACAACTGTTAATTATGAAGGAATTATCTGAAACCCAGTGGAATGGTTCTCTCCGATGATAAACTGGCATATGAAATAACAAACAATCACAGCATGAGTCAAATGGAAGCATTAATGACCTGATTTCCCTAACTACTTAATCCTCTGTCTTTTCTGTAGGAATTATAATAAACTACCACACCAAATTTCTTTGTTCACCAAAAGGCTGTTTCAATATTGAAAAAAACAGATACTTTCTCAATTGCTTTTCACCACTAAAATTACTGACACATAATATGTGGAGGCCACTGTTCAACCTGCGGGGACATGTAGTGTCCAGGGAATAGCACCACCCACCTAAATAATGCACACTTAAATATAAGTCTAAAAGAACATCATACTAACGTCTTTTTAGGGGAGGAGATCTCATCTTGCTGACAAAGAATCCTGAGGAAGCCAAATAATAGTAATTATTATGTGCATATTTATTTCAGATTTATCATAATCTTATCCTTACCAAAAAAAAAAAAAAAAACCACCACCACCACACAAAAAAAAAACAAAACCCAAAACTATGTAGGCAGGCTCCACGGGATTCCTACTGTTCCCATATTTGTGGTAAAATAAGATTTTAAGTAATGCAGAGTAAAAAAGACCTGGGAAGACTACTGTATTTTCCTGAGTCACAGTACTAAGAGACTAATGGACAAAATTCTTAGTTTTCCAACTCAGAGGCAGAAACTGTCAGAAGTCTAAACCTTAGGAAGGGTCAGACACTGCAGCCAGCTGGCCAGGGTAGGAGTCACTTAGAGAATGCTAACTTCTACCATGGGTCACAGGTTGAACAACAAACAAAGCTCTTGAATACACAAGCATATGGCTGTGGCAGGTGCTAGACAGGAACATGCAGTTAACCTTCCTGCCCTAAAGGAGGAACAAACCTGGGCAGAAATAAATGTTCAGGCTTAACTGTTTCAAGAACAGAAATAGGTTAGCTATGTGGTTTCAATCAATACAAAACAAATACTCTTTGTATTACATGCACACAGCAAAAACAAAACAAAACAAAGCTACATCATTTTCTATAATGGAATAGTAGACAAGGAGGAGAACAGATTCCAAAAAGACTTTCCCACTTAGAAGTCAGTATTTGATTGACATTAAATCCAAACTACTATAGCAACCAAATACATAGCCATAAATACCCTACTCAAATGCTGTGTTAGTGGGAAGTGCCATGTTGCTTTTGACAATGCTTTCGCCTTTTTTTTTTTTTTTTTGACAGCGCTGGGCAAGAACCCAGGGCTTTGAGAGACATGTCCCAATACCTGATAATGTTTTCACTTCTAGAGATGGTAAACACAAAATATTCGCTATGAAGGAATGTGAAGGGCATGCAGCATCTTGAATACACGTAATGAAGCATACCTGGATGATAATCTGGATTATAAGCTGCACTTCTTGTAGAACATGTGAAAGGTCTGTCCAAAGTCCCCTGCCTGAAAGGCAAGATCTGAAAACAGAAGATTGTTCTCTTAAATCATATTTTTGACAATTAAAGAGAATAGAAGTAAGTTTACATTAAGAAAAATATCACTAGCCGGGCTTGGTGGAGCACGCCTTTAATGCCAGCGCTCGGACAAGAGGCAGAGGCAGGCATGTTGTTTTAAGTGAAAATCCCAATGTTCTGCTTTACCAATAAAGGAGCCAGATGCTGGGGTGAAAACCTGCAGCTCAGAAAGGCAGAGAAAGCACCCAGCTGACCTGCCTGCTCAGCTCACGTCCCAATGCAAAGGCCCAAATGGTTCAGCTGACAGCCCAGGAGGAAAAGGCAAAGGTTTGCTAGCTCAAAGCTCAACAAGCCCACAAAGCCAAAGGCCAAGGAGCTGAGGAGCTCCAGAGCTAATGGCCAAAGAGGCCCTTTTACTATTATACGATGCCTTAAATACCTTTCAACTCAAAGTCTCTCCTGGTCTTTAATCCCTATCAGCTGGTTTCTTGTCCTGTCTCTTTACCTAGGGTTAACTTTACTAAATACTCTGTACAGAAAGCTCTTGGATTAAAGGTCTGTGTTAGGGCTCACCCGCACTAAGCAAAAGACAGGTTTTTACAGCTCACAATGTCAGGAATCACAATGGGATCAACTATCCAGCAACATAGGCATATCTCTGTGAGTTCGAGGCCAGCCTGGTCTATAAAGTGAGTCCAGGACAGCTAAGGCAACACAGAGAAACCCTATCTCAAAAAGAAAAAGGAAAAAAAAAAAAAAAGAAAAGAAATGAAAAACATCTGATAAATTTTTTAATATGCATGTATCTTATTGTAAACAAGCTGCATACTAAAAAGATAAAGACAATTTAGAGCCGGGCGTGGTGGCGCACGCCTTTAATCCCAGCACTTGGGAGGCAGAGGCAGGTGGATAGCTGTGAGTTCGAGGCCAGCCTGGTCTACAAAGCGAGTCCAGGACAGCCACGGCTACATAGAGAAACCCTGTCTCGAAAAACCAAAAAACAAAAAACAAAAAAACAAAAAGATAAAGACAATTTAATGAAATTATTCAGACTTAAAGGGAAAGATGGAAGATAATTATCTGCTCTGCAACTTAAGGAATGCTCATTGGATGGTATACTTGCATTTACTATAGTCTATCAGAAAATAAGTTGTAACACATTAGAAGCTGAGAAAATCAACTTGGTTTTGCTTCCTTTGAAGACTCTGGAGAGTCACTCTCATCAGGGGTGCTGCTGCTGCAGGGTTAGCGCAATGTAAGCAATAGGGCGGTGGGAGATGAGGGTCCAACCGGCTGCAGCTAAGCAGACTCAAAGAGCAACAAGTTAGCTCTTTCACATTACTAGGCTTTCCTACGGGGCCAGACTACTTTGTTTTAATATTTAAAATTACATTTACTTATTGCATATCCCATGGCATACGCAAGGAGGTCAGAGGACAGCTGGAAGGAGTCAGTACTTTCCTTTCACTATGTGGGTCTCAGGGTCATCAGGCTTGGCAGAAGTACCTTTATGTGCTGAGCCATCTCTCTGCCCAAGACTGCTTTTTCAGCAGCATTCCTGTTACTCTAATAGCATGTAAGTCAGTTAGGAGTGCTTTTAAAGCAGTTTCAGGGGCGGATGCTCAGGACCTGTGTCTCTGCCAGGCTCACAGGCAATGAACATGTTGCACTCTGGGCCAGACCTTCAAACTCTGAGTTAGGTCACAGACAAAGCTCTGGGTGGCTGTGCATTCATCTCTCTCCCCCAAGCCTAGCAATTTTAAGACCTAGTGTAAAAGAACAAAGATCTATGTGTCGACAGTTTAGTAGTCAGAGGAACAACGAAGAGCTTTCTAAAAAGATTACTCTTCCCAGGCAGTGGTGAGCACATACATTTAATACCAAGAGGCAAGCACATCTCTCAGTTCGAGGCTAGGCCTAATCTAAAGAGCGAGCTCTAGGACAGTCAGGACTACAGAGAGAAACCCTGTTTCAAAAACAAAATTATTCTTAATTCAAATATCATGTTTTATCTTTCTTAAATCAAGCAGAAATCCAACACTAAGATTAAAATTATTATTATTATTTTGGCTTGTTGGGTTTTTTTTTTTTTTTTTTTTTTTTTTTTTTGGAGACAGAGTTTCTCTGTGTAGCCTTGGCTGCCTGGACTCACTTTATACATCAGGCTGGCCTCGAACTCACAGAGATCTGCCTGCCTCTGCCTCCAGAGGGCTGGGAATACAGGTGTGTACCACTGTGCCTTGCCAACACTAAAATTACTGATTGTAAAAAGTTCATCTGCTTCGAGTTGTTAGTGTGGCAATGAAACTATATCAGATGAATATTTATAATGAACAAAATAATTAATTAAAGGAAAAGAATCATTCCAACCTGCTGGTCAGAAAGTGAAAGCTGGTCCTCTGGAAAACCAGACTGTGGCATGATGTGGGTTTTGAAGGTGGAGCTGTGGTTCACTAAGGTCACTTCTCCAGCGTCCATCTTCACCCCGTCAGCAGTGTCATCTAGGAAAGAATGCAAATGAGATCAAGTCACACAGTCCTCAATGGCATTTTCCTGTGAGACTATCTTCTCACCTAAAAAAGTGTTCTCAAAGAAGAATATACAGATAAACAAACTCCTCTTTCATAGCATGTGAAGACACTGGTCCATTTAGAACTGATTGAGATCATCTAACAAACAGGCCAAAACCTACACAAGAATTAAAAAAAGAAAAAAGGGGGGGGGAGCCTGATTTATAGTTTTTAAAATAATGAAATGTCCCCCAAAGAAAACTTTCAATGTCATTAAGTATTTTATGTATATATTTGGTGTTGGATAAAAAGGCATGCTCTAGAAGAGGCAGAATTCTGATGCGTTGACCCATGAGCTGGGGATCAGCATGGGCAACATGACAAGCCCTATCACTTAAAGAAGGGGAGGAGGGAGTGTATGTCACTTGCAAAAACACCATTCACACTGGTTTTTTTCCTGTTCTAACTCAAAAAGGTGCTTTAAAGCTTAACCAGGAGCTGGGGAATGGCTCAGAGGGTAGGAGTGCTTGCTGTACAAGTATGAGACCCTCAATCTGAATCCCCAGCACCCATGTAACAAGCTGGACACAGCTGTGTTTGCCTGTAACCCCAGCCCTGTGGGGCAGAAACAGACAGATCCTGGGAGCTTGCTGCTCAGCCAGCTAACCTAGCAAAAACAGTAAGCCTCCAATTCAGTGATGCAGGAGTAAGGCAGACAGGATCTTCAGAATCCTCTTCAGGCCTGTACATATATTCCCATGGGCAATACCTGCACAAAGACATGCATGCAACCTCCCCCAAATACCAGCCATTGTTAAAAAGAAAAAACTTAATCCACCTGGCTCTTTTTTCTATAAAAGTAGAATTTATCTGCATCTCTCTTAGTGTCATCTCAGTGACTACAGTACCATGGCAGACTCTTACTTTAGAAACATTTTTTACCATAAAAGAGCCAAGACAGTGCGACTTACACTGGTAACAGCTGAGAAAATAGAAACAAAGAGGGAAGAGAGGAGAGAAGACTAAGGAAGGGAGAGCGCGGTGGTGGTAGCGACAAACCTAAGCAAAGAAAAGGCTGCGTAAACTGATGTGCACAGCCTTCCTGGTCCAGCCACTCCAAGCTATCCCTAAGTTGGCTGCTGTTCCAGTCTCTACCCTGAGTTCCTTTACAGATATGAAACAGTGGGAAATGTCCCAATTGCAAAGCTTCTTCATCACTAGCCACATGAAATAAAATATTTACCTTACTGAAATGTTTTATCCTACAGGAGGCAGTGTGACCCAGCACTAGAGAACAGGGACTTGAACACTGCTGGACAGACCACACAACTCCAAGCACATTTTAACCCTGTGTCCCACTCTCCTTGCTGGTACAACCACGTATATTTTGTACATACTACTAGGTATCCTTTACGATGGCTGAAACAATGAAATGAATAAATACATATTAAGTACTTAGAAAAGACACATAGTAAGCATACCAAATACTGCTAGGGTGTATTGTTTTTTTCCCCATAAAATGAATACAAATATGATCTTAAATGATTTTGTAAATAATGTATTAACCAAAGAAAAATAAGGCTGAGAATACAGCAGCTTTTAGTTAGGACGAGGCTTCTGTAATGTTATCACTATGCACAAAGACACACACAGAGCGGGCAGTGGGACAGCAGCGCACCCTCTCTCTCCAGCTAACCAGCCGCTAAGGGGCAGGACACACACAGAGAGGCAGTCTCAGTCGCCAGCCTTACCCATGCCAGGTCCTTCTCACATCACTGACTTTAGCAAAGATACAAAATCCTGTAAAAGAAGACACAAAATATAAACACCACACAGTGAAGCATCTGGTCCAAATATCATACAACAGGAACTTGTACAGAAGTGACATCTACGTCCTTCATGGAGAAAAATGGTAAAGGCTATTGATTTGCTGGGAAAAACTAAAAAAAAAAAAAGTAAAATAAAATTGGTCTGAGATACTTCCAAACACTGCTGCACACTACATTGCGCTGAGCAGCACCTACAGCCAAGCCAGAGAATCACAGGCCATCAAGGCAAGAGTCAGGGAACTGAGTGAGCCACCCCTCAGGAGACTGCGATGAGATCACAGCCAAGAGTCTTCCCAACACCACTCCATTACAATGCACTACATCATTTTTCTAAGCAAGTTACAGACTTTGTGATCCTAAGATTTCTCTCCCATAAATCTTACTCAGTGGACAAACAAAATGACACAAATGTTGTAAATGTTACTTTTATTTCCTCAGAAGAGGGGATGAACTGAGAGTCGAACCGAGCTCACTAATACATGGCTTGGGCTGAGCCCAGAGCACTTCTATCTAAATATCCCCAGGCCAGGGCCTGGAAGCTTCCAGCCTCCATACAATCTAATCTTCTGCAAGCCCAGGCCTTGAAGGCTTCAGCTTCCAGCCTCCGTCTGCTAACCGAGGCCTAGAATGTTTTCAGCCCAGAGACTGACTTCTGAATAAGCTCACCCTTTCTAGTTCTAACTTTGGCTGGCTGGTTAAACTCAGCTGTTCTGGCTCAAAACTCCTCTCCAAGCTGACTGGTTCAAACTGGCTTCTCTCAGCTCCTCAGTGAGTTGCTCTGTTGGGGGATGGTTCTATGCACTGTGTGTTCAAATGCTGAGTTCTGCACCTAGAGACCTGGCTGCAGTCGTGAGTGTGGTCGTTGTTACCGAAGGGTCTCCTGCTTTCTGTTGTGTAAATATCTCAGGCCTGCCAGATGTGGTGGCGCACACCTTTAATCCCAGTACTCTGGGAGGCAGAAGCAGGCGGCTCTCTGTGAGTTCAAAGCCAGCCTGGTCTATAGAGTGAGTTCCAGGACAGCCAAAACTACATACAGAGAAACCCTGTATGGAAAAAACAAAATATACAATTAAGCAAAAAAAAAAAAAACAAAAAAAAAAACACCTCAAGCCTGTGTAAGCCAAAGCTCCTTTATCTATATAGAAGTCCCCAAGGCTTCCCGTGTATGTCTCTGAAGCAAGTGCTGAACTTTACATAGAGAACCAGCAGTGCAGCGAGGGCTGCCTGAGTGATCAGAGTGCTCAGGGTTGGCACGAAGGACCCCACAGGGCTAAAGCCTTAGATTTAGGCTCAACTCAGCAAAAAAAATACTACCTAAAATTTCTCTAGACGATTCTTTCTTTGTTTTATTGTATGTGTATGAGTTTTTTTCCCAAATGTGTGCCTGTGTCTGTAGAGGCAGAAGAGGGCTTCAGATCGCCTGCAACCGGCGCTATGGATGGCTGTGAGGAGCCGTGGGGGGGTGGAGTGAAACCTGGGTCCCCTGGAAGAGAAGCCACAGCTCTTAGCCACTGGGCTATTCCTCCTGCCCTTGAGTATAATTCTTCAGGGTTCAGATTAAGGTGGGGAAAATATCCTACCAACCAAAGTCACTTTCTAATATGACTAGCCCATGCCACCTGCCTTTTAAAAAGAAAAAATACTGGGCCGGGCGTGGTGGCCCACGCATTTAATCCCAGCACTCGGGAGGCAGAGGCAGGTGGATCACTGTGAGTTCGAAGCCAGCCTGGCGTATAAAGTGAGTCCAGGACAGCCAAGGTTACACAGAAAAACCCTGTCTCAAAAAAAAGAAAAGAAAAGAAAAGAAAGAAAGAAAGGAAAAGAAAGACCAACTTAAGAAGTCTAGTATCTACATCGTGGGATATAGAAAGATTCCAAGTTTAAGGACACTCTGGATTATAAAGCAAGATTCATTCTCCCTCTCCTCTCCTCTCTCTCTCAAAAATAAATAAATAAAAACAAAAATCTAGTATCCAGTAGAATAATCCCAGTTAATTTCTTTTTCATTTTAGAGATCTGGAAGGGGAAAACTAGAAATTCAATAATTCAAAAAGTTAAATGATTTGCATAAAATCCCACAGATGAGGTAAAGTGAAGGACCCCAGAGTCCCTCACAAGTGCACTTCCCAAGTACAGCACAGCCTTACACCCTCAGATATCCTCATCAAAGATTCACCTGAGCAATGGGAAAATAATCTCCAATTAGCTTTGGGTAATCTATCCTGGCTCATCCATTTAGATGATTAGAGCTCCATATTTATACCTTAATACAAAGGTATTTGTATGCTTCTAGAACTTTCCTTAGCAACAATACTGAAAGAAGAGATTTAAAAAAACAAACAACAACAACAAAATCAAGATTATACATGAAGTCTTAATAAGGAGCCTTATATGTCGTCATCAAATTCTAGCAAGGATGACAGTTTTTTCTTTTCTTTTTTTTTTTTTAAAGATTTATTTATTTATTTATTTATTTATTTATTTATTTTATGTATATGTGAGTGCTCTATCTGTATGTACACCTGCAGGCCACATTGTAGATGGTTGGGAGCCACCATGTGGTTGCTGGGAATTAACTCAGGACCTCTGGAAGAGCAGCCAGTGCTCTTAACGTCTGAGCCATCTCTCCAGCCTCAATAGTTTTTTCTTTTAAGAAAATCTTTAGGGCTGGAGAGATGGTTCAGCGGTTAAGAGCACTGGCTGCTCTTCCAGAGGTCCTGAGTTCAATTCCCAGCAACCACATGGTGGCTCCCAACCATTTGTAATGAGATCTGGTACCCTCTTCTGGAGTGCAGGAAGAACACTGTATACACAATAAATAAATAAATCTTAAAAAAAAAAAAGAAAGAAAGATAAGAAAATATTTCACAGGATGTGATAGCACATGCCTTAATCCCAACATTGGGGAGGCAGGGGCAAGATCTCTCTGAGTTTAAGGCCAGTTTGATCTACAAAGTGAGTCCAGGACAGCCAAGGCTATACAGAGAAACCCTGTCTCATTAATAATAATAATAATAATAATAATAATAATAATAATAATAATAATAATAATAAAATAAAGAAAAAAGTTTTTAGGCTAGGAGAGGAAGCCAGATCTATTCACAGATACAGACACAGCAAAACTAGTACAACTGGTAGGAGAAAGAGAGGTCAGTGGAAGAAAAAAATGACATCACCTTAGCCACAAGTGGCAGAACCTGTCTGTATACTCATCCACTCCCTCCCTTGACTTAATTCATCAGATGCATGACAGGCAGGATATATTCATCAGTACTGATCAGTAACTGAAATCAGGCAAAATGAATGAAGCTCTTTAAAAGGGACTGGGCAACAGGCACTCTAAGTGGAAGGTTGAAGTCACGTTATTAAGGTGTCACTGTAAACTCAAAGGCAGTAATCCACATGTCAGCAGGAGTCCTGAAGAACACCTACACATGTCCCACTTCATCCAGAATTTCCGATTACAACGAAAACCCCTAAGTCAAATAGTTAATAGACTATAAAAGGACCATATACAATTTTTTTCCCAAGAATCACCACCACTCCAGATACAATTAAGTATGCCACATAAACTAAATAATTTTAACGAGTGTGACTTAAACGTGATAAAGGGGCAAGTTATTGCCAACAAGATAACAGAGAAACTGTAGAGGTACTGATAAAAACAGAAATCACCAAGCTCAGGACAAGGGAAACTCAGCACATAGCCAGAAAGATCACGTTAGGGTACACGAAGGAGAGGTTCGAGGCAATTACCGAGAGGCGATGAGCCAGGTAAGAAAACTGTGGCAGTAAAGGGGGTTTTCATAACCTGTGCAGAAGGGTCCAGGTGATCCTCTCTGGTGGTGGCACTAGCAATATCACATCTCAGGGAAATACCACAGGGTAAAAGAGTTGGAGAATTGTGTACGGGAGACACAGAAGTCGAGAAGGATCACTCCAGGTCTCGGGGGAAGAAGAGAGGTGAGGCAGGTGGGGTCGAAAGCTCAACTTCCGTGATGCAAACAGCTCTCCCTTCCGAGGACCCGGCTCTGGCGGGAAACTCCCAGAATCCCAACCGGCCTTTTTCTCTTCGGAAAAGTAGTGCTGGGCGCCGAGAAGGGGCCTGCCGTGACCGCGGGGAGAGGGCCTCTCCGCGGGGTCGGGAGACAGAGGCCAGAAGAGGCGGCCCCGGGAAGCCCAACTACCAGCCGCGGGCCAGACAGCCGCTACCGGACGGCAGGGGGGAGTGGAGGTGGTCCCAGGGGGCGGGGCGGGAGCCAAAGCACTGTCCCCGCCGCGGTCCTCCCTTCCGCTCGGCCCAGCGGAGGCCAGCGGGCCCGGTCCGACACAGCCTCCCGGCCCAGTCTCCCTCCATCCTCACCCCTCCCCCAGTTTCCCGCCGCCACTCACCGAACCGGAACCGGCTGCTAGGCAAAGGGGTTTCCGGCCGGGAGCGGACCGGAAAGCCCGGGAACCTCCGGGAACCGGAACCGTCTTTACAGTACCGGAAGACCACTTGGCGGGAGCCGCGGAGGGAAGGGGGTGGGGCAATAGGTCAAAGAGCGGAGTTACCGACGCGTGGAACGCCTGCGCGAGGTGGCGCGGCCCGAGAAGGCGGAGGAGCGTTTGACTCAGTCTTACCCTGCCTGTCACCCTGTCAGACTGGGCCTTTTCTCTCTCACACACTTGGAGTACTTGTTAGTGCGCCCGCCGTCCTTTGGTTTTCTCTGTCCCTCGGCTCCCTTAGCCCGCTGTCTTCTGGTTCCGTTGGTTGATATTTTTTTTTTTTTTTTTTTTGGCTTCCGCTCAGGTTTCCATGGCAGCATTTCGCCGTGGCAATAGATGTTTGGAAACCTGTGCCTTCTCTGACAAATGAGGAGTTGGTTTCAAACTGTATCTTCTGGAAATAAGTGTGCATCTCGTCACGCTTGACCGATCACAGGAAGTGGGGCTAGGAGAGAGAGAGAGACCAGAGAGCGGGAAGAGAAACTTCGGGAACAACTTAGCTTAGAGTTTTAATAACATGCAGAACCATACATAACTGGAGGAATTTAAAATAGTGATCTCTAATAGGGTTCACCAGAGGTCTTAAACATGTAATGCATGGCAGACTTTTTAAGAGAGAATGGTGAGGGGAAATTTGTTGATTGAATTTACTTACTAAGCTTCTTAAATTGAGTAGGCATCTGGCCCAGACCCTACTTTGAAGCTTTGGAAAGGTGCTTCACCACGGGTATTCTAGACCCAGTTGACTCCTTGTCTGGATTCAGTCTTGAAGTAAGGAAAGCCTCCAGAAGCTTCCAGTCTTTCTCATACCCTCAGCATAAGGAAGTGAACTTGTTTGTTCAGGAGACCCTGACTTACTGTAAATATAAAAGTAGATTGTTTACATCACTTTTTGGGGGGGGGGAGCTGGTATTTTTATATGGCCAAGTCCTAAAATCCACCGTTGTTAAGTATACCTAGACCCCGGCCAACCTTTGACACGTTAATTATTCCACAGATCGATTTATCTGGATTAAACTCTGTTTATTCCTAGGAAATAGCCATGCGTAAGGAGGAATTTCATCTGGAATTTTTCATGTGCGTGATTCAGTCTCGCCATGTAGTCAGGACTGCTCAGAGCACAGGTACCACTGGCCGTTATAGTGACAAAGGATGCGTTGGGTTTTTTTTTGTTTTGTTTTGTTTTGTTTTGTTTTTAAAGCTATACAGGTTGAGAGCTTCTGGTATAATTGTAGACTGATGGGCTTAACTGGCCTGTCTACTTCTATTCTTACTTTGAAAACTATTGGTCATGGTGCTATATCTTTTTCTTGTCCCAAACAAATAAGGAAGACTTGAGAGCTGAGTGAGAACAAGATGTGTGGAACACGGGATGGGTGTTGGTTTCTTCTTTCTTTCTTTCTTTCTTTCTTTCTTTCTTTTTCTTTCTCTTGAGACAGGGTTTCTCTGTGTAGCCTTGACTGTCCTGGACCCACTTTGTAGACCAGGCTGGCCTCGAACTCACAGCGATCCGCCTGCCTCTGCCTCCGGAGTGCTGGGATTAAATGCCAGGCTTGGGTGTTGATTTCTATTTAATTCATAGGTTATTCTAATCTAGCTGGCCTCACTTGTGGGAGCCCTTGTTGCCAGTGCAAGTAGGCACCCCCAAACATGTAAGCCAACACCCGAAGCCAACTAATCACGAGTAATGGATTCTGCTTTGCCTCTGATACTGTCAAGGGAACAGGACCCTTCAGAGGTAGTACACTAGTTATTGAGAACAATCATCGTTTCTCTTAATCTTCTCTACTGTATTTATGAAAAGGAAGCTATGAAGAGCTAAGCCTCTTAGGGAAAATAAGTGTTAGAGCACCCCATCCTGATCCCCACCCTGAGGGTGACTTACAGCTATTGCTTCTCAGCCGAGGAAGCTTCAACTTCCGCCATGATCATCCAGACGCATCAAGCAAAGGCAGATTCCTTGAAAAAACTAGGGGCTGTGGATGACCCGAACACCGTGGGACATATTCCTATTCTTGATACTGGTGAGGCATGTGGGTAAACGGAGATGGGCATGAGAGGAAGGGTTGGAAAGCACAAAGTTTATCCCTAACTGTATGAGTCACAGTTGGCCAGAGATTCAATTTAAGACACAAGGGACAATGTGTGTGGAGAGACAGAGGGGAAGAGAAAAAAACTGTAGAAAGAAGAATAGTTCTTTGTACAAACAATACTTAATTTCATCCACTCAATATTTCTATTAGGTTTTTTTTTCTTCAGCTGTAACAAAATACCCAATGCTGAGCAATGTATAAAACAAAGAGATTTTATTCACAATTTAGAGAGCTAGGAGCCCAAGTGTGGGCAGCTCCTTTGGTTGGGCCTCTGCTGAGGAGTCCCTGAGTTGAGCCACCTCATAGCAAGAACTTAAACAAGAAGGAGAGATCACACAGTGAAACAGCCAGCCAGAGAGTGGGGAGGGCCCCGCTTGCCTCGTCTATAACAGCCTTCTTTCCTAAGGAGTAACTGGGGTCCACAGGAACCTCATTAATTCCTTCCCCGGTCTGTACCTCCAGTAACCTAATTACACCCCACCAAGTCCCATTCCCAAGGTTTCGCCTGTTCCTAACACTGAACACCATGTTTTCAACACAGGAAACTTGGGGCGATATCCTCCTCACACTGTTTCCAGGCTTTAACGATGCTACGTCATGTGCGTCCCTCGCGGCTCTAAGCTATTCAATCTGCCTTCCTTCTTGTTAGTCAACTTGATAGATGAAAATGGGCCGCCTCACTAGTGGGCTAAGTTAAGGAGTTGTTATTATTATCTTACAAAATGATTCCAAAGACTGCAAAACTTACCCTGAGAGAAATTTGATAGCACGTTTCTTTTGTTTCTTTTAATAAAGGTTCAACTCACCGATACTTCATATTAAATTTTAGAAACACATCTATATGTCCCTTCTCAAATGTGTCTATATTGGAGGCAGGTCACTGAAAATACTTCTTTCGTTTTCCCCTGTGTGCCAGTGACATGTTAGAAATGATAAGTTATAAAACATGCTGTGTTCTTTCATTGCTGTGACAAAATGCTCTTAGCAAATAACTTAAGGAAAGAAAGATTATTCCGAGCTAGGCATGGTAGCGCATGCCTTTAATCCCAGCACCCGAGAGGCAGGCGGATCTCTGTGAGTTCGAGGCCAGCCCAGTCTACAAAGTGAGTCTATCCTATGGTGCCAGCAGCACACAGGACGAGGTCTCTCTTCTTAGTAACACACTCAATAAGTTCCCTCACAGACAGATCCAGAGCTTTGTCTCACTAACTGCCCGCATGCATACCTAACCCAACTGACGTGCCAATCAAGAGATATTTTTAAGGTAGAATACAAAATAAGACATTTCATCATGACATTTGTGCTAATCAAGACTGACTCCTCCATATAGGTATATATGTATGTGTAAATTTGTAGATAGACAGACAGACAGACATATGCGTTATTGTTATACTGAGAGTTACAATTCAGAAGTGTCACTGGGCAGTGGTGGCACACGCCTTTAATCCCAGCACTCGGGAGGCAGAGGCAGGCAGATCGCTATGAGTTCGAGGCCAGCCTGGTCTACAAAGTGAGTCTGGGCCAGCCAAGGCTACACAGAGAAACCCGGACTTGAAAAACTAACTAAATAAATAAATATAGCGAAGACAGAAGTGTCTGAGAAGTTACTTAGCTCAACTTCCATGTATTTTCATAAGGAATTGAGGGCTAAAAAGTTTTCCTCACAAAGTTAAGAACACTGGCTGGTTTGATTTCTAGCATCCACGTAGTAGCTCACTACAGCCTGTAACTATAGCCCCCTGGAGATCTGACCCCCTCTTCTGGCCTTCATGGCCAATGCACACATACATGAAGGCAAAACACCCATACACATAAAAGGAAAACAAAAATTTAAATAGAAGTTAACAATTGAATTAAGTGTTCCAGTATCTATGCAATAGGTAACAATAGTTTTCCATACCTTTTGAGAATGCGCTATCTGAGCTCATTGTATTAGATTCAGAAAGAGATAAGAAAGGGAACTAGATGGCTTCCCGATTCCTCGGGAGGCGACATTCAAGGAGAGGCAATATATGAGACTGTGTATAAGCTGAGAGATTGGTGGTGCTGGTTCAAACGTTGAATTTCTAAAGATCTCATAGAGACATAGAGATGTGTGGTGCCAGGCAAGTGCTTAGGCTCTCTGTGTAGGTGTGGCAGGGCGGCGGGGCCCCGTTATCCCACGGGACCTCAAACCTAAGGCTGTTTTCTCAGTATACCTAGTATAACCAAACCCATGATTTTTTTTTTAAAAAATGGTTATATTCAAGAATATTAACTCATTCAAATACTTGGGGTACCTATTTGTGGGTGTCCTTTAATCTGACTTGCTTTGCCCGTGCACAGTGAGCAGCTGGGCGGCCAGCACCTATTCTCCCACTGCGTGTGCGCAGGCTGTTTCCCAGCCGCCCCTGTCGTTCCCACTTGTCCCGTTCTCATTTGCTCTGTACCTCACAGCCACCTCGGGTGCCCTGTGCCCTGGTCACTGCTTTGGGCCCGTTTCTGTAGTTTGCGCTCTCCATTATCCCATGGACAAAATTATGACATCCTGCTTCTGTGTGTGAACATCGAGGCCTCAAGTAAAAGCCTCTCCTAACCTTCCTGCTTTCCTCCTCCAAGAGACAGGAAATCAAGCATCTTGCAGCCTTACTGGGGTCTTCTTGATTGCTGCCATTTTCCCTTCCATTTTATTCTATCTATCTATCTATCTATCTATCTATCTATCTATCTATCTATATTCTCTTCATACCAAGAAAGGTTGTTGGGCACATACTATGTCAGACACATTATTTAGCACTGAAAATAAAGGTAAACAAAACATACACCTTCTTGATTGAGGTCTATAGTCTTGTGGAAAGGAAGACAGTCATCAGGTGTGGGCGTAGAGTTGGAATAGTGTGAGTGCAGGGAAGGACAGCGGTACACAAACTCAGCGTGGGAAACAGGGACTGACTCAGGGAGGCCAGGGGGAGGACTGCCTTAGCCAGGCGGAGCAGACGGAAGCATTTTCCAGAAAGGACAGTTGGCTATAAAAAGTAACTTGGCTGTAAAAGTACCTTTTATTTCTCCTTGCTCAATTGTTGTGTGGGAGGCTGACTGCCTCCTTCTGCTAACCTAGGCCTAGTCCTGGAAGCTTCTAGCCTTCCGTACAATCTAACCTAGGCCTAGAATGTATTCAGCCTGAGACTTAGGGCTTATTAAGCTCATCCTTAATTGTTCTTTCTGAGCTCTGGGCTGGCTGCTTCAACTCAGCTGTTCTGGCTCTAACTCTTCTCCCAGCTGACTTATTTAATCTGGTTTCTCTTTCTGCCTCAAACTAACTCAGCAGTCTGCTCTAATCTGGCTCCTTCTCATTTTCTGGCTCATTCAGTTTTCACCTGAGTTCTCTCTCTACAACCCATCTCTCTATTACTGTCCTGGTAAAACTGCCTCCTCTCTGAAAGCCTGCCTCTTAAGTAGCTTCCCTTTCCTCTCTCTTCTCAGGAAAGTTGGGCGTACCCTATTCTGTCAAATCTTCACTGATTCATCACCTTTTCTGCCACCCAGTTAGACATCACTTTCAAACATGGGTGCTTCCTTCTACAAACTAGCTTTACCTTTGTTTGGGGCTAAAAGGATGATGGGTTTTTTGTTTGTTTGCTTGGTTTGGTTTTGGTTTTGGTTTTTCCAGACAGGGTTTCTCTGTGTAGCCTTGGCTGTCATGGACTCGCTTTGTAGAACAGGCTGGCCTCAAACTCAGCTCTATTTGCCTCTGTCTCCTGGATTAAGAGCTTGTTTGTATTCCAGCCAGATCGCACAGACCTAGAAGGTCTTTGGATGTGATCTCTTGCCAGAGCAGCCATGTTCTGAATTAACATTCCTCTACAGTTGGCCCTGAATCTGGGAGGAGATTGGCTCATTGGAAAGGTAGTGTGGTCCAGTGAGGCCTGAGTGCTGGGGAGGATGCAAAGTAAGTACCTTCTCACTATGGGAAGCCAACAGTGACAGGATCATATTAAAACCAAAACCCAGCACTCGGGAGGCAGAGACAGGTGGATCTCTGTGAGTTCAAGGCCAGCCTGGTCTAGAAAGTGAGTCTAGGACAGCCAAGGCTACACCGAGAAGCCCTGTTTCGAAAAAAATCCAAAAAACAAAAAAACCCAAAACCAGAAACATTTAATCACAAATTCATTTGGGTTTTGTTCTGTTTTGTGAGTGATAGTAACCCCAGAACCTCGAGCATACTAGGCTACCATTGAGCTACATCCCCAACCCTGAGATTTGCTTCTTAAAATGATCTTTTAGTCTCTTAGGTAGAAGATGGTTTAGAGCAGTGGTTTTTAACCTGTGGGTAGCAGCCTTGGGGATGGGGGAAGTTAAAGGAACCTTTTACAGGGGTCTCATATCAGATATTACATTGCAATTCATAACAGTAGCAAAATTCCAGTTATGATGTAGCAACAAAAATAATTTTGTGGTTGCGGGGTGGGGGGCGGTCACCACAACCTGACGCATTGCATTAAAGGTCTCAGCATTAGGAAGGGAGGCAACAGTAGGGCCCTGCCTTAGGTGCCCGCCGCCTTTGCTCTGCTCTTTGCATACAGGATATCAATGACAGTGATGCCATCAAATAATGTGTATGAACCCAGAGATAGGAACACACAAGTGTGCATGAACCCTTGAAATTAATCCATGTAACGATAATTAGTCCACCAACCAGTCCAGCTGGTCAGTTATTGGGGGATCGAGGGGGGTCGCAACCTGTACATAAAGACATGGGCGGGAGAGAGACAGTAGCTCAAGCGAACAATTGCTTGTCAAGAGCTCGTTTATTAAAGGTAAGGGCAGGCTTTTTAAAACCTGCTTTAGTGAGGGCGGGGGTACGCAAGGAGAGTAGTGGAAAAGTACAAAATCTTCTGGGTTGAGCCCCGGGAACATTAGCAAGGGGAGGGGTCTTTCAGGTGAGACAAAGCAGGATATCTCTGTGGTTATCTTAGGATCAGATCGCTGTCTTCTCAGGACTAAGCCGGATGCCTTGCATACCTAATGAGTGGCCCAGCAGGATGTTGGCTGCAAATACTGAATGGGTGGGAGTCGGCCTCAGGCCTTTTGGTCCCTGGCAAACCCTGGCCGACTCTCTTACTGCTGCCTCTGCTTTTCTAAAAAGAGAAAATAGCCAGACCCTCCTCCCAGAGTGCTCTGCTTTGTGACCTAAGTTCGGCTACATCCAAAGCTGCATCTAGTCTCCGGAAAAACGGAGTGTATGTTTGCTTCATGCTGGATAGAGAAGCCAGCCACACCTGCTGTTTTCTCTCGCTCTTTGCCCATCAGTATAAACAGCCTTGTCCTGTGCAGCGATGAGGTGTTGTGTGTGTGTGTGTGTGTGTGTGTGTGAGAGAGAGAGAGAGAGAGAGAGAGAGAGAGAGAGAGAGAGAGAGAGAGAGAGAGAGAGAGAGAGAGAGAGAGAGAGAGAGAGAGAGAGAGAGAAATACAGAAACTCAATTACCAACATAAGAGACTTGGTTCTGCACTGAGGCATCTCAGGGAAGTGGATCACATAGGTCTCTCTTCCTACCCCTAAGCCCTGCTCCCCAGCTTTTGTAAGTGATGGCAGTTAATATTCCAAAACACCCAGGGTGCTGCTAAATATCCCACAGTGCACAGGAGTCCTCACAACAAAGAGTCGTCGTGTACCCCCAAATGTCAGACTTGCTGAGACGGATAGGAATCTCGGTTACTTCTCAGTTGTTTGCTCCAGCTTTGTGATTGTTAAGAGCAGTCACACTAGGAGAGCTTTCCCTTTAAATGTTTAAAAGTTGATGCGGTTCTTTCCCAAGGTGTGCTGGCACTGGCGCTCCTTCCTGTGTGGGAGGACTCCCACAGTTCTCTCTTACCCATGTGAGAATTCTTACCGGAAGAGAAACTCCAAGGAGCATGAGCGTGCATGTTCTATGTCTTAGTATAAAAAGCTGATCCCAGATCGCTAGTGTTTAGTCTTTATTCTTAAGACGGTGCTTCTCTAAATAACCAATGTTTTTCACAGTAGAAGACTACATAGTATTTTTCTTATAGCTTAATTCTTGCTGTATCTCAATTCCCTTCTGGATAACTTAGTACTGTGTGATGCACTGGATGACACCTTGTATCTAATTCAAATACATTGTGATGTCTTTTTTGTTTTGTTTTGTTTGGGACAGGGTCTCTCTCCATAGCCCTGGTTGTCTTAGAAATCACTATGTAGATCAGGTTGGCCTTGAAGTCATAGAGACCCACCTGCCTCTGCCTCCCGAGTGCTGGGATTAAAGGTGTGCATCAATGTGCCCAGCCTTTGTGTATCTTCATCATACACATCCGTTGGGATGTTTGTGGCCTGCAGTCTAGCCAAGACTCCTTATATATGTCTGGTTGCTTTCCCGGCGTCCACTCTTGCCCTTGCCTAAATCAAGAGTATCTAGGTTCTATCAGATTAGGAAAGTGTCCTGTGTCTTTAAAGTCTCACACAAGCCGGGCATGGTGGCGCACACCTATAATCCCAGCACTCGGGAGGCAGAGGCAGGTGAATCGATGTGAGTTCGAGGCCAGCCTGGTCTACAAAGCGGGTCCAGGACAGCCTACACAGAGAAACCTTGTCTCAAAAAAACCAAAACAAAACAAAACAAAAAAGTCTCACACAGTTTTCTTAGCATTGTGGTCTATTTCCCATGACCCTCGCCTTTGACAGCGAGGCAGATGCCACTGAGAACACTCGTGGATTCCCTGTGTGCTGTGTTCCTTGTCTTTTTCTTTTTTTTCTTTTTTTAAAGATTTATTTATTTATTATGTATACAATGCACATCAGATCACATTATAGATGGTTGTGAGCCACCATGTGGTTGCTGGGAATTGATCCTTGTCTTTTTCATCACCTCTCGCCATGCAGTGTTAAAATCTCCATCCTGTGACCTTGAAGATGAAACTACAATCCACAGAGGGCACTGCAGAGACACAATCACTAATTAAGACCCACACTCACCACCTCCCACACACACCTACATGCAACACACACACACACACACACACACACACACACACACACACACACACACACACAGGCTTGCCTTCAGGCCTATCTTATAAGAATATTTTCTTAAATGTGACACTCTCTTCTCAGATGACTATAGTTTGTGAAGGATTTCTTTTTTGCTTTGTTGTTTTTTGAGACAGGGTTTCTATGTGTAGCTATGGCTGTTCTGGAGCTCACTCTGTAGACCAGGCAGACCTCAAACTCAGAAATCTCCTTGCCTCCGCCTCCCAAATGCTGGAATTAAAGCCATGTGCCACCCACCCCAGCCACGAGTCAAGGTTGGGTTAAGTTGACAAAAAGCTAGCTCTTTCAGAAGCCGGGCGTGGTGGTGCATGCCTTTAATCCCAGTACTCCGGAGGCTAAAGCAGGCCGATCGCTGTGAGTTTGAGGGCAGCCTAGTCTACAAAGTGAGTCCGGCCAGGGAGACACAGAGGAATCCTGTCTCAAACAACAAACAATAACGACAACACAGCTAACTCTTTCAACATTGTTTTGATTAGGGTGGGGCAAATACCGTTACATGTTCTTTCAGGAAACTATGCAAAGGTAATACTAGTCATGTGGATGCTTCCTTCATTGGTATCCATGGTTCATTAGAGATGATCCTTTACATTAACACAATCATGCATTACATTAGTTGGACTAATGGCATACCACATGCAATGACTGTCACTATTATAATCAAATAATTCCATCACCTAACATTTTCTGTTTCAATATGTTTGGATCTATAAGTATTTAC
This sequence comes from Acomys minous, assembly GCF_964271855.1. Taxonomy (NCBI): domain Eukaryota; kingdom Metazoa; phylum Chordata; class Mammalia; order Rodentia; family Muridae; genus Acomys; species Acomys minous. The sequence continues at coordinate 5,324,656 of NC_140493.1, read as the reverse complement.
GCTAGGCATGTTTTTTAAATCTACTTTTTTCCCCCTTTTTTCCTTCTCACCCCCACCGTCTCCCCACCCCTCAGAGAGGGTGTCTCTGTGTAGCCCTGGCTATCTAGACTCGCTTTGTAGACCAGGCTGGCCTCGAACTCACAACGATCCTCTTGCCTCTGCCTCCTGAGTGCTGGGATTAATGGCATGTGCCACCACGCCTGGCTTATTTTGTTTTCTTATATCTCTTTCTCCTCTCCACCCCAACCCCTTCCAACACCCCAACACCAGGTAGGAGAGAAAGAAGGTCAGTGGGGAGAAGGGGTGTAAGTTCTCTTGGGCTACTTCCTGCTGTTTAGGGCCATCCGGTTCCTTGAGGCATTACCAATCTCCGTTGTCAGGGTAGTCAGCCAGCAGCAGCAAACGCAACAGCAGCCCCCCTCTTCCTCCTCCGACCATCCAAACGTTCTCACAGCTCCCCCCCCTCTCCTCGCTGTCTCCTCCTCCTCCCTCCCTCCCTCCCTCCCTCTCTCCCCCCTCCTCTCCTCATTGTCTCCTCCTCCTCCTTCTTCTTCCTCTTCCTCTCTCTCTCTCTCTCTCTCTCTCTCTCTCTCTCTCTCAGCTCTTGTTTTCCCTAACTGGTAAAGAGCCCCTCTCAGAGCCTGCACAAGGCAAATAGTCTGCTGCTGTGGACAATCTGAATCAGCTCCATATCCCACACCTGGCACTAAAACAAAAACATGTTTACAGAACATAACTGTGTTTTTAAAGACACCAAAACTTCCACAACAATTTACCATTGTGTTACACACCCTGAAATATTCAGCAGTCATGTGCTTTACAGTTTTGAAGTCTAGAAGTGATAGGTGAGGTATATAATAGGTTATACCATTTAGGTTTATGGAATTATATCTTACGATGTTCATAAAATTACCAAATTCTCCAAAAATGCATTTCTTAGGACATATCCCCATTCCATACCCTCTTTAATTCCTCTCCTCAGGATATCCTCAAAGCACATCACCTGTCAGTCACCCTGGGAAAAGTGTATTTCTTGGCCATGCACTTACACAAGTACAGCAGTGTTTTGTTTTGTTTTTTGTTTTTTGTTTTTTTCCGAGACAGGGAAGTACAGCAGTGTTGACGAATGCTAATGATGTCATGTGAAAGACTCCCAGGAGTGGCTTATACAGTGATTGCATTCTCTGTCCTATAGCCCCCAAAATGTATTTTCTTAAGGAAAAAAAAAAAGAGAGAAATTGGTCCAAATTTAAGGTTTTATACCTCAGGTGGTGAATTTGTTTATCTCTGCCCCAGTTAAACACTGAAAATAGTGTTTTCAGCCTAGCATAGGGGTCCTATGGCCTCTTCCTTTTTTTTTTTTTTTTTTTTTCGAGACAGGGTCTCTCTGTGTAGCCTTGGCCATCCTGGACTCGCTTTGTAGTCCAGGCTGGCCTCGAACTCACAGCGATCCGCCTGCCTCTGCCTCCCGAGTGCTGGGATTAAAGGTGTGCGCCACCACGCCGGGCTCTATGGCCTCTTCCTTGAACTGTCCTTTCTAAAGTTATTCTAGTTGGTGTGTTTACTCCATAGACATGCAGGCTCATTCTTCACATGATGGTGTTCTTGGACCTCCACAGCCTATAACAGTGGTTTCTGAACTTCAGCTTGGATCAGAATCACCTAGAAGGCTTGTTAGGATACGTTGAGTAGCCCACCCCCAAATCTCCGAGTTAGCAATCCCAGGCAAGACCCGAGAATGTGCATTTCCAGCCTGTTTCCGGCTGAAACTCATCATGCCGTGCTAGCTGACTGCCATTGTCTCAGACCACACCAAGCACACGGGGCGATCCTGCCTGCTTGTTCCATGCAAGATGGAGTAGGCAGACAGACATGTCACTAGGCGCCACCATCTCCAAGGCTCACCCCGCAGCTCTTAGAACAGTCGTGAGTCTTGGTGTAGAGAATGGTTTTGTGTGTGTGCCCAGCATCTCTCCTCACAAAACTCACATTGTAGTGGGGGAAGAAAACAGCCTTTTGGTCAGGTAATGACTCCCCAGAGAGGCCCCTGTCTCCTTGTTGGTTTATATCAACCCACCTAGCTATTGCAGTTTGTCTATAATTCTGACTCTAGTCCCAGGAACTCGGTTGGTCCTCTGATAAGGCACTCCTAACTTGCCACGGCCTCAGACTGCGTTTGCTATTTGCTGTTTTTCCGCAGGGCTGCTCCCCTCCCTCCAGAGTTATATAGCTCGGCTCTCCCCTACTTCAGCTACCCCCCCCCCTTTCTCTTGCTCCAGTGTTATGGAGTTGTCCCCCATTTGGAGGCTGTTGCTCAAAGCTCTGCCCGTGTCCATTTCCCAACTCACAACACCAGGCAGAACACAGACGCCAGGTAACTTAGAGTGCCTCACCTTCTCTACCTGACTTCCAGGCAGCAGGGTTTTCTAGGCGTCTGACACTCCATCTCTCAGAGCTCTCGTCCTGGTTGTTAACTCCGTTGTCTCTTGGTACATGATACCCCAGAGGCTGGCCGGATCCCTTAGAGCTCTGAGAAGCCTCTGGATGTCTTCTTGGGTACTGAGGACCAACATAAGGAAAAGCCCTTTCTGGGGGCAGAGAACATGGCCCACAGAGTCCAGATCCCTGGCACACACACATAAGGCTGGGTGGCAGTCCCAGAGCCGGACAGACAGAGACTGGATGCTTGGGGCCAGCTGGCCTCAAGATAGCTCAATCAGCAAACTGGGCACAGTGAGAGACCCTTCCCTAGTCAATAAAATGGAAAGCAACCAAGGAAGATATCTAGTGTTAACCTCTGGCTCCCACATGAACACGCACACATGTATATCTACATACACATGAGCACATGCATGTGAACCCATCATATATGCATACACATGCAAAATTTAAAAAAGGAATAGGCCTTTTATTTCTGGGTACTGGGATGTGGCATAAAGTAAGATCTCACTTGGGCACTCTTTGTACACCTTAGCTTTCCCTGGATGCTAAATACAGGAAGACCACTACCTGACAATGAAAGGCAGAAGGCTGGTAGCCTGCAGCCTCCTGATCTGGAGCACTTCTCCCCGCCCCTGCCCCACCCCCTTCTCCCAGCTAGGGTCCACTACCCAAAGCCCTAACTCAGAATGATCAATTTCAGAAGCTGAAGCTGCTGTGTATTTTGGCCCAAACCAAGTCTTCAAGCAGCACCAAGCCTACTTCTTGTACATCAGTCACTGGAGCAGAAGGATTCTCATGGCTTCAGCTCTCTCTTTTGGAAGAAGGGTACAGTGCATACTTTTGAAGCCCAGTTAAACTTCCTACAATGAAAATGACCTTAATTTAGTTTTCTCAGGAGTTTGTTGCACCCTCTCACTTTCTGCATCCTCCTCTGGTCTTTCTTCTAAGTCTGCTGCTCCCCTTTAAGCACCCTAGGTGGTACAGCGATGCTTAGATGTCTTCCTTGCTGCCCCCCTTTGGGCACCCTAGGTGGTACAGCAACGTTTGCTGCCTTCCTCAGTCACCACTTTAGCCCGCAGGCTCTGTTCCCCAATGTCCTGCTCTCAGGGATGCTTCTCAACTCCAGCGAGATGGAGTCGAGCACACACCATATTTTCTAGAACTGCTGAGATCCTAGCATTGTCTCCATAGCCAGTCCAGCATTGATTTGTGAATTCAAACTATGATTCACTAAGTAAATCGACTACAGCTAGCTAAAAGCGCCTTATCCAAGTTGTTAATATTCAGAGAAAATCATATTTTGAATGTAAAAGTTGTCTGATGAAAAGAAAATTTGGAAAAAGAGAATTGTTCAGTTTGGGAGTTTAAAATGAAAAGACAGGAAAAGCCACTTGTGATGAGCTGTCCCCATGAGATCTCATCCTCTGTTTCTCTAATTTTGGAATATTTGTGTTCATTGGTGCCTTTCCCTAAGCAGTACTGAATGGATAATGCTAAATACTTATTACCCTGACTTTTTTTTCTCGTTATTTACTTTCAACTAATATGTTAAGAATTTGATAAGCCAGGCGTGGTGGTGCATGCCTTTAATTCCAGCACTCGGGAGCCAGAGGCAGGTGGATCGCTGTGAGTTCGAGGCTAGCCTGGTCTACAAAGTGAGTCCAGGACAGCCAAGGCTACACAGACAAACCTTGTCTCAAAACACCCCCCCCCCAAAGAATTTGATAAATTATAGACGTTACAGGGTTACTGACTTATTCAGTTATATTCCCGGTCTAATAAAACCCCAAGAGATGCTTTGGTTGCTTCAGGCTTGGGGCAACCATGAATAAAGCTGCCGTACATATGTTTGTGGGCATAATGTGACTTAAGTTAAACAGGCACGTGACTGCCGTGACTGTGGTAAGCCCACTTTTACCTTTGCAGAAAACAGATTTGTCTTTAAAGTGAATCCTGCCAACAATGAGTGATGCTCACTAATGTTCAGGGTGGCCTTGCAGTTCTCACCATTATTTGGTATTATCATCTCTTCCTATTTGAGCCATTTGGCCTCAAGAGATGGCTCAGCAGTTAAGAGCACTGGCTGCTCTTCTAGACGTTCTGAGTTCAATTCCCAGCAACCACATGGCATCTCACAACCATCAATAATGGGATGGGATGCGTTTCTTCTGGTCCGATGGCATTCATGCAGACAGAAAGAACCCTTATGTCCATTAAACAAAGAAACAAACAAACCCATTTGAACCATTTGTTAGGTGGGTAAGAGTCTCTGGCTGCTTCTTTGGAGATGGTTCGTGGGCCTTTAGGGTGGAGGTAACATCTGATTTGTGGCACTTTGTCCTGTTGTGTTAATCACAAATAGAAACTCCGAAGTGAGGGTTGAGGGATGTGTAGATCTGGTGGGTGTGTGGGGAAGGGGATAGAGAAAGGCAGGCACGAGGTCGGTTACTAGGCAGGAGTGCAGGGTTTCTTTCTCCTACATTCCAGCCCTTTATCAGATACATACTTTGCAATTACCGTCTTCCGTTTTATAGTTACGTGTGTACACGTTTTCAGTCAAACGGTTTCGTTGCCTGTTCACCTGCATCCATGCTGTCGGCACCGGAATGTACACGGTAGAGGCAAAGTTAGCGTGAGAAAGGGCAGTCGAGAAATCTGAAGGTCCTGAGAAACGAGTGGAGCTGACTGTGGGCAGCATTGAAGCAAAGAAAAAGGGCGGAGCAAAGGGATCAGAGCCGGGGATCTGAGCTCCGGATGCACCGGGATCCTCAAGCCACTCTTCTCAGAGTGCTTGCACACGGAGGTGCTCTGCTCGCGTCCAAACCCCAGAAACCCTGCTGCTGCGCACTTGGCGAGGGCCTTTTTCCTCTTGGTCGTTGGTACCGTGCAAGCTGGGTTCGCCCTTTTTTCTCTCTAAGAGGTGATGCAAATGTAGAAAGAGATTTGAAGTTATTTTGTAAGAGATACCAGTGTTGGGTGTTTCTTAAAGGCAGGGGATCTGTCTGATACAAAGCCTAGGTCACAGACTCTGAATAAAATGTTCGTTGAAAGAGCGACAGAGGTGATCAAGTGCCGGGGTAGGATTTTAAGACTGCCAGATGTTTGAATTCCAGCACAGTCCAGGAAGGGAGAAGTTGGCTCAGTTGGAAACAAGATTAGCAACTACGTAATCTCTAACTCTCACCACGTACGGGAGCAGATAGCTCCCAAGATAGAGATGCGGTCTTGGAGAAGCAGGCGTGCAACCCGTGGCCACAGCGGCAGAGTTCTTAAGGCGAGGAGGAAGAGGAGGAGAGAGGCGAGCAGGGAGAGGCGGAGCCTCCTTGCCAGCTTTGGCCAGTAGAGGTTTGGAAGCCTCCCCTCCTCCCAAGGCTGCCTCCACCTGGCTCCTCCCAGTGTTCACCGAGCTCCCCTCCCCCTTTCCCCAAGGACAATCTGCAAGAAAGCGGCGGTGGAGGAGAACTAAAACTACAAGGCAAGAGGGAGGCCTTGGGTGGAGAGCGAGGGGCGAAGCCAAGAGTGAGGTGGGAGCGAACGTGCCGGGAGCAGGCGGTGGGGAGGATAGAAAGGAACAGAGGGCCAGACGTGACAAGGCATCCGAAATCGCTGGCGAGAGGGGGATGGGTGCTGGGCACGCGAGAAGCAGCAGAGCCCCTCGGTTAACCTTCCAGTACTTGCTCGCTCTGGTCCCAGATGCAGGGCCCCGGGTGCTGGGCTGCCTTGCGTTTGGCTGCCTTACCCCTCCCCTGGCACACATCCAGTTCAAATTGGTGCACCCGTGATGCTGCTAGGCTGCGTGCCTGCCTCCTGCGTGCTCATACAGATATGATTTTGTATATTTATATTCAGCATCTGTGACTGTGTCCACATGCGTATTACTGTGGGTCTAGAAAGGATGTGGGTGTGCGAATTGCGTGCATTTTGTGTGTGTGTGTGCCCTGTGCCTCTTGACGTACAGATTCAGGAGAACGTGAGCTGCTGTTTACAGGTCAGCTCTCCTAACCTTGGAAGGGTGAACTCCCTCCCCGACTGAAACTACGACATTAAGATATCTAGGGGCTTCTACAGGTGATGAGCATCCCAATCCGCTGATAAACTCCAAGAAAACTCAAGGGAAAAAAGAGCAGCATAGGCAGATGTCTGGTTCTTTTTTCCCCAAAAAATTTGGGTTCCTACTTTCTCCACTCATGTAGTCTTTCTCAAGAACAGCAGAAACTGAGATGTTGACATTCTAGGTATACGTATAAAGGCATATGTGTATGTCTGTGTCTGTTTTTTTTTTTAATTTAAAGTTAGTATACAAGCTAATAGATATCATATGACATTTTAGAACAGAGTGTGTGTTAGTAGATTATCCTTTCCCCTTAACTCTCCTACCACCCGTGACCTCTCTTTGCCCCCCTTGGTCTCTTTTCCTCTTTCATGTTCCTTGCTTACCCTACCCCCACCCCCCATCACCTACGTTTGCACTCTCCAGCTCCTTTCTAACGTTTTGGCTTTACTCACATTTATTCTCACTCATGGATATACAGGTATACTTTACAGGGTTGAACTTTATTAGAGAGAGAGAACATGCAATTTTTGTCTGAGTTTGTCACCTCACTTAATAGTGTACTTTGCAGATCCATCATTTTCCTAAAAAAATAATAATTTATTTTTTCTTTACAGCTGAGTAAAATTCCATTATGTGCCTCAATACTATTACCCATTAATCTGTTGATGGCGATCTAGACTGATTCCATTTCCTGTTCCTTCCCTCCTTTCCTTCTTTTCTTTCTTCCTCCCCCCCCCCCCTTTTGGTTTTTCGAGACAGAGTTTCTCTGTGTAGCTTTGGCTGCCCTGGACTCGATTTGCAGACCGGGCTGGCCTTGAACTCATAGAGATCCGCCTGCCTCTGCCTCCCCAGTGCTGGGATTAAAGGCGTGCGCCACCACACCTTTTAAACCTGAGATATATCCAACCCAGGGTCTTGCAGATACTGTACGCCTGTGCTATCTTCCCAGCCCTGGGTGCATCTTTAGGAGTCGACTATGGAGCTATCCGCATTCCCAAGCCTGCTCCCTGTACATGTGTGCTGTGTCTACTCACCGAGGCTTGTTAGCCAGTGTTACTGACCTTCTCAGTGTGCAGACTCCTATGGCTGGGGTTGGGATTGGCCTTCGTTTTTTTAGCTCTCATTGTGTATGTTTGTACATCACCTGTGTGCCTCATGCTTGTGGAAACTAGAAGAGGGTTTCCAGTGGAGACAGTCACAGACAGCTGAGAGCTGCCATGTGGGTGCTGGGAATTGAACTCACGTCCTCAGGAAGAACAGCCAGTGCCCTGGACTGCTGATCCATCTCCCCAGCACTGGAAGTAGTTTTAAAAATAAGCACAGTCCCTGCCCTGGAGAAAGTGCATTCACAACAATGTAGCCCTGTGGTCAGGAAGCTTTACTGAAAGGGCAAGGTATTTTAGGCTTTGCACGCCAGCAGGGCTTGGCTGGAGTCCCTGCCCCAGTGTTAGAGCACAGCGTGGGCATGAATAAGGATGGCTGGCATGGACACTGCCTTTTGTTTTTCTTTTTCCCATCCCAGAGACAGGGTTGTGGTATGTCGCCAGGTTGGTCCTGAACTCTTGAATTCTATCAGTTACTTAGCTTGTTTCAGACTCTGGAACAGCTGGAACTACAGGCAAGCACCACCATGCGCAGCTATACAAGAGCTTGAATTTGGATGCTTTTTTAATGTCATAAAATATTTTTGCGACCATCTAAAATGTAAGGACCCTTCATAGTCGGCTGCCATGGAAATAAGTGAGATAGTCTGGATGTGCCCTGCTGTAGTTTGCTGGCCTTTGATCTAGTCCAGCCCTCCTGTTAGTGTGTAAGAAGCAACTAAAATGTCACTCAAGTTGTATTTAAATGCTTAATGAATGATTACTTCCAAACAATATGTGACTTGCAGGAGATTAAAAAAGAAGGCTTTCTGGACATTTGATAACTTAGATTTAATAGCTTAATTTAATAAGTTACTAAGGGTGAAGAGGTGTGGCTTAAAATGATGAAGTGGGTATGTATGTATGGTTGGTTGGTTAGGTGGATGGATGGTTGGTTGGTTGGGTGAGTGGATAGATGGATGGTTGGGTGGATGGATGGGTGGATAGGTGGGTGATTGGATAGTGGATGAATGATTGGATGGATGGGTGGGTGGATGGATAGATGGATGGATGGTTGGATAGATAGATGGTTGGATGGATGAGTTAGATGGATGGATAGTTGGATGGATGGACAATTGATGGATGAATGGGTGGATGGATGGATGGATGGATGGATGATTGGATGGATGGATGGTTGATGGGTGGGTGGGTAGATAGAAAGAGACAGATTAGACTGGGCAGAGCATCAGTAGGCTCACAGGGCTGAGGAAAGGAATGCTCAGATGGCAGCAGATCAGAGGATCCATGGGTAGTGGGGTAATGAGAAGGCTGAATCAGTAGGCGAGGGACTCAATCGTAAGGGCTGTAAACATTGGAATCAAGAAGAATAGACTCGACCTGTCAATGCTGTTTTGTAGTATGTTCATTAATCTTTGTCCCTAGCTGTATGTGTCTTTTTCATGTTTATCTCACCATATGTATTTTATTGGCACCAAAGGCTTGTATGTTTATGTAGTTTAGTTGCTATAAGCAGCTACCCTGATTTTCCCAGATGCCAGACACAACCTTCCTATAAAGTTGCTGTCCCTCTGCACAAGTCCCCTTTACAAAAGCCTTGGGGGCCTGCAGCCTTCCCACGAAGTTTTCTTTGCCTTTCTAGTAAGGCAAAGAAGGGCAGTGCAAGCTACTGGGTTGAAGGGAGACGAGCTCTGCTCCTGCCGCAACAACTCAGGTAGAAGGAGGCAGCAAGCATAGAAGAGAGGGGATGGGAAGGGAGAAGAGAAAGGAGGGATAATAGGGTTTAGTGGCAGTTTTGACCCTGAGAGGCAGGTGAGATACATTTTAAAGTAACAGGTTTTAGCCTGTGTAACAGGGAGTGATGAACCTATTGGCATTTTAAGAATATAAAAGTAGGGGCTGGAGAGATGGCTCAGCGGATAAGAACACTCTCTGTTCTTCCAGAGGTCCTGAGTTCAATTCCCAGCAACCACATGGTGGCTCACAACCATCTATACTGAAATCTGATGCCTTCTTCTGACATACGGTGTACATGCAGATAGAGCACTCATAAATAAATAAATAAGATCTTAAACAAAAGATATGTTTAAAGAATATAAAAGTAGGTCTTGTGTGTTATATTTCCATATATATAATATATAACGATATATTATCATATGTAATGTTATAATATATATAAGCTACTAAAACTCTTCTCATAATACAATGTATGTGTCTGTGTGTCTGTCGCACATGACTACGTGTGGCAGAAATTTTGTTGTGGTTCCATTTATAATGTGAGAGGCAAGGCCTTAGACGAAGAATTCAGCAGCTGCTCAGAAATCTGAAAGCCTGAGCAGAGCGGGCAGCACCGTGGAAAGACCCTGACAGTTCCTTAGATTGAAAGCATTAGTTTGTCTGGCCCTAGTGTGCCTGCATAGCCTCAGCCTCCAGTCTTTGCTCCCTGTCACCCAGCCTTGCTTAGTTCTGCATCACTCAACCCCACTCTTAGCCAACCTGTGCCTAAGTGCTCACTTCTTCGTTGCCGGTTCTGCCTGGACCTCAAGCCTCCCCTGATTTGTGCCCTCTGCAGCACCTCCTCCCTTCATTAAAAGGGAGGATCCCAAGATGCGCTCAGATTTCCCCCTTGCCTTCTCATTTCTTTCAAGTCAAGTGCCCTTTCCTCTTGACCTTAGCCTGACAGGTTCCAGTGGGGTGGGAGGGGGCAGGGAAGGGTAAACCAGGACTTATGCAGCCCTGGTCTGGATTACTCTGACACGTTAGCTTGTCTCTCAGAGGGTGTGGCTCTCCTTTGGAAGACCTCCAAAGCTCTGCGGCTGCACAGCCCAGCTTTAGTGGGAGAGTCTGACTGGGTGGCTAGCCAGTCTAAGACAGACGTTTCTTGAGCAAGTGGCACATTGATCCAGTGCATCCTAACTCTCCGTTGTCTTGAATTCTAGAGTGGATCATGACCCATGAGGAGCATCATGCAGCCAAAACCCTGGGGATCGGCAAGGCCATCGCCGTGCTAACCTCTGGTGGAGATGCCCAAGGTAAGTAAAAGAGGACAGAAATGTGGTTGCTGGGACCCCTGAGTTTCTCGACTCCCTTAACCTGTAGACTAAGAACTGAATCCTGAGTTTTCCTAGAAGTGTCTGCCGTGAGCCTCTGGTGTATTTAGATATCGTTTGCTCTGCTACGGTTTCCCTGAATGTTCATAGTACTTCTGTCGAGTTCCTCTGGAAGTCGTTGCCATTGGTCCTTGAGCAGCATTGGGGAGCATTGGAGATGAATATTGAGAAAGCAATAGATGGATTCAATTCACGAACTTGAGGGATAGGGGGAAAGGGAAGAGCCTTGTGGTTGGTATTGGGCAAGCCAGCTGGATCCTGGGGAGCTCGGCACTCACAGGTGGTGCTGTCACCCGCTTCCCTGCCTTCTGCCCCAACGGGAACAGCATCAGCTAATCACTGCAGACCCAGTGGGCCCGAGAGGCAGGAGCCAGAGAAACCTTTCTCTGAGCAGAGTCTAAGAAGCCAAAAACGTGAAGTATATGGGAAAAAAAGTGGGAGAGATGGGCAGAGAGAACACGTGCCGCTGTGTCTTCTTACGCTCATGTTGGTGGTGTGCAGTAGAGAAGGGTCTTTCTGAAGGGTTGACAGGGCATGGAGACAAAGACGAGAGAAGAAATGGAAGGTTCCACCTAGTGCTTCTGGCCCTAGGCTTCGCAGACCTTGCACTAAGCACTCACTTTGTCCACATCTTTGTTGCGAAGAAGCTGGCTTCCCTTGAGAGAGGTCACATGTATCACTGGGGGTCTTACTCAGGCACGTGAATAAAGTAAGCCAGTGTGCATTAGCCATGCTGCGTTTGCTTATGCGACAAATGGGTAAGTCCTGGTGAGAGCAATTGGAAAACACTTCGTAAGAAAAATGCTCAAAAACAAACAGTGGAAAACCCTGATCCTTTCACTCACGTATGGTAGTTAGAAGAGTAGTTGGCCACAGTACAGTTAGTGGATTGTTAATAAATAAAAAGTTCCTGCTGTGATCAAACAGAATGGCAGGTGCTAAGGATGCATCAGTGAAAAAGGGAATATTTGTTCTCATGGTAGGGGTGTGTGTGTGTGTGTGTGTGTGTGTGTGTGTAAGCTATAGGTCAATGTTGGATGTCTTCCTCAGTGTCTCTCCACCTTAGTTAGTTACTTGGTTAGAGGCAGGGTCTCTCACAGAAGCCAAGTTCACTGATTACATAAGCATCCCACATGGCTAGTGCACGCTGGCCAGCGTCTCCGGGGACCCACCTGTGTTCACACTTCCAGCACTGGGCTTACAGACGCTTGCTACTGTGCCCTGCTTTACATGGGTGCTGGACTCTGAGCTCCTCGCTGTCTGAGTTATCTCCCCAAACCGTATGCCGTGGTATTTTCTATTAGCATAATTAACAACCAGACTTCAAAGCCAGGCATGGTGGTGCACGCCTTTAATCCCAGCACTCAGGAGGCAGAGGCAGGCGGATCTCTGTGAGTTCAAGGCCAGCCTGGTCTACAAAGTGAGTCCAGGACAGCCAAGACTACACAGAGAAACCCTGTCTTGAAAGATAATAAATAAATAATAAAGAAAATAAGTAAATAAATAATAAACAATAAATAAGTAAATAAATAACAGACTTTAAAATTTTAACATATTTATTGACTATAATTATATGTATATAACAAGTCAGAATTAATGGTGAAAAAACTGAGGGAGGAGGCCAAGGCACAGAGGCCTGAGTGGTCAGCCTAGGAATACAGAGCCCTGGTGGTGCCTGGAGATGCTGCTAACACAAACCCTATGGCTTCTTCTCCATTGGTAGAACTCCAGCCAGTCCTGTGGTCTTTTAGTGCTGATCCTGTACCCTGTTGTACTTAGACGGTCAGGTTGGGGAAAGAAAGCTATGAAGCCATATGGCAAGAATGAAAGGAAGGAGCCTTCTCTGGAAAGAAGAGATGGCGGGGCAGGGGGACAGGGAAGATTGAGAGAAGAGAAGGGAGAGAGAGGGGAGGGGAGAAGAAAAAGGGGAGACAGGGAAGGAGAGCCCAGGCCTCTGGGACTGTGTGACGGTTGCATTAAGTGTCATCTGTGAATCCACATAGTAGCTAGGTGCATGGCAGTACGGATCGAGAGAGGCAGCAAATGAAATCCTAAGGCGACAAGGAAGCAGAGCAGAAGCTGCCGTGCTGCTGGGAGGTCCCAGCTGAAGGAGGACTCTCAGTACAGAGGTGGCTTCCCCAGACAGCGTGCTGGGCCTCCCAGGAGGGCAGCACGGGAACACTGCTTTCCCAAGGGCCCCCAGGCATCATGGCAGAGCAAAACTGACCTCCACAAAGCCCACAGAAGCCACGGCTGTCGCTCCTTGAGCTCTGCAAAGCCAATCTCTTGAAGCAGAAATATGGCCAGGAATTAGACGTCTTGAGCTCAAAAGTCAGGGATTCTGGAATGTTGGGCTGGATGGAATGAACACTAAATCATCCTGGTTTTCTAACCGGAAAGGCCCCAGCCCCACCAATCCATATCTCACTGAACCTCCTGACCTGACATTTCCTGCCTTGGAGAGCAGCTCGGCCGTAGCTTCAAATGCGTGCATATCCTATTCTTAAAGGAGTACAGAACTGGGGTTCTGTGGCCTCTCTGGATAGTTATACTAGAGCTTATAATTTTCAGTCTACATCCATTAGAAAGTACAATTGACACATAGCAAACATTTGTCATAAATTTCCACAGCTCAGGAAGGAAGTTTTCAGTACCGACTGACTACAGGAACCTTGTGATTTGGTTGATGGGAGTGCTTGCCTGGGTGCCTGGAACCCCACACATACTGGGCATGGGGAGGTAGAGGCAAAAGGATCAGAAATGCAAGGTCATCATCAGTAGAGTGGGTTTTTTGTTTTTTGTTTTATTAGCTTCCGTTTTCTGCCTAGTCTTGTGGAGCTACCTACATGTGACTCAGCTCCTCTCCCCAGAGGCCATTGGCTGCTTCAGACTGTGAGCGAATAGCCTGGTTGTCCCCAGAATCTCTCTCGCCTGCTCCCTGTAATCTTATCCTTTATATTGCTTCTAATAAGTCATGCAGCTGCTCATAGAGGGCTATTTAGGGAAACATGGAACAGCCAAGAAAAGTCTGGCCAGGAGCGGCTTAGGGCCAGACTAGCAGTGAGGTTGGGGAGGAGAGACCAAAGACTTGGGGACTCCCCAGTCTGGTGTTTTGGGGCATCTAGGGTTGAGCACAGGAGAACAAAGGGGATCCTAACACTATTAGAAAACAGTCAGTTTAAAGGCTGGAGTGGTGGCCGCTGGACACCGGCAGGGTTGCGCTGCTTGGGAAACGAGGTTGAGCATTCCTTGCCTGCCAACGATTGCTTGCTTTACCGGGGAGACCTTTTGAGAGCATTTGTCTCTCTTTAGATATGCCTCTCCTGCCTTTACTGAGCTCCTCCCTGTACATTTCAGGCAAAACTTCTTATTACCTCTGTATAGTGCAGAGCAGCAGATTCAGTAGAGTCCCATTGGCTGTACTGCAGGCTGGAAAATAAGCTGCAGTTTCAGGTCTGTGGTGGTTGTACTAGCCGGCTTTAGTCCTCTGTCCTGAAGCCTCGAGCGCTCTGCCCTGTCTCCCACGGCCCCCTCACACTCACTGGAGTTCCTCAAGCCTGCGCAGATCTTTGTTGTTCTCCTGAATCATCCTGACTCCGTATCTGCACTTAGACTTGCCTAAGCGACTTTGAGAGTCAGCTGTGTTCACAGGGACCTGTGCTGACAAGCCCAACCTTCCTTCTTATCTTAGATGCGTCTGGAACTTTTCCTATATTTCAAAATGGTTCTTTTTGGTTTTGTTTTGTTTTGTTTGTTTGTTTTTGTTTTTCGAGACAGAGTTTCTCTGTGTAACAGCCCTGGCTGTCCTGGACTCACTTTGTTGACCAGGCTGGCTTCGAACTCAGAGATTCGTCTGCCTCTGCCTCCTGCGTGCTGGGATTAAAGGCATGCGCCACCACACCTGGCTTCAAAATGATTCTTTTGGCTCCCAAGTCCTTGCTAAGCCCTGTTTCTTCTTGTATCTATCTCTCTTGCTACTGTTTACTAGCAACCATGGTCACCTCTCAGAGCTCAGTCCCTTGTCCTTTGAGTTTCTAATCATATACATTTTCTCCTCCGAGTTAGCATGGATGACCCACAGTGCTTACATTTCAGCGCACGTAGTGTTCCCCACCCCTCTCTTCCCAAACCAAAGCAAGCATCTCGCAGCTAATGGCTCTTCAGCTGACCCTTTGCCTAGCTCTGCAGTCACAGCTCTTTGTTCACGGTGTAACATCTAATCTCCGTGCCCCGTGTTCCCTGAGTGGCTCCTGTCCAGTATCTCCTTTCTCCCACATGCCCCTGACCCATGAGGCCCCCTCGTGTCTTATCTAGGACACCAGAGGCCTCCCAATCCCAGTGACCCCTCTACCCAGCTGCCTGTCACCCTGTTGACAGAGCCCGTCCAAGCTGCAATGCAGATCTTACCACGTCCCCCAACTTTCGAAATTCTTAGAAAGTCTTGATTATCTGCAACTATTTTCGTGTATGAGAGAGGTTTAAAAAAAAAAAAAAACAAAACCCTTTAAGAATCAGGAAAGTTGTGAATCTTCTCCCAGAAGAAATGCTATGGCCATAAAACTTTAATATAGTTTCCTATACGTGCTATACAGGTGGATTTGCTGAGACTGAGCACACATCCACGAACCCCCAGTCAAACCCAGACCTACAGGATAAAAGCCAGACTTCTTTGTATGGCATACGGCACCTCCCCGCCTGTTGCGTTATTTCTCATCACATTCAAGTTACTTTCATTATATTGAATTACCTAAAATTATTTCTTGGCTCTCGCCGCTGCAGTTCCCCCCCCCCCCCCCCTGTGTCCAGAACAGTCCTCCTCAGCTATCTACCTGACAAAAAGAACAGAAAACCGTGATGTAGGTTTCGGGACAAGTGCTGCATTTCTGGACCACTCCGTGCACACTGTGCTTCTACATACCTTCCCTCAGGGAATCATCTTACCACGCTGTCATTTCCTGTCTTGAGACGGCCCCAGACTGTGCTGTTCACTGTTGCATCCGCAGCACTTAGCACCGTGTAGAAGATGACGGCTGCCCTGCTCGTCTTCGTTCAGCGGCTGAATGGACCTGCACTCTGATTTGGAGCTAATAACTACATAATAGATACTGTGTTGGCCTGTAAGAGAGGAGGTCAGAGGAGAGGAAAAGAAAGACTGGGAAAGCCTGTTCTTACTTATTCTAAGTGGCCCTGATTGCTCATTAGTTTGCACTGGTTTTCAGTTGTACCGCACAGTTCCCAACAGTAACAGCTGCCCTGGTGTTCACTGGCGTATGATCTTTTACCAGGCGGGATTTGAGAATTATATGACATTTTAGGTTGAAAGACTAAGACAGTTTGTTTGGTTGGTTTGGTTTGGTTTAAGATAGGGTCTCTCTGTGTAGCCCTGGCTGTCCTGGAACTCACTCTGTAGACCAGGTTGGCCTCGAACTCAGAGATCCGCCTGCCTCTGCCTCCCGAGTGCTGGGATACGGCAGTTTTAGAAGCGGATTTGTCTCTGAGATGAGTGAACATCCCCATGAGCCCTGGTGACATTACAGAGTAGGACGCTGGGAAGCACACACCTCACTGATTCTCTCTCCACACTGTCACGATACTTCCTGGCGCTGAGAGAGCTAGAGAGTCACAGCCGTGTGGCACACATAGGGATGTAGGTGACTCCAATGGTAGCTCTGTGTGTGTGTCCCTGGATGAATCCACCATCTATAATAAACATAGAAACAAAGTGTGTTCCATTAGACCACTTAGCCATAGGAAAGTCATGTCTCCCCACAAACAGCACCCGAAAGCTGGATGTCTCTACTCGAGTGCAGAAAGCAAGGGAACCTAGTGAAGCCACGGAGGCTAGTGGGCGTGGAAGAGCAGGCAGGGTGCTAAGTGGCACTGAGGGCCTGGAGTCACAGTGGAACTTGGCGGGGCTATTGGCCTTGCAACCTTGGCCCCTTTGAGCTTCCATTTTGAAATCTTCCAAACAGTGGAAACTCCAGATTGTAGGAGGGGTTAAAGAGACAATATTTGATCAACTCTTAGCAGTATCTAACTCTCAAAACACATTGAGAAAGTGCTTGCTTTGTCACCGTTCTTATCCTCAGAAGGCCCAGAAAAAGTGTGGGCCAGAGGGGGCGTGGGTGCGGGTCTGCAGGCCGGAGGGGGCGTGGGTGCGGGTCTGCAGGCCGGAGGGGGCGTGGGTGCGGGTCTGCGGGCCGGAGGGGGCGTGGGTGCGGGTCTGCGGGCCTGAGGGGGAGTGGGTGCGGGTCTGCGGGCCGGAGGGGGCGTGGGTGCGGGTCTGCGGGCCGGAGGGGGCGTGGGTGCGGGTCTGCGGGCCGGAGGGGGCGTGGGTGCGGGTCTGCAGGCCGGAGGGGGCGTGGGTGCGGGTCTGCGGGCCGGAGGGGGCGTGGGTGCGGTGTCTGCGGGCCGGAGGCGGAGTGGGTGTCGGTCTGCGGGCCGGAGGGGGCGTGGGTGCGGGTCTGCGGGCCGGAGGGGGCGTGGGTGCGGGTCTGCGGGCCGGAGGGGGTGTGGGTGCGGGTCTGCGGGCCGGAGGGGGCGTGGGTGCGGGTCTGCGGGCCGGAGGGGGAGTGGGTGCGGGTCTGGAGCTCCACTAGCATTGGCCGCAGTGACTGAAACTGGGGAGACCAGAACTGGAGTGAGAGGAGTAGTCTGATGTCAGAGCCCAGGCCAGAGGCCCAGCTCCAGGCCTTAGGCAGACATCACTGGCATGGACTGCGGGCTGCAGAGTAACCTCCTGACTTTCTCCTCCCCTCCTTGCAGGTATGAATGCCGCCGTCAGGGCCGTGGTTCGAGTCGGTATCTTCACGGGCGCCCGCGTCTTCTTTGTCCATGAGGTTTGCCTCCCGCCCTTTTCCCACCTTCTCTTCTTTGCCTCCTCGCTGCACTGCTGTGTTTTCTTCTTCTTGGCTCTCTGTCTCACTGAGTCATTCCTTCCCACCTTTAACTTCAACACCAATGCTGGGACCCAGATTTCTGCAAGCTGAGTTCTCCCATTGCTTGTTGAATGTAAAAGAGGAAACTCAAACCAAAAGAACTGACATGGGAGGCCTTTCAAGCATGTTTAGGATAACTCAGCTGGGAGACCCATGCAGGCCGAGTCTCACTGTGTTTCTGAATTTTCCCAGCTTTCTGAGGTCCCAGCTCCTCCTTGGCTGCTTTTCCCAGCTCCTCTCAGGCTGTGCCCACTCTCTTTTCTGTACAGTCTGTTTGCCCTTCTGTCAAGTTTGGCAGTTTTATAAGTCCTGTTTCTTCTCTTCCTCCAGTATTCCCAGCCTCCTTTTCTCTCAGATGATCAAAACCAGCTGTCTCCTAGGTCTCCTGGGAAACATCTTGGAGGAAATAAGATGGGGGGGTGGGGGGTGGGAAGAAAAGACATTCAAATGGAAGGGCATTTTGATATTCCAAGAGTGGGAGAGAGCCAGGCATGATGGCACACGCCTTTAATCCCAGGACTCTGGATGCAGAGGCAGGCGGAGCTCTGTGGGTCAGAGGTCAATCTGCTCTAGGTAGTGAGTTCTAGGCCAGCCAGAGCTACACAGAGAGACCCTGTCTCGGAAGAAAAGAATGGGGGAAACTGGAATATCAAAAAAGTTGACACATCCTTCCTTGGACTGATTCCCTAACTAGATTATTCCAGTTAATCAGCAGTCAGGGGTCTCTACTGGGAGGGTGTGACTTGAACCCCTTCCTGGGAAAGCTGTCTTGGTCTTGGCTTAATGGCTCCCCTGCTCCCCTTAGGGTTACCAAGGCCTGGTGGATGGTGGCGAGCACATCAGGGAGGCCACCTGGGAGAGCGTTTCCATGATGCTTCAGCTGGTATGTTCCAGGGAACTCGTGTCCTGTGCCTGTGCCATCCTTGCCTCATCCTGCTCTGGCGTCCCAGTGTGAAAAGGTTTTGGTGACAGCCGAAGCGAAGGCTTCGTGTTTGCCCTTTGCTCTTTGCATTTGAAAACATCCTCCTGGCTTCTCGCAGTGGTAAAGCGGGTAGGAATCTGGTCCCGGAGTGGCTTGCCCTTTATAGAAAGGTCACAGCAAGACTTTTGCAACCAGCACATCATAAGCAAGTCCTCCTCGGGGGTCACGGGGTGAGTCTGGCTCTGAGCATAACCTTAGAGGCCTGAAACCAGAAGCGGACTTAAACCCAGCCAGTCCTCACGTGACGGAGTCATGACAGCCCGAAGCCAGGCTATTTAAGGGAGAGGGAATGGAGACAGCCTTGCAGGCTCTCAGAGTCCCGGGGAAGTTGGGTCTTGCTATCCACAGGCCTCTGTGATTACTCCGTGTTGTTCAAGTGTCCTTCTGGGACCTGTCCACTCCGGGCTAGCTGAGAACTGTAACCATCTGCTGACCTAGTGAGAAGTTTACAAACTATATCTGTGTCCCATTCTCTACCTAAATCCCCTAAAAATGCCAAGGGAAGCTGTTGTGGTTAAATTGTAAGTAGTGCCTAGTGAATGTTTGTTATCAGCCCTGTAATTATTATTACGGTGGAATTTTCCAACCTTATAGCAATCAATGAAACACAGAGACCTGTTATATTTTAAAATAGCCTTAGTTAACCTGGGGCAGGGAAGATATCTCCCTACCTCCCATATCGGAGCAGGTATCCTATACCGGGCCCCAATCCCATGCCATCTGATTCTAATAATTTTTATCGAACTACCTCCCATTCATATCCTAAATATTAGTGTCATCTGGAACAAATCTCCATTCATGGCGGCCATGTGCTGCTTCCTCCACCTAACTCATGGCGCCAGCCTTCCTCCTTCCTCCTCTCCTCTTCCAGTCTCTGTCCCCCAAAGCCCCTGAATCTTAGCCAGGCCTGTCCCATTGCCCTGCTCAGGTGTGATGGTTTTTTATTGACCAAACAGGAATAAGTTCTTAGGCAAGGTTACAAACAATTTGGGTATGTGAGTCTGCTCATTTGGGCAGACCAGTCCAACCTCCAACAGGAAGCCACTTTGTTTTGCTTTGTTTTGTTTTGGTTTTGGTTTTTCCAGACAGGGTTTCTCTGTGTAGCCTTGGCTGTCCTGAATTCACTTTGTAGACCAGGCTGGCCTCGAACTCACAGAGATCCACTGGTTCTTCCTCCCCTAGAGTCATGAATGCCCAGGAGCACCTATTACTTATGAAAACCCTTAAATATACTTAACTCTTGGAGGATCTCTAAATCCCTGGGAAATCAAGACTTCCTACACACAGAGCTCCCCCCCCGCAGCCCACTTTTCCCACGAATAAGTGAGTGTTGTGGCTCCTGCCACTAACACTATAGATCCCAAGGAACTAAGGGGAACAAGTTGACAGTGTCTGGATAATCTTAGGTAGAATTGAGTTAGAGAGGAAGAGATATGGCCAAGTATCCTTATAGTAGTTTGCATATAATCTACTAGTACCAGGCACTAAGGAAAATCCAAAGACTGGAGTCAGGGTGATAATTCTAGAATAGAAACTAATGTTTACACAAATTCTTTTGAATATGATTACTTTGATGGTAAAGTCATCAGTGAACTAGTTGATCTTAGTGATCTCCTAGGGTATGTGACAGAATATGGGTGGCACTGTGACATCCAGCGTCATTCTCTTTTCCTCTATAAGGGACAAGTGACCTAGGGATGTCAGGGAACTTCGGGGAGTGGCATGGTTACACGGGTCTGTCACTGGGTTGGAATGGGGACATCTTGGCATGTTGAGCCCAAATTTGGCTGTGCCATCTGAAGACCTGCCTTCTACCTCCCCCATAAAGGGAGGCACAGTGATCGGAAGTGCCCGATGCAAAGACTTCCGGGAGAGAGAAGGCCGACTCCGAGCCGCCCACAACCTGGTGAAGCGGGGGATCACCAATCTGTGTGTCATCGGAGGCGACGGCAGCCTCACTGGGGCTGACACTTTCCGGTCAGAGTGGAGCGACTTGCTGAGTGACCTCCAGAAAGAGGGTGAGGCATTTTCATCAGTATCACTTTTCAGGCAACAGTGTTGTGCACACGTGTGTTGTACACGCACTCTTACCTCCCATCAGAGAAAACCGTTTACCACGCACAAAGGAGCCACCTTTGCCGTCCTTCCTGCCATTGCTTACAGCCTCTCTAATAATCCGCTCTGTACGTGTGGACGATTCCTCACCTGCTGGCCTCTGGTTTGCTCCCCTCACAGGGAAGATCACGGCCGAGGAGGCTACAAAGTCCAGCTTCCTGAACATCGTGGGCCTGGTTGGCTCCATCGACAATGACTTCTGTGGAACTGATATGACCATCGGTACCGACTCTGCCCTGCACCGGATTGTAGAGATCGTCGACGCCATCACCACCACCGCTCAGAGGTAAGGGCACCTAGCAGGGAGGCAGTAGAAGAGCAGACTCCAGGCCAGACAAGAGCCGGTGAGAATGAAAACATTTCATTTACAGCCACTGTGATGGCTTTTCTGAGGCTCACCCTGGAGCACTGAAGATGCCTTTTGCCGCTCTCCAGTCCGTTTGTGCCTGCTTCTCAGGCATGTTCCTCTGGGGTCTTGAATACCTTGAATCGGTTCTCAACCTCCCCAATGCTGCAACACAAGATTATTTTGTTGCTACATTATAACTGTAATTTTGTTACTGTTGTGAATTGTGAATAAATATCTGATGTGTAGGATATCTGGTATGTGACCTCCAAAGGGGTCATGACCCACAGGTTGAGAACTGGTGTCTTAGGTGGTTGTGGTCCTGACTAAAGCAGATATAGGGAGCTCAGGGTCTGTGATGCCCCCCCCCCTCCAGCTGTGTGGATGCCATAGCACTGTTGCTCAGAAGTAAAGAGGTGGGGCAGAGGGTCAGTGGAGGAAATGGGAAGGCAATAGGCTGCCAATTTACCCAGGTAATCTTGCAGGTTCACCTCGTCCTGTGTCCACGTCTTTCCTATTTCTCTCTGCTTTGGGGACTCTCCCTTTCCTGCAATGGAGTCTTCTTACCATCCTAGGAAGCTAACTACTTCTCCCGTGTCATCATAGTCTTTCCAGAAACCTACTGGATGGCTAGCAACATAAGCACATCTCCCTGAGGCCAGGGGACCTAGGTGTGGATGGTGTGGTCTTGGTCCTGGCCACAGGAACATGCGGGCTGTAAGTCCCATCTTTCTCTTGCAGCCACCAGAGGACCTTCGTGTTAGAAGTGATGGGACGCCACTGCGGGTAAGCTCGCCGCCCTGTCCCCTGTGGTCCACTGACCTAGAGACGGCCCTTTCCTCTTCCCAGAGAGTCTGGTGTGGTCTCTGGGGCAGTAGGGTCTGCAAGTCATGCTAGAAGATGCAACCCTCCCTGTGTCTGCGCCATCTCCCTTACCTACTCATATGCACATACGGACACACGCTCAGGTCCACGTGAAATGATGGACAGTCTCTGAGCTGGGAAGCCCGTGGTGGCGATCTCCAAGGAGAGCGCCTCGTCAACAGGCCTAGTGTTCACCCGTCTCAGGAACGAAATGCAGGGCCCCTGTATCTTTCATCAACCACGGGGACTAGGAGGTCTTGCTGGGCGTGACAAGCTGTTTGTGGATTATAAAGGTTCCTAGTCTGTGCTTCTGGCTCTCGTCCCAGATACCTGGCCCTTGTCACCTCTCTGTCCTGTGGGGCTGATTGGGTTTTCATCCCTGAGTGTCCGCCAGATGACGATTGGGAGGAACACCTTTGTCGTCGGCTCAGCGAGGTACTGGCACTTGAACAAAACCCCTCACCCTATTCCATGGGCGATTCGATTTCCTACCGCATCTGTTTAATCCCATTAACCACTTTCTCTCTCTCTCTCACTCTTGACCAGACAAGGACCCGTGGTTCTCGCCTCAACATCATCATTGTTGCTGAGGGCGCAATCGACAAGAATGGGAAACCAATCACCTCAGAGGACATCAAGAACGTTAGTGTGACGCTGTATCGCCCAGCGCCCTTGGCCGACCCCTGGGTGGCTTCTGAGTCATGACCCTGCATCTCCTCGTGGTCCTTATTCCTTGCTTTTCTCCCACTAGGAGCCATCACAAGATGAAACACTGTAACTGTAGTTACCTTAAGTAAGCCTCTGCTTATTTCCTGCTGCCTTTGACCTTGTGCTTCCTTTTCTTGGTCCTTTTAGCTAGTGGTAAAGCGCCTTGGATATGACACAAGGGTCACTGTCCTGGGACATGTACAGCGGGGTGGGACACCATCGGCCTTTGACCGGATCCTGGTAAGTCACAGGGTCCTGACAGGTTCCCATGCCTTGCAAGCCCCCAGCCTTGCTGTCCTACTTCTGCCGGGCTCATGTCACTAGTCATGCTGTGCCCTAGCAGCTTCTAGGCCACCACATGACATGGACAGGTTTCTCCAGAACCGAGTACAAACCTCAGAGTTCTGGTGACAAGAAGGCAGAGAGCCATCGAGCCTTAGATGGGGTCTGGGTAGGGAGGTAAAGCAGGTACCTAGGCACAGCCTCTCAATGTGGAACCCAGCCCTAGGATTCGGAAAGGGTCCTGAGCATCCTGGCTCTTAGCCAAGCCAAAGAGGGAGGTCTAAACCAATCCTTTGTTCCGTGACTCCTGCAGGGCAGCAGGATGGGTGTGGAAGCAGTGATGGCACTTTTGGAGGGGACCCCAGACACCCCAGCCTGTGTGGTGAGCCTCTCTGGTAACCAGGCTGTGCGCCTGCCCCTCATGGAGTGTGTGCAGGTGGTGAGTACCGGCCCCACGGGAGCAATGTCTGTGGTCCCAGGAGGGGAAAAATGCAAAGGTGGGACGGTGCAGTAAGAGACATACAGGAGAAAACAATTGAGATGTAATCGGAATAAATTAATTTAATAAAAAAGGAAAACAAAAACAAAAAACCCAAACAAACAAAGAGACATAAGGAAAAGAGCACCACAGGCTGCTGTCCCTCTCAGTCCAAGAGCCATGCCCTCTGCTCAGCATCAGTTTCCTACCTGCAAAGTATTTCTAAGGAAGGTGGAAGGGCCACACAGTCTGTAATAGTCTGTAAGCGCCAGCCTCCGTCCTTTTCACACAGTTATGTAGTGAAGTGTGAATGAGCTCCTACGACTTGGGAAATGCTTAGACTTGACTGGTAGCCGGCCAGTTACCTCTTATCTTTAAGTGATATCTACTTCAAACGTGTGTCTCTAAACCAACATCAGGCAACCACCACTCACCTCCAGGATGATGCAGGCTGAAGGAAAGCTGTGATGCGTCTGACACAGCATCTGGAAGACGTTAGCGTCTCTGCTCTAGGATAGCCACTCCTTTGGCACCACAACTAGGGCGTTGGTCCTGGTGGTTGGGGCAGCCTGAGTTTCCCTTATTTTGGGGCCTGTGTCTCTCTGACACTCGAGAAGCCCAGTAACCTGCAGCCATGCTTGAGACTTCATCTACAAAGAGCCTGAGCAGCATGAGGCAGGGACCCTTCATTTCCTTGGTCCCCAAGGCCGGCGGGGACCTGGGTGTAGCGGGGAAGAAGCTCCACAGCCTGTGGGCACTCCTTCACTGCCCCACAATTCTAATCTAGTCCCCTTTCTGCTGCCTGTTACTCAGAAAAGGTTAAAAAGCAAGATATTTCTGGATAGCCTGGGGATGTAGGGAAGGGGCAGCGTAGGAGCGAGATCCCGTCACAGGAGACGCAGTCATGCAGAACCATGCCTGGGAATTGTGACTCTCGCTGTGTTCCTCCCTTAGACCAAAGACGTGACCAAGGCCATGGATGAGAAGAGATTCGATGAAGCCATGAAGCTGAGAGGCCGGTGAGAAAGCCACCAGGAACTGGCTAACTATAGCAAATGCCAGAGTGAAGGCAGAAGCCTGCATCACAGACATCAGCTGCCCCAGACATCAGCTGCCATTTCTGATTATTGTCTGTGACGATTTCTTTCCCAAGGAAATCAGTTGTGAGGTGCCCAGGACACTCAGTTGGTCCAGGGGCACTCTGCTCGGAAAGAGCCTTTTATCCTAGTCCGTTACTTCTAGAGGTGACCTCAGCTAGGTGCTAGGTATTGCTAAGCAAGGCACTGCCTCATATACCGAGCCCAGCACCTGGGACATACACACTCAGGGGTGTTTGATGAATGAATGCCCTCGCCTCCCCTACAAGGCCCTGTGTAGTTCCTCTTCAGCTGGTTAGCTCCTCAGGGGTTTACCCTGTGGAAACCCATTGCGACCCAGCTCCTGACCCAGATAGATTCCTGTGGCTGCCTGCCGTGAGGAGCGTCCTGACGACACTCTGTTCTCTTTGTACTTTGATAGGAGCTTCATGAACAACTGGGAGGTGTACAAGCTTCTAGCTCACGTCAGACCCCCTGTCTCTAAGGTACTGGCCATCTACCCTTCCCGTTTCTCCATCTCTCTTTATGAAGTGCTGCCCACATGTCTTAGCCATGTCTTGGTCCCCAGTCTTCCTCAGTGCTGGGACCCTGACCCTGCACGATGACTTTCTGTGAGCAACCCCAGATACCAGTTCCAGGCTTTTACTTTGTCCTGTGTAGAGAACCCGAGACTCACACCCAGTTGAGGGTTGGCAAGAGCGCATGAAGAAACAGGAGAGAGGGCTTTTGATCCTGTGGGTATAGTCACCCGCAGATCTGCCTCAGCACCCGTTCCCTTGAAAGAGCGGTTCTCAGTGTTTACTATTGATTAGAATTATCCAGGATACTTATGGGCCCTATCCCCAGCAGACACAGGAATGTGCCACCTAATAAGCTGCTCAGGTCAAATGGGATGCAAGTGGCTCAAGGACCACACTTTGGGAAATGTTCCACAAGACCTGTTGTCTGTTATGTGATGATGACGCTGGCTTGTGTGTCACTTTGTGGTAAAGAACTTTGCTTCTGTAGGGTAGAGCCCCGGGCCCTGTGCTAGCATTCCCTGGGGGAGTATCTTGTCACACATATCCCCAGGGGCTCAGAGTTCTGCCTCTCTTGGTGACCTCCCCTCTGGGGGTGTCTCTCCCTTCCTTTTCTCCGGGCTTCCTCCTGAACAGGGCGGGTTGCACACAGTGGCTGTGATGAATGTGGGGGCCCCAGCTGCAGGCATGAACGCTGCAGTTCGCTCTACCGTGAGGATCGCGCTCATCCAGGGCAACCGAGTGCTGGTCGTGCACGATGGCTTTGAGGGGCTGGCCAAAGGTCAGGTACGGACACACAGAGGAGTGGACGCACGTGTAGTAGGGGCCATGGAAGGGCAGCATAGGGGTGACCAGTCCATCGTCTCTGCCTCTTTCCCACCCTAACTTCTCTCCGGGAAGCACAGTTAATTTTGGCGTATGGGACAAACCTTTCCAAACATCACGCCCATTTATTTCTCTGTCCCGAGCTCAGCACAGCGTCTGCTGTTCCCGAATGAGTCAGAAGGGTGGAAGCCAGCATCTGGGGCATCTTCCAACCTAGGGGAACTCTGAAGGGTCAGAGCTCAAGAGGTGGCCTTTGTCACACATGAGCTTCCTGGTCCCCGGACCACGATGGAGAGCTGTGTGGCTTTCCCCTGCAGATTGAAGAAGCTGGCTGGAGCTATGTTGGAGGCTGGACTGGTCAAGGTGGTTCCAAACTTGGCACTAAGAGGTAAATGGCGCTGTGGGAGCATCCCCAAGCAGTTACCCTTTCAAGATGCTTTTGAATATGGGCGTCAGTCTGTTACGTCAGGTCCTATGGGTACCACTCTTCAAACTCATAGATAGCATCTTCACGTAGCAGACCTGGCCACTCAGACACCCACTGTGTACCTAGGATGGCGTGAGAGTGTGTGTGTGTGTGTGCTGCGGGGGTGGGGGAGGCAGATGGTGCTGCAGGTCCAGACATTAAAGGAAGCATGTTCTCATTGTGGTTTGCTTCGGTTTTGGGGACAGGTAGCCCTGGCTGTCCTGGAACTCACTCTGTAGACCAGGCTGGCCTCGAACCCGGAGATCTGCCTGCCTCTGCCTCCCGAGTGCTGGGATTAAAGGCTTGTGCCACCACCACCACCACAACCGACTCACGTTCTAATTCTTTCCTCTCCTTCCGTCTTGCTGTCTTACCCTCAATTTCCTGCTCCCTGCCGCTGGTCAACTAGGACTCTACCCAAGAAGAACTTCGAGCAGATCAGCGCCAACATAACTAAATTTAACATTCAGGGCCTCGTCATCATTGGGGGCTTTGAGGTGAGTGCCCCGCCATTCCCTCTTCTCCCCCCCCCCCACCTCCCCTTTCTTCTCACACCTGCCCTGCGGCCCTCTTTCCAGGCTTACACAGGGGGCTTGGAGCTGATGGAGGGCAGGAAGCAGTTTGATGAGCTCTGCATCCCGTTTGTGGTCATTCCTGCCACCGTCTCCAATAATGTCCCCGGGTCGGACTTCAGCATTGGGGCTGACACCGCACTGAATACCATCTGCACGGTGAGCCTGCCACCCCCAGCCCCCAACTCAGTCAGGCTAGATTGTTGTCCTGGTCGTGGAAAGTGAGCCTCTTCCTTTATAGCAGCGCGTGAGAAATTCTCGGTCCAGCCCAGGAATCTGTGCTATGCTTTCTTCCTACCTAGAAATAACCCATCGCCATCAAAGGGCCTGGTGTTTTGTGTGTCCTCTGAGGTTACACAGTTTAATATCCCTATTCTGAACAACATAAAAGACAAGGAACAGCTTTCTTCCCGGGGGAGAAGTTCTAGAATGCAGTCCCCGCTTTAAATGCAGGACCTTGGTGAGGTCCAGGGGTCTCACTGGCCTAGCAGGACATAGCTGTGTAGTTGAGTTAATGATAAAAGCTGAAGAACAACACAGGGTCTGACCTCTGACCCTATCTTCCCACGGCCCGTTGTCTTTACAGACTTGCGACCGGATCAAGCAGTCTGCAGCGGGCACCAAGCGCCGCGTGTTCATCATCGAGACGATGGGCGGCTACTGTGGTTACCTGGCCACCATGGCAGGGCTAGCGGCTGGGGCCGATGCGGCCTACATCTTTGAGGAGCCCTTCACCATTCGAGATCTACAGGTAGATGGCCGCCAGAGCCTGCCAGGTGTCTCTCTCCCGAGTGTCCCCCATGGTCACTAGCGCTGTGAGAGTTCAAGGGGAGGAGGGGCTGCCGGGCCGGGCCTCATGAAGACCAGAAGGGCTCCTTGCGGTCATTCTCCGGTAGTCTCCTACATGACACGTACTATTTGGGGATTGCGTTTTGTTAGGTAGCGTGTCGCTAAGCCCTTGGGTATATGTAGGTTGTATTTTATCTTCAGCACAGGCAGGAAAGCTATCGCTTCCATATTATAGGTGGGAAACGGTTAAAGCGCTTAACCGTCAAAACTCTTCAGAAAGCTTGTTAGTTTAAATGCTTCTCCCCAGATTATTATGTCTTCTCCCCAGATTTCTCTTGGTGCCATTCCAGTTCTGAGGGAACTAATGCCTTCACCTCTGGGCCGGACTCACCTCGTGTCTCACAGAGGGGATCCAATGAACACTATTTTTCTGGTTTTGAGTTCAGTAAAGAAGAAAGCTACAGGGTGGAGATTTAGCAGCAGCTCGAGGGAACTCCTAGCTCAGGATCCCAGCCAGTCCTTGCCACAGGCAGAGTGGCACTCTTGTTTTCATGCCTACCTCGAAGCTCAAATGAGGGTGCACACCCCTAATAGCAGAATCACTACTTTGCGTACAAGCAGCCCATGTCACAAGTGTAGAACCACACGCCTAGCAGCCAGTTCTTGGAGCAGAGGGGAGGGGAGCCAGAAGCTCCTGGGCAGAGAGGGAGGAGAGCGGGAGGCTGAAAGGACAATCATGCAGGCTTCTCTGCCGCTCGCTCTCAGATCCACCTGTCTCAGTTTGGGTCTTCCTAAGTCTCACTGGCGCTAAACTTCTTAAGGGACACAGCCCCAGTTCAAGCCCAGACTTGTGAACAACTCCCCTCCCATGCCCTGTCCCCTTCTGGAAAGGCTTGATGTAGAGGAGGGACAAGCATGTTTGTCTACCCTGACCAATCCCAGCTAACCTTGGACCCACTGTTTCGCTTCCAGGTCAATGTTGAACACCTGGTGCAGAAGATGAAAACAACGGTGAAAAGAGGCTTGGTGTTAAGGTACCTTCCTAACAGCTTGCTCCCAAGCTAAGAAGAAAGTAGTCAGTGTGGCCCTGGTCCATGGATGGACCTGTGGTGGGGACACCTGAGGAACCTGATAGAAGGGGACAGGAAGGGAGGAACCTAAACCCTGAACCTTGGGAGGAGGTAAAACAGCCTATGAAAGCAGAGGGCAGGGATGAAGTTGGAGTCATAGGCTTCTGGATCCCCTGGTGGGGTAAGGATGGACCTGGGCTTCTGGCTCCCCTGGTGGGGTAAAGATGGACCTGGGCTTCTGGCTCCCCTGGTGGGGTAAGGATGGACCTGGGCTTCTGGCTCCCCTGGTGGGGTAAGGATGGACCGGGGCTTCCGGCTCCCCTGGTGGGGGTAAGGATGGACCGGGGCTTCTGGCTCCCCTGGTGGGGGTAAGGATGGACCTGGGCTCCTGGCTCCCCTGGTGGGGTAAAGATGGACCTGGGCTTCTGGCTCCCCTGGTGGGGGTAAGGATGGACCTGGGCTCCTGGCTCCCCTGGTGGGGTAAAGATGGACCGGGGCTTCTGGCTCCCCTGGTGGGGTAAGGATGGACCGGGGCTTCTGGCTTCCCTGGTGAGGATAAGGATGGACCTGGGCTCCTGGCTCCCCTGGTGGGGTAAGGATGGACCGGGGCTTCTGGCTCCCCTGGTGGGGTAAGGATGGACTGGGGCTTCTGGCTCCCCTGGTGAGGGTAAGGATGGACCTGGGCTCCTGGCTTCCCTGGCAGGAATGAGAAATGCAATGAAAACTACACCACTGACTTCATTTTCAACCTGTACTCTGAAGAGGGGAAAGGCATCTTCGACAGCAGGAAAAATGTGCTTGGCCACATGCAGCAGGTAGGGGGACATCTGAGTCACGCCTTTACTAGTTACCCAGAGCCCCCAACAGCAATACAGGCTCGCACTGGCTTTCTCCAGTCAGCTGAGGCCTCACTGTCACCGTGGAACAAAGTTGGGTCATAACATCAAAACAACCTTGACCATGGGTTACTTCTAGGTAGGAAGAAAGCATAGCCCAGTCACCATGTCCAAGGCAAGTCTCCTAAGTGAAAGAATTTGATGAGTGGCTTAGTTCATTATCACCATGGCAGGGAACATGGCTGCACACATGGCAGGAGGCACGGCACGTGCCACAGTGGTAGCTGAGTGGTACATCCTAGATTGAAGGCTGAAATAGAGAATGACACTTGACACAAGGCGTGGCTCGGGCTTATGAAACTCACAGCCCACCCACAGTGACAGACTTCCTCCAACAAGGCCACACCCTCTAATCCTTCTAATCCTTTCTAATAGTGCCACTCCCTGGTGATGGAGCGTTTAAATATCCGAGCCTATGGGGGCATTCTTATTCAGCGTGGCCCTAGAGATATGACCATCCTCTTTGCTTAGGGCAGGGTTCCTCAGCCTTGGCACCATTGCCATTGGGGCATGCTTAGTTCTTTGCTGCTAGGTGGCTGCTCTGTGCATTGTAGGAGCTTAGCAGCATCCAGGCAGTCACACCTCCCCGCCTTCGCCCTCAATTTTAACAAAACATCTCTGAACACAGCCCCCGAGGATGTCCCCCGGAGGATCTCTAGTTGAGAACCAGTGATTGTGATGAGGAAAATGGGGTCCAGAGAGAAAAACATTTTCAGGGTCTCTTACCAAATGTGAATTAGAGCCGAGTTGGCCTGGTTAAGATGCTTTCTCCACCACCTCTTCTCCTTTCTTGAGTGTGATGAGCACGTGTAGGCAGTTGTTAGCATTGACTTCTATCTCCACTAATCAGGCTTCAGGAGAAAGGCCTCATTTGTAAGTAGCACTATGGCCCAGGTGGCCCAACTGATGCCTCTTAAACACCAAACGTTTCTCTAATTCCCAATATCTCAGGCTGAGGGAAGGCGCAGCCCCTGTGGGGGTGGAGTGTTATTGGAGATGTGTGTGTGTGTGTGTGTGTGTGTGTGTGTGTGTGTGTGTGTGTTGTGTGTGTGTGTGTGTGTGTGCATATCCTATGTCCTTTTCCCACTTGTCTACCCACTTTCTCTTAGTTCATAGAAAACCTGACATAGTATTCTGAGGTTCTCCCTGGAGCAGCTAGGTTGTGTTACAGAGGACATTTTGGTATCAGTGACGATGGTGACTGCCCAGCTGTCACACTGAAAAGTAGGCAACGAGACTGAAACGGGATCTGACAGTGGTGAAGTGAAGAGAGCTGTGTGATTACCAAGTCCCTTGCCTGAGTGCCTCTGCATTTGAGCACAGCCAGCTCCCCTGGCTCCCTTCACTGTCTCTGAGTGTACTTTCATGGCCCTATAAATTCAGGACCCATTCTTCCTGTATATTTAGATCTCTGGACTTGATTAGGATTTTTCCCTTTAATTTTTCTGATTTTCCCCCCTCAGGGTGGAAGCCCAACTCCCTTTGACAGGAATTTTGCCACTAAGATGGGTGCCAAGGCTATGAATTGGATGTCTGGGAAAATCAAAGAGAGTTACCGCAATGGTACGTGAGCCGGGAGGATGAGCCCCCTCTACAGAGACTAATGGAGAGACTAATTGACCATCCTTTATTCCAGGACGGATCTTTGCCAATACTCCGGACTCAGGTTGCGTTCTGGGGATGCGTAAGAGGGCCCTGGTCTTTCAGCCCGTGACTGAGCTAAAGGACCAAACAGATTTTGAGTAAGTCATTACATTCTAGAACGGCTCTCCCCTGCTGCCAGCTGTCAAGCCCTCCTTTCCGCAGCCTGTTCACTGTCTCGAATGCTTTTCTTTTCGTAGTAACACCTGTGGGTGTCTATGCCCTCGACCCAGCCCCTTTCACCTACCTTCTGCCCATTAGCCTTTGGCAGAAGTTCACTGGGGTACAATGATATCACACCACCATTACTCCATTTCTCTGTAGGCACCGAATCCCCAAAGAACAGTGGTGGCTGAAGCTGAGGCCAATCCTCAAAATCCTGGCCAAGTACGAGATTGACTTGGACACCTCTGACCACGCCCACCTGGAGCACATTTCCAGGAAGCGGTCTGGTGAAGCTGCTGTCTAGACCTCTCTGGAGTGAGGGGAAATATCAGATCATGGCCAGCTCCTGCCCTGCTCGATCTAAGCCCATGATTTCTCAGTGTTGTAGCCTCTACCCTTCTAGGTTTCCTCGTACTGTGTACCTGCAGCTAGGATCAGCTGTGGCCAGGAGCTGGGGGATGGGCAGTGAGGGACTCTCCTAGGTAGTTCACCACTCCTTGTACCCCAGCTTCAGCTGTCACCCGGGCTGGACTTCTCTAGTGTACCGCTAGACGCCAGCTACTCAGAGTTCTCCTAAAAGTAAGCTTTATTTATTTCTTTGTGATAACAAAGAGTTTTAGATCCCTTTACTTTTACCACAGTGATGAAGTTTAACTACACTAATAAATGCCAGCTGGTCACTGTGCTTTGGGCTGCTCTTGTTATTTATTTTTGGTTCTTCAAGATAGGGTCTCTCTGTGTTAGCCTTGGCTGTCCTGGACTCAACTTTGTAGACCAGGCTGGCCTGAAACTCATGGCGATCTGGCTGCTCTTGCTCTTATCTCCACAGGCGGGGTGTAATGGTATCAGCCCTGTGTCTGCACCTGGACAGAACTCCTGAGAGAACAGCACATGTGACTGTCACGTGCACTTCTGTTTGTTGGGGTTTCTTGTTTGTTTTCTTAGCCGTCTCTTGGTGTATACAGTGAACAGTGAAGCATCTCTTGGTACACCCAGGACACAGGGTACTGGCCCTCAGCCCCATGCCCCACTAGTCTGTCATGCTCTGCAGCCAAGATGGTGAGCCTGTCTCCGAGCAGGAAATTATGGTTTATTTCTTGGTCATATACCCATTACCCAGGCTCACTTTTTTCTAGCCATCCCACAATCTCTGCGGAGCTCAGCATTCTTTCCAGCCCTTTCTAGATGAAAGCCAGACTCCATCTGACACTTCCTTCATGGGAAAGACATGTTTATCTTGGAAGTCTGGATGACAGAGACACCAAGTTCTGGGCTGTGTTGGTGGGCTGTTTGGAAAGATGTTGACTCTTACTCAGCTGAAATCTGTCTTCTGTTCCACAGCACTGACGTGTCCACTACAGCTGAGCCTCAGGATGAGCCTGTAAACAGTACCCCAGGTTGACAGGAGAGCGTGCTATTTTTAATTTGAAGATTAGCCTCCACACAGCCAACTGTGACTCTCAGTCACACACATGCCTCTTTCTCCCAGCCCAGAGCTCGCCTCTTGCCTGCTGACGCAGGAGGAGACGCGTGGCATTGCTGCGGCAGGGCTCTGGCTGCCTGTAGTCCTACTTTACAGCTTCACGGCCGTTCTAAACAGGCTACGGCCAGAGTCAGAACTCAAGGCAGCCCAGTGCTTGCTGGCGTTCTTTAAAGGCCAGAGAAATTAACATAAAACACCAAGTGCTGTGTTAGGTGTTGTACACGTTACCATTGAGTCCCAAAAATAGCTTTATGAGGGGGCGTGCTGACAGTTCTTCAGAGATGAGGACACTGTCTGAGTGATTAATGTCTCCTAGGTTCTAGAGCCTAACTAAACTGGGAGTCAAACTGATCTTTAAAAAATTTTTTTTGCTGGGTGTGGTGGCGCACGCCTTTAATCCCAGCACTCGGGAAGCAGAGCCAGGTGAATTGCTGTGAGTTCAAGGCCAGCCTGGTCTACAAAGTGAGTCCGGGACAGTCAAGGCTACACAGAGAAACCCTGTCTCAAAAAACCATAAAAACAATAAATAAATAAATAAATAAATAATTTTTTTTTAAAAGCCCAGGTATGGTGGTGCATGCCTTTAATCCAAGCACTCAGGAGACAAAGGCAGGCATATCTGTTGTGTGAGTTCAAAGCCAGGTCATTCTACAGAGTTTGCTCCAGGACAGCCAGGGCCACACAGAGAAACCTTATCTCAAAGTCTTTCTAAAAGATTTATTTTACTTTATGTGTAGTGCATATGAGTGTTTTTCTGTTTGTCTGTGTGTGCACCACATGCCTGCCTGCTGCCCACAGAGGTCAGAAGAGGGTGTCAGATACCCTGGAACCTGTGGGTTCTGGGAACTGAGCCCCGGGCCTCTCTCTGCAAAAGCAACAGCGCCCTTAGCTGCAGCACCATCTCTCTGGTCCCAGTCAAACCCTTCTGTGCCTTACCATGCTACCCAAACCCAAAGAGCCATGCAGCCTACAGAAGGAGGGGGAAGGAGAGCCACACACACCAGGACACAAGTGCCAACTGCCACTGTTTCACAGGCTCCTTCCCCTTGTTAATCCAAGCACTTGTTTCTTTGAGAAAATGGTGGAAAGAGAAAGGACAGGTGGAAAACGAATCACAAGAAAAATGACACTTCAAAGAGAGTAGTGTTTTAGGATCTCAAAGAAATCTGAAAAAAAAAAAAAAAAAGTAAACAAAGACCCCTTAAAAGGAAAAATAACCTATTAAGTACATTCCATCTGTGTTGGGTGGCTGGGTGTGGTACCAGTCACCAACTGTAATTATGAGGCGACTGAGAAAATGGGTAACCCAAATGTCATAGGTGTCAATGGTGAGAAACGGAAGGGCACCTGCAGCATGGTTCACAGGCCCAGCTGAACAGCAGCACAGTTAGCCTGGCTGCCAGGTGGTGGTGGTGGGGGGGCATGACTGTTGAACCATTCAGGGAGACAGAGGTGGGCAGATCGCTGTGCGTTCGAGGCCAGCTTGGTCTACAGAGCAAGTACCAGGACAGCCAGGGCTACACAGACAGAGAGAAACCTGTCTGAAAAACAGGACAAAAACCCAAGAATGCTGATGCCCAGTTCCATTCTGACCCAGTGCAGCCTTGGTGGACAGGGCTCAGGTGTTAGCTTTAATCTCCCTCCCTGCATGGCCTTTAGTAACTGCTGGGCTGCGAGCCACAGCCCACAGTCATGGGTCTTGCTCCTGGCTACATTGCAGAAGCCTCTGAAATCAACCCAGCCCTTAACTCAAGAAATCCCAAGCAGTACACGTAGGGGTATGTGTGTGAAATCTTGGCCTTAGTGTTTTTAAAGATTCCTTAGAGACTTAATTTGTAACGTTTTTCATTTAAAACATTTACTTTATGGATGTGTTTGCCTACATGAGTTTAAGTGTACCGCTTGCAGATAGTAGCCTGTAGAGATCAGACCCCTGGACCTGGGGTCACAGATGGTTGTGAGCTCCCATGTGGGTGCTGAGAGCTGGACCCCAGTCCTCCACAGCTGCGCCATCTCTCTAGTCTCGTTTTTTGCAGGTCAGTGAACCTAGGGACTTGAGCATGTGGGTCATGTGCTATGATCACTGAGCTACACCCTGAAGCTGAGGCTAAAGATCAAAACGGGTATTTCACATCTGGGGAAGATGAGGGAGGTGGAAGCTTTTAAAATACATGCCCTAACTTTCCTGTTCACCCATGCGCAGAGCCACTTGCAGGAGGAAAGGTCCGCTGAAGAGCCAAGCCATTTCTTATAAGTGGGTAGGAGAGGAAGCAGAGAAAAGTAGAAACTGGAAGTTGCCAAATTTGCTTTTAGAATTATTTATTTTTTTCAAATGGGCAAACCCCAGCAACAGTGAAGGACAAAGGCAGGCATACTTTTTGAGTTAGCTGCTCAGAAGGTCCTATTCATTTGGGTGTAGTCTCCAGCCAGCTTTTTAAAAAGTGCTTTCCAAACTTGCATACAGATGACAAGGGCAAAATCAACTCCATCCAGTTTAAGAACACAGAACACTGTTCGCTGAAGCAGGCCTTCTTAGGTAGGTGGGCCAATCCCAAAGGAACTCTTTTATATTCTGTTCCTAGCTCCACTTCCCCTACCATTTTCTAGCTCAATAAAAAGCAAAGTTCCAAGAGTAGGGGGGAAAAACCAACAACTCCAAACCCTTAGGGAATGGAGCTCCATGGAAAAGGCGGTGCTGCCCACCCTCCCTTGCTAGAGAGACACCTTTGTCTAAGGTGCAGGGAACTCATGCTCAGCTCACCAGAAAAGAGCAACTAGAAGACTGGCCTGGACATCCTCGGGCTGCTGAGAATCCTGAATCTGTGTCTCCTCAGCAGCAAGATACCCGCCTCCCCTGTGAAATCACACTGCGGGACGACTAGCTCACAGGCAAAGCCAGTTGTTCCTTCTGTGAGGAGGAAGGAGCCAGCCTTCTCAATGCCCACTTCTGAGTCTACACCCCATTTGAAGTTCAAGCATTTATCCTTGGGACATAATTCTTGTTAATTGAAATTGTGATTTTTCTTAAACTTCAGATCAACTCAAACCTTTTAGAAGGAACTCTTTCACAATGCTAAACCCTGGCCCAAGGAAAAGCGTACACTCTGAGTACTTTCCATCTTCCTAGGGAGGTCTACTTACATTGCCAAGTACTTTGCAGGGCTGAGAAAGGCAACTACGCAATAAAACAGCAAACAGAAGTGAGGTGATTTTTTTTTTTTGGTATGGTTTAGTTGCTAGGTATGGGAGAGGAGGTGGTACATACATTACTCATGTGATGTGTTGCTCCAGAATCTATAAACCACGCAACAGAACAAGCTCTTTCCGTGTTCCACAACAAATAGACAGTATTCAAAGACACCCTCACCCTGAGCTGTCTGCATGGCGGCAGAACGGTCTCCTCCAGGCTACTCTAAGAGCAGCAGGTATTCCTTCAGTGACGCTGGCAGCGGGAGCCCCTTCACTGCGTCGGGCAGGTACTGGAGACCCAGGCTTCGGCGGACAGCATAGCGGGCGAGGGTTTTCAGGGTCCCTGGTGCTGAGCACAACACAGTCAGTTTCTCACACAGCTGCTGGTCTTTGGTCACTTCTCGTGGCATGGTGCCATTTTTCCTTAATTCAAAGTGTCCAGCAGCTCTATGGAGGAGCTCGAAGCAGGAGTCTTCTTTCTCTGTCCCAAGTCCTCTAACTAGCAGGGCCACCAGGCGGGAGATGGGCGACTGGCCCTTTAGGTTGATGACTCTGACCTCAGCACCATAATCAAGGAGGATGCTGACACTCTCGAGGTTTCCCTTCATGGCAGCCCAGCTGAGCGGTGTGTCGTTGTTGTAATCCAGGGCATTGACAGAGGCCCCACTCTCTAGGAGAGCACGCACACACTCAGCATTGTTCTTAAAGGCTGCCCAGTGAAGCGGAGTATCTCTGTTGCCATCCAGTGCATTGGGGTTTGCACCATATTCCAACAGGACCTCCACACAAGCCTCATCCTTCTCGGCTGCATAGTGGAGTGCTGTTCGATTGTAACCATCCAGGGCATTGACCTGCAGAAAGGAAGCACCTGTTTTACAGTGGGCAGGTTACTGGGAGGAAGAGAGGCTGGCGAAGAATCCTGCACTTATTTCTCCACTGTCTTTGCCATGAAATGCTCTCAACAATAAGGTAATGTGGAATTCCCCGGAAGTCTTGGTGATACAGGAACCGTCTGCATATGCCCAGCTGGCAGGACTGCAGCATCCACTTCTCTACTTATGAGCATCTCTGCCATAGAGTGGGGAGTGAGGACGGGACGACTGTTAGGATTAAAAATGAGATGGCACACAACAGATGCGTGAATATGCAGAGATTTATTGTAGAAGTGTGGGGAGAGAAGGGGAGAGGAGTTAGCGTCTAGGTGGGGCCAGAGACAGAGAGAGAGTAAGGGCAAGAGGGGCCTCTTAAAGGAGAGTGCAAGAGAGGAATGCAAGAGAGGTGGCCCTTTGTAGTCTGGTGGCGGGAGGTGATGACATCATCAGTTGCTAAGCAAACTGAAGGCAGGCTTATGAAGCTGCTTATATGCTAACAAAGATGAAGTCCAAGTCTTCAATACTGCTCTTGAAGAAATTCTATTTTACCCTGACACTTTCTGTATCCTGTGATTAATAGAAACCAGAGAGAAAAATAATAAAGTCAAAACTCTGTGCTTGCAGCTTTGTTGTGCTCTGTTCGCCCCACAGAGAACGCAGATGAACTCATGAGGCAGGAGCAGCACACATTGCCAGGGCTGAAATGGCAGCTGCCTCTCTGAAACTATCATTAAGATCTTCTTTATACCATACAATGCAATAGAGCAAAACCAAACCATTTAATGGAGTTGCCGTTTTATTTTGTTAAGCCTCGCTCTCATTTTGGTCACTGGTATTATTTGCTCACAGTATAACCGGTTTTTCACTTCAGGGTCACCTACATAAGCAGGTTTAATTACGAAATTAGAACCTAGCTAGTGCTAAGCAGGGAACATCATGGCCATATGAGGATGGTACGCTAGGACTCGGCTCTTCAGCTTACTGCCCAGTGTGTTTGGGACTGCACAGTGGCCTGATGGCTTGTCTGATGCAGATCAGCACCTCAGCATGCACCACATTCAAGACTGCTCACCAACAGCAAAGCCGCTAGATTCATTTGTCATGTACTTAGTGATGGCTGCAAGCTGGCAATCCAAACACTTTCACCCATCCTGCATGCCCTCCTGATAGATGGGGAAACTGAGGCAAAGGAAGGGCTGAAGGAGCCTGTTCAAGTCACATATCTGGAAGCACCCATGCTGGAAATGGAATTAGGAAATCTGGTTCCAGGGGTGTTTGGGGGAGGAGCAGTGGTCGGCTTCAGACAGTCTTGTTTTATACCCAAGCTGGTCACGCCTCACAGTCCCGACTCACCCCTCACAGTGCTGGGATCGCAGATGGGCTGTTCCCATCATGCCTGGCTCAGGGTCTATCCCTTTAAATAACCATTCTTTACACTGTGTTGCCGCATGCCAAAGCCAAGAAGAGTCTACTTTCAAAAATTAATCTTGGCTTTTATCTTAAGATACATTACAAAGAAGGTAAGACCAAGCTATATTAAAAACAACTAGTGGGCAACAAAAGAGCACAAGCGGCCAGACACTGGGGTAGGGATGGCCTCATGACTGACACCCCGAGAGTCATCTCACATGGCTAGCGCTGATGAGCGTTGAGAAGCCTCTGTACCTATGGTAACTGGATCGTCAGCAGCGGAGGAGGCAGTGGAAACGCTAACAGCCCCCAGGAGGTAGGCTGGGAGGGAAAGAGAAATAAAACTCCTCCTCGGAGCCATGTCCAGCTTCACTGAAGGGGAAACGCAAAGGGAGAAAATCCTTAGACTCATTTCATGGATTCACGGGCACGCCTTCCTTTAGTGACGTACATGCCAGGGCCACCGCGGATTACAAAGTAAGCTGCAAGGCGCGAAGGGAAGTTTAAGAAAACACGAAGGCCAAGCTTCTGTGACTCATGAGCGTCAGTGCGCTGAGGGTGTCACTCACCTCCGCTCCCTTTCCCAGGAGTAACTCCACACAGTCGGCGTCCGACACCATGCAGGCACAGTGCAGGGGCTTCAGGGTGCCGTGCGTGCAGTTGACATCTGCTCCCTGCGGGAAGGGGTCAGAGGACACACAAGTGACCGGATGGAGAAGGGCCCCCAGCCTGAGCGTGCTTCGACTACAGGCACCTATTACTTCCATAATGAGTGCCAGTCCTCCAGGCAAGGGGAGACTGAATAGGAAGACAAGGAAGGCAGCTCCCCAGACCAGCGCTGGAGACTCGGCTCAGTCGGTAAGAGCGCTGGTTCTTGTGAAGGACCTGGGTTTGACTCCCAGCCCCTCACGGGAGACCACAGCTTCCTCAGGCACCGGGCGTGCATTGGTGCACAGCTCCCCAGGCTAAGCTATAGAGTTTCTCCACAACACAGCCTGCCGAAATGGCCACCTGGACACCCCTGAGGACATGACCTTAAAAGGCTGCAGGAGGGGTGGTGGGGAGATGGCTCAGAGTTTAAGGGCACTGACTGCTCTTCCAAAGGTCCTGAGTTCAATTCCCAGCAACCACATGGTGGCTCACAACCATCTATGATCTGATGCCTCCTTCTGGCCTACAGGTGTACATGCAGGCACAGCACTGTATACATGAAATAAATAAATAAATCTTAAAAAAAAAAAGGGTGCAGGAAAGTTGGACTGCTGCCTACAGTCTGTGACCACCGTGCTCTGCAAGGCACTTGGCTGAGGACGAGCTGTCCCTGCGCCTTCCTTCCGCAGGAGTGCAGCTCTGAAGCAGCTACAGACCCTGGCTGACAGGGAGCTTTACAGTTGTTTCAAACCGTGAAGTGTGAAGTAACTACACGGCACACCACTCTGTACCATCTCTTCAAAGGGGGAAGGCACCAGGACTTCCTGGGCACCAGGCGTGTAACAGACCATCTGCGGTAGTACTTAGAGTTCCGAAAAAGGATTTCTTTTCTTAAAAAAAAAAAAAAAAAAAAAAAAGACTTATTTTTAAACACATGTATGTGTCTTCCTGCCTAAGTTTCTGCACATGAGGTCAGAAGAGGGCGTCAGATGCCCTGGAGCTACAGTTACAGGTGGTTGGGAGCTGCAGCCTCTCCCTCACTGAGCCACCTCTCCAGTCTCTAATGTTCTTAGTCTGTAATCACTACACAGTTTAGGGGACCGTGTCTTCTACGGAACTAAAACCGGCAGCTGTAGTAACCACACGGGAGACCGAACTCTCTCCACGTAGTCAGGGTGACCCGGATTTGAGGGGGACCTCCACGGATTGAAAAACTGACCTCCCTGTGCTTGCCTCCTGCTAGCCTCAGTAAAACATGTGTACAGGACTCCAGGCTGCATGGCTTTCACATATGTGCATGCCTCATATCCGGACAGATCTTACAAAACCAAACCAAAAAAGAATGGCAAGAGTAGGGTTATCTAGAATACATTTTACAAAGAAGAACACGAGAGGCATAAAGTGAGAGGGAGAAGCGGGTGAAGCAAAAGTTAGAGACCGTAGTTTAGCGCTCAGACTGAGAACACTGACGAACACGGAGCATGTGCTAAGTCAAGGGTGCAGCGGGAACACCTCCTGGGATTCGGCAGGGACCTCCAAGCTCCCCTCAAAGGTTGCCCTGCGAGGACCAGCCCACTCACCCCTCGGATGAGGTCCTCCACGTTGTCGTGTGGGAAGGAGCGGATGGCAGCGATTGTTCGGATCAGGCGCTCGGAGAGGGAGTACTTGCTCTGAACGGTCTGCATGACATACCACATGCTGGAACTCATCAAGGCTCAGAGGGCGGTCACATGCTCCAAACTGCCTGAAACGAACGCGTTCAGGTGGGCGCGGGGTCGCTGAGCATACGTCTCCTTAGGGCTGAGCGTTTTCTGAGGGCTTCCCACGATCAAAGCCGACTTCAGGGAGACCAGGGATTAATCAGTGATTAATTACTGCTCCTCCTGGAACAGGAATGCCCTAGACTACAGTGTCGCTAGGATGTTAAGAAAACCCGGATATGCACGTCCTCAGGTCCTTGCTGAGGTGACTGGGGCAAGATCTCCCTAAGAAGTGTGGTTCTAAGATGCTCCTAGAGCAGAGCTTGGTCTACAGGCCTAGCAAGAAGGAAGAGTTCCTGAAGGCTGAAGATAAAATGAAACACTTTTCCTTCTCCAGACTATCGTTATTTATTTTCGGTACCCACCTTCGGGTTCCTTACATATTTGCCTTACAATATACTTATGCACATAACATTGTTTCTCTGCTTGGCAAAGCCAACCACCACATCACACACAATGTGGACATTTAACAAATGTGGGCTGCTTGGCA
This sequence comes from Acomys minous, assembly GCF_964271855.1. Classification (NCBI taxonomy): domain Eukaryota; kingdom Metazoa; phylum Chordata; class Mammalia; order Rodentia; family Muridae; genus Acomys; species Acomys minous. The sequence goes on along the minus strand of NC_140493.1, from coordinate 5,283,343 downwards.
GAGTGGGAAGACGCCTGGTAGCTGTGGGGCCAGGGAGGCTAGGGGACAGACATTATCCTGATGATAAGTCACCTGTGAAACATTTTCAAATATTTTCAAATAGACACAAAGCAAGAAATAAAGTAACATTCTAAATTAAGGAAGAAAAGTGAGCGTATAACCGCTCTGGAATCAACATATTTTTACAGTTCAGACCAATAAAATATGCTTCAGTTATAGGAAATAAGCAATTCAAAATAAAAACATTTTAATAATTAGCTAGTCAACATGCCTGAGAAATATAGGTGTGTAACTGCGTTGAAACTGCTTTATAGTGGAGAATTCTAGGGTAAGAGAAAATAATTCAACATACATAGATTCAACTATGATAAAAGTGTTAAAACTACGTAAAATGTGTTAAGTGGCCAGGTGTAGTGGCACACACCCTTAATCTCAGCACTTGGGAGGCAGAAGCAGGCGGATGACTGAGTTCGAGGCCAGCCTGGTCTACAAAGTGAGTCCAGGACAGCCAAGGCTACACAGAGAAACCCTGTCTCGAAAAACCAAACCCAAAACCAAAAAAAAAAAAAAAAAAAAAAAAGAGTGTTAAGTGACAAATCTTCAAATGACAGCTAACAAAGTGATGCATTTTTACAGAAAAAAAGCACCGATCAAAAACTGGAGAAAAAGTATAGGAAGCAGGCCTAATTCCTTGGTGTATTTGCTTAGGAATCTGTGTTTTTATTAAAATACCAACCCTCACCCCAAGAGTAAAGATAGCAGGAGGATTTTTAAAGTAGTGCCTGGTACATGATGGTCCTCAATATTCATTTGTTAAACCAGTATTTGACTTGGCCTCACACTTTCCAGGTCTGCACTCACAAACGCCTGGGTCAGGAAAGTTGCTGTCTAGGTGTGACCCAGAAGCAAAAACTTCCACTTTGGAGCATAATAATTTTTTGTAATTACACATGCAACCACGTAGAGCACAAACCTGAAAAATAGTTTTGTTAATTTTGTAATATATATTTGCTTTTGTGATGGGGTATCCCTTTATCATTAGATAGTATAGTATAAAATTTTTTGTTTTGTTTTGTTTTTTTGTTTTTTTCTAATCAATAGCCATTTATGTTTGTCTCAAAGGTATACAAGGCTTGGTAGAATTTGGCATATCCTTTTCAGTTCCTAGCACTCAAAATACACACACACACACACACACACACACACACACACACACACACACACACACACAGACCATCAGAGACAAAGATCTGTGCCTTAGACTTTGAAGCGAAGCAAACAAAAGCATGGTGGTGGGGGGAGGGGCACAAAATTGTGTTTGAATTCCGGTTCCAACAACGGTGCGGGCAGAACCCGGGCCATCAATAGCTGAAGGCTTGGGCTGCTGTGGTTCTGTTACATTTCTGGTTAAACAGATGAAACTAATAAACCCTGCACTCATTTTACGGGTCTTCGGGGAGTCCAGGCTAAGAACTCTAAACTACTCTCAAGCTCCAGGTGAAACCGAGAGAGGCTAGCATCCGCAGTCAGGATGGACCAAGGATAATCTACCTCGCCGCCCCACGGACGACAATCCTTCAGTTTGAGCCTCAGCTGGGGCTTATGCGCCCCATGCCCTGTTTTCTTTCCCTATGGAATGTACAAAGGACACCTTTGGGGGGGGGGCGGGTGTTTGGGGACAGGGTTTCTCTGTGTAGCCCTGGTTGTCCTAGACTCGCTTTGTAGACCAGGCTGGCCTCAAACTCACAGCTATCCTCCTGCCTCTGCCTCCCAAGTGCTGGAATTAAAGGCGTGCGCCACCAGGCCGGGTTTAGGACACTTTTTTTTTTCCTTTTCTGTTTTTTAAGCAATGCATAAAGACACTCAGCACACCCAACCGCTCCTGCCCTGGGCAGCCGGCCTGGACCTCGCCCCCGCGGGGAGGCTCCCAACCCCACCATATGGGCCGCGGGAGGCTCGCGGCCGCCGGGCTTGGCCGAGCCCAGGGGCGGCGACGAGGGCACGAAATGCCAGGGCTGCGGAGTCCCCTGCGGCGGAGACCCCCGGGCGCTCGCAGCAACTGGGGGAGTCCGGGAGCCTCAACCTGCACCCGGGGGCCTCGGACACCGGCCAGTGTTCGCCCCCGCCACCCGGTAAGACCGGGAACGGCGGCCCGCAGCCCGGGCAGGCGGCGAAGGGGCGTTAACTGGCTGCGGAGCTCCCGGCCCGGGGACCCGGCTTCACACCGTCCCGCACCCACGGTCGCACTCACCGAGCCGCGGGGCAGACCGGTCCGGGAAGCCGCTGTCAAGGCGTGACCCGGAAGCAGAAGCGGCCCGCCGCAGCCCCTGGGTTTACAGCGGAAGTCGGCCGAGTTGCGTGGGCGCCTGCGCGCTGGCCAATGTGAGAAAGCGGAGTGCGCTTGCGTGGACTCTGGAAACCCAAGGTACTTAAAGTCTCCTAGGGAGTCTGTTCTTTCTCCGTTTTCGACCTCTAAAGCAATGCGCGTGGGCTCAATCGATAGCTCGCCCACAGCCTCCGGCCTGGCGTCCTGGTCCAGTGGTGGAAAAGAAACCCACGACTTCCAGCTTTCAAGTCTATGGACCGGGCCAACGTGGGAGCATCCCACTGGGCTGCCTCCCTGTGTCTATAGCCGAAAGCAGTCCCCATCCCAACAGCATCCTCCGCTTGGCACCATCCATTTCCAAGTGGAGTACAAGTTTCACATAACTGACCCAGTGAGTGGCTGGTGACTGCCCCTCTACTCTTGATCTCATGGATGAAACCCGGCTTATTTGAACCACTGCTCTCTCTTAAGAATTCACCCACTACACAACTACATTTCCACCTGTAGCCCGGAGGGTGGCATCCACCCTGTTTGTAAGTTCTGGGCTCGACAGCTCTAGTTCACCGTCATGAACCGCACACAAGCCTAGGCCATTTGTTGAGACTGATTTGTTATTTCACTCGGTTTCTCTCGCCAGTGTTAGTGGGATACTTAAAGATCCTTCTATTTGTAGAAATTTTTATTTTACTTAACTCCAACGCAAAGCGTCTTGCTTCCAAAATGTTTGCTCCATTGCCCAGATTTGAACAGCTATCATGACTCTACAGTACTACAAAATGGAACCTGTGAGACTTCGTTATAAACATTGCAAAACCTACAGTAACTGTTCCATTTTTGCTTCCTCTGGTGTCTCCTTTCTAAAGAAAGGTAAGGACAACAGTGATTTTCAATCTTCTTCTTTTCTTCTTCTCCTTCTTCTTCTTCTCCTTCTCCTTTCTTCTTCTTCTTCTTCTTCTTCTTCTTCTTCTTCTTCTTCTCCTTCTTCTCCTTTCTTCTTCTTCTTCTTCTTCTTCTTCTTCTTCTTCTTCTTCTTCCTCTTCTTCCTCCTCCTCCTCCTCCTCCTTCTTCTTTCTTTTTCCCTTAGTGGATGGAGAGACAGCCATGGGTGCTGGGAACCAAACTCATATTTTTGGTTGTGAGCCTAGCCTTTAACGGCTGAGCCATCTCTCCAGCCCTCAGTCTTTTTTGTTTGTTTGTTTTTGTTTTTATTTTTTGGTTTTTCGAGACAGGGTTTCTCTGTGTAGCCTTAGCTATCCTGAACTTGCTTTGTAGACCAGGCTGGCCTTGAACTCACAGTGATCCTCCTGCCTTTGCCCCCCTAGTGCTGGGATTAAAGGCCTGCGCCACCACGCCCGGCTCAATCTTAAATTTTAACATTACTTTTGCTATAAAAATTTCAAATATACAGAAAAACTAGAAAGAATAGTAACATGAAATCTTTTTTCATTTTGTAAAACATTGAAATTTTGTCACATTTAAAATCTAATTTTGGGGGCTGGAGAGATGGCTCAGTGGTTAAGAGAGCCACCTACACTTCCAGAGGTCCTGAGTTCAATTCCCAGCAACCACATGGTGGCTCACAACCATCTGTAATGAGATGTGCTGCCCTCTTCTGTAAAGCACTCATATGTAATAAATAAAGTAAACACATCTTTTTTTAAAAATCTAATTTTGGTTTTGTTGTTCTTTTTTCAAGATTTAGGCTGTTATTGGTTTTCTTTTTTTTTTCTTTCTTTCTTTCTTTTCCAACAAACTACTCAAAAAATGTGAGTAATTTCTGCTATATTGGGGGATTTTTTTCCCCTAACAGTCTGTCCTGATGGTATCCACCTCCCCGAAACTCATTCCCCAAATTTATTGAGTGCTAAATATTAAAGACTATATTATAAGAAAAAAAATAAGTATTTCATACATGTATGAATGATTGCATTTTGCTAGTAGGTGATAAAATAGACCACCCATGTGGGTTATTTTGAAGTGTCTTGGACACTGTTGTCACAACAAAAGTAAGTTTTAGATTTGCCCATTCACGGAGCATTTGCCAAGCACTCACTCTTATAGGCTCAGCTTTTCTGGGGACAGGGATGAAATGTGGTTCCTTTTGATTAAGGGTTGGAAGACAAATGTGATTGTTGTTGTTAGCATACTGCCCCAGTCTGCCTAGCAACCTATGATGTCATTACCCACCGGCCACTAGGTGCGCCCCTGCCCATTATATAAAAGGACAGACCCACCCCATCCTCTCTCTCTGTGTCTCTTTCTCTGTCTCTTCCTCTCAGGGGTGCTCCTCCCACTTCCCTGCTCTCCCATACCTTTTTTTTTTTTTAATTTAATAAAGTTTTATTTTCCCAAATATACAGCTGATTTAGCCTGCTTATGCATCTTCACCAGCAGCTGGGGCATCTCCACCCTTTGTGTTTCTTGTCTAAATTACTTGGGCTCTGTGCTTCGAAACCAGCTTGATAAGCCCTTTACTAAGCAGCTCCTGAAGGGCTGCCCTGGCCAAGGAGCCTCGGATCTTCAGTCTCTCAGAGACCACAGCTGGACTAATAAGCTTATAGTTGGGAACCTCCTTACAGAGTTTGTCGTATGTGGCTTTGTCAAACAGGACTAAATTGTTAAGCTTGTCCTGAACTTTGCCTTTGGACCACTTTTTTTTTTTGGCCTTGCCACCAGACTTATTTACTGGGTCTTTGTCTTTTTTTGGCCGACTTTCCAGCATCTTCTTTCTTTTTGTCTTCCTTGGGCGGCATGGCGAAGCTAGGAGAGTGGCTAGAACCACTGCAGCCTCTCTAAGATGTCGGGAGAAAACTCTCCCAAACTCTTATAATAAAATTCTCCATATCATATCGGTTGTCTGGCATTTTATTTTTTTAATCATTACAATTGTTGATTGCAGTTAAGGATGATCACGTCAACAAAGTTTTTGTGTACTAAGTCAAAATGAAGGAGACCCGGGAAGAGCCTCACAGGGGAAAATGTCTGCTGCTGAGTCGCTCCTGTCCTTCCACCCAAATACTTCTTTTTCCTCAAGCAAACGAGGGTCTTCGGTAGCAGAGAGTTTGAAAGGTGCTCCCTGTCGCTGTAAAGCCACGAACTACATTCACCCTTTGCCTGTAAGTGAGGGAGAGCTGCTGCTGCAGAGGAGGAACTCCTCAGGATTTCCTTAGACCCAAATGTGGCCCACTTAAAAGGCAGACCACAGGGACGTGCCTACCTGAAAACGGCAGTCTAGGGGCATGGAGGAACCCAGTGGCCTGAAGTTAGAGACAAAGGAACTCTAAAATCTATACTTTGTTGTAGGCCACCACTTCTATGTCTCTCTAAGCGAAATGCATTTACTTAAGAGGGCCCTGGTGAGCCGGGCGTGGTGGCGCAAGCCTGTAATCCCAGCACTGGAGAGGCAGAGGCAGGTGGATCGCTGTGAGTTCAAGGCCAGCCTGGTCCACAAAGAGAGTCCAGAGCAGCCATGATAACACAGAGAAACCCTGCCTTGAAAAACTTAAAAGAGGGCCCTGGTGATGGGAATCTCCAAACAACAAATAAAAGCCTCCTTTAGGGGGAAAAAAAATCAGCTTTTACCACCTGTCAAATACAGTGTGGCCCTTCCAAAGAGCAGCTGTCTGGACTCAGGTGTCCTGGCTCCTCCCACTTTCCCACAGGCAGATGGAATAGCAGCGTGCTAACCTGGGAGGGGAGCCTTGGTAGCGTGGGAGGATGGAGAAAGCTGAAAGCTGGCAGCCACCAGCCGTGGGCCCTACCTGGGGAAAAGAGAGAGCAGACTTGGACTGATTAATACCTTAGAATGAAGATTTGAGAATCTGACTAACATTTTGGACTGTAAATGTTCTGATTACTAAATCTAGACTGTCTCCCCCACTCCCCCAGGACAATTCTGTAAAAGATGGTTAGTTTCAGAGCATGAGCCAAAAAGTAAAGTTCTGCCTATAAGGAAGATAGCCTAATCTCCTGTTCCTAGGTAAAACATTTGAAAAGATGCTAAAAGCCAAAAGAAAAATGTTGCATTTCAGTCATACCCCATGACTTGTGCATCCCACGTCTGAATTTCATCCCTATTTACTCACTGTACATAGTTAGTTCTGCCCTTAGTAGTTTGAATAGAAGCAAGTCGTGAGCTCTTGGTTTGGGTGTTTTGTTTTTGGTTTTGTTTTGTTTGCACGTTGCGTTTCCCATAAGACTTTTAGGTCATTTTCTTCTTTGTTAATTACAACCGTGCCCTCAAGAAGGGCCCGGTAGATGGTGTTAACTGGCAGCCAGTCTAACTTGCGTTTCTATTTTCAGAGCTGGGCGTAAACTTGAGCTGGAAATTTGATAATGCTGTTATGGTTGTACCCACTGCTACTAGCAGTCAACAAGGATCAGCATCCAGCCTGTGCAGAGGCCACGGGAGGGACGGAGCGGCTTCCAGATCTGTGTCCTGCCCTTTAAGCCTCGCACATGACTCCTCTTAGGAGTGAAACGCTCTGTCTTCCCTTACTAGCTCCAAATATTTTTGTGGTTTTAATTAGATCCTTTGGAGGGACAGGAAGCTGGAGGAGAGAGATGCTGCCTTGTCAGCTTCTAAGTGGTAACAGAGAGCCTTTCACAACAGTTTTCTGGGCTTTGGCCAAACTCATCCAATATGCCCCTGCCTCAGAGCTCCTTCTTGAGGGTCACATGTCTAATGTTGACGTCCGTTTTCCCTGTGTCCTTCCTAGAGGAAGGTGACTAAAACGTAAGCCAAAGGGATCTGAGGTATTCTTAAACATGGGGAGAGAAGGAATGGGAAAGGGAAAAGGAAAGGGAAAAATTAGGATCCATGTGTCACCCACTATTTAGCTAGTTGGGAAAAATAACTTTCCCCCCTCACTAACACAAAAGTATATTTTACCTTTCTCTGAACTTAATGTTTAAGGTTTTCATTTAATGTTTTTTTTGTTTTGTTTTGTTTTTGTTGTTTTTGTTTTTTAAGACAGGGTTTCTTTGTGTAGCCTGGGCTGTACTGGGACTTGTTTTGTAGACTTGACTGGCCTTGAACTCACAGAGATCAGTTGCAGGATATTTGATCCCATTGTGATCCCTGAGATTGAGAACTGTAAAAATCTGTCTTTTGTTTGGTGCTGCTGAGCCCTAACATGCACCTTTGATCCAAGAGCTTTCTGTACATAGGACTTAATAAAGTTAACCCTAGGTCAAGAGGCAGAGCAAGAAACCAGCTGGCAGGGATTAAAAAGGAGGAGGAGGAGGGACTCTGAGTTGTATTTAAGACAGCGTGTAGAGGTAGAAGGAGCTCTTGGGTTTTTAGCTCTCTAGCTCTTGAGTTCCTCAGCTCCTTGGCCTTTGGCTTTTTGGTCTTTGAGCTAGCAAGACTTTGGCCTTGGGTTTTTTTGGCCTTTTCCTCCTGGGCTGTCAGCTGAGCTAGAGAGCCTTTTGTGCCTTTCACATCGGGACGTGAGCTGAGTAGGAAGGTCAGCTAGATGCTTTCTCTGCCTCTTTGAGATAGCAAGTTTTCACCTCAGCATCTGGCTCCTGAGTCTTCATTGGTAAAATAGAACGTTTGGGATTTTCATTTAAAACAACAGAAATCCACCTGCCTCTGCCTCCCGAGCGCTAATGTAATTCTTTATAGTTAGAAATAAAACAATACCATGTAAGCAAGTAGGAACCAACATTCCAATTCTGAGCAAGCCGCATTCCACATCTCAGCCTCAGTTTATTGACCCGATCAACGAGACCAGAGAACACCCGATTCAAGGGTTAAATTCACAAAACCTAGGCCGTGTTTGTGAAGAGCAGTTTTATATACTACATGAAGCATTATGGGCTGTTAGTTATGCCATCTTCATATTAGCTTGCCAAGTGTTTTGTCCTTTTGGCCCTCTGAGGGATAAGACATTTTCCCCATGTTCATTTGTCCTGTGTAACAAAGTCCCAGCACACAATACGTGTGATGAGTAGTGTTTATGTCAACTTGATATAAACCAGAATTATCTGGGAGGAAGAAAACTCAGCTGAGAAAATGTGTCCCTAAGATGAGCCTGTAGGCAAGCCTGTAGGGCGTTTTCTTAATTAGTGATTGATGTGTGACGCACCCCCCCACACCGGCCCCGCCCCGCCGGCCCCGCCCCCGCCCCGCCGGCCCCGCCCCCCCCAGGCTGATGGACCTGTGTGCTAGAAGAAAGCAACCCCACAACTAAACATCTCTTTTTTTTTGTTTGTTTGTTTTTTCGAGACAGGGTTTCTCTGTGTAGCCTTGGCCATCCTGGACTGACTTTGTAGACCAGGCTGGCCTTGAACTCACAGCGATCCGCCTGCCTCTGCCTCCCGAGTGCTGGGATTAAAGGCGTGCGCTACCACACCCGGCTCGACATCTCTTACTACTGATTGAAACCTCCAGTGCCAGGACTGTGTTCATCTACCTGAGTTGTCGGCCAAAGGGACTCCATGGAAACCCCCAAACAACCCACGCTATAGCCAAGGCTACTGGTTCTTCTCCACAAATGGATAGCAAGTCTGTATTGCCGAAGGCAACATCTACATAACTCACTGAACACAGACAAGTCAAGCCACTGCCTACTTAGAGCCTTCACCCCTGCCGACTAGTGTTCGGGGCACTGGTGCTCCGTAGGCTACCAGAGGAGAAAGATAAACATCAACCCAGCCACAAGCCCTTTGATCTGCAATGGTGACCTGCCTGCAAGACATGCTGGTGCGGCAGTAGCACATTAGCTGAGGGAGCAACCAACTGATATCTGATTGGATTTAAGGCGCACTCCATGAGATGGAGCTTATGCCCTCACTGCCCAGGTGGCCAAGAACCTGACACTAGACACACCACAGGCCTAGAGAAGAAGAAATACACTGTTCTGCTAAAGGGATGCTCAGTGTCTCTCTTGGCCATCATCAGAGAATCTTTCTCCTGTGGGAGATGGGAACAAATACAGAGGCTCACAACGGCAGTGTGCAGAGAGCGAGAGACCTTGGAACGCTCAGGCCTAAATGAACTGTCTCTATTAAATCCCTCCCCTCAGGGAGGGCTCAGGGCTCAGGAAACTGTGGGAAAGAAGGCAAAAGGGTTGTACGAGCCAAGACACCAAAGAAACACAGCACTGTAGACACAACAGGATTGGCGCAACTACGAACTTAGAGACAGCATGCACAGAGCCTGCACTGGTCTAAGCCAGATAGGGTCCCCGTGTTGTTGGGGCAGGGGAGTAGACACAAGCCCCTACTCATAACTACTGAGAAATGATGTTAGTTTTCTGCCACAGAGACTCACTGGGCATACAAATAACACCTAAGGGCAGGCCCATGCCGAGCAACAGAAGGCCAGCACAAAACAAATTCAATGGAACTTTTGGACGTTTCTTTTCACACAATGCTTTCTCTAGTCTCTTATTTTTTTAACCTTACAGATCTTTTGCATATTATGGTTTCTGGTTTTTTAAATGGATTTCCTGTGTGTACAAATGTGTGTATGTGATCATCTGTATGTGTTCCTTATGCTTTTCCTTTAGATCTATTTTTCTGTTTGTTTTGTCCTATTCAGGTTTGTTTGTGTTTTAATCATATTTTATTTATTTATTGTTATTATTTATTATTATATATTTCAGTTTGTTTCTTGAGAGAGAAAGGGTGTGGATTGGGTGGGTGGGGAGGATCAAGGAGGAGTTGAGGGAGGGGAAACTGTAATCAAAATACACTGTATGAAAAAAACTATTTTTAAGAAAAAAATAAACACACAAGGAGAGATATAGGTAAAAAACAGGCCAAGTAAACCATGAGGTACATCAAGCAAGTAAGCAGCACTCCTCCACTGTGGCCTCTGTGTCAGCTTGTGCCTATGGGTTTCTGTCTGGTTTGAGTTCCTGCCTTGGCTTCCCTCACTGGACTCTGACTCAGGATATGTAAGACAAACAAACCTTTCCCAAGTTTCTTTTGACTATGACATTCATCACAGCTATAGTAACCACAGCTAAGACAGTGGGTATATGATGCTCATCACAGCTATAGTAACCATAGCCAAGACAGTGGGTATATGATGCTCACCACAGCTATAGTAACCAGAGCTAAGACAGTGGGTATATGATGCTCACCACAGCTATAGTAGCCACAGCTAAGACAGTGGGTATATGATGCTCACCACAGCTATAGTAACCAGAGCTAAGACAGTGGGTATATGATGCTCACCACAGCTATAGTAACCAGAGCTAAGACAGTGGGTATATGATGCTCACCACAGCTATAGTAGCCAGAGCTAAGACAGTGGGTATATGATGCTCATCACAGCTATAGTAACCATAGCTAAGACAGTGGGTATATGATGCTCATCACAGCTATAGTAACCACAGCTAAGACAGTGGGTATATGATGCTCATCACAGCTATAGTAACCAGAGCTAAGACAGTGGGTATATGATGCTCATCACAGCTATAGTAACCAGAGCTAAGACAGTGGGTATATGAATGTCATCACAGCTATAGTAACCACAGCTAAGACAGTGGGTATATGACGCTCACCACAGCTATAGTAGGCACAGCTAAGACAGTGGGTATATGATGCTCACCACAGCTATAGTAGCCATAGCTAAGACAGTGGGTATATGATGCTCACCACAGCTATAGTAACCAGAGCTAAGACAGTGGGTATATGATGCTCATCACAGCTATAGTAGCCACAGCTAAGACAGTGGGTATATGATGCTCATCACAGCTATAGTAACCAGAGCTAAGACAGTGGGTATATGATGCTCATCACAGCTATAGTAACCACAGCTAAGACAGTGGGTATATGATGCTCATCACAGCTATAGTAACCAGAGCTAAGACAGTGGATATATGAACCTCATCACAGCTATAGTAACCACAGCTAAGACAGTGGGTATATGAATGTCATCACAGCTATAGTAACCACAGCTAAGACAGTGGGTATATGACGCTCACCACAGCTATAGTAGGCACAGCTAAGACAGTGGGTATATGATGCTCATCATAGCTATAGTAGCCATAGCTAAGACAATGGGTATATGACGCTCACCACAGCTATAGTAACCAGAGCTAAGACAGTGGGTATATGATGCTCATCACAGCTATAGTAGCCAGAGCTAAGACAGTGGGTATATGATGCTCATCACAGCTATAGTAGCCAGAGCTAAGAGAGTGGGTATATGATGCTCATCACAGCTATAGTAGCCAGAGCTAAGACAGTGGGTATATGATGCTCATCACAGCTATAGTAACCAGAGCTAAGACAGTGGGTATATGACGCTCATCACAGCTATAGTAACCACAGCTAAGACAGTGGGTATATGATGCTCATCACAGCTATAGTAGCCAGAGCTAAGACAGTGGGTATATGATGCTCACCACAGCTATAGTAGCCAGAGCTAAGACAGTGGGTATATGATGCTCACCCCAGCTATAGTAGCCAGAGCTAAGACAGTGGGTACATGTCAAACACAAGATAACATGAATTACTGAAAAGTGATCTCACAAAGACCATTATAGGAGAATGTCTTATGAGCTAAGAGAGACAGAGGATTCCAATATTTTCTACTACCAGAAATATTTTTAAAACACTTTAGATCTTCATATAGAAAGAATGCTTGGGAGGTTTTGAAAAAGAATCACAGTAAAGACATTTAACACTAACGATGATATTGATATAACATACAAATGGTGTATTTTTCCAAGATCATAAGCGTTGTGGTTTAACTATCTGGCACACTGACACTGAAATTGGTGAGCTCTTGCACAAACGGGTTTTTTTCTTCTTCTTCTTCTTGTTTTGTTTTGTTTACTGCCTATGGGAGGAAAACAAGAGATCTGAAATGCAGATCTAGAAGCTGGGTCAAAGACAGATTAAGGTGAGGACACAGTTCGAGGAGTGATGCTGCAATAAACCAAGCGCCAGAGAGTGCAAAGACTCTGAGAGGCAAAAAGGACAGGAAGCTGGAAGAGAAAAAAAAAAGGCCAGAATGGCAAGTAGATGACACAACTGAGGCTGAGAGCAACAGGGAGCCTCAAGACCATGTGGAGCCTTGGGGGCCACGGTAGAGTGTCCAAACTGTGTCTCCGAAGAAGGGGAGCCACCACCAGGCTTCATACAAACCAATAGTCCCGCCTGCATCTGTAAAGGGTCACCCTGGCTTCCCAAGAAAGACTCTTTTACACACGGCAAGGCAAGGATCAAAGACATGAAAACCGTAATCTGAGGGATCTAGGTAAAAATGATGGGGCCTGAAGGTGGCTGCCACAGAGATGTGGGAGAAGTTGATATCTTTTAATGTCAGAATTAGTAGCGGCCGGGTGGAGACTGTAAGCTTAAAGTAGACGTTAGTTAAACATGGCTCCTTCTCCCAGGCTCCTGCGTGCTCACGTATGAGTTAAGGAGCCACCTACAAAGTTATGACAGGAAAAAGATGAGTTGAGGCCATCGGCTGGGCTGAGACAGTCTGTTTCAAGGTGGACCCATCACCTACATATTGAGGATCCTACCGCACGTCGAGCACAGTGCTAGGGACTAGACACTGACAGTTACAAGTGAAGGCAGTCTAGATGCTCATCCTCAAGACGCTTGCCCTACAGAGGCTGCCATGCCGTTAGGGTGGTGCTTGTTGTAATTATTGCTGTTTTCATTCATGTGTTATTTGATGAAGTAAGTGACACAAGAACGGACACTGTCCAGTGGACAGCCACGAAAGCACTTAGCACCGCCTGGGAGTCTGGTGAAGACTTTTTAGGGGGGATAATAAGTGAACAAAGTTTTTTTTAAAAAAAATTACAAGATCCTGTTAAGAAAAGTGGGAGCTTTTTTCCTTCTCCCCCAGAGGAAATTTTAAAAAAATTAATTTAAGAGCTAAATAGAGTTCTGTCGTTGTATGTGTGTGTGTTTTCAAAACAGGGTCTCACTATGTATCTCTAGCTGTGCTGAAACTCACTATGTAGCCCCGTCTGGTCTTGAACTTACAGAGATCTGCCTGCCTCTGCTTCTTAAGTGCTAAGACCAAAGGAGTGCACCACCATGCTCAGTTGAGTTCTGTCATCTCAATGAAGCAATTAAAACACTGTTTAGTCTGATGCTTTTTAAAAAAAAGACCTTCATAAAAGTAACCAAAGTGGTTCAAAATGGAAGTTTAAAACCTTTTATCCCAACCCCATTTCAAAGCAAAGAAAAGGAAAACTTCAACATTTCCATTTAAATATAAATATTACATTGCCACTAAAATACAAGATAATACAAGGGAGAAAACTGCAGAGAAAGCACAAAGAAAGTGCTAAATATTGGGAAGTAAAATCAAAGTACAAAATGTCACAACTGTCTCAGGACTACAAAGATAGATCAATGTTAGGAAATTCATTGTATATAGAAACAAAAGTTTTGAATATTATCTCCACAGATGCTGGAAAAGCATTTGAAAACTTCAAAATGAGTTCCTACTATAATAACGTTCATCAGAAGAATAAAAGTGTATATTCCTAACACCACAATTCCTCCTATTCACATGTATCCTACTGTAACCGTGCAGAAAGACAGGAGGCTCTTCCCATGTCCAGAGGAAGACAGTGATGCCGACCATCTGTCCAACACTTCACATGACTTGGGGGCTACTTGCCGAAGCATTTGTGTTCTTATGTTCTTTTGAAGACAAGGGCTTGTCATATACTTCTGGCTGGCCCAGAACATGCCATGTAGATCAAGCTGGCCTCAAACTCTAACAGCCCACTTGTTTCTACTAGGGTAACAGGCGAGCACCACCACACTTACTTGCCAATGTATTTTTACAGAAGAAATCAATTAGGCTTGCAAGACTTTTATTGGATGGTATATCTAGGAAAGGACAAGAAGCCAATGGAAAAGTACCACAAAGGGCATGATGGGCCAGTGCAGAAGTAGTTATAAAAGCCATCAATGGGGCCAACAGGCTTCTTGTACAAGGAAGACTCAGAGGATAACGTGGAAGTGGCCATCAAAATACAATTTTCAAAAGAGGCTGCAGGCCGGGCGGTGGTGGCGCACGCCTTTAATCCCAGCACTCGGGAGGCAGAGGAAGGCAGATCGATGAGAGTTCGAGGCCAGCCTGGTCTACAAAGCGAGTCCAGGACAGCCAAAGCTACACAGAGAAACCTTGTCTCAAAAAAAAAAAAAAAAAAAAAAAAAGCCCATTGAAAGAGGCTGCAATTACAAAATCCCTAGCTATATTGTTAAAGGAAAATGTGTTAAATCTATGAAAAATATTTTTAATATTTTCTCTGAAGATATAAAGCTGGACATAAATAAATGAAAAATACAATGTTAATAAAAATAAATTCTACTACTTCCTATGAGATTTCTAGCAAGTGCATTTGATTTTTAGTTATACAAATTGACTCTTAAGTTCATATAAAGACAAAACAAAACAACACAAACAAAAATCCCCCAAGAATATCCAGGAAAAAACTGGAACAAAAAACAATGAGGAGGGGCCTGTCAACCCAATATTTAAAATACATTAAGCCTTCATAATTAAACTGGTATTAGAGCTGGTTCATATGAACAAATATGCTGACAGAGTAAAAGAAAGGGTTCAGATAGCAAATTAAAATATGTACAAACTTGCTATGCAATAAAGACATAAAACATGGAAAAATTTTTTAAAGATTTATTTATTTATCATATACACAGTGTTTTGCCTGCATGTACACCAGATGAGGACACCAGATCTTGTTACAGATGGTTGTGAGCCATCATGTGGTTGCTGAGAATTGAACTCAGGACCTTTGGAAGAGCAGGTAGTGCTCTTAACCTCTGAGCCATCTCTCTAGCCCTGGAAAAAACATTTTAAAAAATATTTTATTTAAGTTTAATTTATGTGCATTTGGTGTGAGAGTGTCAGATCTTGGAATTACAGACAGTTGTGAGCTGTCACGTGTGTGCTGGGAATTGAACCCGAGTCCTTTGGTAGATCAGGCAGTGCTCTTAACCACTGAGCCATCTGTCCAGCTCAAAACATGGGAAAATTTTAAAATAAATTATTTTGGGATATTTGAGTACTATTTCTGTGCGCGCGTGTGTGTGTGTGTGTGTGTGTGTGTGTGTGTGTTGACGGTGGTGGTGGTGGTGGTGGTAGGTGTCTCTGCAAACACCAGGGCTCGTAGAGTAAAGCCCCATGATCCGATGGTTCAGGCTTCTAGTGTCTGATGCCAGGTTTATTGTAAGCATGTGTAAGCGCAGTACAATTTGGAAAAATGCTTCCTGGTGTGCAATCCCCCGTGCACGAGGAGAAAACTCTTCTCAGAGTACATGTTACTTCCTCCATGAAGATGGCTCCTAGAGAAAGGCTACATGTGTCATCCTAAGGGCCTAGGGGTAGATTTGCTGTGGTCCCCATCATACAGAGAGCACAGAGGTCATCTGAGCTATTAGTCACCACGTCAAACAGAGAGCACAGAGGTCATCTGAGCTATTAGTCACCTCCAGCCATGGTTGGGGGAGCTTGGGGGAGCCCCTGGCCACACAGATAATGCAAAGGTGACCTACACTGTTTAGCCACCCTGGTCTTGCTTGTGGGAGCTTGGTTTGGCCTGGCCCTGCAGATAGCACAGATGACCTGGCTGTTAGCCACCTCCATTCCCAGCTGCATGGGTGGAAAAACAGGTGTTTAACATTCCTGGTTTCTCTAGGGCTGTTGCGTAACAAGGACCTTTGTTCTCCCAGGCACTATTTGGGGTGGGTGGGTAACGTAGAATCCATAGTTATAACATTACCCTAAGATTAAAAACCCCACCTAGGTCAGTTAAACAGTGCAGCAAGAATGAAATCCTGGAAGAATTTGTGGGTAGATCTCTGTAACGGATCCACAGGGGTAGTGGGCAAAGCATTTTTATGACTCCAAATCCAAAATCAGGAGGCTGCTATGACATAATTTTAAAATGTGCGTGACCAGAGCACTATTAGAAAGGCCAAAGGGAAAATGGTCCATTGAACATAATATTTGCCCCAGACATCATGGGGGGAAAGGTAATTTCTTTGATGCCAGAGAAATTTCTGGGAACAAAGAGACACAAATATAGCTGAAAAATTAGCCTAGCCAGGTGTGGTGGCGCACGCCTTTAATCCCAGCACTTGGGAGGCAGAGGCAGGTGGATCGCTGAGTTTGAGGCCAGCCTGGTCTACAAAGTGAGCCCAGGACAGCCAAGGCTACACAGAGAGACTGTGTCTCCAAAGACAAACAAACAAACAAACAAACAAGAATAAAAGTTAAACATCTTATAGGAAGAACTGAGGGTAAATTACAGATCACAGAAAACAAAAGGAAGCTGGGTGGTGCCGCATGGCAGGAGGCGGAGGCAGGCAGATCTGTGAGTTCGAGGCCAGCCCGGCCTACAAAACGAGTTCCAGGACAGCCAGGGCTACACAGAGAAACCCTGTGTAAACAATCAAACAAACAAACAAACCAAAATCAGACAACCTAAAGACAGAATAACTGAAAATGAAGGAATTATAACAAAAACGACCTGTGTATGCAGTAAGTAGTTTAGTATACGTGTAACGGAAGTTTCACCACGTGTGCAACTGGTGTTCACAGAGGTCAGGAGAGGCCACCAGATCCCCTGGGACTGGGGTTCCATCTCTCCAGCCCTTTTTCCATAACAAAAAAAAAAGACTAGTTTTATGTCAAGTTGACAGAAGCTAAGAGTCATCAGAGAAGGAAAGAGCCTCAGATGAGGAAATGCCTCCGCAAGACTGGGCTGGAGGCAAGCCTGCAGGGTATTCTCTTAATTAGCGTTGATGGCGGAGGACCCAGCCATTAAGGGTGGAGCCATCCCCCGGCTGGTGGTCCTGGGTTCTATAAGAAAGCAGGCTGAACAAGCCATGAGGCTTAAGCCAGTAAGCGTCACTTCCTCATGGCCCCTGCATCACCTCCTACCTCCAAGCTTCTGTCCGGTTTGAGTTCCTGTCCTGATGTCCTTTGATGATTAACAGTGATAAGGAAGCCTCTAGAGAGAATCTCTTGTGATGGCCTATCGGCTGAGGCGGGAAGTAGGAGGTGGGAGTGCTGGCAGAGAGAGGTGAATTCTGGGATAGAGGGAGGTGGGCGAGTCGCTCTCGCTAACCAGCCACGTGGCACACATAGAATAGAAAACCCGGGTAATGTAAATTATGGGCTAGTCGGGGAATGAGCCGAAGCTTATGGCCTAGGCATTTTTTTTTTCATAGATAATAAAGTCTCGGAGTCACTATTTCGGGAACTGGAGCACAGGCGAAAAACCCGACGTACCAACCCTGGGGCAAGGATTTACACAGAATCCAAGCTTAGACACTAGACCAAAAGTTCCAGGACACAGAGCCGGACACAGTTTCCTAGCAACGGAGAAGCCGTAGACTAGGCAGAGACCTCTGCTTTAGCATGGCTGTTAGGAGTACAGAGGCTAGGAGCAGAAGGCGGCCCCTTTAGACACCTCCTTCCCTGGAGCAAAGAGCTGTAGTGCAAAGCAGGAAGCTGCAGAGAGGCTGAGAGCGAAAGGTGAGGCTAAAGTCACCCCCACTTCTCTGGCTCAGAAGTGGCGGCCCAAGGCCAGGGCATGTGTGTGGGCCCAAGACTGAGATGGGGGCGGGCGGAGGCCAGGCTAGGAGCTGCTGCTGCTGCAGGCCTGATGCTATCTGTAGCTGGGACCCGAGGGAGAGTTGCACTGACCTGAGTGGGTGGAGTCCGCCACAGCACGAGGTCTGAGCTGAGCAGAAGTCAGAAACAGGCAGGAAAATCAGTCCTAGCACAGAAAAGCCTCTGAACAGGTACAAAATGCTTTAAAAATATGCTTAAATGTTAAAGAAAGAAAGGAAGCCGTATATAGACAGTCACAAAAAATAGTTTAAAAACAATTAAGCTCTCTTAAAAATAGAGTTAAGTAAAATTAAAAGGAATAAGACATAAAAATGCAAAACGTGATGACAGATTTTGGTTATCGTATTTTGTTATGCTTATCAGCATACAATTGTTTTCAATAATGACTGCAACTTTATATATCCTTTAAAGAAAAATCAGAAGAAAACAGACTTACAGAAGAAAAAGACTGAAAAATCAAGTACTGGAATGGAGGCCATCTACCAGGGATTAGAGGAGTATTTAAATCAGAATAAGGTAGCATGACAAAATCCTATCTATAGCCTACAGCGCCACCTTGTGACGAGATTGCAGAATGGCAACCCACTGAGACCTTAGATAAAGGAGCTTCAGCTATGCGCCTTCCTGGTCAACCTGGATATTATAAGTATATTAACAAGAATCAATTATTAGATGAAGGTCTATATACTGAATTAAATATATAAATTCTAAGACGTGAATGGTGGCGCACACCTTTAATCCCAGCGCTCAGGAGGCAGAGACAGGCGGATCGCTATGATTCGAGGCCAGCCTGGTCTACAAAGTGAGTCCAGGACAGCCAAGGCTACACAGAGAAACCCTGTCTCGAAAAACAAAAACTCTGCTCAATATTACCTTAGACAAATGTCACACAATAGCTTATGTTTTTCATTTTGCAGAGTTTGGAAAACTAAAAAATGTGTACCATACCATGGATTTATATTCAGAATTCCAATGGGCTTTTGCCTTGAATTCTGAAAAGGATGATTCTGAAATTGTACATTTATTAGAGGTGATGACTATCTTTAAAATGCCTTTAGAGAATAAAGCTGATGCTACTCCATGATATGCATCCAGTAAAATACAACAATATTTAGGCATTATGATATAGAAAATGTTACAGATATATCTTACAATCCTACAGAACAAATAATTGTAGAGAGATCTAACAGGACTTTAAAGGAAATGCTCATAGAAGAGAAGGGGATTATGGGGTCGCCCAGACATAAATTAAATAATGCTTTATTGACTTTAATTTTTTAAAAATTTTCAATGAGACAAACAGCACAGCTACTAAAAAACATTGAATTTTAGAAAGGACTGCTGAATTAGATCAGCCGATGGGCGTCCTGACCTCAGAATGGAAGGCAGGAACTGTGTTACATTGGAGAGGTTTTATATTTATTTCAACAGAACAAAAACTATGAATCCCACCCAAATTAATACAAATCAGATTTGACTCGGGGGAAAACCTCTGAAGATCTTGGCTGCAGGAAGAAAGAAACCAAGAAGACTAACAAAACAGGTAACAACCTGAGTTGTTGCTCTCTCTCTATGGGAATAGCTCTGAATGTCTCAGCCTCAGGACTTGTCATGCCATCCTTTCATAGGGCGTAGATGAAAAATTGGCATTACGGTTTGGTTATCCAGTCCAGACTGGCTTTAAAAAGAAAGACAGATGCCTCTCACCTGCTCGAACAAAGAGCAGAGAATCATTTTCAGCTAAATTGTGCACACTGCACATTCCACACATGTGTTTCTATGAAAGTGTATACCGCCTGTGAAAGTGTTTAAGTTTACAGGACAGAAGGACCGGCCACCGATGGAGTTGGAGCAGCCTTGACAGGATCCATCCCAAAGGATGCTGAGATGCTGAGACATGTTTGTTGCAGCATCCTTCTTGATCCAGTCACAGACTGCCTCAGTAGCTGTTTTCTCCCACCCCAAAATATGCTCAAAACAACTTAAAATGTCTAGCTAGATCATCCAGCATCACAGACTGTTCCGGTCAGGGCTTCAACTAAGCCTGCATTTTCACAGCTCATAGAGACTGATACAGCTAGCTCTCCTAAGACTTGGTCGTTATCCCAATTTTCTTGCCCCCCCATAGGAAGCATCATCCCCAAACTTCAGGAAGTGGTTTTAAGAAAACAAAGCCCATTTCCCAAAAAGGGGTGTATGGTTTTTAGTTGTTCTGTGGGTGATGGATGCTTGTCATTAAAAAGGGTTTGCGGTGGTGGTGCACGCCTTTAATCCCAGCACTTGGGAGGCAGAGGCAGGTGGATCTCTGTGAGTTTGAGGCCAGCCTGGTCTACGAAGCGAATCCAGGACAGCCAAGGCTAACACAAAGAGACCCTGTCTTGAACACCCCCCCCCAAAAAAGCATATGAAGTTCTAGTCCTTGAAAGCTACTATTACAAACTGTTTAGGATAATTAAGAAGTACAAGTTAGCCGGGTGGTGGTGGCGCACGCCTTTAATCCCAGCACTCAGGAGACAGAGGCAGGTGGATCACTGTGAATTCGAGGCCAGCCTGGTCTACAAAGGGAGTCCAGGACAGCCAAGGCTACAGAGAGAGAGAGACCGGGTCTTGAAGAAGGAAAAAAAAAAAAAAAGAAAGAAAGAAAGAAAGAAAAGAAAGAAAGAAAGAAAAAAGAAGTGCAAGTTAGTTAGTAGTAAGACAATCAAACTCATGGTCATGTTAGACACTAGTCTAAATAACTACAGGAATATGTTTCCTAGATTGAACAGATATTAGTTGGAAACAGTGTTTGCTTATTGAGATACACTATAGATAGATGGTCTTCAAAAACCTTAATGATCCAAAGCTTTTTTTGGATAGTGAGACATGCCAGCTCCTGGCAGCACCCCCATCCTACGTCAAAGAAGATGATAAGCATCAAAGAACCTCCATATGGAGCTTGCTTCAAAAGTGACAAGCTAGCCACTGGGGAAAAACTGTCTTTGCTTCAACTGCAGACAGCATGCTGTCCAAGCTGTCGGCGAGGAGGACGTGGACGAAGTTGATTGCTGAGCTTTGCCAAGGCAAGGTATGCAGTCCTTCACAATTCCTGCCTCATCAAAGTCTGTTCTATACTGAGCCAGAGTGCCGAGGATGATGCTCCGACATTGCAGAGAAAACTTGGGTGACTGACTGGTCAGGCAAACAGCTGTCTCTGTCATGTCTACAGTTTTGGGAGCTGCTTGCTCTGCACTTAATGCAAACTCAGATAATATTTATTCCTTCTCAAGTCTCTGATGGGGTTGAGTAATAGTTATAGTCTCACAATTAAGCTTAAGTTGTTTAGGATTTAAGAAAATGTTTTAAAAATATTTTTAGACTAAGTAGATTTTTTTTTAGGTTGATAAATACAAACTATGATAGAAAATGATTTAAGTACAGAACTCTTAAGTCACCAAGATATGTGGGAAAGATTAAGCTTTGTCGCAGGTGGAAGCAGTCTTGGCAGGCTTTACCCTTGGGGCACACCATAAATACCTTGTGAGAGACTGTTTGGAGCCTTCCTGGGCTTGGAATTCAGGAAGCCTACCTAGGAACCCCACCGTGGCTATTGTTTTCTTAATTGACCCTCGAAGGGAGAAGGGACCGCCCTTTGCATATGACTGGGAAGGTGGGGGAGAAAAAAAAAGAAGAGGTAGAAGGAGAGAAGGAGAAGGCACGGAGAGAGAGGAAGGGACGGGACCAGCTCGTGGGACTGAGACACCTAAGGACCCGTCCTGCCGAACGGATTCCAGGAGGTTTTAATCTTCTGTCCCTTTAACCTTTTTTTCCTTCTTGTATATGCTAGTTGGGTTGTATAATAAAGTTTAATTGTTAATAAACTGAGCCAACAAAGATAGGATAGACAGTACTTTCTTGAAAGTTGTCAAATACAAATGGGCTGGACATTGTGAATATAATTCTTGTTTGTTTGTTTTTCGAGACAGGGTTTCTCTGTGTAGCCTTGGTTGTCCTGGACTCACTTTGGTTGTCCTGGACTTACTTTGTAGACCAGGCTGGCCTTGAACTCAGAGGTCCACCTGCCTCTGCCTCTCAGAGTGCTGGGATTACAGTCGTGCACCACTATTCCTGGCTGCGAATATAATTCTTAAACGATAGTTTTCATAATTGTTCTTATTGTTTATGTTTTATTATAATAAGAGAAAGAGCCCTTTACTGGTCTAAAAGGGGGAAATGTAGAATCTCTTGTGTTCTGTATGGAAGCATCATCTGTCAATAAAAAGCTGATGGCCTATTAGCTGAGGCAGGAAATAGGAGGTGGGAGTTCCGGCAGAGAGAGATGAACTCTGGGATAGAATGAGGCAGAAGATTTGCCCCAGACCCTTAGGAAGACAGATGCGTGAAACTGAGGAGAGGCCCCCAGCCATGGGGCACATGTACAATAGGTCAAATGGCTGAAATAATTTATGAGCTAATTGGGGAAGGAGCCAAAGCCTATGGCCTAGGCATTTATTCATAGATAACAAAGTCTTAGAGTCATTATTTCAGGAACTGGGGCACGGGCAGAAAACCTGAGGTCACGGAAGTGAAGGCCAAACCAAGCCTTTCCTCCTCCACGTGCTTTGGTCATGGCGACTCGGTGCAGCAAGACAGCCCGAACTGTGAGCATAAGGTTACTGTGTAATTCAAATGCTGATTTCTGTGTCCCCAATATCTGATTGCAAGCCTTGTTCTGAAAATCTGCCTCAATGTTGTATAAACTCTGCTCACCAATTGTCCCCTGGTATGCCAATAAAGGAGCTTAAAGCCCAACACTGAGCAGGGGGAGAGAACAGGGCTGGACTTCCTGCCAGCCAGGGGAGGAGGAGCTAAAAGAGGAAGCAGGGGATTCAGCCACAGGCAGAGGTGCCGGAGAGATGAAAAAGATTCCGCTGGGGCAAATAAAGAACTAAGAAGCAAGTAACGTGGGGATTTTGGCAAAGATGGAGTCAGGATATCATAGAGGGTTAAGAACAGACTTAAACTGCTCAAGATTGTGCTGTAAAGCTTTATAAAGAAATATAAAAGTCTCAATTACTTACGTGATAGGCAAATTAAGAGAGAAACTGAGAAACAAACATAGTTATGTAAAAATAACTAACACCGAACTAAGACAGTGGGCTGTGAGAACTTTTGCCCCTGTTGGCTGATTGGGAGATGATTTGCCACAGTAGAGCTGAAGTCTGTGGTTCATCAAATCCTCCCAAATATAAAGTTTGGAGAAACCTGTGCAATCAGCACCATGAGCCAGGTACCAGAATATTCATCGCAGGGCCGTCAGTGACAGCCCGGCCTGAACAGCATCGGAATGCCACCACAGGAGAAGGCAGAGAAAGTGCTCCCAAGGCCTCAGGCCCTACTCAAAGAACTACAGCAACTAAGGAATGCTGGGAGTGGGAGAAACAGTCTCCCTCACCCCCAGCCCCCAGCCCTGGGAAGAGCACATTAATTGGTTATCCAGTACCAGATGGTCAGCCCTGAAAACAGGCATGTGAGTAACATTATACAGGTTGAGCTGGTTGTACTTATATATTTAGAAACAACAACAACAACACACACACATTAAAAAAAAAAAAAGAGGCCACAAATTTGAAAGAGACCACGGAGGAGTATACAGGAGAGTTTGGAGGGAGGAAAGGGAAGGGGGAAGGGATGTAACTATAATCTCAGGAATACGCAGAATAATATTTTTTAAACCCCAGTATGGCACATTCCATGCAACAGAACACAAGAGATGAGACAAACAAACCTCGGCCCCCGGTGACTTTGGTGATCTTTACAAGTATGCTGTGCAGAAGCAGCAATACTGAAGCTCCGCCATGATTCCATTCCTATAAACCTGAAAGGAGTGAAGGCAGAGGGCAGGGAAAGGTCACGGCTGCAGCCGTGGGAGGTCTCCGGAACTGGCTCAGAGTGTGCAGACAGAGGCTCAGTGCATTTTCTAGAAGACTTTCGTTATTAGTGAAAGGGGAGGAAATGTAGGGGGCTGGGCAGGGTGGGCGAGGAAGGGGACACATGGAAGGGAAAGTGTTTGTGGACCCTGGAAACAGAAGTGTTGGGAGCGTCTGGGTGTGCAGCCATCCCTCTGTGCACAGCAGCTTCAGGGTTCATGGTTACCCAGCAGGTAGCCAGGGTGTGGTGAGAGCTGAGCTCAGAGGCAAGAAAGGGTTCAAAGGGTTCTTTGCTGTCAGAAATCAGCCGCAATGCTGTCTTCTGGCTTTTAATGCCCCCTGGAGGGAAGATTCTTAGTCCTTCTCTCACTCTTTCATCTTTTTCCACATGCTTTTTAAAATCTCGCCTAAGGTCCTTCTTCCCTTGTTGCTGGGTACCAGCTGTTGCTGAAATGGGAAATGTCATGAAACCCGGGAAAGCGGTGCTGGTCCTGGACGGATTCTACTCTGGATGCCGTCGTCGTGAAGACCATTGGTGATGGTACCTCAGACCATCCTTACAGCCATGTCCTGGTGGCTGGAATTGATGGCGGTTCCTGAAGAGCAACAGCTGCCACGAGCAAGAAGAAAATCAAAGCCAAGAGATCAAAGCTCAAGCCCTTTGTGAAGGTTTATAACTACAGTCACCTCATGCCCACAGGGTACTCTGGATATTCCCTTGGACAAAACTGTTGTCAACAATGATGTCTTTAGAGACCTAGCCCTGAAGTACAAGGCAAAGTCAAGTGTAAGGAACAAACACAGGACAGGGAAGAACAACAAATGGTTTTTTTAGAAGCTTCACTTTTAGGTATATTTTCCTTTCCACCATTAAATTTTTTTAAAAGATAAAATCTTGCCTAAAATCTGGGTATGGTGGAACACATCTTTAATCTCAGCACTTGAGAGGTAGAGGCAGGCAGATCTCTGTGAGTTCCAGGACAGCCTGATCTACATAGGGAGTCCAGGACAGCAAGCAAATTCTGCTAACAGCTTGCACCTTTCCAGGAGGAAGAGAAAATAAAGCTAGCTTGCTTCAGAGTTCAAATTTCACTGAGAAGTTTTTCTCTCTTGACTTCCTGCCTTCCTTATCTTAGGCCTCAAGTTATGACGTTAGGTTTCAAATGACATTATGATCCATCTCCGTTTCTTTGAGCTTTTCTCTGCAATCTTTTTCTATGAAAGAGAATGTCCCCCCAAGCATTAATAAAGGTCACAAGTATGAGAAGGAGAGGTATTATGCCCCACAGACCTTATTGAAACTTCAGACATTTAAGTATGAGTTATTTGAACAGGTTTTGTTTTTTTTTTTTTTTTTTTGTCTACCACACCGGAAGTGTCATGGCTAATAGCCTGCCGTGTTGAGCGACGCCACTGGTGCCTCGGGTAAAGGAGAGTGGATTTTAATAACAGGAGCGACTGGAGGAGAGTGTGCAGTAATGGTGACGACGGAGGAACCCTTGGGGCGACCCTCTGAGGAGAATCTGGTCCCAGTTTAATTCACTCGATCCAGACAGTCACCAGCAAATTTCATTTAAAGTTTGCCTCTGCTTCTCGGAGACCTGGATAAATCTGTGGGAAGCAAGAGGCTTTATTGAGATTGGCCACCTTGGGCTATTTCGAGACTAACCTCAGTCCCTGGAAAGTCGCTTTTCTGAGCCACAATTGATGCTTGATTCGATTCAGTTTTGCAGTCCTGCGGAGACTTAGCTTTTTATATCCTCTGTCATCTGTTGGGCCATTGTGGCGAGTCCTTGTTTGGTTTGATTTTAGAACAGGCAGGAAGAGGTGTGAGCAAGGGACGTGAAGGCCTCCGTTTTTTCACAGTCTTTTGACTGTGTACAATGCTTGGCTGCTGTCAAGGTGGCTCCATGTGTGAAGGTTCTTTCTGCTAAGCCTGCTGACCTGAGGTTAAAGGAGAGAACCAGCTCCTGCAAATTGCCTTTTGATCTCCAACAGGTACTTTTGAGCTTGTGTACAACCCCATAAACAAACAAACAAACAAACAAACAAATAAACACTAAGATATTTCACTGTTAGGCCTAGTAGTGTACATTTGCAATCCCAGAACCCAGAACCTTGAAACAAGAAGGTCAACAGTTCAAGGCCATCCTGGGCTACACATCAAGCCCTGTTTTGTGTTTGTCTTTTTTAAAGTATTTGTTCAGGAACACAAAGATGCCCTTAGACTCTGACAAATGAGAAAGGGAGTTTTTGGTGCACACATCACATTACACAGGCAGAGTTATAACTCCTTTACACTCGGGCTGAAGCTGTGAGAAGTAATTTGTCAAGAAAAGTTGCCCCCAATGAACTAGAAATTATCCTTCTGAGTGATAATTCTAAAGACTCCCCCGACCCCCTTCACCCCTGCCCCTGGAAAATCCCCCCTCGATTATACTGGTCTCTTATTAACCACAGGTAATTCTCCCACCCCCGCCAAGCAAGGATAGGGTTAGTGTCTAGAGCATCCTAGTAAAGCAATTTTCACTCACACAGATTAACCCCAAACATTAATTACATGGACATCCCGACCCGTCTTTTGTTTTCCTCTGGGACTTCACAAGCCAGGTCTCTGTCGAATTGCATTTTCTCAGCGGCCTCTTCCAGGTCTCCACAGAACAGTTCACCAGGCTCTACGTACTTTTTCAGCCCAAAGTTCCAAATGCTTCTACAGTGCTCTCCAAAAAAAGCCTGGCTAGGTCCATCACAGCGACACCCTACACCTGGTAACAATTTCTTTCCTAGGTGGCTCGTTTCCATGTTCACATTCAGCTGTCTTGCTTTAAAAAAACTTTTTTTTTTTTTTTTTTTTTTTTTTTTAATTTTTGGCTTTTTCAAGACAGGGTTTCTCTGTGTGGCCTTGGCTGTCCTGGACTCGCTTTGTAGACCAAGCTGGCCTGAACTCACAGCGATCCACCTGCCTCTGCCTCCCGAGTGCTGGGATTAAAGGCCTCAGCTGCCTTTCTTATATAACCCAGAATCATCTCCCAATGCTGGCGCCACCCACAGTGGGCCCTTCCTCCCATAAATTAGCAACCAAGAAAGTGTCCCAGAGGACAGTCAGGGGGCCAGCCATTCCTCAATTGAGGTTCTGTCCTTCCAGGTGTTCTTAATTTGTGTCAAATTGAAAAAACAACAAACAGGTGCTGAGAGAGTCAACACAGCTTCATAAGTTATATTGGCGATTATTGTCTGGGGATTTTAGATTAACCTGTAGCAGCTAGACTTTCAGTTGACCTTGACTTTAGTGTGTTTTTCTAGTCCAGAAGTGTGTTTATCAGATTTATTGTGCAAAAGTAGACCAGCTATCTCAGATGGGGATAGATAACCAAGATCAGAGAGGGGAAAACAGCAGGGTGCACTCAGAATTGCAGTTTTCATGGCAATGTGATACTTAGGCCTGGGCACACATAATGGAGGAGACTACCTTTATAGCCCAAGGCCTCTTCTCCCTACACACTCATCAGTGGGAGATGGAAGAATGGTAACAGCTACATTGATACCCAGACCAAGGTAGGAAGCAGGAGACCATGCAAGACACCCACCCTGCCCTGCCCCAATGAGCAGTTCCTCTGAATGGTTTAGTAATATGGGGGACTCATCCCAATGACCCAGCCTGATAGCCCAGCCAGCCAGCGAAGGCTCTATTCCCTGTATACACCACTCTTAATTTCCTGAGACTAGACCTGTCTGTCTTCCCATCTCTAATTTTTATTTTGGTTTTTTGAGACGGGGGTTTCTCTGTATAGCCTTGGCTGTCCTGGACTCGCTTTGTAGACCAGGCTGGCCTTGAACTCATAGCGATTCACCTGCCTCTGCCTCCCGAGTGCTGGGACTAAAGGCGTGTGCTACCACGCCCGGCCCCATCTCTAATTTTCATGCAGAATTTATGAAGTGATCTGTTTATTTTATTTTTTAAATCAAACACAACCGGTGCTTCCTCCTTGTTGGCATAAGGTTACGGTGTAATTCAAATACTGATTTATATCCGGACCGCCCCCCCCCCCCGCTCCCCCCACCAATATCTAGTTGCCATCCTTGTTCTGAGAATCTCTTGTCTCAATGTTGTATAAACACTGCTCCCCAATTGTCCCCCTGATATGCCAATAAAGCAGCTACAGCCAATTGCTGAGTAGGGGAAGAGATAGGGCTGGACTTCCTGCCAGCCAGGGGAGAAGGATTAGAAGAGGAAGTGGGGGATTCAACAACAGGTAGGTATCCAGGAGGGACCAGGAGAGAGAGAGAGAGGAGGAGGAGGAGGAGGAGGAGGAAGAAGAGGAGGAGGAGGAGGAGGGAGAGAGAGAGAGAGAGTGCTCAGCAAGGAAAGCTATAAAGTGCAAGTACCTCTGGGATGTCTGCTGAGAGGAAGCCAAATTAGCTTAGAGGGTTAAGAATAGAGTGAAAACTGCTCAGTTCTTGTGCTGGGATGCTTGTTAAAATATTATAGTAGAGTCTCAGTTATTTGTGTGATAGCCAGATTAGTAGAGGAACTGAGGGGAAAAAAACCTCACAACATTAGCCCCTCCCTGTATTTTCAAGTCCCCACCTACCCTCTCAAATGTCTGACCTGGAACTGGACTGGATCAGCCACACCCCTGGACCTCTGCACCTGCTTCCCATGATCTTCGGTGCTTCTCCAGTAACTTCCCCTCCCTCTTGTCCCAGACCCCTTGTGCCCTCTGTGTCCTGCATGGTCAGAGCCTCTGGTCGACATGGTATTCTGATGCTCAAAGCCTTGACATGCACAGTACCCACAATAATAGTGGCAAAGGACCTTGTGTGATGACATAACCCAGCTCCTGCTGTGTGGGCTTATTTGGCAGCAGAGATGGGGACAGGGCTAGTGTCCAGAGGCTAAAGGCAGGGAACACACTTGAGGAGAACGGGCAAGATAGAACCTTTCATTGGACCACGGTAGGAAGCCTCGGAGCATGTCAGTCTTTTCTTGTGGGAGGGATGCACAGCAGGCCTGAACTGACAAAGCTCTGGGAGCCTTTGCTCTGGTGTGATCAGGAAGCATTCTGGGTAAGCTCAGCTGTGTCTTGCCTCTGTTCCTAGTTTTCCTGTAGTTCAAGAAATAGAACAACAGACATTTGCACGTGATCACATGTGTGTCATGGTGAGCCCTTGGGAGTCAAATGGTAACGTGTGGGCACTGGTTTTCTCCTTCTACCATGTGGGTTTCATAGATCAAACTCAGATTACTAGGCTTTGTTGTCTACATTAAAAAAAAAAGTCTGAATGAGCCTAGGGATGCCTAGGATGAGCTCTCTGCTCCTCTATGAGCCAGAAATGTAGGGCTCATGTAGGGTTTATTAACCGTGTATATCGCACATGGCAGAGGTGAGAGCAATAACAATACTGCATGGTGCGTGTGTGTTAATGTGTTTACATATTTGTGTTGGGAAATTAAAATTCTCAGATCTGTCCAATATGTATGTCTTAGGTTATTTATTTAAACCCTGGTACTGTAAGATATTTTAATTTGCTTTTTTTTAGGGGAGGGGCAGGGTTCAAGACAGGTCTTTTTGAGTAGCCTTGGCTGTCCCAGACTCACTCTTTAGACCAGGCTGGTCTCGAACTCACAGTGGTTCTGGAGCCTCTGCCTTCCAAGTGCTGGGATTAAAGGTGTGCGCCACCACACCCAGCCCCTTTGCTTTTGTTTTAATAGCAGTAGAAGGGGCCACAAAAATTCCCCTTCATCACCAAGACACAGAACCAGGGCAACTCAAGAACACACTGGCTTTTTACAGAACTACTAGTGTCCAACTTTCATTCACACTTAATTTCTTCTATCTTTATTTCTATCGTTAATTTATTTCTTCTTCCTAGATTCTTGTAAACTTGCGGTTGTGATCACTTGGCTTTCTCATTTACCAAAGTGATACTGGTGGGCTGCAGCCCACAAGGTGACAACCCTCCCGATCTATGTAATCTCCTAAATAGAACCAAGTTTTCTTCTTCCTTCTCTTCTGCTACTCTGCCCTTTAAATAGGGGAAAGGAGTCTTCACGAAGGACAGGGGCGTTTAGTAGACATCTAAGCATGGACACGGGGGCAGTGGCCTCACAAACATTAATTCACAGTGGTGTGGCAGTGCAGTGTTAACTCAGATTTAGAAACGCCACAGTCCGGTACCCCAACACATCAAGAAAATGACTCAGCGGAGGACTCCGAATCCTTAAGTGCTGAGACGAAATTGTATCCAGGTCTTTTGAAGTCCACTGTGTGTGGACTGGAGAATCAGGAGGAAAGCAATGGTACTTGGTGGCTCTTTTTTAAGTATCCATTCCACAAACACATTAAGCATCTGCTTTCTGCGTCTCAGACGCTATTTTAAGCGCTGGGAATTCCGTGATGGAGGGAAATCTGTTGTTAATGGAGTTAACATTCTCAAAATTTAAGTACTTAGACTCACCATTCTCAAAAGCTCACAACAATTTGGGTAGAAACAGTTGGGTCCCATAAGGGACAGAATCGCACGTTGAGCTTTCTGGAGCGAGGGAAAACTGGTTTATGCAGAAAGCTCGGAGAGGCGGAAATCTGCCCTGCCCTCCTCCCTCTGCACCGCGGGGCCTGGCGCGGGGCGGTCACCTCGCTTGGGATTATAAACAATCGCCTCACTACCCAGTCCTGCAGGCTGCTGGAGGAAGGATCTGACTCTCAAGCCATCCTCCAAGGAAGGAATGCGGAGAGCTGATGAAAAGCCTTCCCAGGCATTCTCTCTGGCTTGCGGGTGGGGGCGTGCAGCGAACTGCTCTCTCATGCTGTCCTATTAAACACTGCAGCCACAGGCTCTTTGCAGCTTCTCTGAGGCCACTGCAGAGTCCCTGCCACACCCGTTAGCCCATATAACAGAGCTTCACTGCAGCCTCGGAACCCTTTTCCCCTTTCTTCTTCACTTCCTTGTTGCCATGGAGACATACGTCATTTACGTGCCGTGCGTCGCCTTGGAAACGAGGGAGCAACCGTGGCGCTGCCGGGAGACCCGCCCCTGCCGCTCCAGCCGCACTCGCGGGCGCTGCTGGTGGATGGCCAGGGGGGAGTCCCGCGACCAACGCGCTGCGGGTCGCTGTCTCAACCCCGATCCCTCTGCGAGCGCTTCTGTGACCCGGCGAGCCTGTGTGCATTCTCTGCCGGTGTTTGTCCGGAGGGCGGCGGGGACATAGGCATCATTCGGGAGGCGAGCTGGCAGGGCACTTTTGCTCCTGGGCAAGCCCGAAGACGCTGGCCCCGGGACCCTAGACGGGTCTTCGCCCGACTCTTCTTGGCCCTTCCTGCCCGCACCCTCTGCCTGGGGCCCGCTCTCTTCACGTCGGCTCCCCACCCCTCTAAGGGAGCCTAGGTGGTGTCCCTGGGCTCCACCCGGTCCCTCACGGGACCTCTTTCCCGCTACACCCTTCCCCCACCCTGGAGTCCCGGCTGGACGCGACCCAGAGCTGCCACTGCCCGCTTCTGCCACTCAATGGAGGACAGTCTGCTGGAGATCATGACCAAGGACGGCGGCGACATGCCGGCGCCTCTGGAGGTGTCCACAGTGCCAGCCGTGGGGGACGTGATCTCTGGGGAGTATAACGGTGGCATGAAGGAACTGATGGAGCACCTGAAGGCCCAGCTGCAGGCCCTGTTTGAGGACGTGAGGGCCATGAGAGGGGCACTGGATGAACAGGCCTCGCACATCCAGGTTCTGTCGGACGACGTGTGCGCCAACCAGCGGGCCATAGTCTCCATGTGCCAGATTATGACCACCGCGCCCCGCCAAGGAGGCTTGGGCGTGGCCGGAGGCAAGGGGAGCTTTCCCAGTGCTCCCCACGAGCAGGAGACACCTTCACCTGGGATCGGAGAAGGCGGCTTGCTGGGTCCCGATCCTGGTGAGGAGGACGAGGACGAAGAGGAGAAAGAGATGCCCAGCCCCACCACACCCACCAGTCACCTCGAGCGATCTGAGAGCCCCTGTGCTGGTCTCCTTGGGGAGGATGGGCCACTTGTGGAACCCCTCGACCTGCCTGACATTACCCTGCTGCAGCTGGAGGGTGAAGCCTCTCTGTGAGGGGGACCCCCACCAGGGCACCAACTACTCGGGCTGGCTTTGGGTTTCCAAGTGCTTCACGCGAGGGAACTGAACAGTGCGGTGCAGTGTTCTTCACTCCAAACGTGGTTCTTATAGGTCAGGGAGAGAGACTCCCTCAAAGAAGGATTTGTAAGGTGAAGGACTTTGGAAGCATCGCGAATCCTACCCAACCATGCATCATAACAAACTGCAGAAAGGTGAGGTTCCCGGGGAGGAAGTGTCCATCTCTGGACTCCCATCCATCCCCTTACCGTGCCCTTTTCCCTCTTCCCAGGAAACAGGAGGACCATTGAATTATGTAAATAAAATTCTGCTTTTTCTATACTGAAAAAGGACTCATCTAGGACTTTGGCAAATGATCTCTGTTTACCTAGAAATTAAGGAGTTGGGGTATTCTGTTCTGGCAACAGGAAATGTACCCCTTTGCTGAAATCCCAAGATAGACAGTGCTCTGCAGCAGCCTCTCCCTCTCACAGATCTCTGCGGCTGCTGATTGGTAAAAGGGAGCTTCAGGAGGCAGCTGCAGCCCTAGGAATCTGGGTGCATGGGGTTCCAAGGGCCCCTGGGCTGGGAGGAGCTGGCTATGAACGTGCACGAAGACACAGTAGTTCAAGCTCTGGCATTTCCCATGCAGAGCTGGACCCTGCCCTGTCACCGACTTCATCTGGGCTTGCTTTTTCCACTCACCTGGGCCTAGAAAACAAAGTGCCCAGTTCACAGGCAGAGACTTGAGGGCTGCTCAGCAACGGCCCAGATTTAGGGGATGTGTGAGGAACTCTTGGGAGGGGGGAGGGGCTGCAGGCAAAAACAAACAAACAAACAAACAAACAAACAAACAAACACAAATCCCAACCTTCTCTTTTCTGGCTATACTTGCTAGCTTCAGTTCCTTTTTTCTGTCAATATGTCACTACCCTCTGCTTTTTGGTGTTGCCTCCATAATGTCTTGTGTTACCTGTGTCCACTTGTGTAGCAGTAGTGTGTGAGCCCTCAGGGGCAGGGCTTGCGGCTCTAGTATTAGGTTCCAGGGGTGTTTCAGACCTGTCTGTGAGCCCCAGGCGGCGCTTTCCCCTCTCTTTTCCCCTTTGTCCCCCCCCCCCCCCAGGGCATGGAGCATGTGGCTGTCCTGAGGTTCTTAATTGATGTGCCTCCTCTCTTCTCCCTCCTGAAGTGGTGACTTTGTGTGCTCTTTCCCCGCCTTTGTGTATGCTTTCTCAATGCTTTCCTTGGTGTCAACCTTAATAAAAAAAAAAAAGGCGTCATCTCCCCTCTTGCTGATTGGTACTAAGGGGACGTAAGGGTGGGGCTTCTGGGTCCACTGTTGTGGATCAGGGCTTACTTAGCAGGACATTTAGGGACCATGCCTTTTCTCCTCTCTCCTTGCCTCCAGTCCCAAAGAGTTACCTGACCTTGTCCTGGTTGGGACAAGCATTGCCAGCTCTGCCCTCTTTCCCTTCTGCCCCGGACCTTGATCCAAAGTGGACTGGAAAATGCAGAGGTCTGAATGGACATACCCAGCTAATAAGAGGTTTTGGTAGCCACACCTGCAAGAGACTTCTTTGCAGTGAAGCATGTCCCTTCATCAGCCCTGCCCAAGGGTGACTTCTGAATGAGAGCGCTGGCCCAGCAGGCATGACACCTGTTCTAGAGATGGAGTGGGAGTCAGTGGGAGTCACTGTTCTGGAGGGGTTGCCCGGGATTTCTGGAGTGACACATCACTAAGGAAACCACAATAACTGCCTCCGGCCTCTAGTGGCAGATGCCGGCAAGGTGTTCCCCGGAGTCAACTCTGACATCATCTCCAGGCAGCTCCCTTGGGTGACGGAGTTTTCCTGAGGCTGCCCCAGAACAAAGGTTCTCTCTCTCTCTCTCTCTCTGTCTCTCTCTGTCTCTCTCTCTCCCTCCCTCCCTCCCTCCCTCCCTCTCTCTCTCTCTCTCTCTCTCTCTCTCTCTCTCTCTCCTCTCTCTCCCCCCTCCCTCCTCCCCCGTTTCTCTGTGTGTGTGTGTGTAGCATGTAAAATTGCTCTGTTACAAAGAGAGTTAAAGGGCACAGGTGTGGGTTTGAATCTTTAATTCCAGCGCTGAATTGACTGCCTGAGATTTGGTTTTCAGAATGCATATGATAGGAATAAAAACTTGGGGAGACAAATGTACAACTCCTGGGCAGTCTTGTGTAAATGTTAGTTTCTTTATCGTTCTCCTGGGGGTGGCAAATGACTCCTTCAGGAAAGCAAAACCATGCCGGGAAGGTCCTGGAGACTTTTAAATTTTATTTATTTATTTTGTTTTTTTTCGAGACAGGGTTTCTCTCTGTAGCCTTGGCTGTCCTGGACTCACTTTGTAGACCAGGCTGGCGTCGAACTCACAGTGATCCACCTGCCTCTGCATCCCGAGTCCTGGGATTATAAAGGTGTGCACCATCACTGCCCTCTCCCTGCCCCCCCCCTTTTTTAAAGGTTTACTATTTATGTGTTTGCGCGCACATGTGCATGTGGTGTAGTGTCAGATTCCTGCATCTCGGGTCCTGGCAGGTGTGAGCTATTTGCCATGGCTTCTGGGAAACATGGCCTCTGGAAGTGCAGCAGTGCTCGCAATCGGTAGGATGTTTCTCCAGCCCTTATCATGCGGGCCAACTCTGTACTGCTCCCTTTCCTTTCCTTTCCTTTCCTTTCCTTTCCTTTCCTTTCCTTTCCTTTCCTTTCCTTTCCTTTCTCACTCCCTTTCTCTCCCTCTTCCTTCCTTCCTCCTTCCCTTTTTTTCTTTTTGAGACAGGATCTCACCAGATAGTCCTGGACGGCCCGGAACTCACTATGTGGAACAGGCTGGCCCCAGACTCACAGAGATTTGCCTGCCTCTGCCTCTTGAGTAAACTCTCTTTTAATATAATCTCTCCTTATATAAAGAACCCTTCCCCTTGAGGGCAGAATTAAGAAAAAGGTCACGGTTAGCTTCTCAAGATAGCATGGGCCTTATATTTTAAGCAAAAGGAGCTATGAGGCAAAAAGGCTAGCCTTGAAGTAGACAGCGCTTGGGTAATCTGTGCTGGGGCCCCAGGAGAACAGCTCCAGTACACAGCTGGGACTGGGGCATAGGTTTCTGCTACAGTTTAAACATTCAGCATCGATTACCATGGCGTTGATCAGTTATTTAGCTCCAGTATTATCTCCCAACAGCTATATGAAGTAGAAGCCGTTATTCTTACATAAGAGCTCAGAAACAGATGTAAAACTTCAAGGTCACAGGCTGGATTTTGACAAAGCCAGGATCTCACCTTGAGATACTTGGATTTAAAAGAGCCTTAGCTCGAAACTATCTTTCTAATTGTTCCATTATTTGGGGGGCTTCAAGGAAATCAACCTCATTTTAGTCAGTTTTCACCACCGCAGTTCAGGTTTGGTTCGTGACCTCTCTCAGCCCTGAGTGGGTGGTGGAGCTCTGACTGCCTGGACCGGCTGCTGGAGGTGCTTGCAGGCGCTCCCTCCCTAGGTGAGCTCGCTTTCTCTCCCTTCTAGCTCAGATCCTCCATGGTTTGACCTAAATCCCAAAAAGCAGCATAGCCTATTTAGACGCCAAAGAAAGTTCTGGTTGAGTTCTTTAGCCACTGACTGCAGTTCTAATCCTATGCACGCTATCCTTGGTTATTCCCTGCAAGTCCAGATAGATAAAAATCTTCCTAGAAAAGCTCTTCTTCTTCTTCTTCTTCTTCTTCTTCTTCTTCTTCTTCTTTAACTTATACTAGCATCTCAGAGATGCTGCCCAGGTCGCCTCACTCTCCCCTGTTCCACCTTCTCTACTTCCCAGTGGCCTCTGAGGTTTCTTTTTCAGACTGTTGGTAAGTGGGTTTCAGCTGGAGTTTCCCACCCAGGGTTTATAGCAGGCGTCACTGTTGAATTTCAGAAAGCCACACCATTGGAAATTAAATGCAAAATCCTGCAAATACATATTTTCTTTCTAGAGAAAGGGTTGTTGTTTCTACTTAATCCTTAAGGAGTAAGAATCAGGCTTTTGTAAAAACAATGCTAAGAGACGTCGGGTAAAGTGTAATGAAACTTTTTAACTCAAAAGACACCAACAAAGAAACGATCTGTGCGAGGCTGGCACTTCCAGCAAGCCTTGCCTCCTGGAGCCTCCGAGTAGTTCCTGCCCAGAACTGAAATCATCCTCTCCATCTGATTCGCCACACGATGAATTTTAAGTACATTAACACCGATCAGGTGCTACAGCCCTGCCTCTCATCACTTCCAAATCTGTAACATTAGAAGTGTCTCAAAGTGCTGCAGATGCCTGAGGGGTTAAGAAATGTCTGAGTTCACCTCTATTCACCCCAGATGGGACCCCAAAGACAGACTGATGAACAAACAACATCACCCAGGTCGAGATTGGTGAAGTAGCAAGTTTATTGGGCTGTTTAACAGGGGGAGCAGCGGGTGACTCCAAGCTATCAGAAACAGCCCACCCCCAGCATGGGTGGCTGCTCCCGAGAGCTGCATCCATGGAGTTCCTTGCTTTGCTTGCAGGCAGCTCCCAGGAAGAGTCTCTCCCACACCAGTAAGCAGGGGTGGGTCCTGTGAAGTCAGAGCCTCTCTCCTCCCTTCAGGGAGACACATTTTAATTGAAATAACTACATAACCATCTGTGGCTTCAAGCTAAACTTTCCTGTTTGGGGCCAACCCAACCCCATATACAACTCATTAGAACTCCCTGTTTCTAGAACGCCCATCTCTAATCTGCCTAAGGTTCTCTCAGAGTCGGTTTTTAATCTCAAAGACAAGGCCCGTACAGTTTTGTGGAAATAAGCTGCAACTTTAGCCTGACACAGCATAACTCTGCTCTTGGAGATTAGTCAGTTGCTCCCCGGTGACACAAACTGCCCTTCTGCACGGCGCGCAGATTTACGGGCTCTCAGTAGTGGTGCACATTATGGTTTCTGCTTTACATTTGTAAATGGAAGTTCTCCTACACCTAAGCCACAGCACTCTGCAAGTGTATGCCTGCACACCTCACAAGACATATAACTTCTTGCACCGAAAGGCAGCTTTTCATAAACATCCCCCCCTATCTAAATGACTAGAAATAGACATTCATTCAGGGTGCCTACTATAGTTGGGATATTGAAACACAAAAGAAATGCTCATCAAAGACTTGAGAGGCTGTGACCATATAGTGGAGGAAGGAGGTCCCTTTCTGTCACAGACCTAGGGGAGGGGAAAAGGGTGAAAGAGGGAGGGAGGAACAGGAAGATAAAAGTGAGGGGATAACAATTGAGATGTAATCTGAATAAATTAATAAAAGGGAACTGTTCACCAAGCTTCTATTCTAGCTAGCATTGCCCCCTCTTATCCCACATGGTCCTCAGAAGGTGAATTCCCTCTGAAAAACAGCTTTTCTGCCGGGCAAGCACTGTGTTTAGAGAAGGAACCCAGCCCTGTAAATAGTGCTGTCATGGCGCCACCTGTCGGGGGAACAGAGAACCTCAGAGAGAATTGATGTCCTTCACATCAGGACTGGCAAATGCCTCCTAAAGGCTTGGCCCGTGCCTTATGGTGGGTGGCTGGGAGAGACAGCAAACCTGAGTAAATAGTGTGGATTTGAAGAATATAAAAGGCAATTGCAATAAATTAACTGCTTCCCCCCTCAGCTACCACCACTCCAAAAATTAGTCTTAAACCAGAGTTCTGAATATTTTCCTTAACCATCTGCAACTTCTCCCCAGTGCTCCCCATGTTAAATATAAAATATGATGATGATGATGATGATGATGTGTGTGTGGGTCAAACTTCTCTCTAACAAGGACCTGCCATACCCCCCACCCCTGTTTCATTCCCTGGTTGCTTTTTGTTTGTTTGCTTGTTTTGTTTTGTTTTTCAAAACAGGGGTTTCTCTGTGTAACAGCCCTGGCTGTCCTGGAACTTGCTTTGTATCCCATGCTGGCCTCGAACTCACAGGAGTCCACCTGCCTCTGCCTCCCTAGCTACCTTTTAAAGACTGTCTTCCCTCATCAGAAGCTCAAATCGTCCAACTCAGTGCTGCAGATGACTCTCACGTGTATCCTGCTCCCTCCGGCCCCGGGCGAGAAGTCTGGATGCATCTCCATTCCAGCAAAGACGGGCACAACTTCATCTCCTGAGTGAGGAAGTCCGAGTCACGGGCACTGCTTGTCTGTCTCCCCTGGCTGTTTCCTCTCACGCTGCCTGTGGGAAATCTCCAGAGATACTATGCAACCCTTTTCGATTATGAGTTTGTACTTTTATTTCTAAGAACAAGGCTCACATTTTTTTTTCTTTTTTTCTTTTTGGTTTTTCGAGACAGGGTCTCTCTGTGTAGCCTTGGCTGTCCTGGACTCGCTTTGTAGACCAGGCTGGCCTTGAACTCACAGCGATCCACCTGCCTCTGCCTCCCGAGTGCTGGGATTAAAGGCGTGCGCCACCACCGCCCGGCTAAGGCTCACAATTTTAATCGAATTCCTTAGCAGGTAAAGTCAGAAGGAAGTGAACTTGGCCAAAGTGTGCTGTTCCTCGTCCTCTGGCGACGCCTTCATCTGGCTGCATCTGGTACAGATCTTTACTTTTCGACCCGGTCCTGTCCTTGTCATCTGGTTCAAATCCTCCCCCATTCTTTAAGTCCCTCCGGGGCTCCCGTAGATATACAGACATGTGGCCCTGTCCTCCTCAGAGTGGCCACGTCCTTCTGTTCATTCCTGTTTGGAGGACAATAACTTTATCTGTCTTGTTTCTACTCCTTGTGCGCTTTCATTCAACCCTGAGTACACTAGTCATCATGCTTAGGGTCTCTGGGGGTGTCTACCAAGGACTTGGGGTAACCGCTGATTGAGTGGCACCTTATTTCAGGATCCCCGAAGAAAGGAAAAAGCACCGCCAATAACGGCCATTGTTTCCTTATTTAAAGTTCCATTCTTATCGAAATATCTTTTACTCCTAATTTGAAAAGGAACTTTAAAAGATCACCATTGTGTACACAACTATTGCTAGAAATCTTCTCACCATTTTAATTTCTTCACCTTGAGCCTGGCGCTGCTGAATCGCTTTTGACCCGGAGCTGTCTGTATCTTCCCCACACATTTCTATTAGGGGCCATGCTGAGTTTTAGCAAAGCAGAGTTTCTTATGAAGAAACCGTTGCCTCTGAGAGTTTCCTCCGGGCCCCAATCCTCAGCCTTCAGTGCAGGCATTTCCTTTGATCTTGCTAGAGAGAGTTTAAGGTAAGTGTTGGAACAACACCCGGGACTAACAGTTCTTTAGAGGGTCGGTTTCCAGTCTTGCCACTTTGGTGAATGGTGACTAGGGTCAGGCTTGTGTGGGTGTGACAGTTGTATCACGACTTCCAGGAGCTGACGGGTGTAAGCTGCCATCAGTTATGGAAGTCATTCTACTTGAAAGATGTTTAGATGTATGAGAAAAAAACAGTTTCAGGAACCAGTGACATTCACATTACTATTATTATTATTATTATTATATTATTGTTGTTTTTGTTGTTCCTGTTTTGTTTTGTTTTTTTTTTTTTTTAAGAAAAGATTTCACTCTGCAAAGCAGATTGACCTTAAGCTCACAAGGATATCCATCTGCCTTTCCTTCCAGAGTGCTGGGATTAAATATGTGCACCATCACACCAAGCAAAATTTACATTATCACAAAGGATCACCTGGATAATAGGCCAAAAAATGTTTGTTTGAATTATAAGATTGAAAATGAACAACTGCGAAGGCAGAGTGAGGACTTAACTGAAACACATGGTCATCTCTCAGAACCTTTATTTATGTACTTATTTACTTCTGAAAGAAACCTCGGTGGTGGTGCTTGTACAGCTACTTTATATGTGAGTTAGATGTCGAAAGGGACTCCCCAGGTCTATTAGAGATTTGATTAAATTTGAGACAAACTCCAGTTCCCAAGTCGGGGAACTGTGCATGATCCAAGACAGTTGTGCAGCGTCTGCTGGCGTATTTCTCTCTGTCCCTGCACCCTGACTCCACGTAGGCAGCCTCACTGCGACTGATCAGTGACCCCGAGCCACACAACGTATAGCCCTTTCTCCGATTTCATCAGGAGATGTAGTGCTACTAGACACTCTAGCCTCTCCTTGTAGACTGCTGAGAAGGTGGGCTGGGTGGAGAGAGACACGAAAAGCAGTCGTGGGAAGTCCCAGTGCAGAGCCCGAGTCTTTCAAGGGCTCCTTTATCCCGCCTCCCCATGCCCTTAAGGAGCTCACGATCTACAGATAGCAGGATGCCATGTTCTTCCGCAGGAGCGACGTGCTTTTCAGAAGACAGAGGGGAAACCTCCGTTCTGCGAACGCTGCTGACTGAACTGGGAATATTTCAGTGTAAAAATGGCACAGTGTACAGGGGAAGTAGATGTGTTTGCAGGCAGGACAAGGTTATATAACACTGGAAGGAAAGAGCAGCAGGGGCAACACCCCACTCTGGAAAAAGTAAGTAAAGCGGTACCGGCCAAACTGTCAACAAAACATCCCCAGATGAGCTTCATCTGGCATCTGCGCCAATGTACAAAGCGTATGGTATAGAACAGTCGAATCCTTGCATTTTATACAACGAAGCAAATGAAATATCACAACCAACAGAGAGACACAGCTGGATGGGCCTCCTGCCTGAAACACGGCACTGAGGAAAAGGCCAGCCCCGCGTCCTGGAGAATCAGAGCTAAGTTCTGTCGTGGAAGAGCTTGCTCACTGTGGGACACAGACCGTTTCCCTGTTCCTGGAGGACTGAAGTGGTTTACTGCTATCTGTAGAACATTAGCCTCGCATGTGCAAAATTTAGGAATAAGAGGGCTAGGGGGAGGTTGGCAAAACAAGATAGGTGAGGGGAGTAAAACAAAACCTGGAGAGAGGGGTGGAAGAAAGCCAGAGGAGCACCTCACAGGATGAAGACAGTGTCTGTATGGAACTGTTAAGTCCTGGAGAGTGGGGCTCGAAAGGGAACCACTTCTGTAACTAAAAGGAGAGGAAGGAAGCATGTTTGCGAAAACTGTCCTGGAGGCTAGGAAAACAAACAGGCAGGATTACACATCTCAAGAACAAATAAGGGCACAGAGCCAGGTTCCAGAAAGAAGTTGATGTAATGAAAATATTATCCCTTAGAACAGTGGTTCTCAACCTGTGGGTGTGGATTGACTGTTTTATCTGGGTCCAGTATCAGATATCCTGCATATCAGATATTTATGTTACAATTCATAACAGCAGCAACATTATAGTTACGAATTAGCAATGAAATAATTTTTATGGTTGGGGACCACCACAATAAGAAGAACTATATTAAAGGGTCACGGCGTTGGGAAGGTTGAGAACCACTGTTTTAGACAG
The DNA here is from genome assembly GCF_964271855.1 of Acomys minous. Lineage (NCBI taxonomy): Eukaryota > Metazoa > Chordata > Mammalia > Rodentia > Muridae > Acomys > Acomys minous. Next base: position 5,242,054 of record NC_140493.1, on the reverse strand, counting down.
TGCTGGCAGCAGAAGTTGCTAATCCAGATCTAATTGCGCCTCAAAGGGAAGTCTTGAAAGTAAGCACACCGGGTGGGTTCCTGATAGCCAAGGCTATCAGGTGAAACAAATAAACAAATCTAATTTTAAATGCTTAGATACAATGATACAATTTTTGTAGTTGGAAAGTCCATGGGCACAAAGGTTCAATGATAATGCTTAGTCAGTATAGTGTCTTTGGAGGAGTGTATGCCATGACTGGTGGGAGCTCATGGAAAGAACTCAGATGTACAGACGTGCAGAAAATCTACACAACTGAGAGAGTGGTACACGTACACCGGTGTTTTCAAAAGCACCACGAGGACTCTGGTTAAAAATTAAAACAAAAATTGAGCTTAATTAAAAAAAAAAAAGTTAACTGCAGCTGAAGAAATGGCCTAGTTGTTAAGAGTGCTTCCTGCTCTTCCGGAGGAGCTGAGCTCAATCTACCCACATTGGTTGGTTCACAACCTCTTGTGACTCCAGCTACTGCTATCTGGTGCCCTCTTCTGGCCTAGGCGGGCACTTCACTCATGTGGCACATACACACAGACACACACACGGACACACATGCATGCACATAAATGCATGAAATATCCTTTAAAAATTAACATTGAGTCAAGCATGATGGCTCATGCCCTTAATCCCAGCACTTGGATGACAGAGGCAGGAGGATCTCTGGGAATTCTAGACTAACCTGGTCTATAGAGAGAGACCATGTCTCAAAAACAAACAAGTTAACATTTTAAAGATTTATTTTATTATTATGTATACAATGTTGTCTGCTTGTTTACCTGCATGCCAGAAGAGGAAACCAGGTTACATTACAGATAGTTGTGAGCCACCATGTGGTTGCTGGGAATTGAACTCCAGGACCTTTGGAAGAGCAGGCAGTGCTCTTAACCACTGAGCCATCTCTCCAGCCCACAAGTTAACATTTTAATATGATAATGTTATATAGATAAAAATGTTACAAATTCAAATTCAAATGTTTTTAGTTGTAACAGTAATCATCAGTGGGCTGATGACAGAAAAGGTAGAGAAAATGTTTGCTTTGTCTAAAACTAGCAAGAATAAAACATCATTCTCAAATATACAAATAACACCTTCAAATAAACAGGAGCAAGACAATAGATTGGTACAAAGGAACAAAGGATATAGCCAGGCAGTTTACTAAGGAGTAAAAACTAATCAGCATGTGGAAATTTAATTAAAATGGTTAGTACTATAGTGCAAGTTAAACCAACAATGTGATATCTCTCTATAGCTACTAAACCAAATAAATAAATAAATAAATAAATACATAAATAAATAAAAGAGTTGGCAGTGTGGCCAGACACGCACAACTACAGGGTCTTGTACCCATTCCACCATCTTCGGGAAGTCATTCTTACATTTATTAAATAGAGCTATAACTAGTGGCTTTATACAAATATAAAATAATTTTTCACAGTTCTAGATTGGGCTAATGTTATAGGATGTCCTGTGAAGAGCTACAGGATGTCCTGTGTAGAGCTATAGGATGTCCTGTGTAGAGCTATAGGATGTCCTGTGTAGAGCTATAGGATGTCCTGTGTAGAGCTATAGGATGCCCTGTGTAGAGCTATAGGATGTCCTGTGTAGAGCTATAGGATGCCCTGTGTAGAGCTATAGGATGTCCTGTGTAGAGCTATAGGATGTCCTGTGTAGAGCTATAGGATGTCCTGTGTAGAGCTATAGGATGTTCTGTGTAGAGCTATAGGATGTCCTGTGTAGAGCTATAGGATGTCCTGTGTAGAGCTATAGGATGTCCTGTGTAGAGCTACAGGATATCCTGTGTAGAGCTATAGGATGTCCTGTGTAGAGCTATAGGATCTGTGTAGAGCTATAGGATCTATGTAGAGCTATAGGATGTCCTGTGTAGAGCTATAGGATGTCCTGTGTAGAGCTACAGGATGTCCAGTGTAGAGCTATAGGATGTCCTGTGTAGAGCTATAGGATGTCCTGTGTAGAGCTATAGGATCTGTGTAGAGCTACAGGATCTATGTAGAGCTATAGGATGTCCTGTGTAGAGCTATAGGATGTCCTGTGTAGAGCTACAGGATGTCCTGTGTAGAGCTATAGGATGTCCTGTGTAGAGCTATAGGATGTGCTGTGTACAGCTATAGGCTGTCCTGTGTAGAGCTATAGGATGTCCTGTGTAGAGCTATAGGATGTCCTGTGTAGAGCTATAGGATCTGTGTAGAGCTACAGGATCTATGTAGAGCTATAGGATGTCCTGTGTAGAGCTATAGGATGTCCTGTGTAGAGCTACAGGATGTCCTGTGTAGAGCTATAGGATGTCCTGTGTAGAGCTATAGGATGTGCTGTGTACAGCTATAGGATGTCCTGTGTAGAGCTATAGGATGTCCTGTGTAGAGCTATAGGATCTGTGTAGAGCTATAGGATCTGTGTAGAGCTATAGGATGTCCTGTGTGGAGCTACAGGATGTCCTGTGCAGAGCTATAGGATGTCCTGTGTAGAGCTACAGGATGTCCTGTGCAGAGCTATAGGATGTCCTGTGTAGAGCTATAGGATGTCCTGTGTAGAGCTATAGGATGTCCTGTGAAGAGCTACAGGATGTCCTGTGTAGAGCTACAGGATGTCCTGTGCAGAGCTATAGGATGTGCTGTGTAGAGCTATAGGATGTCCTGTGTAGAGCTATAGGATGTGCTGTGTAGAGCTACAGGATGTCCTGTGTAGATCTATAGGATCTGTGTAGAGCTATAGGATGTCCTGTGTAGAGCTATAGGATCTGTGTAGAGCTATAGGATCTGTGTAGAGCTACAGGATGTCCTGTGTAGAGCTATAGGATGTCCTGTGTAGAGCTATAGGATCTGTGTAGAGCTATAGGATCTGTGTAGAGCTACAGGATGTCCTGTGTAGAGCTATAGGATGTCCTGTGTAGAGCTACAGGATGTCCTGTGTAGAGCTATAGGATGTCCTGTGTAGAGCTATAGGATGTCCTGTGTAGAGCCATAGGATGTGCTGTGTAGAGCTATAGGATGTCCTGTGTAGAGCTATAGGATGTCCTGTGTAGAGCTATAGGATGTGCTGTGTAGAGCTACAGGATGTCCTGTGTAGAGCTATAGGATCTGTGTAGAGCTATAGAATGTCCTGTGTAGAGCTATAGGATCTGTGTAGAGCTATAGGATCTGTGTAGAGCTATAGGATGTCCTGTGTAGAGCTATAGGATGTCCTGTGTAGAGCTATAGGATGTCCTGTGTAGAGCTACAGGATGTCCTGTGTAGAGCTATAGGATGTCCTGTGTAGAGCTATAGGATGTCCTGTGTAGAGCTATAGGATGTCCTGTGTAGAGCTATAGGATGTTCTGTGTAGAGCTATAGGATCTGTGTAGAGCTATAGGATGTCCTGTGTAGAGCTATAGGATGTCCTGTGTAGAGCTATAGGATGTCCTGTGTAGAGCTATAGGATGTCCTGTGTAGAGCTATAGGATCTGTGTAGAGCTACAGGATCTATGTAGAGCTATAGGATGTCCTGTGTAGAGCTATAGGATGTCCTGTGTAGAGCTACAGGATGTCCTGTGTAGAGCTATAGGATGTCCTGTGTAGAGCTATAGGATGTGCTGTGTACAGCTATAGGCTGTCCTGTGTAGAGCTATAGGATGTCCTGTGTAGAGCTATAGGATGTCCTGTGTAGAGCTATAGGATCTGTGTAGAGCTACAGGATCTATGTAGAGCTATAGGATGTCCTGTGTAGAGCTATAGGATGTCCTGTGTAGAGCTACAGGATGTCCTGTGTAGAGCTATAGGATGTCCTGTGTAGAGCTATAGGATGTGCTGTGTACAGCTATAGGATGTCCTGTGTAGAGCTATAGGATGTCCTGTGTAGAGCTATAGGATCTGTGTAGAGCTATAGGATCTGTGTAGAGCTATAGGATGTCCTGTGTGGAGCTACAGGATGTCCTGTGCAGAGCTATAGGATGTCCTGTGTAGAGCTACAGGATGTCCTGTGCAGAGCTATAGGATGTCCTGTGTAGAGCTATAGGATGTCCTGTGTAGAGCTATAGGATGTCCTGTGAAGAGCTACAGGATGTCCTGTGTAGAGCTACAGGATGTCCTGTGCAGAGCTATAGGATGTGCTGTGTACAGCTATAGGATGTCCTGTGCAGAGCTATAGGATGTTCTGTGTAGAGCTATAGGATGTCCTGTGCAGAGCTATAGGATGTCCTGTGCAGAGCTATAGGATGTCCTGTGTAGAGCTATAGGATGTCCTGTGTAGAGCTATAGGATGTGCTGTGTAGAGCTACAGGATGTCCTGTGTAGAGCTATAGGATCTGTGTAGAGCTATAGGATGTCCTGTGTAGAGCTATAGGATGTCCTGTGTAGAGCTATAGGATGTGCTGTGTAGAGCTACAGGATGTCCTGTGTAGAGCTATAGGATCTGTGTAGAGCTATAGGATGTCCTGTGTAGAGCTATAGGATCTGTGTAGAGCTATAGGATCTGTGTAGAGCTATAGGATGTCCTGTGTAGAGCTATAGGATGTCCTGTGTAGAGCTATAGGATGTCCTGTGTAGAGCTACAGGATGTCCTGTGTAGAGCTACAGGATGTCCTGTGTAGAGCTATAGGATGTCCTGTGTAGAGCTATAGGATGTCCTGTGTAGAGCTATAGGATCTGTGTAGAGCTATAGGATCTGTGTAGAGCTATAGGATGTCCTGTGTAGAGCTATAGGATGTCCTGTGTAGAGCTATAGGATGTCCTGTGTAGAGCTATAGGATGTCCTGTGTAGAGCTATAGGATCTGTGTAGAGCTATAGGATCTGTGTAGAGCTATAGGATGTCCTGTGTAGAGCTATAGGATGTCCTGTGTAGAGCTATAGGATGTCCTGTGTAGAGCTATAGGATGTCCTGTGTAGAGCTATAGGATCTGTGTAGAGCTATAGGATGTCCTGTGTAGAGCTATAGGATGTCCTGTGCAGAGCTATAGGATGATGAGCAGGACTGGAGGGGACACCAGCGTCTGCCACTGCACAGGGGTCAGGGGAGGCAAGGCTGTGATGCAGAACGCTAGCATCTGCCCAAGTGTGTGGAGCTGGAAAGCCATGCTGAGTGAGACAGACATAGGATAGGACCTACATCTCAGCAGCTTTGGAGATCTAGAAAAACGAGTGTCGAGGAAGTGGGATAGTTCAACATCAGGTGTCTGCCAGGGCATGGGCTAGGCCCTGGGATCAATCCCAGTACAGGAAAAAAATTCCACAGAGCAACTATGTTTACAAAACACAAATATACACAGTACAAAATTATTACCTATCTCAAGCGAAACATGAGAGTGGAACGAGAGATAAGAACAAAACAGGAGAGTTTTTACCGCAGACACCAGTGGTGCGCACCGTGAACTGCAGCATGGCCAGCTTGATCTCTTGAGGAGCAAACAACACAGAACCGCAACATATCAGAACAATATCTGGGAGATGAAGGGCGGGAAGGAGAAAGTCCTGCAGAAGAAGTCCAACTCTGATGGCAAAATGAACTCATTATCCCAAATAAGTACAGAGGAGAGAGATGTGTGGTCCTCGGGGAACACAGCACATCGCTAATAGTTGTTAGGGGCGGGCTGCAACCCTCCTAGAATTTATTATTATAAGAGTGTAAAGTTATTAAACAACACAAAGGGCAAAAATGTAAGGCCAACACCGAACAGCGTGGGTGTGTGTGGGGTGCATTCTCTTAGGCTCTTTCTCTGGAAATGTGGGTTTTGTTTCAGTTTCCCCTCTGACTTCAATGTATTGGCTCTGCACACCAACTTTTATCTGTGTACATACATGACAGAAAACAGGTGCTCTGTATCTTGAGGTTCTTGCCTGTTCTAGTCTGGAGTAGTCTTATCACCTACATAGCAATACACATTCAGAGAGAGGGGGGGGGGGAGAGGGGGGGAGGGAGGGAGAGGAGAGAGACACACATACTTATTGACAGATCTTGAGATCTTGGCAGGGCCAGCTGTGATGCTGAAGGGTGATTGTGATATCTCAGTGTTTTCTTCATGACAGTGGTCCACTCTTATTGGGAAAGAGTTCTTGAAAAATGGGCTGTGTAGTGTAACAGACACACTCCAAAAATATCTACTACATGGCATAGGTTCATCAAATGAATAAATCAACGAAACAGCACTCTGCTCCGGTTGGTCTGTCTCCAGGAACCTGCAGCCCTCTCTGTGTGTGTGTGTGTGTGTGTGTGTGTGTGTGTGTGTGTGTGTGTGTGTGTTAGAAGCAGCATGAGAGCTCTGTCCCAGATCTTGGAGACGGAGCCAGGTGGGGATCAATAGTAGAAATCCTAGATCATGGGGACCCCTCCCAAAAAAGGAGAAAGCTGGGTGGGCACTAGACACACAACCTGCGCTCTGCCTTTGCCATTCACGCTTGCGCTCCGATGGAAGGAAGGCAGAGATGAACGAGAACAGTTCCCGCAGGTCAATCTTCCACGCCCTGAGGTGGATGACAAGGACGAGGGGGTGGAAGAGCCAGACAGACGACATCCAGGTCTTTCAGATTTAGTGTTATAAATTTTAGCTTTATCGTTTAAATTTTGTGACCCGAATAAACCATATTTCTATATGAGAAACTGTTTCGCAGGAGGTGACTGGGGGGTGAGGGGCCTTGGTTAGGGTCAGGGCTCTAAGTACTTTCTCTTGTCCTGTCAGAAAAGCTTTGCTTCTGTTTGGTTTAACGTACCAGGATTTTGCTTGAGGGACACCGGCACAGTACCCCCAAGGGCTGAAAATTTAATCACACACTAGTTGGGTAGAGAGAAAAGTAAATTAACTCTTAAACAATGAGGAAGACACACATTACGGGACCCTAGAGAGCCTAGTGAGTGACTCCAGGTCGAGTGGTTAACTGAAAGGGGGTGATAAGGCGGCTGAGGACACTGCAGTTGTTTACGGGCGGGAAGTGCAGCCCAGCATTACACAATTCGCTAAAAATGGAGCTATCGCCTGGACAGATTTAGGCTCCGCATCCCGGGACTGGACAGGCAGCTACCGAGGCTTAAAGTGATTGGTAAAGGTCTCTCCTGCTATGCTCCGCCCATATGGCTGCCTCCGCCAAAGCGGAGGGGTACTGGGTTGGGTGGGTACCCCATGCCCAGAGCTCCTAGGTTCCTGCAGCTGCTGACCACCGCCGGCTGCTGCAGTCACATCCCGAAATAGACCTTGTTTCTCTGGGGTTGACAAATCTGGATCCGGCGCGAGAGGAGCCGTCAAGGAGACGGCGCTGCTCATTGGTTGCCGCGAGGCTGAGGAAGGCTGATTGGTCTCAGGCTCGCCCGGTTTAATCAGGTCATCGCCTGCAGCGTCTTCGGGTGCTGCCGCCAGGTGGAGCTGGCCAGGGAGATGTCACGCGTCCTCAGGGAAGGAGGCTTCAGAGGCAAGGTTTGGGTTCCCTGGGGCTGAGCTAACTAATGCAGTGTTTTTCAACCTTTTTAACGCTGCGACTCTTTAACATTCCTAGCCAGGTTGAGAACCGCTGCTCTAGGCCCATCTGAGTCTTCCCGCGTCCAGTCAGACCAGCCTCTCCGGAGCCCTTCCTGTAGTATCTGTCTGGCTTTTTTTTTTTTTTTTTTTTTTTTTTGTGGACTCTGGAGCACTTTCCTACTAGGGGACAGTCCACGGCTGCAGAAGGGGAGACCGACCACAGGCAGTAAGCTTCCTTTGTGAGTCCTTTCTTGCGACCTGGTCCACCAGGGAGGCCTTGAGAGGACAGTTCCAGGTCATGCCGGGTCTGATTTCTCAGCATTCCGGGCCTGGACTTGCTTGTTGAATGCAAAAATCTGCAAGAAAACAAATCTTTTTTGTTTGGGATTTTATTCCTAACAGCCCGTACCCCTTCCCGTTTTGCCCTTTAGAGCTCCCCACCCCCACTCCAATGCTTCTTGGTTGAGCTAGCATCACCTCTTTGGGGTTCTTCCCGACCTCTGTAGGTGAGCTAAGGACTTAACAAAGTTCCACCCCAGTGCTGCTGGTGAACCGATGAGTTTAATTGAGGTCAGTCTCAGGAGTACTGACCACCTAGGGTTAGCACTAGAAGAAAAGCCTTCTTTCCTTGCACCCCATAATTCTGGATACCCTGAGTTCCACGCCCCTTCTTAAGGGAGGAGAAGGGCCTTGTAAGCCCCTCCCCTCCAGCGACTCGGACAATGATGTGTGCCTGTCACCTATAGCTGCTGAGGAAGAGGACAACAGCAGTGCCATGTTAGAAAAGGAGGACGGTAGGTTCTAGGGCCAGGGCACCTGAGTGAGAAGGGTAGCCATGCTCTTTAAATACTGCAGGATCTGAAAAGAAAAACAAAAGCAAACCAAAACAAGCAAAACCCCCCAACTTCTAGGAACCTCCGATCTTGATACTAAATAAGGTGAGAGTATCTCTCTTTGGTTTTTTCAAGACAGGATTTCTCTGTGTGGCTCTGGTTGTCCTGGAACTCACTCTGTAGACCAGGCTGGCCTGCAACTCAGAGATCCACCTGCCTCTGCCTCCCTAGTGCTAGGATGAGTGGTGTGTGCCAACAGGGCCTGTGAGAGTACCTCATAATGATCCTACCTTGCTGGGGGACCAATTGTTTTCATGATCTACTCTTCGGGTGATGGACATCTAGGCTGATAGGATTTTCTAGTTATGAGTAGGGTCTCTGATTCAGTATCTAGGGCCTTTGGGAGTACGCCCAGAGGTGTTATAGCTGGACCACGTGCTAATTCTATTGTCAGCTTTTTGAGGGCCCCGTGCACCGGTTTTTAGTGGCCGCACTCGTTCGCAGCCCCACAACGAACAAGGATCCATTTTCTCTTCAGCCTCAGCAGCACCCAAAGAAGGAGGCTGGTCTCATTGTTTGTTTCCACACTTAGATACTTCTCACACGTATGCACTCCTTGTGTATGCATGTGTTCATGAACACCCACGTGCCACAGAGTCTAGAGGGAGGGCGAGGGACAACATGCAGGAGTTGGCTCTCCTTCCATCAGTAGAGTTCCAGGAACTCCCATACTGAAAGCGCCTTAGTTGACGAGCCACCTCACTGGCCTAATCGTTTCTTCCTTCTCTCCCTCCCTCCCTCCCTCCCTCCCTCCCTCCCTCCCTCCTTCCTTCCTTCCTTTTTTTGAGACAATATATAGCACTGGCTGTCCTGGAACTTGCTATGTAGACCAGGCTGGCCTCTAACTCGCTGCCTTCCCAGTGCTGGGATTAAAGGTGTGTGCCACCATACCCAGCTGCCATTTGTTTTCTTGGTGGTAGCTATTCAGACTGGAGAGAGATGAAATCTAAAAATAGTATTCATTTGCATTTGCATAATGAATTGGAAAATGACGTTGAACACTTAAAAATATATACATATATGTATGTAACAACAATTAATGAAAAGAAGGCTATGAATTTGAAAGAGGGGTACATGGAAGGGGTTGGAGGAAGAAAGGGAAGGAAGAAATGATGTAATTATATTATGTTCTTTTGAAAACTCTCTGTTCGGGTCCGTAGCCTACTTTTTAATTGAGTTGTTTTCTTGATGTTTAGTTTTATAAAGTTCTTCATGTATTCTAGATATTAACCCATCTCTAGGCTGCCTCTTCACTTGGGTGGCAGTTTTTTTTTCTTTTTTGAGACAGGGTTTCTCTGTGTAGCTCTGGCTGCCCTAGAACTTGCTCTGTAGACCAGGCTGACTTCCAACTGGCAGAGATCCACTTACTTCTGCCTCCCAAGTGCTGAGATTAAAGGCGTGTGCCACCGCTGCCTGGCAGTTTCTCTTGCTATGCAGATGCCTTTTAGCTATGCAAGGTCCCATTTGTTGGCTGGAATCCTACTCATAAAGTCTTTGCCTATGGCTGAATATTGAAGCGCACCCCTACTTTCCCCCTAGCAGCTTCAGAGTTTCAAGTGTCATGTTGCGGTTCCTTTTTGGATATCTACAGGTAGGCAGCCAGTTTCCCCAGACCCATTTATTGAAGTGGCTGCCTCTCTGCAAAGTGTGGTAAGCATTTATTTATTTTTTTTTATTTTTTGGTTCTTCGAGACAGGGTTTCTCTATGTAGCCTTAGCTGTCCTGGACTTGCTTTGTAGACCAGGCTGGCTTCGAACTTACAGTGATTTCCCCTGCCTCTGCCTCCTGGGCGTGCTCCACCACACTCTAGCATTTATTTTAATTTCTTTTCCTAGTGATGTGTAAACTACTCCAACCAAAGCAATAAAAAAATTGGAGTTTATTGCGGTTTACAGTTGCAGAGCATATAGTCCTTTCTGGCAGGGAAGTTAAGGGGGGCAGGAGCTTGAAGCAGCTAGTGACATTGCATCCACACACAGAGAGCAGAGAGCAATGAAGGGTTGTACTCTTGCGAGCTTGCTGTTTTTATAATTGACATAATTCTTTGCAGGGCATGCTTGGAGGTTAAAAAGTCCCTCACAGGTATGCTGGAGGCTTGTCTCCAAGTGCTGTAAAGTTGATGACACATCCGTCAAAAATCAGATGGCTGTAGTTACGTTGACCTCTACCTGGGTCCTCTAATCAGTTCCAGTGATGCACGTGTCTGCTTGTGTTCCAATACCAAGACTAATACGGAATATTAAAAGATTGAAAGGTCACTTATTCCTAAATGTCTGTGCAAAACTTATCCAGGGGCGTGACATGTGAGAATTTTTTACAAACAAGATAGAGATAAATGCACGTAGTCACTGACTCCTGAGGAACACAAGAGGAATAATTCAGGAAAGCCTCACATTTCCTAAAGGAAAGTTCATGGAAAAATATTTCTGGAAATAAAGTCAGAGACAAGCCTTAGACACAAGGAGCCACTTTTAGGTCTGAGTCTAGTGCCAAGGCAACTACAAATGCTCTTTTCTAGAGCTTTTCTAGAATTGGAAAGCAAAGCCTGGGGAAAGTAACCTTCTATTCCCCTTTGAAGGAAACATCTCCAGGTGGCCTCCTCTGGGCAAATGCAGTCTAAGGCAGGTTGCCTCTCCCTAGGGCCCTCCCCATGGCCCCCTTCATCTCCTTGTTGCGGAAGCTGTAGATGACTGGGTTACACATGGGGATGATGATCGTGTAGAGGAGGGAGAAGGGCTTGTCTTTGTCAGGCCCGTGTGTACTGCGGGGATTCATGTAAGAGAACATGGCTGAGGTGTACAAAAAGATGACCACAGTCAGGTGGGAGGCACAGGTGGAGAATGTCTTCCCTCTGCCCGAGGAGGAGGCTCTGCTGAGGATGGAGGCCAGGATTCGGGCATAGGAGGTGACGATGAGCACCATGGGACTGAGCAGCACCACAATGGCATCAAGAAAGATCAACTTCATGCTGAACTTGGCATCCCCACAGGAGAGGGCAATCACTATGGGGGCCTCACAGAAAAAGTTTTCTATGTGGTTGTCTCTGCAGAAGGGATTTCTGAATGATATATATTCAAGGAAGATGCCGTTGACCATCCCAAAGATCCAGGAAGTAACCACCAGCCTGACACACACCTGCTGGCTCATGATCTGGGCGTAGTTGAGTGGGTGGCAGATCGCAGCATAGCGATCATAAGCCATAAAGGCCAAGAGGATGCACTCGGTCACACCCACTAGAAAGACCAAATACATCTGTGTCATGCAAGAGACAAAGGAGACAGTGTGGTTCTTGGTCACCAGATGGATCAACATCTGTGGGATGGTGGTGGTGATGAAGCAGATGTCCAGGAAGGACAAGTGTCCAAGGAAGAAGTACATGGGGCTGTTGAGTCTGGGGTCAGTCCAGGTGATGAAGATGATGAGGCCATTCATGGCCATGGCGAGGCTGTAGAGAGCCAAGAACAGCGTGAAGAGCAGTGTCCGAGTGGAAGGGGAGCTGTGCTCAAAGCCCACGAGGACGAAGTCTGTCACTGTGCTGCTGCTATTCCTCAGGTCAGCTGTCTGGGGCCTGTTTGAGGAGGAGGGCAGGAAGAGCACAAAGGACACAGTTGTGTGGAAGGTCAGATGCTCGCCTGGACCCTGACACCCAGCAAGAGGCTTTCCCCAGGTGGTAGTAGAAATTTTGGAACTTAGTTATCTCTGGTAAATCTGTGTAGTGGTGGCATAGTAATGAAATGCCACGGTCACCACAGGCTCTATACATAGATTCTAATTTAGAAGTTGAGGAAGTGATGGTTTCCCTTTACGCTGGACTGATCCGGATGCACTATGAAGTGTGTGTGTGTGTGTGTATGTGTGTGTGTGTGTGTGTGTGTGTGTTCCAGAGCCTTCACCATGAAAGGACTACTTATGGCTGCATGCATTCAGGGGAAGAGGATAAAAGAGCTGTGTCTGGGACTCATGTCAGATGAGGAAAGTTTCAAGATGCAGAGGAATGGAGTGAGTGATGGAAGGGGTGGTAATTAGCTTAAAGAGATATTTGAAGGTATATTTTTATAGTCTTTTTTCATTTCCTTCTTTCTTTCCTTCCTTCCTTCCTTTATTCTTCCCTCCCTCTTTCCCTCTGTCTATCCTTCCTTCCCTTCCTTTCTTTTCCTCTTCTTTTTCTACCTCTCACTCTTTCTTTTTTGAGACCACATCTCATGTAGCACCGTCTGGTCTTGAACTCACTATGTTGCCAAGGATGGCCTTGATCTCCTGTCTCCAGTTGCCAAGCACTGCAATAACAGGCAGCTGCCATCACAGCCAACGCAAAGGTGGTATTTTCTAGAAGAGCAATGTTCAGTCTTCTTGTACCTAATTTAAGGTGCTGAATGGGTTGAAATAAATGAGGAATCTAAGCAGAGCTGTTTCCGAGGTGGGGATGGTGAACAGGTTCTGGATGCAGTCATGTGTAGCTCGTCACTGTAATGGTATTCGTGGTACTTCTTCAGACACTCACCTCTTATTGCTATTATTCAGGAAGTCGCTTTGATAATGTTGAATCTTGTTTGGCATTAGCATGTTTCTTTCTGATGCTTGTAAAAGGCCAATGTATCCTTGCTTAACTTTTTTCTCTCCACCAATTTTTCTTCTTATATTTCATTTATTTATTTATTTATTTATTTATTTATTCTCAGCTTTCTCTGTGAGCCCTCTGTTCCCCTTGTCCATTTCCTCCCATTTCTCACTTCATGAAGTACTAGACTCCCTCTAAGTGAGATGTCTTGGTTGATCAAGACATCGGCTGGGCCTACTCTTATCATCTTCACATTGGAGAGTTCTAGTATCTAGGGCTACTCTTATGGTCTGCAAAGAGAAGGGAAGGGAAAAGAAAGGGAAGGGCATAGTCTAATTTGGGCCCACAATCCTTCACTCAGCAGACGTGTTGAGACTAAGCTAATGAGTGGGCAATGTGAGTCATCAGTAAGCTACAAACCATAGAATCCTTGGACTTGGCCAAGAAGAAGTTGGAATTTAACTCAGGGACTCCCTAAGCACCACTAAAGGAAAAATGCTTGCCTGTAGTTCCCTGAGCAGATAATATTCTGTGCTGGCCAGCATCCAGTGCCTTGTTGGGTAACACTAGCGCTGGCCAGTCAGGCATCTGTGGACATACATGGGATTCTGTAAAGCAAAGCACGCCTACCTCATCCCGTGGCTCTGCTGCTCATGCTATGTCACTGAATGCCGGTCCCCAGTAACCGAGATGGCATGGTGTTTGAGGAAGAGCTGCTCCAGGGAGGGTGGTCTGAGCTGGACGGCCACTCTGGAAGACAGTGATACCTTTTGAGCTTTTTGTTCTTTGACAGTTGTTGACATCTATGCTTCTACAGACAAAACCAATACTGGCACATTACATGTGTACAGCACCTTATGGTGTGGGTGAGAGCTCTCTGCCTCATGCTGTCATTTGGTAATGAAACTCTTACCTTGTCACCTGCCACTCAGATTGCACATTTTGACCTTTTTGCCTCTTTAAAGTTTTCGTGTCCACACTTGCCTTAAAAACTCCATGCTCTTTTGCTAATTTAAGAAATACAAGGGGGCTGGAGAGATGGCTCAGAGGTTAAGAGCACTGAGGTCCTGAGTAATTCCCAGCAACTACATGGTGGCTCACAACCATCTGTAATGTGACCTGATGGCCTCTTCTGGTGTGCAGGTGTACATGCAGGCGGCGCATAATAAATAAAGTCTTAAAAAAGAGAAATACTCACAAGAAAAAGAAAAGGTCACTTCTCTAGTTTTAGATAAGCATAGAGTATTCTACTGCAAAAACAAAATAAGCAAAAATATCTTCAAATAATATTACTTCTCAAAAAATATTACTCAAAAAAATTACTTCTAACAAAGAATGTCTTAAAAGTGCACCATAGAGGGCTTGGAGAGATGGCTCTGTGCTTAAGAACACTGGCTGCTTTTCCAGAGAACCCAGGTTCAACTCCCAGTACCTACATGGTAGCTCACAACTGTCTGTAACTCTATCCCAGGGGATCTGACACCCCCTCACAGACATACATGCAAGGCAAAACACCAGTGCACATCGAATAAAAATAGGCCAATCATTTAAAATAAATAAATATGATTAAAATAGAATAATTCTTAAAATTTAAAAATAAAGTTATTTTTATTATTTTCACATGTGTAGATGTTTGTATACATGTATGTCTATGCATTCCTTTTATAGCTGGTACTTGCTAAGGCCATGAGAGGGTGTTAGATCCTCCAGAACAGGAGTTATAGATGGTTATGAGCCACCATGTGGGTGCTGGGAAGTGAACCTAGGCCTGCTGAAAGAGCAGCCAGTGTTCTTTACCTACCACTGAGCTATCTCTCCAGGTCTAAAATAAATCTTTAAAAAACCCTAAATGGTAGAAACTGTTACATCCTCTGTAACTAGTCTTAAGCTCTGAAATGTATTTAGAATGGTCTTAAATAATAGTAATGGTGAGACATCTTTCTAGATGACATTTCTGTACATACTGACACACACACACACACACACACACACACACACACACACACACACACAGTGGGATATCTTGTTAGACCAGAAGGAGCATCGTAACTGTCCTCTGCAGACTACGCAGATGAAAAGCACCACTCACGATTATATTCAAAGGCTGGAGGATCTGTGATGGCTTAAATTAGCAGCAATTTTCAAAGTAGTTTATATGCAGCACGTTGTTTGAGCCTGTGTTTTGTTAATGTCCCTTAATGAGGCAATTTAATCTCATTGAAGACTTGCTGATAAGTTGTGTTGGACAATGAGGCTGCACGTGGTTTGGCAGTGGAGAAGAACGGAATGAAATGTTCTGTGGGTCGAGTGTTGGCATCGATGACTTAACTGACCCACTGTTCTGATCTCTTCGGAACCATCTGCAAGTGAAATAAGGACTCCCAGAATGTCCACCACCTCAGCGGAGCAATGGTCTGCCCCGGGGCCTCAGCCATGGGAGGGTAAAGCTGGTCAGCCACAGACATAACAGAGTCAGGAACACAATGGTAGACACTGTTAAGTGCAGAGGGAGGAGGGGATGGGGGGGGGGAGAGAGACGCTTCTCTTGCACTTTTGTTCTTTCCCTCCACATGAAGGGGATCGTCTGATTTTCCTCACACCGCCACAGAGGACAGGGGTGTGGCCACCTAAGTTGGTTTTCTTTTTTGTTTTGTTTTGTTTGGAAAGAGAAACCCAATATTTCTGTCCTCTGCTCCTGTTCCATGGATGTTTATTGTTCTTATTGTTAGTAAAGTATTGACCCCTCTATTTGTTGACTCTCTCCACCTCTTTTCTTTTCTTTCTTTCTTTTTCTTTTTTTTTGTTTTTTGTTTGTTTGTTTGTTTGTTTTGAGACAGGGTTTCTCTGTGTAGCCTTGTCTGTCCTGGACTCGCTTTGTAGACCAGGCTGGCCTCGAACTCACAACAATCCTCCCACCTCTGCCTCTCAAGTCCTGGGATTAAAGGCGAGCAGCACCACGCCTGGCCTCTCCGCCTCTTTTATTTAGTAAGCTCAATACTAGATGAAGAAGCAGCAAGCACCTGTTGGACCCCTCAAAGTCCTTTCCCAGACTCTCTATACTTCTGCCTCTATTCTCAGGGAATTCTGTACACCTGACTTTTTTTTTCCAATGTTGTATTTAAGTGCCCTTTCCTCTTATCTGGCTCCTGTGGGCATTACAAACACCAGCCCCTACCCCATCCCCTAGAAAATCCCCAGCAGAATGTGGAAGGCATGTTCTTTATCACAATCCTGAAAGAGCACCATCCACGAGACACTTCCTAGCCTCTCTTTCTACAGGGAAAAAGAAAGAAAAATCCAAGTAAGTAGGAAATACCAAGATGCCCAAACATAAAGACAAAGGCTTAGGAAAAGCAAAAATGAAAGAAAGCAATTGGAGTAGAACTGGGGGGTGGGGCACAAGGGAAATGGGGGCGGCAGAGATGGAGTGGGTTTCTTACCAAACAGTATAGCAAGAAAGGCGTGGAAAACCAAAGAATTCAATTGACCAAAAATATAATGAGCTATGAAAAGTGTGAAAACCAACAGGTCAGTGCAGAATAGGACAGTGGGAGGGATTCCAGGAGCCCCCACCTAGCCCGAGAAGTAAACAAGACAGAACCCAGCATGGAGGGTCAGAGGAGCTGGCAGAGGGCTACAAATGCATCTTGGCTGGTGATATAAAACCAGCAGTAGGGAGCCTGGTTCTCCGAGTTCTAGCAAGAAAGGTTAGGCTGGGTTTTCTTCCTCCGCAGCCTCCAAACTAGGACCCACTCAGCAAGACAGGGGAGCTCTCCTCGTCATGTCTAAGCGATGTCTACACCAGCCAAGAGGGCAGGCAGGTAGACTGAGAGGTCCTGATGGAAGTCTGTAGGAGGAACACAGAGGAAGAAGTGAACAGGAAAGCTCCAGGACAGCAGAGACTCGGACTCTAAAGAGGGAGAAACCAAGCAAGGCAGAGGCTCACAGAGTCAAAGCTGTGACCCCTCTCTCATGGCCACCATGTATAGAGTGTGTGAGGGAAATGCAGACAGTGTCTGAGAAACTCAGAAAATGCTTGGCTCTGGTGACAAGGTGAGAGACAAGGTCAGCGTCACAGCAGAAGGGACTTCATTCACTGACCTTGACCGTGGGGCTTGGGGCACGCTGATGAGGACATCGTCTGTGCTGGTCTTGGATGCAGAAGAGGGACTCGGAGGATCAGAGTGTGGGTGCAGGGCATTTGCTGCAGACTAGCTGTGCATTTATTGGCAGGGCGCTGGAGTTCCTCTCCCCGCTGCCCTCCTTCCTGTCTCTCAGGTGTGTTTGCCTGAGCATGTGAGCCCTGTCCCTTCCCCAGGCAGACAGGAGCTTCCAGTTGGTTACTATGGCAGCCAACTGTTATAAGGCCAACTATTTGTTCTTGAGGCCTGACCATTCCAAGTGTGTCCCTGGGGGATAGTTTTACTTGGACTTTCTAAGGCTCCCCTGTGAGGGCGTGCTCATGGCAAGTGGCCTGGAGGGCCAGACATACTCCCAGGTTTTCTTGAGAAATTTGTATTCATCTGTAGCTAAGAGACCTGGCAAATATACGATCCTTGCATCCTCACCTTCAAGTCATGGAGCCCATAACTCTTTAAAAATATATTTTTGGGGTTATAATAGAATTATATCATTTTCCCTTTCCTCCATCCAAATCTTCCCATATATCCCTTCCTGCTCTCCTTCAAATTTATGTCCCCCTTTTCATCAATTTTATTGTATGAATATATGCATTTGTATATACATATATATTCCCAAATGTGACCTGTTGTATCCATATAGTGTTGCTTGCGTGTGTTTTCAGGGCTGACCATTTGTCCCTAGACAGCCAACTGGTGTGTGTTTCCCTGAGGAGAGCCACTTCCCCTGCTCCTAGCTTTCCTCAGCTGCCTGTAGTTCTCTGTGTAGTGTTGCGGCCTCATGGGCTTTTCCCTGTCCACCTTGGCATGTTCATCGGTGCCGTCCTTGTTCATCTCACATTTGGGCAGTCATACTGCTGAGACTTTCTGAGTGGAGTTTCTGATGTTGCAAGAGGATGATTTCACAGAAGAGTCCCTGATCTTCTGCCTCTTACACAATCTTTCTGCCACCTTTTGCGAGGGTTCCTGAGTGTGGGAGTGTTTTGCAGATGTACCCATTGGCACTGGGCTCCACAAATCTGAATATTGACTGGTTGTGGTTTTCTTTTTTTTTTTTTTTTAATTTTTTATTTCTTTTTAAAAAAATATTTAATTTAATTTTAATTTATGTCTGTTGGTGTGGGAGTGTCAGATCTTGGAGTTACAGACTGCTGTGAGCTGCCATGTGGGTGCTGGGAATTGAACCCAGGTCCTTTGGAAGAGCAGGCAGTGCTTTTAACCACTGAGCCATCTCTCCAGCCCTGGTTGTGGTTTTCTATAGTGGTCTCTGTCTATTACAAAGAGAAGCTTCCTTGATGAGAGGTACAGACAACAGCTGTCTGTGGGCATGAGGACAAATCTATAGATTGTTGTTAGGGATCGTGCTGGCTTGGCAACTAAATGGCTGTGGATTCTTCTCCAAGAGCCGTGACGTCACCAGCACTGAGCAGTTAACTAGGTCTCCAGTACCAGGCATGGCCTTTGTCTTGATGAGTGGGTTCAGTTAGAGAGCAGTTGGTTGCCCCGACCTGCAGCATTCGACTGAAACTCGGGAGGGAGGTCACCTGTTGAGAAATGCAAGACACAAGGAAGGAGAGCAAGTCTGATTGATCAAGCTCTCAACTTTATTAGGCAGCAGCTTTTATAATTCAGAAGGCAGGGAAGCATATCGCTATAGCAACGCAGTTGCGGGTTCTTCTCAAAACATAGGGAATTCCAGGCAGGGTCATGATGTCCTACCACGCAGGGTATCTTGCTTTGTCTTCATCTAGCTTTAGTCTAACTGCTGACTCACAACAGGGTCGCTCCATCCCTATCTGTCTTTAGCTGTTGACTCACAACAGGGTCAGCTAGTTTCTGGTGAAAGGTAAACTCTGGGAAAGACAGAGATTTAAAGGTGCAGACTTGGACAAGATGGCTGAACATTGGCCATATGGCCTATCGTCCCCAACAGTTGGTGCCACCAAGGAATGCATGCCACTGCAGCACCCTTAGGGTTGTGCCATGCTGGCTGTTGCTGTGGTTCATGGATGCCATAGCTGGGTAGGACTGTTGGCTGACTCTCTCCCTTGGAAGCTGAGTGGCTCCTCAGGGAGTGGGCATTCAGTTCAGTTCTAGCTCAGGGACCTGTGGGCCCTATTTCTGAAGTCATAGTATTTTCAGCCATGGAGACTAACCTTTCACCCCTGGGGGTGACCAGGAACAGCAGCAGTGGGCTGCTGTTCCCACTGTCTTCTGTATTCACCCTCCTCCCTCTCCCTCAAGAGCCCTCTTCCCCCCATTTTCCTGCTTAGTGGTACCCTGCTATTCCTCTCTCTATTGTCCCCAATAACTCTGTCCTAGAAATGGTCCCATTTTACTTTGCTGGTTTCTGTAGTTACTGCAGGCTAGGTATTAACATCTGAAGATTTGGAGCCAGGAACATACAAGGGAGAGCATGGGGCATTTGTCTTTTTGGGCCTGGGATTCATCACTCAATGTGGTCTTTTCTAGTTCCATTCATGAAACTGCCAAGTTCATGATTTTACTTTTCTTTACAGCTCATTAGTATTCCATAGTGCATACGTACCACATTTTCATCACGTACTCATCGGTCATTTGGCATTTAGGTCATTTCCATTCTGTATCTGTAACAGACCTTTGCTACTTTGTGGGTTCTTCTTTTTTCCATCCTTTATTCCCCCCCCCCCACACCCTGGGCCGGTTTCACCCCCTATCACTAGATAGAGAAAGGATGGAGGTGATGGTGGAAGATCTCCAAATCTATTTTTTTCTTTTTGCTTCTTCTTTGAACATGACTAATAGCAAACCAACCAACCCCTTCCCCACCCCCAACGATGAACACCCACCCATCATGCCTCTCAAGAGCCCTAGCATTTATATACCCTCTGAAAAGTTCCCAGAATCCAAACGATTGCAGACACTATGTGCAGGTGGCAAAAACGCCCCTCTACTACAGCACAAGGCAAGTCATAGTCAGCTGGTTTGAACAGTACGAAGCTGCCTCACATCCCCGCATCTGGGATTAAAACAAAAACATATTCTTATATTTCTGTGTTTTTAAAAGAAACCAAAATTTTATAATGTTACTACACCTGTCTGTTGTGAATCAGTGAATGTGGCTGAGCAAGTATCGGAGGAGGAGGAGGAGGAGGAGGAAAAGGAGGAGGAGGCAGGAGGACAAGGGGGAGGAGGAGGATGTAGAGTCTTTTGGGCATAGGCCAAGGGATGGTATTTTGGGGTCATTTTGGTTGATTTGTTTTTAGCTTTTTGAGAATTCTCCACATTGATTTCCAGACTGGCAGCACCGTTTTACAATCCCACAAACAATGAATGAGGATTCCTCAGCACCCCAAACCCACATCTTCTCCAGCTTTTGTTGTCAGTTGTTTTGTTGATTTTTGCCATTCTGATGGAATAAGATGATGATGAGAATTTGTTTTTAAAGATATTTCTTAGCCACCTTCTCCTCTTTTGAGAACTCTCTATTCAGGTATCAGGGTCATTTTTCTGAATGAGTTTTTTTTTTTTAAAAAAACTCTTTGTTTTCTGAGCTCTTTGTATATTCTGGATACCGACGCTCGGTCAGATGAGCAACTGGAGAAGATTCTCTCCCATCTGTGAGCTCCATCTGTAGTGGACTGTTTGCTTCTTTCACTGTGCAGAAGCTTCTTAGTTTTCTGAAGTCCCCCTTGTCAATTGTCCTTAGTTCTCAGGCAGATGGAGTCTGCGCAGAAAGTCCACTCCTGTGTCTACACCATGTAGGTACTACCTATGTTTTTTTCTTTTTATTTATTCTTCTCTCATGTATTACATCCTGACTGAGTTTCTCCTCCCTTCCCTCCCTCTAGCCTCTCCCCTTTACCTCCTCTTTCCCCCTTTTCAATTCCCCCTTCATCTCCCCTCAGAAAAGATCAGGCCTTCCAGGGACATCAATCAAATACGGCATGAGAAGCTACAATAAAACCAGGCACATGTTCTCACATCAAGGCTGGATAAGGCAACTCAGTAGGAGGAAAAGGGTCCCAAAGGCAGGCAAGAGAGTCAGAGACAGCCTCCACTCTGACTGTTAGGAATCTCACGAGAACACTGAGTTATATGGCTATAACATATGAGCAGATGACCTATGTCATCCCCTACAGACCTGCATCTCTGTGAGCCATTTGGTTAGTTGATTCTGTGGGCTGTGTTGTTGTGTCCTTGGTCCCTTTAGCTTCTCCAATCCTTCCTTTCCATGTAGAGGAATATTAACTGAGAACACGGCTGCTCTGGCAAAGAGATCATATCTAAAGACCTTCTAGGTCTGTGTGACCCGGCTGGAATATAAATGCACCTTTAATCCAGGAGACAGACGCAAGCAGATCTGAGTTCAAGGCCAGCCTGGTATAGAGCAAGCATCAAGTAAAGAAAAGCTTAGATCCAGGCATGGTGGTACATGCCTTTAATACCAAACAATGAAGTAGCTTCAGTGTGTAGAAGGAAGCACCCATGTTTGAAAGTGATGTCTAATTGAGTGGCAGAAAATGTGACGAATCAGAGAAGATTTGACAGAATAGGATACATCCAACTCTCATGAGAAGAGAGAAGAAAAGTAAGCTACTTAATCAGCAATACACAGAGAGAGGGAGAGGGAGAGGGAGAGGGAGAGAGGGAGAGGGAGAGAGAGAGAGAGAGAGAGAGAGAGAGAGAGAGAGAGAGAGAGAGAGAGAGAGAGAGAGGAGACAGTTTTACTGGGAGAGTTTTTAAAGAGAGGACTTGAAAGAGGGAACAAGCTAGACAAACCAGAGAGTGAGGAGGAACCAGAAGATTAGAGCAGATTGCTAGAGTTTGAGGCCAAGCAGAGCAATTCAGAGGCTGAGAGGGAAGCCAGATTAAACAAGTCAGCTGGGAGAGGAGTTTGAGCCAGAACAGCTGAGTTGAACCAGCCAGCCCAGAGCTCAGTAAGAAAAACAAAGGGTGAGCTCATTAAGCAGTAAGTCTCAGAGGCTGGAAACATTCTAGGCCTAGGTTATGGAGGCTAGAAGCTTCCAGGACTAGGCCTTGTTAGCAGAAGGAAAGCCTCTGAGACAACTGAAGAAGGCTGTTACACATCTGCTTCTCTAAAAGACTCCAGGAGCCCCACCTAATATTTGGCTGTGGGACTCTGCACTTGCTCCCATCTGTTGCTGGATGCTGGATGAAGTCTCTTTGATGATGATTATGGTAGGCTCTGGTTCATGTTTGTCTTTTCGATCTTGGTTACCTCACTCAGGATGATTTTTTTTTCTAGTCTGCCTATGTTTTCTTTTCTTTTTTTTTCTTTCTTAAAAAAAAAAAAGATTTATTTATTATGTATACATTGCTCTGCCTTCATGTACACCTGCAGGCCAGAAGAGGGCATCAGATCACATTATAGGTGGTTGTGAGCCACCATGTGGTTGCTGGGAATTGAACTCAGGACCTCTGCAAGAGCAGCCAGGGCTCTTAACCTCTGAGCCATCTCTCCAGCTCTTATAGCAGTTTCATTGTCTCAGGTTTCAGTTTTAGGTGTTTGTTCCATGTGGGGTAACTTTTTGTGCAAGGTGATAGATACAGTTCTAATTTGTGGACATCCATTTTTTACCAGAACCATTTGTTTAAGGTGCTTTCTTTTTTTTTTTCCAGTGGATGTTTTTGGTGTCTTTGAGTTTATATATATGCTCATGTTTGAGTCTTTGATTTTGTTTCGTTGGTCTACCTTTCTGTTTTTGCCAATATCATATTGTTTTGGTTACTGTATCTCGGCAGTATATCTTTAAATCTTAGAACTCTAATATCTCCAACATCCCCCCCCCGCCCCCCTGCCCCCCCCCTGCCCCCCCTGCCCCCTCCCCCCCTGCCCCCCCTGCCCCCCCCCCCCCCCCCCCGCTGAGGATTGTTCTGGCTGTCTGGGATCTTTTGTGGTTCCATATGAACTTTAAATTTTTTTCTATTTCTTAAAAGAATGAGATGGTTATTTTGATTGGCATTACATTGACTGTGCTAATGGCTTTTGGTAGAACCGGCATTTTTCACACTATTAGTTCTACCAATCCATGAGATTGAGATGCAGCTCCATTGTCTATTTTCTTTATCTCTTCCTTCGAGGTTTCAATGTAGCGGTCCTGCAGCATCTTGGTTAGGTTTATTGTACACCAGGAGCAAACATACCGAGAAGGAGGCCATAGACGCCCTTCCACTCACACAGCCCTCAAATAAAATTAAAAATCCTTGCTCTTGTTTGCTTCTACTGTGTTTCGCCTCACTTCATGCTCAGGCAATAATAAATGGTATGCGGCCTTGCCACAGGCCTGAAGAAGTGAAGACGGCCAATCAAAACTATCAACCCAAGCTAATCTTTCCTCCACACACATTTCTTGTCTTAAGTGTTTTGTGATAATGGCAAAAAAAAAAAATCAAAAATCAAGACAAACAAAACATATTAGATAATACAAACATAGTAAAAAAAGGAAACATCTCAACTTCTAAATGAAGTTAATATAACTCCAATACAAAAACTTGACAAAACAAAATAAATTAATTTCCTTAGAATTATAGTTACAGAATTCTTAGATAAACTTTTTAGCAAACTGCATTATTAAAATGTATTAAAATGGATCCCTTATATTATGAGTCTATTATGATGATTCAAAATTGATCCAACATTAGAAAGTGAATTAACGTAAATCGCCACATTAATAGACAAATAAAAAATGATAGATGATCTCAATTTATTTAGAAAATCCATCTATTTGGCTGAAAACTCACAAGTACATTTAATTTTTTAATTTTAATTTTAATTTTAATTTCAGCTAACCAGGAATGTGAAAGACTAACAAATTACAGACTAACAAGTACAAACCCAGATCCAGGAGAGAATTAGAGTTGTTGGCCAGTAAGGTCCCACAGACCCGTTGTCATTGCTCTCAGAACCATTGATGAAGATATCACACACTTAAGTCACACGACATAGAACAATCAGGCTGGTGGTTTACCGGGAAGCTTCGTTCCTACTGGCTAGCTCCATGGTGCCAGAAGGTGCTGTGAGTGCTACAAAGGGAGAAAAAACAACTGGCAGTCTTACCCAGCTGTGTATCCTTTGAGCTACAATAACAACCATGATCTGATCTGACATGTCATGAGCCATCAGCTCTGTAATGGCACAAATATCACAGGAGTAACCAATCACTTTGTACTTAGGTCCTGATTGCTTTGTAGATGACCATTAGTCTGTTTCCCAGTGAGTTAGTTAACCCCCTGGATACTGACCGCTGTTACAGGTAAAAGCTGACCCTTAGAGGAGAGCCTGGGGTCCTGAACTCCGACCTAACAGAGGAAAGTGACACCTCAACCATACTACGTCACAGTCCCCCTGAACGCTGCAAACGCCTCCACTGAAAGAAGATGACTTAAATAAATAAAACCCACCCACAACCATCAATATAACACCAACTATAAAGGCCCCAGTGCATAAATAAAAACACCCTTAATCTATTGACCTTGACACAAGCTAAGAGTCATCAGTGAGGAAAGAGCCTCAGTTGGGGCAATGCCTCCAATGAGATCCAGCTGTAAGGCATTTTTTCAATTAGCAATCAGTGTGGGAGGGTCCAACCACTTTCTGCTTGTACGTAAGGCCCACTCTACAAAATAAAACCTATACCTAACATCATTATTAGAACCATTATTAGAACTAAGAACCTATAGCTAGACAGTAGGTTCTCACACAATTATTCTGTTTTTATTTAGTTAATTTATTCAGATTACAACTCAATTGTTATCCCATCACTTGAATCCTCCCGTTCCTCCCTCCTTCCTTTTCACCCTATTCCCCTCCCCTAGGTCTAAGACCGAGGGGGACCTCCTCCCCCACTGTATGGTCATAGGCTATCAAGTCCCATATTGGTAGCCTGTTTATTCTTTCTTTGAGTGCCACCAGGCCTCCCCACTAAGGGGAGGTGGTCAAATATGGGGCACCAGAGTTCATGTCAGAGTCAGTCCCCGCTCTCCACATAACTGTGGAAAATGTCCTGTCCATTGGTTAGATCTGAGTAGGGGTTTGATGTTTTCTACTTGTATTGTCCTTGGTTAGTGCAATAGTTTGAGCAGACTCTCCTGGGCCCCGATCCACCCATCACAATGTTCTTCTTGTAGGTTTCTAGGACCCTCTGGATCCTTCTATTTCCCCATCTCCTATATTTCTCTTACCTGGAGTCCCAATAGGATGTCCTCACATCTATCCTAATCTCCTGGTAAGTGAAGACTTTCATGGGACATGCCTCTTGGGCTAGTGTCCAATTATAAGTGAGTATACACCGTGTGAGTCTTTCTGCGTCTGGGTTAACTCACTCAGTGTGATCATTTCTAGTTCCATCCATCTGTCCACAAATTTTGGGATTTCCTTGTTTTTAATCGCTGAATAATATTCCATAGTGTAAATGTACCACAGTTTCTTTATCCATTCTTCAACTGAGGGGCCCTTAGGCTGTTTCCAGGTTCTGGCTATTACGAATAAGGCTGCAGTGAACATGGTTGAGCACGTGTGCTTGTTGTCTCACACTATTGTTCTCTAAATGAACGTGGTATTAAATGAACCCCTGATCAGTTACCGCCACACCCATAGGCTAGTGCAACCCTCATCAGAGGCGCTTCTGTGGGCAGCTGGATGGCAAACGATACAGAGACCTGCAGCTGATCATGGTGTGGAGAATGAGAGCCAGAGAATGTTTAACCCTATGTGAGGCATCGGCTTAGCGATTACTGCAGACGGGGGGGGGGGGGGGGGGTTCTAAGATTGTAAGGGCCAGAAGGGTTATGGGACTCCAAGTAAATAATATTTTCCAGACACAACAGGGTAACACACATAAGCTTAAACAGGGTAACTGACACATAAGCTCACAGAAGTTGTGGCATCATTCATAACACCAGCAAGAGGTCAAGCCAGATCACGTGAACTCCCAGCATGCAAAGGGGAGATGCTCATGAACTCCCACCCCTAGCTGAAGAGTTATTGACATGGTTACAGAACATGGCAGAGTCGGCCCTGCACCTCGCTTGGGCAGCGCAGTAGAGGTGGCAGAGGTGGGGAGGTCCAGCCTGAGGGTGTGAGAGTAGGAGAGCTGCCCCTGGCCCTTGCCTGGGCAAAGCAGGAGATCCGGCTCTGGTGGGATAGCACAGGAGAGCAGGTGGGTTGACAAACTCAGCTTCCACCCAGGCCGAGATCCAGGGCTTTGAGTTGGCCCACCCCAACATCTACCCCATGCATGAACTGCTGGAGCACGTGAAGGGGCCAGTCCTACAGATCCAAAGCTGCAGGATCTCCATGACACAGGGTACCCAAAAGGAGTCCCAGTGACAACCCAGTGTTGATATTGTAGCGGAAGCCAGAGGCCTCGAACCAGACCAATGACTCACTGCAATGAACATTTGCAAGTGAAGCTGTCTGGTCAAAAAGGTATATGCTGTGGGACACACTGGGACACGCTGCAACTTCTTTTTTTTTTTTTTTATTTCTATATTTGGTTTTTTTTTTTTTTTTGAGGAGATGTTGCAAGGGCAGAGGGCAGATATGAAAGGATGGGGTGATGAGTGGGATTGGGGTGCATGATGTGAAATCCACAAAGAATCAATAAAAAGTAAAAAAAAAAAAAAGATAAGCATATCCAAGGGCCAACATGGGAAACAAACAATCCTATGATAGTGGTTAAGTGAACAGGGACTAAGAATGTACCAAAAGGTACAAAATAAACTAAAATGACAGGAAGAAACACATAAACTTTTCTGATAACAAATCTGGATATTAATCATTTTAATTCCCCAGGCAAAAGACATATGCTAGCAAGCTGGCTTAGAAAATAGGACCAAACTCGCTGCTGTCTTTAAGGAATACACTCCACCATCAAAGATAGACACTGCGTTTGGGTAAAAGACTGGGAAAATTATTCCAAGAAAATAGAGCCGGGAAAAATTCATGTGTCACTCTTATAATATCTGATGAGATGGGTTCTGCAATCAGTGTAGTCAGAAGAGCTAAAGAGGGGCACTTCTTACTAAGCAAGGAAAAAAAATCTGCCAAGGTGACGATACCTGTCTGAACATGTATGCACACCAAACTCACCCATCTAACCTCAGCATAATAATATTAATAGTAGAAGACTTTGGTTTCCCGTTATCAGTAATGGAAAAGGTCATCTGGACCTAAAAAAAAAAAAATAGAGACACACTAGAGGTTCAGTGACATTAGAGATGAAGTGGCTCTAGCAGATACAGAACATTCCACTCATACTCCACAGAATGTTTTCTGGGAAGCTCACGGAACAGTCCTTAAAAGAGAGAACACCCTGGGATATGAAGCAGGTATCAGCAAATTAAGGCAGTTGTAATACCCTCTTGTATTGTGTGTGACCACAATGAACTGAAACCGGAGATCAACAGCCAAAGACACTGCAGAGCCCAGGTGTGGTGGCACACTCCTTCAGTCTCAGCACTCAGAAGGCAGAGGCAGGCATCTCTGTGCACTCTAAGCCAGCCTGGTCTATAAAGTGAGTCCCAGGACAGCTGGCACTACAGAGTGGGTACCTGTCTTAAGATAGTACACAAACTCATAGAGGTCAAACAACACACTGTTGAATGCTGAACAGGCTGCTTGAGAAATTAAGGATAAAGTTAAAAAAAAAAAACTTCCTAGAATTGAATAAAACCAAAAGAGTACACTACATTCATACATATATGTGCACATATTGGCATACCACATAATTAAGAATAATAAAAATCTTTTTCATTAGTTCATTTATTTTACATCCCAATCCCAGCTTCCCCTCCCAACTCTTCACCCAGCCCCTCCCTCACATCTCCCCTCCCCGCCCCTGTCCCACTCTCCTCAGAGAAGGGGAGGCCTCCCATGGATATCAGCCTGCCTTGGCATATCAAGTTGAGGTAGAACTAGGCACATCTTCTCCTATTGAGACTAATCAAGGCAGCTCAGTTGAAGAAAAGGGATTCAAAGGCAGCAACAGAGTCAGAGACAACCCCCACGCCAGTTATTAGGGGCCCCGCATGAAGACTGAGCTGTACATCTATTACCTATGTGTAGAGGGCCTACGTCCATCCCATGCTTGCTCTTTGCCTGGTGGTTCAGTCTCTTTGGGTCTCTATGGGCCAACGTTAGTTGATTCTGTAGATTTTCTTGTGGTGTCCTTGATCTCTTTGACACCTTCAGTCCTTCCTCCTCATCTTCCATAAGATCCCCTGAGCTCTGCCAAATGTTTGGCTGTGGGCCTCTGCGTCTGTTTCCATCAGTTCCTGGGCGAAGCCTCTCAGAGGACACTGATGCTAGACACCTGTCTGCAATTATAGCAGCGCGTCATTAATAGTGTCAGGGGCGGGCTCTCTCTCATGGCATAGGTCTCAAATTGGACCAGTCTTGATTGGCTATTCCTTTGATTTCTGCTCCATCTTTATTCCTGCACATCTTGTAAGCAGGATAGATTGTGGGTTGAAGGTTTTTGTGCCTGGTTATAGGTGGTGGCCGTTTCAGGGTCTGTATTCCCTGTTGCTGTGAGACTTAGCAATAAAGTCACCCTCATTGATTCCTGGGAGTTTCCCTTGTCCTAGGCATCTAACTTGTCCCAGAGATGCCTCTTCACACCTAAAAGTATTTTTGTTTTAATTAGAGAAATAAAATAAAGAACTTAAAGATGCACGTTAAGGTTGTTGTAAAAAAAACAAGAACAAACTGAAACCAAAAGCAGAAGATGTGAAGAAATTACTAAGGACAAGAAAGAAGTTAACAAAATGGAAGTGAACATACAACACACACACACACACACACATGCATGTGCACACACATACACACTACAAAGAGTCAATAACATAAAGGAGAGGTTCTTCAAAAGGATAAGCAAGATTGACAAGCCTTTAGCTGAACTAACCAAAAGAGAGAGAGAGAGAGAGAGAGAGAGAGAGAGAGAGAGAAGACCAAATTTAAAAAAAAAAAATAGAGATAAGGGAGGGAGACTATGGCAGGAACCAACAAAATTGGAAAATCACGAGGAATGGCTGTACACTCAAGCAATGCCAGCACCTGGGAGTTCAGTCTAAAGGGATCAAGACTTGAAGACCCTGCCTCAAAAAAGAAAAAAGATGTTTAAAACATTTGTAAATATGAGCGTACGACAGAAGATTCCCATCCTTTCAGTACACACACACACACACACACACACACACACACACACACACACACACAGTGCTGCTCCCCAGACATGATCTGATTGTCTTTTTCAATGACGTCTCCTCAGAAAGCATCTCCATCATGTGTGAACTAAGTCCTTCGCATTGCACTTCTGCCTCCAAGAGTGGAAGTGTGGTACTGAGGCGTAGGGGACACAGAGGTCATCGGCTTGCAGACGTACACTAGGGGAACCTGGGAGTTACGTACGCAGGGCTGTTCCTTCAAAGGAAGGGACCCAAAACGTGTTTTCCAACCAGAAGGCTGGAGTGGGCATGCTTTCTGGCCTGGAGACCTTTGTGCGAACCGTGTGGCCGGGGCCTTCCTGACCCAGGACCCCTCCTCCAGACTCTTGGAGTAAACGTGCTTTTCTCAGTCAGTCTATGGAATCTGCCTTTATGGATGATGAGTGCTCACATCTGAGCTGTATGCAGCCTACTTTGTTCCTCAACGAGATTTAGGTATGCTTTCTTACACATACAAGGTGGAGTTATCCATCACAAGAACAGGTCTCAACAGATTGTGCTGTGTTTAAATACACTGAAATTAAATTAAATTAAATTAAAAAAAAAACAAACCACAAAAACCTCAGACACCTGAAGTGTGGACCAGCATTGGCTACTGACTCGTGTTATGCTGAAGTGCCGGTTTGCCTCCCTGACAAGTCTCTCTGCTGCCCGTGAAGGCGGAAGAGACCGCCCCCACCCCCCACCCCCCAATCACAGAAGATCCATCTGTGAAAGTCAATTAGAGATATGAGATATGGACACAAAAGAAACTACCAGTGATAAGATGGCTGCGGATGCTCCTTCCTGGAATCTGACAGAGATGCTGAGGCCCAGGAAAGGAGTTAACTTTCCACTCCTGTGGAGAGAACTTCTTCCCTGTGGTGCGTCCTCTTAGACAGACTCTGCCTGAGCCAGATTCCCTCTCCCTAGGGCCCTCCCCATGGCCCCCTTCATCTCCTTGTTGCGGAAGCTGTAGATGACTGGGTTACACATGGGGGTGATGATCGTGTAGAGGAGGGAGAAGGGCTTGTCTTTGTCAGGCCCGTGTGTACTGCGGGGATTCAT
The DNA here is from genome assembly GCF_964271855.1 of Acomys minous. Taxonomy (NCBI): domain Eukaryota; kingdom Metazoa; phylum Chordata; class Mammalia; order Rodentia; family Muridae; genus Acomys; species Acomys minous. The sequence continues at coordinate 5,211,717 of NC_140493.1, read as the reverse complement.
GTAAGAGAACATGGCTGAGGTGTAGAAAAAGATGACCACAGTCAGGTGGGAGGCACAGGTGGAGAATGTCTTCCCTCTGCCCGAGGAGGAGGCTCTGCCGAGGATGGAGGCCAGGATGCGGGCATAGGAGGTGACGATGAGCACCATGGGACTGAGCAGCACCACAATGGCATCAAGAAAGATCAACTTCATGCTGAACTTGGCATCCCCACAGGAGAGGGCAATCACTATGGGGGCCTCACAGAAAAAGTTTTCTATGTGGTTGTCTCTGCAGAAGGGATTTCTGAATGATAGATACTCAAGGAAGATGCCGTTGACCATCCCAAAGATCCAGGAAGTAACCACCAGCCTGACACACACCTGCTGGCTCATGATCTGGGCATAGTTGAGTGGGTGGCAGATTGCAGCATAGCGATCATAGGCCATAAAGGCCAAGAGGATGCATTCGGTCACTCCAACAAAGAAGACCAAGTACATCTGTGTCATGCAAGAGACAAAGGAGACAGTGTGGTTCTTGGTCACCAGATGGATCAACATCTGTGGGATGGTGGTGGTGATGAAGCAGATGTCCAGGAAGGACAAGTGTCCAAGGAAGAAGTACATGGGGCTGTTGAGCCTGGGGTCAGTCCAGGTGATGAAGATGATGAGGCCATTCATGGCCATGGCGAGGCTGTAGAGAGCCAGGAACAGCGTGAAGAGCAGTGCCCGAGTGGAAGGGGAGCTGTGCTCAAAGCCCACGAGGACGAAGTCTGTCACTATGCTGCTGCTGTTCCTCAGGTCAGCTGTCTGGGGCCTGTTTGAGGAGGAGGGCAGGGAGAGCACAAAGGACACAGTTGTGTGGAAGGTCAGATGCTCGCCTGGACCCTGACACCCAGCAAGAGGCTGTCCCCAGGTGGTAGTAGAAGTTTTGGAACTTAGTTATCTCTGGTAAATCTGTGTAGTGGTGGCATAGTAGTGCAATGCCAGGATCACCATAGGCTCTATACATAGATTCTAATTTTAGAAGTTGAGGAAGTGATGGTTTCCCTTTACTCTGGATGGATTGGATGCTCTATGAAGTAGTGTGTGTGTGTGTGTGTGTGTGTGTGTGTGTGTGTGTTCCAGAGCCTTCACCATGAAAGGACTACTTATGGCTGCATGCATTCAGGGGAAGAGGATAAAAGAGCTATGTCTGGGACTCATGTCAGATGAGGGAAGTTTCAAGATGCAGAGGAATGGAGTGAGTGATGGTCATGGTGACAAGTTTGTTAAATAAAGGCCATTGGCATGAAGCACAGGAGAAAGTGCTGTCTAGAAAAGTACATTCCGTCTTCACATACTTAATTTAAGAGGATAGATGTCTTGAGATTTCAAAGTATAGGAGTCAGATCACTCGGGTGACAGAGCCTGGCAGTCATTCCTAGATCACTCTAGAGATTCACACTGTCCCAGCCAGACTCCCTCAGAGGCATTCGACCACTGTGCTGTGCACAGGAATGGGGGTCTGGTTGGAGGGATTCCTTAGTACTGGCACCTGTGCTTTCCAGTCTGTTTTGCATACCATTGGGCAGAAAGACTCTCGGGGAGAAGGGAGGCCTATGGGAAAGCAGCTGGGAGGAGGGGAAAATGTGGTTGGGATGTATTGTTTGAGAGAATAATCTAACTTCAATTAAAAAAAAAATCCAACCACATGGTTGAGAATGGGGAATGGATGAGCGAGGCTCATAGATGCCAGCCTTTCTGGAACTTGGCCTGCAAAGTACCGGAGGCCCTGTGAGTGCACAGTGTTCATTTTATATCATTAAAGGGTTAGTGTTCACTATTATTACACTCTTTCCTGTAACATTTGGGAAACCACTACATTCAAATTAAACCTCTTTCGCTCTCATCTTGTTTGGAGTTAACGTGAATGTGGTCTGTTCCACCTGCAGATGCCTTAGACGGCCAGGCTTGCCTGCCAAACTCCATGTTCTTCAGCACCGCCCTTCAGATTTCCCTCTTCTATTCTCTTTTTGGTGTACCCTCATTTCGCCTTCTACGTGAGCCCCTTTTTAGATTTCCAACTCCTACTAGATCTTACCTCTTTCTCTCTCCCAACTTTCCCATCTTTACTGGTTATCAGCCAGATAGCTAAGTCGAACTGAACTCTCTAATCTTTCAGGATCTCATATTTCCTTTCTGCTATATGAAGGCTACACAACCCTGTTGGGGCCACTCCTTACAGGATTAAATTCCCTTTAAGTGAGATGTCTTGGTTGGTCAAGGCATCAACTGGGCCTACTCCTATCATCTTCACATTAGAGACTTCTGGTATCTGGGACTACTCTTGTGGTCTGCAAAGAGAAGGGAATGGAAAAGAAAGGGAAGGGAAAGGAGGGGAGGGGAAAGAAAAAATAGGGAAGGGAAAGGAAAGGAAAGGAAAGCATAGGGCATAGTCTAATATGGGTCCATAATCCTTCACTCAGTAGAAACATTGAGACCAAGTTAATGTTTGGACAATGTAAGTCAGCAAAGAATACAAACCGTAGAATCCTTAGACTTGGCCAAGAAGAAGTTGGAATTTAACTCAGGGACTTCCTAAGTGCCACGAAAGGACAATACTTGCCTGTAGTTCCCTGAGCAGATAATATTCTGTGCTTGCCAGCATCCAGTGCCTTGTTGGGTACCACTAGCAGCTGGCCAGTCAGGCATCTGTGGACATACATGGGATTCTGTAAAGCAAAGCACACCTACCTCATCCCGTGGCTCTGCTGCTCATGCTATGTCACTGAATGCCGGTTCCCAGTAACCGAGATGGCATGGTGTTTGAGGAAGAGCTGCTCCAGGAAGGGTGGTCTGAGCTGGACGGCCACTCTGGAAGACAGTGGTATCTTTTGAGCTTTTTGTTCTTTGACAGTTGTTGACATCTATGCTTCTACAGACAAAACCAATACTGGCACATTACATGTGTACAGCACCTTATGGTGTGGGTGAGAGCTCTCTGCCTCATGCTGTCATTTGGTAATGAAACTCTTACCTTGTCACCTGCCACTCAGATTGTACATTTTTGACCTTTTTGCCTCTTTAAAGTTTTCATGTCCACATTTGCCTTAAAAATGACATGGTCTTTTGTTAATTAAAAAAATACAAAAAAAAAAAAAAAGGAAATGTTGATTCTCTTTAGCTTTATCTAAATCCACAACATTCTTCTGCAAAGACAAAATAAACAAACAAAACAAAAACAACCTTACTCGCTGGGTGTAGTGATACCACTGTTAGTCCCAGCACTTGGGAGGCAGAGGCAGGTGGATCTCTGTGAGCTCCAGGTCAGCCTGGTCTACAGAATGAGTTCCAGGACAGCCAGGGCTGTTACACAGAGAAACCCAGTCTCAAAAAACAAAACAAAACAAAATTAGTAGCCTCACTATAAAGGAAATTACTTTTGATAATGTATGATAGCTATGTCCTCTTCAATTTTTTTTTTTTTTTTTTTTGGTGCGGGAGGTTTGGAGACAGGGTTTCTCTGTGTAGCCCTGGCTGTCCTCAAACTCACTTTGTAGACCAGGCTGGTCTCAAACTCACAGAGATCCTCCTACCTTTGCCTCCTGAGGGTTGGGATCAGAGGCATGTGTCACCACCACCCAGTGTCTCTTCAACTAATCTTAATGTCTGAAATGTAATTTGACTTGTTTGTCTTACCAGAAATGAAGTTATTTGAATTGATGCCATCTTTTGAAAGATATGCATGTAAACACCCCAATATACTTGTGATTTCTCCAGTCATCTGGAAGAGCATCATGATTGCCGAAACCGTACAGCGAAAACACACCATCTTCAACTCCACTGATCCTTATTTAAAGGCCAGAGAGTCTTTGAGCTCAGGTAAATTAGCAACAACTTTAAAAACAGTTGATGCATATCATGGCATTTGAGCCTCTATTTTATTACCTTAGTGAGGTAGTTCAAGCTCACTGGAAAGCCGGGGTAACTTCGCTTGCACAATGAAGTCATTCATGCACACTTTCCAGTAGCAAAGAGCAGAGGGTGAATTTTCCATAGAATCTTGTGTGGTCATAGTTGGTTTAACTGACCACACAATTCTGACACATTTCAGGACCATCTACAAGCAAAACAGAGACTCCTGCAGAAAGTCAAAGAGCCTCTAGAAAGAGCAGCTATTTGTACTGGGGGATCAGTTTTATGAGTATGGAGCACAGCCATCTTGATTCCCACCCCTTTGCTTATCCATAGGTACAATGAGTAGGAAAAGGAAATCTATCCATTGTTAGAGGTTGTATTAGTCAGGTTTCTCTAGAGGGAAATAACTGTTAAAATGACCTATACATATGATGGACTGACCTGTACATACATAAAGGGAATCTATTACAGTACTTTACAGGCTGTGGTCCGGCTACTCCGGTAGCTGTTCCCTGACAGAAAGTCCAAGAACCCAATAGCTGTTCATTGCCTGAGGCTGGACATCTTAGCTGGTCTTTTGTATATGACAGAGTCCTGGAGAAGTGGGCTCTAAGACCAATGAAGGAGTACCTCAGCATCAGGGTATGTGAACTTGTCACCCAGAATGAGAGCAAGCAGGCAGAAAGTAAAATTTTCTTTCTTCCATGTATATAGGCTGCCATGATGAGGTGTAACCCAGATTAAAGGCAGATCTTCCTATTTCAAATGATCAGACTTTTAAGGTGGGTCTTCATAACTCACATGATATGTATTTAAAAAAAAAACCCTCACAGGTGTGCCTAGCTGCTTGGGTTTTTAGTTAATTCCAGATGTGGTCAAGCGGACAACCAATAGCAACCATCACGCAGATCCTCATGCTGTTTTCCATGTGGCTGGAATTGTTATAATATAACACTCCTGCTCTGTGCCTGCCCTCCCATCACACCACCACAGGGGACAGGATTGCACTGTGTCCGTCTTGCCATCACACCACCAGACGGGACAGGATATACCTACCTAATTGGTTTTTGTAGAAAGAGAAACTCATCACTTGTTCATTTGATTTTTTTTCTGGTTCTCCTGGAGCATGGCTTTATGTAGGAAGTGGTTCTCAACCTGTGGGTCATGACCCCTTTGACAGTTGGACCACTCTTTCACGGGGGTCACCTAAGACCATTAGAAAACAGATATTTGCATTATGATTCATAACAGCAGCAAAATTACAGTTACAAAGTAGCAATGAAAATAGTTTTATGGTTGGGGGATGCCACAGCAGGAGAACTGTATTAAAGGGTCTCAGCATTAGTAAGGTTGACAACCATTGCCCCAGGGCACTCTCTGGTCCTATTTGAGAGGCTTGGTTGCCATCTAGAGCTACCAAGCTACCAATGAGTAGAGAACGAGGCTGCCTAACCCCAGGCTTCTGGGTAGAGACACACAGAGGATCTGTGATCACTGTTAAGTTAGCAACAATTTTCAAAGTAGTTCATACACACCATGGAAGGAAGCATCAGGACCTCTAACAGTGTCTAAACTTTTTATTTTTCTACCCATTAAGCCTGTGGTTAAGCAAGATTGCCGTGCTCCACTCACGTGACTGATCCCACTGCTCTTTAATGAGGCTCCTGCACCTTCCACAATCTGGATTACCAAAAGCACAGGGCTCATGAGTTAAGGGGAGGTCTCCGTAGATGGCCATGAGCTCAAAGAACAAAGTGTGATGCTGCAAACCAGACCTGTGGGGAAAATGTCTCATTGCAATGTCTGAACCAACGCTGGCTGAGCCATGTTGAACTGAATTTCCTTCTTGCCTCACACAGGCTGACACTCTGCTGGCCTTGGTGGTTGTAGAGACCCCCATAGGACTGGACACCTCATCCCACCACACAGAGAAGTCCAGGGAAGTTGTTTATTTGGCTCCCCACTGTTATGGGGGTGATGTTCTAGCTCTCATGAGTGGGGTGACTGCTTGACGAGCGCTTTCTCCTGGGGCTCTTAATAACCTAATGCTAAAAGTAGCTAGAACACTTTAGACTGCATTCCCCATCGACATGCACTCCAATTTTGCCTTCATGGTTAAAAGGAGAAATGACCTAAGGACATCAGGAACCGAACAGGGATGGAGCGAATAAATTCAGTAGCAGGCTTGTAACAATCAGAAAATGACTTGGTTCTTACTCACCATAAAGGTGACCTTTCAGGCCTTAAGTGTAATAGAAACACTCAGGCATTGAGAGTCCTCGGCTAAATATAGATAATTATAAGTTGTGCAATGTTATATACTCAAGCAATTTAGATGGTTAAAGTGACTCCTTTGTGAGAAAGATGATAGATTGTTATTTATTCTATTAGAATAATAGATTATTATTCTATTAATGATAGAAGTGGGCAAAGGATGTGAATGGGCATTTCTCAAGATAGACAAATAGCCAATAGGTGTAGGGAGAAAACTACAACTAATGATCAGGGAAATGCAAATTAAAGCCATATGAGATATGAACTCATACTAATTAGAGCAGTTGTTATCAGAAAAAAGAAAGATAAGTGTTGACAAGGGTGTGGAGAGAAAGCCCGTTCTTGTACACTGTTGGTGGAAATATGAGTCCAGCTGTTATATAAAACATGGCATATTCCCTAGCAAGTTTGATTGATACCATCCACATTACAGGGAATTCAGCTCCAGCTGATATCGTCCCTAGGGCTGTTAATCATCATTGTCACCTACATCAAAGCCTGTCTCCAATCTCAGCACATGGGAAGCAGAGACAGGCAGATCTCTGTGAGTTCGAGGCCAGCCTAGTCTACAAAGTGAGTCCAGGGCAGCCAAGGCTACACAGAGAAACCCTATCTTGAAAAACTGAAAAAAAAAAAAAGCCTGTCGCCAACTACCAAGGACCTCTTGACTTCTAGCCAAGCCATGGCCCAGGCTTCAGTCTCCTGCAGGCCCCTCTTCCCTCCACAGTGTGGCTCAAGCATTTCATGGTTATTTCGCCCTGGACCACAGCAACGACACTGTTATCCCTTCTCATCTTCCCAAGTGGTGCCAGAAGAAAAGAGAACTGGCCCTTGCCAGGGACTCGATCTTGTGAGTTTGTCAGGGGATAAACGTAGAGACAGGGAAGCCGGAAGTAGAGGGCCGAAAGCACAAAGCAAAATCTCTTCTCACTAACACTCAGTCCCTAGCAGCTTGGCACGTGACCCGGAGAATTACAATGCCCTACGATAAAAGCCTAGTGACCACTGGCACCTCACCCCAACGGCCAGTCCTAGGAAGGACAAAGGATGCTTTAAAATGTGCTTCTAACAAGCTAGTGAGCTTCCGCCCTCTCAGCTGTCCAACTGGAGCTGACACATACAGATCAAGAAGCCAGGAGACTTAAGTGCTATAAAGGGAGCTCATTTCTCAGCAGAGCCGATTTCCTCCCATGTCTCCCTTCATCCCCACCTCTATCTCCCTCCCCCTTTCTCCTCTTTCCCTCCTTCTCTGAGAAACTTTCCATTGTTTTTGTCTATATTGTCTATTCTTTATTAAAATGCTTATATGAATTTTTGTCTGGTAAATGTTTTTACCCATAAGCCCTGGGCTCATCGTTAGAGACACAGCACACTCACCCTGCTCCTTCCCCGATATATTTAAGAACCTTTTCCTTTTGCTTGGCTCCTAAAGCACCCCCGCCATCCGCTTTCCCGAGACACACAACAACAACAACAGCAACAACAACAGCAACATAACATGGGGCAACGCTCTTTGCCACAACATTTAAGAGAGGGCTGTCCATGAGTCACTTCTCAGCCTCTGTTTCCCAAGGAAAAGGAAAAGGAAAAGCCAAATGGAAAAGCAGAGACACAAAGAGAGAAAAGATGGAAAAGATGGCAGAGAGAGGAAGGGTACTCACCAAGCCAGCGGTTCCCAGCCTGTGGAGCATGACCATTGGAAAACACAGCCGTGAAGCATGACCATCGGAAAACACAGTCGTGAAGCGTGACCATCGGAAAACACAGCCATGAAGCGTGACCATCGGAAAACACAGCCATGAAGCGTGGCCATCGGAAAACACACGGTTACAAAGGTCTTAGGAACCGAAACACCACTCAGTAGCAAATTCACAGTTCTGAAGTAGCACTGAGAATCAGTTTATGCTTGGGAGTTCCTAAGTTCCCGAGACCATCAGAACTATGTGTTTTCCCACAGTCGCGACCCACAGGCTGAGAACCACTACACCAAACAGTACAGAAAGACAAGGAGGAGAAGAACAGTGGATTAAATGGATTAAAACACAGTGATAAATGAAACCAAGCCTATATTGAACCTCGTAGCTTCATTCCTATTGGCTAGCTTTCGTAGTTCTGGGAGGTGCTATGCGTACTACAGAGGAGAAACGCTATCGTCAGCTGTCCCCAGCTGTGACCTCTGAGAGCTACAACAATGACTGGTCCGACATGACATGGTATAATAGTTGCATTAATTTCATGAACGTATCTAACCACTTTCTGCTTTGATAAGGTGCACTTCACAAGTTGAAACCCATACCTGTCACTGTTACTGTGGTCAAGAACTTGTAGCTAGCCAGGTCACAAAGCACAAAGAATAAGCCCTTACTACTCTGTTGAATGGGCATAAAATTCACCAGACTACTAATGATTTATTGTTAAACCCATAGACAATGTACTTCTTAACCCTCATCAGAGAAGTTTCTTTTTTGCAGGAAATGGCAAATAATACAGAGACTTAGAGCTGGTCAAGGTGCTGAGATGAGAGACTGAAGAATGCTTAGCCCTAAAGCAACATATTTTAAAAAACAAATCAAACCCCTTCTCCCAAAGTTCAGGAATCATTGTGGAAGAGGGGGCAGTAAGATCCTAAAAGCCAGGGGTGGGTGGCGGACGACTACAAGGACACAGTGTCCTCTGGCACATCAGGATAGATGTACAAATGAACCATAGCAATAGTTGGTTCTATGCACACACAGGACCTTGGTGTCCTCAAGGCAGACAAAACCCCTTCATGGAGGGGTTGGTGGGAATGATGTCCAACTGCTGGCAGAGGAAGTGACAGATGGGTGAGGAAGAGCCAGTTTTCTTTAAGGGTGTGGCCCCACACACCCTTACACGCCATGCACTCAAGAGTACAGACAGAATGAGTTATACTTGATGAGTTAATAAAAGCTGAGTGGACAGAGTTGGATGGATGGAGATGTTCCTGAGAGGAGCTAGAGGGGAGGAGATAACAGGACCAAAACATAAACAAAATTCTCAATGAGATCATACAGATGCCAAAGAAGAGATGTGTGAAAATAAGGAAAAGGTTAATACAGAGAAGCACACCGGGAGAGGCAGATTCCAAAAGCCTTCACCTACAGACAAGGACAAAGAAACGAGATAAGAGGCCCATCACGGGAGGAGCCCGGGAGGCTGGGCATGCTTGGCTAGTGATGTGGAAGCAAACCCAAGGAGTTGGGTCCCTCCACACGGTCTAGGAAGAAGAAAATGAGATGAGTTCTGTTTCAGCCAGGAGGGCAGGCGGGTAGGCTGAGAGGTCCTGATGGAAGTCTGTAGGAGGAACACAGAGGAAGAAGTGAACAGGAAAGCTCCAGGACAGCAGAGACTCAGACTCTAAAGAGGGAGAAACCAAGTAAGGCAGAGGTTAACAGAGCCAAAGCTGTGACCCCTCTCTCATGGCCACCATGTACAGAGCCCTGGGTGATGGAAATGCAGACAGTGTCTGAGAGACCCAGAGAATGCTTGGCTCTGGTGACAAGGTGAGAGACAAGGTCAGCGTCACAGCAGAAGGGACTTCATTCACTGACCTTGACCGTGGGGCTTGGGGCACGCTGATGAGGACATCGTCTGTGCTGGTCTTGGATGCAGAAGAGGCACACAGAGGCTCAGAGTGCGGGTGCAGGGCATTTGCTGCAGACTAGCTGTGCATTTATTGGCAGGGCGCTGGAGTTCCTCTCCCCACTGCCCTCCTTCCTGTCTCTCAGGTGTGTTTGCCTGAGCATGTGAGCCCTGTCCCTTCCCCAGGCAGACAGGAGCTTCCAGTTGGTTACTATGGCAGCCAACTGTTAGAAGTCCAACTATTTGTTCTTGAGGCCTGACCATTCCAAGTGTGCCCCTGGGGGATAGCTTTACTTGGACGTTCTAAGGCTCCCCTGTGAGGGCGTGCTCATGGCAAGTGACCGGGAGGGCCAGACATACTCCCAGGTTTTCTTGAGAAACTTGTGTCCTGCTATAGGCAGGGAACCTAGCAAATGTGAGCGTTGTAACCTCAGCATGAGGTCAGGGAACCCTATAACTCTTGTCCACTTACTCCCTAACTTAACTTGGAATTAATTTTTTTCCCTCAGACTTCCAAAGACTTAATTACCATCCCTGTTGCCGCCACCCAATCATTTTCTCACTTCATCATATACCACGTTCAACCCAACCACCAATGTGAGCTGAGCACCCACGCTGTGTCCGCTTCACGTAAGGTGGGTAAAAGCACAGACAGAGGATCTCCCCGCGGAGCAAGCATGTCCACAGGTTGATTTCTACAGAACCCTCTCGTCCTTCTCCCCCTTCTCCAGTATCACAAATCTCTTACTGGAAGCAGATTTATTCTCCAATTTAACCTACTCACCATTCTTCCAGAGTCTTGATGTCGACTGACTTAGCATTCTGCGTGACCTAGACCTTTCCCATTGACTCCCAGCTCCTGCAGACCTTGGGTTGCTACAGAGCTCATGTGTATGATGCTTGTGTTCTGACTCATTCCAAATGCGAGGGACTCTCTCTTCCCAGAATATCATCTACCAGCCTCTCACACTTTGGGTTTTCACTCAGTCTAATATTCTTAGGATATCTTGGCACCATATACCTCAATTTGCATATAAGGAACACACTCAAAACATAAAGAAATAGACTCTTGCCAGTATAAGATGTCTGATGCTTCTTCCTATAGTGTCCTGGTTGGTTTTGTTTGTTTGTTTTTGTCAACTTGATGTAATTTAGGGTTATCTGGGAAGAGGAGCTTCAGTTGAGAGAACACCACCATCCGACTGCCTGAAGGCAAGACTGTAGGGAATTTTGGTTTTGGGTTTTTGTTTGTTTGGGGTTTTTATTAATGATTAATATGAGAGGGCCCAGCCCTGTGTAGACAGTGCCCTCCCTTGGAAGGTGGTTCTGGAGTGTATAAGAAAGGAGACTGGGCAAGCCATGGGAACACGCCACGGGGAGCAAGGCAGTGAACAGCGTTCCTCCGTCTGCTTCAGGTTCTACTTTCAGGTTCCCGCCCTGCCTTTCGCTGACGGTGAAATGTAACCTGTAAGTCAATAAGCCCTTCCCTCCTCCAGTTGCTTTTGGCCATGGTGTTTTGTCACAGCAACAGAAAGCAAGCTAATACACACAGACACTCAACACCTCAGAGGCAAACGCTTCAGAGCTCTCTAAAACGTTCCAGAACGACTTGAGCTAAAAGATGTACCGACACAAGTAAGGAGTCGTGTCCGTTCATTTCACACATTTCTACGACTTCTGCAACATTTCACTCACAGAATTCCAACCCAACCACGCTGTAGGGTTCCAGCCGCTGCCCAAGATACCATTCTCCTAGGAAATACTCACGTAAGTAAGTTGTGGTTTTGTCTAAAAGATGCAATGTTGAAATGCCATTTCCTTTCTTGTGCTGTCTGTCAGCCTGTCTGTCTATGTGCTTTTGAGGCAGGGCCTCATGTAGCCAGCCTGGCCACACACTTGCACACTATATACTGCACGCACACACACACACACACACACACGCACACGCACACGGTCTCTACACAGTTTCGTTCATTTAGATTTTCTGGATGGTGCCATTTTATAATTTTGTACAAAGTTTTTTTTCTCTATAAAGAGTTCCCATCGTCATGTAAATTATTCTAATGTGCTTTACATTTTTCATATTATTTAAAAAGGCTGCCTGACATACTCAGCAAAACGCTGAGTGAATGGAAAAAGAGAACAGAATGGTTGCCAGAGTCCAGAGAGAGAAAAAGCGAGTGAGAGCTAGGGAAAGGCTGATGAACGGGCACGAGGATACACATAGCGAGGAGGAGGGATAAATGTTAGTGTCCCAGGCCAAGGCAGGACGAGCAAAGCCAGCAACATTGTGTTGTATATACCAAACTAGCCAAATGAGACATTTTAGAGTGATTAGGAAACGATAGACCTGCATGCTGGTAATATGATAGTTATAATAATTTGATCATTGCATAATAAATACATGTATCAAGTCATTACACAGTACTCCTTAAACAATATAATTACTGTCAGTCAAAAATAATAAAAATAGATCAGGTAGTGTGGGAGGACTGACCCCAAGGGCCTCAGAGTGACAGTGCTAGCCCCGCCCCTCGCTGGTTACAGCACTCAAGAGAGCGGGCCCTGCCCCTTGCCTGGGCAGCACAGTAGAGAGCTGGTTCTGGTTTGCAGGGGAAATGAGTGAACGGCTCTGAGAATGAATGCTGGAGAGGTAGTTCTTCCCTCACGGGCTGTGCAGAGGGCATAAGCAAGGGAGAGCTGGCCCTGCCCCTTGCCTGGGCAGCATGGGAGAGCCGGACTTGGTGGCGCAAGTCGGAGAGCTGGCACTGCTGCCCCCTGCTGGCAGTGGGCTACACTGAGTGAGGGAGAGACGCCCCACCCTACACTCCTCCCCACCTGTGGCAGGCAGGAGAGCTAGTCCAGGTGGCATGGGTGCAGGAGAGCTGGTGGGCTGAACAGCATAGCCACCACCCAGGCCCAGATCCAGGCCTTTGAGTTGGCCCACCTCAATGTCTACTCCATGTATACGACCTGGTGGAGCACACGAAGGGGCCCGTCCTGTAGACCCAAAGCCGCAGGATCTCCATGACACAGGGCAACAACGAGATCTCCAAGAGGATTCCCAGTGAGGATTCAGTATTGACGGTGTAGCAGAAGCCAGAGGCCTCGAACCAGACCAATGGCTCACTGCAATGAACATTTGCAAGTAAATCTGGATGAAAGGGTATGCTGCGTGACCCACTGCAACTTCCACAGCGAGGTGTCTTTTTTATTTTATTTTTTTAATGTTATTTTTGTTTTCTTCGGGGGTGGTTACAAGGGTAGAAGGCAGATATGGAGGGAAGGGGAGATGAGTGGGATTGGGGTGCATGATGTGAAAAATCACAAAGAATCAATTAAAAGTTTTTTAAAGAGAGGAAAACCCTATTGAGTGATGAATGCATCATCAAAAAAAAAATTAAGAAGGAATTTTAAAAAGAAATCCTAGAAAGAAATGAAAGTGGATTTATGGGCTGGAGCGATGCCTCAGAGGTTAAGAGCACTGTTTCCTTTCCCAAAGGTCCTGAGTTCAATTTCCAGCAATCACATGGTGGCTCACAACCATCTATAACGAGATCTGGTGCTCTCTTCTGGCCTGCAGGTGTACATGCTTTCAAAACACTGTATACATAATAAAATTTTTTTATTAATTTTTTTTAAAGAAAAAGAGAGTGGAGTTACAGCATATCAAAACCTACAGGATACAAAAGGCAGCCCTAAGAGGGATATTTATAACTACATTTGCACAGTGTAGCTTACATTGGAAAAAACAACAACAACAGAAAGATTGAAATAAATAATAAGGATGGACCGTGAGGCTTTGGAAAAACAAGAACAGATCAGACCCCAAAGCATGAGAAATTTTCTTCGGGTTTTGATTTTTTTGAGACAGAGTTTCTCTGTGTAACCCTGGCTTTTATGTAGACCAGGCTGGTCTCAAACTCAGAGATCTGCCTGCTACTTTCTCCTGAGTGCTGGGATTAAAGGTGTGCACCACCATGCTTAGTTTAAAATTGAATGCTTTAATGAACATTTCTCCCATTCCTGTTCTGCTCAGAGGGCCTTCCTTAAAAATTATAAGTAAGTATGAGTTTTTGGCAGAATGGATGATTTTTCTGCAGTAAAGTCGATTGTGTGTTCTTCATTTGTCTGTGATTTATTGTAACTTTTTTTATGCTAATTCAACTTTGAAACTCTGGGATAGCTGCATTTGGACCATAATATGTAAGTCTTATCTCTTGTAGCTACTTTTGCTGAATTTCCTCCTGAAGGGATATGGGTGGGGCAGCTCATAAGACTGAAAAGCCAAGGAAACTCACAAGGCACAAGAAGCTAATGGAATTTAGCAAATTCACAAGGCTCCACCCCAAGGTTGCAAGAACCTAAAGGAGAGGAGGGTCTCTTCCCCTGAGAGTTGGGTAAAGGGCTCATGGGCAGCAACAGCTTTCATGAATGGTTCCCTCATACTGGGGTGAGCTTTCTGGTGACATGCTGCCACAGGGTCACCCATGTTTCTGTCAGTAACCCCACTGCTTCACCACCTTGGATTTGGGTGGAATAATTTCTGTCGTCTGTTGTCCCTGCCCTCTCTGAGATGAACAGATGTTTGCTCACATCTCCCCAGGACGTCACAAAACATTCCTTAATACATATAGAATAGAATTCTTTTGTTTGTTTGTTTGCTTGTTTGTTTGTTGAGACAGGGCTTCTCTGTGTAGCCCTGGCTGTCTTAGACTCACTTTGTAGACCAGACTGGCCTTGAACCCACAGCAATCTGTCTGCCTCTGCCTCCTGAGTGCTGGGATTAAATTTTTCCCTAGGAACTTCACCACTATGTTCAGGAGGGGATTATTTTGGCATTTTCAAGTTTTGGTCTCAAAGTTACATAAACATCATCCCCAAAATTCAGATGGTCCCCTGTTTTCTACTATACTTGTGCGAGCCAGTTTCCCATCACTATAACAAAGTGCCCATGATAATTCACATTTACAGAGAAAAGGTTTATTTTGATTAGTTGTTTTGAAGCTTTTGGTTGATGATTTATTGGCTTCGTTTACCTAGGCCTGTGGTGATGCAGCAGGCTATTGCCAGACTGTGTAGCAGGAAAGTCCTCTTATATTGTCACCAGGAGGCAGAAGAAGGTAAGGAGGAGACTGAGGTCTCAACCCTATTGAAAAGCACAACCCCAATAGCTTACGACACTCCCAGCGGGCCCCAACCGTTCCATCATCTTTCTAGGGCAGTACCCTGGGGACCAAGCCCAACTTGGCTTCTCTTAAGTCACTGTGATTGACCACCTGACATCAACAACTTAAGGGTGGTTTATTCTGACTCATGGTTTCAGAGATTCTTCCTCATCCAAATGGAAGAAAATACGGTGATGCAGCAACTCCACCCGTGGCATTGGGAGCAAGAGACAGAAGCTGCCCTCTTGGTTGAGACCAGTGGAGTCCAAGATCCAAACCAGGGCGGAGTTTGCCCTTTAGAAACTCGGCCACAAGCTGGGGACCCATGGGGGAACAATCTAGCTAGAAACCATAACAAAGTCTTTAACATTTGGGCTGTTACAGACAGCTAAGATCCTAGCTATAGCAACACTCAAAATTAGGCTTTTTTCTTGATTATTTGGTGACATTACAATTATATGTTTGTCTCTATATTTATGGCAATATTTAAACTACAGATTTGCGCTTAAAGAACATTCATGTTTCCTATTTCTTCTTCTATCATGTACCACCTTAAGGGGGAAAGGAAAAGAGCAGAGACAGCTGTGACTCTGGGATGAAGGTTGCAGAATCTGGGTTATCAAAGGAGCCCAGTGTACGCACACCTTGTCTCTCTGTCCCCCTGCATCCTGCTGGCAACGGTCCTTAAGTAAACTCAACCAGACCTAAAAGGCAAGGAAGCTCACTGAGGTGGTTAATAAAGGCCCAGCTACCAAGATCCAGCTTTGGAGGAAAATGAGGGTATTAATCAGTTCAACGTATGTCCAGGATGGTGGTAAACACTCCAACTGCAGCCAGGTGCGGTAGCTCGGGCACGTAATGTCACTACCTAGGAAACGGGAGCAAAAAGATAAAAACAGCAAAGGTGCTAATGTGATTAGCTCTATTGTTGAATGCAGTGAGTGCCTCAGAGATCCCCTGGCCCTTTCGTGATGCAGATGGAGCTCCCTGATGACAACCACGAGCTGAGCTGGCGGGCTCCTGTCTTCAGGCTTTGAATCTAGTTCTATTCTCTTTCCCCCTCCTCAAGACTAATCTAGAATCCCGTGCCTCTTCTTGTTGGGTTTG
This sequence comes from Acomys minous, assembly GCF_964271855.1. NCBI lineage: Eukaryota > Metazoa > Chordata > Mammalia > Rodentia > Muridae > Acomys > Acomys minous. The sequence continues at coordinate 5,195,689 of NC_140493.1, read as the reverse complement.
CAAGGTGACAAGAGGCCGCTGGTTAGTTCCCTCTTTTCCTCTATACACATAAAGAGTTTGTGGTCAGCCACACAGGGACGGCACTCGGCATCCCCCATCCAATATTTCTCCAACCCGCTGCATCCACACTTGAGCTTTCAAACCATCATCCTCCCTAAGCAAAAGCTCTCCAAATCATTTCGGTGTTCACATTTGTGGCACTATTAGGAGGTGTGGCCTTGTTGGAGTAGGTGTGGTTTGGGCGGGTCTTGAGGTCTCAGATCCTCAGGGCAGCTCCTATTCTGCTGTCTGCGTGCCCATCTGGATTTAGAACCCTCGGCTCCTAGTCCAGCACCATCCCTGCTTGCATGACACAATGCCTCCAGTCACAATGATAATGGGTGAAACCTCTGAAACTGTAAGCCAGCCCTGATGAAATGATTCCCTTTATATGAGTTGCTGAGGTCGTGGTGTCTCTTTACAGCAAGAGAAACCCTAACTAAGACAGTGCTAACTGCTCCATCTTGAGACAGCATTGCCTGACTTGATTAACGACATAACCCCTATTGCATTGCATTTGTCTCCCATCATGAAAGCAGATTCCCAAGAGAAACCAGAGAGGCTCAGTCTATGATGGAAGTCAACTCAACACACGAGCCTTAGACATCAGGAGTGATTGCTTCAACGTCTGAGTCTGGTGTCAAGGAAGATATGAATGTCTTTCTTGAAGCGCTCTGGCACTGGGGAGTAATGCTGGAAAGGGGGTAAGCTTCTATTTCCAGTAGATTGACCTCCTCCAGAGAACTTCAGGCTAGACAACAGCCTGAGCCAGATTCCCTCTCCCTAGGGCCCTCCCCATGGCCCCCTTCATCTCCTTGTTGCGGAAGCTGTAGATGACTGGGTTACACATGGGGGTGATGATCGTGTAGAGGAGGGAGAAGGGCTTGTCTTTGTCAGGCCCGTGTGTACTGCGGGGATTCATGTAAGAGAACATGGCTGAGGTGTAGAAAAAGATGACCACAGTCAGGTGGGAGGCACAGGTGGAGAACGTCTTCCCTCTGCCCGAGGAGGAGGCTCTGCCGAGGATGGAGGCCAGGATGCGGGCATAGGAGGTGACAATGAGCACCATGGGACTGAGCAGCACCACAATGGCATCAAGAAAGATCACCTTCAGACTGAACTTGGCGTCCCCACAGGAGAGGTTAATCACTATGGGGGCCTCACAGAAAAAGTTTTCTATGTGGTTTTCTCTGCAGAATGGACCTCGAAATGTCATGTAGTCGAGAAGGATGCCGTTGACCATCCCAAAGATCCAGGAAGTAACCACCAGCCTGACACACACCTGCCGACTTATGATCTGGGCATAGTTGAGTGGGTGGCAGATCGCAACATAGCGATCATAGGCCATAAAGGCCAAGAGGATGCACTCAGCCACACCCACACCAAAAACCAGATACATCTGAGTCAAGCAGGAGGCAAAGGAGACAGTGTGGTTCTTGGTCACCAGATGGATCAACATCTGTGGGATGGTGGTGGTGATGAAGCAGATGTCCAGGAAGGACAAGTGTCCAAGGAAGAAGTACATGGGGCTGTTGAGTCTGGGGTCAGTCCAGGTGATGAAGATGATGAGGCCATTCATGGCCATGGCGAGGCTGTAGAGAGCCAAGAACAGCGTGAAGAGCAGTGCCTGAGTGGAAGGGGAGCTGTGCTCAAAGCCCACGAGGATGAACTCTGTCACTGTGCTGCTGTTCCTCAGGTCCACCTTTTGTAGTTTGCTTCAAGAAAGAAGAAAGGAAGGAGAGGTGAGTGACCAGTGTGTAGGAATGTCCCACTTTGCTTCTCTGTTTGTGTGATAGAACACTGACTAAGAATAACTTGTGGAGGCAAAGGTTTATTTTAGCTTATAAGTTATAGTCCATCATTGGAGGAAACCAAGGTGGGAACTCCAGGCAGGAACCTGTAGGCAGGAACTGAGGCAGAGACCATGGAGGAACGCTGCTTACTGGCTTTCTCTCCTTGGCTTTGTTCAGCAACCTCCCTTTTAAAATACAGTCCAAGCACACCCTCCCAAACAAGGCACCATCTTCAGTGGGCTGGGCCCTCCTGTATCAAGTAACAGGGCACTGTCCCACAAGTATGCCTACAGGACAAACTGATGGAAGCAAATTCCTCAACTGAGATTCCTTGGCATGTTTAGGTTTGTGTCAGGTTTAGAAAGGCTAACCAGCATAAAGAGCTCTTTGGATAACCTACTTTCATTAAGTATCGGCTAGGGGTGAATGAGAAAAAAGAATAGCAAATTATAGTTACATTAAATTCTATCAAAGGTAGAGAAAAATGCCAGGGCTGTTGTAAGTTGCAGTAGTGAGCATCAACCAAGGACTTTGTGTCTACTAGGTTGGTCTTGAAACACCATCTTCAGTCTCTCCACTTGTATAGAGAGAGACGTTTAAGATTCACAGCAAAGGCCGGGCATGGTGGCACACGCCTTTAATCCCAGCACTCAAGAGGCAAAGGCAGGCAGATTGCTGTGAGTTCGAGGCCAGCCTGGTCTACAAAGCAAGTCCAGGACATAGAGAGATTAAGGATTTCCTTACCTCATCGTGTGGCTGTGACTAAGATGGCTGGTCACAGGGTCACTGTGGCAGGTAAGAGAGAGGATCCCATGACACCCGAAGCGGAGCTATCCCAGGGAGAACAGCTGATGTTGGCTGCACTCTGGAAGAAACAGCTTGTCCACACAGGCCAGTCTGGTAGGACATTTTCTCTCTCAGACCTCATCAGAGAAAGGTGGTTAGCATAGACACTCACAGCTGGTCAACACGTGTCCACGGGTGCTCAGACACAGATGGGACATCTATGTCTCACCCCTCCCCACGGCTCAGGGATCATCTTGGAAGAGGGAGCCTTAAGAAGCGGAGGCCTTGGGGAAGACTGGAGAGAAGGGGTGTCCTCTCGGGTGACAGGACTGTTGCCCTCACAGAGCTGTCATTGACTGAGCAAAACCTGCACTTGATCAAATCTACCCACTGTCTAGCATGGAGGGGTACGGGTAATAAATCCCTAACTGAGGTTTATTGTCTGTCAGCTGATGGCTTCTAGGGGAGGAGAGAGTCAGTCTCCCTTAAGGGTGTGCTTCCTGATAGGCCAACCCACTCCAGGGGCTGGCCTCACACTAGAAGGTATGTGGACATCACACATTCAAGCTGATGGGCTATTAAAAAAATTTTTTTAAAGGACAGAAGGTACAGGAAGTAGGGGGTTGGTTGGGCAGCAGGGTGGCTCTCGGAAGATGTGAGTGGAAGAGTTGGAGAACATGATCAAAACACATGGGATGAGATTCTCAAGGATTTAATCAAAATATATTTATCCCTCTAATGTAGATACTACTTACCATCTGGAAAGTTCAAGGGCTTGGATTTAAGCCATGGCTCCTTCACTTTACCAACGCTGTGACCCGAACTGATTTAAGTCTCCAAGTTTTAGTTTCCTCATCTGCAGAGCAAAAATAACGATGGCTCTGATACTATTGGGCTAAGCCAAGGATGGAATGAATAATTCTTACAAAATTCTTGAGACAGTACTTAGCACAGAATGAGGTTACAAAAATTTACTAAATAAGTAGATGACTCCATTTAAAAATTTCACTCTAATAAATTATCAGTTTAAAATCTTTATACACTAGCCAGGTGTGGTGGTACACACCTTTAATCACAGCACTCAAGAGGCAGAAGCAGGTGGATCTCTATAAGTTCAAGGTCAGCCTGGTCTACAAAGAGGGTTACAAGACAGCCAGGTCTATTACACAGAGAAACCTTGTCTCAAAAAACAAAAATAAACAAACAAACAAAACAAAAAACAAAAGAAAAGAACAGAATATTTATACACAAAATTGTACATCCAAGTGTTATTTGTATGGAAAAATTTAGGAACTAGCATATAGAATTGTTTCTTAGAGAAATAAATGAAATATTTTGTAGTTATTAAAATTATATTTATGAACGTATGATAATGATAAAAATATAATTAAAGTGAAACAAAAAGCAAGATATATGTCAGTGTGTTTGGAATATTCATGGCCGCATTACTTAAAAGCAAATTTCTTTTGCCCCAAAAGATTGCTTTTAAATGATGGGGCTATGAGAAGATTATTTGCTTATTTAATTTGTGTGTGTGTGTGTGTGTGTGTGTGTATGTGTGTGTGTTGTACACGATCTTGTGAGCCTGGACAGTTGCAAAAATTAGGAAACTCTGAGACTTGAAGGATTGTAAATATTTGTATATAAAATGTTATGAATTTGGTAAACAGAAATTCTAGGTGACCTGCCACTGTGAGAATGAATCACTGGGCCCAGAGAAGGGTTATTTTATTAAACTCTGTCTGTTCCCTTTGCCACACTGAAATCAATATTTAAAAATTGTTAGGATTGCTCCTGGAACCAAGAGTCACTGGCACGGAACTCATGACTGTATCCCAGTTACAACTTTCCTGGCGGAATTCGTTTTGTCCCGGCCTCATCAAGATGGAGATTTATATTTAAGGCCTTCTTTACTATGAATTAGATGAATTCAACAAGCTTCTTAAATATAATATTTCTAACTGGGCCAAACCCCTGTTGTGGGTGAGGTTATAGGCTCTAGTGGGGAACCAATTAATATCATTCTGCTAAGTGGGCATAGTAGTAGGCCTCCCCCAAGTCCTCACCTTTACACCCACAGATCGGTACATCTCTCGGCCCACAGCAGAGACACCTTGCTGCAGGAGACGGTGCTCTACACAGAGCCCCACCACGGATTATCTTGCAGAGAATGAAAGACTGACATTTTCAGCTCTAAATGGGACATCTATATCACATCCCTTTCTCCCAAGGCTCCTGTCTCGTTGTGACCGAGGTGGCAGAAACTGTTAAAGCCAGAAATAGTGGCCATTTGCCAGGAAACAGCATTTGCAGGACATGACAGGATGGTCACACAAGCTAACCACAATTGTCTGTAAGTAAAAACAGCCAGGTAAACGTAATCACAAGTTCCTTCTGAGAACTGCTCCTACAAGGCCGTTTAAATCGTGTGAGAGAGCAGACAACACCAAGGAAAACCTCTCTCTACTAAAACATACTCAGACTCACAAAACCCTACGAGGTACAGAGAAACCTAAGTTGAAAAATGTGCCCAGTTAATACACACATAGAATTAGCCTCTAGATACGAAGGGTTTGGTTATTTGTACAGAATAGGTTTGAAAAGAAATAAATGTTTCTGACGCTGATAATAGCAGGGGTGAGCATCAGGCTGGTTCTTCTCAGCGACCTCAGCATGACCACGGGTCCTGAGAGCTGTAGCTCTCTTCATGCCGACTTGAAAACATACACTGGTTGTAGAATCAATAAGCAAAAGACAAGAGGACGATTCATCACATCTTTGGAAGAACTAAGCTGTTTATTACTCAATGGTACGGGCAAAATTAGCGCATGAAACACACATTTGTTTGAGACTCAATAGCTATATGTGAAAACCATATATGGGTTCTGTAGCTATGTGCCCAGAGCTCAGGATTTGGACTTAGGTAAACCAAATTAAGCTGAGTATCTCTTACCTGAGATGCTTGACACCACGAGTGTTTTTGCGTTTCACATTTTTCATATCTGTATTCAATGAGTTAGCTCGAGGAAACAGAATTCACTTATATTTCATATATACCTTAAGCACATAGCCTGGAAGTAATTTAATATAGTGTTGTGGAGGATTTTGCACCTTGCACCACTTGCAAAGCAAAGGGCTAACTCTGTCAGCCACCCAGGACAATGCTTGTGAGAGGGGTAGCCAGCCTGAAGGGGGCTGGAAAGGGTCTTCTCACTCCTCGGGGATAGACCGAATAAACTGATTCCCGTACCCGAGTTTTTCTACAAATGGTTGCATGAAGTCAAATGACCGCTATGGACCCTCAACAGGTTTGGGCTTTTAGCCTTTTCTATCTTATGCGCTCAGACTGTGGATGCGCAGAACACGCCGACCCCTCAGCCCGGCCACCTGTGTAAACACTTTGATAAGACAGCTTTCCCGTGTGGGTTGCTGTGAGAGACGAACTGATAACAGGAATACTAAAATCGGGGTAAGTGGTGGACAGCGCTCACCCGGGCCCCTGCTCACCACGTCTCCTTCACGATTTCCTTTTATTCCCTGCACCATGCGTGTGAGAAGAGATCTCTCAAGGTCTCAGTAGTTTGTCTATAGAGCACTTTTCTAGACCAGAGAGTCCTTACTTAGAGAACTATCATGTTGCTTACAGTTCTCGTAAAAAGAGAGCACCCGTTGCAGAGTAGAGAAATGAGGAACTCAGGAGATGTTAGAGGAAGGGGATGAAGGGGAGAAGCATTGTGAGTGGATTTTAATGAATACGAATTTAATTTTAAACCTCTCATCACATCCCTAACTGCCGCCCCCAGTCGATTTCTTTTTAAGTTTTGCTTATTCCGTAGATCTTAGAGAAAATGGAAAAGCCGGGTCCATGTGTTACAGATCTCGTTGTAATATAGTCACATGCCTCTGGAAGACACTCTAACATTATTTTTCTCAAAGGAGCCGCAAGAAAGGAAAACGCACAGACAAACAGGAAATCTATTCATTCAGGGGAACGGGTTGAGGAGAAAGCACTAATGGGAAAAGAGGGAGACGAATAAGTTATGAGGTAAATAAAGGGGGGGGGGGAGAGGCAGATGAGTGGAAACAAGTGAAATTGAAAACGGACGTGAGCGAGGACATGAGGAAAGGGGAAACAAGAAGACATTGCAAAAGTGTAGTAACCATTGCAAGCATGGTTTCTGCAGGACTCTACAGTTTACATTCATCGCCGCATGAGCAAGGAAGGCACGGGGAGTGCTTTAAAGAGGTTCCTTGCAGATTCTGGAGGATAGGGAAGGGAGCCCTGAAAAAAGGGTGAATGCTCCGACTTGTCAAGAAGCTTCAGGACAGAAGAGGCAAAACTAACTCTCAAGTGTCCTCAAATATCTATCTCTCTCTCTCTCTCTCTGAGATCTCTCTCTCTCTCTCTCTCTCTCTCTCTCTCTCTCTCTTTCTCTCTCTCTCTCTGAGATACTTAATAATAAATTATTTAAGCCGATATAGATGGAGCTAGAGCTCAGACAATACCCTTTCTGTCACTGCAGACGATGGGAAATTGGTAAAAGAATTAAGATAAGAGATGTGGGCAGAAAGAACAATAGAAATAAGGAATCTAGAAAAAAAATGAGTAGTCAAACAGGAGACAGACTAAGGCATCCGAGTAAGTATGATGGAACTTTTTTGATGGTTGTACAGACAACTTCCTGGACGGGATGTCTAAGGTGACCCCATCCCAGGGCTCTGGCGGTGAGAACACTTGGGTCTCCTTGTGTTATTTCCATGTAGAAAGATCAATTCCACAGGAGATTCAACCTGAAAGTGACACACAGTCCATCTTTCTCTCTCCAGAGGTAGGGCAAGACAGAGCTCCAGACAGCGACACAAAGAGGAGAGGCAGAGGAAGTAGAGGCATCCAGGCAGCCAGAGTTGCGCTGGCAGAGACAGAACTAGACATCTACAGGAGAAACAGGCGAGTGTGGGGATTCTGGAGTCAAGCTCTACCCCATCTACCCCATTGCACAGTGTGGTACGGGTGTGATCTGGTTACGGAACTTACAAAGGGTTCATTTCTAGGATGCCCAGAGATGCAGGCTCAGCTTTCTCACGGAACGCAACACTCACTCACCTCTTCCGTCAGCAGAGACGCAGACTGGCAAGGTTATTGGCTCTGCCGTTCTTACATCCATCCGGAGCAAAGGTGCAATGAGTTCTGTCGTAAACCCACTGGGTATTTGTAGGACCATGAGCTGGAGTAACCGCATACACAAAGCGCGCACAGGCAGGCAGTGGGGCAGCCAATGGGCGTTCAGCATCAAGGAGGAAGGTGCTGCTTTTCTCTGGTCACCAATGAGAAGCTGACCACAACTGGCAAATAATCCGCTCTTGGAGTCTCTCTTATTTTGGCTGGAGTTCAGGAGCCCTGTTACATTAGTGCACACCCAGAATCCCCAGGGGACAGTTGCTCACTGACAAAATGCCCTGGAATTTCTGTTCAAGAGTTCTTTTTTTTTTTTTTAATTCTTTGAGAATTTCATACATATATACCATAAATCACTCCCTTATCCTCCCCCATTTCCCACCTCCAATTTCCTCATACCCCCTCCAACATGTCCTCCCTCAGCTTCATGCCTTCCTCCTTTGTTTTGATAGCCCACTAAGTTAACCTAGTGCTGTCCAAATGTGATGTGTTTGGGGGTCCTGCCCTGGAGCATGGAAACCCCGCCAGTGGCCACGCCCTCCCAGAAAAAGAAATCTCAATTGCCAGCAACCAACATACCAGACCCTTGGTGTGTGGTGGGGACTGGAGAGAGCCCGTTGTATGTGTCTGCCAGGACGTCAGAGGGCTTGACGTCACTCAGACAACCATATGCCCTGTGCGTCGCAACAGCTACTTGGGGTGGAAGAGCCTTGCTGTGTCCAGAGGACAGCATTCCTCACAGAATCCCTCTCCGTCCCTCAGCTCCTACACTCTGCCTGCTTCCTCCTCCTCAGTGTTCCTTGGGTCTTGTACAGCTGGTAAAGATGTTCCATTCAGGGATGAGCCCTCAAAATCTCACGTCCTTAGCACCTTGACTGGTTATTTGTATCTGTGTTGACTGTGGAGCAATTAGGACACCAACCCAGCCAATAATAATAATAATAATAATAATAATAATAATAATAATAATGAATGAATAAATCCAAATACCTTCAATTGTCCTATTTACAAGATGTGCTGGGGGCAAAAGTGGTGTGGAAATTGTGGGAGTGGCCAACCAATGACTGGTTTGGCTTGAGACTCGTCTCGTGCCATAAGAGAGGGATCCCACCCATGACACTGCCCAGAGGGTTAGGAACCAGAGGCTGGATAGCCCAGGGACATAGGATAGAACCAAACACAAATGGAGAAAAAAAAAGTCAGCAAAATGATTCCTAATGTCAATTGTCATCAGAGGCTTCACCCAGCAACTAACGGAAACAGATGTGGAGACCCACAGGCAAACATTAGGCAGAGCTTGGGGAATCCTGTGGAAGACGGGGAGGAAGGAAGAATTATAGGAGCTAGAGTGGTCAAGGACACAACAGCAACAAGAAAAAAAAAACCCACAGAGTCAACTAACCCAGACCCTTAGGGGCTCACAGAGACTAAACTGACAAGCAGGGAGCGTGCATGGGGCTGATCTAGGTCCTCTCTACATAGGCTACAGTTGTGTAGCCTTGAGCATCATGTGGGACTCTAACCAGTGCGGGCGTGGGCTGTCTCTGACTCTGGTGCCTGCTTTAGGGACCCTTTCCTCCTACTGGGTTGCCTCATCCAGCCTTAATATGATGGGGTGTGCCTAGTCTTACTGCAACTTAATATTCCATGGCTGTTTGATATCCATGGGAGGACGGCCCTTTCCTGAAGAGGACAGTGGATGCAGGAGTAGGTGCAGATATAAAATAATAAATAAATACATAGTTTTTGCTTTTATGAAATTGGGTGCACTAGTATTTGATTGTTGAGTGTTTATAATTGTAACACTCTCTGGATAGGTGTCCCCTTAATGGTTTTGATGCTATCTTTTCTATTTCTTCTAAGTTGTGGGTTTTTTTTTTTTGAGACAGGGTTTCTCTGTGTAGCCTTGGCTGTCCTGAACTCACTTTGTAGACCAGGCTGGCCTCAAACTCACAGTTATATGCCTGCCTCTGCTTCCCGAGTGCTGGGATTACAGGCGTGTGCCACCACACCTGGCTTCTTCTAAGTAGTTTTGATTTGATTCATTTTGTCAGATATTGGAAGAGTTAGGCCAACATTTTCCCTACTTCTATTAGCTTGGAATAATTTTTTCTACCCCTTAGCCTGAGTTGATGCCTATCTTGGATGATGTGGTATCTTTCTTGGAGGGAGCACAAATCTGGATCCTGTTACCTAACCGGATCTAGTAGTATATGTCTTTTTATTGGGGAATTAGGATAATAAATATTCTGAGTTCTATTACTGAAAAATGTTTATTACTTACTGCTTTGTTGGTTGGTTGGTGTTTTCTTGGACCCCTTTTGCTAACTGTTCTGGTATTGCTTATTTTTCCCCCCATGGCCTCTTCCTTATTCTAAAGTATTTCTTCCAGTAGCCTCTGTATAGCTGGCTTATTGAGCATATATCCCTTTGGTCTGTTATTATGGACAGTTTTTAAATTTATCCTTCAATTTTAATAAATAGTTTTGCCAGGAATTTAGATTGGCAGTTGAGATTTTTCAGAACTTGGAATGCATTTTTCCCATGCTCTTTAAATGTTTCCATCAAATAATCAGCTAGTCATAGAATGATAATTAACATTTAATATTGATTCATGTAATTATTAAGGCATATCTAAAAGGAATTAATTAGTCTATTAATAACAGCAGCGGTCATTCCTTAATCTGCTATTTTATAAATAAAAGACACAGAAACCTCTAAGATTTACTATAAGCCTTAAAACACTGGAGCTGACTCTGGTCAGGATAGCTCAAGCCTTTAATCCCAGCACTCGGGAGGCAGAGGCAGGCGATCTCTGTGAGTTTGAGGCCACCTTGATCTACAAAGCAAGTCCAGGATAGCCAGAGCTACTCAAGGAAACCCTGTCTAGAAAAACTAAAACAACAACAACAAAAACAAAAAATAAACTCTGGAGCTGAACAGATATTGACCCTCTGAGCTATCTTGTCTACTCCCCAGCCAAAATCCCCATAAACACTTGCATATGTTCCGCTTGGGCTGCTCCTGCTCCACCAGGCCAGTCCTCAGAGCAAGCTGCTCTTAGCCATGTGCTCCTGGTTACCCTAACCCACAGGAACCTGCTCCTGCCTCCCTCTTTCCTCTCTCCCCTCTGCGACCCCACAAGCCTGTTAACCATCACTCTCTTCTGCCCAGCTCAGGCTGTAGGCAACTTTATTAGCCAATTAGAGATCATTTGGGAGGCAAGATTCACTCAGCGTCATTGTGGATACATGAGAATTTGCTCATAGGACAGTAAGGATCTTGGGGGGCAAGTAATTAACATTTGAATACACAGTAGCTCCAGATCAGCCCCAACAGCTGGCACTCTAACTGACCTGTGCTTATGATGTGCCTTGGCTCTTGTCTTTTGCAGCTTTTAATAGTCTTTCTTTTGTTTGTGCTTTTAGTGTTTTGGCTATAATATGTCACAAGGCACATCTTTTCAGGTTCTCTTTTGCACTTTTGTTCTGTAAATCTTTTAAACTGGGATGAGCATCTTCTCTCTCTCTGGACCTGGAAATTTTCCTCCAATATTTTATTGAAAATATTTGCCATGCCTTTGACCTAGAAGTCTTCGACTCTTTTGTACATAATTCGTATATCTAGTGTTTTCATAGTGTCTAAAGTTCCTACATATTCTATTCATTAGTATTCTAGTTAAGGTAGCTATTGCTGTGATGGAAACACTGTGACCAAAGCAGCTTTGGGAGGAAAGGGTTTTATTAGACTCACACTTCCATATCACTGTTAGTCATTGAAGGAAATCAGGACAGACACTCAAACAGGGCAGGAACCTGGAGGCAGGAGCTGATGCAGAGGCCATGGTGGGGTGCTGCTTACTGGCTTGCTCTTGTGGCTTGCTCAGTCTGCTTTCTCATAGGACAATCAGCCCAGGGATGGCTCCACCCACAACGGTCTGGGACCTCCCCCACCAGGGATGGCCACACCCACAACCATCTGGGACCTCCCCCACCAGGGATGGCTACACCCACAATGGTCTGGGACCTCCCCATCCAGGGATGGCCACACCCACAATGGTCTGGGACCCCCCCCACCAGGGATGGCCACACCCACAATGGTCTGGGACCTCCCCCACCAGGGATGGCCACACACACAATGGTCTGGGACCTCCCTCACCAGGGATGGCCACACCCACAATGGTCTGGGACCTCCTCCACCAGGGATGGCCACACACACAATGGTCTGGGACCTCCCCCATGAATCACTAATTAAGAAAATACCCTACATGTTTGCCTTCATCCTTCTCTCATGGAGGCATGTTCTTAATTGAGGATCGCTCCTCTCAGATAACTCTAGTTGTGCCAAGTTGACAGAACTAGCTGGCACGACTGACGCTTTGTCAACTTGACACTTAAACACATCACTGTTAAACCACAACCTTTTTTTTTTCTTGTTCATCCCCAAGACCACCCACATATAAAGAATCACAATATAAAACATTAAAAAAAACCTTGAAGTCCCACAACCTACAAACCCAAACACTTTAAAAGTTGTCTCTTTAAAATATCCAGTCTCTTTGGAAACACAGTCTGTGTTAAAAACAAAAACAAAAACAAAAACAAACAAACAAAAAATTCCAAAATTTCCCTCTCTCCCTTTAAAAATTTAGTCTCTCAGTGGTGGGTTCCTTCTAAATAAAAAACTAAATTAGATATTTCCTTACTTCAAGAGGGAAGAACCAGGGCACAGTAAAAATCTGAACAAAGCAAAAACCAAACCTCAACAGTGTAAAAATAACTCAATGTCCAATACCTGCCATTCACTCATGGATATTCTGGGCTCCTCCAATGGGCTTGGGTCACTTCTCCAGCTCCGCCCTCTGCAGCACACACAGCTTGTCTTCCAGGCTCTGGCTGGCTCCACTCCACTGCTGCTGCTGTCCTTGGTGGTCACCCCAGGGTACTGGCATCTCCAAATGCTGGGGTCCTCTGGGGCAACTGGGCTGCACCTTCACCAATAGCCTCCCCTGGCCTCTCACAGTGCCAAGCCCCAGTTGCTCTCCATGACCCCTTCATGCCTTTACAACAAATTTCACCTGGTGACTCTTACACTGCCCAGTTTAGCTGTTAGCTTGAGGTACAACATTGGCCATCTCTGGAACACAGCTTCTGTGTGCTGAGTCTCAGGAAACACTTCCCAGAGGAGTTCACCTCAGTGATGCTGGCCTTTTCTTAAGCATCTCTGTTTTCTTAGTTCTAGCTCTCAAGCGTCAATTTTCCCAATAACTCAAAGGTTTCACTTCAGCGGTGCTGGTCCCTTGTTAATCATGCCCAGCTCTTCAGCCTCAGCTGAGCACATGAAAGAATCTAGATTCAAAATATCAAGTGGCCCCTTAGAGTCTTTAAACTTCCCTCTAAAACTTCACAAGCCAGGTCTCCATCGTCTGCACTGCCTTCCACTTTATCTTCCAAGCTCCTGCAGAACAGCTCACTGAGCTTTAAACCCAGTTTAAAGGCATGAAGGGGTCATGGAGAGCAACTGGGGCTTGGCCCTGTGAGAGGCCAGGAGAGGCTAGTGGTGAAGGTGCAGCCCAGTTGCTCCAGAAGACCCCAGCCCAAAGTTTCAAAGTCCTTCCACCATCCTCCCCAAAATAACATGGTCAGGCCTGTCGTAGCAACACTGCACTCCTGGTACCAACTTCTGTCCTAGTTATGGTTGCTAGTGCTGTGACAAAACACGTGATCAAAGCAAGTCGGGGAAGGAAAGTGTTTATTTGATGCACACTCCATTATTACTGTCTGTCATTGAGGAAGTCAGGACAGGAACTCAAACAGAGCAGGAACCTGGAGGCAGGAGCTGATGCAGAGGCCATGGAAGAGTGCTGCTTACTGGACTGCTCCTCATGGCTTGCTTAGTCTGCTTTCTTGTAGAACCCAGGACCTTGTAGCCCAGGGCTGGCTCCACTCACAGTAGCCTGGGCCCTCCCATAGCAAATCCCTAATTAAGAAAATGTCCTATAAGCTTGCTGTCAGCCCAGTTTTATGGACACATTTCTTTCAGTTGAGGTTCCCTCTTCTCTGATAACTCTAGCTTGTGTCAAGCTGACATAAAATTAGTCAGCACAACTGTAGAATATTTATCATTTTACTTGACCAATGATTCAATTCCGTCTGCTACACACCCCTATTCTGTTGTTGAGGCTTTTTATTGAGTTTTTTTTTTATTAGACTTCTGGGTCTTTTCATTTCCTCTTTTATTTCAGTTTGGGTCTTCTTCGGTGTTTCTATCTCTTTATTTCACCAAATTTTCCTATCTTGAATTATCTTCATTATTTTATTAGTCATTTGTGTTTTCTTGAACTTCAGTTTATTCTTGTCCCGTTTGTCATTCAGGTGTTTATTTCTCTCTCTTCTGAGTTCTTTGAACTCACTGGGCATGTTTACACTTGTCCTTTTGAATTCTGTATCTTGAATTTCATTTAAGCCGTTCTTTGTGGGGGCTGTTACTATTGGTGATTTGGGGGTGGAATATATTCTTTTTTTCAATGTTTGTGTTTTTTGTGGTGGGACTTGGGCATCTGCAGTTAGGGTATCTTTAGCCCCTATATTTGGCTTCTCTGGATGGAATCCAAAGGCAGGGTGGCAGGATAGAGAGCCTAGAAGAGTTTGGAGGAGGCAGCACTGAGGGGCTTGGGTTTCTTACTGGGTCCAGTGCTGCAACAAGTACACAAAGCCGTTAGAGGCACCGCATGAAGGGCTAGAGCGTGTGTGTCCAGGGGCAGGCGGGATGGATGGAGCCTGGGGCTGGGCTAGGTCCTCTTACCAGATCCAGTCTGAGTCTACAGTCATTAGATGGGACAATTGGTGTGTATGAGTCTAGAGGCTGAGGGAACAGGGAACTAATGGGTAGGGGACTTCTCTTCCCACTCTTCCCAGATCTACATCTGCAGCCACGACGCGGAGCACCTGGAACACAAAGTTCCATGGTGGTGGGATGAAGGGAGGCAGGACAGGGGCAGGAATTTTTTTTTTTTAGCCAGGTCTGAGGCCATGGCTATATCTTCATAGGAATGTTGACTATTCAACTAAATATATTTTGTTCAAGTTTGTTGAGTTGTTTACTTAAGATATAATTATCCTTCTGTATGTATAGGATATCTAAGTCTTTAAAGATGAAAATTATTTTAAATGGTAAGAAACAATAACAGTTAAATAAAGGAAATAAAATTCACAAATATAGAAATACATATTTAGAGGCCCACAGATCCGGAAGGGATTTTCCAGATAGAATAGATAGAATGCAAAATTTGGGCATGAGCTGTATTATCATTTCACCTAATATGCTGACACTTACCATCCTATTTTATTTTGGCTTTTTGTTTGTTTTGTTTTTCGAGACAGGGCTTCTCTGTGTGGCCTTGGCTGTCCTGGGCTCATTCTGTAGACCAGGCTAGCCTCAAACTCATAGAGATCATGTTGGAATTACAGGTGTGTGTCGCCATGCTTGGCTTACATACAACAGAGTATAGCAAATCTTGGAGAATAGTGCAAGGAAAATCTTCCTGAAATAAAAGAATTGCTGGTACCTCTGACTCTTTTGCCTGATCTTGGGACCCTTTTCCTCCTACTGGGTTGCCTTGTGCAGCTATGAGGCTTTATGTGTAGTCTTATTTCATCTTGTCATGTCATGTCTGGTTGATCTAAAGGGAAGAGCAGTGGATATTGGGGAGAGGGTAGGTGGGAAGGGATGTAATATATGAAAGAATAACAAGGGAAAAAATTAGTTACTTGCCGCATGACTATTAAGAGAGAGTTGGGAGGACTAGGGCTATTGCTCAGCGGTAGTATTTGCCTAACATGCACAAGGTCTTAGGTTCAATCCACAGTGTTGCTATAAAAATTGGGGAAAGTTATTTAATGGAGCTGGAGAGTTGGCTCAGCAGTGATGGGTACTAGTTGCTCTTGCACAGGACCCAGGTTCAATTCCCAGTGCTGACACCATCACTCACAATCATTTGTAACTCCAGTTCCAGGGAGTGTGATCCTTCTGACCACCAAGAGCACCGGGCACACGTAGGGCACACATAGGGCACACATAGGGCACACGTACATACACGCAGCAAAACACGCGTACACACAAAATAATAAAATAAAAATTTAATGAGAGCTGGTGATGTAGCTGTGAACAGGCATCCTCACAATACTTTGCTTGAGTTCAAAGACAAGAGTAGGTTCCTTAGAGGACTGTAAGGTCGCAGTGAGAAGATGACACAGACGAGAGAGACGACAACACACAGTGAGAGCAAACCAGCCTGCTGGGCGACTACACAGAGCGCGTCCTCCTTCAATGACACTAGTGATCAAAGAGCATCTACTTGGGCCATTTGCTTGGTGCTTCTCTCGGTACCTCACAGGCTCAGCTATGAACGCCAGTCCTCTCTGAAGTTGCATATGCATGAGGTCAAGCAGCAAATCAATGCTTTTCCTTCTTCCACCTGTCAAAATATCTCCTTTCTCCTGTGTCTGGATCATGGCAAACACCCCTCCCACCCCCGGCCCCCCGACGAGGGTGATCTCTGTATGACCAGAGAAGACAGGAAAAGGAGCTAGAGAAGTCAGGGCCAGGAGAAATATTGAATATTCTATCCAAATATGGCAACAGACCCTCCCTTTTCACTCTTAGAAAATCACCCTTGAGTTGTTGTTGTTGTTGTTTGTTTGTTTTTTAATTCAAGTAGATTTAATTTTAGCAGCGGCTTACCTATGATCTTAGGGTGTGCCACCATTCCAAAATTTCTTAGAGGCCAAGGAGAAGACAGGAAAAAAAATAACTACATGACAAGTGGCCATAGAGCCGGGACTCATAGGAAATGCTGAAGGGAGGGACGGACTAAGGCGAGCTATGAGGGACACATTGAGCCGAGTCAGCTGTTGGCTCTCTGGATGATCTTTTCCCCAATTAAAAAAAAAAAAGACGATGATTTGTTTCTGGGAAGAACACAAGAAGTAAGTCAAGAGAGGCAAACATTTCTATCAGACATCTGCTCTGCCCAAGCCCTGTCCTCATATGTACCCTCACATTGCCAGTGACGTGTGTTCGTCCATATCTTTGCATGTGTTTACGCCTGTATGCGGGATGGAAGGAGGGTTTCACACTTACAGGCATGCCTTCACTAATGTCGCTCAGCCTGCTATTCCCTGTTATACACTGCTCACCTCACTGTCTGTCTCAGAGAACCTTCTGTGCTATTCCTCTTTTGTTTATATGTGATTTGCGGAACATTCTTCCCTGTGAATGGGTAATTCATCTAGTTATTAGCAGCATGTCACTGCTTTCAATATTTTGCTGTCATAATTAGTTCTGAGAGAACTGGTGGGAGTCCTTCATATATTCTGTGCTGTTGTTTCTTGATAACAAGAATTTTTGTGTTTCAAAGGCATGCTCATTAAAAATGTGGTAAATGCTGTCAAATTGTCAAAACTGTTTTCTATAGTCATTACTGTTAGTTTTCATTATATTTTCCAAAACAGCCTCTTATTGTGTTAATTTGCATATCTTTTGATTACTTGTGGCTAAGCATCTTTTTGTGTTGGTTTCCCATACGTTTTTGTTCAATTTTCTATTTAATTTCTGGTGCCTTTTTAAAAAAATAAGATAGTGTTTTTCTTCTTAATAATCAATATTGTCCCAATTGTAAGCAAGTTATTGCAAATATTCTCCCAGGTAAATAATTTGTCTATTTTGATCATCATGTCTTTTGTCATACAGAGGGTTTCATTTCGACATAATCGATGCATTGTCTTAAACCATGGATTTTTCATTTTGTGTCGTTTGAAGCTGTGCTTCCTCGGATCACGGTTAGATTATTTTTCTAACACTTCATGTGAGTCCGTTCTGTATTAGGTGTCTTCTCTCACTTCCTTTGTTGTTGGCGTCTGTGCAGCGGGGGTTAAATGAGGGTTCTTGTACGTGCTAAGCCTCCGCACCACCACTAAGCCCATCCCTAATGTACACATTTGGTTTTTTGATAAGCTTAGGCTTTGCCTTTAGGATGGCAGAGTTTTACTTTCATTATTCATGGGTAACTAACTGTCCCGATGTCATTCATAAAATAGCCATTCATTTCTCTGTTGATCTGAAATGTCACATTCTAGTGCGGTATAAATCTATTTACACATGCTGTATTCTGCCCATTGTTCTGTTTCCCATTGCTTCCCTGTTTGTTGCCAACGCTCTCTGATGTGTTTCAACACAAGAGTTTCCTCACAATTCCTCCTCTTCATCCCTGTGAGGCTGAGGATGGAACTCACGACTCCGCAGATGCTGGGCACGGATTCTGCCACTGAACTACATCCGGGTCTCACTGCTGTTTTATTTTTTATTTTTTATTTTTTTTAATTTTTTTTAAATTAATTTATTCATATTACATCTTGATTGTTAGCCCTTCCCCTGTTTCCTCCCATTCCTCCCTCCCTCCCACTTCCCCCCTTCTCCCCTCCCCTATGTCTGTGATTGAGGGAGACTTCTTCCCCCTATGTATGCTCTAAGATTATTGAGTCTCTTCTTGGTAACTTGCTATCCTTCTTCTGAGTGCCACCAGGCCTCCCCATCCAGGGGACATGGTCAGAAAAGGGGCACCAGAGTTCACGTGAGAATCAGATCTCACTCTCCACTCAACAGTGGAGAATATCGTGTTCGTCGGCTAGGTCTTGGTAGGGGTTCGAAGTTTACTGCCTATTTCTCCTTGGCTGGTGCCTTAGTTTGAGGAGGACCCCAGGACCCAGATCTGCCTGTCATAAAGTTCTTCTTGTAGGTTTCCAGGACCCTGTGGGTCCTGTTATTTCCCCATTCTTCCATGCTACTCTCGCCTAAAGTCTCAATAGGATGTCCTCTCCTCTGACCCACTTTCTTGGTAAGTAAGGTTTTTCATGGGACGTATCCCTTGGACTAGTGTTTTGATATAAGTGAGTATATACCGTTTGTCTCTTTTTGCTTCTGGGTGAACTCACTCATTATGATAATTTCTAGGTCAATCCATTTGTCCACAAATTTCGGGAATTCCTCGTTTTTAATAGCTGAGTAATACTCCATAGTGTAAATGTACCATAGTTTCTTAGTCCATTCTTCTACTGAGGGACACTTAGGCTGTTTCCATGTTCTGGCTATTGTGTATAAAGCAGCTATGAACATGGTTGAGCATATGTCCCTGTTGTGTGTTAGGGCATTTTCTGGGTATATTCCAAGGAGTGGGATAGCTGGGTCTTGAGGAAGCCCTATTCCCATTTTTCTGAGAAAACGCCAGATAGCTTTCCAAAGTGGTTGTACTAGTTTGCATTCCCACCAGCAGTGAAGGAGTGTTCCTCTCTCTCCACATCCTCGCCAACATGTGGTGTCATTTGAGTTTTTGATCTTAGCCATTCTGATGGGTGTAAGATGGAATCTCAGTGTCGTTTTGATTTGCATTTCTCTGATGCCTAACGAGGATGAGCATTTCTTTAAGTGTTTCTCAGCCATTTGATATTCCTCTGTTGAGAATTCTCTGTTTAGTTCTAAGCCCCATTTTGCAATTGGGTTGTTTGGTTTTGTGGTGTTTAATTTCTTGAGTTCTTTATATATTTTGGATATTAAACCTTTGTCAGATGAAGGGTTGGTGAAGATCTTTTCCCAGTCAGTAGGCTGTCGCTTTGTTCTCTTGACAGTGTCTGCTGCCTTACAGAAGCTTCTCAGCCTCATTATCCCTATTTGCAGATGATATGATAGTGTACATAAGCGATCCCCAAAATTCCACCAGAGAACTCCTGCAGCTGATAAACACCTTCAGCAAATTGGCAGGATACAAAATAAACTCGAAAAAGTCAGTAGCCTTTCTGTATACAAATGACAAACAGGCAGAGGAAGAAATTAGGAAAACTACTCCCTTCACGATAGCCACAAACAATATAAAATATCTAGGAATAACTTTAACCAAGCAAGTGAAGGACTTATTTGAAAAAAACTTCAAACCTTTGAAGAAAGAGATTGAAAATGACATCAGAAGATGGAGGGATTTACCTTGTTCATGGATCGGGAGAATTAACATAGTAAAAATGGCCATCTTACCAAAAGCAATTTACAAATTCAATGCAATCCCTATCAAAATACCTACAAAATATTTTGAAGATATTGAAAGATTAATTCTCAAATTCATATGGAGAAATAAAAAACCCAGAATAGCAAAAACAATCCTATACAATAAAAGATCCTCCGGAGGAATCTCCATACCTGATCTCAAGCTGTACTACAGAGCAACAGTAATTAAAACAGCATGGTACTGGCAAAGTAATAGGCTGGTGGATCAATGGAATCGAATTGAAGACCCGGAGATGAACCCACACACATTTGCTCACTTGATTTTTGACAAAGAAGCCAAATCTATTCAATGGAAAAATGATAGCATCTTCAACAAATGGTGCTGGTCTAACTGGATGTCTACATGTAGAAAAATGCAATTAGACCCTTATTTGTCACCATGCACAAAACTCAAGTCCAAGTGGATTAAAGACCTCAACTTAAAACCAGAGACATTAACTCAGTTAGAGGAAAAAGTGGGGAAGAGCCTGGGACACATAGGCGCAGGAAACAACTTCCTGAACAGTACACCCACAGCTCAGGCCTTAATCTCACTGCTGTTTTAAAGAGAGAGTTTGCCATTCTTACACGTGTGCTTTTCCCCAATCCGTTTTGAAACTGAATCGCTGAGTTTAAACGGATCTTATCCGATCAGAAATAAAACATTTCTGTAATGAAGAGCATCTACTGGGGAAAAAAAATAGGACATCTTACACGGGGAGACAGAGTCAGTTTTACTCAAATTAGAAATAAGATGGGCAAGAAAAGAATGCTTATCACAACAGCTACTAGACAGCATTGTATTTGAGGTCCTAAGCAAAGCACTAGGATAAGAAGAACCATGAGGTAAATAAGTTACAAAGTATAAAACTGATGGCAAAAAAATTGAAAACCACTGAAATATCATTAATAGGTGAACAAATTACTCATTCATGGAGGTTTCTCATCCTAGCAGTGGGGCTCTTGGTATTAATTCCGCATAGTTTAAATTCAATTTTGATTTCCTTTGAGGTACTGTATCCTGCGTGGCTTAAGTTCTGGATAGGGGCCATGACAAAATGAAGAAAGGACAAACATACAGACACACGTGTAGAAAAGCTGGGCTCAGGTGGGCCACGCACACTCTGGTGGAGCCTCACCAACTGCACTGTGACACGGAACCTCAGCGTATTTATTGTGTACAACACAGGGGCAGGGTTTGGTGAGGCTCTGTAGGAGGTCATGTTCGATAGTTATATGAAAACTTGACATAAGCTAAAGCCACCTCAGAAGAGGGAGCCTCAGTTAAAAATTGCCTCCATAAGTTCAAGCTATAGGTAAGCATATAGGGCATTTTCTTAATGATTGATGAGGGAGGGCCCAGCCCATTGTGGGTGGGGCCATCCCAGGGTTGGTGGTCCTGGGTTCCAAAGTAAAGCAGGTTGAGCAAGCCATGGGGAGCAAGCCAGTAAGCAGCACCTCCTCAATGGCCTCTGCTGCATTAGTTCCTGCCTCCAGGTCCCTGCTCTGTTTGAGTTCCTGTCCTGACTTTCTTCAGTAATGAACAGTGATGTGGAAGTGAAAGCAATAAACCCTTTCCTCCCCTAGTTGCTTTGGCACTGGTGTTGTATCACAGCAATAGTGACCCTGACTAGGACGGAGGTGCTGTAGGCCAGCAATCTCAGGCTTTGTGCATCTGGGAGGAGGAGGCTGCAGATGCTAGGCATAACGCACAGTGGTTAGTTGTTCATAAGCGTGTCCTTACACACACTGCCAACTTGTGCACTCAGACCAAAGGACAATTTTGCTATTTCTGAGCCTGACCCATGTCGGGAAGGCTTTGCAAATTTCCTGTGGGTCTGAGGCCTTGGTCTTCAACATGGACATATTCATTTGGGACTTCACTTACTCCCTGCACTGGGGAGGGGAAATTAGTTTCTAATATTTCCCATCTTGTTTTAAAGCACTTTCTTGTGATACGATTGAGACATAAAAATTTTCAAGTATTTAAATATAGACACCTTGAAAAGTGTGGAGGTTAATGTGTGTTATCTATGACACCATCAACACGATTGATGACAAAACCCACATCTATCTGATCTTCCTTACTGGTTTTCCTTTTATTTTTGTATTCTGGTTGTGTTTCATGGCGATCCAATAGATGAGGTCTGACCTGTTTCTGCTTGAGGAAATCACTGCTATTTTCTATGTAGCACATTTTCTGATACTATGACCGCTTTAGTTACTACTCTATTCCTGTGAAGAGACACTATGACCAAGAAAACTTTTCCAGGAAAGTTTATTGTTGAGAGTCTGTGGACCCTCGAGGGGTGGGGATATAGCAGTAGGCAAGCAGGCGTGATGCTAGCACAGTAGCTGAGAGCTCATTCTGATCTGCAGGTGGGAGGCAGAGAGAGCTGGGAATACCATGGACTTCTGAGACCTCGAGGCCTGCTGCTAGCGATTCATCTTCTCCAACAAGGCCACACTGCCTACTCCTTTCCAAACAGGTCCACCAGCTGGGCACTAAGAATGCTGGGTAGATTGTTTTTAAACTATCTCTTCTAGGAATGCCTGTTCTGAGGCATCTCACTCTCTGTACTTGGTCAAGTTTTGGGTCCCTGTATTAGTTTGCATCTACTGCAGGAGAGCACTTCTCTGACGTAAGCACCTAGTGCTGTGAACTTGCCTCTTAGAACCGCCTTCATGTTATTCCATAGGTTTGGGTGTGCTGTGTCTTCATTTTCATTCAATACTTTAAAAAGTTCTTTCTTTCTTATTTCTGTCTTGACCCATTTTTTTTTTTCATTCGCTAGTGCGTTGTTCAGTTCCCATGAGTTTGTAAGCTTCTGGTCCCTTCTGGTGATAGCCAGCTGTCATCTAATGTGGTCAGATATGACACAGGGTGTTATTTGCTTTTTATTGTATCTGTTGCGACTTGATGTGTGTCCACATATGGCCTATTTTGGAGAAAGTTCCATGAGCTGTTGAGAAGAAGATATATTCCTTTGTGTTTGGGTGAAATGCCAAAGATATCCTGAGGTGATATCTTTGATGGTAAGATACATATTTGGTGTTGCTTGGATGCAGAAAGATGGATCCTGTCTTGTAATCCATTGTGTTAGTCTTTTTATTGGGAACTAGAGACCATCAATATTGTTATCAATGAGCAGTGTTTGTTGCTTGTCGTGGTGTGGGTGCCCCCTCCCCCCATTTTTTGATTTGCTGTTCTGGTATTATTTATTCCTCGTGTTGTATGTGGCTAATCTATTCAGACTGAAGTTTTTCTCACAGTGCTTTCGGTAGGGCTAGACTTGTAGATGGATATTGCTTTAATTTGGTTTTATTGTGGAATGTCTTTTTCCATCTAGTGTGATTGAAAGTTTTGCTGGGTGTCATAGTTTGGGCTGGCATCTGTGATGTCTTGGAGTTTTCAGAACATCTATCCAGGCCCTTCTGGCTTTTAGAGTCTCCACTGAGAAGTCAGGTGTTATTCTAAGGTGCCTGCCTTTATATGTTATTTGGTCTCTTTTCCTTGTAACTTTTAAAATTCGTTGCTCTGTGTGCTTAGTGTTCTAATTATGTGTTGTGGGGAATTTCTTTTCTGGTCCATTCTATTTGGTGCTAATTATGCTTCTTGTACTTTGTAGGCATCTCCTTCTTTAGGTTAAGAAATTTTTCTTCCATGATTTTGTTGAATATATTTTTTTCTACCTTTGACCTGGATTTCTTCTTCCTCTATTCCTATTATTTTATTATTATTCTTTTCATGGTGTCTCAGATTTCCCGGATTTTTTTTTTTGGTTTGTTTTTGTTTTTTTGGTGCCTGGATATTTTTAGGCTTAACATTTTGACAGAGGCATCCATCTCTTTTATCCTATCTTCCATGCCTGGCAGTCTTTCTTGTATTTCTTGTACTCTGTTGGTGAGACTTAGCCTCTCTGAGATTTTGTTTCACTTGCTAAATTCTTCATATCCTGTTTTACTTCAGCTGAGGTTTCCTTTAGTGATTCTACTTCTCCTTTCAGATATTGAACTGTTTTATTCATCTCCTTCCATGGTTTATCTTTCCACAGACTTCATTAAGGGATTTATTTCTAAGCTCTTTGAGGCTCTTGAGCGTGTGCCTAACAGCTATCTTGAAGTGCCTGTCCTGTGCGTCAGCCTGATGCAGGACTGGCTGGGTTCTGGCAGAGGAATATTGTTTTGGGTGCTGATGGTTGTATTTTGGCCGTGGCATCTAGGCAATCTGGGGTTGCGATGGCTGTGATTGAAGGTGTTGGTGTTTTTTGGTAGTGTTTTGTAGTGAGTGTTTTAGTCTTTGCTGTCTGCCTGCCTCTCTGGGTCTGAGGAACCTGTGGTGACGGTGGGTTGCCTGATAGGATGTGTTTCTGAATCCCTGACAAGTGTGGCCCCCGGGGATTCCAGGGAGAATGTTTCTAGGTGTGGAGGACTGGCACAAAGGAACAGGAAGGGTCTGGAAGGGTCTACAGAAAGGAGGAAACCTAGATCTGGCACAAGGTTTGGCAAAGTCCCCAGAACAGGGCTGAAGGAGAGGCTGGGGAAGTGCACATGGGGGGCAGGTGTGGCAGGAAGGGGAGTGAAGCTTGCTTCCTTGACTTCCGGGCAGGCAGGCGTGGCCATGGGTTCCCAGGTAGAGCTCCGAAGGGAACGTTTATTTTCAGGCTTTGTTAATGCAACGCTACACCAAATAACTTAAATGCATCATTTCACATGCATAAATATATAAACAAGATATTGATCAATTGTGCCCCATATTCTTGGGCATTTGCTTAGGAGGTGTGACCGTGGTTGGAGAAAGTGTGTAACTACCGGCGGTCTTGGGGTTTCTGACTTGTGCCCTCTTTGCTTTGTGCCTACACTTTAAGGTAGGAGTGTAAGTGCTTTTTTAAAACTCTATTTTATGTGGGATTCCTTAATGCCTCTACCTCCCTTCTAACCCCACCCTCACCCCCATATCCCACACTTGGGATTAAAACAAAAACATATTTACATAATTTTAAAAAGAAACCAAAACTCCCATTACGTAGGAGCTCCCAGCTTCCGCCCCGGATGCCATGTTCGATGCTCTTGCTTCAGTATTGTGGGCCCTAACCCTCTGGAGCCATGAACCC
This sequence comes from Acomys minous, assembly GCF_964271855.1. Lineage (NCBI taxonomy): Eukaryota > Metazoa > Chordata > Mammalia > Rodentia > Muridae > Acomys > Acomys minous. Next base: position 5,170,691 of record NC_140493.1, on the reverse strand, counting down.
AAACTGTCTTCTATAAGTTGCCTTGGTCAGGTGTTTCATCACAGCACTAGAAAAGTATCTAACACACCTACCAGCACTGTTTCTCCACAGCCTTGTAGGTTCTGGAACATTTTGTTACATTTTATGATACAACCATTATTTAATGTGGTTTTTTTTTTTTTAAATAAGCTGGACCTTTTCATGTTTTAAAAGGCTACCACATGGAGTTCTATTAACAGTTTTTAAACAGCTATTGAATATTTGATCCTAGAGAGCATTAAATGTTTTAACAGTTTTTGCCAATTAAAACCTTCCACCTCGGAGGGAAGCTCTTTAGGGCACAGGATAGAAAGGAGGTGAAACCGTTTTAAGGGGGAGATGACACATTCCACCCTGCAAGGCAAGTTGAAGCACACGAAATAAACAACTCAAAGGTTTCAATAAGTCCTTAAAGTTGACCAGATACACTAGGCTCATAGATTTGAATGCTTGGTCATTAGAGAGTGGGGCTACCTGAGAGGGCTTAGCAGGTGTGGCCTTCCTGGAGGAAGTGTGTCACTGTGGGGGATGGGGGTGGAGGGGTGGAAGTGGGGGTGGGGGTGGAGGTGGGGGGGTCGGGGGGGGGCTCTCTCTTTCCCTGCTGCCTGCAGATCCTGGTGTAGAGATCCATCGGCTCCTGCTTTGCCCGCATGCCGCCATGCTTCCTGCCAGGCTGATAATAATGATGGGCTAAACCTTTGAAACTGTAAGCCAGCCCCAGCTGAATGCTCTCCTTTATAGGCGTTTGCTGTGCTCATGGCATCCCTTCACAGCAACAGAACACTGACTAAGACACTCATCCCTCCACAGACATAAGAAAGCTGTACTGGGAGACACTCTCAGACCAGGCTAAGACCAACTGGACCACCTGCAAAGGATGTTCTCCAGCCTGCTGAGCTGCCACTGAGTTGTGGAGTGTGCTCCAGGGCCTTAGCTCTCATGAGCTACCTACCACGCATGCCGACCCTGGGCTATTTGGTGATATAGCTGTCTTTGAGTCATTCCACTCCCATAAATAACCCCTCACCCATATTCTTGTAACCCCAATAAAACTCCGGTTCACCAGGTTGGACTGAGGTGGTATCCTCACTTCCATCTTGGGTAAACATGTTTATCTCTCTCCTGGAATAGTCTCACATAAGTGTTCACTAAAACTTTCATGACCAGCAATAATAATATTAGTATTGTATTAGCCAAGTGAGGTAATAGGAAAGCCAGGAACTGAGGCTAGGGACATTTCATTTGCTGATTAAAGTAACCAAAGGTCCCCATGTGTTTTATTTAGGGTTTCTTTTTCTTTTCTTGTCTTTCTTTTTTCTTTTTCTTTTTCTTTCTTTCTTTTTTTTTTTTTTTTTTTTTTTTTTGTCAGGGTTTCTTGTGTAAGCTTGGTTGGTCTGGACTCTCTTTGTAGACCAGGCTGGCCTCGAACTCACAGAGATCCACCTGCCTCTGTCTCTCTAGTGCTGGCATTAAACTATGCCCAGCTTATTTAGGGTTTCTATTGCTGCAACAATAGACCACAACCAAAAAGCAAGCTGGAGAGGAAAGGGTTTAGTCAGCATACACTCCCACATTGCTGTGCATCACCAAAGGAAGTCAGGACAGGACTCAAACAGGACAGGAACGGCAGGACCCTGGAGGCGGGAGCTGGTGCCGAAGCCATGGACGGCTTACTGCTTACTGGCTTGCTTCCCCTGGCTTGTTCAGTTTGCCTTACCAGCCCAGGGATGGCACCACCCGCAATGGACTGGGCCCGCTTGAGAAAATGCCTTACAGCTGGTTCTGATGGAGGCATTTCCTCAATGGAGGCTCCTTCCTCTCTGCTGTCTGGAGCTTGTGTCAAGTGGACGCGCAAAAACCAGCCAGTATACCATGAAATCTTTATAGAAAAGCAGACATGGTGCTTTATCCACTTTAGTGTTCTCAGGACAGGGCCCCAAGTCTTGCGTTAATGACCAGAGGTGAGGCCTATAATTACCCCTTTGGAGGAATTCCTTAATCAGAACACTCAGCCTAATGAGCTAGACAGTTTGAACTGAGTTCTCAAGACTTCCTATGGTTCCCAGGAATACTCAAGTGTGTCAATGGAAGTAAACAGCACTGATCACTCTTGTCCAGACAGGACTTGGCGTTTGGATCTCCTACTCACTGGTCCTATAGAAAGTAAACCACTCATTAAGTTGTACTGAATGAAACTTTGCATAGACAAACAGTAACAACAGAGGTATGGCGGTTTCTAGGAAGCGGTCCAAGTCACCCACAGCCTACTTTAGGTAGAAATGCTTAATTGCAGGTTGCTGTCTTCTTTGGGTAACAACCACCCAGGGCTACAGCAGAGCAGAACTAATACTGGAACCCTGATTTCCCTAAGCTCCCCGCTTGTGCTGTTCTGCTCTGCATCCACACCCCATCAGGGACTACTTATACACACTTGACACTTGGGTATGAACACCTGCACTGTGCCACACCCCGTGCTGGATGCGTCCACACATGAGCTCATTTAACGTCTTTCACGCCCAAGCTGTTGTCTTGTTCAATCAAAACACTGTAATTTGGGCTGAAAGCTACAAGTTTGTCTATAATCAAATTTTACCCTTAAATTATTTTTAAGAACATGTCTAAATCAGCAGGACATTCAGAGACCATTTTTCATCTCTTGTCCTCCTCTCAAAAACTCACTGAGGATTTGATAGTGTCCCTGATGGGCGTTTTTTGTGTAACCCCGGAGATTTCCTGTTTCCTTTAAGAAGCAAACTTCTCTGGGCCCTGTGAGGATAGTGGAATCTCACCTCCCAAGCTCCTGGCATTGGTCTCCCGTCAACACCGCATCTTTTCCCTTCCAGTGGCGAGTGAGAGGAAACACAGACTCAGGACAGTCTTGTAAATAGCTTTAATGAAACAGAGAGCGCTACTCTCCTTGGAGCCTATCTGGAAAGGCAATAGTGCCCAGAGGAACAGCTCCGGGCATTAAGGATTCCCCGAGCTCCCAGAACCTTCACATTTGGTAGAAGTCTTCGTGAATGATTTGCCTTGTCTGATGGAAACACTGTCAGCTTTGGCCACAGCTGGCTTCTGGATGGTTCGTTTCACCGGCCTCTCGGGTTCCTGCCTTCTCTCTTGCCCGGATTTTGAGCTTGGGCTCCTCTCAGCCTCAGACCGAAGGCAGGTGTCTTCCCTTGAAGGCTGTCTTCTGCAGTCCGCTGTCCGGATCCTGGCTTCCTCCCTGGCTCCGGTATGTGCCTGTTCCCTGGCTTTGGTACACTCCTGCTCCTTGGCCTTGGCACATTCTTGCTCCCTGGCCCCAACACACTCAAGTGAATTGGCTCTGGATTTAGCCTGTTCCCTGGCCCTGGCACTGGCACGAGACTGCTCCCTGGACTTGGCACGCACCTGGTCCCTACCTCTTGACCTGGTTCTTGACCTGGCCCTTGACCTGGCCCGTGACCTGGCCCTTGATCTGGCTCTTGACCTGGCCCTTAGTCTGTCCCTCCTAGACTTTGCCCTCAAAGTCCTGGTCCTGCGTCTCCAGACTTCTCTGGCCTTTTTGGCCGCCTTGCGACGGGAGCGGGGCCTGAGTGGTTTGGGGGTTCTGAACCCGGTCTTCCCAGAAGTCTGGTGGTCCAGTGTCTGCCGGAGCCGTCCCACCTTTTTCTTCGGCTTTGCAATCTTCCAGACCCTGAAGTAGCCCGCGGCATCGCTGCCACTGACCCGCAGGAGCGTGCCCTTCTCGGACCTGGTGGATTCCCCGACTTGGCGATTGACCTTTCGGCGCACTTCATAGCCAGCATTTCCGAGCTCCTTCTTGAGCTCCGCCAGAGTCAGCCGCTGGTGGCCCGCGATGGCTCTGAGCAGCAGCTGGGACACTCTGAGTACTGAGTGCGGACTGCGCCTGGTTGGTGTCCTCAGAGTTCTCTCCTCCTCTGCTGCCTCCTCCTCCGCCACCGCCACCGCCGCCACCGCCGCTGGGGGCTGCTGGATCTGGGTCCTAACTTCTGAACCATGGGATTCCCCACTGGGTTGGGCAGCCTCAGCCATGGCCCCGCTTCCCCCACCGCGGGGCCACCCGCTTTGGTCTGGCCTCGCGCCTCGCCTCGCGAGGTGTGGGGTTCCTGGGCGCCCACGTCACAAAGGAGGCACCTCTCGGCCCAGGCGCATGCTGACCTCCTTTGGCCTCGGTGCCATCTCAATTCCTCGCATCTGCATGTGTCTAACAACATCACCGTCACCTCCATGGATTTGCCCTGGGCTGGTTCTTGGTTGTGTCCACCACCTTTCTGGAGTATCCACCCAAGAATAGAGACACTCCCAACTCGTGCCAAACACGCAATATGATGTCTGTGAAAAGTAAGAGAGGGGCTCCAGGAAACAAGGACCCAGAGGCCCCACGCATTTATGTCTCATGGCTCCCTGGCTGCACGGTGGAAAGTGAGCAAGGGCAGGAAAAGGCAGGTGCTACTGTGGTCTCACCACGGGAGGGTCAGAGGACTTCCGCTGGGCCAGAACCACCAGGTTTCAAACCTTCAGAAAACACTTTCTTAATTGCCCATCCGCTCTACTTCTTTGTCTGCCAAAACAAACCCTACTTTCAAGTTCTTGCAAGAGTTTTTGTTTTGCTTTTTGTTTTTAACTGAAGCTCTTTAAGACAATGGACCCTTTACCGCAACTGCAATTATTTCTGTAACCCTGTGTCTGTGGTCAGAAGACATAGGTCTGCATTAAACTCAGACTGCTGCGCCAACACAAATGTGTTTCATTCAATGTGTCAAGGGCAAACTCCAACTGAACACCACCCTACCTTTCACCATAACAAAGTAACCTCCTACATTTCCTGCTTACGCGGGGGTCACTTACAATTAATCTTTTAAAAGTCAGCGTGAGTGAGGGGTTACATTAATCGTGTTGTTCATATATAAGCCAGACACTTTTTTAACTCACCCCCAAATTCCCCAGTGCCCTTCCTCTTGCCCCTCTTTCAGCTTCTCTGTCCTCTCTAAACATTCTTGCTTTCTGCATTCATGTCACCCGAATTCTATTAACCCTCTCCTCCCAATTTCTTCCCTCAGCTCTTCTCCCTTCCCTGTTTCTTACTTTATGATCCCTCTGTCTCTGTCTCTGTCTGTCTGCCTCTCTCTCTCTCTCTCTCTCTCTCTCTCTCTCTCTCTCTCTCTCTCTCACACACACACACACACACACACACACACACACACACACACACACACCTCCCTAAATCTATATGTACATGTAAGTGAAAGTGTAGTATTTGTCTTTCTGAGCCTGGCTTGTTTCACTTTACGTGATAAGCCCTGGTCCCATCCATCTTCCTGAAGGTATCATGTTTTCATTTCCCTTTCCAGATGAACAAGATTTCATAGCATCTTTTTACTACTTTTAAAAAAATCTGTGCATCTATTAATGCATATTTAGGCTGATTTCAATTCCCAACTGTCGTTACATTGGATTCTTGTTGGCCTATTGGCGTTTACCTTCTTAGATTTTTAGAAAAAAACACACTCATTTTCTGCCTCACATTCATTCATTGTTGGATGCTGGGGAAATACTTCCATCATGTGTTCCACCTATGCTTCCTTTCACCATCAAAATACTAAATAAAAAACCAGTAGTGTGTGGTTGTTTGAAAAGCCATTTTTAATATCCATCGGGGAGGGCAATCCTGTGAGGCTTTAGGAAAGATTTAATTTTTTAAAGAGCAGAACACGTTGGATTTCAGGATTTATATCCGATGTCCTCAGTTCTCCAGAAGAAAAACGATGCTTTGGAATCCTAAATATGACTTTCCAGAAGACAAGGACCACACTACAAAGCACTTGCTTTGCAATGTGCCTCTAATGTTGGTGCTGTGCCAGCCTGCAGCTGCCGTCTCTGAACCCACAAGTTGCCGCATGCTCCTCACTTGAGTTCTCAAATCTATGACCCATTGACCTTGAAATCGTTACTCAAAGTACCAAGTCTCTGTCAGGTGACAGTAACACTACCGGTATATGTAGCTGCATGAAGAAGGCACCCAAAACCTTATAAAATAGGAGTAAAATGCTATGGTTTGTCCCTCCACAAAGCCCCCAGGGAATGTGTAATTATAGTGCAATGGTGCTGAGGGGAGGTGGGCTTTAACCCGTGTATGGGCCATGAAAACAGAGCCCTCTTTAACTCATGAATACGTCCTCACTCTCAAGAATAAATTAGTTACTGAAACTGCAGGCTGTTCTTAAAGCAAGGCTACTCCGTGTTTTTTGTTTTTCCCTTCCATCTTGGCCCTCCCATCTTCCACCATGAGCTGAGGCAGCACAAGGCCCTCACCAGTGTGAGGATCTTTGACTTCTCAGCATCCTGAATCATGAGACAAAATAATCCTCTGTTATGAATAAACTGTATTCTTCTTATAGCAACACAAAACAGACTGAGATGTTACAGGCAAATTCTGACCCGTCCACATCTCTTAAGCTCTAGCAATTATTTTTACTTTAATGCTATATATAATGTGTGTGTGTGTGTGTGTGTGTGTGTAATTTTTCTAACTTGTTAATGCACACATAATAGAATGGAAAATATGCAAGATGCTAAATATGTGAATATTTGGAAAGGATCTACTCTGAAAAATTAAGGTAGTCCTATTAGAAAGATCAAGTTAAAAGGAAGGTAAGAATAAACAAAGTGACTGCAAAGAACAATATTTCTTCAGTCCTCACAGAAACCAAACCAAAACCAAACCAAAGCCAAATGCCAAATGTATTCAATTTTTAAGTGAATTTTTTCCAAAGGAAAACAACACTTCACTATTTTGTCTCCCTTTTGTTGCTATAGCCAAAGTGTTCTCATGCCTCTCCTGCTGTTTTCATTCCTGCATATATTTATGCTGAGAAGCTTCATAGCCTATAAAAATAGCATTTTCAGCAAAATTTAGTACATCTCACTTTCCAAGCAAGAGCCTGAAGAGGATGAACTCAGGGAGACAAGGTCAGAGGCCTGTTTAGGGGGAGGAGGGCACCTCAAGAGGTAGGTAGGCTCCCAGACTGCAGCAAGGTTCACAGGGCTGGAAAATCTCTTTTCCAGAGAAGGCTGAGGAGGAACAAGCTACACCTTTGCTCCCCCAGTGCAACCGACACAGGAGGTAACACACCTGGGTAACACAGGTGGCCTCACACCTGTGAAGCCACAGGTCCAAACCCAGAAACTTCAATGGCGCATCCATTAGAGAGGGGGAAACACATCTTCAAGTCCCCGCCCAGGAGTCACTGCCTGGTGGAAGCAGATGTTGGTTCATAAGAACAGCTGTTTTCCTGGTCCCATCCCTGCACGATAGGTCAAAAGTACCTAAAACTGAACAAATTATCTTGCCTAGTGCTCAGGAGGATGAGCTTATGGATTCTGAATTGCAGAACAGCTTGGGCTACAAAGCAAGACCCTGTCTCAAGTCCACAAGAACCCTAACAGAAGAATCTTCCCAGGGGAAAATGGTGACGGCAGCCATAGGCATCAAAAGGCAAAGCATGTATACTAGGACAAGACCAGAGACTGCAAAGACTAGGAGGAACACAGAGAAGCGGAGAGGGGTCAGGGGCGGGTCATGGGCACCCGAGGAAAGAGTTGAGTTCATCAGCAAAGTGCAGACCAGGAGAGTGCGTTTTCTTCAGTGTTCTGGTTTGAACGTGAACTGTGTCCAGCAGGCTGGTGCATATGTTTGAGTACCTGGCCTCTAGCAAGCGTTGCTGTTTTGGGAGAATGTAGAACCTGTAGGATATGGAACCTGGCTGGAAAAGTAGAGTTTGGGGTGGGGATCAGGACACTGAGGATTGTATAGCCTTCTTCCTATTGGTTTCCTGCTTCCCAGTCCTTTGGGATGAGAAAGTTCAAGGGGAGGGGTGGCATGCTTGGGTCTCATTGAATAGGGGAAATAGAATAGACATGGGGGGTGAGTGGAGAGAGGGAGTTGGGTGGGGGAGGGGTGAGAGGGGGAGCAGGGGTGATCTAGTGGGGAAGAAAGGAGAGCGTACAGGAGATGGAACTGGAACCAGTGGTGGGGGGGAGGATCTTTGGAACAAGCTAGAAACCCAGGACAATGGACATTCCCAGGAATCTAAGAGCATGACCCTAGCTAAGGCTCCTAGCAATGGGGGATATGGAATCTGAAACAGCCATCTCCAGTAACCAGAAAAGACTTTCAATGAAGGAATGGGGGGGGGGGCACCAACCCACCCTCAAACTTTCAGCCCACAAATTGTCCTGCCTACAAGAGGTTCAGAAGCAGAAATTAAAAGACAGGCCAACCAATGGCTGGCCCAGCTTGAGCCCCATGCCATGAGAGAGAGCCCACCCTTGACACATTTTATGATATTATGGCTATGCTTGCAGACAGGTGTCTAGTATAATTGTCATCTGAGAGGCTTCATCCAGCAGCTGATGGAAACAGAGGCAGAGACCCACAGACAAACATTAGGCAGAGCTTGGTGAATCCTGTAGAAGAGGGGATGAAGGATTGAAGGAGACAGAGAGGTCAAGGACACCACAAGAAAACCTACAGAATCAACTAACTCTGTGAGCCCATGGGAGCTCACAGAGACTGAACTGCCAACCAGAAAGCATGTATGGGATGGACAGAGAGAAGTCAATCCTAACTGGAAAGTAAATCCCAGCACTCAGGAGACAGGCATGCAGATCTCTGAGTTCTAGTCAGTGATGTTCAGGGAGTTCATTGAGAGTGAACTGAGAGGCGGTGCAGTGGAGCTGAGTTCCTAGCAGTTCATGGAGTTCAGAGGCAGTTACTGGGAGAGTTTTACAGAGGTAGGTTGGAGAACAAGCTAGACACAGGTAAAGACAGAATTAGCCAGAGAATGAGAAGGAGCCAGATTAGAACATATTGCCAAAGTTAGTATGAGACCAAACAGAGCAACTCAGTCAGAGGCTGGGAGAGAAGCCAGCTTGAATCAGTCAGCTTGGAGAGAAGTTTGAGCCAGAACAGCTGAGTTGAACCAGTGAGCAAGAGTTCAGAAAGATCTAGAAAGGGTGAGCTTACTCAGCAGTAAGTCTCAGAGGTTGAGAATATTCTAGGCCTAGACTAGATTACATGAAGACTAGAAGCTTCAAGGACTAGGCCTAGATTAGCAGATGGCAGCAGTAAGCTTCCAAGACAATTATTTCAGGCAATACTTTTACAGAAAACTATTGATGTTTGTTTTTAAACTCTATTTTATTTGGGGTATTGAAGCCTCTACCTCCCTTCCACCAACCCCTTAACCCTGTGTATAAAAAAGGTTAGTGGGGAGAGGTGTTGCAGACCCCCCCCCTTTACTTCTCCCAGCTGCTTAGATCAATTGGGTCTTTCAGGGCAATTCAAATCTCTTAACAACAGTAAACGCAGCAAGCAGTCCCCTCTGAGCCACTGTATTGAAACATTTCTCTCTGTCTACCTCAAACCACCACACCACTCATCTCTGGTCTCTCCAAACTGCTACGTGCCACATGCCTGTGCCACATGCCACCGCCACACACTACCCTTTCTCTCTCCAGGCTCTCCTATTTATATCCTCACAGTCCTAGACCACGCCCCTCTCCATGCTGCTTGAGACAGGCCGTTACCAGCTGGCAAAAACCATGCCCCACAAGGAGGCAGTTATCAGCTGTGGACAAACTAAAGCCCAAACTAAAATCCCACACTTGGGATTAAAACAAAAACATATTTATATAACATAATTGAGTTTACAAGGAAACCACAACTTCCATTATAGGAAACCATTACATGAAGGACTGTTGCTGTTGACCAGGGATGATTACTTTCTACAAAGCAAACACAGGTGTTTTTATAAACTAAACAAAATCTTAATTTTACATAGATTACTAAAGGCCTGACATGCGTAGACTGGAAAGGATGGCAAGGCCACCAAGCTGGAATAAGAGGCAAGGTTTTTTTTAATATCTTTAATTGAATGTTCTAGTTAGCCCTGACTTAACCTCTAATAGTCTATGTGCTTTAAAACAATCCTCTCTTTAACTTCTCTCCCCTGAAACTAATTTCATCTAACTTCCTGGAAACTCTTATGTTTATTATTTTTAAGTAAAAGGTGATTGGGTGGGGTGTATTTTCCAGGGGTACAGCAGAGCCACCAGGAGGCTTTATGCCGACACACTATTTTGCACAGCAAAGACTTGTCCTGTGTCACCAGGATAGCCAAAATAATGGCTTTCTGAGAAGTCATTTGTTGACTAAAGAAGAGTTTTGGTTGTAACCTAGAAGCAAGGGGGAAAGGGCATGCACGCAGGGTTCGAGGGAGGACTCAACACATACCTCATGGTTTTGCTTCAAGGGTTTATTGTGGGGATTCTGGGTAACCATGATGACATACAAGATTGCTAGTGGAAAAATGAACAATAGCTCATGGTGTGAACTTCATTCTAATCTGTATGAAAACAAAATAACAACAGCACTTATGAGTAGATAATCCAACGTTAACATTTTTCATTGCATATATTAATTGTTCATAATACTATGTTACATAAGGACACTTCCACACAAGTACGTATTACTCAGTGAACCCGTCCCTACCTCTTCATCGTCCTCCTTTTCCATCCACTCAGTTGCCTTTGTTCCCTAGACAGTGTGCTTCCACTTCCATGCATACACATATGTGCTCTTATGTATCTATATAAAATCTAGGAACCATAAATGATAGACACGATTTCTGCTCTGACCTGATAAATCTCCAAGTGGGTTCCAATGTTCATCGTAATTGTCACACCAACAATGTCTCATGGTTATTGTTAAAACTATCCTCTAGATAAGGAAGCCTGAGAAATTGGAATATTAAATAGCTTTCTAAAAACCCCAATACCACGAGTGACATCATCATGTTGGAGGAGTTGGGGGCTTCGGGTGTCCTTCCCCAACATGTACCTGCTGCGAGAGCACCAACCCACAGAGACATTTTCCCCTGAGAAAGCCAAAGTCCAGCTGAAAAACGTAAACATTGGATGAACAGGGAAAGATCTAAGCTGGACTGGGTATAAAAAAATAACAAATATACTTTCTCACCACCTCTGAGTACACCACTTCATGATTAAAAACAAAATTCTAAAGCCTAACCTCTTCCTGAGGGAGAAGGGAGAAGGAGCTCCTTCAACCCTCTTCTGAGGGACCAGAGCACCTGACAACCATTCAGCCAACTTTGCTGATCTAGATAAGCATCTGCTGACATGAGAAAAGCCTACTGTTTTCTTGTGTTATTGTTGTCATTGTGTTGGTGATGATGGTGGTGGTGGTGGTGGTGGTGGTGTGTGTGTGTGTGTGTGTGTGTGTGTGTGTGTGTGTGTAAGCAAAGGCACGTGGATCTCTGTGAGTTCAAAGCCAATCTGATCTACATAATGAGTTCCAGAACAGCCAGGGTCACACACATAAGACCCATCTCAAAACAACAATACAAAATAAAATGTAATAAAAACATTCTTACTCGGTTTTGAGAGAATTCCATATTTATTAGGAATGGTTTGGAAATGCTGAAAATTGCTAGGAAAGAATTCCTTGAACCTATACTATCTAAATACACAATTCAGAAAGAACATTTTATAAATGTCTTCATCCAAGTGTTCTTTTAAAAAAACTTGCAATCATAATTATGTGTGATTATAAATGCTATTTTCCTTATGAAATGTTATAGGTGGTTGTTAATGTACTCTAGCATAGAGACATAATTTAACCTTTAAGCATTTTTACGTATACAGTGCTCTAGCTGCATGTACACCTGCAGGCCAAAAGAGGGCATCAGATCACTTTTTATAGATGGTTGTGAGCCACCATGTGGTTGCTGAGAGCTGAACCCAGGACCTCTGGAAAATCAGATAGTGCTTTTAACCACTGAGCCATCTCTCCAGCCCAAGGCATTTTTAAATTAATAACAAAGTTAAGTAAGATCAGATTTAAGCTACTTACTGACATTCTAGAACTTAGTCATTGTCTTTTGATAGATTTTAGGCTTTTTGGTTTTATATTGAAAGCACATTGCAGTGAGCATCCTTCAAACCTCTTTGCTTATACTTGTAACTCTGTGGGAACAGGTTTAGAAATGTCTGGTTGAAGAATATATGTAAGTCAAGTTGCCTCCAAAAGGCTGGGATGGTTTGAAATTCCACCAGATAGAGTTTTACTCCTCTAATGTCCTCAGTGACAGAGCTGAGCCAAGCAGGCGTTGCTCTCACCCACTTAACGTCAGGACTGTTGGCGAATGAACCTCTTCCTTACAGATAGTGAGCGTTACTGAATATCTATTCCGTGTTAGTGGTGACAATTGGGCCATACCGTTGTGATTCACACACTTCTCTGGTTTTGTTTTGTTTTTTGTTTTTGTTTTTGTTTTTTTGGCCAGGATGTTTGCTGATAAGAACTCTACACATTTGGTGAGAAGGAAAAATGGTAGCTATCTGTAAGCTTGGCTTGTAGGCAGTTCTTAGATAGAGTTGCTCTCTGGTTAAAACAAACAAAAACAAAAAACAAAAAAAAACACACACCAGCTTTAGGCCAGGTTATTGTGGTACTGCAATGGAACAACACAAAAATGTAAACACTGCAGCACATGGTGGAAGTTAGGAAAGTGAAGACCACTGTAATTTCATGAATTACACAGTGTATATCCACAAGAAGAGATTCCCCATCTCCTGTAACGTCACAGAGCTTAAAGAGGTAGAGAACAGTGTGAACAAATCTCTCAGGGAATCTGCTCCATACACAAGGTCTATTGGACACCAAGCAAGGAAAGTCACAAAATTATTATTCCAATCACACATTGGATCATTTCAAAAACTATATTACTGTAGTACATATACAAGTATGTATATGCCTACTATATGTATATTATATTGCATATATGTATGTTATATTATATTATAAGAATGTATAATATATGTATATATAATATATAGTATTAATATATATTGTAGTGTATATTAGACATTATAGACAGGAACACTAGACAAAAAAATGAACAAGTAGCCCTCTCTTGCTGCAACCATGAGGGCTTGCTGCTGTTTTGTTCACTAGTTTTTGCTCCATGGTATTCCCAACCTCATAGATGACAATTAAGATATCCAATCATAGATTGTCCTGCTTCCTGACAATCCCACTTAGCACCAGCCCAATGTACAAAACACTGTTTTCCCATCTTACTGAGGTATCCTCTCCAGCGTCTCTCTCTCTCTCTCTCTCTCTCTCTCTCTCTCTCTCTCTCTCTCTCACACACACACACACACACACACACACACACACACACACACACACACCTTTGCTGCAATAGTGCCTCCTGGTATCAGTGGGCATCTACACATTAGCATTTTGCTGTCAGGCATGAGAAGGATATTTTCCCCTTGATCTTCTGATCACTGAACCCTATATCTGGCCTTTTCTGTCATTGATAAGCTTCTTATTCTATGCTGTCAGTTTATTTTAATCTTCTTACGATGGCTTCTTAGCTTTATGACTTGTTTCTCTACCTTAGATCATTAGTAAATCATCCCACATCTTGATATTTTAATATATTTTAAAGTTTATCTTTCTAACATAACTGAATTTTAAGCTTGACGACAGATAATGGGTATTAAAGAAAACAGTGTGCTGGTGGTGGTGTTGAAAAATCCAGGAATTAATTCATAATTACCACCTAAGTCATTTTTACACTTATTTGTGTGGTTTGGGAGGGTATGCGAAGCACGGTGTGGGTATGGAGGTCAGAGGACAGCTCTCCTTCCACCATGAGGGGCCTGGGAATCAAACCCAGGTCATCAAGTTTGGCAGCAGGCTCCTTTACTGGCTGAGCCATCTCCACAGCCCACAGCTGCCATTTTCATGAGGACAGAGGGTTTGCTCTGACTCTCTCCCTTATCCCTGCATCAAGCCTAGCATTGTGTACACAGAGCACACACCACAGTAACAATCACTCACATTAACCCACATTAACTCTTTAGAACAATTCGCTTGACCACTCTAGCATCCAATGGTGCTGGAGAGCTAATCCTGTGGTGGTTGGCATGGCAACAGATCCTGCCAGAGTTATACAGCTGCAAGAGCTGGTGGTAAAGTTTTCTAAGGATGCTTGGAACATTACCTGCTGGCACTGGCCCTTCGCTCGCTCACTTAATAAAACCGGCAGGTCCTAATCCTTTGTGTCTGTCACTTAGAGAGTTGCTCTAAGCATCTCCCTAACTAACCTCCCGAGACTCGTTTGGAGTCAAAGTTAAACTGGGGCTGCTCTTAATTGATCTGAAGTAAAGCTGCCCACTGGGATTTTCACATTTGCAACTTCCAGGAATGTGTAGGTAGCAAATGCTAATGATACCCCCAGAGCCTCCTCTCAATAGACCTCCCCGATAGACCTCCTTCGTCAGTCATCAGAGAAGAGGGGAGGAAGGATAGGGAGCCCAGACTGGGCAGAGAGTGGCAGGGACCCAAGGGCCTCCCCAGACTGTGCTCAGCACCACTATCTGGCTTCCCTTGGGAGAAAAGTTCAGAAACACAAAGTCGTTTCTGTGGATCTAACTATCGGGTGCCAGACAATGCCCTGTGTGATTAAAGCTCTTACTTGAGATTGTTAAATATGGAAAGTTGATTGAGTCATCTGTACCTTTCTTTCATCTACCTCAGAAACTAGAGAAGCTCATACTCTGGGCAGAGAAGCTTTGCAACAAGACTCTGTTGAGCAAGTTCAGACCTTCTCCAAAAGGTTGACAGCAGAGAAAGTACCCAGGGATCTGATTCATGATGTACCAGCAAAGTCCTCACATCAACCCCTCATTCAGGGCATCTTTGTTCTGTGGTGTACCAAGCATCCTGCTATTGTGAGAACGAGAAGACTGATGTAACAGTGGCCTTTGCCTTCAGATGGGGAAAACTTGCAGGAACATTCAAGACATTCTCTAGAAGATGGAAGGTATGCTAAGCCCACAAAGGGAACACAGACAAGCAGAAATGAGAAGATGTTCAGCAGTTGGAGGCTATGCTCACTTTCTGATTGGAGAGAGGATGGATCTCAAGGGATTAGGAGTTTAACAGAGACTTAAAAGTTTTTCCCCTCCCCCAGGCCCATATGTCCTGGATCAAAGTCTTGTTACCTTATTTATCCACTCAATCAACATTTTTCCCCAAAACCTACAAAGTGTCAGGGCTAAGTCCAGGTGAACGTATTCAACAGTGACTAAGCCAGAAAGGTCCCTGCCTTTATGTAGCTTATATTCTCCTGAAGGAATAAGTAAAAACATAAATCAAAGAGACTAAAATGGATACATAGAGTATAGCAGTTGAGCCATTGTTGAGGCCTGCTTTAACTTTTTACCTCTCTGTTGAGATCTACTTTAGCTTTTAGCATAGCTGTAGCTCCTCTGTTGACTCCTGCTTTCATCCTTAGCATAACTGAAGCCATTTTGCCTTTAGTCTCCATTTTGATCATAAGGTGAAAGTGAGTTCAAAGTCTTGGGCTCTGCCTGCCTGACATAAGAATATCCTTTCATTTACAATTCAATAGTCATTAAATGTTCTGCCTGAGTCAAAGATAAATATGCGTTCTGTTCGAGTTAAACTGCAATGCCATGCTATGTTTCTTTCTCATGGAAAAGGCAGGGAACTGGAAAGCCCCCAAGCTCCCCTACCCTAAATCCCACCCAACAAGTGTGCAATGCTTTGTCTAGCTATGTAGGCACAGTGTACCTGGAATAGAATTGATTCTTCCTGCTTGGTTATGGTCTTTTTCCTTTAAAAACTCACTCTGAGAATGGCTCAGGCTCACAATCTTGGTTCCTGAATCCAGACTGTGTCCCTGACCAGCCAGACTTTGTTAAGCATTCAATAATCTTCCATCTATCTGAGTCTGGTGTCTGAGTGGTCAGTGTGCAACTATACTTGAACCGCCCCCCCCCCCAAAACCAGCTAACAAAGGGAAATCAGAAAATGTCTATTTTATTTTTAAATAATGGCACATGAACTGGGCGTTTATAACTCATTGGTAGAACCTGCATAGAGCCTAGGTTCTGCATTCAGCATCAGGAGTGGAGAGATGGGCCAGCAGTTAAGAGTGCTTACAGCTGAAGTTCAATACTTAATGTAAGACTACAGTAATCAACGCTTTGAGATATTGTTCAACAAACAAACATGTAAGTAATGATGCTCTTAAAGCTTTGGAACACTCAATCCTAAATCACCAAATCCTTCCCCTCAAGGGTCAGGCAGAAAGGTTTGCCCTATGAATGACTTTAAGGAAAGAGTGTCTTGCAGACACAGTAGGACCAATGCACCTATGAACTCACAGAGACTGTAGCAAGACAAATGGCTCAAGCTGGATAGGGTCCCGTCACTTACAGAAGGAAGTGGACACAGGGTCCTATCTCCAACCAAGAAGCGATCTGCAAAGGGGAAATTTGCCTTCTCCAGTGAAGTGCCACTGGGAATACCAGTCACACTCCAGGGCAGGCCCCATGCCTAGGGGTAGTTGGAGAACACAAAATTAGCTCCATGGTTTTCTTCTCTGTGTCTCTACTTTGGGTGGGGGGGGCTTTTTGTTTAGTTTAGTTTTTGCCTTATTGATATTTTGTTTCACTTTAAAAAAATTTTTTTATTTTGAGATTGGGCTTTTCTGAGAGAAAGTAAAGAAGGGAAAAATAAAAAGAACCGGAAGTTAGGTGGGCATGGAGCTGGGGTAGGGGAAAACGGTCAAAACATATTGTACAAAAATTAGTTAAAAACTGTAAAAGGAGGATATGAGGTTAGGAGGGATGTGATGGGGAATCCTGCAAAGAGCTGGAGTAGGAAGTGAGTAGTAAATCTGATATTTGTACATATATCATATATATTATACATAGGTTTGCCAATTTCAAAAAATGAATAAAAGTGAAAATAAAAGAATTAAAAAATATAAGGTGAGAGCAGTTAAGGAATATACCTGGCACTTGCCACTGTACTCTACACACATACATACAGACATGTGCACGCATACCTATATACATAAATATACACAGAGTTAAAAAAAAAATCTTGAACCAGAACTTCTAAAACTTTAGAAAAGTAAAGAGAAATAAAATTAAAGCTAATTGATCTCAACAAAGGGATATAACAAAAAGAGGCAAGAATTATCTCAAATATGAAAATTAAATTAAATTTGCCTTAGGTTTAATAGAGCTAAACAAAATGTAATGGGGGTAAGAAAAGAAAACAGTCAACAAAGTAGAAATAAAACAAAGAACAATGTAAAACCAGGAGATTAGTTAAGTGCAGGGAAGGTGGAGGAATTCAACACCCGTGTAGTCCCAGAAGATGACTTACAACTAATAAACATGAAAAATGCTCAACATCCATAGCCACTGGGGAGCCATAAACTTAAAAAACACTGAGTTCCCTTATCTCCCTAGTCAGAATGTCTTTAAATAATAAAAGAAAGAAAGAAGACCCTAGTGCCAGGAGGATGTGGGGGAAGAGAACCCTCATAGGCTGCTGGGGATGAAAGCGGTCAGTTCTGCCGCTGGAAGCTCAGTGTGGAGGTTCTGCAACATAACAAAAGTAGACCTCCATCCCAAGAGATACAGCCACACTCCAGCTCCTGAGTGCCTATCTGAAAGACTAAATCAATGTACCACAGGGATGCTGGTCATCTACTCAAATTAGCCAAGTGTGGACCCAGCCCAGGCGCCCATCGACAAACAAGTGAATGTGATATATGCAAACAAGAGTTTTCTAAAGTCATAAAGAAGAACCGATGGACCAGCATGACTCCATCTTAATATTAAAAGCCATCCTAGTACAAGGTCAAAATAAACTTATACCTGTAGTAACTTGACCTATATTCTGTATACCCTGTCCTTCACTCTGATAAGAAGTTCTGCCAAATAATTTTGAGATGTTCTGTGAAGTTCCCAACCCTTGGAAATGCCCTAGACTTGCAGCTTTTTTGGGGGTGCGCTGTATAAGCCCCATTTCTCCTGTGTCCAATGCTATCCTCTCAAACCCCACTTTAGGGGAGATAGCCATGTCTAACAGAAAATAAAGCTTGCTTAATTCAATCAAATATTTGGGCAATGGTCTTGGTTGGTAGGATTCACACTTGGAGGCCCCCCAAGATTAAGTTCCCAACACAAACCCTGAAGCTGGACCTTCACTCCTGCACTGCAGGCCCAGAGTGCCGCCTCAGGAGGTGTGAACCTTGACGATGTTTCAGGGCTCCCAGGAATGTTTTTGGTTCGGCAGATTGTTGGAACTAACCGTCGCACTAAAAAGGAAACAGCAAGCCCCTGTCTGAGGAGGCCCCATGGGTAATGCATAGTAAAGTGTCTCCGGTGATATGTGGGAGTGTTTCTGATGGGATCCGATCTGGGGACAGAGAGGCACCTGATGAGGTACACAAACTTCTGTCCAAGGGCACTAGTGAGAAGTCTCATGTTTTGTTTTCCACCCATCTTTTCTGACTATGTAAATGTTTTATGTTTGATGCTTGCATCTTTTTTTTTTTTATGTCTCTATCCCTTTAAATTTGCCACTGCCCAAAGTGAGGGGATTAGGCCCAGTCAAGGAAGGCTGTCCAGCCCTGCCTTTGCTGGGACTGCTGTTCTGCTCACTGGATTCAGTGTTCAGGTGTGGATAAAATCAAAATATGACTTTGTGCTGTTCTACTTCATTACAAGCCTGGCTCTGGGATTGCATGTGGCTTCTGCCACTTTAAACTCAAGCATGTCCTTTCAAAATTTTCTGCCCTGCGTGAGGCAAGCCACCTAATTCTGCTACTCTCTGTGAGAAAATGTCTCCCAGCTGAACGTCCTGTCTCCAGTCAAAAGACACAGTTGGACTGTACAAGAAATGGCTCAGTGTCAACTTCCCATATGTTTTCAACTAACCAGTTCAGGTGCCTCCAAATGAAACAATATATATATTTTTTAGTAAAATATGAAAGCTCCATTTCCATGTGTTTATATAAAAAAAAAATACGCCTCATGTTTGGGAGCCAAACTTTGTAATACAGCAGTGATCAGGTGGTACTTGTTTTAAAAGCATAAAGGAGCCATAGACCATGGCTGAGGCTTGGCACTGAGTGGCAGAGCTGGAGCTCCTGAAGAGAGTCCAGGAGAAACCATCGGTGGAAATACAGCTTGATTGCAATAATAGGCCCCCAAATTTTTGGAAATTCCAGTGCCACATGATGGCTGGCCACCAAAAAACAGCAGCTACAACGAAATGGAGCCAACAGAAGACAAGAGGACAAGCTACATAGGCTTCAGAGGGCAAAGCCGGAGATCACCTGAGCCTCTTAGCGGAGCTGATGAATCACGAACAAACCCCAGGCATTGAGCACCGCAGTGTTTGCGCTGTTGGAATTCAACCTTGCCGTGTCCAGATTACGACTGTGACCTGTTTCTTCCCACTTGAGAGATAAAGCAGGGACCTCAGACCTTAACACAACTGACTCCATGATGAGGGTACCATTCAGGCTGCAAACTCAGCACCACCAGACAAAATGGGGGATAGGGGGAGGCTAAAGAGTTGAAGTCCTGGCTATGAGCAGCAAACACAGAATGCCAGAAGCTAGGACAGTTCTGTCTTATGATTCAGCAAGGCAATAGCCTCGGCAGTCTGGCAGGGAGCCTATAAAATGTCTCTCCTTACCTAAAGTCTACTCAGGAAAATAATGTTGCCAGGCTCCCTGCGAACTGCATTTGTGAGTCAAGGTTTTATTTTGATACTGAAAGGGCTTAAATTAAAAATTATAATTAATTTTAAAGGCTAAATTTAACAGGGATTAAAAATGCAAATCCTAATCATATAAAAGCTACTAACTTGTTGTAAGCTGTCAAAGGTGATTAAGACGTGCACATAATAGTCACTCACCTTTTAAAAGCAAATAACTGAAAACAAGCAAAACTTTATTTAAAGTCAGGCATACTTAATAGATGACAGTCCTAAAACTCTTCAGAGATCAGCTGAATATGGCATTTAAAATGTTTAATAAAAAAAGCTTCTCGTGATAGAAAAGGCGGCTCCTGGAGGTGACCGTAAAGTATCTGAAGAAGATGAAGAGGCACAGAACAACACCAGCTGGACTGTGGTAGCCTCTGGGCAAAGCACTGCCCCGTCCCTCGCCTGCTCCCCGGGCCCTGCACAAATGGTGGACACTGTTGGGTTGACTGCCCCGCTCTGCCTATGTCAAGCCTGGCCTAGTTACCCAAGTTCCTCATCCAAAGGGCCTATGCTGTCCTGTGTGACTGCCAAAGACCATCTCTGCCCACAACAAAATTACCACTGGAGCCTAGGGTAATTATCCAGGTAGCTGGTAAGTCTCCATCATTTTAATTGATATAGGAGCATTTGGATTATAATTCTTGCTATAATTTATCCTTCTGAGATCTCTGGTGATATTGATGGCTAACTGTAGCTTCATCAGTTTAACAACAGCCGTCTGATCAGTGCATTTCATATATAAAGATCAGGTTTTGTTTTTCTAGAGCTATTAGTTCTCCTGGTGAGAAAGGCCAAACTCACAGACAGATTTGTCTTGATATCAGGCTTCATATTAAAGGATAAACAGGTTTCAGGTGTAACTTGTACTATTCCTTTATTTAAACAAACAAACAAACAAACAAACAAAACCTGCTTTGCAGTCAGTGACTGCTCTTCATATGTTATAAAGATACAAAAATAATTTAAAATAAAAAGCATTTTAAAGCCGGGTGGTAGTGGTGCATGTCTTTAATCCCAGCACTTGGGAGGCAGAGGCAGGTGGATCTCTTTGAGTTCGAGGCCAGCCTGGTCTACAAAGCCAGTCCAGGACAGCCAAGGCTACACAGAGAAACCGTGTCTCAAAAAAAAAAAAAGCATTTTAAATTTCTCTCACCCTGTATACTACTGTTATACCAGGATTTCAAAGTTTCAAAAAATTTAACATAGATCAATGAAGTTCCGAAAAGCATTGAGTACTTTTATCAGTCACAAGCTTAAGTCTCCATCTAAATGTAAACTTATAGATACTTTTTATCATGCTAAAAAGAAAAAAATTCTCTGTCCATTCTAAATCCAGCCCCCTGGAGAAAAAAAAATGTTGGTGCTTTATAACTAAGCCATGGCTCTTGCTGTGACTCAAAGACGCGCGTCTACTCCAGCTCTTTTACAGACACCTCAGCTGCTTTGTCTACGTATGGATCTCAACGCAAACTACAAGCAGTGGTAATGCCAATGTACCTAAAACTTTTTAAAACAAACAAACAAACAAAGATTCTTATAAGCTTCAGAGAGTTGCAACGTGAACCACCTGTCACAAGCCAGATGGACTCCAAATACAGACTCCGGCCATGTTAATCAACAAAGTGTGTCCCTGCCTGTTACCTGTTCCTCGGGGAAGAGATCCACATATAAGATTTTCATTTATGTTTCTTAACTTTAACTGTTGTTCCTAGTCTCTATCTGTCCTGGCAGATTTCCACGTGACTGACCAACGCCATCCAGTCTGTAGCTGTGGACTGTAGACTGTTCCAAAGGTGATCTAAACCATGCTAGACCCAGGTAGTCCTACGAAACTGAGAGCCCTGAACTTGCTGAAAGCTAATAGGACTGTGGCCAACATGCTTGCTCCCTGTCTCTTCAGCTTGGTCAGCAAACCAATTGATTATGGTGAATGCCCCATTGCCTAAATGCGCCCTCTGGCCTTTGACTAACATTCCAGGCTTCCTAGACCCTGACAACGACGTCCTAATTTCAGCCGAGAAGTAGTTACAGAAGGGACTGTGTTGCCCTTATCTTCAACAAAAGGCTAGAATGCTAAACTCAAAGGAATCTGCCTGGCAACGGGGACAAAATAGCAATAAATAATGCCTATCAGCTTACCAGGCTCCCTCATTTTCAAAAAGGCACCTGTTAAAACTAAATAGATAAAAATATTAGCTAAAACAGTTCTACAATATGCTAAGACACTCGACCCACTCTATATAAAACAAAGAGAATAGCTTTAAACATTTTTACTCTTTCTATGCTAACCAACCAGATGTAATTAGAGAGACCCTAGCCATGATACAAATTAACCTCTTGTCAAACAGAGACTGCTAAGATACTTGGCCCTACTCTGGCAGTATCATCCCCTGCCACAGATAGAAATAGCCATCCCCTATCAAGGATTTGCAAGGGGCACATAATGGGGAATGATGGGCCAGCATGACTCCATCTTAAGATGAAAAGCCATCTTATTTCAAGATCAAAATAGGTTCATTCCTGTTTTCTGTAAGACTTAAGTTTGACCATGTCTTGGCCCACTTTATGGAACTTCACGTGTTGCACACGCTATAACCTGACCTCCACCCTGATAAGATGTTCTGCCCAATAATTTTGAGATGTTCTACCAAGTTTTGATGTAGAGGCTTCTTGGAGGCTCCGTAGCCTTGCAGTTTAGGGGACTGTATAAGCCCCACTTTCTCCTGTGTCCAGTGCTAGTCTCTCAAACCCTGCTTTGTGGAGCTAGCCTTGTCTGACAGAAGGTAAATCTTGCCTAATTCAATCAGAAACTTGGATGGTGGTCTTGTCTCTCATCTAGTGTGATTAACAGCATGAAATTCTGTCATTTTTCAGGAAAATTGGACGAATATCACATGCTGATTTCTGGTTTACACACACACACACACGCACACGCACACGCACACGCACATGTATACATGTATAAAATACGTTCTGATTACTTGCATCCCCCAGGCTTTCTTAACTCTCTCCCACCTGTTTACCCCCACTTTTCTGAAAATACTTTTTCACTTTCCTCTTTGGCTTGGTTTGAGTTTAGTCTGTCTGTATGACTAGGATTTGGATAGGAGCCTGGGGGGCGTAGCAGTAAGTGCGCAGCTAAACACTGGGATTCCTCTCTTACAATCTACCAATAATCAGTAGCTTAGGCATAGGGTTACGGCCCCACAAGCCCTTGCCCTATTCGTGATTGATTGTGAACAGGGCCAGTCTGGTGTAGTGACATGTGGAAGCAATCATGGCTGTGGTGAGTTCAAGGTTGCAATGTTGTGCGTCGGGGGGTGGAATTTCACAGCTGTTTTCTCTTATCTTTGCTTTCTTCCCATGCTCCCTCTGATAATGTTTCCTGGACCTTAGATGGTTTGCTGGGTAAGTTTTATGTCAACATGATACGAGCTAAAGTCATCTGAAGGAAGGGAGCATCTGTTGAGAAAATGCCTCTCTAAAATCAAGCTGTGGTAAACCTGCAGGGCATTTTCTTAATTAGTGATCGGTGGCGTGGGAGAGGGTCTGCCCATTGTGGGTGGTGCCATCCCGGGGCTGGTGGTCCTGGGTTCTATTAAAAAAAAAAAAGCAAGCTGAGCAAGCCACGTGAAGCAAGCCAGTAAGCAGCACCTTTCCATGGCCTCTGCATCAGCTCCTGCCTCCAGGTTCCTGCCCTGTTTGAGTAGCTCCTGTCCTGGCATCCTTCAGTGACGAACAGCAATATGGAAGCCGTGGAAGCCGTATAAATACCCTTTCCTCCCAACTTGCTTTTTGGTTATGGTGTTTCATAGCAGCAGTAGACACCCCAAGACAAGTTGGATCCATGAATAGAATATTGCTACACGGTTTGGGGGAGGACTGTGGATGGACTTTGAAACTTTGTGCAGGAAAAGCCATTGCATCCAATGCTTGGTGAGCTTGGAAGATAAGAATATTAAGGTTCGTGTGGACGGTGAAGGCCTGGCTTGTGAAGTTTCAGAGGAGGTTTAAAGACTCTATCAGGGCCAGTTGTTGTTTTGAATTAAGATTCTGTGGTTCAGCTGGAGAATCAGCTGTGATTAATAAGATAATAGAAGCTCTGTTTGCCTGGGATCTCAGTGCTGGTCAGCTGGAGCTGAGAAATTAGCCATGATTAAGGAGAGGCCAGCATGTTGGGGTGAAATTTTCTGGGAAGTGTTCCCTGAGAGCACAGAGAAGCTATGTTCCAGAGGCGGCCCTGATTGCACCTCACACTGGCAGCTGGACTTGGTAATGTGCAAGAGTCACCCAGGTGGTACTAGTTTGGCGGCATGAAGGGGTCATGGAGAGCAGCTGAGGCTCGGCACTGTGAGAGGCTGGAGGAAGCCATGTGTGAAGGCGTAGCCTCAGTAGCAGTTGAAGGCCCAGGACTGAAGGGGTCATGCAGAGAAGTTGAGGCTTGGCACCAGGGAGAGAATCTATGAAAGGCTATTGGTGAAAGTGCAGCCCAGTGCAGCAGAAGACCCCAGCATTTGGAGATGCCAGTACCCTGGGGTGACCACCAACGACAGCAGCAGCCGTGGAGTGGAGCCAGCCAGAGCCTGGAAGACAAGCTATGTGCGCTGCAGAGGGCGGAGCTAGAGAAGTGACCCAAGCCCATTGGAGGAGCCCAGAAGATGGTGAGTGGTTTCCCCCCAAATTTCATTATTGACACTGCCGGTTTTGCTTTGATCTGATTGTGACCGTGCCCCGGTTTTTCCCCATAGAGGAATATTAATTCAGAACATGGCTGTTCTGGTAAGAGATGACATCCAAATATCTTCTAGGTCTGTGTGATCCAGCTGGCCTACAAATACGCCTTTGCTCCAAGAGACAGAGGCAA
Organism: Acomys minous; assembly: GCF_964271855.1. Lineage (NCBI taxonomy): Eukaryota > Metazoa > Chordata > Mammalia > Rodentia > Muridae > Acomys > Acomys minous. The sequence continues at coordinate 5,146,107 of NC_140493.1, read as the reverse complement.
ACAGATGTGAGTTCAGGGTCAGCCTGGTAAAGAGCAAGTATCAGGCAAAGAAAAGAAAAGCTTACATCCAGACATGGCGGTACATCCCAAACAAAGGTAAAGTTAGTTTGTAGAAGGAAGCCCCCATGTTTGAAAGTGATGTCTAATTGAGTGGCAGAAAAGGTGGTGAATCAGAGAAGATTTGACAGAATAGGATACGCCCAACTCTCAGGAGAGGCAATTTTACAGAGAGAGGAGGCAGTCTTTTGTTTTTTGTTTTTGTTTGTTTTGTTTTAACCAGGACAGTAATAGAGAGATGGGTTACAGAGAGAGAACTCAGGTGAAGATGGAATGAGCCAGAGAATGAGAAGGAGCCAGAAGATTAGAGCAGATTGCTGAGTTAGTTTGAGGCCAAGCAGAACAATTCCAGGCTGAGAGAGAAGCCAGATTAAATAAATTTGAGCCAGAGCAGCTAAGTTGAACCAGCCAGCCCAGAGCTTAGAAAGAAGAAAGGGTGAGCTTATTAAGCAGTAAATCTCAGAAGCAGAAAACATTCTAGGCCTAGGTTAGAATGTATGGAGGCTAGAAGCTTCCAGGACTAGGCCTAGGTTAGCAGACAACAAATAAAGCGGATGAATAAAAGTTCCTTTACATTTCCCTCTTGAAATAAGAAAGTATTTAACTTAATTTTGATTTTTTGCATGAGCCCACATGTGAAAGAGTTTGACCTTTTAAGAGACTGAATTTTTAAAGGGATTTGATATTTTAAATCAACTGGACTTTTAACGTGTTTCAATTTGTCAAGACTATGGGACTTTAAAAATTATTTCATTTTTAATGTGAGCTCTTGAGGATGAATGAGGAAGGAAAAGTCGTGGCTTCATAGTGATGTATTTATGTGTCAAGTCTAAGGGGTCAGATGGGGTGGTTATAATATCCTGTTTGGGTCTAGGCCATTAACTGTCACATATTCTTAATATCAGGGGGAGCCAGGAATCTCTAAATTAAATTCCATTCACTGCAGAGACACTTCTCTGGTTAAGGCAGGGTAATTCTCCACCGTATAAATGTGTCTTCTTCCTTCATTCTTATGTTAAGGATGCTCTAGGTTGTTTCCAGTGTCTGGCTATTATGATAGAGCAGCAATGAATACAGTTGGGCAAGTGTCTCTCTGTGGGAGGATGAAGCATCCTCTAGGTACATGCCTGAGAGTGGTACACCTGGATTCTGAGGTAGATTGATGCCCATCTTCCTGAGGAATCATCACACTGATTTCCATAGTGGCTGTGCAGGCTTGCACTCCCACCAGCAATGGGTGGCTGGTCCCCTTCTCCACATCCTTCCAGCATGAACTGTCACTTATGTTACTGATGTTGGCCATTCCCATGGGTGTAAAGTGAAATCCCAAAGTAGTTTTGCTCTGCCTTTCCCTGACGACAAAAAAAAAAAATAATGTTAAACATGTCTTTAAGTGTTTTCAGACATTTGAATTTCCTGTATTGAGGATCATCTGTTTAGGTCTGGTCCCTCTGGTCCCTTACTTTATAACCTACCCTTTGTGGTTCTCTGCATCGTGCTTGGCTATCACTGACTTAACACCTGGTACTCACATAAAAGTGAATACACTTCCTCAGTCTAGGATGCCTCACTCGGCAGAACTTTTTCTAGTTCCATCCATTTACCCATAAATTTCATGATTTTCATTTTTTTTTAAATGACCAAGTAATACTCCACTGTGTAAATGTACCACATTTTCTTTTACCCAGTCTTCTTTTGAGGAACATCTAGGTCATTTCCAGTTTCAGGCTATTATGAATAAAGCTGCAATGAACATGGTTGAGCAAGTGTCTCTGTGGTAGGATGATGCTCCCTTTGGGTAATATTGCCTAAGAGTGGTATAGCTAGATCTTGAGGAAGTTGATGCCCATCTTCCTGAGGAACTTCTACACTGACTCCCATAGTGGCCGCGCAAATTTGTTCTTGACGGAAATGAATGAGAGCTCCCCTTAACTCCATATCCCACAGGCTGTCACTTGTTTTTGTTGTTGTTTTTTTTTTTGTTTTGTTTTGTTTTTTGGTCTTAACCATTCTAATGGGTGTAAGGTGAAAAATCTCAAAGTAGTTTTGATTTACCTTATCCTGGGAAAAGGTGTTCTATTCCGAAAGTGTTTCCCTGTGCCAATGAGTTCAAAGCACTGTCTTTTTTTTTAACCAGGTTCAGTGTATATGGTTTTATGTTGAGGTTTTTGGTCTGTTTGGAGTTTAGTTTTGTGCAGGGTGAAAAGTTTGGACCCATTTGGACTCTTCTCAGTTCAGCCATTCAAGTTTCATCAGCATCATTTGTTGAAGATTCTATTATTTGTCCGTTGTGTACCTCTGGCTTCTTTATCAACATCAGGTGTCCATAGTTGTGTGAGTTTATGTCTGGGTCTTCAATCCGATTCCATTGATGCTTGTTTTTGTTTGTTTGGTTGGGGTTTTTGTTTTGTTTTGTTTTTCTTGGCTTGGTTTGGTTTTTCAAGACGGGGTTTCTCTGTATAACCTTGGCTGTCCTGGACTCTCTCTGTAGACCAACTGGCCTTAAACTCACAGAGATCTGCCTGCCTCTGCCTCCAGAGTTCTGGGATTAAAGGCGTGCTCCACCACACCTAGCTACCATGCTGGCATTTTTGTTTGTTTGTTTGTTTGTTTGTTTTAGCTCTGTGGTATAACTTGAAATCAGGATTAGTAATGCCTACTGTAGTTCTTGTATTACTTAGGGTTCTGTTTAACTATCTTCTCCCTTTCCCTACACCCGCCCTCGCAGCCCGTGTCTGTGTATCTGTGTTTCCCTGAAAACTGACCTTTCATTTCTTTCCATCTTCCAGTTAATATGGCTAAGGGCCTGTCAATTTTGTTGATTTTTTTTTAAAATAGAGGACTCATACTTTTAATTGATTTAATAATGTGGTGCGTGTATCTTTCTCAAGTGGATTATTTCCTTTGTATTTTTGTCCAGATGGCCTATCTATTGGAGAAAGTGGGGGGTGTTGAGACCATCTACTGAGTTCAAGATAATGTGTGTCTTGAAGTCCATTAGCATGATTTTTATGACAAGAATTTTGACTTGTAACGTCTTCTTGGTTAATTGTTCCCTTGATCAGGATGAAATGGCTGTATTTATCTCTTCTGCTTAATTTTAACTTTAAGTCTGTTTTGTCTGCCTAGTTCCTGGTCCCACTTGCTTGGAACGTTGTTTTTGTCTGTTCACTTTGAAGTGTCGCCTAGTCTGAATGGAAGATGGACCTCGTATAGGCAGATGACAGAAAGACGGATGCTCTTTCCAATCCTTCCAACAGCTCTTTTGATTGAGGAGTTGAAGTCATTGTGGTCACTATCATTCCTTTTCCTATTTGTGTTCGTGTTTCATTATAGCTTCATTTGTTTTCTTTCTGTGGCCTCTTTGCAACACTTAGTCCACTCTTCAGTTTGCAGTGTTACTTCCGGTATTCTCAGTAGGGCTGCTTTGGGTGATGTAAATTATATATGTATATGTGTGTGCACATATGTCTTTCATAAAAAGTTCTTCTTTGTCCTTAAACCATGACAGATAGCTTTGCTGGGTAAAGTAGTCTGGGTCAGAATTTTTGGTTTTTTTTTAGAACCTAGAATACAATGTTCCAGTCCTTTCTGGCTTTTAAATTTTCTATTATGAAGCCAAATGATATTCTGATGGATTTTCCTTTATATCTGTGAATTAGTAATCTAGAGGGTTATCTAGAGGAACAGAACTGATAGAATTCATATATATGTACAAATCCATATTATATGCACACACATATGGGATTCATTACAGTGACTTACAGGCTGTGGTCCAGCTAGTCCAACAAAGGTATCTAGCAATGGAAAATCCAAGAACCAGATCACAAGGCTGGATGTCCCTGCTGGTTTTCAGAATAATTTAGAATCCTGAAAAAGAGGGCTCTAATGCCAGTGGAGGCATGAATGGACTATCCAGAGAGAGAGAGAGAGAGAGAGAGAGAGAGAGAGAGAGAGAGAGAGAGAGAGAGAGAGCAGGCAGAGAGAGCATCATCCTTCCATGACCTTTATATAGGCTGCAGGCAGAAGGTGTGGCCCAGGTTAAAGGTAGGTCTTCCCACTGCAAGAGTTCTTCATTAGATGATTCAATTAAGAAAAAAAATATAAAGCCTGGGCATGGTGGTGCATGCCTTTAATCCTAGCACTCGGGAGGCAGAGGCAGGCAGATTGCTGTGAGTTCAAGGCTAGCCTGGTCTACAAATGGAGGCCAGGACAGCCAAGGCTAACACAGAGAAACCCTGTCTTGGGGAAAAGGAAGGAAGGAAGGAAGGAAGGAAGGAAGAAAGAAAGAAAGAAAGAAAGAAAGAAAGAAAGAAAGAAAGAAAATCTAAGCCAGGTGATGATGGCGCATGCTTTTGATCCCAGCACTCTGGGAGACAGAGGCAGGCGGATCTCTGTGAGTCTGAGGCCAGCCTGGTCTACAAAGTGAATCCAGACAGCCAAGGCTACACACAGAAACCCTATCTTGAAACAAAAAAACAAAACAAAAAAGCAAAACAAGAAAAAAATCTGTTAAAATGTACCTAGCCACTTGAATTTCAGAGTTAACTCCAGATGTAGTCAAGTTGGCAACCAAGAATAGCCATCACACTGTGACGTGAGTTTTCTTTTGCCACTTTTGCCACCTTTTCTTTGTTCTGTATAGTTAGTGTTTTAACTATACTTTCTTTTTGGTCCAGTCTATTTGGGGTTCTGTGTGTTTCTTGCATCTGCATGGGTGTGTCTTTCCCTATGATTGGCTTGTTTATGTTGTGTCTGTGTGGGAGAAGGTCACATGTTCAGAATCCACTTCCACACAGTAGCTCAGTGTCATGGGTCCCAACCAGCAGCTCTCTCCTGCTCTCACCCTCTGGAGAACTCCAACATGGCAAGCAGTCTGGTTGAGATACCATTCAAGCCAAACGCTAAATACCTAAAAACATGAAAACTGGTGGTCTGAGTAATATAGGGGCAACACACCAAAGATCCAAAGCAGAGAGCTAAAGACTTAGGCACTGTGAACATAGAACATGGGGCAGACATCGAGTCAGAATTCTGCCCCAATGCATCTGGAATCATTGTGGCTGTCCTTTCTTTCTCCTCAGCCCCCCTGCCCCACCCCCAAGACAGGGTTTCTCCATGGTAGCCTTGGCTGTCCTATGCACAGGACAGGCCTTGAACTCACAGAGATCCACCTGTCTCTGCCTCCCTGAGTGCTGGGATTACGAGTATGCCTGGCCTTTGTCCGTCCTTTCTTTCTTTCTTTCTTTCTTTCTTTCTTTCTTTCTTTCTTTCTTTCTTTTTTCAGTTCCCTAACCTCTTTCTGTGATGGGAAAGACCAGATTTGTTAGAAATATTTGTCAAGTGGCTGAGAAGTGAGAGTAAGCACAGGAAAACAAGGAACCCTAAGAAGCCCCGAGGTGATCAGTTCGGCCAATGGGAAGCAAATCAGCACAGGACCCTGAGGCACATCCTCTAAGCAGGGGTCCTGTGGCTTCTCTATACAGCCTGGAGCCCAGGGTTCCTGGGCTACCCTAATGCCAGGAAGTGCTTCTGTCTGCAAGCCCAGAGGCTTGGTCTCAAAACAACAGATCAGTGAGCCAGTCCTCAGCCTCCCTGGCTCTACCCTGCCCCCCTCAAAGCAACCCCAGGGCCACCTTTCTGCACGTCCTAACTCCACCTGTGCTGATCCATTTAAGCCTCTAGTTTCTGTGAACTTGCCTAGGGCTCTATTTGAGCTGGAGGGATGAATGAGGAACAGAAACTTAGAACAGGGCACTTGATGTCATCCTCCTGCTTGGGTGCAGGTGCATATAGCTGTGCATCCCCATATCCCTGAATCGAGACAGTTTGAGGCTCAGGAAACACAGGAAACAATTAACTCCCTTGCCCCCTTCCTTTCCCCCATGAGAGGCAGGCAGAGTGGGAAAGCGCATTTGGAAGGAAAGAAAAGCATCTGGGAAAGGGAGTGAAAGAGCTAGGTCAAACAGGCAGAGGCCAGCGGTGGGATGGTGGTGGTGCACTGTGGGTGAGATTGTGAATACAGCAGAGAGAAGAGGGAAGAAGATGGAGAGAGAAGGGGGAAGAGGGAAGGGGAGAAGTGTAGCTGTAGTCAATTCGGAGGGAAGAATGGGTTGACTCCAGCGTAGCAGAGTTAAAGGTGATACTGGTGGTAGGCAGAGGGCCGCGTGGATCAGGGTAGAGGAGAGTTAGCCAGAAGCTTAGAGAGAGAAACAAGGTTTGCAGAGACAGAAATGGGGGCAGAAATACATCTGCTTTGAGGAGGGGGGAGAGTGCTCAGGCAAATCAAAACTCAAGGGAAGGACACAAGTGAGAAGGAAGCAGGAAGGGCGCCGCCTGCTGGGGAGCAAAAGTAGTGACAAGAAAAGAGGGGCGGAGCCTGAGGCACGGACTTCAGTGTTTTTGTTTTGTTTTGTTGTTTGGTTTGGCTTGGTTTGGCTTTTTTTCCAGTGTGAAATATGAGATAGTGAAATGCCGGGTCCCAGTCAATCACTGGAGCTGGGAGGCGGTTCAGAAGTTAATGACTAACTCTAGTTCTTTGGGACGGAGGAAATTAGGGGACAGAACCAGGACAAGCCTGTTCCGCTTAGTGGGCAAAGCATTGCGGCTTGAAGGCATCTGAATTTCTGGCCAGTGGCTGGTCACTGGCCTCCGGAGACCCCATTTTGAGGACCAGTGTGGTTTGCCAGCTCAGTTCCCACCCAGACACATTCAGTGTGATCACCGGAAGAGATAGACGGAACTTCTAGGTGTGGGGCAGGGTTCATGTACCCCTTGGTGGAAACAGGAAACGGTGGTTTCCTTTGTAGGAGTGGCTTAAAATACAAAGAGCACTAAGAAAACAATACGGTCTGGAATACAGTGTGCTGGGTAAGGGTTATCTGAAGGAATGAAAAAGGGCGGACATTCACAAGAGTGATGACGTACCACAAATGGGGGAACGCAATAGGCTCCTCCAGACAGACTCCTTCACTTTTCAGCTTGCCCAGAGAAAACATTGACATGTTTTTTTATTTAAAGGGGATAGCGTGGGGGGGGGGGTCTGTAAAGATGGCTCCACTTTTAAGAGCGCTTGTTCCTCTTGCAGAGGACCTAGATTCCGTTCCCAGCACCCACATGGTGGTTAAAAACCATCCATAATAATAGTTCCGGAAGCCCATTGCCTACTTCTGACCTCTGAGGGCATCGGACACGCACACGTGCGCACACGTACATCCAGGTAAAACACCCACACACATAAGATTTTAAAAGCTTAAAGGGATAGTGTGGTCATGAGGTTCAACTGGTGAGGAGGTGAAATGCTGAGGCTGACTCCTTGTGGGAAAAAAATCAGAACTAGTCACTCGTTTGATGGCTGTTGCTTGTTTTATTATTTGTCCAAAGGAGGTGGTATTGGACCGAGGTAGAAAAGATACATCAGAAATGAGCCACAGGACTGTTCCTTTTGCCAAAAGCCCTTAAAATCCATGCTGCCTTTCAGCCCTTTGGGGGCTCCACTTTCCAACCCTGCAATTATTAAAGCAGATAAAAGGCTGGAGGTTAAGCTGTAGTTTTTAAGAGGTATTGTCTGACAGGTAGGAGATGATTCCAAGCCCTTAAAACCAGGTTTGTGAGCTGAGCTATGAGCACACCAGTGCTCTCCAAGAACAGAGTACAGAGCGAGCGGTAGAGTAGTCATCACAGACCAGGCTCTGTCCTCATCTCTTGACACCTTCTAGAATTGTAGTTCTTAAAATTGCTAATGAATCTTGCCTTGTAATATTTTTGACACTGGTATCTATACAACGACCAGAACCCAGCAGGATAAACTCCTTTTGTTTTTTAGACAGGCTCTCGCTACATCTCCCTGGCTCATCTGGAACTTACAGATCCATCTGCCTCTGCCTCCCGAGGGCTGGGATTAAGGGCAGAGACACCACACACTTTTCTGCTTCTTTTGCTTCCGTTTAGAGATTACAGGCAGGCTCTGAGTCCACTTAATGCATGAGTCGTAAATGTCTACTTTTCTGCAAAGTAAATTCTGGTTTCCAACAGATTCTCAAGGGAACTACAATCTGAAACATGTTCTACAGAGGGCTTTGCACAGACCCGACTTACCTTAAACATTTGTCTTGAGGTGGGAGATTTTCCTCATTCCCTTCATCCTGATTCTAGAATAAGCCTGTTCCTGAGGGCCTAGGCCAAGGCCTGTTTGCCCAGGGCTGCCCGCCTTTGCTTAATCCATCAGAAGAGACGCTAGAGAGGGCATGCCAGCTCAGGAAGGAAGGCGATTCTCAGCAGCAGAGGCGTGTTGGAGGTAGGCTTCTCAAATACCCAAACCGTCCAGTCAGCAATATGACTATTTCAATTCCTCTGGAGCCCAGTGCCTAAGAGCTCTGATTTACCCGGGTTTTTCCTGAGCAGAGCTCCCGTTAACCAGATTGCTGCAAATCACTTCCTTCTGCTTCTCTGGCTAATTCCAACTGTTCAAGAAATCTCAGGGGCTGAGGGTTGGGGGTGGGGGTAAGGCCAGCATGTCAGCCTTGAAAAAAAAAATACCCACTTTTACATTCTTTTCCTCCCTAACTCCAAACTTCTCTTATATAGAGGTTAACGTGTAAGACGGCTATTAACACAATCACCAAAAAGAAAAACAGTGGCCGACTCATGAGCCAACAGGTGTGGGCGCGAGGCCTGGAGCAGGCAGCTAACCTCAGAGTCAAGAGTCTCTCTCGGGGTGAAGCTCTTTTGAGAACCAGAAGGGACAGAGGGCTCACTCTACCCTCACAGCTGCCATGCTAAGCCCCAGCCTTCCCCCCACCCCCAAGGGTCCTTTTCCCGGCAGAATGAGATGCACAGCAACAGTTCCTCCCTTTGAGGAAGCTACGAAAGTCAAACAAGAATGATGAGAGCAGCTCCCAACGCTGGGACCCCTGCCCTCACATCCTAGCACTTGGAACAAGACAGAGCCCCACTCAGCACGAACCACCATTGCCTCGCCTGAGGTCAACGAAAACACTGCCTCTCAGGAACAACAACAAAAAAAGTAACTGTCATCCCAGAGATGTACAAATCCACAACTGTCTACGTCCCAGGAACACCGAAGAGAACTGTGTACACAACTCGAGCCACCACTGCACTGTTCCACCGCGACTCCCTTTACAACTCGGGATACTTTCAAACGAAACCACGAGCTCGTACCATCCCCACCACCCTTTCTCCCTCGAACAGAATTCCTAGAAAACCTAGCTTGTACAGTTTGCACTGAGCATGCTCTCTTCAGAGACCCTGCCCACAAATACACAAGGACACAAACACAGATAAGAGGCAGCTCTGTCCGAGGGGATAGTTTTACCTTCAGTGTGGGCCTGGGTTACTTAGGGGTTATAAAGTCCATACTTCAGCTTTTGTAATCAGATCTCTCAGCCGTGTGTGTATGTGTGTGTGTGTGTGTGTGTGTGTGTGTGTGTGTGTGTACACAGGATGAGGGGAACAGGAATAGGGAGTGAAAGGTCACTATATTTTTCAGAGGTAGGGGCGAGGGGAGTATAGTCACAGGAGACAGGCCCACACAATGTCTGGCCACCTTGCTTTCATAGGTAGAAATGGGGGGCTCAGAACACCTGGTCACTGTCTATTTCCTGTTTCTCATTGCCTTTTAGCCCAGTGCTTACAGAAGTATATTTCACAGAGTCCCCAGTTCTGTGGGATGTGAGATGGATACTGAGACTAAGCACATTTAGGAAACATTGCACTGAAAGACACTAAATAACTGACTGCAGGGGTCTCAGAGCCTCCATATCCTGGCATGACCCTCTCGCTTTCTCTCTCCTTAGAGGATATAATCAGCACACAGGGTGATGTGTAAAAATATTCAGAAACTGGTACGGACTCCACCATCACTGCTGGTCCCACTGTACCCTGGAGAGTAGGGGCAGGCTGAATAGCCTCACATGTACTTTGCACTGTTTCCAAAAGTCTCGGCTGCCCAAAGAACTCTGTTTTCATACACTGTCTCACAGAACCAGTGAAAGATGTTCTGACCATCAGGGTACAGGGAGAGGTGCAGCTCTGGCAGTGGCTGCTGGTAGCACCGGCTGACAGATTCGACCACAGCTATAGAAGAGAATAGATTTCAAAAGGCAGTTGTCCCTCTGTCCCAGCTGCTCCCAGGACTCTGTCCCTGGTGCGTCAGCAAGTGCCTGTCCAGGTGGTGTTTGCGGCCAAAGCTCTTCTCACAGCAGGGGCAATGGAAAGGCTTCTCCCCTGTATGGGTCAGCCAGTGTCTCACTAGGTGGTGCCTTCGGCCAAAGCTCTTCCCGCATTCTGTGCACACGTGGCACTTGGGCACTGGTGGGGCTTGCTGCCACTTTGGAGACCCAGGGCTCCCTCCAGCCTCTTGGCCCTTGCAGGCCTTGCCTTCCGTGTGCACTCTCTGGTGGCTGGCCAGATGGGCACTGCAGCGAAAATTCTTGCCACACTCAGCACACCTGCTTGGCTTGTCACGTAGATGGGTTTTCTGGTGCCTGATGAGGTGATGCCTTCGCCCGAAGCTTTTCTCACACTTGAGGCAGCTGTAGGGCCTCTCGCCAGTGTGTGTTTGCTGATGCCTGGCGAGGTGGGAGCCCCACACGAACTGTTTCCCACACTGAGGGCAGGTATGGGGTTTTAAGAGAGAACTCATCTCTGGGCTACATAGAAGGTGAGAGAAGCTGTCTTCCTGAAGAAAGGGGGAGCCCAAGAGCATTCCTCTGGAGTTCCTGGGCGTGGCCTCCCAACTCCGGTCCTGCCCTGGGTTCCAGGGAGCAGTGTCCTCAGACACACTGGAAACCATTCTGGGAGGTTCAGCCTCTAGTTCAGGGGTGTCTCCCTCATGTTCACTTCCATCTCCTATGGGGAAGGAAGAACACCACTGTTAAAAGGAGAGCCCCAAGACTGTATCCCAGCACACAAGGCCCAGGGCAAGCTGTATGATGCCAGATGGACCCCGGGGAACATGTGTGAAAGCACAGGGTAGAGCCACAGAGGCAGAGATTTTTCAAAAGCTGAGGTTTAAATAGGCAAACAAGCTTTCTAAGTCTTTATGTCTTCTGTAAAATAGGGACAGTCCTGTCCCCATCCCACTGCTGCAACTGTGTGTGTGTGTGTGTGTGTGTGTGTATGTGTGTGTGTGTGTGTGTGTGTATACATGTGCTGTGTGTGCGTGCGTGGGTGCGTGCACACATGCACATGTGTGTGTGGTGTGTGTGCATGTGTACATGTGTTGTGTGTGCGTGCGTGCGTGTGTGTGTGGTGTGTGTGCGCATGTGTGTGTATGAGTGTGGTGTGTGCGCATGTGGAGTGAGAGGGAAGTGATGAGCTTCAGCCGCCAGCTTCCCTGGGTAACATATGTAGTAGACAGCTCTAGGATGACTTGGACACTGGCCAACAGTATCAGCATTTACTGAGTGCCTTTCACGTGTTTAACACTCATCTACTGATCCCAGGGGTTAACAGATGAGGTCAACCCCACCCAGCCTAACTTCAGAGTCTGCCTCCCACACCTCTGCACCCCAGCCTTGCCTTTGGGGGGAGAAAAAAAAAAGAACTCTGAACTTTTTGCTTAGAGACATGTAAAGATGTCAAGAGAGCGTTTCTGGGTCCTCACCTGTGTATGTGACCTTCAGGATGTCCCTCCCTTCTGGGTCCTGGGGGTCAGGGACCCACTGTTCTTCTCCCCCCTCTAGTTGAGAAAGCATGTCCAGCTTGGGGATTGGAAACCCTGGCCATGAGAAAAGGAAACAGACACATGCCAGGCTAGTTCAACCGCAGTTCCGTAACGTGGACAGAGCCACGGCCTAGGTTTCTCCTTAGGGGACGTCAGAACAGGAAAGCCAGACACAAGCCTCTGCTCACCCCTCTTAAGTTCCCCTTTCCGGTTCTCTTTCATGCAAACCCTCCCAGGCCACGCCCCTTTCTGCTCATGGTTTTACCTTAGCCCTACTGTAAGGCTGACCTGCAGCGAGCACCCTCGCCATCGCCAGGGTGATGCTGCAGTTCCAAGGCCATAGCTCCAATTGTCCCTTTCTCTTCTGTGTAAGAAACCTCAAATCCCAACCAAGATGAGCCTCAAGTTTCACCCCACAATTTAGCATTATTTACAGAGAGATCCCTCACTTCAACTCTTTTGGGCTTAGCACCATATTCATTCTTTGGTGAAAGCCCAGACAGTGTCCCTGCCAAGGAAAGGCCCCTAGGCAGGCAATATCCAACATCTGAAGCGGGTGGCCCCGTCCTCCCAGGGCAACAGCCTCTCAGGCACCAAGCAATGTCCTGCTTACTCAGAGACACAACGATCCCACAGTTTTCCTGCATGACATATTCTCCGTAGAAGTCTGTCTGTGAGGGGTCCAGGCTCCGCCATTCCTCCTGAGAGAAGCACACTGACACGTCCTTGATGGTTACCAGGCCCTGAAACAAGATAAGAGAGTCGTTGTCTGTCTGCGGCTGCTCTGATGAAAAACACGGTCCCACCATGAAGGGCTGAGGTGGCCGAGGACGAGGAAAGAGGGAGAGAGCGGACCCAGGAAAAGAACTGCCAACAGGCCGCTCATTAGCAAGGCCCACAGCTGTGGTAAAGAGAAAGAATAAAGAAACAAGGTCAAGGAGTGAGTGAGTGAGTGCCACTCCAGGAGGTCCCCAGTGAGACCACGAGATGCCAGAGGCATGGCAGACAGCTCATCGCTCCCCGTGTTAACTCTAAGTGTCTACCGCGTCTCCTCTTACCTGTCTTATTCTTTCCTGTAGACTGTACCACAGCCTCCTCCTCCACTTGACCTTTTCTGTCAACACAACAACGATGTGAACAAAGCACGCTTGCCTCCCAGCTAAGCTGACATCTCTTCAGGTGCTACGGCACAGCGGTTAAGTTCAACATTTGGAGGCAAGTGTCTGTTCTACCACTTACGAGCCGTATTCTACAAATGCCTCCATCTCTCTATGGCCCGGTGTTCTCTCGATTAAGATGGGAAGAGTGAGTTGTCCTCACATTACTTAGCGTATGTAAAGTGCACAGGAAAGAGTGCACACAACAGGGGTTCTGGAAATATCACTATTGCCCACACTGCTGTCTTTCCACAGCTAGCCTCAACACTTGCGTTCTCTTTCCAGCTCTTTGCACAGGACTCTCTTCTCTTCTCTTCTGTAAAAGTTGCGCAATCTGCACCATCCTGTCTACTTTATGCTCTTCCAAGCTTTCACTGGCCCCTCTTTTCCTACCTATTCCGGGATTTTGTTTTCCTCATACATATTTGGAGATAAGGTCTGACTGTGCCGCACAGACCTGCCCCAAACTCTTGGGCTCAAGCAATACTCCTATCTCAGCATCCCTAGTCCCTGGATTACAGGCAGACACCATCATACCTGGTTTCAGATTTTCATCCTAAGAGGGTCAGCCAACTAGTTATTCTGAACTCCCCGCCCCTATCCCACAGATAACAGAGTCGCCCACCCAAAAACCCTTAGAGACATCCCATTCGTGTTCCTGGGACTAACAGGCCAACAGGATGATGCCAAAGCTATAGAAAAGCAGCTGCACCAACCCTGGGGGAAGGTCAAAGGGAGCACAGCTCACCTGGGATCCGGCTGCAAGAAGTGCAGCGGCCATTTCCCAGTCTCCGGTGCTCCCCTCGTGGGGCGCTGCAGGAACCCAGGGAGCAGACTGAGCTGATGAGGGGAAAAAAAGAACAATTAGAGGTGACCCTACCTACCCATCTTTCCCGGTAGGCACTGAGACCCATTCATCTTCTCAGTCTACGCTCGCTGTTAAACTCAACTACATACCTACATACAGGTGTAGAGGCCTTCACTCAACATGTTCTGCAAGGATTTGGTGACTTTCAGTTAGAATAGCTCTAGACAGTGCTCGATTCCCACCCAGGAAAGCAAATATTACAGCGTTTTCCAACAGCAGTAAGCCCCGCCCCCCAGCACTTCCCGTGTCTCCCACATCCAATCCCGTTACTTATGCACGTCCATGTATTAGGAATGGTCATGTGAGGGATGGAAGAAGCCCGTCTGCAGAGTTTGGAAAACGCAGGGCCTCACCGTGTACTAGACAGCAGGTCTCAGGAAAAACACACTGGATGTGGTGTACGTGTGTTTTCAACTGGTGGCAATTAGAGATCACTATTGTTGTTTGACGCAAGGCCATGCTATGTTGTCCAGGCTAGCCTGGAACTCGTGGCAATCCCGCCTTAGCGTTCAGGGAAGGAGATTACAAGTGGGGGGGGGGGCGTGGCAAACATACCTAGCCGGGTCAGGAATTTTTAGCCCCACCTTTTGATCAGAGACTAGGAGACTTCTAGTGCATCCAAACACCCTGTGTGCTCTCACCCTTGTCCAGAAGGGATGGTGGCTCCTCTTGAAGGTCCCAGTGAAGGTGCTCCAGTGGCCCTGGCGCTGTTCTCCACAGGCCCTCCTCCCGGGCTCCTCTCTCCGAGTGCGGCTCTGCTCCATCCAGCTGTACGTGCATCGGCTCCCATCCTGCTCCCGGGGCTACAGTCTGCTCAGAAAGCATTTCTGCAGCAAGCGCCAACGGTGACCTGGAACAAGTCAATATCAGATATACCTGTAAGCGAAAGATTTCAGAGAACAGTTCCCAAGGCTAAGGGACGGCACAGTAAGTGGAGCCCGAGGGGAAAGTGAGCCAGGCTTTTCTGGAGGAACGAAGGGACGGGCAGGTGCTACACAGTCAAGTCACTGTTTTTATTTTGAAGACCTCGTGCTATCAACAGAAATCTCTGAGGACTCCCAAGAACTTCATTTTAAAAAATAAGAACAATCCTGAAAAATCCAAAGGTTATCTGTTGTATCTCTATCACTCAAAGTGCAGTGAATTTGGTTAAAACGCAGGAAGGGGGCCACACTCGACAAAGATGGATGGGGGTCGTAGCTAGAGAGTCTGTGCCACAAATTCTATTCTCTTGGACTGTGTGACCTGTCACGAGCATCTGCTCTCTTCAGTCTGAAGCAGAGAGCGTCTCCCGTAAGGAAAGCCTCAGCGAAGGGGCATGAGAGCTGTCACTCCTCTGTAGGAAACGAGAACCCATACAAACGTAGCAGAGACCAGTAGACATGGAGAGCCGTAAAGGGGAGGTATGGAGGAGCCAGCGTACACAGCCCTGACAGGTCAGTGAGGAGCTGGTGTGTAACTGGATATGGTGGGAAAGAACAGGGCTTGGACAGGAGAGGGAAAACAGGGAAGAGTGTTGTTAACACGGCGGCGTGTGAGGGAATCGGCACACTTGTTTGACGGGCACCCAGTCACGGCGCATTATAAAGAGTATGTCCAACTTCAGGAAGGTATGGAGAAGCCAGTATTTTGTTCACTGGAAGAGATTCAAGGCACCGGAAAAGCTCAAAAACAAGACGTGGTTTTTGCTCGACAAGCAGCAGAAGGCTGGCCAGCCAGGCCACCTGTAAATACGTCTATGTATCAAACAGAGTAAGTGGGGTTTGGTCACAAGAAGAGATTTAGGTTAGTTTTGTCTTTTGTTTTTTAAAGAACCCATAGCAATCCTATAGAACATATGGCCAAGTTTGTAACTCTTTTTTTTTTTTGGACATTTTTGGGACAAGCTAGGTCCCATTTGAGAATGACTATCAAGCAACTTCCTCTTGGCAATCAATTTTTGTGATTCTCAGTCAAGACCCAAGTAGATACAGCCAACCAAATGTCTCCCTAGAACAAGTGAGAATTTCAGTGGGTATTGTGGCTCACGCGATCATTAGGTGACATTCAGTGAGCACACTGGAGGCGAGGAAAGGCTATGACAGATCTCAGACCACTTACTTTCTTGTCTATGTGTCTTTCACAAACGATTTCTAAGCACAATGTAAAGAACAAATTCCTCTTTCATCGTTGAAGACTTTGGGGGCCTTGCGGACTGACCCCGGTTTAGATGTTTTCCCTTTTGGAGAGGTCTCTTGAAAAAAGGGGGACAGGGCAGTAATAAGAGGAAGCCTCCACTTTGGCTCTCCATGGAATTTTAGCCCCTGTGTTCTTTTCACTTTTAAATGCACAGGGCACCAACTACCCTCCTTCACCTTAAGTCTCCCGTGTTCCCTCAGCAAGCTCTCCAGCGGGTCTCATCCCCAGTTTAGTAGCAGGACACCTGTCATAAACCATCTTCCTGTCACCACCTTGGGCAGAGGAGCGCTCCCTAGGAAGCCTTTCCGCAGAGCCCACTGGGCCAGCTGGACGACAGAAAAACCTGTGGAGATGTTAGCAAACCCAAGCAAAGGGCGGCGGTGTAGATAGCTGCCACCCGCCTGCATCTCCTAGGGTGTTCTGCTCGGGCAGGAACTTGGGCTTTCAGCGTTAACCTGTTTGCTCTTTCTCTCCTTTTCCCTAGTTCTGGGTGATCCCATGTCCTTTGGAACCTAGGTTCTTGGGCTTTCATTTCTGTTGTTTGTCTATGTATCTGGGAGGCAGGGCACCTGCAGAAAGTTTTTTTCCCCCCAAGGAGTTCTACTGGACAGAGACAGGGCCAAGGAATCAGAGTGGCCCAAGGGCACAGGGACAACAGTCGCTCTAGTGGCCCCCACCACCGCGGGTGTGGCACCTCGGGGCCAGAGCTTGAAGCGGGAGTAAGGTTTCCTCTCTCCAAGTCAAAGCACCCCGGGGAAGGGAGAGTTAGATTCTGCGCGTGGCAGAAACGAAGCAGGCAAAGTGGGGCCAGAAAGCAGGTTCCTGGTACTCGGGGGCTACAGCAAGTGACAGAAAGGGTTGCTGCGGGGACGCCCGCGCGAGTGACAGCAGTGGACGCCGAGGCCACCATCCCCATCGGCCAGGCCGGTTCCCTCCCCCTCGCGGCCCCACTCACCCCTGCTCGGCCCCCTTGGCACTGCCTCCCACCCGGTGCAGCGGAGCCCAGGGCCCCCGCACAGCCAGCGACAGGCGACAGCGGCCAGTGCGGGGCGGGCACAGGAAATCCCGCCGCTTCCGGGGCTCCTCGGTGCGGGCGGGGGCGGCCGTGCGCGAAGGGGGGTCCTGGACCCTCGCTCGTTCTAGCCGAGCCGCCGCAGCCTTCTGGCTTTCCTCCTCCCGGGGTTCCGCCCACAGCCGGTGGACCACCCACCCACCGTGCCTGATTGAGAGGTGGGGGTGGCGGCAAGTGGGCTGGACCGGCTAGCCCTCCAACAGCCAACCCTGGCTGGAGAGAGCACCTTGGGCTGCGGATCATGGACTCCAAGAGACACCTTCCTTCATGCTGGCTCCATGTGCTGGCTGTGTGTGAAGTGCGCTGTTCTTCTGCACACGCAAGTGTGCATGCCACATTTAGAAGACTTGATATTTTTAATATATTTAAGCTACATTAGGTTTTTTTTATTTCATATGTTACAAACGTGACTTGCTGTTACATTTCTGCTGGACAGGGCTACCTTAAAGCATTAAGATGGACATGGCTGGAAAAGACCAGAAACAGATGATGGTAGAACCTGCCCCATAAATGATACCTTCACATTGTTTCTAATCACACTCATTCTGAAAAATCTTACAGCACGGACTTAAAGAATAAGAGCCTCGTGGCAGGGTGTACGTGGCAGGCATTTCTTTAATAGGTATTTATTACTCGCTGTTAAATGTCATCTGTTGTAAATACATGTCGGAAATCAAAGAAAGAAATACCAGTGGATAGCGCCAACGGCTATTTGCCATAAGTTATGTGATATGCGTTTTTAGAAATCTACCTGAGCTAGGATAGGCGCAAAGACAAGCGATTGTGTCAGGCAGGGACGCACAGAAATAGGCAGAGGAGTAGGAGCAGCAGGTATGGCTAGCCGGCGTTCTAGGAGCAGCTCCCGGAATGTGTGAGGGTGACAGGCTCAGAATGTCTATCCTCGGCCCCAGAACCAGGCCTTGGGGTTCTCACTTATGCACCCTAAATCGTGCTCAAACTCCAACAAAGGGGCCTCTTCATACCATTCAGTGTGCTGAGGGTGGATGGTATGAAATCGGGGGTGAGGGTGGGGTGTAAATCTCTGCTCTCTGCATTCATGTGTGGACCGGACACCGTTCACCTGTCGCCTCCACCATCTCAGGTGGCCTTGGAATAGGCCTGTCTGTGGGGAAGGGGGACGAGAGCCGTGGCTGCTGTGTAGTAGAGGCCGCTTCTGGAAATGCTGGTACTTAACCTTTACTGTACCCGGGGCTCATGCATCTGGATGCATGGCTACAGCTAAACAAGGAGTGGCTGTGAGGTAAAGTGTGTATGCCTGGTAGAAAAGAAAGCACGTTGCCTCCATGCATCTGATGCGTGATGTTGGATTGAACGTAACTGAGCGTCTGTAGTGTGTGTAGGCCTTGGACTTCTCCAAATCTGCTTTATTTGAGGTTCTGCAATGCTTATACCTTCCTTCCAACCCACCTACCCCCTAGACAGGAGAGAAGAGAGGTTAATGGGAACAGAAGAAGTAGACCTTTTTAGACTCAGTTCCTTGGAGCGATTCCACTTTTTGCCGTCAAGATTTCAGCAGACACGTTAAACAGCAAACCAGGAATTCAGCAAAGGTGACTGCAACGGCAGCAGCCAGAATCTTCTCTGGAGCGTTTCTCTCTAGGAACGCCCTGAAGCAGAGCAATGAACAGCCAAACGATGGGACACAATGGCAAGACCAACAAGCCAAAAAATCTTGCTTGGGGCACACACACACACACACACACACACACACACACACACACACACCCTCTGAGAGTCCACACTAGGATGTTATCAGTCGACAAAGACCACACCCCCAGCAAGGGCAGTTCCTCTTCTAGTGGACAAACACCATGTGCTCTCTCAAAAGTCTGTTTCCAATAGACAAACACCACACACCTACCACACACCTTCACACAAGCCTGTTGCACATCCCACACTTGGGGTCAAAAAAAAAAACCATGTTTACATCCGCTATGGCGGTGCTTTGAAAAGGAGTAGTCCCCATAGACTCACGTGTCTGAATGCTTGGCCCAGTAGAGAGTGACACTCTCAGGAGGTGTGGCCTTGTTGGGGGAAGTGTGTCACTGTGGGGGCCAGCTTTGAGGTCTTATATATACTCAAGCTGTGCCCAGTGGGACAGTCTCCTTCTGGTGTTTTCGGGTCAAGAGGCAGAACTCTCCACTTCTTCTCCAGCACCCTGTCTGCCTGTATGTCACTATGATAACGGACTAACCTCTGAACTGCAGGCCAGCCCCAGTTCAGTGCTTTCCCTGATCAGAGTTGCTGAGGTCATGGTGTCTCTTCACAGGAATAAAACACAAACGAAGACAGCATCTATGCCTAGCTCTATCTGAAAATCCTGTCTGGGAGAAGCTGGCAAACACTTACCCCCCCCCCCCAGGAGTAGGGGCATTGTGACATAACTCTTACATTGTAAGAGAAGAGGAGGAAAAAGATAGGTTTACGTCTAATGACAAGCTGGACGCTAATATTTAACAACTTCTATTTTATCTTACACACCACAAGGAATAAATGTAAGATACAATTATATTTTCCATTGACCGTTCCATCTCCTTAACAATCAGTCGACAAGCATGGCCAGGTGCAGACATTATCTCTGCATGAGCCCAGGGGTGTGGAGTTGGTCAGGTATAAATGGTACCCCCACATGAGGTCAGGTATAAATGGTACCCCCACATGAGGTCAGGTATAAATGGTACCCCCACATGAGGTCAGGTATAAGTGGTACCCCCACATGAGGTCAGGAACGTGGAGTGAAAGAAGTAGAATGAAAGAAAACAAATTTCAGCCCTGGTCTGACTTCTAACCTGGTACACCTATCTCTGGAAAGGCTTCTTATCTTCCACCATAATTCTACGGAAGTCCAAACACCATATCACGTTGTACAGGGAAACTGACTACATGGGGAATAGTAAGCAGAGAATTCAGGCTTCTCAAAGGCTTATGATGGGAGACTCTGCAGGTGGAATGTCAGGCAGGAATTACAGACGGTTCGGGAGGTGCTGATGGATGCGCTGTGTGGTATGGGAAGTTCACAGACATTGGGGTGTCCATCTAGAGCAGAAAAATAATAAAATAGGAAGCTGGTGGGGTGCCTCAGGATATTACTTTAATCCTGTCAGGTGACAGAGTCACTGGCCATGTGTTCATGAGGAGATGATGTAGCGTGTGGTTCTTACAGGTCATCACTTAGAACCTGACAGTCCTAACCTGCTCTATTGATGAAACTCCGGCTTTTAAAAATGGATGAATTGTGCCTACATGTGAAACACAGACTTCCTTAGAACGTGGCAGCGTTTCCTGGGCACAGGGAGAGATTCTAGATACTTAGGATTCTGAGTTCACAAACAAAGAACCAACCTTTCACTTGTCTTAAGAGATTATCAGCCCTGGCTCCTCTACATCTTTGTGTATTAGCCTATAAATATGGTGTTAAAGTTAATTTTTATAAAGCTGTTTGTTTCTCAGTTTCTCTCTTAACCCGGCTATCACACAAATAAGTGGGACTCTTTTATATTTGTTTAATAATAAGCTTCACAACACAGTAATTGAGCGGTTTTTACTCTAGTTTGTTTGTTTTTTATATTTGAAATTTTTGAACTCTAGTCTTAATCCTCAAAATTGATCTAGTTTCCTCCCAGCATACATCCCAGAGATAATTGCACGTTGTCCCTTTTCTGTTCCAGCTCCTTCTCCTGATGTCTCTTGGGCCTCTCCTGTGCCTGAATCCCCTACTTCCTCCTCTAACTCTTCCTCCCTGGCTGGCAGGAAGTCCAGCCCTATTCTCTCCCCTGCTCTATGACTGGCTGTAAGTTGCTTTATTGGCATGTCAGGGAACAAATGGGGAGCAGTGTTTATACAACACTGAGACAGGAGAGTTTACTATTGTTTGCCAGTGGGAGCAAGGTTGAGATTTAAGCCAGGCAGTGATGGGGAAATAATAGTCTTGGGTACCGGGGTAAGGACAGCTGGCCATTGACAGCTGGACACATCTTCCTATGCTCTGGTCCAGGAAAGTTGAGGAGGAAGGTTTGTCCATGAAAGACGTCATCCACATGCTAAAGGCCATTTACGTTTGACTGTATTCATTTTCTTTTCACTAAATATCTCAAAGATAAAGCAACGTAAGATATGGGGCCAGTAAAGAGTTATCTGGTCCTCAAGGGGAAATTTGTATCTTTCAGTTTTAACCAATACAACTGTCCAAAAAAACCAAGACTACCCTTACAATGTCTATGAGGGTAATGAGCTGCGGTTGCTAAGGAAATATACTCTAGGCTTGATGCTTTTGATAGGTGCCCAGTGCTGCCCTGGACTGCTTCATTCCATTCTTAGTCTATGGACCCTCCCTGGTTTACTGTTGCTGTTGTAGCTTTTGATGTTTTGTTTTTGTCCTCTTTGGTGCACACAGCTAGAACCCATTTAACTAGAAAACAGGAAATTTCCAATTCTGTGAGTTCTCACATGCTCACACTTACTGACCCCACCATTTTGTCATCAAGGCACAAAGTGCGTTCAGTTTTTCTTTTGACCCCCTAGAGAGGCATACTGGATGTTATCAGGTCCCACAAAGAGTGACACAAACTTGGAAAAGATGAGATAACATGCAAATATCCCTCACTATTTTCAGAAGGAATTCTAAGTCTCGCTTTTGTCCCCTGACCCAGGGTTCCACTCCCTTTAGACTACTACCTCCAACTACAGCTTCCTAAAGGCAATCAACCTCACAGCCAGGTTTTTAGACCTCAAATGGCTTAACAGTGGCAACATGGGGTTTAGAGTAAAGTCTCTTGGGATTCCTGGTAGTTTTCTTTTGTGCTCACTGAGCAAATGTTAGAATCCTGTCATCTTTTTCTGCAATAGGACCTTCTACAAATTCAAGAATGTGTTCTTTTCCCTTTTATCCTGACTTCCTTTCTGCCAAGCTAGCTTTCTTCTGTAGGATCAAACTGTGATTCAAATTCATGATTTCTATCACAGGTAGGTGTTCAGAAGTCTAAGGCCGAGGGCAAGATTTGTTACTAGCTACCAACAGCACTGCGTGCATGCATCTTTGGTACACCATTTAGCCAGAAAAAATATTGTCAGTTGGAAGTCCCCCTTTGTCCCTGGAATGTCTATAGGAAACTCAGAATGTCTGTAGGAAACTCATTAGGTATACCATGACTGAGAATATTTTGGCTGAGGACACTTGGGTCAGCAAATTTATAAATCTCAACATTAGCATGCCAAGGCTCCAACATATTTCTTTCAATTCCATTTTCCAATTGTACCCAGATCGTCTGTAACTTACCTGCTGGTAACTCCGCAGCATCTGCTAGCTTATGCCCGCAGAGATAAGATCCTGCTCCAGTCTCACTCTCACCAGTATTCCCAGAAAGGAAGCTTTTACTCATTTTTATCTGGTTGGTTCATCTTTTCATAAAGTAAGAGACTAAGATTTATTATTCATTTGCATGCAAATATACTCCCTCAACATGTGACTTGTCTTATCATCCTTATGAATTCTTTGAATAAATTTTAATTTTAATTTTTTTACATAATAGTGTTTATCAATTTTCGGTACTTAATGCTCTCAAGGCTTGGTTTTTAAACATTGTTCTTCATGGGTAATGTTGTCAACATTGCAGAATAGGGGCTCCTGACTATCCATTCTTCTGCAGACACTCAAATTAAATTGATAAAGAGAGAAGGGCAGAAAGTTTAGATCAGTGATAGAGTACTTACTTACCCAAGGTCCTGGGTTCAATCCCCAGCACAATAAACAAACAAACAAAAGACAAATAATTGTTTTATGTTTTAGGAGGAACCTGGCAAAACTCACAAACGTGGAAGTTAAACAGAGCAGCCAATAGATCAAAGGATAAATTAAAGGATAAATTAAAGAATTTAAAAATTATAAACATCTTGAAAAAGATTAGGGGAAAAACAGATGCAAGAAAAGTGATTCTAAGTGGAAAATTCATAGGAAGAAATACCTAAACATTAAAATAATTAAAATAAGTAAATGTTACCATCCAAGGGAAGAGTTGCCAGAGTCCCACTGTGTAAACAAGATGACAGAGAAGACCAATGGGACCAAAATCTGTGCTTTTGACAAAAATAAAACTGACAAATCTTTGACTAGACCAAAAGAGAGAAATAGAACTCAAAATCAGAAATAAGAGGGTATTTACATCTGATTCTACAGACACACCAAAGACTAGAAGATCCACTGCGAACAGGGCGAACACACTGGAAAACCAGGAAGAATGGATAAATTCCTAGGAGGGTGCTGATTACCGAAATCTACACAGCTTGGAGATTTTGCTTTATCCCTAAAGTTTTCTGAAGGGGCTGCACAATCAGGCTGTTTTCTACACACTCAGAATCCCTGAGCTCTAAATGAAGTGACCCCTAACGTGGTTTCAGACCAAGGTCTTGGAATTTAGGTAGGAGATTCCCCACCAGAGAAAATTAGAATACTCCAGAGTCATTGTTACCATACTTGGGGATTGCTCATGCTGACCTATGCAGCCTCCCACTCACAGGTGGATGTGCACTCTCCCGTTCTGTCCCAAAGGAATCTGATCGGTGACAGAAATGGTAGAGTGCAGACTGGTAAAGTGTCAGCTTGTTGGACGGATGCACCAGTTCTGCGCCATGCCCTACTTTGTGAATTTAGAAGGTGTCTTTTCCTTCTTGTTCTTCCTCCTCCTCTTCTCCTTCCTCTTCTTCCTCTTCCTTTTCTTCTTCACCTCCATTTCTTCCTCCCTCCTTCCTTCCCTCCATCCCTCCATTCCTACTCCTCCTCTTCTTTCCACCCCCATAATGATCCAACCCAGGGCCTCGCGTACTATAAGCAAAAACCTCCAACTGCGTTACATGCCTAGCCCTCTACTCCCTCGTCTCAAGCTGAGTTTCCACCACTGTGAAAACAGTTTTGGGACTCCTAATACCTAGAACTTGGTACAGATGGAGGAGCTTAGAAAGTTAGTTTCCGCTGTGTCTGGTTCACATTGAAAGGAAGTGGTATGGAATGCTCCAAAAATGTGGTTAAGTCTCAGATGTTGGTTTTCTTTCCCAACCAAATAAAAACTGTGTGGTTAATGACATAAGCAATAGTGAGGGTGTCTTTAGTTTTGGATTAACTGTAAAATGCTGGTGTGGGTACATTCATTCTGATTGGATAAACCTAGCTCTTATCTTTTCTAATAGAAAGAGCCTCCATGCACTCTGCTGTGTGAACTGAGCATCTCAACAAAAACTTTATCCAGAAGGAAAGAGCAATAGCTCTTGTTCTTAAGGAAAGCGCCTCCTTTGTCTACCTAGGTGCCAGTAGTTGACAGAGAAACATTACCTCATGTTTGGTGTGGTTTCAATGTGTACCCCTGGCCTCTATGATCTTCATGACTTTGTCCTTGACTTCACTGGGTGATGAGGATAACAGACGCGTGACAGAAACTCTGGGGTTGGGTGGGCTATGCACTCTGATGAGATTGTGCCAGCAGCCTGGAGACTCAGGGGCTGTTGAAGTTATTTTTATAAATCAGTGTTTGTTTCTCTTAGCTTATTTCATAACCTGGCTATCACACAAATAATTGAGACTCTCTTATAACACAAGGCTTCACAACACAATCTTGAGCAGTTTAAGTCTGTTCTTAATCCTCTGTGCTATTTTGTCTTACTCCCAGCAAATATCCCAGGGGCACTTGTATTTTGTAGCTTTCTTTGGCTCCAGCTCCTTCCTCTTGGTCTTCCTTGGGCCTCTACCCATAGCTGCATACCCTGGCTTAATCCCCTACTTCCTCCTAACTCTTCCTCCCCTGGCTGGCAGGAAGTCCTGCCCTATTCTCTGCCCTGTTCATTGATTGGCTGTAAGCTGCTTTCTTGACATTAACAGGGGACAATTGGGGAGCAGAGTTTACACAACATTTAAGCAGGAAATCAGAATTTAGAGTACACAATAACCTTATGCCTACATTTCCCCCTTTAGTCTAATAAAAGTTTCCTTTTCTTACAATAACAAACTATATGTAATATAACAACTATGAAAGTTATTATGTAAGACTTACATTTGTATAAAGTATTTTATGATCACTTTTTATTTATCCTAAATTTAAGCCCATCAAAGATTTAAGAAGGAATAAATATACCTAAATATATAAGAAGTGCAGGCAAGCAGCTTCCAAAAGTATAGAAATGACATAGATATTTATCGGCCTAGACAGTCCCTCACATTTTTTTCTATGGCGTTCATGCAACATCTTCAGCCTTCTGGCCCATAATATTTTATAGACTTTTCTGTGAAGTATGCATTATAAAAGACTTGCCTACCTTGCTCTTGCAAAGCTCAGCAGTCACCTTTCCTGCATCCAGTTTGTCCTGTTTGGACAATATTCTGTCTGTAATTGACATAAGGACATTTTCTTATTCTGTGCCTGTCTTGCCACCTATGAAGTCTTTGATGCTCTTTGAAGTAGAACAGGGCTTCTGCCAGGAGCATATCTGTTTCATTGTCAAAAAAAGGCCTTAAGATAATAAAATCTTTAAATGTCATATACTGTAGATCTCTGAGGGTTTTGAAGACCATCTATCTATCTATCTATCGATCGATCATCTATGTATCTATCTTATTTGTATTGTTCATTCTAACTATTTTTTATCTGTCAATCTAGAAAACATATTTTTTAAATTAACTAAACTAATATCTAACATGACCATGAGTTTGAATGTCTAACTGCTAATGTGCATTTATTACTTATCCTAATAGTAGCTTTCAAAGTGACTAGAACTTCACATTGAACTTTTAAGAATTACACAGGTACAATACCTTAGCATGTTGTAACCAAACATCATCTTAAGTACAAAGATCTATACCAATGTAATATTTTTGGCTTATTAATGTTCTTTGGTGTAAAAGTGGATTTGATAATCTACCCTATAACTACCCCTTTAAGCAATAGCAATCATCTGTTGCCCATAGAATGACCAAAAACCATCCACCACCCCCATGGGAATGGCACATAGTTTTGTTTTGGGGGGGGGGCCAAGAAAATGGGTATTTTTTCCATTATTGGGTAATTTTTTCCAAAATTAGTGGAAACTTGTGCTGTTCAGTCTCTGAATGCTGGGAAAGTTTAGAGCTTAACTGGCGTCCTGACTGGAACCGTCTGTGATGCTGGACAATCTAGAGAGCCGTTTGAAATTGCCCCAGATGAACATTTTTGAGGAGAGAATTATTGAGGTCGTCTCTGAGGTTGACTCGCCTGGGCTACTTGTCTTGTCTGTTTTGGTGTCTGGCCCTCTTGCTCTGTGCAATGTTAACTGTCCTATTTGGTTTTCTTGATTCCTTCTGTCCACAGTCAACATCTTCAGGAGGGTCTCCCTCTGTCAAATCTTATTTCTAAAAGTTTGGATGAAACATACAGCTTTTTGTTTCCTGTTGAGACAAGAACATATTCTCTTCCCCAACACATTTCCTATCTTCTGTCTTGGAATTAGGACTTTTATATGCTGATCTAATTAAAAAGCCAGTGTCTCTTAGCAGGTGTACTACTTGTCTCATTTAAAAGCCCTAAAATCAATATATCATTATTTCATCTAATTCAGGGAGATATTATACTCCCATTCTGCTTTATGACCACATTTTTAAAATTATTGTTAGATATTCTCATAATTGTTATGACCTGTGGGAATATAAGTTATATCTGTGATAGGTTTCATGTCCTAATGTCTAAAAATTGTGTTGTATTCCCAATGGGTGCACATGTTGAAGTGTCTTCAGCTCTAATCCGCAAAGGCATCTCCAGGACAGCCGCCATCTCTAACAAACGTGTAACCTTAGAGTCACGCTCTCCAGAATTTGAGGCAAAAGCCCATTGGAATTCTGAATGCGAACATATAGCGTGGCCTATATATTTCAGTTCTCCAAACTCTGCAAGATGGAGCCCACGAGCCACTGTATGACCTTGTTCCAAGGCAACACCGAACAGAATCTGCACATCCACTTTAGCACATAGACCTTCATCTTGACCTTGAACTTTGACAACACACACACACACACAATATCCAGTCTGACCACATTGGCCTATAGCCAGATCCTTTCTATCCAGCGTCTCAATGGGTTGCAATTCTGCAATGTCACCAAGCCTTTGTGGACTTTTCCCATCTGGAACTACCTCCTTTGGTACTACTGTAAGTTCCAGATTGGATTTCTCTGCCAGTTCCCTATTTTGATTCAAAGATTCCTACAACCTCTGTTCTATGGCCTTTAACTTAGCGTAATTTCTTAGTTTCTTCTCCCTCCAAGTCTGTATTATCCTGATCTCTCCCAAAGAGGATATACAAAACTGAAATCATCACTGAAAAAGAATTATTTGTACGCTAAGAGAAGCAAACACAAATGGAACCCAGAAGCACTGTGTCACTCAATCTTCCATCTTTACCAGCATAGAAAATAATCGCCTTCTTTGGTCTCAAAACCTCTCCCAAAGGACTTTACTTTCTTAGACCCATTCTTCCCTTTTAGACCTCACCAGTTCAGAGGCTTGAGGCTTCTCAGTCTGTCTCTGGCCCCTGCTTCCAGGGAGGGGCTTTTTTTCTTTCTGTCTCCATCACTGGATCCTGGCCCCTCACTCACTCTGGGAGGCTATTAGGTCCACAAGTGTTTGCTCCTCTGGCGAGCAAGAGTCAGGCCAGCAAGAGCCCCTTTTCAAAGCGATTTAGCTTCTTGCCTTCGCTAGGAAAGTCTGGCTTTGAAAAGCATGCTTGTTTTAAAAAGCTGCTTTGTTCTTTTGCTTTGCATCTCTGGGGTTTGCATGTATCAGTTTTTGTGTTTCTGCAACTGGAGGAAGGTCTTGCTGCTCCTTAGGGGATGGCAGGGGTGGGGAGGGCAGTTGTCTGTCTAATCAGGAAGCTGTGAGATTCTCTCTCAGGAACTGCAGTTCCTCTCTCACTGAACAGAACTGAGAAACTGCTCTGTAGTCTTATATTTTCTGCCTACGTTCTTGCTAGATTACTGTAAACTCTGTCCCTCGTTGAAAACAATTTGTTGAAGTTATTTTCAGGAAACAGTCTTTGTTTCTCTTAGCTTATTTCACAACCCGGCTATCATACAAATAATTGAGACTCTTGTAACACAAGGCTTCACAACACAATCTTGAGCAGTTGAAGTCTGTTCTTAACCCTCTGTGCTATTTTGTCTTACTCCAGAAAACAGCCCAGTGATACCTGCACCTTGTAGCTTTCCTTGGCTCCAGCTTCTTCATCCTGATCTTCTTTGCATCTTCACCAGCAGCTGAATCCCCTATTTTTTTCCCTAACTCCTCTTCCCCTGGCTGGCAGGAAGTGTCCATCCCTATTCTGTCCCCCTGCTCCTAGATTGGCTGTAAGCTGCTGTGTTGACATTCCAGGGGGACAACTGGGGAGCAGAATTTACACAATGTTTAGACAGGAAATCAGAATTTAAACTACACAATAACCTTATGCCTACAAGTGGGTTTATTTTACGCCTGTGATGTGAGATGTGCTTGTGGCATAAAGACAAGCAAAGAGATGGGTTTATGGTATATGGTCAGACATGGAGAAATGGCTTATGGTATACAGATGAACAAGGAGGCCAGTTTAGAAGGTTTCCATAGTGACTCCTCAGGCTGTCATCATGAAGGAGAGGGAAGCTGTCGTCGATAATTTCTGTAAGCGCTCTCATCAACTGTACTCAGATCAGAAGGTCTGGACAACCCCTGAGCCTGACCAAGGGAAGGCATTGCCGTTCCCATGGGTATGAGACATTGAGGCTCTTGACACAGCCCATGTCGGTGTCAAACAAAACACATCCACTCCTTACTTCATCTGCTCCCCGCACACCCCCAAAGTCTGTGTGTTGGAACCCTAAGTTTTCAGTGTTCTAGTGTTGAGAGGTAAGGCCAAAGGGATAGCGTTTGAGGCATGGGATGGCGCACTCCTGACTGAATTAGTGCCTTCCTCATGGACGGGGTAGTCCTCCGGGTGGCGCAGTTCTTGCTTCCATGCATCTGGATCAGCGACCACAAGAGTGGGTTGTTATAAAGGGAGGTGGTTCTCCTGTTTGTCCTTTACACATACACACTTGCTCTCCCCATCTTTGCCACGAATTCCAGGCAGCAGAATGGCAGCATCATGCTTGGACCAAGAACACATACGTACATCCTTTCTTCACAAGTTTCCATGTCTCAGATAATTCTGTTACAACAACAGAAAGCAAATGAAGATGAAGTGCCAGAAGCCTTCAGGCCAGGACTCTTTCCAAGACCCTTCCAATCTTGGCCTGCTCTAAACCAACAAGGAAAGCTGATTCTCAGAATACAAACACGGACAATGGCTCCAACTGTTTCTAATGAGATCACACCATTTTTTTTCATGATTTCCTTATTCTAAATAGTGTTCTGAGGGTGTTATATAAACTGAGCAGAAACTATTGGCTTCATCTTGTAAGTTCACAGAATTTAACTTTTAGTCCTAAGAGCTTTTTGGTGGAGCCCTTAGAAATACATTTATATATATATATATCACTTCATTGGCAAATAGGAGATTTTAAGTTCACCTGTTTCGCTTCAGATGGTCTTCATTTCTCTGTTTTGCCTAATTATTCTGACCAAGGCAGCCAAACTCACATTGATTCTCATACTGAAGATGGAAACCATTGTCTCCTGGTCTTGAAGTAAAAGAGTTCACCTCTTTATTGTCGAATGCGGTGTTTGCTGTGGCTCTGCTTTACTGTGTTAAGTGTATTTCTTCCATACGTGGTTTCGTCATGAGCAGGTATTCAGTTTTGTACATGTTTTCTGTACCTGTTGAAATGATCACATGAGTTTGGTCCTTCGTTCTAATCATGTGATGTGCCCTGTTTCTTGACTTGCTGACTCATTCATCTCAAGGGTGAATCCTGTTCGGTCATGAATCTCACTTAACATGGTACTGAATTTATAGCAATTAAGAATATTTGCATCTGTGTTTGTCTGATAAGGGTCTGTGGTTTTGTTTTTCACTGTGTTCTTGTCTGAAATGCTCATAGAAGAATTCATAAAGTGAGAAGAGGAAAATTCTCTCTCCTCTCACCTTTGGGAAATTTTGAAAAAAAATGGTATTAGTTCCTAAAATGTACGATATGACCCAGCACAGAGCCAGTCTGATCATTTCTTTGGTGGGAGACACCAATAACTAGCATAATATTACTTTTTTCTTTGAGATTCACCTTGGTAATGTACATGTGCCAAGGATATGGGTTTTCCAAGTTATTGGTATGAAGTTCTTTCAAATAGTCACTCTTAATTCTTCACACTTCTATTGTAATGTCTTTTTATCGCTGCTTTTATTTGAGTCATCTTTTTCTCGCTAAGGAATCACCATTTTCTCTTTTTAAAACCCCAATTCTTTATTTTAGTGATCTTTTACATTTTAGTCTACAGCTTTAAACTTAATTAAAATAGAATTACATCATCTACACCTCTTACTGCTCAACCCCTTACATCCCCATCCCACTGATCCATTTCTGCTGCCTTTCAAATTATGACCTTTTATTCTTTAGTTATTACTGTGACATATGTGTGGGTAGATATATAAATGCAGTCTACTGGGCCTGTTTGGGTTTGGCTATAAGTATATTTTTAGAACCTAACATTTGGAGTTGCTCTATTTTATTTCTGTCCTGGTATTGCTTGTCCCTGCCTACTAATTTTGGATTTTGTCATTAATATTTTTACTTCAACTTTTGTTTGTTCCTAAGTTATTTGAAAACTTTTTTATTTTTTTTAAGTGGAAATTTGTTGTTATAATTTTTTCCCTTAGCTCTTTTTATCTTCTGTGATTCCAGGCTTCAGTACATTGCGTTTCCATTGTAATTTGCAATCCTCTTTTATTTTCTTCATTGATCCATTAATTATGCAGAAGCAAGGCATAAATTCTGTTTGCATTTATATTTGAAATTTCAGTTTCTCCTTTTGTCACTTTTTATTTTATTCCATTTTTGTCAGAAAACATTATATATATAATTATTAAGACTTGTTTTGAATCCCAACATATGGTATATCCTGGAGAATGTGCATGTGCCATTAAGAATGTGTACTCGGGGCTTGCTGGCTAGGATTTTCTGTAGCGAGGGCCTCTGGTCAGGAGCTAATTAACTGTGATGTCCGCTAGTGCTCTGTCTAGACAGGCTGTGACTGAAAGAAGGAGTGTTACTGCTCTCTACTATTACTGTATCACCGACTGTTGTAGTCACATTTCTGTTGCTGCAATAAAACACTGACCAAAACCCCCCTAGGGAGGAAAGGGATTACTTGGTTTACAGGCCACACTTCATCCCTGGGGGCAGTCAGGGACAGAGCTCAAGGTAAGAATCTGGAGGCCGGAACTGAAGCAGAGACCATGGAGGAATGCAGCTCACAGGCGTCTTCTCTGGGTCCGTGTTCGGCTTCTTTCCTTATACCTCCCAGGACCACCCGCTTATGGGTTCTACTGCCCGTTGTGGGCTGGGCTTTCCCGCACCACAGACCAATCAGATGGAGACATTTTCTCACATAAAGCTTACTCTTCCCAGCTGGCCCCAATTCGTGTCAAGCTGACAAAAAGCTAATTACCATACGAATTATTGTTCTCTCGAGGTCTCTTTATATATTTAAGTACTCCAATGTTGAGTATATGTGTATATATCACACACACATACACACACACACACACACACACACACACACACGAGTTGTTATGTATTCTTGTTATATTAACTTTTTTCTCATTGTATAGTTGGCTTCTTGTTACTTTTTAAAGTTCTTGACCAAAGTCTTATTATGGTTTGAATATAAGATGTCCCACCCTACCCAGATCTAGCCAATGGACAGAACATTCTCCACAGTAGAGTGGAGAGTGGGATATTACTTTCTCACATACTCTGGTGCCTCACCTTTGACCATGTCCCCTTGAGGGGGAGACCTGGTGGCACTCAGAGGAAGGACAGCAGGTTACCAAAAAGAGACTTGATACCCTATGAGCATATACAGGGGGAGGAAATCCCCCTCAGGAACAGTCATAGGGGAGGGGAATAAGGGGAAAATGGGAGGGAGGGAAGAATGGGAGGATACAAGGGATGGGATAACCATTGAGATGTAACAAGAATAAATTAATAAAGGAAAAAAAAAGATGTCCCAAAGACACTTGTGTTAGAATCGTGGTCCACAGTTGGTGGCTGGCTTAGTCCATTAATGAGTTCGTAGTTGAGTACCTGCTTCGGAATTGGATCCTAACTGGTGAAAGTGTGGCACTGGAGCATGCCTTAAAGCTCGTATTTGACTTCTCTACCCCCTTCCCCCCACTTCGTAGATCCCAGGAGGGGAGCAGCTTTCCTCTGCCGCTCCAACATGTTTCTGCTTCTTACAGTCCTGAGAAAAACAGAAAAGCCAATTAAAATGTGTAAACTAGGAACCAAAACCAACATTTTCTTCCTTAAGTTGGTTTCCTTGGGTACTTTGTCACAGAACTGAAACCTCGACACTCACATAAAACTGACATCCAGAAGTCGTGTGGATGCTGTGGGCTGACTGTGTGCTGAGCTTAAAGATGCCGAGCTTAGTTGGAGGTAGACGCAGTTGGGAAAATCTTAGTATGGTGCAATTCTTTTTTGGTTTTTGTCCTTTTATTAATTAAATGTTTTGTTTGATGAGTCTATACACGTATGTATTGGGTTCTGATGATTCACAATCACTCTTCCCCACCCCCACAACTCCCCTGACTCATTCCAACCAAACAGCCCTTATTTTGTGTGACATGTTTATGGGGAGACGTACATAATCCTGGGGAGACGTAAAGAAACATTTACTCATGCCAAGTAAGGAACAGATAACAGACCAAAGTAGGGTTACCACCAAAGTCCAACTTGGTGCGCCAATGAGTTTTATTCTTACAGGAGCAGAAATGACTCAAAGACAGCCTTGTCATCAAAAGCCCACATGGGCGACGGTTACAAAAAGCTGAGAACCCGGAGCACACCGCACAACCAGGGTGCCCAACGGAATGGAGACTGTCTCGGATAGCCCAGGTAGGCTGAGCCCCTTCCCAGGAGCTCGCTGTTTTCTGTTTATTTTAGAAGGCTCAGATGATATCTCCTTTTTTCCAGGCAGGTTGTTTCTTCCAGTCACTGTTTCTTCCAGATGGTTTGGTCAGTTTGAAACCACCTTTTGTAGGCAGTTCAAGCTTGTGTGAGAATGTCTCTCGGTAATCCTTACCTGCTTGAGGTAGGAGGAGCCTAGTGAATCTGGTAAATTTTAGGGACTGCCGGAGGCTGTTGTGTTGTTTACTTCTGGAGTTAATGAGCTTCTCTGTAGGATGAAATGTTTTTACCTCTGTTTAGAAGACCTTTCTGTTATGGTTAACTTTATATAACTGTATTTGTTTCTCTTGGTTTATTTCTTAACCTGGCTATCACACAAAAAACTGTGACTGTATTATGTTTATCTATAAAGTTTTACAACACAATATTGAGCAGTTTAAGTCTGTTCTTTTTTTTTTTTAATTTGTTCACTTTATATCCTGAGTTTAGTTCCCTCCCTCATCATCTTCCAATCCCACTTTCCCTCCCTCTTACCCTCTCCCTCCCTTCGCTAGTCCTCAGAAAGGGGAGCACTCCTCCCCTAACATCTTACCTCAGCCTATCAATTAAGTCTGTTCTTACCCCTCTATGTTATCCTGACTCCATTTTTGCCAAAATTCCCAAGTGACTTGCTTTTTACTTCTTTCATTGCTCCAGCTGAATTGTCTTCCTCTTTCCTGCACCTCTGCCTGTGGCTTAATCCCTACTTCCTCTTCTAACTCCTCCTCCCCTACCTGGCGGGAAGTTCAGCCCTATTCTTTCCCCTGCTCAGCGACTGGCTGTAAACTGCTTTATTGACATAACAGGGGGAAAATAATTGGTGAGCAGAGTTAATATAACAGTGAGACAGGAGATTATCAGAGCAAAGCTTGCAGTCATATATGGGGTGGGAGGGGGTACAGAAATCAGCATTTGAATTACACAAAAACCTTATGCCAACACCATTCCCTCCAAAAAGAAAGGTTTTCATCTCAGAGCTATACAACAGCATCCTGGGAGTTTATCGAACACTTCAGGGGAGTCTCCTCTTCCCAGAATTTTATTACTGCCCTTGAGAATCTTGTAACATTCTGAGGCTTGTAAGTTTCATTAGCTTCCTAAGACTTATGAGCTTCCCTCTTCCCTTAAAGGGAGAACGTTTCAACTTGGGGAAAATATTAATAGCATATATTATAGGAAGGACTCTCACTGGGGGAGAGTGAGGGCAAGAGGGCAAGCTGCTCTTACACGCAGAGTTTTATCAGACTCAGGAGAGGGTTATGGGGGTGCTGTGGGTTTTCTGGAAGGAGCAGGAATGGCATCTGTGGTTTTGATGTCAGGAAAAAGGATGATTGAGGCAGAATGAGGCTGCTTTCTAGATGAGGCGCTCTTGCTCGCTCAATTACAACATGCACAAAGGGAGAATTATACCAGAATGTTTGGAGAGTAACTTCTAGATATTGTGAATATGAAATTATTATATTATATGCCAGAAACTTGCTGAAGGGGGGGGGGGTCTTAAGTGTTGTTAACATGTGGTAAATATGTGAGTTAATGGTTATTTCAATTAGCTTGAAACCTATACATTTTTTAATCATCATCTATGCCAAAATAAAGCTGGAAGAAATAGATACATTTGATAAGAATAGCCCAGGGCCTATATAATGATACCCTATGAAAATTTACTCATGGCTACAAGTAATATCTGCATAAGTTGAAAGATATAAGTGTGACGATATTGAGATGATTTATTGTCACTACTAACCCCAACTAGATATTAAATTTGATGCTGTATAGTAATTATAAGATTGCCTTTCTGCATGGTAGATGAAGATGCTGAAGATGATAGAGAAGAATGAGGAGGAGGAGTGACAGTGAGGGGCAAAGCTGGCGGGGACACAACTTACCAAACACTAAAGTCATCAGCATAATATTTGAGCAGAAATAGTGTATTGATGGAAACACATGACATCTGCTTGTCTCATATATTACAGTGCAGCCCGATTGCTATTTTCCTCCAGTCACAAAAGAATGGCTTCTTTATAGAAGATTTCTGTCCAAAGTTCCCACCCGGTAGAACCTAGCACAGCTAACCATCTGTCTTGTTGCAAGTACAAACACAAATGCCAAAAATGTCACAGAAATGAAAATTAAGGACCAAGAATGACTGAAAGTCAACAGTAAAGAAAATATTTACTAAGGTAGTAAGAGCTTTGATGTTGAAAAAAATAAATTACATGTGACAGTATAAAACCCAAAACCATTCGCATAGTCAAAGAGTCTATAAATAAAGATTAAAAAGAACAGAAATGAAGAAAATTTTTTCTGCTTACAATATAGGCAATAATTAATATACTAGTGAAAAGAAACATATTGTAATACTGATGTAAAAAAATTTAAGTGGCTCATGGATATGATTTCCTAATGTAACAAATGCAAATGTTTGATTAGTATGCATACAGATATTACCATTTTCTCATGATCAGAGGAATGCAAATTGGTAATTTAAAAGTTAAATATCACTGTGCAAGAATTCTATTACACTGGAGACTCGCTGTGAATTAAAGAAGCTCTTGCTTTGTTGATGAGCTATGAGGTGTTATGGCATACCTGGAAAAGACTAATTAAAACTAAAAACAAATATGCAGCCCACAGTCCTGTTTCTGGGCATCAGTCCAAGAAAAGTAAAGACATTCAAGTTTCATGTTATATACTAAAAATGTTTATTGCAACTGGGGGCTGAGGGAGCTCAAATTGGGGCATGGTTTGAGATGTTATGGCACATTCACAAGATGGAGTTTTAGAATTAAAACAAAAACAAAAACCTTGAACCGATTAGAGCAAAGTCACTGGCCGTGTAGGTAACATGTTATCTATTCTTTATAAATAGAGATGGATAGTCTTCTATATGTATTTCTATTTACACACATGTGTATACAGATGTTTAACTATAAACTAAGAAAGATGTCTACTCTACGGCTCACACAGGTGTGCTGAGTGGAGAATGAGTAGATAAAGATATGATAAGGCGGGCAAGCCAAGAAAAAAGTCATCAAAAAATACATCACGTGATATGAATCTCTCCAAATACAGGTGAAGTTGTGTCTGTGGAAGGGGCTACAGATTTGTTTAAACTACTTTCAAAAGACAAACTGCTGCACGCAAACTAAATTTACTCTTCTATTTGAGAAAAAACAAAATACATTCTCAGAAATAATTTTTAGATTATTCTAGGGGCTGAGGAGTTGGATGTGAATAAGGGCTCTTGCTGAGCAGGTCTGAGGCACTGTGCCCAATCTCCATCACCCATATAAACCAGGCTGGGCATAGCTACATGTGCCAAAATGCCAGCCCTGAGGAGGGGTCAGAAACCAGTGGATTCCTGGAGCTTGCAAGCCAGTATAGCCAAAATGGTGAATTCTGGTTCAATGAGAGACTCTGCCTCAAGGGAATAAGGTAAAAAGTGATAGAGCTGGACACTGGGTATCTTCCTCTGGCCTCTGTGGGTACACACAAGGACATATACACGCAAGGACATAATACACACAATGACATATACACACAAGGACACACATACACACAAGGACACACATACACACAAGGACATAGATGTACACACAAGGACACACACATACAAGGACACACACACAACTAATCTACTTCCATTATTTCTTATAATGATTCTTCCATATACTGCATGTTATGCTAATCTTAAGTTCTGGACTTTAACCAAGGAACATGGAGGAAGAAACAATACTGGATGCGTTACCAACACTCTTTTCCTGATTGGTACAGCAAGCAGTGTCAAGAGATACATGGAGGTCCATGGCTTTCCAGGTCCTCCAGATCCCCCAAGCTGTCTCTTGTTCCAGATGTTGTCACAGTATCATCTCATAAGTAACACCCATAAGCAGCATGCTGTGATAGCACAATTAGTGATATGACTGAGCATGTTACTGAATCCACAGCTCAGTTAGCTCTGCATTGTCTCGGCTCTGCATCTCTACGATGACAGATATTCTTACACACACACACACACACACACACACACACACACACACACACACACACACAAAAGTTTATTCTGTACCTTAAGGTCAAAACCAAGAAAGGTGGGCTGAAGAGATAATGAATGGTGAAGAGCTCTTAAAGCTCCTGCAGAGGACCCAAGTTCAGTGCTCATGTCGGGTAGATCACAGCCATTTGTAGCTACAGTTCCAGGGAATCTGATGCCTTCTCCCTTCTTCTGACTTCCAAAGGTACCTGCACACACATGGCACACATGCACAGAGGCACAGTGACAGAGAGAGAGAGAGAGAGAGACAGATAGACAGACAGACAGACAGACAGAGACAGAGACACAGAGAGAGAGGCAGAGAGAGAGAGAGAGACACAGACAGACAGACAGAGACAGAGAGAGACACAGAGAGAGAGGCATAAAAACAGAGAAATAAAATAAAACCACGCAACAAAATCACTGTTTTGAGAGCGGAAAAGCCCATAGTCTTGCCCTTCCTCATTTGTTTGGACTTTCTTAGTTTTAGCAATGTCCCATGATTAACAGGGATAACGCAACGCCCCTGGTCAGAAGCAGTCAGGTCTTTTAACACATGCATTCCACAAGCAGTTAGGGGGTGTGGCACACTTTTTTGTGCATCTTAGTAATTAATCCCATATGCCCTCATTTTCCTGGGACATTCTTTTAGTTGTGTTGTTGGTTGGTTGGTTGGCTGTTTTTTGTTTGTTTGTTTGTTTGTTTTTATCTACAAAAGTCACTTCTGATTTCTGTGTTAGGGCCAGTTACCATTGTTTGGTTTTAAGTAACTGAATCAGATAGCAAACAGTTATACCAAGGACACAGGAGCCTAAGAGGTGGCGGCGGTGGGGTACATTCAGTAACAGAGCACAGCTTAGCTCTGAGCACCCCGCTCGGATTCAGGAACCATCATCTTGCTGATAACAACTTCACAAGCACACAGGTGTCCTCCACCTTATTTCTTCACTAAGCAAGGAGGACTAAAGCACAACCTGTCCCACATACTTGTTAAGATGGCTAAATAGAATAATCCTAGACATGATTCTATATTAATTTTCTGTTACTATCACAACAAATCCATCTATAATACAACCTCTGTGCCCAAGCCATGGGGAGCACGGTGGAGAAGAGGGGAGGAAGGCTGAAAGAGCCAGAGGAACGTGGGAGAGGGGATGCTGCTGTGAGAATTGTGTCTCCGCGACACCCATGAACTCTCAGCAACACGGCTGCCTAAACAAGATGCGCCACCAGCTGAAATGGCAGTGCCAGCGGGGGAAATCTCACAAGATCCCACCCCAAGATTAAAAGTCACAGGCAATTGATGCCTACTAAAAGAATCAGTATTTCCAGGGATGGTACCCCCTGTTAAGTAACCCAATCTTAAATGGTCAGCTACAAACACATAGACATATGTGCAACACTAAATGGACTGAGTAGGGTGTGTCTGTCTGTCTCTGTTGGGAGTGTGTGTGTGTGTGTGTGTGTGTGTGTGTGTGTGTGTGTGTGTGTACAATAACTAAAGGAGAAAGTCAAGAACTTGAAAGGGAATTGGGGGGATGTGAGGGGTAGTTGTAGATGGGAGTGATGAAAGTAATCTTAGCCATTCTGATGGGTGTAAGATGGAATCTCAGAGTCATTTTGATTTGCATTTCTCTGATGACTAAGGATGTTGAGCATTTCTTTAAGTGTTTCTCAGCCATTTGATATTCTTCTGTTGAGCATTCTCTGTTTAATTCTGAGCCCCATTTCTTAATTGGGGTTATTTGGTTTGGTGGTGTTTAATTTCTTGAGCTCTTTATATATTTTGAATATTAGTCCTTTGTCAGATGTAGGGTTGGTGAAGGTCTTTTCCCAGTCTGTAGGCTGTTGCTTTGTTCTATTGATGGTGTCTCCTGCCTTACAGAAGCTTCTCAGCCTCATGAGGTCCCATTTATTAATTGTTGACCTTAGAGCCTGGGCTGTTGGAGTTCTGTTCAGGAAGTTGTCTCCTGTGCCAATGGGTTCCAGGCTCTTCCCCACTTTTTCTTCTAACAGATTTAGTGTGTCTGGTTTTATGTTGAGGTCTTTAATCCACTTGAACTTGAGTTTTGTGCATGGTGATAAATACGGATCTACTTGCATTTTTCTACATGTAGACATCCAGTTAGACCAGCACCGTTTGTTGAAGATACTATCCTTTTTACATTAATTAGATTTGGCTTCTTTGTCAAAAACCAAGTGTCCATATGTGTGTGGATTCATTTCTGGGTCTTCGATTCGATCCCATTGGTCAACCAATCCATTGCTATTCCGGTACCGTGCTGTTTTAATTACTGTTGCTCTATAATACAGCTTGAGATAAGGTATGGAGATTCCTCTGGAGCACTTTTTATTGTACAGGATTGTTTTAGCTATTCTGGGTTTTTGGTTTTTCCATATGAAGTTGAGAACTGATCTTTCAATGTCTTTTAAATTTTTGTGTAGGTATTTTGATAGGGATTGCATTGAATCTGTAAAACTCAAGTGACAGCACATACTGGTGAGGATGTTGAGAAAGGGGAACACTCCTTCATTGATGGTGGGAGTGAAAACTTGTACAAACATTTTGGAAATCAATCTGGTGCTTTCTCAGAAAACTGGGACTAGGGCTACCTCAAGACCCAACTATTCCATTCCTTGGAATATATCCAAAAGAAGTTCCACCACACAACAATGGCATATGCTCAACCATATTCATAGCACCCTTATTTGTAATAACCAGAATCTGGAAACAACCTAGATGTCCCTCAGTCGAAGAATGGATAAAGAAACTGTGGTACATTTAAATCATGTAATACTACTCAGCTATTAAAAACAAGGAAATCCTGAAATTTGCAGGCAAATTGATGGAACTAGAAATGATCGTCCTGAGTGAGTTAACCCAGACCCGGAAAGACTCACATGGTATATACTCACTTATAACTGGACACTAGCTCAACAGTCCCCTGAAAGTCTACTTAGCAGGAGATTGGGATAGATATTGGGACTTCCTATTGGGACTCCAGGTGAGAGAGGTAAGGGAGAATGGGGAAACAGAAGGATCCAGAGGGTCCTAGAAACCTGTAAAAAGACCATTAAGGCTAGCAGATCTGGACCCACGGGGGTCTGCTCAAACTACTGTACCAACCAAGGACAATGCGTGCAGTAAACCTAGAACTCCTATCCAGACCTATCCAATGAACACCACAGTCTCCACAGCTGTGTGGAGAGCAGGGACTGACTCTGACACGAACTCTGGTGCCACTGATTTGACCACTTCCCCTTGGTAGGGAGGCCTGGTGGCACTCAGAGGAAGGATAAACAAACTACCAGGATGACACCTGATAGTCTGTGACCATATGGTCAGGGAGGAGGTCCCCTTCTGTCACAGACCTAGGGGAGGGGAATAGGGTGAAAGAAGGAGGGAGGGGGAACAGGAAGATACAAGTGAGGGGATGACAACTGAGATGTAATCTGAATAGATTACTTAAATTTAAAAGAATTTAAAAAAATAAAAAGAAATGATGTAAATACCAAACTCATGTATGAAATTCTAAAAAAAAAATTTTTTTAAACCTTAAACATGCAGATGTATTATGTTACAAATCATTAGGTCAGAAGTCTGGGTGGGCTCAACACTCTGCATTGCCCAAAGGCAGAATGAAGGTGTGGCAGCGCTGCTCTGAGCACCTGGGAGGAAAGCACTTGAGCCTCTTTTGGGCTCTTGGCAGAACTCCATGCTAGGAGCTGCACTTCCTGTCTCTCCAATGGCGGTTGGCTGGTGTGTTCTCCGCCTCTAGAAGCTGGCCACGATTCCTGCCTCATTGTCTTCTCCATCAAGAGAGCTGGCACTGAGAGGCGGGGGCAGTAGCAAATCCTTCTTGGGTTTATATTACCCTTGTCTTCCCATTTGCCTCTTCTTTTCTGTTGTAGAACGTTCGCCAGCATCCACGTCATTAGATTAGACCCGGGGTAATCTAGGATACTCTTCTTATTTTATAATCTGTTGTACATCTGTCCAGAGGCCCCAGGAATGACAGGTGTGGCACCTTGCTACCCCAGGACTGTAGTCCACTTCTTGGCACAAGTTAAGAAATATATCAAAAAAAAGAGAAATGTATCAAACTGGACATTGTTATTCTTACTTTAACTATCACTCATGGATCATTGCTAGGAAACAGGGCTGTAGTTTCCTTAGGAGGTACAGTACTGTAGGCTTAGTTCAAGGGTTTTTTTGTTATTATTGTTTTTCTGGATTTCTTTGTGATTAAAATTTGAATTTTATAGATCAAAATTCTGGATAACCTCACTTGAGTCCTGATTTCACTCCAGGTTGGAGAAAAAGACAGAATTTTCAGTCTCCTCTGGACCACAGAGTCATCCCCATGATGATCATCCCCACCCCATGATGGTCATCCCCACCCCATAATGATCATCCCCACCCCCATGATGGTCATCCCCACCCCATGATGGTCATCCCCACCCCATGATGGTCATCTGTTTTTGCAGGAGTCACATTTACTGAAAAATTGGGATGGATGGATGGATGGATGGATGGATAGATATTGAAGTAGTGGTGAGCTGAAAACAGCAATAAATATTTACACATAAATGAAAAAAAACTGTTTGGTAAGATGCTCTCCTGGGGGAAAGGGTCCATTGATCCATTTATCCTTTCCTTGTCAAGACTCATCATTCTAAGAGTTCTCTGTTTCTTCACAAATATTTCCCCCCCCCCCAAAAAAAGCAAGAGTCATGTCCCCAGTAGCACCTTCCATCATGGCCACCAAACGCTCTCCCTAAAGCTCGTTAGTTGACCTTGCAGCGCCGCAGTTCCGTGTCTGTTTTATCACACAACGTTGTGTCTGATATTTAAGAGGTTAAAAATGCTTTCTGATCATCCTTGCCACCGCCGCCTTCACCTCCTTGTTCTTCAGGCTGTAGATGAGGGGGTTCAGCATGAGGGTGATGAGACTGTACTGCAAGGAGAAGACCTTCTCCAGCGGGGAGCCTGAAGCCGGTAAGAGATAACTGATAAAGCCTGAGCCATAGAACAAGATGACAGTGGTGAGGTGGGACAAGCAGGTGGAGAAGGCCTTGCTCCTCCCAGTGCTGGACCTGATGCTCAAGACGGTGGAGACAATGCGGGCGTAGGAGCAAACGATCATAGCCAGGGTTCCGAAGAAATGCAGGACCGAGGAGCACAGCAGGAGTATGAAGTTGGTCGAGGTATCAGAGCAAGACAGACGGAAGACAGAAGACAGCTCACAGCTGAAGTGGGGGATGCTCTGGCCCTCGCAGAAATCTAAACTGGCAGCCAGAAGGATGTTGAGGAGAGCATCAGCAACGGCCAGACCCCAGGAGACCCACATCAGCCCCACACAGAGCTGGGTACTCATCACCTGGCTGTAGAGCAAAGGCGAGCCAATGGCGACGTAGCGGTCATAAGCCATTGCGGCAAGCAGGCAGGCCTCGGTGCCACCAGTGGCGAACACAAAGAAGGCCTGGGCCAAGCAGCTTTCAACGAAGATGGTTTTCTCCTCAGAAAGTATATTCTCCAGCATCTTGGGGGCCGTGACAGACGAGTGGCAGAGGTCTATGAAGGACAGCTGTCTCAGGAAGAAATACATCGGTGTGTGGAGCTGAGAATCAGCTGTG
Source organism: Acomys minous (assembly GCF_964271855.1). Taxonomy (NCBI): domain Eukaryota; kingdom Metazoa; phylum Chordata; class Mammalia; order Rodentia; family Muridae; genus Acomys; species Acomys minous. The sequence goes on along the minus strand of NC_140493.1, from coordinate 5,103,317 downwards.
ATCACAAGCAGCAGCAAGGAGTTTCCCAGCACAGTGAGGAGGTAAACCACAAGGAACAGAACAAATAGTAGAGGCTCAATGTACGGGTCGGTGGATAATCCAAGAAGAATGAACTCACGGACAGCGCTGTGGTTTCTCATCGTAGAGAATGTACGGGATGGTGGATAGTCCAAAAAGAACAAACTCAAGGACAACACTGTGCTTTCTCATGGCTGTAGGGAAAAAAACAAAACAAAAACAAAAGAAGAGCCATCATTAAAGACCTATAATGCCCCTTGGCTACCCCAGACCAAAATCTTGTTAGCCATAAACCTCGGCTCAGCTATTTATAAGTGAACTCCCTGGCCATTGCTATACCATTAATATTCTGAATTGACACGTTATCATTTATTAGGATGCCTTTTTTTTTTCATGGAGCTCGGTGTTTTCTCCCTGCTGAGAGTGATTCATATGAGAAATAGTTCTGACTAGAGGTAGAGGAAAAACCCCAAAGTGTGGGTTACCTTCTAGAGAAAGAGAGAGGGCAGCATCGAGATGCGAAGGCTTTAAGCAGAATCACGAACACAGTGTAGTCTACAAACAGGAGAAGAAAATGTCAAAAGTGCTGGACCAGGCACAGAAAGTCAATCTTTACTTCAGTGCATCCATTTCACTTTAAATGAGATCTTGGCTTGTGCATGTGTATATGTGTGTTAACATGTCCACTCACCTGCTGGAAAATTTTTTAAAAACACTGATAGTAATAAAATTAAGTATAAACCTGTAAGAATATAGCCAAATTCTTTGGTGTTTAGTATCATGCTATTACTTAATATTCAAATGTGTGCATATAATAGTGATTTTTTGTAATGGTAGTCTGGATTTCTTTCTTTTTTGGTTTTTCAAGACAGTGTTTCTCTGTGTAGCTTTGGCTGTCCTGGACTCGCTTTTTCCTGATTTTGAACTCACAGCGATTGGCCTACCTCCGCCTCCCTGAGCTCTGGGATTAAAGGCATATGCCACCTTGCCAGGCTGGCAGTGTAGATTTTCAATGCCCAGGAAGTAGGTGGACTTTTACAGGCAATTCTTTACAAGGGGTCATGAGACACTGATCCCCGTTTAAGACATGTTCCTGTTCTTGGGTAGCCTGCTTTCCTTCCTCTGAGTGCCACCAGGCCTCCTCATCCAGGGGACGTGGTCAAATATGGGGCACCAGAGTTTGTGTGAAAGTCAGTCCCCACTCTTCACTCAACTGTGGAGAATGTCCTGTCCATTGGCTAGATCTGGGTAGGGGTTCGAAGTTTACTGCACATATTGTCCTTGGCTGGTCCCATAGTTTGAGCAGGACCTCTGGGCCCAGATCTGCCCATCATAATGTTCTTCTTGTAGGTTTCTAGGACCCTCTGGATCCTTCTATTTCCCTATTCTCCCATGCTTCTCTCACCTAGAGTCCCAATAGAATGTCCTCCCCTCTGTTTCACTTCCTGGTAAATGAAGACTTTCATGGGACATATCCCTTGGGCTAGTGTCCAAGTGAGTATATACCATTTGACTCTTTATGCTTCTGGGTTAACTCACTCATTATGATCATTTCTAGTTTAATCCATTTGTCCATAAATTTTGGAAATTCCTTGTTTTTAATAGCTGAGTAGTATTCCATAGTGTGGAGGTCCCCCTCAGTCACAGTCATAGGGGAGGAGAGTAAGGGGAAAATGGGAGGGAGGGAGGAATGGGAGGATACAAGGGATGAGATAACAATTTAGATGTAATAGGAATAAATTATAAAATATATTAAAATGTATATGTAAAAAATAAAAAATATTTAATTAATAAAAAGGAAAACACTAGAGAAATGAAAAAGGAGGGGAAAAAAAGGACATGTTCCTGTTAGAAGCCCAGTCCAGCACCCACTTGTCTGATGCACACGCAGTCACCTTTCATGTACACAGCGTGTGTGGGCTTTGCCAGCCCCTCCTTGTGCCTGAACCATCTTCTCTCACTAGTGTGTGTTATGCCATGCCGACCCGATCGCCACACCTGAGTCACGAGAGAATTGTCCAATCATCTTCACCTTCTCTGTATTCTAGTTCAGCCTTAATTCTCCTAGCTCTTCTGTGAAGGCTGTCAGTGACCCCTTCTGTCACAGACAGAGCAGCTAAGCCCCCATGTTAGGGAGTGAAACAAAACCCAACCAGCCTGACTTCCTAGCAGGTGCATCCTGGGCTATGATACTCCAGTGAGAACAATCCCTTCAGGGAGGAAAACACCGAAGGCTCACGTTTATAGCACCGATAATATGAGCTGGTAGGTCAGAGACAGTATCTGGACACTTACTTGACTATTTTGAGGATGAGAGAGAAATCCATCCTCTTTTTCTCTCTAGACATGGTGCCCACCTCGCAGAGCAAAGCAACACAGAGGAGAACTCGGGCAAAGTTCACAGGGCAACAGAGACCTGCGCTACGTGATCTCAGAGCCAAGGAGTGCCAGAACTGCGTCTATCCACATCCTCCAAGCACAGCCCAACTGGCTGCAGAAATCCCGTGACCTATAGAGACAATTCCAGCCTTTATTATTTTTCTTTGCAGGAACCTAAACCTTATTAGTGTAATTCAGATGGCTTCACGTGAGTCTTCATGTCCAAACAGGAAAACTATTGCTATGTGAACACTGTAGCAAACACGAGGATTGCAGCCGAAGAAAGAATTCTAGTGTCACACGCCAGATTTACTAAAACTGCCAGGAAAGCAGAGGAGTGGGTGGAAGAAAGGAGGACTGTGTGGTGACAGTGACAGTGACAGAGTGCCAGCTTTACATTATGAACCCTGTCGAGAAATGGCCGGTATAATAAAAGTCAATGCTAGTCACTTCATTCTGTGGGTTCCTCCCTTGAAGTCATTTAGAGACTCCGGGGTGGAGGTGGGGGGTAGGGGGAGGCTTTTAAAAATAAAATAAAAATTCCATTTTGGCTGTTCATAATGCCTGAAATATCATCCACCATTGATTTTATGTGAGCTACACGACAAATCTAAAGCAATTATGGAATACAGCGTGAAAGGCTTTCTTTTAGACCCGAGCACTGCTGTAGGGGTGGGGGAGGGGCGGAGTTAATTAACTCTTGCCCAAGAGAAAAAGCTCCTTGAGAGCTGTTCATCTCAGAACTAAATAAGAGGCAGCATGCATCATAACTGGTCCTCGGTACTTTCGTTGATGGTAGAATAAGGTGAGAGCAGGGGTGGGGAGTCGGGGGAAGAGGATACGCCGATCCATAGAGCTAAAGTTTGAGCTTCTAGAGTCTGCAGTTCCTTGGCATAAGCAGGATGGAGAAAAGTGACAGAGGCCAAAGCTGAGCAGCAAACACTTTCTAAATGCGTCCCAATGCCTTCCTCCCTCTCCTCTGCAGTTAGACAGGTTGGGGTGTTGGCAAGGGAGGCGCCTTGCTTGGTTTTGGTTTACGTAGCATTTCTTTAAGCTGGTAGACGCCAACATTACATAAATTGGAATGCAGCAGGATCTCAGTAGATTTATGAGCCAACCACAGAGATCCCTGCTGTGCAATCAACTGGCAAAGATGAGCACAGGACTCCTGCACGGGAGGGAGAGCCGGCTGAGCGCACTGCGCAGCTGCTGAGGTCCTCTCGCAGAGCGCCCATTCCTGTGCGCCAGGGGGAACACCAACAGCAAAGTGCACTGCCTCACACCCAAAGTCACATCCCAGTGCTTAAGGTTCACCCTGACCCTGTAGACTACATAGTGAAGTCGCCCACAGCAAGAGGCAAAAGGAACAATGTCACGTCTATATGGGGACACTGTAAGAAAGCTGGCCAAGGAAAATGGCCTCCAGGGAAACCAACCTCCTTTCGACATTCACCTTGGACTGCTAGCTTCACCAGATATACAGTAGAATTTTCTGCTATTAAGACAATAACTGCGTAAGAGTTGCTTAAGATGAGACACCATCTTGAAGACAGTGTAGTGCTGCAATGCACTGTGGACAGTGTAGGCAATGAAGTACAGACAGCTTTGTGTGCCGTCTGTTAAAGAGTAACTCAAAGGCAGGCAAGATGTCTCAGACGGTAAAGGTCCTTGCCACCAAGCCTGATGAGCTGAGGTCCATCCCTGGGACCGTCCCCCTCCCCCAAGGTGTAAGAAGAGACCTGATTCCCGCATGCTATCCTCTGAGCCCCACACATCTGCTGTGGCCCATGTCAGCCCACACTCATAGGCAGGCACACAGAAATACCCAAGCATTAGGTAGCATTTGAGCTACAGGTAACTGCCTTAGGGTAGCAGTGGGGGCTGAGGTAATACAAGAGAGCATGTGTGAGATGAGCAGTTAAGCATTAAAGGTTGACTGTTCAAGGGTCATGGTCATCTTGCACTTTCAAATGATTCAACCAGGCAACTTCTCCATGTGAACTAGCACAGCGCTATGTAAAGGGAAAGATGAGTGCACATAGTAAGCAAAATAAAATGCTTGACTCAGGCTGAATTATATTAGAGTACAAATACATGCTTAAAGTATGCATGTGTGTTTAAAGTTATTCAGATTTTAAGGTGTCTTTAAGGGCTGAAGTGACGGTCAGCGTTTGCTTTGCAGAACTTGAGGACCTGAGCTTAGGGGCTGTGAGGGCATGCAGAGACAGAGACGGGCAGACCCTGGCGGTCACTGGCCGGCCAGCTGAGCTCATTTGCAGAGTTCCAGGCCAGGGAGAGCCACTTTCAAAAGTAAAGCCAAGAGGCTGGAGAGATAGATGGTTCAGTGGTTAAGAGCACTGGCTGCTCTTCCAGGGGACCTGGGGTTTGATTCCCAGGACTCACATGACAGTTCCCAAGTGTCTGTAATTCTGGTCCTAGGGATCCCATGTCCTCTATTGACTTCTGTGGGCACCAGGCACACACACGGTACATAGTCACCTGTGTGGGCTAAAAACTCACACACAAAAAAATAAAGTTTAAAAAGAGCAGAAACGAAAGAGGCACCTAATGAAAAACACCCAAGTTGTCCTTTGGCCCCTGTATTCACATACACAAGCATGTACACTCGAAGTTACCACATACCAGGCATGGTGGCACACACCTTTAATCCCAGCACTCAAGAGGCAGAGGCAGAGGATCTCTACAAGTTCCAGGCCAGCCTGATCTACAAAGCAAGTCCAGGACAGCTAAGGCTACACAGAGAAACCCTGTCTCAAAAGACAGACAGACAAAAAACAAAAACACAAAGTTACCTCGTATGTGATGTAAATTTCTGGTAAACTGTTTTGCTTGGTTTGCACACACTCCCTCACCAATGCATTCTCCAGATATATATTATATATTGAACTGTGTAACTTAAACAGCTGTTTCATATGCTCCTTTTTTGTTTTTGTTAAGTGACTGATATGAATCATTATCTCTGATGCAAAAGTATGCATAGAACTTACCGAGTCCACATAAAACATGGCAGACAGTAACCAAAACAAAAGTAACTGAGGAATCCGGTTCGTGTCCCTCTGGGTCCCTACAGTAGGAGAATGGGAAGGTGAAGATTTATTAGCATGAGGAAAAGCAGGAGTTAATTTTCTCTGTGCTGTGTTACCCACATAGCCCTAGCAGCGCTTAGATGTTCAGTGTGGTGAGGGCTCCGCCACTGACACTTGCAGTTCTCCGTGCCAATAAGGCTGTGCCCTGAGCCCTTCACTTTACACCTCTAATGCCACAATTGTCCAGCAGGCACAGAAATGGGAAACAGTCTCATATTACTGGACTGTTCAAAGCTACTGACAATTTTTAAACTAACAGGTTTTTTTTCCTTAGGTTTTACACACACATGGTTTCTGGTGCCTCAGAAGCTGAGGTGTTGGGCCCTTGGAACTGGAGGCACAGGCAGTTCTGAGTTGCTCAAAGAGTGCTGGGCTCCAAAATTGGTTCCTCTAAAAGAACAGTGCATGCTCTCAACCACTGAGCCAACACTGCAGCCCCAAGTTTCCCCACCTTTAGTGTTCAGTGCTGTGAGAATTTAACTGAATAATAAAAGAGGTTTAACAAGCTGTGTCCAGTTTGATTTAAATTATCAGTATACCAAAAGAGAAAGAAGAGAGTCTGTCTAAGAACTGTTAAGAACAGCTTTGATCCAAGAGAAGGGATTACTCCTGGAGATGTGTGTAGGAAAGCTAGGAACAGAGAAAGACAGATGAAAGGAATCTGAAATGAAACAACCATGTCTTAGGAAGCGACAAAGAGAGAGAAGGAAGGAGAAGATGGCTCAAGAAGCTAAGAGAAGAAACGTGAACATCTGGGCAGCCAAGGGCCACTAATTGGTATGCCCTGGCATGTGCCCTACAGCTCAAGCAGCAAGCGCACCTTACCTCAGGTGATTCCCATCCGAAATGCACATCCCTCGCTACTCAACTGCAGATGTGTATAGTGCTCAGTGCGGGGAGCTGGGTGAGACGTGTGCTTACAGCAGCTCCAGAGCTCCCCTAGACAGTTGAGGACACTTCCTTGATGTCTGTTTGGGAACCATCACAGTGCACTCAATTTGTGTGTTTTTTTTTTTTTGAACAAATTCTTTCGTGTTTCTTAAAACTGATCACACAATCTTTTGTCCACTTTGACACCTTCAGTGACTAAAAGTTTGCTGTTAGCATTATCTGAAGAAGGACCCCTCCAGTGTACCATCAGGAGGGCAGCCTGCCTTAGAGTCAGTGGGGCCAGAGGGTTGAGTTAGGGAGTCTAAGAGGCAGCTGACTCAATGCCAGGCATTCCCCAGGGTCATTGGCTTTGGCATCATTAATTAAACAGAACTTTTTTTTAGGGCAACAGGGGACTCTATTATGCATTCTCTTTGAAAACTCTGGATTAAAGCAATCGCCTTGAATGATTGGATGAGAAGTCTTGCTGTGCTGATGACAGCTCCCTGGAACAGAAAGACAGAAACCTGTCCCCTATGTAGGAAAATACCATTGACAAAATCCAAGGGGAACAAAGGAACCAACTGAGATTTACCGTAGAAGCTGAGACTATTGCGCTTACGTCCTGATCACTCTCCCATGTGTGTATGAAATAGATTTGTAAGAACAACTGTGTTGAGTAACCAAAGGGCCAAATGAGGAACAAGAGTAAACTTCTCATTGTTCCTCTGTTATAGAAGAAATTACAAAACAATCTTCCATTCAACCATTAAGTACTTTGCATCACAAAAAGATTTAGCAGATAAGCTCAAGGTACCTTTTATGAGTGTGGTCCATATCTATGAACAGTCTAGATTAAGTTTGTCCTTTAATTGCATATTTGAGTGATCTTTCCCATGCCTACAGGAAGTACTCAATGAACTCATTTTTATGCACTAAAAAAAATACTCATAGTAGATTCGTCATAAAGCCTTTGTCCTCTTGATAACTACTCAAGATAATTATAAATTACATCTGCTGTAGTGAGCTCTACACTGGGCATTTTATGCCTGCACGTGGACGTGTATGCACTTGGATATTCCTTTTGTGTTCCAGCCCTGTACCGTAATTACTTCATCGTTATCAGAGTATGTGCCTTATAGCCTGGTCTCATAAGTTGGATAACATACCTCTCAACGATATTGGTTTACTAGGTGTATATTTGACTGGTGTCAGGGTAAGATATCTATATGGTATTCATTCTCAAAGAAACTGTGCACATCTCTGGGGGTGGGGTGTAAGAGGAGGCTATATATTCTACCGTTACAGAACAAAACCACTTAAAAATGTGATCTCAGGATACTGGGGCAAAATAAATGAGTCACAGTAAGAATCCCATCTATATCCTTTCCATGGTAGTGAACTACCAGGGTTAGTGCAGGCACACAGTGACACCAATAGCCCCGGGACTTTCCAGTGAGACTGAGCATCCCTGACATTCCTTTCCACATATTGTATGTGGCCTTTTGTACCTGGCTTCTATCACTTACCATAATGTTTCATACTTGCAACATGAATCAAAACTTTACTCCTTTCATACAAAGTAGTGTTCCATTGTGATCATGTTATGATTTAAATATGAGATGCCCCAAAGCTTCATGAGTTGAATGCTAGTCCCCAGTTGTCGGTGCTATTTGGAAAAAAGTTCTGGAGATTTTAGATAGAGAAAATAGGTCACTGAGGCAAAATGTTCTTGAACGATACCGCCCTTCTTCTACCTAGACCCTGTGATATGACCAATCCTCTTGTTCCATGCCCTCCTCATCATGACACCCAAGCTCACAAGAGCCCAGAAACAATGGAACAAACCCTACAGGGGATAAAAACCTCAAAACCATGAGCCAAAATAAAGCTTTCCTCTTTTAGACTTATTTTGGTAAGATATGGATTTTTGTCACAGCAGTGAAGGGCTGGCTAGCACAATGGGTATGCCCACTGTTTATCTGCCCAGCAACTGAGATGCATTGGATTGTTTCTGGGTCTGGGGCGGTATGATATGGCTATTAGTATATGCACATTTTGTGTTGACATAAGTTTTATGTTTTGACTCTCTCTGGTGTACACCAGGAATACAATTCTAGTTCCAATAGTAACTCTGTAGCACATTCCTTTGGTGACTGTTGCTCTGACAGAGCACCCTGTCAAGACAACTGAGTATGTGGTTTCAGAGGGTTAGAGTCCATGATGGTGGAGCAAAGGCATGCCTGTAGGAACAGCTGAGAGTTCATGTCTTAATCTGCAAGCTGGAGGCGTAAGGTACACTGGGAATAGCACAGGACTTTGAAACCTTGATACCCACTCACTGTTAACCACACTTCCAACGTAATAGAGAGCAAACTGTCTCTGTCATTTTTTTTTTCTTCTTCTCATTTTGGAAGCTGCTAACCTGCACTTCTGGTTCGCTCAAGTAATTAAGTTTTCATTCCTTCTCAAGTCTCTGATGGGGTTGAAGACCAGATTAGTTTAAGTCTTAGAATTAACCTTAGCTGTTTAGGGGTCCAGATGTGTTTAGGTCTAGACAGAGGTTTTGAGTTGACAGAGATGAGATATGATAGATATTGATTCTCATTCCGAATTGTAGACTCACCAAGATAGGAGAGATGTTTTCTACAAGATTGCCAGATGCAATTAGCTAAAAACACCATGAATATAACACATTCATATGATCCCTGATTGTTTTGTGCTTCTTCACGCTGTATGTATTTTTTCTACTTACATGTAATAATATAAATGTATGTGCCAACAAAATGAAATGAAATCTTTTTTTTTTTTATAAAGCACACTGTTGGCTCTGTTTATTAACAATTAAACTTTATTATACAACCCAACTAGCATATACAAGAAGGAAAAAAAAGGTTAAAGGGACATAAGATTAAAACCTCCTGGAATCCGTTCGGCAGGACGGGTCCTTAGGTGTCTCAGTTCCACGAGCTGGTCCGGTCCCTTCCTCTCTCTCCGTGCTCTCCCCTCGCCTTCTCTCAACCTGTTGTTTTTCTCTCACCCTCTTCCCAGTCACATGCAAAGGGCGGTCTCCTCCTCCCTTCGAGGGTCAATTAGGAAAACAATAGCCACGGTGGGGTTCCCAGGTAGGCTTCCTGAATTCCAAGCCCAGGAAGGCTCCAAACAGTCTCTCACAAGGTATTTATGGTGTGCCCCAAGGGTAAAGCCCACCAAGACTGCTTCCACCTGTGACAAAGCTTAATCTTTCCCACAGCACACGTCCTCTAAGATCACGCCTCCTAATCCTTTCCAAAAAGGTCCACCAACCGGGCACTAAGCATTCAAACACACAGGCCTATGGGAGCCATTCTCATCCAAGCCACAACAGCCATTTTTAGAGGAAAACCCCAATAGTTCTATAATATGACTAATAATTTTCAATTTCCATTACGAGCATGGAAACTTTCTGATTTCTCCATAGACTACCTTAAAAATATTTAACTTATTCATGTGTGTGTGTGTGCACAGGCATAATGTGTGAGTGGGAACATGTGCAAAGGCAGGTATGTAAAGGTCAGAGGGCAACTTTAAGAAGCAACTCTCACCTTCTATTTTCACACAGTTCCAGGGATGCCACCAGGCTTGCGCCATAACCATCTTTACCATCTGGGTCCTCTTGTCAATCACTAATATCTTCTTAAACACTTTATTATCTATTTTTTTTACAAATATGCATTCCTTGTGTGCACACGCATGCAAGCGTGTGTGTGTGTGTGTGTGTGTGTGTGTGTGTGTGTGTGTGCTCATGTGGCTGGGTATATGTGGAGGGACACTGACACGTAGCAATTTTCTCTGAGCTGAAACATTCCATGCTGCTTGGAAACTTGCTATGGCACAGGGTGTCTAAGGGAGGTGAAACATTCTGTTCTGCATGGAAGGTCATTAAAGCTCAGGAAAAACAACCCAAAAGCTTTAGGAAGTCCCTGAAACTGACCATATACACTGGGCCTTCTCCCTCTCCAAGAATGTCCAAGAGATGATGCCTGGAAGAAGACCAGCCAGGCTTCCTAGAAGTTCAGACCAGCTAGGCTGCCTGGAAGAGGCAAAGGCCCTCTGTCGACTCCATCCTGTCGAGCTCCCTGCAAGTTATGCAGCTCCAGACTTGCAGAGTTTGTGAACTATCATATCACCCATGCTGATGTGGGCTTTGATGATGCAGCTATCTTTGAGTATTTCTGTTTCTGTAAGCAACCCATATTCCTATAAATTACTCCAATACAACACATTGCTTCACCAAGTTGGGCTCCAATGAGATCCTTACCTAGGTCTGACATGGGCTCCCTGTCTGGAGTGAATAGAAGTCTTTTAACGATCATCCTTGCAATAGTGTCAATCTACAGAGGGTGTATATATACACTTGTGTGCATGCATGTCAACAGAGGGTGTGCATATACATGCGTGTGCATGCGTGTAGAGTCCAGAGATTAATGGTAGGTATCTTCAAGTGTCTTTCCTGATCTGTCCCTACTTCTTTTTTTTTGAGACAGTCTCTCGCTAGACCTAGGGTTCATCAATTCACCTAGACTAGCTGTCCAGTGAGCTCCAGAGCTCCCCACCTTCTCCCAGCATGAGAGCTACACATGTGGGCCACCATGTACAGCTTTCACATGGGTTCTAAGGATCTGAGCCTAGATCTTCACATCTACATGGCAAGCATTATACTAATGGAGCCATCTCCTCATCACTTTAGGATGTATGTTTTTAATTTCTTCTTTGATCCATTGGTTATTCGACTGTGTATTGTTTAATCTCTGGGTATCTGAGAAATATTTAGTTTTCCTCTAGCTTCTTATTTATATTTTTTATATCACTGTGGCTAGAATTGAGATATTATATGACTTTAATCTTTTTAAGTTTATTAAAAACGTGTGGCCTAGCATCTACTTTGGGGAAAGTTCCAGATGTTTTTAAAAAAGAAAATAGTCCTACTGCTATTGGGCAGAATGTGCTACTCAGGTACAATTTTTATTATTCAATTTCTTTCTAGATTACCTGTCCATTGCTAGGAGCATCAACAGCCCATGCTGTTACTTATTACTATCCGTCTCTTGCTTCGGATCTGTTAATATTTGCAGTATTTATTTGGATCTCCCATTTGAGGTGCCTACCCATATTTATCGCTGTTACAACATCTTCATGAATTAACCTCTTCATTACAGCATGATTTTTTTATTGCTATTTTGGACTGATGTACATATGAGTGTACCCACCCCTTCTTTCTTGGCTTCCTTTTATTTGGAAATTTTTACTCCGTCCTTTCACTGTAGCCTGTCTGTCTATCTTCTAAAGTCAGTCATCTCAAGGCAGGACATGGTTGGATATTTCTGTTGGATGTTTTTAAAATTTTTATAAAGCACTTTTTATCTTTTGATTAAATGGGCTAAAGGAATTTTGGGTAAAGTCAAGATTTACTGCAGCCACTTTGTCGTTGTCCCTTCCTCTTGTTCCCCTTTGTAATTCAGTCTTTCATTGGAAGGAGTGCTCTTTTTTTTTGCCTTCTCTTCTATGAATATACAACACTTTTCTTCTTGCACAGCCTATATAGAAATATGATATTTATAACAACTTTTGACGCTGACAGCACCTTAATTTTCACTACATACAAATGTACTGCCCTTTTATTCCTTTCTCTCACATTTTCTTTTTAATCTTAAAATTTGTAATTTTTATAGTATATCATTAATATATTATCACAGCATCAGTTATTTTTTACCTTTGTCTTTTAACCCTTATACTAAAGTTATAAGTGGGTTTAAACATCAAAACTACAGTATTAGGATAACCTAATTTTACTGGTTGTTATCTTTGCCAGTGAATTTGTGTGTTGATAGATTGATGTTTAATTTTTCGGCTTAAAAACTCCCTCAGCGCCTCCCGGAAGGCTAGTCTAGTACAGATGAAGTCCCTCAGTTTTTGTTTCTGTGTGGGACCCTGTTTCCCTCATTTCTGACAGGCAGGATTTCTGGGTACAGCCCCTTGACTTGACATGTTCCCCTCACCACATGGATGTTGATTGTTCCGTTCCACTCTCAATTCTTCGTTTGCTCGGCAGGGACTCTGTTGACCTCCATCTGGAAGCCCCTTTGTACACGACGGGCTTCTTCTCTTGTTCCCCTCAACGTTATTGCTGCCTTTGAACTTTGAAAGGCTGATTATAATGTTTATTGGTGAGATGGTTAGGGTGAAGCTTCTTGGGGGCTTTTGAACTTCATGTACCTGAAGGTCCACATCTGCCCAGACTTCGGAAGATTGAAGCCGTTTTCATTAAGTAGACATTGTCCTCCTTTCTCACACTCTTTGTCTTCTATAATCCTACAGTGTGAACTCTCTAGAGGCTAGCCTGTAAACCCTGTGGTATCCGTGTGCTCCTGACACCGTATCTGAGCTCTGCCATGCCTTACCACCAAGGTGGACCAAGCCCTCTAAAACTTAAAACTACGTATTTCCTTAAGTCGCCTCTATTGGGCATCACATCACAGGGACGCAAAAGTAACTAATATGGACGATGAGTACCAAGTGGGCGGGGCTGTTGGTTGCCAATGAGTACCAAGTAGGTGCGGTTGTTGGTTGCCAATGAGTACCAAGTAGGCGGGGTTGTTGGTTGCCAATGAGTACCAAGTGGCCGGGGCTATTGCTGCAACCAAATCTCACCACACAGCTTTGGGCCTTTGGAACTGGTTTGCAGAAAGACGTTGGAAGAGTTTGGAGACGCAGACTAGAGAAGCCCCAGAATTCCGTAAGCAGAACTTAAAGGAATTCTGGTGGGAGCTCAGAAAAGCAGAATTCTAATAGGAATTCTGTCAATGGGGGCCAAATTCATGAGGTTTCATGTGGGATGAGGGACTTCTACTGGGAATTAGACTCGGGGACATTCGTGTTACATTTAGGCAAAGAATTTGCTTGTATTTTCCCATGTCCTGAAATTTTAAGTGAGGCTGAGTCAAAAGCAACAGCCTAATTAATACGATGGAGGACAACTTAAGATAGCGTAGCACTCAAGATATGGCACGGTTGCTTTTATGCCTGCTTACAGTGAGACTCGAGAGTGAATGGAAGAGCAGAAAGATGTGCAAATGTGCAAGGTGACCTCAGGAGGAGCTCGTTTGAAGTCGTAGACACACACAGAACCAGCTGGGTGTGGTGCTGCATACCTTTATTCGCTTAACTCAGGAGGTTGAAGCATGACCATCATGAGGCCATCCTGGGCTACATAGCACAAAGCCAGGCATGGTGGCGAAGGCCTTTAATCCCAGCGCTCGGGAGGCAGAGGCAGGCAGATCGCTGTGAGTTCGAGGCCAGCCTGGTCTACAAAGAGTCCAGGACAGCCAAGGCTACACAGAGAGACCCTGCTTTGAAAAACCAAAACTAAAAAACCTACAAACAAAGAGATCATAGTTGTGAGAGATTAGTGCTGTTAAAGTAGGGACCAGGTGCTTTTCACTGGGCCACTAGGAAAGATGTCTTGAAGACATTTGGGGAATTGATGATAAACCATCTGTTCCGGTCTCCAGTGTTAGAACCTTGAGAACAGAGTTTCTCTCTGGCGCCCTACTCACACAGACCTAGGGAACATTCTCGGGATCATCAGAGGCAAATCTCACTGTTGATTCAGGAGGCTACTGCTCAAGTCTGCTGCCGCACTTACATTTTATATGTAGTTCTGGCTTTTCAGGAATGCGCAACAATAGGGGATTGTGGGAGCTTCCACTGGGGCTTCTCGGGAAAGCCCGAGAGGCGAAGCGTTGAGGAACTTGATACCAGAATCAAGTTCCTCCCAGAGAGGGAGGCTGCCCGTGAGAAGGAGAGGCACGAAGCTGTGGCCAGGAAGTTTAACTTGCAGTGGAGTCCCCAGAATGTTGAAGAAGCCATCTGCCAAGAAAAACTGTAGACACTTAGCGGAGTCGGCCCAAGGATCATTCAGGATGCAAGCGGCAAGCCATAAGGAGTGATACTGCCAAGGCCTTTTGGAACTCGCGCGATACCTCTAGGTGCCCCAGATGCTGGGCATGGAGGTATAGACTGTAATGTTTGCTCTGATGAGAATGTCTTGATCTTGCGTTGGTTCCATTACTCTTTTTCTGTACCTCGGTCTCAGGGTTTTTGTTGCTGAGACAAAACACCAAAAAATGATTTGGGAAGGAAAGGGTTTATTTAGCTTACACTTTCATTCCACTGTTTGTTATTGAAGGAAGTCAAAAGAGGAATTCAAACAGGGTAGGCATCTGGAGGCAGAAACTGATGCCATGGAGGCTTGCTGCTTACTGGCTTGCTGCCCCGCAGTTTGCTCAGTCCGCTTTCTTACAGAACCCAGGACCACCAGCCCTGGAATGGCTCCACCCACAATGAGCTGGGCCCCTCCCCCATCAGTCACTAAGAAAATACCTTACAGGCCTGCTTACACACTAATCCTATATGGGTTCGTTTTCATAACTGAGGTTCCATCCTTTCCGGTGGCTCTTTTAATAATTTATTTATTTTATTTGCATTGGTGTTTTTGTCTACATGTATGTCCGTGAGAGAGTGTCAGATCCTCTGGAACTGGAGTTTGTGAGCTGCCAGGTGGGTGCTGGGAATGGAGCTCAGGACCTCTGGAAGGGTAGCCAGTGATCTTAACTACTAATCCATCTCTCTAGCCCCAAACATTTTACTTTTGGGGGAGAGAGTTCGAAACAGAGTTTCTCTGTGTAGCCGTGACAGTCTTGGAGCTCACTTTGTAGACCAGGCTAGCCTCAAACTCACAGCGATCCGCTGCCTCTGCCTCCCGACTGCTGGGATTAAAGGCGTGCGCCACCACGCCCAGCTCTCTCAAATTATTTTAGCTTGTGACAAGTTGACATAAAACTATCCAGCACAGCCCCCATTTCTTCCTTTTGATTGTGTGAAGTTAATTTTCCATGTAACTTGACTAGGTTTAGATTCATCTAAATGACATAATTCTGGGGCACTTATGTCATGGTATTCCCAAAGTTTATCTGTGGAGAAATTCAACCTAAATATAGGCGGAAACATCCCATAGTCTGAATTCACAGAATGAATAAAAGAGGAAGGAAGGGAAGGAGGGAGAAGGTGGAGGAGGGGAGGGGAGGAGAATGTAGGGAAGAGAAGTGTTAAGGTTATTTTTATAAAACACCTTTTGTTTCTCGGTTTCTCTCTTAACCTGGCTATCATACAAATAACATACTCTTTTATGTTTGTTTAATAATAAGCTTCACGGCACAATAACTGATCAGTTACGACTCTATTCTTATCCCTCTAAGTTAATTTGGCTTCCTCCCTGCTTACATCCCAGAGATATTTGCACGTTGTAGCTTTTCATGTTCCAGCTTTCTCTCTCCTAATGCCTCCTGGACCTCTCCAATGGCTGAATCCCCCACTTCTTCCTCTAACTCCTCCTCACCTGGCTGGCAGGGAGTCCAGCCCTATTCTCTCCTCTGCTTAGTAATTGGCTGTAAACTGCTTTATTGACACATCAAGGGACAATTGGGGAGCAGTGTTTACACAACATTGAGACAGGAGATTCATAGAGCCAGATATTAGGTGTACAGAAATCAGCATTTGAATTACATAATAACCTTACACCTGCAGGGAAGGGAAGGAGATGAGAGGGGAGGGGAGGGAATAGTATTCATCTTTCTGCTCCCCAGCTACAGACACGGATGCAACCATCAGTCTCACATTGCTATGCCATCCCATCATGACGAATGGCACCCCCAAACTGAGCCAGAGTAAATGTCTCTTTAAGTTGTTGTTGTCAGGTGTTTGGCAACAAGAAAAGCACCAAATACAGTTAATATAGAATATTTACCCAAGTAAATATGAAAAGTCAGGTAAATACTAAGATGTAGACTTATGCAGGGGGTTCCTGAATTGGTCTCTAGTGCCCGAGGAAATAGTGCTAACACTGACAAAAGGGTCCCATGAAATTAACAAGCTTCTGTACATCAAGGGAAACACTCGAGCAAAGAGACAGCCTACAGAATGGAAGAAAATCTTTGCTAGCTGCGCACCCGAGAAATCCATATCGAGTCTACAAACAACTCCAAAAACTTAATAAGTTAAACAATCCAATCAATAAGTAGGCCAATGAAATAAACAAACTAGTCTCAAGGGGTGGTGTACAAGTGACCAATTAACATATAAAAACGTTCAGTCTCACCAGTCGTCAGATAAGTGCAAATTAAAGCTACCCTGAGAGTCTGTGTGACCCCAGTCAGAGTGGTCATCGTTAAGGAAAGAAAGAAGCTGGTGAGGATGTGGACACAGGAGTCCCTCACACACTGCTGGCGAGGGTGTAAAGCAGTCTTGTCAGGAAAGAGGCTCCTCAGAAAACTAAAAGGACATCTACCATATGACTCAGCTGTTCCACTCCTGGGTATGTACCCAAGGAACCCCCCATCAACACATCACAGGGGTACCTCACACCGAAGCTTGTCATGGAGCCAGCAGAGGTGTCCACCAACAGAGGAGTGGCTTTAAAATATACTATGTGCATATAATGGAAGTTTTCAGACATGAAGAAAAAAAGTGGCTGCAACTAGTAAGAATCATATCATGAAAATTATTGAACCAGTCTAGGACAATGACCATATATGTGATTTCTGGATTTTATGCTGATATATAAGATCACGTATGTATATATGACACAAAAGCAGAAGCAAACTGTCTAGAGGGACAAAGAGGATGAGAGAAAAAAAAAAAGGAGAGTTGGGGTAAACACAAAGTGCTTAATATGCTTGTGTGGAACTGTATACTGTAAGCATCCACTAACGATCAAAAGTAGACAGACGCTGTTTCCTTCTTTTCTGTCTTCTGGAATTAAGTGTATATAGAGAGTACATATTCTCTCTTCAAGGACCAACAGAATTCACCAACAAGACCATCCATGAAATGTTTTTGCTGGATTCATTTTATGAAAGATGTTCTAATAATACAAACCGCTCTGTTTTCCTTTACTAAATTTAGATGCTTTGGTCCTTTCGAGGAATGTGGCTGCTTCATCTAAGTCACCAAACTAATAAGCATAAGGTTGTATATAGCGTGCTGGCTTTTTACCCCTGAAGGTCTGAAGTCCATGGTATGATTGTTATTTTAAGTTTGATGCTTTTTAAAAAAAAATAAATTTAAGATATGGCATCTCTCATCAAATAATCTGTGTACGTGGAGAAAAATGTCTTCCTCTGGTGTTGACTCAAGCTTTACGAATTAAACAGTTAAATGGATGGATCACACTGGTGCTATCTACCTCAACCGACTTTCTGCGGATGTCTGTAGTAACCAGCAACGACGATGTTTCAGTGTCCACCTACAGCTGTGACTTTGTGGTTTTTTTTACACGCCTATAGGGTTTTGTCTCGCTTATCTTTGAAGCTGTAACTTTAGATAGTACACATTTATATTTTTATGCCTTTTGGAGACAAGATTACATTATCATTGTCTAATTACCTTTCTTTCTGAAAGTCTTTATTCTGAAGGATACTTTGAAATATTAGCCCACATGAGCCACTCTTCTTTACTCTTCCAAGGCACATCTTACTACGTCATTTTCCTTTAGTGCATGATATTCTTAAATTTTGCTTTTTATAGAAAGTATACAGTGGGGATTTTTTTTTAGTTCAGTTTGATCATAGTGGCTTTAGTCTGCATTTAGTAGTTGTCTAGAGAGCTACTAAATGCATCTTTTAAATAATCTGATGTCATTTTGGTAAGTGTGTCACTAGAGTAGTATAAAAATCTTTTAACTCTGTTTTCCTACATGTGTCTCAGTTCTCCGTCCCTGTCCTCATGTGCATTTTTGTCACACATTGTCCTTATACAAAAATATTGATATGTACATGTTTCCCTTTAATCAGACTTTGAGGCACAAAATGTCTAAAGAATTCCTTTACCTTCAGTTCCTGCATCTCTGTAGTCTTCATCCGAGGTTCACGCCTCTATCACATTCCATCTAAGTAGGGAAATCAGTTCATTGTCTTGGTAGAGTTGGTCTTATGGCGCTAGGTCTTCTGTGTTTTGTTTGCTGAGAGAGTCTGAGCTCTGTTTTATTTGGGGAGGTTATTTTGTGAGCATCCCTTTTCAGCTGTTTGTTGAAGGAACATAAAGCTCCCCCTTTCATTGTCTTCTTCTTTCCACGGTTCTGATGAGAATTGTATCTACTGGGAGACTCTCTCTGCCTTTGTTTCTTCACATTTCTCAGAGGAGGAAGAAAAGGAAAGGAAACTGGCAACAGGGGTATGAAGGTCCCCCTGCCTACAGCCCCAAGGGCATTGCATTCTCTCATGCATCCACATTCAGCCTTTAGGGGTTGTTTTTGTTGTTTTGTTTTGTTTTGTTTTATAATGTGCTTATTTTTCCAGTCAGTTTAGATGGTTTTGGATGGCATCTGTCTTAGACAAGCCAGCCCTGTTGATGTCTTTATCTAGATTTTAAGTTAATTCTTTGCATTTTAGCCTGAGTTATCTTACTTGCTTAGAGTATGTATTAATTTGCCAAGTGTCCAGCCAGCTTCCAGGAGCAGTGATGGGAATAAAGAGCTGCCCATTTCAACGATCCCATGCTAACGCTGGATGCTCCCTCTCTATCATTTACTTACAATTTCTTCTTGTCTCAAATAAGCTTTGCTACTTATTTGATACCCTTGAGAAGTCATGCACATTTATTAAACTATGAAAATATCGTTCGAATTGTTTCTTAAGAGGTTCCCTCTTCAGATTTGATTTTCTTGATTCCTGTATCACATCTTTCTGTTGGAAGAACCCTAGGGCTTCTGAGAGCTGACTGACTTCCACAGAAACCCTGCTCCACACGCTCTTATGCACAGATGTCTCTGTAAGGGCTTCCTCTTTGGCAGTCTGATGCAGTCCAACAATAAACATGGGCTGCGGTTTATGTCACATATTCATATCTTTATTTCGATGGCCGTGATCTTGTTTTCAAAATTCATAAACATTTTTGTATTTTTTTCTCTTATTATGTTTTTTGTTTTCTTTAATAGCCAATCATTTTGTATACTGTATATGAAAGTTACTCTTTGTATATGAAAGTTACTCTTTATGCAATACTTTTAAATATCTTAATATACACTTGAAATACTTTTACAGTAACTCATTTTTTAATTAATTTATTCATATTACATCTAAATTGTTATCCCATCCCTTGTATCCTCCCATTCCTCCCTCCCTCCCGCTTTCACCCTATTCCCCTCCGCTATGACTGTGACTGAGGGGGACCTCCTCCCCCCATTTGATCATAGGGTATCAAGGCTCTTCTTGGTAGCCTGCTATCCCTCCTCTGAGTGCCACCAGGCCTCCCCATCCAGGGGACGTGGTCAAATATGGGGCACCAGAGTTTGTGTGAAAGTCAGTCCCCACTCTTCACTCAACTGTGGAGAATGTCCTGTCCATTGGCTAGATCTGGGTAAGGGTTCGATGTTTACTGCACATATTGTCCTTGGTTGGTACCATAGTTTGAGCAGAGCCCCTGGGCCCAGATCCTCCCATCATAATGTTCTTCTTGTAGGTTTCTAGGACCCTCTGGATCCTTCTATTTCCCCATTCTCCCATGCTTCTCTCACCTAGAGTCCCAATAGGATGTCCTTACATCTATCCCAATTTCCTGGTAAGTGAAGACTTTCATGGGACGAGGGCTTCCTCAAGACCCAGCTATTCCACTCCTTGGAGTATAGCCAGAAGATGCTCCAGCACACAACAGGAACATATGCTCAACCATGTTCATAGCAGCCTTATTCATAATAGCCAGAACTTGGAAACAGCCTAAGTGTCCCTCAGTAGAAGAATGGATAAAGAAACTGTGGCACATTTACACTATGGAATACTACTCAGCTATTAAAAACAAGGAAATCCCGAAATTTGTGGACAAATGGATGGAACTAGAAATTATCATAATGAGTGAGTTAACCCAGAAGCAGAAAGACCCAAATGGTATATACTCACTTATAATTGGATACAGTAACTCATAATGTGAATCTCTTATGAAGTTTTGCTTCTCTAATTAGGCACTTTCTTTGTTTTCCTCATGTGCTTTAGAATTATGACTCGTTGATTTGAATACTTTCTTTTTTTTCATGTTTCTGTTCCCTGGACTCATCTCTATCTGGCAACTTCTTTCTTTTTAGATTTATTTGTTTTATTATTTTATGTGTATCGAGTGTTTTGTCTGCATTGTGGATATGTACCAGGTGTGTGCCTGGTGCCCACAGAGGTTACAAGTGGGCATTGGATCCCCTTGGCACTAGAGTTATAGATGGTTGTGAGCCACGACATGGGTGCTAGGAATCAAATCTAGGTCCTCTGCAAGAACAGCAAGTGCACTTATCTGCCGTGCCAACTCACTTATCTGCCCTGCCAACTCTATAGTCCATCTACCTGGCAACGTTTTTCTCTTATGGCTTTCAATACTCTTTCTTTCTTCTCTATGTTTTGTGTTTTAAATATGATATCCTCTGGGGATTTTCTTTCTGGTCTTGTCTATTTGGTGTTCTGTGTGCTTTTTGTATTTGTATGGCTATGTCCTCCTTTAGTTTGGGGAGGTTTCCTTCTGTAATCTTGCTGAAAATCTGTCCTATGCCATTGACTTTGGACCCTTCTCATCTATGTCTATAATTGGCTTCTTTGGGTCTGTGGATTGAACCCTGGTGATCCTGTGCTTTACAGCTAATATCCACTTAGAAGTAAGGACATAGCATGTGTGTCTTTCTAAGTCTGGGTTGCCTCACTCGGGACGATCTTTTCTAGTTCCATCCATTTGCCTGCAAATTGGATGATGTCTTTGTTTTTATAACTGAATAGTAGTCCGTTTTATAAATATACCACATTTTCTATATTCATTCCTCTACCGAGGGACCACATCAGGAGACCCTAGCTTGGAAGTAAATCCTGGATCTTACAGCCAGGTACACCTGTGAGGTAATTTTATTAAGTAAATCATTTGGTGTGGGAAGATCCACTCTAAACCTAGATCTTTTTAAGTGCAATGACCCATCTTTAGTCAAGCCCACATCTTCTGGTGGCAACTGGTATGAAAAACATGGAAGGAGGACACTTTTGCTCTTTGCCTGTTGGCTTCCTCTGGCAAGTCCATTCCTTCCCTGGCATTAGAACTCACTTCTTCGAGACTCTGGCACATACTGAAGATGAAAACCAGCTGAGATATTCAGTCTCGTAGACTCAACAACTACTGGAATTTTGGACTTTCCATGGGTAGACAGCCAATGTTAAACTGGCTGGACCACAACCTGTAAGCCTCTCTAATGTACCCCATAATATGCACACTCACTCTTATCAGTTTTGTTCTAGAGAACACTGATGATGTATTGTCATAAAAAAGCAAAGAAAGATGGCTGGGCAAGGTGACACACACCTATAATCTCAGTACCCAGGGATCATTGTGAGCTCAAGAAAATAAATGAAGGCTAAAGAAGGTGCCTGCTGCTTTTGCAGAAGACCCGAACTCAGTTCCCAACATTCACACCAGGCCACTCACAAGCATCTTAAGTCTGGCTCCAGGATATCTGATGCCCTCTTCTGGTTTCCACAGGTACCCATGGGCACACAGACACACAAACACAGACACACACACACACACACACACACACACACACACACTAAGAAAATGGGTCTTCTAAAAAATAAACAACAAATTCCAGCAGGCATATTTGTTGTAAAGAGGAACCTTCAACACTACTGATGGGCTGTGAACTATACAACCTGCTATACAAGTCCGTGTAGAGGTTCCTCCAAATGCTAAAATTAAAATTATTATATGACCCAGCTATACCATTCCTGGTATTTAACCAAAGAACTCTATGTCCTAACATTGAGATATTTGCACATCCGTGCTTATTGCTGGATCCAGCCTAGATATCCATCAACAGATAGAGGAATGGTCCATGGGCACATTGAAAGCTTGTTCATCTATAAAGAAATGAAACTATTGCATCATCTGCAGGAAGATGGATGAAACTGGAATGTTATGGTGAGTGAAATTAATCAGACTCATGTTTGGGCTTTCTCACCAAAAAACTCTTAGCTATGATAAGCATTTTTTTGATAAAGTAGCAGGACATAAAAGTGCCACACAAAAATCAGTAGCCTTTCTGTATACCAACAATAAGCCCGCCAAGAAACCAATGTGTTCTCACATACACAGAGCCTGAATTTAAGTGTGTGCATGGTTGTTCGGTAGGTATGGTTGTAAAGGACAAAAAAACTAGAAACAGGGTCATGAAAATGGAAGAATGGATCTTAAAATAAAGAGGAGAAGGAGATCTTAAAAGAAGAGATCTAAAAAGGGAGGACAATAGATCTCATGGGATTTGGGGAATCATGAAGTTGGCCTGGCCCAGCTGCCTTGAGAGGTGTGCATCATAGGGTTTTTTCAGGTTGGGGCCCAGTGCTCCTTGGGCACAATGTCCCTTCCAGTTCCAAAAAGACCCTCAGGCAACGAAGCATTTAGGCCTCCTCCCTCCCTTCCTAACTTACTTCCCTTTTAAGCCAGCTTCTCGCCATGCATTCCACTCTGACTTAGACCTCTTGATCCTCTTGCCTCAGCCTGCCAAGAGTTGGAACTACAGGCGTGTACTATGATGTCCAGCTTTATATAGGTCTTAAGAATTGTTGTCGTTGTGGTAAAATACATGACTTTAAAATGTACTGGTCATGATTTTTAGTCAAGGAAGCATGAACACTTGACAGGACAATTGGTCTTGGACATTTACCCTGTGTACCCTGTGTAGCTTGCAAACGTCATTGTATCCCGGCAACTACAACTGTATTGATCCTGGAAACTGGCACTATATTCTGTTGCTGGTAAAGGTATTTTAAAAATCTGATTGCTCTCGGTAATATTGCCACAGCCTCAGCCTTGCTACGGACTCTGCAACTAGTTGGCCTGGTTTAATTCCTGGAGGTCATATCAAGTAACTCTGGCCCAGTAAAAGCGAAAGAGAGGGACTCCTCACTCGCTCAGCCCGTGGAGGCTCTTGCTGGCAAGCTCAACAGACAGTTTGAGTTTGGTCCCAGGAAACTCATGCAGTGGAAGGAGAGAACCGACTCTCCCAGGTGGTCCTCTGATCTCTGTGCATGCACACACAAACTAAATAAGTCAATACAGGTAAGGGTTGTCCTTTAAGAGAGCGAGCAGAAGGGACACTGTTGGGGGAGAGAGGGGAGAGCAATGGTGGGGAACAGACCAGAACCAAGTCTAATGAAATGCCACGAAGAATCATGTTACCATGTGTGCTAACTGGGAAAAAAATTAACAGGAAAAATATAAGCTAAGCTTTTAGTACTCTAATTAGAGTAAATGCAACAACTGAACAATGAACTCATGCCCTCCAATTTATTGTTCCTAAGAACTCACATGATCATGTCAATGAACTTATTTTTATTGAATGCATTCTTCTCTTGCGTGTCTCCTCTGTGATGGCTGTTACACAGCAGGGGAATAAACAAGTAATCCTTGATAGAAGCAGAAGAACGTTTGATAAAGTCTCCTCCCAGTTCTTAGCAAACTATGAGTAAAACAGAATTCTCCTGACAAGGTATTAATCCAAAAGCAAAGGAAAACCACCATCTACAATGCAGACCCATGAGCAGCTTTCCAATCAGTCCTAGGTACAAGAACACAATTTGCAAGGTCCTGGCCACTAAATTAACTTAAAAATGAGATATATAAAATTATAGAAAAAATATTGCTCTTCAAGATGAAATAATTAAATGTGCTTTGAAAGAATATCAATAATATCTATGAATAAGACACCACAACATCATACATATATACTGGAAATAATTAAGTGGTAAGTGTACTTGACACTTTACCACACAGCAAAAGATAGAAGGCATGCAGCAACACAGCCAACAAAGCCATGTGTGAGTTCACCAAGTGCAAATGCATATCAGCCTCGGGGACCTGTCTGGCCAGGACTGCATTGTTACTGAGCCCATGGGCTTGACCAGGGATGAGCAGGAGGAGAATGACATTTGTACAGCAGATGTGTTCAGGTAGTCGTGATTTGATACATGCGATGCAAACTCACCTTAAATATGTCCTCAGCTTCTCGAGTCACAGCTTCCACACTTAAAATACATTTATCGGACAATAAACAGAGTGAAACCTTTTCCTCAGGTTTCATCTCTGTGTACTGAGTTCACATCCTCCCCCCCCACCCCGCCCCCTCTCCCCTACCATCCCCTCTGCCCACACCTCCTCTCAAGTCCACCAACTCCCTCTCAAGTCCATGGCCTCTTTTTCTTTAGATATTATCATCACACAGATGACAGTGTAAAGACAGCTCGGTCCAGTCCGTTTGGTGGTGTGTTACTCACGTGTGTGTTTATGGCTTGACCCCTTGGTATCAGATAACCACGCAGAGGCCCATCCCTGGAGAATACTGACTCTCCCTCTTGGTAGTCATCAATTGCCTTTAGCTCTTCAGGTACCATTTTTGTATTCTTTAAACGGCAGGAAGGATACAAGAAAATCTCCTGGGTGGGGTTGTTTTCTGTTGTTATCTCTCCCCATTACCTCCTCCCCATCCCTCTCCCTCTCTGCCTTTACCTCCACATCCCCTCCTCCACTCCCCCAGCTACACCTCCCTCCCTCTCCCCTCTCTTTGTTTGTATATGTATGTTGTTTTCTTTTGTTTTGTTGGAATTTATGTTCTTTGCCGCCGAGGGATACAACATGCCAGGGAGTGGGAAGGTGACAGAGGACAGCTTGCAAATAAGTCAAAACCAAAGAAGGCACTCTGAGAAATATTTTTTTTACCACAGCGATTTAATCTATACCCCTCTCAGAATTCTTATCGTTAATCCCACAGTTGCCTTCCACAATCGGAGGTATGTTTGCTGAAATTCTGTTCTTTTCTTCTGGGTGTGTGACACGGGTTCTGCCCATCACTCGCTGGGTCATTGGCAGTCTTGTGATGTGATACTTTGACCCCATGGGGACTGAATGGCAAAGCTGTCTGTGTAGCCATGTGGATAACCTGGGAAATCATCTCTCATCATCAGCCCCCTCATGGGGAGCAAAGTTTGACCATTGAGCAAACCGGCCAAAGTAGGTGTGTTATCTGTAGTCTCTAGGAATGTGGCTGGGTCCCAAAAGCAATTTCAGATTTCCCAGCTGTCCCCGGATGTGTGTGTGTGTGTGTGTATGTGTGTGTGTGTGTGTGTGTGTGTGTGTGTGTTGTGATATCAATGCATCTTTAAAGTCCTTATTTTTTGAAAATGACAAAATCTATTCTCAACTTAAAATAATAGAAAATCATGATGAACATTAAAAATAAAATTCATTAATTGAGTCCAGGATCACAGGAGGGTTCATTATCAATATGGCAATGAGAACAGGTTTTGCTCCAAGTCAATGTGGCTCAAAATTCCAACCTCATCACTTGCCTCTCTGAGACAGTTTTTCCTTCTTTAGAGTAGGGATGGCTAACATGTTTACTCAATGCATTTTTGTTGTTGTTGTTGTAGCTCAGATGGGATGATTTATGTAATTGGTTTAACATGGTACAAGACACACTGTGAGGCTGCTGTGATGTACTCTGACTGAGTCTCACACTTGTCTATCTGGACTTTAAAGAATAAAATATTGGATAAAACCAGTGATCTTGATAGTGGGGAATCAGGCACATACCAGCAGAGCGTTGCTGGTGAAAGGCAGATCTCTGTGTTGCAGAATCTCTCCCCGAGTTTCAGATCCCTCAGAGAGTGAATGACCTACCATTGGCCCTGTGTTCATCTCTCTACCACCCACCAGACCGAAGGAGTAAACACCACTCAGGGTTGAGAGAAGACTCAGAGGCACCACAACAAATGGTCTCCCTGGAGCCACACTGAACAAGTGGAGTCTCGTTTCTGGAAGAATGCTGACAACAGACTGAAAACAACAGTGTCACCCGGACTGCATACAATGACTGACTACAGTACTATAGGAGAGTTGTTAGACCACAGGTTTATCTTACCCTCTGAGTACGGCCAAACTGGCATCATCCCAAAAAATAACTCCCCGCCTTTAAGAAAAGAGGTAAGCACTTGTGGAGACACAGTGTTCCATGCACCCTCCACATCCCAGCACTATGCATTCTCCACATCCCAGCATCAGCACCATGCATTCTCCACATCCCAGCATCAGCACCATGCATTCTCCACATCCCAGCATCAGCACCATGCATTCTCCACATCCCAGCATCAGCACCATGCATTCTCCACATCCCAGCATCAGCACCATGCATTCTCCACATCCCAGCATCAACATCATGCATTCTCCACATCCCAGCACCATGCATTCTCCACATCCCAGCATCAGCACCATGCATTCTCCACATCCCAGCACCATGCATTCTCCACATCCCAGCATCAGCACCGTGCAACCTCCACATCCCGGCACCATGCATTCTCCACATCCCAGCACCATGCATTCTCCACATCCCAGCATCAGCATCATGCATTCTCCACATCCCAGCATCAACATCATGCATTCTCCACATCCCAGCATCAGCACCATGCATTCTCCACATCCCAGCATCAGCATCATGCATTCTCCACATCCCAGCATCAGCACTATGCATTCTCCACATCCCAGCATCAGCACCATGCATTCTCCACATCCTGGCACCATGCATTCTCCACATCCCAGCATCAGCACCATGCATTCTCCACATCCCAGCACCATGCATTCTCCACATCCCAGCATCATGCATTCTCCACATCCCAGCATCAGCACCATGCATTCTCCACATCCCAGCACCATGCATTCTCCACATCCCAGCATCATGCATTCTCCACATCCCAGCATCAGCACCATGCATTCTCCACATCCCAGCACCATGCATTCTCCACATCCCAGCATCATGCATTCTCCACATCCCAGCATCAGCACCATGCATTCTCCACATCCCAGCACCATGCATTCTCCACATCCCAGCATCATGCATTCTCCACATCCCAGCATCAGCACCATGCATTCTCCACATCCCAGCATCAGCATCATGCATTCTCCACATCCCAGCACCATGCATTCTCCACATCCCAGCATCGTTCAAGAGAGTTCCGCCCACTTCCCCATCATCCTGGCTTTTAGGCCACTATTTGAGACACTCCAAATATCTTCGTAGCATCCTTCTCAGAGCTGCCTTCACCTCCTTGTTGTTCAGGCTGTAGATGAGGGGGTTCAGCATCGGGGTGATGACACTGTACTGCAAAGAAAAGACCAGCTCTTGAGTGGACCCCGAATTTGGCAGTAGATAGCGGAGCAACCCAGAGCCATAAAAGAAGCTCACTGCAGTGAGGTGGGACGAACAGGTAGAAAAGGCCTTGCTCCTCCCCGAGGCAGAGCTTATGCCCAGGATGGTGAGCAAGATACGGACGTAGGACAAGACTATCAGGAGGAAGTTCCCAAAGAAGTGGATGACGCTGGAGCAGAGGAGGGCAGTGAAGCTCGCAGACACGTCAGAGCAAGACAAAGGGTAGAGGGAGGGCAGCTCACAGCTGAAGTGGTGGATACTCTGAGCCT
Organism: Acomys minous; assembly: GCF_964271855.1. NCBI lineage: Eukaryota > Metazoa > Chordata > Mammalia > Rodentia > Muridae > Acomys > Acomys minous. The sequence goes on along the minus strand of NC_140493.1, from coordinate 5,075,370 downwards.
CGCAGAAGTCTAAATCCAAAGCGACAAGGATGTTGATGAGAGCATCCAGAAAAGCCAGGCCCCAGGAGCCCCACACCAGCCCTGCACACAGCTGTCTGTTCATCACTTGGCCGTAGAGCAGAGGGGAGCTGATGGCCACGTAGCGGTCATAGGCCATCACTGCCAGTAGGCAGGACTCGGTGCCTCCAGTGGCAAACACGAAGAAGACCTGAGCCAGGCAGCCCTCCACTGAGATGGTCTTCTTCACGGAGAGGAGATTCTCCAAGAGCTTGGGCACTGTGACAGATGAGTGGCAGAGGTCGAGGAAGGACAGTTGTCCCAGGAAGAAGTACATGGGAGTGTGGAGATGAGGATCAGTCTTGACCACCACCAGCAGGAGCAGGTTCCCCACGAGAGTCAGAAGATAAATCACCAGGAAAAGCACAAAGAGCAAGGCCTGGACCTGAGCATCACCGGGTAGCCCAAGGAGGATGAACTCGGGGACCGTGCTGTGGTTCCTCATCACCGGCAACATTTCTTTTGAAATGTGAGAAGTAGATTGGTGACACCCCTTCCTTTGCCTAATAAACATGTAAGTGCCTGGCCCCCTTTCCTAGTCAGGGTTTCACACTATTTAAAAATGCACGCTTAAAAATGATTAACTTGCCCAGGTCACTAGAGCAGAGCCTCAGAAGCTCTATAGATAGCTTTAAAGATGGGTATAGGTTTTGGGAGCACTGGCTGCTCTTCAGAGGACCCAGGTTCGATTCCCAGCACCCATGGGAATCTGTCTGCAACTCTAGTTCCAGGGGCTACAGCACACTCATATGGACCCTACATGCAGGTAAAACACCAACACAGACAAAACTAAAGTATATATATATATATATTAGAAAAAAGAAAAGAACTACAGACCAGAGTGGAACTCTTACAAGGAGATTTTCAGGTAGATGACTTGGAGACTGTGCTGCTCTGGAGTCAGAGCTCCTTCAGGTCACATGCACTGTGTTAGAGCCTTGTGACACTCACGGGATTAAAGCCATCGTTCTTTTCTAACCCGGCACTGCAGTGTCACTGTCTTCGGTGCTTCAGTTATTCAGACTCCGAGTCTCAGTTTTCAGTGGAAACCACTCTGAGAACATTGCCACTGTTTACGTGGCTGCTGTCACAATTAGGCACGGTGTGAGTGGCTCTTCTCCAAAAAAAGACCTTCCCCTCCAAAAAAGACCTGTCTGGAAAAAACAACATTTTCAGAAGGGGACACACAAAATATCTAGCTCTGTAAATGGCTCAGCGTTTCTCAGAATGCATTATCTCAAAATAAAAAATTGATGTGTTGATGAGCGGATGGACAGTATGCATAACTTGGGGCAGAACAGCCTGCAGCTTTACTACTCAGAGCGCTGGCCTGCTTAGGGACCAACAAGGGACTTTACATGGCATGCATTAGAACAGATGTGGCAAGGGCAGTGGGCAAACGTCTGTCAACTGGGAAGATGTGTACCCTGTTCTGTACTGCCACAAACCTCAGAGATACCTAGTGGGCAAATGGATAGCTGTACGCGTGGCTACTATCTGCACTTTGTATGTTTGGAATTCTTTGTGACTCACAGGTTTCCCTGTACCTATCACAGATGTCCTCACCTACCACACCCTCATACATACCTGCCGCTCCCTGCTCCTGCCCTCCTGGATTTGCAGATCACATCTCAGTTGTTGCACGTGTGAGAGAGAACAAGCTAAGACCTAACTGTTCTGGAAGACTGTGAGGAAACGTACTGGTTTTAGTCTGGGGCTAACGACAGAGCAAGTGCTGAAGACTTACCCAATTTTCTTTCCTCACCTCCAACTCATAGTTAATTTTCTTTAAAAGAGGAAGAGAAATTATCCTGAGGAATAAGCCAGACCTCTTACATAACAGAAACGTTGACTTCCCAAACCAGAGAGGAAGGTGCGACTGTTGGTGCAGGTGCCAAACTGCAGACAACAGGGCTAGGAGGCAGGGGGAGTGCCTGATCAGGACAGAGCTAGAATGCTGGACACTGGGGAAAGCCGGGACAGAGGGAAAGCATTACCGTGGCTCCGTCTTCTCCTTGTGCAGATGCGTCCCATTTTCCTAAAGTCTTTGGCACCTCTCTGAATGCAGGAGAAACTCAAAAGAGACCGTGAACAATCTCAGGGTCTGACATTGCCATTTCTAGTTAAGATCTTTTATGCATAAAGATGTGCACTCGCCCTTCAAATAAGCCTTTCTGAACTTTGACAGCATAAACGACCCCTTCACAGGTTTAACTACAAAGAGAAGGAAAGCCCTGAGACTTCAAATTCCTAATGAGTATCGCAGCAAAGTTTTCGCAACCCCTCTATAGCACAATTACACAGTCACCTCTCTGTCGCTGTTGATATACTGCTAAGGACGCCGACCTAACAAAGGAGGCCACTGTGTTAAGGTGGCCAATGCAACCGAGGAGCAATGACCTGAAAGCCCAGGGGACAGCTGAGTCTCTTGGTTGCTAGAATGTGCCTCCTGGGGTGGATTTGTGCTCTTTGGCTTAAAAGGGTTACTTAAGTGACTCCGCTGTGAATTCCCGTTGAGGTTAAGTGATTCGCTGCTTATTTTAAACCACCTCCCCAATGCTGTTCTTCTAGAGCTACTATGTATAATAACATATGTTATATATAACATGCTTGCTGTATAGTTGGTGATAATTTGCATTTGCCAACACACTTACTTATTTTACTCACCTGATCTGCATCCAGAATTGAAAAGCTCAGTAGCTAGACTTGAGCTCAGCTGATGACTTTGACACCAAGTAGGCGCAGCTGAAGAGGACCCTGGAGTTAGGGCAAAAGTGAACAACTTGTGTGAACATCTCCTTTCCTCACGAAAGCGTCTCTTCAAGGCTCTGTTTAGGGAGAGTCTTATGGCGATGTTTACCTCTACATTTTAAGTCTCTATATGACTCCGTCTTTATGGCTTTTACCATTTCACTTATACATACTTATGGGTTATCGTGTAGTGATCTCGTATGTGTGGTTGCACATGTGCACGATCTGTAACGCTCAATGGGCAGAGACTCCCAGTGCATCATTTTTTGTTTTAGACCCAGTTCTCATTATGTGGCCCTAGATGACCTGGGACTCACAGACTCCACTTGCCTCTGATGTTCAAATCCTGTGTGCTATCATGTCTGGCCTAATGGGTAACTTGAAAAATGTGTGTGTGTGTGTGTGTGTGTGTGTGTGTGTGTGTGTGTATGTATGTGTGTGTGTGTATGTGTGTGTGTGTGTGTATGTGTGTGTGTGTGTATGTGTGTGTGTTCAAAGATAGTGTGTATGTGTGTGTGTGTATGTGTGTGTGTGTATGTGTGTGTGTATGTGTGTGTGTGTGTATGTGTGTGTATGTGTGTGTGTGTATGTGTGTGTGTATGTGTGTGTATGTGTGTATGTGTGTGTGTATGTGTGTGTATGTGTGTATGTGTGTGTTTGTGTGTGTGTGTGTATGTGTGTGTGTGTGTGTGTGTTCAAAGATATCCTATCATTTTCTTACTTGACTGACATTGCTCTTGAGAAGTCATTTTAGTGGAGGAGTGGATGTAAGGGAGAGGAGAGAGGAGGGGAGAGGTAGGAGAGGGACTCTGAGGAGAGGAAAAAGGAAAAACTTTAGTCAGGAGTGAAGAATAAATTTAAAAATTTAAAAATAAGTCAGTTTGGTAGTTTTATTTTACTTTCTCTGAAGTTAATTATTTTATATTCTTTCACACACTTTTCAATATTTTCTGATTTGACTTCCAATAACTGTATTTGATGTGATCAAGTATGAACATTTTTATCTATTATATATCTGCTGTATTTGTTTCAGACTATTTTTTCAAAAATAAGCAATTCATGGGGTTCGGATATTTCTTTGTACCTCACATGTACTTTACAAAAGTCAAAAATGTAGCTTCTGTAGCAGGCAAGATGCCCTCCCAGGAGATGCCCACACCCCAATCTCTGAGGCCTATGGACACGCAGGAAAAGGACCTGCCATGGGGAAAGGGCTTTGCAGATGGCATTAAGGTTACAGACTGAGGGAGAGAAAATGGCATCTGCACACAGGCTCCAGGCAGCTGAGGGCAGCCAGAATTTGAAGTCCAGGAGAGCTGTTAGGATCCCTTTCCTCCCTCCTCTAGCCCAAGAGGAAACAGTCATCAGTGATGCTGAGCACTCCCCGTTGCTGCCCTCCCTCGGGCTGAGTCCTGTGCCGATGCTGCTCTGAAGAGCAGAAAGCCATCTATAACAATGGCCTTCCAAGAACCAAGCTTCTTCAAGATGCTCTGAAGGCACCAATGACCTTCTCTTACATCACGATCTCATCTCAGTGCGAGAACAAGAAATGGGTTTTATTTCTAAAGATAATGAAAGGCTGTGTGTAAACACTGATCCAGACCCAGAGCTAATGAGCATTTTAGACATCTTTACATAGAGAAATGGGCTCAGATGTAGGTCTTTCTTCTTCTTCTTTTTTCACCTGGGGGCACTTGGCCTTCAATCAAAAAAGGTGCCTCCTCAAGAAGAATGTCAGTAAGGTTTTCTGTTTTATAAAAGGAACAACAGACATAACTCAGGATGGCAAGGTGGACAGAATGCAAATATCAGTAGATACGTTATGAAATGTGAACTGGTAAGAATTCCATTTTCCTTACAGTACCTCTTCTGGCAATGAATTAACTTCTACATCAAACTGAGAACTTTCTAGAGTGCCCTTTGTATGCTTTGTGACATTGTAAAGACATTTCCTAGCATAACTTGTCATCACAGATGTTGACAGGCTCTCTAACAGGCCTGAGCATAGCAAGCATGGTGCTGGTAGATTTTGTCCACCTCACTGCTCTCTCCCTTGACAAACCATTAGATTACATTCCTAAAGATAGCTCCCAATGTCTATTTCCTTATCTGGCCACTGACTCATCCCTGAGACTAAAAACCAAGGTCCTGCCACCAAAATTTATTCTTTGGCTACACTGGCTGTCCTGTCCAACAGGACTTATCAATTCATCCTGGCACAGACTTCCCCCTTTTCTCATTAAAAACCACCCTTGCAGAGATACCTGCCACTACATTTGTCCAATCTAGAGGCAGCAGCACACGCCCTAGTTTGTCCCTCTGGGCTAATCTCCTTTGTGCTGAGAACTTGGTGTCTGGGTGTGTTCTGTACTGACTCCGAGGAGCTTCCCTACAGATGTTATGTGGGTTGTTCACAATAATGCCTACAGATGGAAATAGTTAATACCGTGTATTAGTTACTTTCCTGTTGCTGTAATAAACACCAATGCCAAAAGAAGTTTATAGAAGGGAGAACAGGACAGGAGACCACCATGGCATGATGTTGCAGGATATTTGATCACAGTGTGACCCCTGAGATTGTGTTGTTTGCTGGGAAAAACTGTTTCTAGTTGTTGTGAGGCTCAGCCCTAGCACACACCTTTAATCCAAGAGCCTTCTGCTTGAATATTGTAAACAGGATTAAATAAAGTTCAGACAACCAAAAAAAATAGATAAATAAATAAATAAAGTCAACCATAGGTCAAGAGGCAGGGCAAGCAGCCAGTTGGCAGAGAGCACACCATAGAGAGTGAGAGGAAGTCAGGAGGGTGGGTAGAAAAAAGCACAGGAAGTAGAAGGGAGGGACATTCAGTTTGAGGGTTTTTTGAGACAGCATGGGAGAGGAGCATTGCTTCTTTTGAGGTGTCAGCTGAGGAAGAGGAAGGTCAGCTGGGGGCTTTCTCTGTCTCTCTGAGCTAGCAGGCTTTCATCTGGCTCCCGGAGTCTTTATTGGTAAAAATCAAACCATTGATTTTTTTTTTTTTTTTTTTTTTTTTTTTTTTTGGCAACGACAGCATGGAAGCAGCAAGCAGAGGCTGAGAGTCCACATCTCAGCTGTGACTATGAAGCAGTGAGACTGCACAAGGCTTTTACTCTCAAACCCCGTCCCCAGTAACACATGTCATCCATCAAGGCTACACCACCTACTCCTCCCCACACAGTGCCGCCAACTAATGTCCAAGTGCTCAAATGGCTCGTGACTATGGGGGACATTTCTTATTCAACCCATAAATCAGTTGTTCCGGATACACTTACCAGTTTAAACTGCCGTGACATTCGCTTGACACTAAGGGATGATGTCTTGATGGTAAACAATGAAGAGTTTATGATTAGTTGGTGGGTGGTTGCAGCCACCATTTAAGTAGTGTCTAGCTCTAGACTATGGGTTTCTTGTGATAGCATTTTGATATACCAGCTGTTCAAAATTCACTTGAGGCCTGATCCACTGGGAACACATCCAGCAGAGGTGAGCTGCACACTGTCCTCTGACACCCATCACCCACCTTCCCAAGGAGGCCTGTGGGGTTGGGGGAGCAGGACACTCCAGCTTAGATTCCTCTCCACCAATTCCCTGCCTGCCTGGTCCACCTGGGCACAGGCAGCAGAGGTGAGCAGCAGGCTATTCCCTGAGTTCTATCATCAGGCTCGAGGCTCTGCCTGCCTCCCTAACTAGTGCTGCATCAGAAACATCCAGCTAATGCCAGGGACAACCAGAGGCTAAAGGCCAGCATAAGAACACAATAAACATAAGCCAGAGCAACATGGCATCATGAGAGCCCAGCTACGCTACTATTAAAAAAAAAAGCCTCAGTATCCTAACACAGCTGTATCACAAGAAGATGACCTGATATCCAATCTTAAAAAGATGATAGAGGCCTTTACAGAGGAAATAGATAAATCCCTTAAAGAAATACAGGACAATACAATCAAACAGGTGGAGAAAATTAATAAAACTGTTTATGACCTGGAAATGGAGAGTAAAGAAAACCCAAACTGAGACAATTCTAGAGGTGGGAAACCAAGGGAAGAGAACAGGAGCTACAGGCACAAGCAGCACTAGCAGAATACCAGAGATGGAAGACAGAGTCTCAGGAATAGACAATATGATTGAAGAAATCAATACATCAGTCAAAGAACATGTTAAATCTAAAAACTCCTTTATACAAAACATCCGGGACATCTGGGACACTATGAAAAGAACAAATCTATGAATAATAGGAATAGAAGAAGGAGGAAACTCCCAGGTCCAAGGCCCAGAAAATATTTTCAACAAAAAAATCATAGAAGAAAACTTCCCCAACCTAAAGAAAGGGATGCCTATATACTTATAAGAAGCCTACAGAACACCAAATAGATTGGACCAGAGAAGAAAATCCTCTTGGCACATAATAATCAAAACACTAAATGTACAGAACAAAGGGAGAATATTAAAAGCAGCAAGAGGAAAAGGCCAAGTAAGATATAAAGGCAAACCTATTAGAATTACAGCCAAGTTCCCAACAGAGATTTCAAAAGCCAATAGAACCTGGTAGATATATAGTAGACGCTAAGAGACCACAGCTACCAGCCAGACTACTATACCAAGCAAAACTTTTAATCTCCATAGATGGAGAAAACAAAATATTCCACTACAAAACCAAATTTAAATAATATTTACCCATTAATCCAGCCCTACAAAAGATACTAGAAGGAAAACTCCAACCCAATGAGAAAACATGGAAATTAATAATTCCACACCACACCAGCAAACAAAAAAGGATCTCTCTCTTTCTCGCTCTCTCTCTCTCTCTCTCTCTCTCTCTCTCTCTTTCTCTCTCTCTCTGTCTCTCTCTTGCTCTCTCTCTCTCTCTCTCTCTCTCTCTCTCTCTCTCTCTCTCTCTCTCTCCCTCCCTCCATCCCCCAACACCAACATAAAAATAACAAGAATGAACAACAATTGGTCATTAATATCTCTCAATATCAACGGACTCAATTCCTCAATAAAAAGACACAGGCTGACAGAATGGATTCTAAAACAGGATCCATCATTCTGCTGCATACAAGAAACACATCTCAGCAACAAAGACAGACATTACCTCAGAGTAATGGGGTGGAAAATGTCTTCCAAGCAAACAGACCCAACAATCAAGCTGGAGTAACCATTATAATATATGATAAAATAGGCTCTCAACCAAAATTAATTAAAAGAGATAGAAAGGACACTTCATACTCATCAAAGGAAAGAACCCACCAAGATGACATCTCCATTCTGAATATCTATGTCCCAAATGCAAAAGCATTCATATTAATAAAAGGAACATTACTAAAGCTTAAATCATACACTGAACCCCACACATTAATAGTGGGAGACTTTAACACTCCACTCTCACAAACGAACAAGTCATCCAGACAGAAACTAAACAGAGGAATAGTGAAACTAACTGACGTTATGAGTCAACTGAATCTAACATATCTACAGGATATTTCACCCAAACACAAAAGAATATACCTTCTTCTCACTTCCTTCATGAAACCTTCTCCAAAACTGACCATACAGTCAATAACAAAGCAAGCCTCAACAGACACAAGAAAATTGAAATAACTAACTCCTATGTCTCATCAGACTACCATGGATTAAACCTGGACTTCAACAACAGAAGCAACAGAAAACCTACGAACTCATGGAAACTGAACAACTCCCTACACAATGACCACTGGATCAGGGAAGAAACAAACAAATTAAAGACTTCCTAGAGTTCAGTGAAAATGAAGGCACAACATATCCAGGCTTACGGGACACCATGAAAGCAGTGCTAAGAGGAAAGTTCATAGCACTGAGCGCCTTCATAAAGAAACTGGAGAGATCCCGTACTAGCAACTTAATCACACATCTGGAAGCTCTAGAAGAAAAGGAAGCAGAAACACCCAAGAAGAGTAGACAGCAGGAAATGATCAAACTTGGGCCCGAAATCAATAAATTAGAAACAAAGAAAACAATACAAAGAACAAAACCAAGAGCTGGTTCTTTGAGAAAATCAACAAGATAGACATTCCCTTAACCAATCTAACTAAAAGACAGAGAGAGAGAGAGAGAGTATCCAAATTAAAATCAGAAATGAGAAAGGGGTCATAACAGCAGACACTGAAGAAATCCAAAGATTTATTTAGGTCTTACTTCAAAAACCTCACTCCACAAAATTGGAAAATCTGAATGAAATGGACAAATTTCTTGATAGATACCATTTACAAAAGTTTAATTGGGGGTAAGTAAACTATTTAAACAGAGCTGTTACCCCTAAAGAGATAGAAATAGTCACTAAAAGACTCCCAACTAGAAAAGAGCCCCAGAGCCAGATGGTTTCGGTGCAGAATTCTACCAGACTTTTAAAGAAGAGCTAGTAACAATATTCCTCAAACTATTCCACAAAATAGAAACAGAAGGAACATTACCAAACTCATTCCGTGAGGCCACAAGTCATCTTGATACCTAAACCACACAAAGACTCAACAAAGAAAGAGGATTTCAGACCTCTTTATGAACACTGATGCAAAAATGGTCAATAAAATACTTACAAGCCAAGTCCAAGAATGCATCCCAGAGATGCAGGGATGGCTCAACACACAAAATTCCATCAATGTAATCCATCATATAAACAAAAGGGAAAAAACCCACATGATCATCTCATTAGATGCTGAAAAAAAACCTTTGGCAAAATCCAACACCCCTTCACGTTAAAAGCCTTGGGGAGATCAGGGATATAAGGCGCGTACCTAAACCCAATAAAGCCGATGCCAACAGCAAGTTAAATGAAGAGAAACTTAAAGCAATTCCACTAAAATCAGGGGCAAGACAGGCTGCCCACTCTCTCCATATCTATTCAGTGCAGCACTTGAAGTCCTAGCGAGAGCAATAAGACAACTAAAGGAGATCAAGGGGTTACAAATTGGAAAAGAAGTCAAAGCTTCACTACTGGCAGATGATACGATAGTGTATATAAGTGACCCCAAAAATTCTACCAGAGAACCCCTACAGCTGATAAACACCTTCAGCAAAATGGCTGGATACAAAATTAACTAAAAAAAAAAAATCAGTAGCCCTCCTGTATACAAGCAACAAATGGGCTGAGAAATAAATCAGGGAACCAACGCCCTTCACAATAGCCACAAATAATGTAAACTTTGTTTTTCAAGACAGAACTTCTCTGTGCAGTCTTGCCTGTCCTAGACTCACTTTGTAGATCAGACTGGCCTCAACTCACAGAGATCCCCCTGCCTCTGCTTCTCCGAGTGCTGGGATTAAAGGCACATGTCACCACCCCCAGCTAATATAAAATATCTTGGTGTAACTCTAACCAAGCAAGTTAAAAACTTGTATGATAAGAACTTCAAGTCTCTGAAGAAATGAACAGAACACCGACAGCTCAGGCACTATGCTCAACAATTAATAAATGGGACCTCATGAAACTGAAAAGCTTCTGAAGGCAAAGGGCAATGTCAATAGGACAAAACAGCAGCCTACAGAATAGAAAAAGATCTTCACCAACCCTACATGCAACAGAAGGATGATATCCAAAATATATACAGAACTCAAGAAATTAAACATCAACAAACCAAATAACTCAATTAAAAAATGGGATACAGATCTAAACAGAATTCCCAACAGAGGAATCTCAAATGGCTGAGAAGCACTTAAAGAAATGTTCAATGTCCTTAGTCATCAGGGAAATGTAAATCAAAATGACTCTGGGATCCATTTTACACCCATTAGAATGGCTAAGATAAAAAAAAAAAAACTTAAGTGACAGCACATGCTGGTGAGGATGTGGAAAAAAGGGAACACTCCTCCATTGCTGTGGGAGTGCGACCTTGTACAAACCATTTTGGAAATCAGTCTATCACTTTCTCAGAAAATTGGAGGAAATGCTCCATCATACAAGGACATTTGCTCAATTATGTTCATAGCAGCTTTATTTTAATAACCAGAATCTGGAAACAACCTAGATGTCCCTCAACCGAAGAATGGATAAAGAGACTGTGGTATACTTACACAACGGAATACTATTCAGCTATTAAAAACAAGGGAATCTTGAAATTTGCAGGCAAATGGACGGAACTAGAAAAGATCATCCTGAGTGAGGCAACCCAGGCCCAGAAAGACATGTGTAGTATGTACTCACTTATAAATGAATATTAGCCATAAAGTATAGGATAACGATGCTACAATTCACAGACCCAAAGAAGCTAGGCAACAAGGAGGGCCCAAGGGAGGATGCTTGAATCTCACCCAGAAGGAGAAATAAAATAGACATCAGAAGTGGATGGAGGGAAGAAACGGGGGAGGGGGGGTGGGGGAGGGGCTGGGGAGAGGGGCTGGGGATCAAGTGTGGAGAGACGGGGTGGGGGACGGCTGGGAGAGAGAATGGAAATCTGTGGGGGGGCGCGTATCTCTGGGATCGGGGAGGCTCCTGGGAGTCTATGGGTGTGGTCCTAGCTAACTGAGACCCCAGTGGACCCCAACCCACCTATAAAACCTTCAACCCAAAGTTTCTCCTGCCTACAAGAAGGTAGGAATAAGGATGGAGCGGAGTTTGAAATTGAGTTTCTAGATACAGGCAGTTGACACAAAGGGACAAAGGAGAATGGAGAGCTGGGTTGCAGTGGGGTTTGGTGGAGTCCCTAGGGGGTGGAGGCAGGGAGAGGGGCGTGGCCTCGGCAAGTAGCGTGCTGCGGGGCAGGAAGGAGAGTGTGGAAGTAGTAGCGGAAGCGGAAGAGGAAGCAGAAGACCTGAAAGCAGGATAGCGGTCATCTGCCTGAGTCCAGGCCAGGTGTGGACTGGGCATCTGAGGCAGGAAGTGTTTCTAGGTGTGAGCAGCTGACACAGCGCTACCTTTCCTTTCATGTGCTCTTACTAGTCTCGTTTGCACGTATCACCCCACAGAACGTAAACTTCATAGGGATTCCACATGAGTCGCTATCAGTTAGACCTGCAATGCTAAGAACCATAGCTTGGAGGGAAAAAAAAAAGAGCCAGCTTTGTTGTAGTGGGCGGAGCCACTTGGGACCCAGGACCTCACACAAATAGAAGAAACTCAAATGTATATAGAACCAACAGCCACTTGACAGTGCGCATGGGTAGGAAGCTATCACGTCATTACGTAGCCAGTGCGAAGGCCGTAAGGATGGCCCCACCTCTTACCAGGACAGCCCTTTACCTACAGAAAGGAGAGCCAGGGAGGAAAAACATCTAAGTATCAGCTCTATAAACACACAATGGGCCTGTTTAGACTACAGCTGAGAGGACTTTGTTGAAATATGACGGATATAAACCGAAGAACACCTGTCTGGTGAGCCTGGCCACATGTAGATTGCGTGAAAGCATCAGCAAAGGCACCGTAAAAAGTCTACCCACAGAGTTTCCTTGTGTCTCTTTTTAATTCTTAATTCACTTTCTTTGCCTTTATTATTTTATTACTTTTCCTATCTTGAAGCAATTATTGATATGCTTTCTGTCACTATAAAATGCACTTTTTATATTAGATTGGTAACATTATATAATATATAGTTTTGCGGACCAAATTTATATTTATCCCTGTTACTTTGTGTGTCAACAGTTTATCCCTTTGTATTTACTGTGTGGTGGCCCGTTGTGCTGCGTAGTAGTTTCCTAGGGATTTGTATGCATGTGTTGTGTCTGGAAAATGTGGTTTCCGTAAAATTGTTCACCACCCGTGCCTCTTACAATCTTCCTGCCTCCTCTTCCACATCGATCTGTAGTGAGAATTTTATTTCCTTTAAAAACCCAGTTATGTCATGTGAATATGTTTTTGTTTTAATCCCAGGTGTGGGATATTGGGCCACCTCAGGTTGTCCACAGCCGCTAGCTATGAAGTGGTCTTCCGCAGGGGACAGAACACCAATTGTTATCCATTACCAACTGGTCAGCCCTGAACACATGCATAGGAGTAACATACACACATACATATGCATGCAGTAACAACGTGTGAAATAAGGCATGGTTAAAAGAGAGCGAGGAGGGACAGAGGGAAGGGCTTGGAGTGAGGAAAGGGGAGGGGAAGTGCTGAATTGTATTATAATTTCAAAAATAAAAAATGAATTGTTTAAATACAGTGTTGTGTAACCATTGTCACTTATTAATTAAAAATTGCAAAGTGAACGTTATACATGTGGCACAACAGGACAGTAAATAGCGGGCTCCTTCAGACCTAGTGCTAGGCCGTCACTGCCCCCTAGTGGCACACCTCTAGAATGACAAGTTTCCGTTACTTCAAGTTCCCTCTTCAAATCGGTTTTGACGAGGCGGTGTCATAGGAGCCACGGTTTAACACACAGGAAAAAAACTGTCAAAGATCTTAGAAGGGCAGAGACAAGACGGTCATGGCATTGAAGGAGATTTTGTCTCAGGTCCCTCAGACCAAGTCTGGACAGGAGGTTCTGCTCTCCACATAAAAATCAGTGTAGGTTTGTGTGTGTGTGTGTGTGTGTGTGTGTGTGTGTGTGTGTGTTATTGTCTCTCTGTGTGTAAGTTACCAGCCCCTTTATCACTCATTTTCCTTATTTACAGAACAGTCACAATCATAGTAAGCACCTCACTGAAGTTTACATTCAAACAACATTTTAAATTCTTCACCATGTGCCACATCTTCAATGTTTTCTTTGTCTTGTTTCACCCCATATCTATGAAGCACACAAAGCTCTCGGGCGCTACTGTTAACAGTTCACACTCACTAAATCGGGTGGAAAATCCCATAGATCATTCTGTGTCGCCCTGTGTACATAAGCAGGTGTGAGGCAGGTGGATGAAGACAAACCATTCAGGCAGAGCCTGTGGCTCAATGTGCAGTGCTAGGGATCGTAGGTGAGCGCTGGGGTCAGACAGGATTGGAGCGGAATCCCACCCACTTCTTCACCGTCTGTGTGACTCTGGGCAGCCTGTTTTCCTCCCGTGTTCCCTTGTCCAGAACACACCTCCTATTATTCCCTGCCATGGGTTAGCTGTGAGGGCTGAGAGGGGGCAGGCGTTTAGCATATGGGCTAACCTGTGCTATCATTTCCTTCTAAGTCACTGACAACTGAAAAGGGTAAACAGTGGGGATTGTTGATATTTGGTCTCTTTGGGAAGCAGAATAAATCATGTTCAAAGGACACATCAATCGTTAAAGACATCCGAACCTCGGACACATGGAACTGAGAAGTGTGCGTCTTAGGACCAAGGAAGGGATGTTGTCGTCATTAAAAGGACCAGTCTGCAAAGGGTCGTTAATGAGTGGCTAACGTCTTGGGTTTGATTGTATTTTTATAACCTGTGCTGTTTGCCTGATGTTTGTTTGTTTGTTTGTTTGTTTGTTTGTAGGCGTGTTTATTGTGGTCTAGGCACATAAGGAACATTCCACAGACTGAAATTAAATGGAATCTGATCAACATGGGGGGCACTTGAGGGGTGATCATTAAAGCTACATACTAGAACTCAGAGGAGAGGGCCTTGAGCTCGGTGCTAAACTCGTCCCAGTGAAAATCTGTACCTGGATCTAGTTGCTAGTATCTCACCCCATACATACTTGCACTGGGCAATACAAGACAAAAGGAAATAAACGTAGCATCAGAATTATCAGTACCATCTAAGAAGTCATCAGAAAGGCAAATTCTCAAACTCACTCCTGACCTACTAAAACCAAGAACTGCAAGGCTACAGCACAGCAAGCAGGGTTTGACCATGTCATCCAACACGTGGGTACTTCCTAAGGAGCTCCTAGGTAGTGCTGACACTGCTGGCCTGAGAGCCACTGTCATTGCACCACAGAAGCCAAACTTCCCCACTATCCGCCAGGGACTAAAAGGTACTTGGCTCATGTGAGGCTCTCTCTGGTGAAACAAGGAAGTCTGCCTTTGGGCTCTGAGATTATAACTCTTCCTGGCTCTGCATCTTCTGGCATTGACCCACCTTCCTGATTGGCACCCTCTGTAGCCACAGTGGCACTAACATTCTGTCCTGGAGAGAAAACAACTGTGGTCTCATTGAGCTTTATTAAGTAAAGGGCAGGATTTGGGGGAGTCGGGGCACGATTCTGTCCGGTGTCTTGGGGTCTTGTTACTGCCTCAGCAGTTTCTGCCTTTGCTAGTAGGTCTCAGGAAAGTTAATTTAAGGAGGCATGTGGCAGCGCCTCCCCAGTGTCTCTGCCCAGGAACAAGGAGAGTCTGTGTGTTCTCTCCTTCATCTAGAGACTTCCAAAGAAACTGGCCAGGTGCCCATGTTGTCTTCAGAGTCTGCTCATCAAAAGCTGCAGAAATGCAGATGGGGGGCAGGAGATGTCCCTGGGGCTTTGAGTGAGCCTCCACCTGGAAGGCTACGTCCAATTACCTGTGCAAACTGCCTTTAGCCTCACTCTGAAATTACACTGGAACTCGAGCTACAGGCCGGGCTCTTCTTTGATATAAGTGCTTGCCTGCTTCTGTTCTCCTGTACCCCCCCACCCACACCCACACCCACACCCATCTGCCCATCCCCCCTCCCCCACCCCACCCCAGTCCTGCCTCATGCAGGCATTCTCTGCAGGGCTCACCCAGACATAGTCACCAATGACTACAAAGCCGCTGGGGTGGGTTCCGGGTTACCATTGGCTCAATCCAGTGTTATGCAGCAGGAGTTTAGCAAAGCAACATTAACACCGACCTCCTGAGAGCCACTTGGTGTTATCTTGCCCCTGACACTCAACCTTCATCAAAGAAGCTTCTTGAAAAAAAGATGTTGATTAACACCGAGACCCACACCTGATAAATGTGCAGAGAATGAGCCACCTTGGAATGGGATGTCTTTATCACGTCTCTCCCCTCGAGGCTTAAGGATCTGTGTAACCTGGCTTTTGGGCTACTTTACTGAGTTCCTGTATCTACCACCCTTCACCCCAATCCCTTCCAGGCCCCCAACACTAGGTAAACAAGGAAAAAACAAGGGGAAAAGCCATGCACATTTCTTTAGACTACTTCCTGCTGATTAGAGTCGTTGAGTTCCTTGGGGCGAATTTGATCTTCCAGACAGGATGTCCAATTTTTCTCTTCATGCACAACCGCTTGACAAACCTAGACAAACCACAGCAGCGGGGGAGGGGGGGCAGGGAGCCTGGATGTGGCCAGGCTGTGTCCTGAGCATGAAGGAAAACAAACCCAAAGTTTGACATCTTCAAGGCTCATTCTGCTTATGGCAGAAATATATAAATAACCCAGTTGAGAGGCCTTGGCAGCAGCTCGGGAGATAAATATGCCTTGCCTGGAGCCCATGAGAAGTGGTTGGATACACATACCCTTGGGGGTCCAGCCAATAGGAAAAGCTAATGCAAGACAGAAAAGGAGGGTGGTGACGAGTGTGAGGCTTTGGGGCTGAGCTGTCAGAGGCACCATCTCATGTAGCCAGAGGGGATGGGTCTCTAGGCATGTGGGATTAAGCATTTTATTTTGTATAGAGTGGAAATATCCATTGGTTTGTGGCATATGCCTGGCAATAAGGGATAAAAGTCTATATGACGTGGGAAGATAGAGAAGGAAACTGAGGTTAAAAAAAAAAAAAAGGAGGGCTACCATGAAAGAAATGGTCCTGGTGTTCTTGGTGGTAGACTCTGTCTCTTCTGGACAGGAACCCTATAATCATGGGGGTGATCAGATGTCCAAACTTGTCTCAGGGGTGTCTGTCCTGCCATTCTGTCACAGGCTAAATGCACTTTGACTCTACTTCAGATTCCAGACGCAGCATCTTGCACTCTGCTGAGGCATCACTAAATCATTTCCACCATCACCTAGACAGACTACAGGCGTTGGGGTGTTCTTCTACCTCAGGCCCTGTATCCCGAACACACGCCAGAGCTCCTGCTTTGCTGGGAACACTACACGCTGAGTCAGTGCTTCCCCTAAGGGTCTGGTCACAGACACAGCAAGACCTTGGTCCTGATGCTTCCTACAATTTTAGGCACATTAGCTATGGATTCACTACCACTCACCAATGTGTGTGTGTGTGTGTGTGTGTGTGTGTGTGTGTGTGTGTGTGTGTGGCGGGGGGTGGGGGAGGAGGTTTCCAAGTCAAAATCTTTTGGAATTGAAGAAATCTTGAAGTCAGATTTTTTTAGGCCCTCTTTTGAAACTCAAAACAGATGGTAGTCTACGTTGGGGCTCACTCTAAGGATCAATGGATGTCTTATAAAAATTAATAGAGAAAAACAAAGAAGCCAAAGTCTCCAGAAATTAAACTTAAAATTTTTATATTATCTCTTCATTTGTACCATTATCATGTGGACATAAGAGAGCCTGAGGTGAGTCTATGACGTCATAGCTGAAGTCACAAACTGTTGAGAGGGAAAGGTGAGCAGCAGGGGTCTTCTGTGATATGGGGCTGAAAAAGGAGAAAGCTTAAGCCGGAGCGGCGAGGGCATGGGGAGGTAAGTTTCTGGGCTGAGAACCCGGAGCGGCGAGGGCATGGGGAGGTAAGTTTCTGGGCTGAGAACCTGGTTGCTGATGGCTTGGAAGGTGAGGAGGAATCTCGGGGGAGAAGCAGAATGGATCCCCATCAAAGGAAGGATTTCTCCTCATCTGGATTGCCGCTCTGTCCTTGCAGAACCATGTGTATTGACTACGGGTTTTCCTTCCCCTTTTCAAAGCACTTGAAGGCTAGCGCTGAGGGACCTCCACCCGGGTTTCCACCCTTCGGAGCTGACTAATTTGGAGTTCACTATACACCCTTCCTATTCTTGCCTTAGATCCCAACTCAGCTCACAGAGCCTCTGGCCAACCCTTCCTACAAGCTTAAATATGATTTCTTCAGGTAATGAAGGAGAGCTTTCCTGGAACAAATGTCTCCTTCCTCTCACCTTTATCTTTCTTTATCCATAGTGTACACACACACACACACACACACACACACACACACACACACACACACACACCACTCTGACCCACTCAAAACAAGGACATTTCCTGAACTGTGTAACACAGCTTCCTATGCAGAGAACAAGTGCTTTCTTCATCCCATACATCTAAGAGTCTCCTCTGATTTATTTTAGGGCATGAAACTATCTCCATCTTCAGCTCCGAGCCCCAGCCATACCAACATAGGCAAGAATGACATCTGAGCAGCAAAGGTAGTGGCGCCACCAATGACCCGAGAGGGCCCCCTGGTCAGATTTATCTATGGGACAAGTGGCTCCACTGTTTCCCAACTCCATCTGGCTGCACCTGGGGGGTAGGGAGGGGGTAAATGGGGATTTTTTGTGTTCCCTTTACCTCCTTGGTAAAAAGGGGCAACAGTCTTTGCATTCTACCCAAGAGGGTGGGCTTGTTCTCCTGAGGGATGGCTGGCTACTTCGCCCTTAGAACATTTAGTCATCCCGGGGCCAGCATTCTCTAAAGCCTTTGTGTGCTCTGTGGTGTGACGCAAAGCCAGGTGTTCAAAACCACGCTGCCCTCAGACTAAGAGAGTCAAAGCAAAACAGAAAGACAATTCTGTTAAGTAAAAGATGCTAAGCACAAGACCCAGACAAGGGTAGCTAAAATGAGAAGAGAAGAGTTTGCTGTCAGGAAAGCTGCAGAAAGAACTGGAACTTGGCTTAAGTCCCTTGAAGCGTGTGACAAATGTTTCAAAATAAGACTTTATTTGAATTAGGGGGGTGAGGAAGAGAGGGGGGCCTCTCATGGGTTTGCACTGCCTGTCCTAAGTACTCTGGGTGGTTCAATTTGCCCAAGGCCTGAGACAGAAGCTGAATCTCAGTAAATTGGAAGAGTTGTCTGCCACACAACTGCTGACCCCGAGAGGACAATGCTGAGCCTCTTATGGCTCTATATGAACAGCACACAAGCCACGCCACAGGCTTGAGTTCTCTGCTGAAGAACAGGTTTTTTGGTTTGGGTTTTGGTTTTGGTTTGTTTGTTTGTTGTTTGTTTGTTTTTCTGCAGCAGAAGTGGACAAGGTGCCAAAAATAAATAAATAAATAAATAAATAAATAAATAAATAAATAACACAAATCACAATAATATTTTGAATGACCATAACCGTTGCAAAGGCTTTCCTATTTCTGTGTTTGTTTGTTTGTTTGTTTGTTTGTTTGTCTTCTGTTTCTAATTCTCCAAGCCCCCCAGAACTGCAGTACTACATGTTCAGTCCTCTCTGAAGTAGAGACCTTCCAGGGCTTAGCATCCTTTGGGAATCCTTTGCTATCCTCCATGTTCCCAGACTTCTTGAGATTACAGGCATGTGTGTTTTCCCTCGGAAGGGCAACTTTCTGATGACAAGAACAGCTCAAGCAGGATCCCAGACGAAGCATCAGGGTCCTTAGGTCCTTAGACATGTTTTTCCCTCCATCACTGCCCCATCTCTTTTGAAACCCTATCTGAGGGACTCTATCCAGAGGGGCCGGAAACAGGTCAAGGAGGCAATGGCCTGACGGTGCTTCTTCCAGAGCATTTCCCTTGGTTTCCTTTCCGGTGTCACCCCTACACAAATCCACACGTGGCCCGGAGATCTGCACTGAGTTCATTCGGGAGCCAATAGAACAGTGGATAACAGATTGCCCATGCTTCAACCATCTTCATTCCTCTCTCTGCTATCCGTGGCCTACTCCACTCTCAGCCACTTGGACCATAGATATGCTATTGGATTTTTGCCTATAGCTCACTTTATCTTGACTCTGTGCCCCTGACTTTAAAAAGTCTATGTACTATAGCACCCACTTCCCCTCGTATTTTCTTTCTTCGGAACTGCATTTCCTAATAAATGACACTTAAGGAAAACAGAAATAAGACCTTCGGTTCTGCTGCCCAAGAAGAACAAAGTCAAGTCTCCCTCAGAACTCCATCAATCCCAACCGCACTGGAAGTCATGACGGAAAAGTGGGATGCATTTGGGGACACAAAGACAGCAGTTTTTGTTGCTGTTGTTGTTGTTGTTGTTGTTTTTACTCGCATGCACTCCCTCAAAGGAGACCTAGGCAGCTCAAAGACAAGAGTCAGAAGTAGCTATGAAGGGTAGGGGAATAGTGAGGAGCCACCTTCACCTCTGCTGCTCTGTGGAGTTCCCAAAGTTCTACAGAATTGCCAAGATACCGAGAAGATGGAGTTAGGAGTTTGCAGGGTGGGTTTATGAAATGTAGGATTGTTGGAGGACCCTGCTGCTTGAGGTTGCAGTCCTCCTGGTCTGGATAGCCTTTCTGAGCTCGCTTGGCATTAGATGGAGGCCTCCCTCTCCCCAGCAAGGCCTCCTGCTCTCTGCCTGACCTCATCTGGAGAGTGTCTTTGGGAATAGAAGCTTCTAATTGTATCTGATATATGAACTTTGGCACGGTTCCCTGCTAACACTGCCCTACTTGAGCCTATAGGATTAATTAGGTACTGTGTTCCCGTTCATATGATAGGAGCGTGCTGCCAAAGCAAATAAAAGCAATCCCTGGAGTCCCTAGCCTTAACCAGTTGTGCACACCGATCCTGGGAGCCCCGACGCACTCACCAAAGACCATACAGCCTTTGGTTACCCAGAATACAGTTGATCTATCTCACTGAAGTGATCCCGAGGTCATTCCACCGTACTTGTGGGCCGTCCAAATCCCAGTTCATCCCTTCTGCTCCCTTGCTCTTGAGGACCGGGGGCCGATGGCCCCCAGGAATGAGGAAGAGCCACACGGAATAATGACTATTTCTAAAATTTAAGAATTCTCACTAGTGCAATGGAACTGAGAGAAGCCATTGGGTTATCTTTCCTGTTTTTAAACACATTTCTTTCTTTTCAGCACATCCACTGAACAGACGATAAAACCACAGGTAGGTAAGAGAGCCGTGGGCGTTGGTTTTCTGGGGGCACTCCTGGAGAAGAGGGAGCTGTAATCATGAGGCACAAAAGTTGTGTGGTAAATGTTGTGTCTTTGTGGCACACGGGCTTTGTGGTTTGGGTCTTTGAGAGGCTGGTAGGTCAACTGATAACAAAGTCAAGTCACAGTTCCAATGCCATTTCTATATCTGATGGCTCCAAGGTGGGCCGTTGGATATTGATAAGGCTCTGAGATTCCTGGGAAAAAATAGAACACCTTTTTATAATCTCACCTCAGTTTCAAGAAATATCTTTTACTCCATCACTTGCGTGTATGTCAGGTCAGATTGCTGGAGAGTTGGGATGATGTGGCCAAGATGTGTTTATTTCAGCAGGAAAGGGAGCTGAAGATCACTGAAACCCTGTGGGACCAGGTAAGGACACGACAGTGGTGCTTTTGACAACACTGTGGCATGTGGGGAAAGAGAGGGGAAGCTAAGTTCTCTTCTTTTAAGCAGATTAAAGATGAGAAGCCACCTTGTGCCCTCATGCCTTTTTCTATCACTCTTTCAGCCCCATACCTGCACATCTTTGTGCGGCTTCCAGCTCCCACCATTCTGGCCCTGCCAAGAGTCCCTTCTGTCCGTGTTGTTTTCACAACTGTTGAAGCCCCCCGAGGGCTGAGCAACTGTCACAGTCTTGTAAGCACAGGTTTGGCCTCTCCCACGGGCTCAATGCCATGCACGGTAAACGCTGAGTAACTGCACTCCCAAGCCAGCTTAGACTAATTATTTAGACGTTATTGACTACCTCCATCTGCAAGAATTTAAATGAAAACTCAAGGTGGAGGAGAACAGTGCACATGAGCCCCAGTTTTGTGTTCTGTCCCGGCAGCACCCCCTGTAATAGGCAGATGGAACCCCGCGGAAAAGAACCTCCAAAGTAAGTGCCTTAGAGTAAGGGTTTGGATGCAAACTGGATGAGAGCCATCTGTCTCCAGGACCACGGGTAGAGAAGACACCAGCTAGCAGAGTTACCTACAACACAATGTTTGAGTCCCACCATGGGGATATTGATGGAAGTCAGTGTAGCTTTAATTTCCCTGGAGGCCAAAAATGTTAACATTGTTTAAATTGTTTACTGCCTATTTTGTTCCTTATTTTGAGAGGTGTCTGTTCAGTTTATTAACCAATTACTGGCTGGAAATTTTAGGAGGGTGTGGGTTTTGGTTTTTTGTTTGGTTGGTTTGTTTTGTTTTGTTTTGTTTTTTGCACTTCTTTCTATAGACGTTAGCGCCCTCTGATGTCTAGTTGGCAAAGACTCCTCCCCAACCTCCTGACTCTGTTGCTATCTCTTCACTCTGGAGATCTTTTCCTTTGCTGTGACGATTTTGATTTATGTCAGTTCTTGGAGTTATTTTCTGTGTTGCTGAATTCCTTTCAGACGGTGTTTGCCTTTGTCTATGTAATTATTTTGTTTTGAGATAGGCATGCAGCACAGGCTATTCTCAAACCAATAACTTCTCGTTAGTGACACTAAAAGCCAGGAAAATGTGGAATGATACATTTAAAGTCCTGAAAGTAAATCACTGCTAACCGGTTGGGCATGGTGGCGCATACCTTTTATCCCATCACTCGGGAGGTAGAGGCAGGCGGATCGCCGTGAGTTCAAGCCCAGCCTGGTCTACCAAGCAAATCCAGGACAGCCAGGGCTAACACAGAGAAACCCTGTCTTGAAAAACAAACAAACAAAAACCCTGCTCACCAAGATCATTAGATACACAATGCTATGCTATCTTTTGAAATTAACAGAGAAATAAGAACAGATCATGACTCTTTATATTCGTATTCAACCCATTTATATAAAATATGATTTTTTTTGGGTCCTTTCGCGACATTATCTCTCAATTATACAGTTCTTGATGCCCTGAAACTCTCTATGAAGACCAGGCTGGCCTCAAACTCACAGAGATCCACCTGCCTGAGCCTCCTAAGTGCTTGGATTAAAGGCATGTGCCACCACCACCAGCTTACATTAAAAAAATAATAATTGAAGCTATCTTACACAAGGGATAATTCTCCCAGAGGCCATAAGATATTAGATAGAAACCCAAGGCCAGGTGTGTTGTTGGTTAGAGGTGTCCCAGGAGTTCCCCCCCCCCCAAAAAAAACAATAAAAAGCATTGCCATTGCTCTCGATTGCCCACCAGAACCTGATGGTAAAACCCTACTGTTGCAGGCCACATACTTTGGCCACGTGACATGGGGATGTCAAGTTGGTGCTGGCCAGGACACTTCCAGGCTGGCTGGCTTTCATCATACTGTAAAGTGCCACACAGGCTGAGAGGAGGAAAGCCAACAGCGAGCCCTGTAAGCTACAAAACAACCAATGTGGCAAGAGGTGCCTATGGGTGCAGCAGTGGTAAGGCCTAGCCGTCTTTCCATCTGGGCGTCATGTTCCCGTACCCTGCTCAGCCTCTTTTCAGCTTGATATGTGTAGTGGCCCGGATGAGAATGTCCCAGTGGGCTCACCTGTTTGACTATGTGGTCCTTGGATGGTGGAACAGTAAGGGAAGGATTAAGAGGCGTGGCCTGGTTGGAGGGGGTGTGTCCCTGGAGAATAGGCTTTGAAGTTTCAAAAGTCCACTCTCTAGCTCTCCCTCCCCCCACCCCACCCCCCACCCCCGCTCCCTTCCTGTGCTTGTGGATCAAGATGTGAGATCTAGCTACTGCTGCAGAGCCACGCCTGCCTGCCTGCCTGCCCGCCCGCCCGCCCGCCTGCCTGCCTGCCTGCCTGCCACCAGGCTCCCTACTCTAACTCTCTGAAACCTTAAGCTCCATACATTCTAGAAATTGCCTTGGTCTTGGTGTCTCGTCATACCAGTAGGAAAATAACTTAAGGCATTGTCCTTACAGCACTCCTGTCTGGGGATGGGGACGTGGGATGCAGCACCTTCCTGGCACCCACCACTGACCTCACGAGGTGGTTTGAATGCGGGCAGTCCCTGTAGCCTCATGTATTTTGGTGTTTGGTTCTCAGCTTTACTAATGTTCTCTTCCCATCCCAGGCCTTCTTGAACACATTACTAAAATTCACTCACCACATGCAGAAATGGTAGCCTAGAAACCTATGTACAGTTGGAGTCATTGCATGTTATTACCAAGGCTAGAAAGCCCCTGTTTGCTGGCACTCACACACTGCACACACTGGAGCATTTAGGCTATAATATAAAATAATAACCTGGGAAGTTGGGTGACTTAATTTTCTATATAAGTTCTCTCTATAATAAGGTGATAGTTTATAATATTCTCTCTCTCCTTCTCTCTCTCTCTCTCTCTCTCTCTCTCTCTCTCTCTCTCTCTCTCTCTCTCTCTCTCTCTCTCTCTCTCTCTCTCTCTCTCTCTCTCTCTCTCTGTGTGTGTGTTTCTTCTGTCAGGTGCTAACAGCCTTTAAAGACATACAAAAAGAGGTGAGATTAATTTTGATTCTCTAAATTCTTTGGCTTTTAACATTGTTTTTTCCCCATGTCCTGCTGATATGTGAACTCTTAGCAAGGTTTTTGTTTCAAAGAATATAACTGACGCTGAGTGTGGTGGCACACACCTGTAGTCCCAGCACTCAGGGAGGCAGAGGCGGGCAGATCACTGTGAGTTTGAGGCCAGCCTGGTCTACAAAGTCAGTCCAGGACTGCCAAGGCTACACAGAGAAACCTTGTCTTGAAAAAAGAACAGCAAAAATATGACTGCCATCTCACTCCATGCAACTGAGGCAAGAAAATCCCTAATAGTCCCCTAAGAAGAACTACAGTAAAACACTGGGGAAAAGATTTTTTTTATTTTTATTTTTTCTGAGACAGGGTTTCTCTGTGTAGTCCTGGCTGTCCTGGACTCGCTTTGTAGTCCAGGCTGGCCTAGAACTCACAGAGATCTGCCTGCCTCTACCTCCTGAGTGCTGGGATTAAAGGTGTGAGCCACCATGCCCAGCGGGGAAAGATGAATTTTCCAGAACTTCTTTCAACAGACATTCTTGACATGTTATACAAAATGCTAATCAGAGACTACATCAGCTACCTCCAGGTAGTGTGGAAACTGCCTTGGGAGGTGATTGTGCCTATTAACTGCAGGTGGTGCAAATTATAGGCTAGATCTGAATTTGTATCCTCTGCACAGAGTTCAAACTGATCAAATATTTAAACATTATATTGAAGCAAGCTCTATACTGCTGGCCTTTCCCCAGCGGCTGAGCTCATTACAAATGCTGAGGTGCCTCAGACCCCCCAAGTCCCCTGCTGTGCATCTCCTTTCTCCTTCCTCCTTCCCTCCCTCTCCCTCCCTCTTCCTGTCCTTATTCCTACCCCCTTCTTCCTCTGGAGCTATAGAAATATATATAAAGTACCTATTATCAGACTTTACATAGGCTATAATCAGAATTAAAACGAGATTTTGAACATGTGTTATAAAATAAATATCATAAAACAAGGGCAAACAGGAAACTTCCCTACATACTTCTTTTGTTCCTCTGGGAAAAAGACATAATTTCATTAAAGTTTAGACTCTAAACCTAGTAGGAGCCCCATGTAGTCTTAGTGACAATAATGGGCAAGCGGGCTGGGAAGGCACTAAAAATACCTCCTGTTTCACCATCAAGATCACTTTGTCCCTGGATCCGGGTCCCTTTCTGTGGTCCCAGTAGCCACAGTGTGTGTCCTGCCACCATGTCTGGAATTCACTCCCATGAAAAGCAGAGCAGCCTTTGCTTCCAGCTGACATAAAGTGGGCACTTGGCAGAGATCAGAAACCTCACACTTGTTTGCCTCTGGGGTCGAGACACCTTCGCTCTTACCTAGACTTCTAGTCCCCTGAGACCACAGTCTCCTGCAGACAGAACCCTTTTCCCCGGAAGTGGGACTTGGGTGTGTTGACTTGAAGCTTCTCAGGGTGTATATGAGGTCCATAGTCCATCTGCTCTCCCATGCCTCACAGAAGGCCTCTGCGGTGCTTCCCCTTGGAGTTGCTTAGACACAGTCCCTTCTCTGATAGATCCCTCAGACCGGGTACCCTAGTCATGGGATAAGGGAAGTTTTTGAACACAAATACTCAGAAAAATCGAGCAACGTGCTGGAGAAAGAGTTCAACGTTAAGAGCAGTTATTGCTCTCTAAGAACGTTCCCGGCACCACAAGGCAGCTAACAAAAACTGTAATTCCAGTTCCAGGGACACAGTGACCTCTTCTGGCCTCCGCAGGCAATGCATGCACGGGACGCAGCCGTACATGCAGGCAAAACACTCATACTCGTAAAATAAAAATAAATCTTTTTTTTTTTTTAAGAAGTCAAGCAAAAGAGAATAGAAAAGGTGAGAATTAGGACAGTACAAAACTGAGACCCACGTAAAGCAACCATCTGGGTGCCTTGCAGGAGCTCAGTAGGACCAAAATGTACCAGCAACTGCTGTGTACTCGGCAGAAAGTAGGAAGGTCTTGAAAATGGCGCTTCCTAAGTCTACAGAGAAGCACTGGAGACACCACGAGGAAAGCGAAAGGGCAAATAAAAGTCAAAGCAGAACAGCTGGGGGCGAGGGCCGGGGGGGGGGGGGGGGGGGGGCGGGGCGGGGGGCGGGAGCCGTGAGACAAGCTCATCCTGTGTGCTGCCAGGCTGTTCCGTGCTGAGCCGGGTCTCCTGTCCATCCTTAATTATCCAGCACCTACTGGCCACGTGTTGCGTGTAAGGCATTCTCTTAAGTGGTCAGCTCTTTGAGGTACAAAAACAACATACGCTCTGCTTTTAGGGAACCTAGGGTTCCGTTCCCCTAATCTGACCAATCTGTAGCCAGCACACTGACAATCCAGGGGCACTGGTCTTCCAAGTCTGACACAGAATCCCTGTTCTCTTTCAGCTTCAGGAAGATGCTCGGAATCGAGGTAAAAGAAATGAAGGTGCCGAGGTCTGGACATGGGAGTGAGGGGGGTACAGGAATAAGGGGGGACATGAATAAGTGGGGATACAGGAGTGAGGGATGGAATTTGAGAGTAAAGCGGTTTGTCGTGGAGTCTCACCTGAAGATCTGCTGTCTGGATTACAGCTGGATTCTGGCTTGCTTCTAATTGAGCTGAAGTTGGCTCAATTTTATGATCCTTCATAAACACATTTCTTCATGCAACCCAATCATGTCAGGGGCCACAAGAAGTCACATTCTTCTTAAAATGTGTGTGCGTGTGTGCATGCCTGCCTGTGTGCATCCGTGCGTGCGTGCATGCGTGTGTGCGTGCGTGTGTGTGTGTGTGTGTGTGTGTGTGTGTATGTGTGTGCGTGCGTGTGTGTGTGTGTATGTGTGTGCGTGCGTGTGTGTGTGTGTGTGTGTGTGTGTGTGTGTGTGTGTATGCACATGAGCACACTCTCAAAGACCACAAGAAGTCATCAGATCTGCTTGAGGAGAAGTTAGAGGTGGCTGTGAGCCAGCCACTGTGGGTACCAGGAACTAAACTCTGGTCCTCTGAAAAAAATAGCAATTACTTTTAACCACTGAGCTATCTCTCCAGCCCGAAGTTTAGTTCACGAAATATTCAAGAGTCTGGAGTTATCAAAGCCACACTTAGCGTTTCCTCCTCTGCTCATCCAAGAAGAGAGCCCGTCAGCCGTGGTTCACTCAGTTTTTGTGCTTATTCCAAGGGCACGGGCTCTTGCTGAGCAGCACGCTTTTATGCAGGAGTCCTAGGGTGGGCCTGAGTTCTGAAGACCCAGATGTGCGTCTCGTGTGACTTCAAAGGTGCCGACCTGTCTGTTAGGATAAGATGAGATTAATTCAGACACCTCCACGTGCCGTTAAGGACTGGAGAGACTTCACCTGTGAACACAGCAGGCAAAAGGGCATTATCCTGAGGGTCTGAGGGTCTCTCCACAAAATAGAGCTCACAGACGCACACGTCTCAGGAATATTTAAGTACAGGGAGTTCAGGAAAGAGTCCCTCTGGTCTTTCTCCAAACCCAGTCCATCACACCCACTCCAGGGCAAGGGGATATGTTCTGTCACTGTCACTGAGGAAGGTTTTCTTGGGGCAAAGGGCAAAGGGCAACACTTACTTGAAGGATCTTCTCTACATAAACCTGATTCCCAGAGAAGTCAGTGTAAGCCTTAGGAATCCCACTATGAATGCCCACACCGTAGAAATGCGGATTTGGGGTCTAACCACTGCTATTGATGTTCTGTTTCCTATAAGAAAGCAGGTGATTACCAAACCAAATAATCCAATTTTTAAAATGGGGTACAGAGCTATACGGAGGATTCTCAATGGAAGACTCTCAAATAGCTGAGAAACACTTAAAGAAATGCTCAATGTCCTTAGTTATCAGGGAATGCAAATCAGAACAACCCTGAGATTCCATCTTACACCTGTCAGAATGGCTAAGATCAAAAATTCAAGTGACAGCACATGCTGGTGAGGATGTGGAGAAAGGAGAACACTCCTCCATTGCTGGGGGGAGTGCAAACTTGTACAACTACTTTGGAAATCCATCTGGTGCTTTCTCAGGAAATTGGGAATAGTGCTACCTCAAGACCCAGCTGTACCACTCCTGGACATATATCCGAAAGATGCTTCACCACACAAAAAGAACACTCGTTCAACTAAGTTCATAGCAGCTTTATTCGTAATAGCCAGAATCTGGAAACAACCTAGATGTCCCTCAACTGAAGGATAGATAAAGAAACTGTGGTACGTTTACACAATGGAATACCACTCAGCTATTAAAGTCAAAGGAATCTTGAACTTTGCAGGCAAATGGATGGAACTAGAAATGATCATCCTGAGTGAGGTACCGCAGACCCAGAAAGATACGCACAGCATATACTCATAAGTGGATATTAGCCCAACATAGATGTCCTCTGAGAGAGACTACCCAGTGGAGGATGGGACAGATGCTGGATCTTGCTGCTGGATTTTTGAGTGGAGCACAGAGAGTGGTATGGAAGAATGGGGGAGGATGGAAGGACCCAGAAGGTTCAGGAGCCCCACAAGGAGACCATCAAAGCCATCAGATCTGGACCCAGGGGGGGCCTGCACAAACTGTTGCACCAACCAAGGATGATGAATGCAGTAAACCTTGACCCCCTGTTCAGATATACCCACCCAGTGGACAGCTTATTCTCCACAGGGGGGGGGAGCAAGGGCTGCCTCTGACATGAGTTCAAGTGGCCCAGATTTGATTACTTCCCCATGGTGAGGAGGCCCAGCAGACACACAGAGGAAGGGGAAGCAGGCTATCCAGATGAGACCTCATAGGCTGTGATCATATATATGGTGGGGGAGGAGGTCCCTTTCTATCAGAGATCTAGGAGAGGGGAATATGGCAGAAAAGGGAAGGAGGGTGGGAATGGGAAGATACAAGTGAGGGGATAACAATTGGCATGTAATCTGAATAAATTAAAATAAAAATATTTTTAAAGAACAGGTGGACTTTGTGTGTGTGTGTGTGTGTGTGTGTGTGTGTGTGTCAGGGTTTCTCTGTATAGCCTTGGCTGTCCTGGACTCAATTTGTAGACCAGGCTGGCCTCGAACTTAGAGGTCCATCTGCCAGGTGATACATTTTGAGTGATGAGAATCTATCCATCTTTTTCATAGCTGGAAATGTAGCTCAATTGGTAAGAGTTTTTACCCAGCATGCACAAAAACTCTGGGTTCAATACTTGGCATCACATAACACCTATAATCCAAGCACTGAGGAGACAAAGGCAGGAGGATCAGTAGTCCATGGGCATCCCAGCTATATCAGATCCTGTCCCAGATAATATAAAATCCACAGACTGAAGAGAATTCTGTCAGTAAGTTTCTTGCCTCGCAAGTCTGAGGACCAGAGTTCAGTCCTGGAATCCACAGAGTGTGCTTGCATGAGCTTGTAAACCCAGCAATGGGGGAGTGAAGACCAGTAGATCCATGGGGCTTGCCAGCCCAGCTTTGCTTGGTAAGCTCTGTGCCAGGAAGAGATCTTGTCTCAAAAAACAAGGTAGACAGTGCTTGAAGAACAACATGAGAGGTTGGCCCCTGGTCTACACACACACACACACACACACACTACTTACCCATTTAAAAAAAAAAAAAAATATATATATATATATATATATATATATATATATATATATATATGAAACTACAAAATGGCTCCTCAGTTGGCACTGCGTGAGATTGAGGCAGCTGCCCGCCCAGCACCGGTTTGGTAGATTTCCATTGCCATAGCTGACTGTGTTTCACAGCTCTCTGGTGCCACATCCTTCGCTCCCCTGACAGGTTCTATGTCACCATGAGTCTGGCCCCTCCCACTCTGCCTGGCTAGACCAGTAACACGGAAATGTGAGTTTTTGGCAACAGGGGAGACGTTTCCAGGTGCCTGTAACCAAATGTGTCCTTCCTCAGGAATGAGCGGCCGTTCTGTGACATCCGGGCCACCTGTACCCCCTAGGACTCGGTAAGTGTCCCTATTCTGATGGTCTGCAGAAGGCCTAATGTCCATCTAGATATGTCTGTGGTGGCCAGGAATGCAGCTGGCTGTGACACTGCCTGCAGGAGCCCACAATGTAATGCATGTCCTCCTGAAAGAGTGTGAGTCAGTCCTCCCTCCCTCTCAGTGGATGGTGAATGACAAAACCAAGGCTTCCTTCTCCATCCAAAGCTTCCCCTCCCCCTCCAAGATCAGAAATTCCTGAAATCCCACAGTCAGACCTGGACCTCACCAGAACAGATTTTCGGAATGTCTCATTGAACCTGGGAGCAGATGAGTTCTGAGGTTTTTTCTGACTCTTATATGACGCCAAAGCCAATGATAAGGACACATAGAAAGACAGTGAGTCAGAAAGAAAAGCCATGAAGAATGATACGCAGTCAAGGGCTTCCTTAGCAGGTTAAAAAGAAAAGTAATGGACGCTTCAGAGTCCTGTGCCCCAACACTGAACACATTTCCACTGAGCAGACAAGGGGGAAAGATCAGGCTAGGGATTTAATTTAAACACCAAGGATAGCCGGGCGTGGTAGTGCAATCCTTTAATCCCAGCACTTGGGAGGCAGAAGCAGGTGGATCGCTGTGAGTTCAAGGCCAGCCTGGTCTACAAAGTGAGTCCAGGACAGCCAAGGCTACACAGAGAAACCCTGTCTCAAAAAAAAAAAAAACCACAAAAAAAAAAATCAAGAATTACTTCAGCAGTGACACCTGTAAGTTTTTAGTGAGTAATGAAGAAAGACCGTAACTTCAGAGGGATTTAGAGATACTTGTTTAAAATATCTTTTTGCCCTGTTTCAGGTAGGGCCCTGCCTACACCAAGAACTGGAAAAGGTGAGCCTGCTATACCCCTGCCTGAACGTACTTTGTCCCTCTCACAGCACCGTCCTACAGCACTGTCCTTACAAAATAAAGCCGTGCAGATTTATTCGCTTCTGGTAGCGCTGAGTACTGAGCCTGGCCAAGTGCCCTGCAGCTGAGCTGTACCCCCCAGCTCTTGGTTTGCACTCTTGGTTTTGAGTCACGGTCTCACTAAATTGCCCCAGCTCACCTCAGACTCATCCAATAGCCTGGACAGGCCTTGAACTTGGGGCCCTCCTGCCTCGGCTGCCTTCAGGGCTGGAATTTCAGATCTACTCAGCCATGACCAGAAAAAGCATGTCTTTTAAGCAGGTTGGTAAGTATGCTTTAGCGTGATCTGCGCTGGACATGTGAGCAGCACTGACAAGTTTTTACAGAAACTCTAAATTTAATTATCATAAACCTTTGCTGTGTGGAACGATTTTGATTGGCCCAAGTTCCTCTAAATCTACCCTCTCATCTTAACATTCCTCTGAAGCAAGCCAGAGGCTTTTTCCTGATGAACATTTGCCTCTGGTGAGTTGTGACTCTTAATAGTAATGCCCAACGAGGGAATTTTTTTTCATCATAGTATTAGAATGCCAGAGCCAGCGGTGCCCCTTTCTTCTGTCTAAATGTTCAGAGGCAGTGGAAAATGAGAAGGGGGCACAGAGAGTGGTATCACTCACCTTTATGATCTACCCTTCCTCCCATCTGGGACAGAAGCTTCAAGCCTCCAGATTTCTCTACAGCCCCAAATAAGGATCACAGCTCAATTCTGGAGAGCAGCCATGAGAAGCCCATTCCTACAACCCAAGGATGTAACCCTGTGACAGTCAGCCTTCTACCCTAGACCCTAAACTCTTCATCAAGGTAGGAGGCACCGGCCCCCCTCCCCTTGCATTTATTCCAGGTACTAACTCAAATTCTCCCCTTCCTGACTACCCTGGTACATGTCGAGGGAACCCAGGCCTCCTAGGTACTCTTGACAACATGGCGGAGGAATGCCTTAGCAGGCAGGTATAGTCCAGAGCACAGGGGATGAGGGCAGGGCCAGCCCGGGTTCTTTGGGGTCTCTCTGGTCAAGACAAAAGACTTAGTCATAGATGGTTCTGTGTAGGAAAGACTGTTCACGAATCAGAAAAAGGTGGGAGATGAGAGATGGAAACACAAACACAAAGCCTGCAGTTTCTTTACAAGAAAGTATTTCGGAAACTCACTTTATGTGTGGGACTTAATTCGGTATCAAGTGTCAGACACCAGATGGACATGAGCAACGGGCTTCATGTTGATGTTTATTACATTTGGTTTTTTTTGACAATTTCACACAACCTATAACAGCCTCTCTCTAATCTTCCCCCCTTCAGTCCTCCTCCTTGTCATTGCTGTTGCCGCTGTTTTGTTGAGACCCTGCGAATTTAATCGCAATTGTCTCTGTGACGGTGGGTTTGGAATCATCCACTGGAGGCTGGTAGGCTCTTCAGTGAGTCCACAACTGAAGAAAATGGCTGCCTCCCCGCCCCCCCCCCCAAGAATACATCAGTAGTTGGTAATCAGTAGGGAGAGGCAGGCCCCCATGATCCCCGATCCATGACCGACTGTTGATGGAGGCCCAGTCTCAAGTACGTTCCCTATGGGGAGCCATAACTGCCGTGAAGTCTCAGCCATAAGGGCTGCCACATGGACCCATAAGAGTGATTCCCAGCCCTTCGCCCTGTCTTCCAGCCCCTACATTTATCCTGTTCCTTTTCTGCAATGTTCCCTAAGCCTTAGCATGGGGGGGGGCGGGCTGAACCCTCAACTGTCACAAGGTGTCTTTGCATTCACCACTGTTCATTGCAGAAAGACTTCTCTGATTAAAGGTGAGAGTAATATTTGTCTATTGAGATATATATAGAGAGAGATATATAGATATATATATGCACTCAGCTGTCCTCAGACTCTTTTTACTAAAACAGTTGAGTGTGATGCCCCCACAGACACTGTTTAACCAACAGTCTACTTCCTCAACTCTCCTGAAGCTCCTTTACCTTAGGCTCATCCTAACCCCATATGCAGAAGACTTCCTCAGATGTTTGCTCTCTTTATGGCCTCCGCTGGGGCTTATAGACAATCTCAAGACACAGCCTGAGTTACAGGTGATGGAAAGGACTTGGCTTCATATGTCTGAGTCTTAGTACAGTGACTGTATTTTCTTAAGTGTCCCTTTTTACATATTTTATCTCGTTTCCCCAATAACCGAAATATACAAGCCAGGCATGGTGGCACATGCCTCTAATCCTAGCACTCGGGAATCGATGTGAGTTAGAGGCCAGCCTGATCTACAAAGAGAGCCCAGGACAGTCAATGCTACACAAAGAGACACTGTCTCGAAAAACCAAAAAGCAAACAAAACCAAAATGAAATATACAAATATCCTATTATCCAAAAATAAGATCACATCTTTCTTTTTTTTTTTTAAAAAAAAATTGATCAGAAAGCTTTTGTCATCTCTCAAAAACCCACTTTTTTCTTTTTTATTAATTTATTCATATTACATCTCAATGGTTATCCCATCCCTTGTATCCTCCCATTCCTCCCTCCCTCCCATTTTCTCCTTACTCCCCACCCCTATGACTGTAACTTAGGGGGACTTCTTCCCCCTGTATATGCTCATAGGGTATCAAGTCTCTTCTTGGTAGCCTGCTATCCTTCCTCTGAGTGTCATCAGGCCTCCCCATTCAGGAGACATGGTCAAATATGGGGCACCAGAGTTCGTGTGAAAGTCAGACCCCACTCTCCACTCAACTGTGGAGAATGTCCTGGGAATAGGGCTTCCTCAAGACCCAGCTATTCCACTCCTTGGAATATACCCAGAAGATGCTCCAGCACACAAAAACCCACTTTTGATTCGGGTTCTGAAGCAGGAATTTTTCCTGTTCGGACAGCAAGGTCATGACAACAAAGGACACTAAGGTGGCCCTGCCCAGGCACACAATCTCTGCAGTAAGGGCTGGCTTCCCTTGGTTCATGTTGGACATCTGGATGGAAGCCTCAAGCTAATCATGTCCCCATGAGCACACTTCTGTGTCGCTTGACCAGCAAATTATCTTTCAGGGCTCAGCTCCGTTGCCTGAGATGCAAAGGCTCTGTGACAGACACCATCACGGCCAGAGTCTACCGTCAACAGCTGTGAACTTGGACATCAACTGAGAGCTGGCACATCCTAACTGCCAAGCAAAGGATCCAGTAGATAAACAATGGAGGGAATAAATGTGATGTAAAGCGAATGTCTTCTTGGTTCTTCCTGGGTTGTGGAATGTGATGACGGAGCTGGTAAGTCATGGCCCTGTGCGGTGGGAGAAAACCCCAGTCACAGATTGTGAACGTATTCGTTGTCTCTTAGCCTTCTTTGTGGGATTTAGTGGCATTTCATGTGAAATAAAAGGGCATCAGAAGTGAGGACTGAAGGCTCCTTTCATGTCTAGCACACTGTGACCCAAATAGTCTCAAGGTAGCGTTCCACCACAGTCACCCCCACTCCTGGGAGCACCGCCTAGTCTAACAGAATTCCCTATACTCTTTACAATTTTGTAAATATAAATACATATGTTACAGGGCAGGAAAGGCGGTTTCTTTTCTAAACGGAAGCTGGACAAATAAATACAGCATATTAAATAATTAATATGGCATAGAACGTAACCCCAGGAGTGAGAACTTGTCACACAGCCAGTACAACAATAAACAGAATGTACCAGAACAACACAGTAAGTTCTTAAACTGTTCCCCTCCTTATACACTGACCTGGTAGTAGTTAAGTGCAAACTGGAACTCACTAATTAAAATAGAATTAGCAGGGGAAGTCACATGGTAGTCAGTAGTAATTACAGGGTTATGCTGAAAACAAACGCCAGATGCAGAAATTCTCTATTTTCGCGATGGTTTAACAGTATTCCAAATAAGCCCTTGTATTTCTTGTCTTTCTGAAAGCCAAATGGCAACCTCTAAAGAAGAAGAAAGGAAGCAGCAGTGGGTGGAGGGGAGAGAAAAAGATAGTGATGGGTGAATATGATGAGAGCACATAATGTGCACGTGCAAATGCCATACTGAGGCTCGTCACGTATATTTCATATAGGCGCCAATGAGTGTATATGCTAGTAACAAATCAGGCTATCTGCCTCAGAGGTCTATACAGAACTAGAGTCTTGCTCTGCAGTGAGAGAACACCAGTCAGTGTTTCAACTACATTTAAAAATGCAGGACATTCCTAAAAATAAATTTAAATAACCAAAAAAGAAAAAAAAACTATAGAAGCATATTTACACCTGGTTCATACTGGAGTTAGATTCTGATTTAAGAGAGGAGAGAGAAAAATAGAGGGGTACCTCTAGAGACCTGGAATCTACAAAATACAGGGGGAGGGGGAAAGAAATTTGAAAATACAACAGCCAAGGGTAAACAGACTAGGAACCAAAAGGGAAGCTGAGGAAAATGTCAAAAATTGAAGTATAAGAAAAACGTTAAGAAAGCACAACATATAGTAATGAAAATCATATAGAATTAAATAAAGTCTGGTGTGTATTTAGAGGCTTGGAATAGACTGTGAGATAGAAAAATGCAATTTCATATATAAAAAAACAAGGAAACAGGAGCTGATACAGATGATTGATAGATAGATGATAGATAGGTGGTAGATTGATTGATGATAGGTAGATGATAAATAGGT
The DNA here is from genome assembly GCF_964271855.1 of Acomys minous. NCBI lineage: Eukaryota > Metazoa > Chordata > Mammalia > Rodentia > Muridae > Acomys > Acomys minous. Next base: position 5,039,721 of record NC_140493.1, on the reverse strand, counting down.
AGGTGATAGGCAGGTCAGTAGATAGAGGGTGGGAGAGAGGGAGAGAGGGAGAGAAAGGTATCAATCATCTACCTTCTCTCTACCTACCTACCTGTTATCTATCTAATCTGTCATCCATATATCATCTGTATATCACCCACCTACCTATCACCTATTATCTGCCCCTCTGTGTGTGTGGGGTGTGTGTGTGTGTGTGTGTGTGTGTGTGTGTGTGTGTGTGTGTGTATGTGTGTGTGGGGTGTGTGTGGGGTGTGTGTGTGTGTGTGTGTGTGTGTATGTGTGTGGAGGTGTGTGGAGGTGTGTGTGTATGTGTGTGTGGGGTGTGTGTGGGGTGTGTGTGTGTGTGTGTATGTGTGTGTGTGGGGTGTGTGTGTGTGTGTATGTGTGTGGAGGTGTGTGTGTTTGTGTGTGTATGTGTGTGTGTATGTGTGTGTGGGGTGTGTGTGGGGTGTGTGTGTGTGTGTATGTGTGTGTGGGGTGTGTGTGTGTGTGTGTGTATGTGTGTGGGGGGTGTGTGTTTGTGTGTGTATGTGTGTGTGGGGTGTGTGTATGTATGTGTGTGTGTGTGTATGTGGGGGGGGAGGGGGTGTGTGTAGGGTGTGTGGGTGTGGGGGTGTGGGGGTGTGTGTATGTGGGGGGGGTGTAGGGGGAAGGGGGTATGTGTAGGGTGTGTGGGTGTGTGTGTGTGTGTGTGTGTATGTGTGTGTGTGTGTGTGTGTGTGTGTGTGTGTGTGTGTGTGTGTGTAGGTGCCAGATAATGCTCCTTCCACTAGATGGAAACTGTGAGCCACCTAGTGTGGGTGCTGGCCACTGAACACTCACCCTCTGTAAGAGCAACACCCTTAACTGCTGAACTGCCTCTCTGGGTCTGGACTTTCTGTTATCGATCTGTGCAGTTTTCCCAAAAGCTCAGAGGGACTGTGGATCTGAAAAGGGCCTCTCTTGCGGCTGTTATTTCTGACAGAGATGAGACTGCAGATGGCTGTGCTGAGAAACACACCCAGATACCTAAGGGTATCTGCTCTAGCAATGACATGAATATGCATGAAGTCAAAGCCTTCTCTTCTCGATGACATGGAATGTGGTGTGTTTATTGTACCAGTTGTAGGAGATAACATTGGTGTTAAGATCAACCCCCAAAACTATTTGATGATAAATTGGAAAAGATCGCAAGGAGGTTCACGATGGAACTAGCCAAGGAGGGGCTCATTATCCTAGACGGTGGCACAGGCAGACACTTACGCCATCACCGCAAGGTACCTTGAGATCAATGCATACGGCTTTTCCTGATAAGCCTCTCAGTCAGGTTGTGTTCAGGGATATGTCTCTGCTATGGGCTTTAAGGTTTACATGCAATGAGAGTTTCTTCGAGAAACCTTCCTGTGTGCGCATTGCAGAAGTCGCTGGGGTTTAGAGAGAACACAATTGTTATACAGAGACACAGTGGCATAGACCTGTACATTATGGGATGCTGTCATGGCTCCCTTATTTACATGACCGCAGATGAGTGAGCTATTTTGTTAAAACTCTCCGAATTTGCTAAATAGAATTTTGACATATAGTCCAAATGATGTGACAATGCTCTTCTTGTTTCATTTATTTTGAGCATCTAACATGTTGCCTGATTGGGCAGTAATTCAAGTACCGTAACCCAGGTTGGAGTCTCCCCTCTCCGTACCATAACCCCTCTCTGGAGTCTGGCTGACTCAGATCAGCAGTTCCAATGCTCCTAACTCTGCCTGACTGTGCATCTCTCTTCTTTCAAAAGTTTAACATTGTGTGCACAGCTTGGTTAACAGGGTGCGCCTCGATCGTTGGATCAACTTTCTCATTTGTGATTTTTTTTTTCCGTCTCACACCGTTTGAATATTTCAAATCAAACTCTTAGATATAAAGCTTTTGTAAACTTCTAACTAAACTATTCTGCAAGTGTGTGACTTAACTTGGCAATAAAAGCAGCTGCTACAAGTATATCTACTGAAAAGGAAAGAAAAGTCTTTTCAGGCAGAATGCGAACATTTGGCACCAGCACACTTGCACGATGTTCAGAGAGGCTGAAGAGTTTCAGCATGCACAGGGAAAACCTTTCTATTGGAAGCATCAGAGTACACGAATGGGTAAGGAACTAATGAAAATATTATATCAGTAAGTTTAAGCAGTAGGTTTAAACACTAACCTATAGGACAATGTCTTGTTGTCACATCATACACAACATATAAAACATACATATGCAAACACATATATGTATAATAAAATGCAATAAAAATGCAAAAGACTGAAAGGGAGCTGAAAGTGTCGAAAAAAAAAAAAAACACTAAAATCCTCACCAGCCTAGAAAGTGACAAAAGTGCCGGTTTGAAAAGGAAGGTGATTGACTGTACGGTCTGCATCAGCTTATTGAAGGACCGTGGACAAAAGGTGTCCAAAGATAAGAGTAATGCAAGAAATTTTCTATCTTTAATACAAATATTTCAAGGGAACTTTACAAACCAGGAGAGAAAATCTGGAGTCTGCTCTGAAGGGGTTAGTTTGGCCTGGGAGAGTTTCCCCACTCACAGAGAAAAAGTAGCTCCAACCCAGACATTGCTGAGAGATGTGGGTCGGATCAGAGAGCCTGCTGTGGACTGTGTCTCCTAGGAATGTCAGAAGCTGCACCCGGAAAAGTCTCACCAGCATGACTGCCCAAACGTGAGCTGAACAAGGATGACTCCAGGGGACATCCCAGAGTGGATGGGGAAAAGCCCACAGGGCCTCAGCTTCAAAGGGTTAAAAGCAACTGGGGAGAGCTGGGAGCAGGAGAGGTGGGCATCCACATCGAAGAACCCACCAACTGGTTGTTCAGTGCCACGTGGTCAGCCTTGAAAACACACACACACAGACACCATTATAGGACTAGACAGGTTATATTTAGGAATCTATATGTATAGACATATATGCGTGCACTGACAACTAATAAAGAAGCTATAAATTTAAAGGAGAGTGAGGACAGGTATATGGGATGGTTTTGAGGGAGGAAAAGGACTATTACTTTTTTTTAAAAGATAAGCTCATAAAATTAGCATGGTATTCCCAGTAATGGACATTTTTTAAAGCAGGAAAAGGATTCAAAGAAGGAGTGAAGTCACAGTAAGACTGCAGAGTTTACCCTGGACACTTGGCCAGAACAGCATCTGGATGACATTTAAGAACTCGCTCCTGAACTGGCGGTTCAGTAGCCCGTGACAGTCTGTGAGCTGCGCTTTCAGGAAGCTCAGAGCGTCTGGCAAGAGCCCACACTCAGTCTGTTAGCACAAACAGATTGCCAGGCTGCAGAAAGGGGGTCTTTGCATAAAACACAAGCTGGTGGCAGCCAGTCCTCAGGGAAACTTGAACACCAGTTCCAAGCAAAGCGCCAGACAGTGAAGGGTTGCACAGGGCCAGTGGCGACACTAGCGAACAGATACTGACCAGCCCCTCAGAAGTGGGAGAAGCATCTGAGAGCCATCTGCGAAGAATTGTCTACCGACCAGCCACATCTGTAACCCCGTCTTCCAAAGGAAGGTCCAGAGGTAAGCACATAGCAGAGACATGACACACACGTCTAGGGCCAGACTGAACTCACGCTCCGTACCCCGATCCAGGGCTCTCCCCTCCACTCTTGCTCTCCCTGTACTTCCTGTCCAATCTAGCAAGGCAGCTCTATGCTGCTCAGTTATTATTCTGTATTGTTCTGTGTGTGTTTGTTTCTTACTCGCTGTACTTTCTGCTCCCATAGAACACAGACTGGCCTGGTTTGTGGGATCTCTGTACCTAAGATTCCTGGGAACTGAGAACGACATATGCCTCTTGATTCTGTTTCTCTCTCTCTCTCTCTCTCTCTCTCTCTCTCTCTCTCTCTTCTCTCCCTCTCCCTCTCCCTCTCCCTCTCCCTCTCCCTCTCCCTCTCCCCCCCCCCTCCCTCTCCTCCTCTCTCTCTCTTCTTCTTCTTCTTCTTCTTCTTCTTCTTCTTTCTCTCTCTCTCTCTCTCTCTCTCTCTCTCTCTCTCTCTCTCTCTCTCGTCAACCTCCTTCAGGCAAGGCTATCTCACCTCTGTCTCATTTGCCTGACCTTTGCCTCTTTTTTCTCTCTGCAGTAGCTAGTGTATCACTGCTCACACGACCATTAGTGCCTTTTACTTCCTAACAACTACCAATTAAGGGATGGTTAATTTTTTGTTTGTTTTTCCAAACAGGGTCTCTCTGGTGTAGCCTTGGCTGTCTTGGACTCAATTGGTAGGCCAGATTAGGATCGAACTTACAGACATCTGCCTGCCTCTGCCTCCTGAGTGCTGGGATTATAAGTGTGTGCCATTGTGCCTGGCTGATTAATTTTTTGACCTTTACTATGCTTTAATTATGGACCTGCTGATTGGTCGTGATTATTTTACAGGCAGGTGACCCAAGTCTAGAAAACACCTCTACCCTACAACAAGCTACTTCCTCTTGAACATTGCAAATGTCCCCTCTAAATAAACAAGGAGACTTTTTAATGGATAGATGAAATTTTTAAAATAAATTAATAAAATCAACCAACCACCTAACTTCAGATGCACACACCCAAACACAAAAACAGAAATACTTTGACAAACTAAAGCCATGTCAGTCCTCAATAAATACTAATCCCACAATAACTTTCCCAGTGAGAACGAACAGATCAAATCCAAGGCAAATAATTCAAAAGAATAATAAGTATAATTTAGAGAGCTCAAACAAGACACTAATTCTCAAATTAATTCCAAGAGAGCAAAAAAAATAGTCAAATAAATTTAAAAGCTAATGCCAAGTTAAATCAAGTTCAGATAAGCAATTTAAACAAACCTATAACTCCTAGTGAAATAGAAGCAGTCATTAAAAGTCCCCCAGCCAAAGAAAAGCCCAGCAAACACTCCTCAATGATCCCACAAATAAACTAAGGAAATCCCATTGCCCAATCCATTTATAGGCTCCACTTGCGTCAAAATAAAAACAGAAGGAAAATTGCCCAATCCATTTTATGAGGCCACAGTTACTCTGATACCCGAGCCACATAAAGACTCAACAAATAAAGATAATTACAGATCAATTCCTCTTATGAACATGCAAAAATACTTGATAAAATGCTTGCAAAGTGAATTCAAGAATACATCATCAAAGAGATCATCCACCCTGGTCAACTTAGGCTACAACCCAGACATGAGGGGATGGTTCAACACACATAACTCAATAAATGCAATCTACCACATAAACAAGCTGAAAGAAAAAAACCACACGTGATCATTTCATTAGATAAAGAAAAGGCCTTTTACAAAATCTAACACCTCTTCATGATAAGAGTCCTGGAGAGATTAGGAATATAAGAGACACGCCTTAACATAATAAAGGCAGTTTACAGCAAGCCCATAGCCAACATCAACTTAAATGGAGAGGAACTCAAAGCAGTTCCACTAAAATCAGGAACAAGACAAGGTTTTCTGCTTTTGCCACACCTATTCAATATAGTACTTGAAGTCTTGCTAGAGCAATAAGACAACTGAAGGAGATCAGTGAGACACAAATTAGGAAGGAAGAAATCAAAGTATCTTTATTTTCAGATGATATGATAGTATACATAAGTGACCCCCAAAAAAAATCCACCAGACAACTGATACTTTTATCTAAGTAGTAGGATACAAAACTAACTCACACAGACACACAGACACACACACACACACACACACACACACACACACACACACACACAAACACACACACAAAATCAGTCATCATCCTATATACAAATGACAAATGGACTGAGAAAAAAATGACAGAAACAACACCCTTCACAACAACCTCAAATAATATAAAAATGTCTTGGAGTATGCATTACCAAGCAAATAAAAGACCTGTATGATAAAAAAAAAAACTTTAAGCCATTGAAGAAAGAAGTTGAAGATATGAAAAGAAGGAAAAATCTCCAAAGAATGCAACTGTTACCAAGACTATAGGTTGCTCTCCACAAACTGACAGCAAAGCCCATTGCTGAAGGCAGCACCTACACAACTTGTTGAACATGGAGACCTTAAGGTGGTGCTTACTTTGAGCCTTCACACCTATGTTCAAGCATCTTTGACACAGGAAGGTACTCTACATGCTAGCAAACAAGAAATGTAAAAACCAAACCAACCACAAACTCTTTGTCTACAATAGTGTATTACCTGCAAGAGGCTAAGGCAATAGTCGCACAAAGCTTTTGGGAGTAACCAACCAATAACTAACCTGGCTTAAAGCCCACTCAAATGAGATGGAACCCATGCCTAACACTGCTTGGATGACCAACACCCCAAAACTAGATAGACCAGGGGTCTAGGGAAAACCCAAATAATACTGGTCTTAAAAGAAAAAGAAAGAAAGAAAACTGCAATGTTAAAAGTATTCCTAATGAAGCATCTTCCTACAACAAACGGCGACAGATACAGAGATGCACAGGCAGACATTACACAGAGAGCAAGAGACCTTGGAACTTTCCATCTAAGTGGGATGTCGCCATCAAATCTCCCCCCTCAAAACTCAGGGAAACCCCCACAGAAAAGGAAGAACAAAGATTGTAAGAACCAAAGGAAATAGAGGACACCAAGAAAACAAGACCCTCTAAGTCAACATGATCAACGTTTCCATGAACTCACATAGACCAAAGCATCACGCACAGGGCCTGCACAGATCTGCACTAGGTCCTCTGATGGCTTCCTGCTGAGTGTTTTTATGAGATTCCTGAGTGTGCAAACAAGTGGGTCGCTGACTCTTGCGCCCTCTCTTGGGCCTCCTCCTACTGTTGGTCTGTCTTGTCTGCTTTGTATTATTATATTTTATTTTGCTATATGTTTTTAAGTGAACAAATGTAAACCTAACCACTAGGGTAAAGGTTAACAACAGAACTGTCACTCACATCTGATGGGAGAGGGAACATTGGCACTGGGCATGTCAACCCCTCCAAGGCAGACCTCATGTTCAGGAGTAGTTATGAACTCTACAGTTGTGTGTGTGCTTTTATTTGATTACAGTTGGTAGGGTCTTGTTTCTTTGTTTCTTTCTAGGTGTTGTATTTTGATTCCTATGTTTGGGGGCTTCTATGGTTGTATTGGTTTTTTTATTTGTTTTGTTTTGTTTGTTTGTTTCAGAAAGAACTTAAAATTTGGTGGGTAGGGAAAAGGAGAGGATCTGGACAAACTTGGGGGGAGGGAAAAATATGATCAAAATATATTGAAATCTAAAAGTTGTTTTAAATAATAAAAATGTTTATAAAACAAAGTACCTTGTAATGTGTAGTTTATAACCAATACTAAGTCTATTGCTAATATCTTTGAAAGAGGAGAAGTCAAAGATCAAGGTGCCAACAGGTCTAGCATCTGGTAAGAGTGTGGTCTTTGCTTCCAATATGCATCTTCAATGCTGTTTTCTCCAAGAAAAAAAAAATACTCTGTCCACCACCATGAGAACACGACCCACGAAATCAACTCAGCAGGACTCATAGGGGCTCACAGAGACTGAAGTGACGGTAAGGACCTCTGCTTAAACATTATGATTGTGTAGTTTAGTGAACTTACAGGACTCCTAACAATAGGGGTCAGGGAGCTCTAACTCTTGCCTGCTTTTGGGACTCTTTTCCTCCTCCTGGGTAGCCTTGCCTGGATTTGAGGGTACATGCCTAGAATTGTTGTAATTTGTTATACTATGTTCAGTTGATATCAGGGATTCTTGCTCTTTTTTTTTTAATTATAATGGAGCAGAAGTGGATGTGGGGAGAAGGGAGTTGGGGGGGGTGAGGAAGGGGAAGCTGTAGTTGGGATGCCACGTATGAGAATTAAAACAAAAACAAAAACCTTTGTATTCAAATAGCAAAGAGGATGAAGGGAGGGCGAACCTAGCTTGTTCCCCCAGATCCTTAGTAAAGCATTACCCCTCCCCTTGAAAGATGACCTACCACAGTGTAATCACTTGCTAAAAGCCCCACCTCCTGATACCGTTGCATTTGGAATTGTGTCAATACAAATTTTGGAGGAGTCACAAATATTTAAGCTACCACGGTCAGCAACAAGAAGGCAGGACCTACCTTCAACAGCTTCCTCAGAATCTTCCAGTTAAGTCAACAAGTTCATTACTTACAAGTTGTGATTTTTTTTTCCAACAACTGTAGAACATAATTCATCTAAACTTTATGGGGCTGTATATAAAGATTTTTTTCCCAGTGTCCAATGGAGAAAAAGTATGCCTGATACAGCAACTTTAATATTCACATTCACACCAACAGGCTTCATAATGAAACATAAATTATCTAACCATAGCAGCCGTCTTTGCTGAGCTCCCTCATCTCAAAGTGACCCTCATCAGAATAGCTCTGAGCATCTGTATTTCAGATTCTTTAAGAAAACTTGAGGTTTTTTTTAATATCCTGTGCTTCACAATTCTTCTAGAATTCAACCATTACTAATGCTACTAATATAGTTTACATTTCTATACTGAAAGTTTCTTTATTAGTTTCTGTAGCTACTATGACAATTAGCAAAATTTAGTCACTTAAGACAGTGGAATGTATTCTCGCTCGGTTCCGGAACTCAGAAGCTCTCTGCTCCCGCAGGAGGCTCCTGTGCCTCCTCAGCTCCTAGCAACTGTCAATATTCCTTAACTGGCCCCATCCCTCTGCTCTCTGCATTCATGGTCTCATTGTCTGCTTCCTTTCCTTCTGTCTGTCTGTTCCAAATGTAGCTTTTCTTTGTGAGGACACCTGACATTATATTTAGGGCTCTCAGGGTAATCCAAGATGATCTCATCACAACATCTTTTGTTTAATTTAATAATATTTTCTATGACTTTTTTTTTACAGGATAAAACTTACAAGTTCTGGAGATTAGGACTCAGGCGTATTGTTTGGAGGCCACAATTTACCCTCTGCATAGTGAGATGTAACATAGATATTAAAGTAGATAGGCTAAAATAATGCCCTTTTTTTCAATAACTATAACTTGTTTTCTATGTAAGCCAAACTACAGATATACTGGAACAAAACAGGGAAAGTTTTACTTTCATGAAGCTTAACATGCTTTCATTTAATAAGAGGAGCTGGGTAATAAGGTAATAAGCAAATAAGTAGAAAAGTCTATATGATGGTTATTACATAGGAAAATAGCATAGAGCTGAGTAATAATGTCACAGCTTAGATCACTCGAAGTCCCTAGTGAGCATTTTAGCTCCAGTGTGGTCATGAAGAAAATAAACTTGATTGAGAATAAATTTTCCTAAAAAGAAACCTTCTTAACCCTCCGTAATTTCCACCAGTTCTCGTCAAGGCTTCAAATCATTGTCTTACTCCAGAAAGTTCAAGCCTTCTTGTTCTGCTCATTGCTTTTCTTTCTGGTTAATGAGGACCTGTGTGATTAGTGAGTCCAGAGACTGGCTTCAGGCCCAGACTTCAGGGGACGCTGGCCCAGCATCCCCTGGGGCCACAAGCAGCCTACTGATACAGGAGCATATATAGCCTTCTGATTGGTTCTGCCAGAGAGTTCCTTAACTAATATTCTTAAAATAACAGCATTCAGAATATCACAAAGGAAATAAATATTCAGGCTAGCACAGAGAGAGGGCAGCTCACTTATCTGAGATCGTGTGATAAAGTCTTAATGAAATGGATGCCTTATGAAATATCAGCTTCCTTAGCATTTTCCCTTAGTGTTTTGCACCACAGAATGACACCGCTCTAGGGTTCACACCAGGACTATCTTCTCCAGGAGAACAGCCTCAGTCTTGTAGCATTTCAAGTGTTTCTAGAGTCACTCTAAACCCAGCACTTGCTGACAGCAGGGAAAGAACTGCTGCTCCCGGAACAATGCTCTTGTGACAAGGTTCTCTCTCTCTCTCTCACTCTCTCTCTCTCCCCTCTCCCCTTCCTCTCTCCCCTCTCCCCTTCCTCTCTCCCCTCTCCCCTTCCTCTCTCCCCTCTCCCCTTCCCTCTCTCCCCTCTCCCCTTCCTCTCTCCCCTCTCCCCTTCCCTCTCTCCCCTCTCCCCTTCCTCTCTCCCCTCTCCCCTTCCTCTCTCCCCTCTCCCCTTCCTCTCTCCCCTCTCCCCTTCCCTCTCTCCCCTCTCCCCTTCCTCTCTCCCCTCTCCCCTTCCCTCTCTCCCCTCTCCCCTTCCCTCTCTCCCCTCTCCCCTTCCTCTCTCCCCTCTCCCCTTCCCTCTCTCCCCTCTCCCCTTCCCTCTCTCCCCTCTCCCCTTCCTCTCTCCCCTCTCCCCTTCCTCTCTCCCCTCTCCCCTTCCTCTCTCCCCTCTCCTCTTCCCTCTCTCCCCTCTCCCCTTCCTCTCTCCCCTCTCCCCTTCTTCTCTCCCCTCTCCCCTTCCCTCTCTCCCCTCTCCCCTTCTTCTCTCCCCTCTCCCCTTCCCTCTCTCCCCTCTCCCCTTCCTCTCTCCCCTCTCCCCTTCCTCTCCCCCCTCTCCCCTTCCCTCTTTCCCCTCTCCCCTTCCCTCTCTCCCCTCTCCCCTTCCCTCTCCCCCCTCTCCCCTTCTTCCCCCCAAAGATTCTATGTGTGGTGCACTAACTTTCATAGGAAAGCCTAATGAAGAGACTTCCTCCTCCAGAAGACACAGAGCATGGTAACATGTGCTGTGGGGGGCTGATTTTTCCTCCTGAAAGATAATTGTTGTTTTGATTTTGCTCTCTCTTTCTCCATCCCAACAGGGCTAGGCACTGGATCTCCTGCCCTGTCCACCTCACGTCCCTCAGCTAAAGATGGAAACATGCCAGTCTTTGGTAGGCCTTCTCCTTCCCTGAGGTAGGCCCTGTTGTCATAGTTCCAAATGCTTTAGACAGCTTTCTCAGAAAGGGCTCTTCACCCTCACAGCATGGGATGGGGAAGCAACACCTTAAATCCTATGCATAAGCCTCCTGCTTCAGGGCTGCAAAAGACTCTAGAAACACTCCCGCGAGGGGCCAACAAGAACATCAGAAACTGTTAGAGTCACTTCTCCCCCAGTTTGCACAGAGCCCCTGATAGTAAGGTTTTCTAGGGTTAAAACCACCGTGGATATAGCAACCACCGTGGATACACCAACCACCACAGAGATGGCTGAGCAGGGGAGATGGGTGGAGAGAGCCTCATCCTAAATAGGTCCTACATTTTGCTCCCAGCCCCAAAGATGCCCTACATTACCTTGTCCAGCCTGACCTTCCAAACCCATACTTTACTCACTTTCTTGTTCCAAGCGCATCTCCAAACAACCAATGAGTGAGAGACCCCTCCTGAAATCATCTTTTCCTGATTTTCACTCTTAATCATCTCTTATTGAACCCCAGTCTTTTGCTCTCGCCCGCCTATGTATAAACCTGACATGCATCTAAGTAATAGTATAAATGTGAGTCAGAGTCTTTCACTCAAAATAGTGATTGAAAGCTAAGATATTTATGGGCCAGAGAGATGGCTTAGTGGTTAAGAGCACTGGGTGCTCTTCTAGAGGTCCTGAGTCCAATTCCCGGCACCTACATGGCAGCTCACAACTGTCTGAAACTCCAGTTCCAGAGGATCTGACACCCTCTCACAGACATACATGCAAGAAAAACACTAATGCAAATAAAATAAATTATCAAAAAAAAAAAGAAAGATGATATATTTGGCCTGCTTAGAATTTATCTTGAATTTAGAAGAGTTTGTACATTGTCATTTTAAAATGACTGAATTGGGCTGACCCATCCTTCATTAGGTAAGGTTCCCCAATGGACTCAGTGGGACTTTTGGAGATGTTTTGTCTCATAATGCTCTATTTGGCCATTTTTTTTAACCTTATTGGACTTTTGCTTTTATATTATGGTTTCTGATTATGTTTTTGTTTTGTTTTGTTGTTTTGTTTTTTTGAGACAAGGTCTCTCTGTGTAGCCTTGGCTGTCCTGGACTCACTCTGTAGACCAGGCTGGCCTCGAACTCACAGTGATCTGCCTGCCTCTGCCTCCCAAGTGCTGGGATTAAAGGCGTGCGCCACCATGCCCGGCGTTCTGATTATGTTTTTAATGAATTTTTATGAGTGTGTTGTGTTTATACATGTATGTGCTTCTTGTGGTTTTTCTTTGTTTTTGTTTTTTGGGGGGGCATTGCTTTGTTTTATTCTGGTTTGGGTATTTGTTTACCTGCTTGTCTCCTAGAGAGTGAGAAAGAAGACGTGGAGTTTGATAGGCTCTGGGAGGAGATGAGATAAGAAAAACCATGGTCAGCCTGAATTGTGTGGTAAAATTTAAGTTTTTTCTAATCCCTAGAATCAAGGCACTGCGAAAATGGCTACATTGGTAAAGTGCTGCTGTGTGAACATAAGGACCCATGTTTGGCCCCAAGCACCCATGTTTGGCCCCAAGCACCCATTTAAAAGCCTAGGCCTGTGGTGCACGCTATAATACCAGTCCCAGGGAGATGGAGACAGAAGACAGGAGGCCACTGGCCTCGCTTGCCAGCCACACCTGCTGAATCAGAGAGTTCAGACTTCAGGGAGAGAAGTTAAGGAAGACAACCCACAGTGACCTCTGGCTTTCACATGCACTCACATATGTGTGCATACACACGCATGTGCACGCACACGTACACACAAACATAGCTGTGATAAAACAAAATGACTCCGACATCAGTCGAAGAAACCCTTTAAGATGGTAGAGAGCTGGAGCCTTTCTTTGTGATTAATTCTAAAATCATATGGTATAAAAAGATGTATTCCTTCATCCATACAGAATATGAACGTTTATAAGGAAAAACATTCCGGAAATGGCTACATTACATTATTCTTGAGTGAGGCTTCATGGACCCCAAAGACCCTGTGTCAGCTTCTCCTTGTGACTATAAATGAAAGAATAGTTAATTATCAGGAATGCTCTACCAAAAACAAAAAACAAAAAAACAAAACCTTTAAAATATCCAAATCCTTGAAAACAATAGAACAAGTTTATCGCCTCACACTGCTTACGTAAACCTTAAGTACAGCATCTGTTTTCAGCAGCATTCACGAATTTATTCACGCAGGGTCATCAGAGGTTGTGACTACACATGACCAAGCTTCTTCGGCACGCCTGGGTCCAGCTGAGGCTACACGCACTGATGCATCATCTCTTTGCCTATGAGCACAGGTAACCTTGACTGGGATCTAAGATGCCCTTTAGCTTTGGCTGATGGATCTGCTCTTCTTGAGGGCAGAATGTAAGCTGTATTTGAGGAAGAAATAACAAGATATGTGTTGGGGGGCCGGGGTGAAAGGCATGTAGGAGTCTGGATCACTAGAGAAAAAGAGGGGTGTTGAAATGGAAGACAGTCTAAGCAAAGCCACAAGAGAAAGGCTTTCTGTTACTAAAGGGGAAACGTGAGTCCTGTCACCTGACTGTAACTCCAGCATTAAAGCCAAGAACCAGGAGATCAAGGTCACTCTCAGCTAAATAGAGAGCTCAAAGCTGCCTGGAGTATGTAAGCCTTGTCTTTCCCAGCACTCGGGAAGCAGAGGCAGGTGGATCTCTGTGAGTTCTCGAGGCCAGCCTGGTCTACAGAGTGAATCCAGGACATCCAAGGCTAGAAAGAGAAATCCTGTCTCAGAAAAAGAAAACAAGCAAACAAATGAAAAACTGGAAAATCTTGCCCTCTGTGCAGTCAGTCCAGAGCCACCACAAACGTCTGTCAGCACACCTGCTTTTCAACGTCCTGGGTCAGAAAGGGGTGACTTAACCTTTTCCTTCTCCTCTGTTTCTTTCTGATGCTGGCCAGGGGCTAAGCAATCTTTCTCTGATATCTAGGATTTCCACCTTTTCACATGGCCCTGACATGTCACTGCTTGTCCTCCAGGTGGCTGACTTCCACACCTAACTCAAACAGCATGGCTCTCTCCCTCCATCTCCCTTCCCCAGGAAACTGTGGGGATTTACAGCTTGCTACCCTAACAGGAGTTTGATAGTGGTGGTGCTTTGTTTTTTTTTGTTTGTTTGTTTGTTTCTTTCTTTCTTTTTTTCTTTTTTTTTTTCAATTGTAATAAAATTTCACTCAAGCTTCAAAAAAAAAATGGAATAAAAGAAAGACAGAAATGACTGAAAAATCAAGCTAGGGTAAGCTAGGAAAATTCCAGAATATTGTGGTAGGAAAATTGTGGAGGGGAATTAGAAAAACAACAATGCAATATTTTTCCCCCTGGCTCTTCAACTTGACATCAGCACCACTCACAGGGGCAGAATGAAAATAACCCTCCAGGCCCGAAATGTTTCCTAAATCACTGTGAGAACAAACAAGGAGAGTAAGAAAGTCCCGTGAATACAATTTTTTTTAATGTTAATAAAAGTTCACGTGCTGGTAAATCAGACTCCTCAGCTTGTCCTGAACAGAGGCGCGAGGAGAGTAAGGAAGTTCGGAACAACCTGTTGTCATACTTGGTACAATGTTCTTTAAACACAATGAGAATGAGGGTTTCTGAGCTACTCCAGAAAGTGTAGCGAAAAACACAATGTGTAAATAACCAGGCAGTCTAGTAAGCCCATTAGGAGCAGAAATGGAATTCTTTGAACCACGAACAAATAGCGAGCGCTGACGGCAAAGAACAGTAAAGCGCATCCCAAGGTGTGTGGAAAGCAGCCCGATATGCCGTCGCTCAAGTTCAAACAGCAGGGGAAATGTTGGAGCAGCCAAGATGATGCCCTGGGTGACAGGAAGTAGCATAGGAAACCTCACCCTCTTTCCACTTTATTAGAAGGAAATAATTGCAAATGGCCTGGGGTAACCACAGCGCCGCCGTCACAGAGTTCACTCTCACCGGACTCTCTGACGACCCCCTGATCGCGGCTCTACTCTTCGCGCTGTTCCTGGGGATTTACCTCCTAACCATGACCGGGAACCTGCTGCTGCTGCTGGTGATCAGGGCTGACTCCCACCTCCACACTCCCATGTATTTCTTCTTAAGCAACCTGTCCTTTGTGGATCTCTGCTTCTCCTGCGTCACGGTGCCGAAGCTGCTGAAGGACCTCCTGTGCGCGAAGAAAAGCATCTCGGTAGAGGGCTGCCTGGCTCAGGTCTTCTTCGTGTTTTTTTCATCTGGGACTGAAGCCTGCTTGCTCTCGGCCATGGCTTATGACCGCTACGCTGCCATCTGCCACCCATTGCTCTACAGCCAGGTGATGAGAAACGAGCTGTGTGTGAGGCTTGTGTTGCTCTCATGGGGCGTGGCCTCTCTCAACGCAACCGTCATTGTGCTCTTGGCTGTGAACCTGGACTTCTGTGAGGCTCAAACCATTCACCACTACACGTGTGAGCTGCCTGCCCTTTTCCCCCTGTCCTGTTCGGATATTTCCATCGCTGTCTATGTCCTGCTTTGCTCCAGCTTACTGCATGGTCTGGGAACCTTTATCCCGATCTTCTTCTCCTACGCCCGCATTGTCTCCACCATCTTGAGCATCAGCTCCACCACCGGGAGGAGCAAAGCCTTCTCCACCTGCTCCTCCCACCTCGCGGCAGTGACCTTGTTCTTTGGGTCCGGATTTCTTTGCTACCTCATGCCCCCTTCTGGCTCTTCCCTCGATTTGCTCCTGTCTTTGCAGTATAGTGCCGTCACGCCCATGTTGAACCCCCTCATCTACAGCCTGAAAAACAAGGAGGTGAAGGCGGCTGTGAATAGAGCTCTGAGAAAATATCTGCTTTAGGTAGTAAGCTGCGTAAAACTATGTCAATAATATTCTTTTTTTCCCACATCCTTCAATCACACGCTGTCGGGTATATTGGCGGGGGTGGGGGGTGGGGGGTGGGGATTGCGGGTGGGGGCAGGGTGAGGGGCATCCATCTGTGTCTTGCCTGAGCATCTAAACTCATCGTTCCGAGGTATAGTGGGCTCTTCTTGATTTTGGACTTTTATTTGGAGAGTCGTATTCCATAGAGTAGAATAATATGACAACAAAATAGCCAAGGTGGACAGACACACACTGGGAACACAGCACAGTGGTAGAATACTTGACAAGTCAGTGTGCACACAGCTCTAGGTTCAGAGTTTCCTTGCTCCCACAAAAAAAGTGGGGGGGAGGGAGAGAGAAAAGATCCAATGATTGCTCCAGAATATTCTTACTCTAACAATGAATTTTCTAATGACAACTTTACAAAAAAGGAAAAAAATCTCTCTTTCATTAGTTAATTTATTTATTTACATCCCGATCAGAACTTCCCCTCCCTCTTCTCCTCCCAACCCCTCCCTCTCCCCTTTCCTCTCCCTATGCCTCCATCCCTTTCTTCTCAGAGAAGGGAGACCGTCCATGGACATCAACCCGCTGTGGCACATCAAGTAGGACTGGGTATTGAGGCTAGAGAAGGCAGCCCAGCTATGGGAAAGGGAGCCAAAGGCAGGCAACAGAGTCAGAGACGTTGGCTCAAATCTTAACTACACTTATAAAACAGACTCAGGCCGACTGACTTTCCACAGAACAACTAAATCTTAACCAAATTGACATATAAAATAAGCCGTTACAGTACCAAGCAAAGTTGGCTCAAGGGGCTTAAGGTTTTTTTTACTTGCCTCTGTCTAAATATTTCTCACCCAAAGTCTTGAGGTTCACCAGTTTCCTGTTAGGACCTCAAATTTAGCACAGGAAGTTGCTGACCATAAATTGAGCTCTGAAACCCAGCCACTCTCACACTGACCAACCGTCTCAAGGAAAGAGTGTTTTCCAACACTTCCTAAAGTTCTTACGACCTCGGTGGCTGGTGGGTAGCCCGAGTCTGCCCTGTTGTTTCTTCAGCATGTCAGTTATGTTTCAAAATGGCAAATTAGTTACACTTTTATGTCTGTCCGTGAGCTTCCGGTTTCTAAAAGCAAACATGTCAGGGCATTTCCTCTTCCCTAGTGCTTAGCTCCCTTCCAAGCTCGGCACAGCTGAGACTTGCACGATTGTGATGTGCACAGCATGAGCAACGGTTACAGAAACACAAAGACCCCAGAAAAAGAAATTCGATACGACTTTTGGGATTGAGCCCACGTGTGTTGATGTGGCACATATATTTTCATGTATCCCATATGTTTTTATCGCTACAGGTCCATACTGATGGCCTCTGCTATATTAAAATATTAACATGGGACTGGTTCATGTATAAGACTTCCAGATATTACTCATTCCAAAATTAGAGTTTGACAAATTATACAATCAAGAAAGTAGGTAACGCCCCACCCTCACCCCGTGGGCAGCAGCGGCAGCAGCACATGCCTTTAATCCCAGCACTTGGGAGGCAGAGGCAAGTGGATCTCTGTGGGTTTGAGGCCAGCCTGGTCTACAGAGTGAGCCCAGGACAGCCAAGGCCACACTGGGGAACCCTGTCTGAAAATAAATAAATAAATAAATAAATAATTACATAATTCAGTGATCCCCCCCACTTCTGTTTACCTACTGAAATTAATTAAAATAAATATCTCAAAAATATATCTATATGCTTCTGTCCATTGCAGCATCGCTCACAATAGCCAAAACACAGAAACAACATAAAATGTGAGTATGCATGTGCATGTGTGTGTTGGTTCATATGAATCTTTACCATCTCCTCGTAGACCTTGATACATCAGTGTTACCATTTTATCCTAACTTTTAAGTTCCTGTTCTATAAGTACTTTTCTATAGGTGTAAACGCACTGTTTTGTCCCATCATAAAAATAAAAATTGTCCAAGAATTACGGCACACACCTGTAATTCCAGTACCTGAGGGGCTGAAAAGGGAAGGTCGGGCACTCAGAGGCTATGGTGGGAAGAAGCTGTCTCCAAAAAGAAAGAGTGACCTTCCTTCACTTCTGCTTCTCAGAAGTCACATTCATATGTTCATAAGCTACCGACTCACTGCCAGAGAGATGGATGCTGATCAGGACACTGTGGACTTCAGGGAACTGTCGAGGGTGAGCGACAGTTATGAACAGGGAACTGTGTCCCTACGCCGTCACGCACAGCCTGGCCTTCCTCCAGCAGTGCGCACTACTTCATCTAACGTCTTTCTTCTGCTTGGAAGATGAGTACTAATATGGCCACGTGGAGAACATCAGAGAAGGCGTAACCATGAAGGGGCCCGAGATGTGTCCTTCCAGGACCTTCGCTCCTTGTCTTCTGTGACATTCTGCCTTTTGTGCCTCCTGGGGGTCACCCCCAGGCATAAAGACAAGCCTACCTGAGTCTGTTTGCGCTTCCTACTTCTACCACCCTTGACAATGCCACTGCTGCTGCTGCTGCCGCCGCCACACCCAAAATTCTGTTCTTGTGAATCTCTTTGCCACGTATATGCTTCCCTGGAATTATTCCGTATACCTCCATGGCTTCGACCACACGCTTGTTTCTGGGCTTATAATCTATAAACTGGATATGTTTCCTTATCTCAAAGGAAACATATAAAATAGAACATATCTTCATAATTCGCAAAACAAATATTGTTTAAATTAACTAACAATCAAACGCTGAAAGCATACACATCCGTCGTGTCATCCCACGCACTTTTCTCATTAACAAAATAATCTCTCATAGCCTTCGTGTTTGCCGCACCTAAAACAGAAGAAACCTAAGGTGTGAAAATCACATTGTCAACCAAAACCAAAAAAACAAAAACAGCCAGGTGGTGGTGGCGCGCGCCTTTAATCCCAGCACTCGGGAGGCAGAGGCAGGTGGATCCCTGTGAGTTTGAGGCCAGCCTGGTCTACAATGTGAGTCCAGGACAGCCAAGGCTAACACAGAGAGACCCTGTCTCAGAAAAAAAAAAAAAAAGAAAGGAAGGAAGGAAGGAAGAAAGAAAATCACGTCGTCACCACCTGTCTCATTTTAATTCGCATTTGTTCCCTAATTTAGCGTCAATGAGGAGTTAAAGCTTTCAAGAGTGTTTCAGCCCTGATTTACATTATGTATTTTTAAATCTCCCATAAGATCATAAAGGATGGAAATGGCTAACTCGGACCTGCTCTGCATTAACTGGCAGCTCTGAAAAGATGCAGCCCCTGTCCCCTCCCCCCACCCCCCTTCTAAGTCTACAGGGCGGCTCTGATCCTCACTGAGAAACATCAAGTCCTAACCTTCCAGAAGCACCAAAGGCACCGGCTCTACCCTCTGGCTCTGGGTCTGCATGTCAGCTGTCCTAGGTAGGTTTCTATTGCTGTGACAAAACATCATGACCAAACAGCAGCTTGGGGAGGAAAGGGTTCATATGACTTACACTTCCACAGCATTGTTCATCGTGGAAGGATGTCAGGACAGGAACTCAAGCAGGGCAGGATCCTGAAGGCAGGAGCTGATGGAGCGGCCATGAAGGAGTGCTGCTTACTGGCTTGCTTCGCGTGGCTTGCCCACCCAGGACCACCAGCCCAGAGGTGGCCCTACCTACAATGTGCTGGGCCCTTCCCAATAAATCACTAATTAATAAAATGCCTGATAGCCAGATCTGATGGAGACATTTTCCTCAAGTGAAAGTCCCTCCTTTCAGATAACTCTAGTCTGTGTATCAAGTCAACAGAAGACCAGCCAGCACATCAGTAGGAGCATCATGCTACAGATGCTGCCAGAATTGCACCGCGTGGACCTTGCTTGCTTGCTTCCTGGAACTGAGGTGTTTCTTTGCTAACAAGCCAACAGCTGCCCAGGAATCAGTCAAGTCTAGATTTAAGTTCTCTCAAAGGGTAACTTTTGATAAATAACACTGGGCCCAAAGTTGTAGTTCAGTGATAAAGTGTCTGCCTAGCAAGTAGGAGTCTGTAAATTGGATGCCCAGTGGCGTGTGTGTGTGTGTGTGTGTGTGTGTGTGTGTGTGTGTGTGTGTGTGTGTGTGTCTGTGTATGTGTGTGTGTGTGGAGAGAGAGAGAGAGAGAGAGAGAGAGAGAGAGAGAGAGAGAGAGAGAGAGAGAGTTTATTTCCACATAAGAAAGCTTTAACTTGGTTTTCACACTATGACTTGTTCATTCTGGGACCCTCTGTTTCTCATTATGCCTGGTCTTCACCTCTTACTGAAGAAATGATGCATAAATGAATGTTTTATTGATGTCTCATCACTTCAGCTCAATTCAGAATAAGGCAGCCTCTGTGCTTGTTATTTACATATTAACTCCGTTAAAATACCACTGATAAAAAAAAATACCACTGGTCAAATAATAAAAAGTATACCTCAGATAGCTTTTAACCTAAGTAAGCTTTTATGCCAGAATTATCTCTGTTTTGACAAAATGTTTAAAAATACACATTGTAGCCGGGCGTGGTGGCTCATGCCTTAATCTCGGCACTCGGGAGGCAGAGGCAGGTGGATCACTGTGGGTTCGAGGCCAGCCTGGACTACAAAGTGAGTCCAGGACAGTCAAGGTGACACAGAGAAACCCTGACTCAAAAAAACCAAAAAAAATAAATAAATAATACACATTGTATGTGGGGCTGGAGAGAATGGCTCAGTGGTTAAAAGCTCTGACTGTTCTTCTCAAGAATTTGGTTTCGATTCCTGGAAATCACACGGCAGCTCAAAACTACCTGTGGCCTCAGATCCAACACCCTGTTCTGGCCTCCTTGGGTGCTGAGCACAGACATACATGCAGGCAGAACACCCACACCCCTAAGGTTAAAAATTTTAAATCATATTCATGAAATGAAATCCAAGGCTCAGTATCTCTTTCAGGGCAGAAAAAAAAATAAAGAAAACTTGGAACTAAGGTTCAGTTGGTACAGTGCTTGCCTACATTTAACAAAGGCCTGGGTGCCAGCCCCTGCACCGCACAAAACCAGGCATGGTGGCAGGTGTCAATCAGAAGTTCAAGGTCATCCTCAGCTACATAGTGAGTTCAAGACCACCCCGAGATACTTAAGAATCGAACTCAAAAATAAATAAACCAATAGTGAAAACTCAGTGTGTACTAGGCAAATGACAGGCAATCTGTAATGTGTCAGACTGTGCTCCCTCAAAAACAGCCTGAGGGCACTCTGAGCCCCACGCTGCCACGAAGAAAATGGCCGTGTTCTAGCTGTGTCTTTTTCTTTAAGTCCTTTCCTTTTCTCCACCACCTCTAGTCTAATAAGAACTGACTTCTAGGCTTTAAATGATTGTCTTAGATCGTAGGTTCAAATACTGCCCTGCGGGTCATCCCCTGTGCCTTTAGACTCAACCTCTCAGCAAGCCGGAAGCCAAGCTCGGCTTCAGGCTGAGGCTTCAGGGAGCCTGGCCTTGGCTCGGTTTCCCTTGGGTACCTGCCTGAGCACAGAGGGCCTTCTCATTGGTTCTGCTAGGGCAATTTTTCTCCTTACATAGCACTTCTCCAAGAATAGTCAAAGTCACTGAAGAAATAGATGAAGTCAAGTGTGGCACCTGGAATTGCTGGAGGAGGTTCGAAAGTGAAGCTTGCCTGTGGCGCATGCCTGTTGTTCCACATACAAGAGGCTCTGCAGAAAATGCCCTGGTCTTCTCCTCCAGGCTTCTGCCTTGCAGAATGGCACTCTGGACTTGAGATGCTAACCCTGAGTTAATATTAAGAGAGAGCCTGTGTTTTGTGCTTGGTCAGACTCCTAGAGTTGGGGTTACCTCATATGAAGAATATTTTTTCCCTTGTGAAATGTCTATCGTGATGAGAAAGAGAGAACACATACATCTACTTCCTCCAAGAGAAGCCAAGGGAACGGTAAGGTGACAATCTCTGATCTTCCTGTGCACCCCGTGTTTGTCTATGTGCTGCTTTAATTCTGCCACTGCCCTTTGCTGTATCCGTCTCTTACACTTAATGATCTATTCTGTTCGTCTTGGTCTTCTGAGCATCCTTCATCCCTAAGCTAGGGGTGGGCAGTTCCTAACCCCTGGCATTTCCCTCGTCCTCCTGGCGTTTCCTCCCAAATGTCCCTCTGCTTCCTAAAAGGCTGTCTATACGCTCTGCCTTCGATACCATATCAGACGGGTCTTTATTCCTTCCCTGTGGACCGCTAAGGACAGTAATTCCTTATAGACTGTCTTAAGGGCAGTAACGCACAAGCCCTTTCACTCCGAGGTGTGCAAAGATTAAAAGTAGCAGATGCCTAGGATGCAGTAAGGGTATACACATGGATGCTGTGGTGTCGGGCTACTCATTTCCCAGCCTGCCCAGATCTCCAACCAGGGGAGCCTCACTAAAGCTTTGCTGGAATTGAAACCATCTTCAAATCCGCTCACCACGGGCACACTGCAAACAGTGCGAGTGTGCACAGAAGAGGACAATTCAGAGGACAACCCTTCCTGCTGCCAGCACTGCTGTCCACCCCAATGCTGATCCCCCGTGGGCCCACAGTCTGGACGCTGGTCCTCGGACCCCACGGTCCTCCCACCACCTTTTCCTGCCTCACCCCCTACACCTGCCCCTAACTCTAACGTCTTTGAGTAACTAGTGTGGAAAGGCCACTTCTTGTCTCACAACCTTGTTATAACTTGAAAATGAGAGAGGTGGCTTCTACCTTCTCATACAAATGTGGATACAGACAGAGACGATGGGCAGAGGTCCTCCAGTGATGCCTCAGTGTTCTTAACACAAGAGCCTAAAGCTCCTATCTTATACTGAAGGCCCCTTTAAAAAAAAAAAAAAGAAAGAAAGAAAGAAACAAAACAGAAGAGGTTTTCAGGATCACATCGTGTACAGACACTTTAAAATATCCAATCTTCACAGAAAAAATGTCTCCTATTTGTCTTATGTAGATTTCAAAGTATGTGCTTTCAACATTGTTGTTTGTTTTTGTTTTGTTTTGTTTTGTTTTGTTTTGTTTTAGGTCTGCGCAGAATCCTCGAAAGTAGCTTCTCCAGCTGCCCGTGTTTGCCCATCGCTGGCTCTAAGCTGTCCACCTCCCGGCACACAAAGGTAGGTTCATCCAGGAACGCAGGTGACCCAGACTTGGAGCTAAGACAAGCTGGAGCTTGGGTTGGTAGAGTCGCTAACGTATCAGATTTTAAATTATTCTTTAAAGAGTGACCACCTGTTTAAAGACCCCTGGCAAGGATAGGCGGCTTGGGAGTCACAGCTGCCTCAATAAGAACATAAAACACCGTTTTTATGCAGAAGACAACCGTAGACCCTGGCTATAGCAACCAAACAGAAGCGGAATATTGGTAAATTAGAACTGCAAGGGGCAAGTGAACAGGATCTTTACCCAGGGTGATGACTGACTTACACAGCCCATAGTCGGGTTTATATTATTTGTAGAATCACCATTACCGTGAACATTGAACTCTTAGCCCTCTAGGACACAGAATTTAGGTAAGGAATCTTTTAGAGACTATAATAAGGGTATAATAACGACACAGCGGATGAAAAAAGAACGGTACGTGGACACCATGAATGCAAACGGTACACTGAAGTAATGGTGGTGCCGTTTGAAGCCTCTCCAAAATGGAGGGCATCAGAGGGTGCTGCAGCGATTTGAAGGATGCGCTCTGCCAGTGAGAGCATCCTTGAAAAATCTGCAGCTCTGAAAAGATGAGCAATACTTCTGCTTGTGTCCGAAGCATGCCCAGAGTGGGGGGGCTTCCAGAGCAGCACAAGAGGCATGGCCTGAAACTGGCACGGATTGAGCAGAGGTGGTGCCCAAAGCAGGTGACGGTTTGAGACAGTTGGTGCAATTACGGTCTGTGTCTCAGTCTGGAGAAGGAAAAACATATTTGACATGAGGAGCGGAAAACACACACACACAATTCAGACTATGACCAAAGCAGGAGGAATTGTGGGTGGAAGAAGGAAGCTTCCAGGCAGGCTGTCTTTCTAGTTGTCTCTTAGGTGACATTGGAAAACCCATGGAAATTTATTTAGATTTGTACAAATAAAAGGAGGATATGTTTTAAGGGGTTGAAAATACAATACAGAAAGAAGCAAATATTTTTATATCAAAAATAAGTAAAAGGGCTGAAAGATTAAAGGCAGAGAGACATCAAAGTTGTGTATGTGTGTGTGTTTGTGTGTGTGTGTGTGTGTGTGTGTGTGTGTGTGTGTATAAAACTTATCACTGTAATCCAAGCTAGACACTGACTTGACAGCTAAAGCAAAATTGTGTCTCTAATTTAGTTTCTTTTGCTTGTTGCCAAGCTGACATTACAAAATATCCCTGGTCACCAAAATTCTCACAGGAAATATAAGAGACAAAACCCTGAATCCTAGGCATAAGAATTTCCTAGCTATTCCTACAGATTTTCTATGAATCCAGCTGAGGCCCTGACTGAGAGAGTGCTCTTTCTGTGTGAGGTGCTGCTGAAGTTAAGTGTGCTGTCTTCGGGGCCAATACAACTTCATGCACTTTGTAGGTCTCTTTTTCTATAAAAATTCAATTGCTATTTTATGATTATAAAGACAACTTTATGGTCATAAAGATGACTAAGATTAGTCTCCTTACAGCCATTGTTTTCTTCAATTTTTTAAAGATAACTTTTCCTTTCGTACCTGATGTTAGCCTAGTAATACATATGTAGCCCAAGGTGGCCTGGAACTCATAGCAATCCTCCTGCCTTAGCTTCTGAAGTGCTGAGAGCTAAGTCTTCACAACCATGCCCAGATTTTTCTAATCTTATAGAAATACATTTCCACCTGCCACCAAAAGGTCATGGCCCCAGGCACTGTGTCCTCTGTACCTAATGGAGATCACCCCCAGAAAAGAGCCACTGAATGACCTTGAACCAAAGAGAGAAAGGGAGGGGGAGGGGTCAGTATCTGCAAATATGCGTTATGCATTTTAAATTTTCTAAACTGTAGAAAGAGTACAATATAAGCTAAGACGGTGAGTAGACGGGTGGTCCAGTGACACTCATTTTTCCTGTACACGCTCCTGAGAAATGGAGGGAATTCTCTTGAATCATGGGAACACTGCAACAGGAAATCAACGGTGACCAAACAGGATTTGAAACTTTCACTGAGATACAGGTGAGGGCAGCTCTGAGGTGCCTGAGCAGAGACCAGGCAACGCAGAAGGGCGTCCTAGATGGGACCCCAAAGGACATAGTCACGATCATTAGAGAGATCGCCTCTTTCTACTTTATTCCGAGGAAGGAAGCACCATCCACACATGGCCTGGGGTAACCACAGCGCCATCACAGAGTTCACTCTCACCAGACTCTCCGACGACCCCCTGATCGCGGCTCTACTCTTCGTGCTGTTCCTGGGGATTTACCTTCTAACCATGACCGGGAACCTGCTGCTGCTGCTGGTCATCAGGGCTGACTCCCGCCTCCACACTCCCATGTATTTCTTCTTAAGCAACCTGTCCTTCCTGGATCTCTGCTTCTCAAGCGTCACGGTGCCGAAGCTGCTGAAGGACCTCCTGTGCTCGAAGAAAAGCATCTCCGTCAAGGGCTGCCTGGCTCAGGTCTTCTTCGTGTTCATCGCCGCGGGAACCGAAGCCTTTCTTCTGTCAATGATGGCCTATGACCGCTACGCAGCTGTCTGCCACCCGCTGCTCTACGGCCAGATGATGAGCATCGAGCTGTGTGTGAAGCTGGTTCTGCTTTCATGGGGCGTGGCCTCTCTCAACGCAACCGTCATTGTGCTCTTGGCTGTGAATCTGGACTTCTGTGAGGCCTACACCATACACCACTACACGTGTGAGCTGCCCTCCCTCTTCCCTCTGTCCTGTTCTGATATCTCCATCAATGTTGACATCTTGGTCTGTTCCACCTTGGTGCACGGGCTGGGAACCTTTCTCCCAATCTTCTTTTCTTATGCCCGGATTGTGTCCACCATCCTGAGCATGAAGTCCACCAGAGGGAGGAGCAAGGCGTTTAATACTTGTTCTTCGCACATCCTAGCCGTCGTCCTATTTTTTGGGTCAGGCTTGGTCCGTTATCTTATGCCCACCTCTGGCTCTTCCCTCGATTTGCTCTCTTCCTTGCAGTACAGCGTGGTCACCCCCATGCTCAACCCCCTCATCTACAGCCTGAAGAACCAGGAGGTGAAGGCGGCTGTGAAAAGGACATTAGGGAAATGCTTGCGTCACCTGGAGTGATGACCAAGACACGGAATGGCGGGAAAAGAGTCAGTGTTGCCAAGTGCTTGAGCTTAAAGGAGAGTTTTAGACCACTGACTTAAAGGGACACCTGTGCCTCTCTCCCTGGCTATACTAACAATGGGGGAAAAAAGTATATAAAACTGTATTTGGATAAAGTTAAATCTAATATATATGGCCTGTCTTGTCTTTGTTTTATTCTCTGACATTTCTACAACTTTCTTCCTAAGTTACAGCTTAGAGCTATAACCCTTGAAATGATATCTTATTTTTTAATGTATTTATTTTTCTCATACATCAAATCCTCACCTCAGTTTCCCCTCCCTCCCCTCCCCCCAGTCACTCACCATCACCTCCCTTCTCCTGCCTCCAGCCGCCCCTCCTCCGGTCCCCTTCAGAAAAGGGCAGACCTCCCAGGGATAGCAACCAAACACGCATGTCAAGTTGCAGTAAGACTAGGCACCTCCCCTCGTACCAAGGCTGGATGAGGCAACCGAGCAGGAGAGACAGAGTCCCAAAAGCAGGCAGAAGCGTCAGCCCACGCTGCCACGGTGAGGAGCCCCACGACACTGCTATCAGTCCTTTGAGACGGTCATACAGTTGAAGTTTTGTGATTGTACCCACCCCCCTACCCCTAACTTCAGCACCCGCGCCTCCTTCCCACCCTCCCCACAACTTCATGTTGCAGAGTCTTTTTTTTTTTAATTTATTTAAATTGTTTAAGAATTTCATGCTGAGTTTATATGATTTCCACCCCTCCTCTCCCTTCTCCAACTCCTGCCACATCCTCCATCAAAAATCTGTGACCTTGTCTCCTGTGGTCACTAGTGTGCGTGTGTGTGTGTGTGTGTGTCTGTCTGTCTGTCTGTCTGTCTGTCTGTCTGTCTGTGTGTCTGTCTGTGTATCTGTGTGTGTCTGTGTCTCTGTGGTGTGTGTGTGTGTGTGTGTGTGTGTCTGTGTGTATCTGTGTGTCTGTGTGTGTATCTGTGTGTGTGATGTGTGTGTTGTGTGTATGTGTGTGTGTGTGATGTGGGGGTGTGTGTGTGTGTGTCTGTATGTCTGTGTGTATCTGTGTGTCTGTGTGTGATGTGTGTGTCTGTGTGTCTGTGTGTGGTGTGTGTGTCTGTGTGTGTATCTGTGTGTGTGATGTGTGTGTTGTGTGTATGTGTGTGTGTGTGATGTGGGGGTGTGTGTGTGTGTGTGTCTGTATGTCTGTGTGTATCTGTGTGTCTGTGTGTGATGTGTGTGTCTGTGTGTCTGTGTGTGGTGTGTGTGATGTGTGTGTTGTGTGTATGTGTGTGTGTGTGATGTGGGGGGGGGGGGTGTTTGTGTTATAAAGCACGCTGAGTCCATTTAGTGTTGCTCGAGTGTTCATGTGTTTAGAGCTGACCACTCATCTGAGCGCTCACCTCTGGAGAACCCTGATTCTCCCTCCTGAGCAGCCGTCGATCGCCTACAGCTCTTTAGCTAAGGGTAGGACTGTGTGAAATTGCTCCCATATGTGTTAAGACATTAACTGGCATTGCCGTGGCTCAGATCTCGTGTGGGCGACAGTATGGTTGGGATTCCATTGAGTGCGTCATCACTGTCCTGTCTAGAAGACCCTATTTCACAGCAGGCATCCAGGCCCTCGGCCTCCTGCAGCCTTTCCCCTCTGTATTCCACGCAGTTGCCTGAGCCGTGGGTGTGAGGGTTACACTGTTGATGGATTACTTAGGGCTGGGCATCCCCACAATAGTCTCTTCTGACCAGTTTGGATTTCTATTATCTGCATGGCTTAGGTACTGACCTAACTGGGGTGACAAGGGAACGTAGAAACTAAAGCCAAACAGACACACAGTGCTGCCTAGTTTCTTGTCAGCTTGACCCGAGTTACCTGAAAGGAGGAAACTTCAATTGAGCAACGCCTCCGTTATGCACAGCTGTAAGGCATTTTCTTAATTAGTGCTTGATGCAAGAGGGCCCAGCCTATTGTAGGTGGTGCCATCCCTGGGCTGGTGGTCCTGGGTGCTATACAAAAGCAGGCTGAGCAAGCTATGGAGAGCAAGTCATCCCTCCGTGGCCTCTGCATCAGCTCCTGCCTCCAGGCTCCTGCCAAGACTTCCCTCAGTAGTGGACTGTGACATAGAAGCCTAAGCTGTAAACCCTTTTTCCCCCAACTTTGTGTGGTCATGGTGTTTCATCACAGCAGTAAGTAACCCTAACTAGGACAGAAACTGGTACTAGGACCATGGAGTGCCTGCTGTGACAGACCTGACTGTGTTGTTTGGGGCAAGGGGACTGTGGAAGGACGTTGGAACTCTGGGCTAGAAATGCCATTGGGTGCTGAGAGCTCAGCGAGATGTTCTGTGGGAGCCTGGAGGATGAGAATGTTGAGAGCAGGGCAGACAATGGAGGCCTGGCTTGTGCACTGTCAGAGGGAAACAAAGACTCTTCCAGGCCTTTTGTGTGAAGAATCTGTGGTGTCTGGTCAGCTGGGCTGTGATTAACAAAAGACCAGAACCACTAAACCAACCATTTGCTTTGCTGGGACAACGGATGCTGGTCACCCTGAGGCTGAAAGATGGGCTGTGGTTACAAGGAGACAAGCATCATGGAGGTGAAGTCTTCCGAGAAATGCTTCCTCAGGGTCAGCACAAAGCTGTGTTCCAAGGTTGCACCTCCTGCTCGAGCGTGGTTAACAGAAGAGCAGCCACACCAGGGGGACTGGTTTTGAGGGGCTGGAGGGGTCATGGAGAGCAGCTGAGGCTTGGCACTGTGAGAGGCCTTTGGTGAAGGTGCACCCTCGGTCTCAGTTGAAGCCATGGGGTTGAAAGGGTCATGCACAGGACTTGAGGTTTGGCACCGTGAAGAGGCTGGCGAGGCCATTGGTGAAAGTGCAGTCCAGTCACAGCAGAAGACTCCAGTGTCTCAGAGATCCACTGCCATGGATGGCCACCGAAAACAGCAGCAGCAGTGGAGTGGAGCCAGCTGGAGCCAAAAAACATGCTGTGTGTACTACAGAGGGCAGAGCTGGAGACGTCACCCAAACCCCTTGGAGGATCAAGAAGATCATTAGTGAATCCCATACAATTGGACATTGAGTTATGTACGCTGTTGGAGTTTGGTTTGGTTTTGTTCAAACTGTGACTGATGATACCCTATGAGCATATACAGGGGGAAGAGGCCCCCCTCAGTCACAGTCATAGGGGAAGGGAGTAAGGGGAAAATGAGAGGGAGGGAGGAATGGGAGGATACAAGGGATAGGATAACAATTTAGATGTAATATGAATAAATTAATAAAATATATTTTTAAAAACTGTGACCGAGCTCTGGTTCTTCCCTCTTGAAGTAAGAAAGTATTTTTACTTTTTATTTTATAGGAGCCCACAGCTGAGAGACTTTGACTTTTACAAATAGTAAACATGAAAGTTCAAACCCACTAGCCATCGGGGAAACCAAATCAAAGCTATGCTGAGATTCCATCTTGATGTCTCTTCTCCCCCAGGAGCCTGCCTAGCATCTTCTGGTACTGATGAATGCTAGCCTTTGGGGAGGAAGCTTCCCAGTGAGTAGAACAGCTTGATTTCTCTAAGTCCTGGGACCAAAGTGTGTGGTGCCTTCATCAATAGGGTCTACCCATCGAATCCTGCTCAGCAACCAATACTAAGGAGTTGGTGATGTCTCATCCCCAGGCTTCTTCAGGGATGAACGTCTCCACCTTCTCACCACATACTTGGTCTGTCTGATCACCAGATCTCATCCTGATGCTGTCTAAGAGCTCTGGGCCACATTAGTGTAAACTTAGGTAGAGTAAAGGGGGTTGGCAATGAACAATAAGAGATGCTCCTATCAGTAAATGCTTACGGGCTGTGAAGTCAAGTACCAAAATGTGAATCCTGAAAACTGTAGTAGCAAATGGCATGAAAAGATATGCCCATAGCTGCAATAGTGACATGAATGTTGTTACGGAGGTAGCTGACCACCTTCTGACTGGTTCTAAGGCCCACATCACAGGATGAAACGCATGCCTGGTGCTTTAAATCTGGCCAAGAACCTGTAGCTGGGGAGCTCATGAGTCCTAGAAGTGAATCTACCACTGTTATTTTGCTATCTGGACATAGCATCAAAGTGCCTTTTAAATATGTGTCTTTGCACCTACAGACTAATGCAGCGCTAGTCCTCAGTAGAGAAGCATCTGTAGAGCAGCTACCCAAAAGATCCACAACTGGTCCAAGTTCAGAGAGTAAGCATCAGTGGAGTTCTCGGCCGTCAGTGGGGCATCTACATCAAGCCCTTTCCTCCAAAGACCCGGAGAATATCTGTGAAGAGGGAAGGAAAGAGTGTAAGAACCAGAATCCAGTGAGGACCAAGGCAAAAGAGTCTTCTGGACATAACAAGACTGTTGTTCTCATGAACTCTCAGCAGCTGCGGTTGCCTGCAGAAGAGCTGCACAAGATGAAGCCGGTCAACATTCCGGCACGGTGAGGTAAGGACACATCACCCCCTCCCCCCTAGCCAAGGACCTTGACAATAGATGGCTGCTATGGGAAGGGAGTCAGTTTTCCTTAAAAGTGTAATAGGTTGGCAGTGCTCCAGTGAATAGCCCCACGCCCATGAACACGTGGGCAGCACTGATTGGATTCAGTAAGTTTGTTTGTTTGTTTGTTTGTTTGTTTGTTTGTTTTAAGAAGGGAACATAAAGCTGAAAGAGGGACATGAAGGAAGGGGAGGGGAAGAGGGAGGATAAATATACTCAAAATACATTGTCTGCATGTATAAAATTCTCAAAGATAAATACAAGTATATGTGCTTTAAAAAAAAAAAAAAAGCTCTTGAACAGAGAGCTTCTGGGTTGGTGAACACACTGAGGTAATGGGAGAACAGCACTGAGAGGCAGGAAAGCCCTGTCTGTCATGTTATATGAAAATCCCAGGTCATTCTGTTTTACCAATAAAGACTCAGGAACCGGATGCTGGGGTTGAAAACCTGCTGGTTCAGAGAGGCAGAGAAAACATCCAGCTGGCCTTCCTACTCAGCTTAAGTCCCAGTGGAGAAGGCCCCAAACAGTCACTAGCTCATCTGACTGCTCAGGAGGAAAAGGCCAAAAAACCCAAGAGCAAAGGCTTGCTGGCTCAAGACCTAAACAGCCATAGGCTAAGGTGCTAAAGAGCTCAAGAGCCAGAGAGCTAAGAGCCAAAGAGCTAAAAGTTAAAGAGCTGAGGGTAAAATCCCAAGAGGAAAGCCCAAGAGCTAAAAGCGCCAAAGACCCCTTCTACTTCTCCACGCTGGCTTAGACTCAACTCAGCTCTCCTCCTACTCTTCAACCCTTTTCAGCCAGCTTCTTGCTCCGCCTCTTGTCTTGACCTAGGGTTAACTTTATTAAATCCTACGTACAGAACGCTCTTGGATTAAAGGTCTGTGCTAGGGCTGGCTGAAGCACACCTTAATCACCTGTTTACAAACAGAAAGTTCTTGAATTAAAGGTGTGTTAGGGCTCAACCCCAAGAAATGGGGGTTTACAGTTCAATATTAGGGATCACAATGGGAGCCATGACAGGTTTTTACAGTTCACGATCTCAGGGATCACACTGAGATCAAAGATCCTGCGACATCTGTCTGTGCACAGCCTCCCACGCCATCTCCTATATATCTCATGTAATTTGACTCCTCCTTTGTTGAATCTTTTACAATAAACTAGTGACCTCTTGGAAACCATTGGGACTAAGGTGAATGTCCTCTCATTCCCAAACCCTTCCAGGATTTGGGGTTTGGGGTTTGTTTGAGGCGGGGGGGGGTGTCATTGTTTTGTTTCAGTTTGTTTTGTTTTGAGATAGCCTTGGCTGTCCTGGAACTATGTAGATCGGGCTGGCCTCAAACTCCTAGAGGTCACCTGCCTCTGCCCCCCACTAAAAGTGCACACCATCACATCAGGCCCCTTATCGGTTCTTGAACTGAGTACCCACATCATGTGGCCACGTCCCTTTGGTCACTGGGCTTCTCCATTGGTGTTTCTCATTTTGTAGGCGGCCAGAGTGGATGTCTGTGGCAGGACCATCCATCTGGAGCTGGTGAGTGACTTGAAATGATGTTGTCATGGCTGGAATTGCACTTGGTTGGATCTGCCACTCTTGTCTGAAGAAGCCCCCCCAACCCCCACCCTTTGCTTGTGTTCCTTTTAGTTTATCTAAAACACGTTGAGTCCATAGTGATACGGCCCTTGACAAAAATTACAATAATTACAAAAGTGAAAGGATGCAGAAGGGTCTTCAACTGAAATGGAACTGGGAAGCAAGCACGTGTCGGCAAAATGGATTTCACACAAAAATTAGACAGAAAAAAATCGTCAGCTGAGATCAAGCCACCTCATACTTCATGGGCCCATGAAATTTTATTTAAAAATAGATCACATACTAGAAAACAAAGCATGCCTCAACAAATACAGAAAAACCTAAATACCTTCATGTATCTTCTCTGTCCACATTGGACTAAACCCAGAAATCGGCACAAAACAAAGACAAAAACAGAATCTACATAAAATGCACAAATTCACTATTAAATAATAAGTGAGCCATTAATGAAATAAAGGAATAAAATTTTTTCTTCAATTGAATGGAAATGAAAATACAACAGTATCAGTAATAATGAGTTGGCATAACTAAGACAGCAATGCCTTGTCATGGGGGACTGATCTGTGTGTTGTAAGAAGTTTATCAGTGTCCATGCCCTCTACTGAGTAGAGGCCAGTGACCAAAAGACTATAGATGCTGCCAAATAAGCCTGGGAGAAAATATCACCCAATAGGGACACTCAAGTATATATAAAGGTTCTCCAATAACCCAATCAGCTCTAAATTTCCATTTTTAATAAACTTGATCCGACTTAAAATTTTCTCCCTCAGTAGATACAAGGCACGAATCCAGATGCTAGTCTCTGAGACAGCGTGCATTTACACTTCCTAAGGTTTCCACATCTGTGTCCAGTCACCAACCTCCCACAATTCCCTCCACCAAACCAATCTATCACAATTCGATTCAGCGGGCTCATGTGGACATAAACACTGTTTCATTGTGTCCTGCTATGACTTTGATGATCAGTTAAACTTCTAAAGGCAAAGCATACCACAAAAGAAACTGTCGCATGACTGTCGGGTGGCCAGCACAATGTCCATAGAACTTACCTGATTTTCAGTTGATAGAAATAAGTGAGCTAGCGTTTCACTGGAGTTTTCTGCTTCTTTCGTTTGATTTGATTTGATTTTTTGATTGTCTGTGTAGCACTGCCCGTACTGGACCCACTCTGTAGACCAGCCTGGCCTCGAACTCAGAGATCCGCCTGCCTCTGCCTCCAGGTGCTGTGATTACAGGCGTGTGCTACCGCTCCCCGCTTATAAACTCCTTTCTTAAGGTGCATGAGTGGAAAGGGAAGGGGTTTGCCACCCTCCAGGTGTGTCTTAACCCTGGGCATCACTGAAAATGAGAATTTCTCTGGCCAAGGAGTTAGAAAGAAGCCAGACAGACACTCTGCTTTCCTTTCCCGTTGCGTTCTTCACGCTGAAAGGCTCAGTGGTCTGACTGAGCCCCTCTCCCCATGTCCTGCACCTCAGATGACCTCATGTCCCTTGCATTGATGCTAATTAGCATTCCAGAGACACACGTCCCACAGCTCAATAACTCACAAGAATTACAAGTTACAAATCAGAGTTTACAGGTAATGTAATTGCTGGCAGGTTTTAGCTTTGCCTTTGAGATTCCTTTCCGGAAGAGCCATCACTTAATTAGCTTGGGACTGAAGGCTGCTCTGCAGTTTCTCTCACCGGCCTTTCCAGGCAAGGCACAGAGAAAATGATGTGAAAGAATGCGGGTCGCCTTTCTTATTTTCCACTTTCAGAATTTATTTTCACGCCATACTTAAATGAAAGTTCAAAAGTTGCAAAACAGAAAATAACACCTTTTTGGAAGACAATTTGTTGAGGTTTATCCTTTTTTTTTTTTTTTTTTTTTTTTTTTTTTTTGCTTGCCTTTAGAACCACAAATCCAGAGTTCATTCTGCACAATAGGCATCTACACAATTATGTAACTGCAGCATTGATTGTTATTGAAAAACAAACAGTCATCTCTAGTGAACTCGCTAGATCGGCATCTGTCCTGTAAAACAATCTGCATTTGTAGAAAGGATGATACGGATGAAAGAGACTAGCCAAAAGGCATCCATGCGCTGCAGATGAGGGTCGATCGGCAAGCTTTATACACCTCAAAGTTTCTGAAGAATGATTTATTTTTATTTCATGGCCGTGGGTATTTTGTCTGCTAGTAGGTATGTGCACCACCTGCCTGCAACTGAACTTACAGGCAGTTATAAGCTGCCACATGGGTGCTGGGGCCTGAACCAGGGTCATCTGCTTAATCACTGAGCCATCTCTCCAGCCCTCAGATTTACTTTCAAAGATATATCCATGTGAGAAGATATTAAGTTATAGCCTTCTCTTGTGTTAGGATTTCAGCTAAATCCCCGGAGGTTAGGACACACAGAGGCAAGTTCCTGATATCCTGAATGCCACGAAGGCTGTGATGGTGCCACGCATAATAGTCAGTGTTTAATTAAAGACGGGAAAGAGCCCTGGTCACTAGTGCCTGAACAATCCAGTAACTCTGCATAACAAGACGGCTAGAAACATAACTGAACTGATGGTAGAGGAATCCGTCTACAAAAGATCTGTGACTTTTCTGTTCTTCTCTATGTGGGGAGATCAAGGGGGAATGGTCCATGAAAGAGGCATTGGCGAAGCTGAGTAAGAAATAGAGGGTAAAAAGGCAGATGTGTAAGCATCATAAATCGGGAACTAGAAAGACGGTTCATTGGCTAAGAACACTTGCCACTCTCCCAGAGGACCCAAGTCAGGTTCCCGGCTCCCACGCCAGGCACCTCACAACAGCTCTGAGGTATCTGACACGCACGTCTAGTCTCCACCGCCACCCTCACTTACATGGCATGCACTCACAAAGACACATACACATAAGGAAATATATGCCTAGTATTTAAACGTAATAAATCATACTACTAAAAGAATGATATGCTGAGAATTACAAACCTAAATAAATAGAGATTTTCAACATCAACCTGAACACAAGAAGATAAATACTCACTGGCCGTTGTGCTGGTGCCCACCTGCAATCCCAGCACTCAGGCGGCTAACACAAATATGAATCTTCACATCTGATTAGAATCAGTCCATAAGAAACATGTAGCCAGGTGTGGTGGCCCACTCCTTTAAACCCAGCGCTCGGGAGGCAGAGGCAGGTGGATGGATGTGAGTTCGAGGCCAGCATGGTCTACACAGCAAGTCTAGGACAGCCAGGACTACACAGAGAAACTCTGTCTTGAAAAAAAAAGAAACGTGACCAAGTTGACCCACGTTTAGTACCTGCTGCAGAATTCAAGTCTAATTGAATTGATTTCAGTGTGGTCATTAGTTTGAGAGCAACTTGGGCTACAAAAAAAAAAAGATTCTATCTCGGGCCGGAGAGATGGCTTAACGGTTAAGAGCACTGTCCACTCATCCAGAAGTCCTGAGTTCAATTCCCAGCAACCACATGGTTGGTGGCTCACAACCATCTAT
Organism: Acomys minous; assembly: GCF_964271855.1. Lineage (NCBI taxonomy): Eukaryota > Metazoa > Chordata > Mammalia > Rodentia > Muridae > Acomys > Acomys minous. The sequence continues at coordinate 5,004,190 of NC_140493.1, read as the reverse complement.
ACTGGGATCTGATGCCCTCTTCTGGCACGCAGGTGTACATGTAGGTAGATGCATAAAATAAATAAACAAATCTTTAAAAAAAAAAAAGATTCTATCTCAAAAAGGGGAAACCTAATGGACTAGGAAATATTGAATGATAGAAATATAATTAAAGATTGTTCTCCTCACTAGGTGTGTAGTGGTACAGCCCTTTAATTCCAGAACTCAGAAGGCAGAGGCAGGAGGATCTCTGTGAGTTCAAGGCCAGCCTGATGTACAGAGTAAGTTCCAGTACAGCCAAGATTACATAATAAGACCCTGACTCAAAAGACTAAGGTTGGTTTTTTTGGCTTTTGGTTTTTGGTTTGTGTATGTGTGTCTCTGTGTGTGTGTGTGTGTGTGTGTGTGTGTGTCTGTGTGTCTGTGTGTCTGTGTGTCTGTGTGTGTGTCTCTGTGTGTGTGTGTGTGTATGGTTTTTTGAGACAGGGATTCTCTTGTAGCTCTCGCTGTCCTGGACTTGCTTTGTAGACCAGGCTGGCCTCGAACTCCCAGAGATCCACCTGCCTCTGCCTCCTGAGTGCTGGGATTACAGGCATGTGCCACCACACCAGCTAAGACCAAAGATTTTAAACAATGATTATTCTCTTCAGTCAGATAAATACACAGAACACTGGCCATAGGGTAGCCAACACTGACTGATCCTTCTACAGCACGACCCTACACAGAGGACTCAAGAGTCATCATGGGGGACTGGAGAGATGGCTCAGCGGTTAAGAGCACAAGCTGCTCTTCTAGAGGTCCTGAGTTCAAATCCCAGCAACCACATAGTGGCTCACAACCACCTATACTGAGATCTGATGCCAACTTCTGGTGTGCATGAAGACAGTGTGCTCATATACATAAAATAAATATTTTTTTTAAAAAAGAGTCATCACAGAAGAAGGGGTGGAGAGACTGTAAAGCCAGAGGACCAGCGCATATGCCTCAAAGGACTGTCTTCTGTATATGACAGGGAAGCTGTGCCCATGACACCTCAGCAATATGGCCAGCTAAACAAAAGCTGAAAAGCTGCGACAATTGACCTACCAGTGTGGATGGCAGGAATCAAGGCCCCACCCCTAGATGAAGAACCAATAGCAATAAGTGGCTGCTGAGAGACGGATAATCCATCTGTGCCAGGAGATCCAATCCCAAGCAACCAGCACTAAATACATATACCAATGAGGAGCATTAAATAAACCCTGCAAGCCATACTTTGTGTGTGTGTGTGTGTGTGTGTGTGTGTGTGTGTGTGTGTGTGTTCAAAAATCCAAGAATAAGGAAGCCATGCTTTGGGCTCTTTAACTTCGTATGTGAGTAAGTTAAGTCACATATATGTTCAGCGTAAGGAATGTTTAAGTTGAAAATACTCTAACAGCTTTTTCAGAGTTTTTCCATCAGTTAAACATTTTGTTAGAGCCAGGCATGGTAGCACACGCCTGTAATCTTGGCACTCTGGGAGGCAGAGGCAGGAGGATCTCTGTGAATTCGAGGTCAGCCTGGTCTACAAAGCAAGTCCAGGACAGTCAGGGCTACACAGAGAAACCCTATCTTGAAAAAAATTTTTATTAGATTAGTGGAGATAAGTGATCAACACGGTGGCATTATAGGTAATAAAAGTGCAGTTCTGAGGATAGAGCCTAAGAGAGGAGGCATAGTAAAGATAAAAGGAGAGCTGGGTGGTACTGGGGTGTAAAAGCTGTGTGTGTGTGTGTGTGTGTGTGTGTGTGTGTGTGTGTGTGTGTATGTGTGTGTGTGTGTGTGTGTGTGTTTCAGAATTTTGTGCATGTATACAATGAATATACCTATAACCTACTCATATATCAGTGATATTTTTGCATAACAACAGAACTTTAAAAACAGATTCTTGGCCACCTCAGGGCCCTCTTATATGATGTAATCCACTAAAACAAGAGCAACACAAAGAAAGAGTCTGCCTGGGAGCCCACTCAGAATCAGAGAGGACCTGCTTAAACATCTCTCCAGGTACTTCCTTCATCCTCTACGGCCTAAAAATGACTCAAAGTCCCTCTGGCCATTGTCATTTGTAGAGTGGAATTTTGGGAAGCTGCCCTTCCCCCTGGACATAAAGACTAAGGAGATGAATCCTTACCCAGAAGTCTCTTGTGGGCTAGAGAGACAGTTCAACCATTAAAGGCTAAGGCTCGTAGCCAAATCTAAGGAGCTCAGTGCCCAGAGGTCCCCTGCCAGCATCCCCTAGGACTGAGTCAAGGGAGGCCCACGGAAACCAAGTCACCAAAGACTCATTGCCTTTATGTGGTGGTAGAAAGGATGTTCTCGGCACATCCTCCTCTAAGCGCATCTCGTGTTGTCCTTGGGATCCAGGTAAGGATAAATCTTCTAACTCACAACCATCTTCTCCTAAAACTGCCCACTCTGGTTAGTCAGTAGCCAGACAGTCCTGAGGAGAGGGAGAGCAGATCCTCACTTATGAAGCCCCTAGCTAGTCTTTAAGGAAAAAAAGTAACTTCTTTAGCTTCCTCTAGTCTCAACTGCACCCTGTAACTGTCCATTCTTCCAAGCACCCTTTCCCTCTCCTCCTTTGGGGGAGATGAGAGTGCCGTGAAAGCCGAGGGCATTGTAGATCCAGGGAACCCTGGCACTGGACGGCTTCAGAAGGGCCAGTGCTCACAGCCTCACCTCCACTTTGAGGGCTTCCCCACCTACCTTCCTTGAAACCGTGTGCCACTTGTGCTTGGAGTAGCAAACAGGGGCCCGGTGGATTTCTATTCAGTAGTAAACACACCCAGGAGACATTCTTAGAACATCTGAGATAAAGTGAACCTTGGAAACCATCTAGTTTCCCGGTTATTTTTCCACTTACTGGGGTGTGGCACAAGTGCACCACTGCACATAAGTGTAGTTCAGAGGACAGCTGAGGATTTGTCACTCTCCTTCCACTATGTGTCCCCTAGAGTCCCCTAGAACTCAGAGCAGCCTTCGCAGAGCAGCCTTACTCGATATGCCATCTGACCTACTCAAGTGATTTTTCTTTTCTTTTCTTTTCTTTTCTTTTTTTAATGAAACATTCAAGTGATTTCTAAGCTTATGAAGGCAGGGAAAGGACTTGTGCCACCGTGAGGTGACATGACACTTCTATCAATTAGTCAGACTGCCGGCCAAAAAAAACGTGCACTGCTGGTTTGCTGCGCCAGTCAGTCCTCCTGCAGGGTGAGCTCGACTCCCTTTGGCGGTAGGACGTGATACCTCAGTGCCCCGGTCTGCCCTCAGCCTCCTTCCCTTCTTTCTAATCATGCTTTGCCTTCCCTACCTTTCTAGGTCTCCTCCGCTCCACTTTGGCCAGGAGGCCACCGCCCTGAGTTTGAAAGCACTGGGGATCTGACAGGCACAGAGGGTTTGCTGCTACCACGTGAGTCAACCCAGAAGCTTAATTCGTCATTCTGGGGGGGGGGGGGGTTGCACGGCACAGACGAACAATCGTTTGAGGTCTCGTCCTTCAGCCTGAATGCTCCATGGAAGCTAGAAACGTCACTGAGTTTGTGCTGCTGGGACTAACCAGCGACCCTCGGGCCCAGGCACTGCTCTTCGTCCTGTTCTTGGTGATTTACGTCTCGACCCTGGTGGGGAACCTGCTGATGCTGGCTCTGATCAGCTCTGACTCCCACCTCTGTACCCCCATGTACTTCTTCCTGAGACACCTCTCCTTCATGGACGCCTTCTACTCCTCAGTCATTGTGCCTAATCTGCTGAGGAACCTTATTTCCGAGTGGAAGACCATATCCTCCCTTGGCTGTTTCATGCAGATCGCCCTGGTCATATTTTCTGGGGCCACCGAAGCCTGCCTCCTTTCTGCCATGGCCTACGACCGCTTCCAGGCCGTGTGCCATCCGCTGTTGTATGTGGTCACTATGAGCGGAAAGGTATGTTCTGGCATGGTGGCTGTGTCCTGGGCCGTAGGAATGAGTGGTAGCCTGGTTAACACCCTGCTGCTGGCTCAGGAAGACTTCTGCGGCCCGAACCTCATCCGCAGCTTTGCCTGTGAGCTCCCTCCAGTGCTCTTGTTGGTCTGTTCTGACCCGCACACTACTATCGCCTCCATCCTGACCACCTTGGTGGTCTTAGGTTTCGGTACTTTTGTGCTACTGCTGGGATCCTACAGCCGCATCATCATGACAGCCCTGGGCGTCAACTCGGCCACCGGTCAGAGCAAGATATTCTCCACGTGTTCATCTCATTTCCTCGTAGTCACCCTCTTCTATGGCTCAGGAGTATTCAGGTGTGTCGCACGGTAGTTCCTAGTCCTAAATGCTGCGTATTCCTCTCCTAACAGCCCTTGATCTACAGAACAGAGCATCGCAATGTAGCAGGCAAGACTCACCCTGAAATTCTATCCTGGAATTCCCAAGGCTTGAGTTCCAGTCCAGATTTGCTGCAGACTAGATGTGTGGTTTTCAAAAGGAGAAAGGGAGAGGAAGGAGGGATACAGACAGACAGACAGACAGACAGACAGACAGACAGAGGAGAGAGGGGAGGGAGGGAAGGAAAGAGAGAGGGGAGAGAAAAAGGGGAGGCGAGGAATAGATTGAGAGAGGTCCGATAAGCCAGACATAGGGGCACATGCCTGTAATCCTCAGTACCAGGAGGCTCACAAGTTCAAAGCCAGCCTGGGTGCAACAGTGAGACCCTTTCTCCAAAAGAAAAAAAAAGAAAAAGAAAAAGAAGTCCTTTTCTTTCCAAGGTTCAATTGTCCATTCTAGAAAGGAGTTTAGACAAAGACTAAGCACTGTTCTGTTTTGTTAAACTATGATTTGGGAGTTCTCAAAAGAAAACTCAGAACCTGCGGTAGGTTTTTATGTAGCGGCAGACAAAGAAACAAAGTGCAGCGTCCTTGAAGGAGATGCCCCCTCCCTCTGCTGCTGGAGGTTGGCGTCACCAAAGCTTGTCCACACTGTGGTTGCAAGGCACTCACCGTTGGCTGGCTTCGCTATGTGGTCAGGCTCGGTACTGGCCTAGGAGCTCACTCCCATAGCTATCGTTAACCTCACCATCAGGTAAGCAGCTTGAGCTCACAGAGTGACCGGATTGCTCATCAGAAGCCCCAGAGCTAGGTGGGTGGGGCCCCGGCTAAGCATACCCCAGGCTGTCCCCTAACCAGACTTTTCTCAAGTGTAAGCATCTCTAACCCACGAAGAGACAGAGTGAACGATGCCAGAGCTTCTGTCCCCGAACTGGACATGTTTGAATGCACTGCCCAGTGCTTTTCCTGGCTGTGACTGGGTGAGAAGCAGTAAGGGAAAGGGGGGCTAAGGAGTAGCTCGGATACCATAAAATGGCCAGAAGAGTTCTACTATTATTCACAGAAATATTTCTGCTGCTAAAATTTACAGAAATATTAGAAAAACTAGATAACTAAAAATTATAGTTAGAAAAAAAGAAACTATAGTTAGATGGACATCTTTTCCCTAAAGGTTATGTGTGTATGTTTGTGTATGTGTGTATGTGTATATACATATGTGTGTGTGTTTCTGTATGTGTATGTGCATATGCATGTGTGCATGTGTATATGTATATCTGTGTGTATATGTGTGCAAGTGTGTATGTATGTATGTATATGTGTGCATGAATGTATGTGTATGTGTGTTTATGCGTGTGTATGTGTACATGCATGTCTGTGTGTATATGTGTGTACATCTCTATGTATGTGTGTACATCTGCATGTGTGCATATGTATGTGTGTATATGTGTGTATGTCTATGTACATGTGTATATATGTGAGGAGTGTGTACATGTGTATATATGTGTATGTATATGTGTGTATGGCTATATGTGTATGTGTGTATGCATGTGTATATGTGTGTGTGTGCGCTCCTGTGTATGTGCGTGTGCATGTTTGTGCCACATGAGAGCATTGGATCCAATGTGGTACATGTATGTGGTCATGAGCTGTGTGACATGTGTGCTATGTACTGAACTACAGTTCTCCATTAAAGCCGCAGCATTCTTAACCACTGAGCAACCTCCGCAGTCCCTGGATATCTTTTTAGCTCAAATCCACAGAATCCATAAGGAACAGTCTTGATATGTCACATTTATCCCAGTGAAGATCATGCCACTGAAAAAGTAATAATCTTAATTTGGGAAATAACCCTAGGGATATTTAAGATATGCCCAATAATTTAATCTTATGATTTTAAAATCATACGTTTTGCTTAATCCAGTTTTGTCTCTCATTTTATTCACCAACTTTGACTCCTTTTCCAAGCCAAAGAAAAACGCAACTAAAAAATTGTTCCACTGCACTTTATAAAAAGAATGTTCTGGGGCTGAAGAGATGGCTTGGTGGTTAGGTGCATTTGCTGCTCCTACAGAGGACCCAGGTTCAGTTCCCAGCACCCAGATAGTGGCTTACAACCACCCACACTTGCAGTTCTGGAGACCAGGAACCCTCCTCTGACCTCCATGGGGACCAGGCATCCACATGCACGCACACAGGCATGCCCATGTAATAATAAGAATCTGCTATGGTTGTGAGAGCCATGCAGTGGGACAGTGGCAGTGCTGTGAACGAGAAAAGTGGTTTTACAAGAAATATCACTAAATGAAACATAGTGTATCTGCATTGTGAGTATAGAGAAAGGGTAGACAGTCATCGCTAAATGAAAACATAGTGTGTCTACATTGGTGTGAGTATAGAGAAAGGGTAGACAGTCATCACTAAATGAGAACATAGTGTGTCTACAATGTGAGTATAGAGAAAGGGTAGACAGTCGTCACTAAATGAAAACATAGTGTGTCTACATTGGTGTGAGTATAGAGAAAGGGTAGACAGTCATCACTAAATGAGAACATAGTGTGTCTACATTGTGAGTATAGAGAAAGGGTAGACAGTCATCGCTAAATGAAAACATAGTGTGTCTGCATTGGTGTGAGTATAGAGAAAGGGTAGGCAGTCATCACTAAATGAGAACATAGTGTGTCTACATTGTGAGTATAGAGAAAGGGTAGACAGTCATTGCTAAATGAGAACATAGTGTGTCTACATTGTGAGTATAGAGAAAGGGTAGACAGTCATTGCTAAATGAAAACATAGTGTGTCTGCATTGTGAGTATAGAGAAAGGGTAGACAGTCGTCACTAAATGAAAACATAGTGTGTCTACATTGGTGTGAGTATAGAGAAAGGGTAGACAGTCATCACTAAATGAGAACATAGTGTGTCTACCTTGTGAGTATAGAGAAAGGGTAGACAGTCATCGCTAAATGAAAACATAGTGTGTCTGCATTGGTGTGAGTATAGAGAAAGGGTAGGCAGTCATCACTAAATGAGAACATAGTGTGTCTACATTGTGAGTATAGAGAAAGGGTAGACAGTCATCGCTAAATGAGAACATAGTGTGTCTGCATTGGTGTGAGTATAGAGAAAGGAAGGGTGGTATCATGGTTGTCAATCAGGACATCCTGAAGAGTGGAGAGTGCTGTGGAAATTGCGCTAGCCCTATCCTATCCTATCCTGAACCCCTTAGTACACAGAAGGTCTCCTTGGCGGGGGGGGGGAGGGGGGGCTCCTCTCTGTGCGTTCACTCTTGCTTGGAGGCATGTGAAGGCAGAAATGACTGACTTCCTGGTGAGGTTAATGATAACTGAGGGAGTGAGAGTGCATACTAATATCAAACCTGGGAGAGCTCGCCTGTTGCCATGGTGACGGTCCACTTGACCCCCATCAGCGGGAGTGGGATGGACCATAGCTGCCAGCGGTGATCCTCATCCTGAGTTCACATTGGTCCTTTGTATAACTCCTCCCAAGGTACATGACTCCAGCATCCGGCTCAGCCATGGAGCAGGTGTTATCTTTGCAGTACAGTGTGGTGACCCCGCTGCTAAACCCCCTCATCTACAGCCTGAAAAACAAAGACGTAAAAGCAGCTCTGAGGAGGATGCTGACCAGGAAGTCCAGACTGAGCTTATAGCCAGACTCCTGCCGTAGAGGGAAGATGCTAGAAGAGATCTTATGGCTCAGTCACTTCCATGTTGCCACAGCAGGGGTATAGTTTCTCTTCCTCCACTGCCTTGCCTCTAGTCAAGGGAGAGACATTAGGAAACCTCCAGAACAGAGCAGGTGACACTTGCCCCATCCAAGCGACCCCACTTAAGTACATTAGAAAAGCCCCAGGGCCCCACCAGCCATTACACAGCTACTGAAGACCTGTCAGACCACCAACAAGGACAGTGTCAATTGTGAGAAGGTCACATCTTGGCTGAGCAAGACTCAACTCACCGTTTGTTCCCACCCCACTCTCCACCTCCCACCCACCCCCCAAAAAAAATCCATTACAAGATCTAAATCTTTGTAATGAGCGGAAAAAAAGAAACAAATTAAGTATGTCTCTGGAAAGGCCGGGCGTAGTGGCGCACACCTTTAATCCCAGCACTCAGGAGGCAGAGGCAGGCGGATCGCTGTGAGTTCGAGGCCAGCCTGGTCTACAAAGCTACTCAAGGACAGCCAAGGCTACACAGAGAGACCCTGTCTCTAAAAACAAAACAACAAAAACAAAAAACAAAAAAAAAAGTATGTCTCTGGAGTCCTGTCTTCATTCATAAAACCGGTGCCCAGAGCAGGCTCACCAAACCCACAGCAGTCGCTTGTGAGCAAATCCATCTGAAGATGCCCTTCTCTTGCAAGTTCCTAGGAGACTGAGCATCACCACCTAATTGTAAGTGTCCCGGGGGCAGAACTTCTAGTAGTTTCTGTGTCCCCATGGTCTAGTATAGACTGTTACTTAATTACACTAGATAAAGGACTGAAACTAGTGAATGGTAGAGGAAGGGAGAGAACATTTGAAAAGGAACACTGCCTTCACAAGAAAGGTGCCAGAAAATATCCTAGAGGCTGGGTGCCCTCCTATACTCCCTCCCAGCACTCAGGAGGTGGAGGCAGGTGGATCGCTGTGAGTTCAAGGCCAGCCTGGTCTACAAAGTGACTACAGGACAGCCAGAGCTACACAGAGAAACCCTGTCTCAAGAAAAAAGAAAGAAAAAAGGAATGAAGGAAGGAAGGAAGGAAGGAAGATAAAAAGAAAATATCCTAGCGGAGAAATAGAAAGAGAAGGAAAAGAGACCCCATGTTGCGGAGCATCACGCTGAGTCCTCGCCGTGAGCCCAGTGGCTATGCTGTGGCAGGTCTTCCTCCAAGCCTTCCCACCTCCCATCTGAACCTGAGCTGCCTCAGGTCCTTCCTTGTTCCAGACCTAGAGGAAAGAGAAGTTTGGAGAAACAGAACAGACGCCCCAAATGCCCCGCCGCTGTCCTCCTCCTCACAAGAAGCCCTCCCAGACAGATCCATGGTTTCCTGTCCTCCTTCTTCCCAGATGCCAAGAGTTCTGCGTTTGTTAAGACTGCCACCGTCAGGGGATAGAGTGCAGCTCGGTGGTGGAGCACGTGCACAGGAAAGCAAAGAAAACATCGCCCTCCCCATTCCGTGGCTAGGCACAGGTCACCACGTGAGGTGACAGCGTGTGCAGAGCTACTCACCACGTGTCTACCAACATCCATCTTCTGCCTATACCATTTCACGTGGAAGAAGGAAGAGGTGACAGAGCTAGCACTCGCCTCTGGCCAGCAGATGGGATGATCGCGCTTGGCTGAATCACAAAGGTAACATCTATTTTTGCAAGACAACTCACAGTTCTGTGAATGCCATATGAATTATTGAATAAAGGAAGAACATAGTAAGCTAGTGGGGGGGAAGAGCAGACTAGGACCAAGCGTGCCTAAGGCTGTAAATGCTGACCTCACGTGTCCTCAGCCGCCGCTTGTTCCAAACAACACTATCCACTTGCTTTCCTTAATGGATTGTTTTTCCACTTGCCACACAAAAACTGGACTGAGGAAAAGTACATTTTAAAAACTGATCTGAAGTACCGGTTTTTGTATACTTTCGTATGCTAGCCTGTAGCAATAAATGAATGGATTTTTTTTTTTAACTGCTTCCATGCAGGCTTTCTGTTCTCACTCCTCCAACCAGCCTGCTAAAAACTTCTCTGTTTGTAAGTTGTTGCCAGCTTGATTCAGGCTATTGAAGATCGTGACTGCATGTATGGTGTCCTGATGTTCATAAGGTGAAGGCCAGGGCTGTGGTTTGAATGGTGAATTGTTCCCTGTAGTAGTTTGAATGAGAACGCCCCCCCTTAGGCTCATGTCTTTGAATACTTGGTTTCAAGTTGGTGGTACTGCTTGGTCAGGATGAAGAGGTTTGGCCTTGTTGGAGGACATATGTGAACTTTATAGCCCCGCCCCATTTCCCTCTCCCCTCCCACGCCCCGCCCCGCAATAGGAAAACACAGGACAGACACAGCAAGTCGGGTCCTTTATTTGGAACAAGGGGGGTGGGGGGGGGACTCTTGCTTTGATGCAAAAGGCCATCAAGACCCTCACAGTCACTAGGCGAGTGTCTGCAGCCCAGTGCTCCAGCCACATAGCCATCGAGAAACGTCCTCAAAAATCCCGTGGTATCACTACAAGGTACAAGGCTCAGAGACGGATCGTCTTCACGGTGATAGAAAGAGCCAAACTGAGGTGTCCTTAGGGAAGAGGCGCTGGGAACACGGGTCAGGAGCAGCACAGACGGGAGCTCACGGCTTCTCGCAGCGCCACTGGTCCAGCTTTTCGGAGCACATGGGCTTGCGGGCCGCCCTGATGGTGGAGAAACGGAAAAGAAGCGCTGGCTGGCTGGAACTTTCTTTTTAACTTACTGTGCCAAATAACAGGTCCCATCATGACATTTTCATAGATGTGTATCATTGCACTTTTCTCAGTTATCAAATACTATGTGCACACATCCTCTCTCCCCTCTTGCTAGTGATTGGCAGTGTCGAGCATGAAACACCGCTTAGCTGCATCCTCAAAGGTGAGGTGAAAGGTTACAGAGGAGAAATACAGACATACGGGGATAGGTGGCGAGGGATCTAAATGGAATAGGGCTCGCTAAAATAATAGTGATGATGATGATGATGATGATGATGATGGTGATGATGATGGTGATGATGATAAGGCGTGGCAGTGGTGGTGCATGACTTTAATACCAGCATTTGGGAGGCAGAGGGAGATGGATCTCTGTGAGTTCGAGGCCACGCCTGTTCTACAGAGCAAGTTCCAGAAAAGCAGGGCTGCACACACACACACAAAAAAATCCCTGTCTCAAATAATAATAATAATAATAATAATAATAATAATAATAATAATAATAATAATAATAATGTGAAGATCTAGAAAAGAAGTGGAATGGTGCCAAGCATTGCCTTAAGGCTAAGAATTGGCCAAGGGAAGGGAGGCCTAGACAGTAACCTTCTAACAGAGAACTTCATACCAGGAAAGTTGTCACACAGGTATGTCACAAAACGACATTTTTTAAAAATGGGCCTTTAGGTCTCTAGAGGAGTTCTGTTCTCGAGACTCTATCCAAGATTAAATGGTCCAGAGAGACACGGAGAAGGAAGTGCTAATGCTGGGGGTGACAGGGTAGGGGCAGACACAGAAGACAATGACTTACCAGTAGTCGATTCCTTTGACGGCCAGGATCTTCTTAACGCACTTTATGTCATCAGCAAAGTCATTATCCAGGAACTCTAGCAGAGCGCAGAAAGAAGGAGCAAGACAACTAAGAAGTTCTGCTCAGTGGACACCCAGGAACTCTAGCAGAGCGCAGAATGGAGCGAGACAGCTAAGAAGTTCAGCTCAGTGGACATCCAGGAACTCTAGCAGAGCGCAGAACGGAGCAAGACAGGCCCCACACCAGGGCGTGGGAAGAGGGAGCGAGGGGGGGGGCTGGTTCTAAGCTTCTGGGCTGAAGGCTTGGCCTAAAGACTTTCCATACCAAAAGGCCAATCTAGTAGCACCTCCCCCTTGGTAGGGACTTCCTTCCCTTCCCTGGGATGCCTCTGGAGACACCATTGGCTTCACCACGCCCTGAGAATGCACAGTATCAGACTTCAAGGCTCACAGATGGCTCAGACTACCCTTCCCTGAACCCGAGAGGACTCAGGGCATGTGGAGACCATGACCAGCGACCACTTCAAGTCACACGGTTCTTAGAGATGTCCCTCCTGAGGATGTGCTGGGTACCAAAAAGGAGATGCCTCCAAGGAAGGCTGTAGGGAGAAAGAGGCAACTCACTGTCACAGGAAATGGCGCAGATGTTCTCCGACTCGGAGATCTCACTGCTCTTGCACCAAAGTTTGTCATCGATCTGAAAGAGTCCATACTGGGTGGTACCATTGTTTTTGACTATAGCTTCGGTGTCGTAACCACTGGTATGGAATAAAATGCACGTCCCTGTGGGAGACAGAAGAGAGAAGTTTCACAGTGTGTGTCCGGGAGCAGCATAGCTAGCTGAGTTTCCAGGCAGAAAACAAAACAAAAAAAGTCCTCCCAACCAATCTCCGACAGTGGTGGGGTAAACAAAACAAAACAAAAGTCCTCCCAACCAATCTCCGACAGTGGTGGGGTACAAAATAGCTTGCTGGCGTGAGACGAGTCAGACAACAGGAGAAAGGAAGGGAAACTAAGTGAAATAACAGAGCGCAGAAGGCAGAAGAGACATTAAGACTACAGGGAGATGTGGAAAGCAAAGGAGACACGGGGCGGGGAGGAGACGGGAGAGGTGAGGCGTGGGACGAGGCAAGGGACGTAGAGTGGTGAACTCACATTCAAGCGCAGTGACATCTTGGTAGCCGGCTATGCCTTTAGTGGCCTGGGACACTTCACATTTCGTGAGCTGTGCGGCTTGAAAGGCAGGGACCAAAACGCACAGCAGGAACAGAGGGACAGAGCGAGTCATTTTGGCTGCTCCCAGGGCTTGAAATGTGGGTTCTACTCAGATCCACCTGCTTTTATTTATGAAGAAAGCCCCCAGATCCTGGCACCAGGCCTTCCTGTCTAGGAAGACGGTGAAGACGGAGTGTTTATGCCAAGGGAGAAATGCTGAGCCTGCCAGCTTCCTTCCTTCGCTTACCCTACCTTTCCTCTCCCTGCTCCGACATCCACCCGATACCACCTATTGTTTCCTGCCCATCGTGTTCCACACACAATCCTGTTTCTCACTGGCTTTGGTAAGCCTTCGTTCATTTCAGGGTTGTTTCTAGGAAGCAGGATGTCCCTAACCTACTTTAGGAACAAAGGAGGCTTCAGAGAGGACACAAATGAGGCAACTCAGTCGGGGTCACACAGCCAACTCCCTTCTTACCCCTCAGCACATCTGGAATGTGGAAGGGGGCTGTATTGCATCCTAGGATCAACATTTGGCATTTGTCCGGCCAACCTAGCCATGGAACAAAGTCCAGGGAGAACCCCCTTGGTAGGATGTCTCATAGGTGAGGGCCTCAGGAAAAGGGTGAAAATGTGGCGGCATACAGCCTGGGAACCAAATACAGCTTATATCCTAGGGCTTCCTATAGAGGAGCATAGACAATGTGAAAAGTTTCGTGGGGAAATACCTAGCTATCCTGTAAGTCACTGCCGAGCTCCCCGCCCCCCTAACTACCACTACCATAGATGCTACATTGGCATTAATTAAGACATCAACCCAAGGCTAATTTCATGACAGCATTATTTGTAGGAAAGTAGTTTGTTGCTAGTCCCAGAGATGGCCACAGACAGGAGCAGGAAGGGTGGCCCAAGTCACAAAGGATATTTCTGAGTTCTGGGTCAGCTGAGCAAGTAAAGCCCAGGTACTAATTCTGAGTAATTCCATGTAACTTCCTGTCACCAAGCACAACATTCACAGTGTCCGTAATTATTGTCTTCCTTCCTGCCCGTGCTCATTTTATAAACTTGAGCTCTTACAGCTCCCAAGGTGTCCATCCTAACCAAGCCACTGAAGAATTAAAAGCTGGATGTCTTCCAATTGGCTGCTGTCTGTAAATCTTCAGAGTCAAAGAACGTCTTCTCCGTTTAACCCCGTCTCCTGCACTCTGGGTAACCAGTGTAGTAAAACACCGCATGGGCAGAACCCGAGTGGAGGCTGAAGGAAACCAAGACACACGAGCTGAGACCCCTGAACCGAAAGAAACACGTGCTCAGAAGCACCTGGCAAACCTGGTGCCACTGCAGGTCTCTTGCATCCTACCCAGAAGTATTGGGCGGGTGTGTGACAAGAATGGGAATTCTGTCACACAGATCAAGTGGCACGGAGAAGGTGACCGGGGATGGAAGATTACTGTGAACCATGCAGGGGAAGAAAACGCCTCTGGCCCTGGGCTACAGGTTAAGTATCTAAGGCAGAATGAAGCCGTGGCCCACAGTCTCAGACCACAGGAGTTTCTACACTTCCAGACACGACCGCTTGCCCGTAATATGAGCGCATCTCTGCCCTTCCCTGTGAGCAATAAAAAGCAGCCTACGGTCCAGGAATCACGGCTAATTCTGGAAAGGAAGTCAAGTGTGCCCCAAGCAAGAGGAACCATTATTTCTCTGAACTGTTTGTAGCAGTGGGGCCACCTGAAGACAGGGCAGCTAATGGAAACAACTGCAGACCTTCAGCGGGGAGATGTCGGTTCCTGGAGGTCCAACAATAGACAACGGCCACAGCACTGAAGGAGGAAGAAACGGCAAGGCGGAAGTGGTAGGCTTCCTTACAGGGTGGGGGGCAGTGACGATCCCTCTCTGAGATCAGAATCAAATGGTGACAATGGATGTCTTCAAAGACATCCTAGAAATGGTTGTTCGTTCCATCAGAAAAAAAAAGTTGGTGTTTCTAAAACCAGATGTCATCTTTTGAGGACTTCTGAAACCGAGTGGAGCTTCTGCTTCAGCGTCCTTTGCCATCTGGCACTGCCGTGCCAGGTGCCAGATGTGAGGCCGGGGTGGCTGTTTGGCGTGAACACCTGAAGGCCACTGGAAGTTGGTCACTGCTTCTTACTGTTAACATTCCCACTTTGTTCCACCCCGTCTCACAATTCAGAAAAACTATGCCAGGTAGAGAATGAGACAAAATACTGGGCCTGGCCTTTAATCTTTTGTTAGTTGCTTGTTATAATCTAGTTTTGTTTTGTTTTGAAGATAGGGTCTTATATAGCCCAGTTCCATATGTAGCCAAGACTATCTTTGAATTTATGATCCTCCTGCCTCTGCCTTCTGAGTACTGGGGTGACAGGTGTGTGCAACCATGCTAACATAAAATTGCACTCAGGAGGCAGAGGCAGGTGGATTGATGTGAGTTTGAGGGCAGCCTGGTCTACAAAGCGAGTCCAGGACAGCCAAGGCTATACAGAGAAATCCTGCCTCAATAAAACAAAACAAAAAAAATTGCATATCTTGACATAAAACATTTAATCTCACAACATACATATTTTCCTTTGTGTTGTATTTTATTTTGCGTATTTGGGTGATATGTTATAGTATTATTTGTATAGATTTAGTGTTTTTTATCAGTCTATTCTTAAACATGTGCTACTTTTTAAAAAATATTTATTTATTATGTATACAGTGCTCTGCCTGCATGTACATCTGCAAGCCAGAAGAAGGCATCAGATCACATTATAGATGGTTGTGAGCCACCATGTGGTTGCTGGGAATTGAACTCATGACCTCTGGAAGAGCAGTCAGTGCTCTTAACCGCTGAGCCATCACTCCAGCCCCCCATGTGCTACTTTTTTACACGTATGATATTTGACCTGCAAGTATACCTGTGCACCGCGTGTAGATGCCTGCAGAGGCCAGGAGGGGGCACCAGATCCCCTGGAACTGGAGTTACAGATGGTTGCGAGCTGCCATGTGGATGCTGGAAACCAAACCCAGGTCCTCTGCAAGAGCAGCCAGTGCTCTAACCACTGAGCCATCTCTCCAACCTCATATGTCACTTATTATTATTAATGTGAGTCTATTTCCCCTTTCCACTTCCAGTCATTTATACGGCAACACGGAGAATCGGAGCTTTTTTACAAATGAGCGTTCTGCATGGCTACCTCTGCCATGTAAAAGACTGACTATTTCACAGTATAGTATAAATTTCAGTGCTTGAGGATTTCTATGTACATAGTCAGATTGTCACTCAAGATGATAGGTAAGTGCTTTCTGTTAATTTGGCTCCCACGGCGTGGGATGGGGGGAGGGGAATAGGAAAACAGGAGTTTTCATTGGATTAACTCATGGTAGTTAGGGTAGGGTAGGGGGTGCAGGTTATCCAGACGAGGCCTGATTAATTCTCTATGGTAGGAAAATTTTCCAATGAGAATATAGAGCTATTGTAGGTATAAGGTTATTCTGTAGGTTTGTTGGGTTTTTGTTGGTTTGTTTTTTGGAGTGGGGATGGGTTTTTTAATTTGATTTTTTGTTTGTTTGTTTGTTGAGACAGGGTTTCTCTGTGTGGCCTTTGCTGTTGTGGACTCACTTTGTAGACCAGGCTGGCCTTGAACTCACAAAGATCCACCTGCCTCTGCCTCCCGAGTGCTGGGATTAAAGGCGTGCGCCACCACCGCCCAGCTATTGTGTAGTATAACTTCTGATGTCACTATCAGTGTTGTGTAAACACTGCTCCCCAATTGCCCCCTAGTATGCCCACAAAGCAGCTTACATCTGGGTAGCCTGCATGCCCTTTCTGTGTTCCCACAGGGCCTCTTGGCCAAGGTGCAGTGATCAAATCACCAGCACCGTTCGTGTCAGAAGCAGTCCCTGCTCTCCCCTCCCTTTCTCCATGTGGAGAATGTGCTGTCCAGCGGCTACATCTGAACAGGGGGCCTAGGCTCTCTGCTTACAATGCCCTTTGTTGGTGCATCAGTTTGTGAAGGCCCGGTGGGAACACAGAGGAAGGGGTGCAGGTTATTCAGATGAGGCCTGATGGGCTGTGGTCAGATGGCGAGGAAATTATTTTGCTACTGTTATGAATGTAAGTTTCTGTGGAGTTGGTTTCTTTTTTTTTTTAATGATCTTAAGTGATCTGTGAAAGGATCATTCGAACCCCTCAAAGGGGTCACAACCCACAGGTTGAGAACCGCTGACCTAGTTCAACAGGTGTCACCCAAGGGTGAGAAGAATCTAGAAATCGTAGAAAAGAAAGAAAATAATAACTATAAGTTGCAGTCCACAGACCAGTTTCCAAAGTGGAAGCTGTTAGCTATGACACTAAATGTCT
The DNA here is from genome assembly GCF_964271855.1 of Acomys minous. Lineage (NCBI taxonomy): Eukaryota > Metazoa > Chordata > Mammalia > Rodentia > Muridae > Acomys > Acomys minous. Next base: position 4,987,070 of record NC_140493.1, on the reverse strand, counting down.
TTGGATTTTACCCAGAATCCTAAAAGTGCTGTCCTGTCCTCAGGATTTACTCGAATCAAGTGAGCCTAAGTGGAACAGGCGGGTTTTCTCCTCCCCTTCCAAAGTTAGAGCCAGCAGGGCACCTCTGTTTCTAAGGGTCGCTCTCTGGGGAAGCGAGCACCTTGGCTCCAGACTGTCACAGCAGCACAGCCCTCCTATGAGGTTGGCTAAACAATCCCCTCCTCTCTCCCCCTTCACCCTTCTGCCATCCCTCCCTAAATCCTGCAACGGGTGTTGATTCCAGAAGCAGACTCCAACATTAAATGAAAATTTTGTGTTACAGTAAAAAAAAGTATCGGTTTAGCCTATGATAGCTAAATAAAGACACAGAGTCTGAAGGTACTTTAAAGCTGTCAGCTCTATGCTGGGCTGAAATCTAAACTATGATAAACAAACTACTCTAAACTGATATATAATACATTTTTTAAAAAAGACTGGCCTGTACTATGGGATACTGTCCTGATTGTTTGATTATTGCTGGAGGAGGGGCCAGCCCACTATAGCTGGTGCCACCCCTGGGCAGGTGGTCCTGAATGGAATAAGAAAGCAAACTGATGAGATGTAATATGAACAAATTAATAAATAAAAAAGAAAGAAAGAAAACTGAACAAGCCAGTAAGGAGCCCTCCTCCACGGCCTCTGCTTTGGTTCCTGCCTCCAGGTTCCTGCCCTGAGTTCCTGTCCTGACTTCCCCAGGTGGTGGGACTTCACTATTTGAAAGGCAAATACCATGCCAGTCTTGAATGCCTGGTTCCATATAGACAGGGCTTTCTCCATGCATCCCAACTGGAGAAACTGGGTCCTTTCTAGCTCTTTCTTCGGATACATCTCTTCTGGGTTTGTACATGTAGTCTCCTAACTTAAAAGGTTTGCTGGTTGCTATTCGAGGTGGCGCGCCCTCACATCTGCATGTGATGGTGCAGTTCATCCTTCACTGGAGACACCTGTGGCTCAGGGGTTGCAGCTCAGGGTCGGAGCACTTCACCGTAGGTAGTAGCACCAGGGGACACTGGGTTTGCAGAGTGTCCACCACACTCTGGCTCTATTAGAAGGTGCCGTGGCCTCGTTGGCATAGGTGTGGCCTTGTTGGAAGAGTGTATCACTACGGGCCGGCTTTGAGGTTTCAGATGTCAAGCCAAGCCCAGAGTCTCTCTCTCCCTCTCTCTCCCTCTCTCTCTCTCTCTCTCTCTCTCTCTCTCTCTCTCTCTCTCTTCTTGCTCTTCCTGCTCTCTCTCTCAGCTCCTTCTCCAGAGCCATGTCTGCCCACATGCCTCCTGTCACGATGATGATGAACTAAACCTCTGAACAGTAAGCCAGCCCTTTGCAAGAGTTGCCAATGTCATGGCGCCTCTTCATAGCGATAGAAACCCTAACTGAGACATCAAGTGTCAGTTTGTAGTGTGCTGCAAATGTGATGCCGGGCCTTGGTTTGTGTGCGTGATACATGGATGGTGTGTGTTCTTAGACATCCCCACCTACCCCCTGCTTCTGTCAGTGTTTCTGTCAGTCAAAACATAAGGCAGGCTAGAGCAGCACCCTCGGGTGAGAAGGTTGGTGTAGACTTCACTCCTTTCCTTCTCAACTTGCAGCTTTAGTGAAAAAAAAAACTATGCAAACTGTGCCACCTCTACATAATGAAATGGGAATAAAAATGCATATAATAAAATAATAAGTGAAAGATCAGGATTCACCTTGTTTAAATGCTAATTGTGGCTATGTAATTTTCTGTATCGTATAAAACATGCATATAAAATCCTACAAGAGACTCTACTTTTAAATAGTGACACCTTTTTCCCCCCTATTTGGCACAGATTTTAAAGTGTTATTTTTATTTAGTTACTTATTTTTTTAATTAATTCTTCTCCCATACCATACATCCCAACCACAGTTTCCTCTCCCTCCACTTCTTCCAGTTCTACACACACACACACACACACACACACACACACACACACACACACCCTCTCCCCAGATCCACTCCTCCTCCGTTTCCCTTCAGAAAAGAGCAGGTGTCCCAAGCATATCAACCAAACATGGCATGACAAGTTACAATAAGACTAGGCACAAACCCTCATGTCGAGGCTGGATGAGGCAACCCAGCAGAAGGAAAAGGGTCCCAAGAGCAGCCAAAAGAGTCAGAGATGGCTTGGTGTTTTCATAGGACTCCTGACACATGCTTTTTTTTAACCATGGTCTGAGACTAGTGTTGCAAGGCGTTTGCCCTGGCACCTAACTCGCTTCATAAAGGACAACTTAGGAGCATCAGTTATCCCACATTGATACTTTATTTCTATTTCACATCTTCCCAACCACATCAAGAATTTAGGTGACAGTTCATGGCCTTCTGAAAGCACATTTTGTGACTGGAATGCCCATGAGAGCTCACCAGGAAGTTTATGCTCACAGTGACTTGTGGTGAGGGGGCTGGACTGAGACTCCAGATGACTGAGGCCATTGTTCGATGACATCTTACTTTTATACATTTTTTTTTCCAGGATGAAATGTTGGCAATCAACCTGCAGGACAAGTCAGGGTACAGTGCTTAATAATCAGGAGGCAGCCAACATCTGAAGGGAGTGTCCATGGCCTGACTTCCTCCAGGGCAAGCCAGCATGGCTTTGATCTTTTCCTTTGCGGCTTCTATTTACCTGTCTCTGTTATCTAAAGACAAAACTCATGCCAGAAACATGACTTGAGTTCTGGCTCCATCACTTGCTAACTGCGTGATTCTGGACAACAGACTTGACCTCTTACAGGTAGCTTCCTGGCACATATAAAGCATCCTGGAAGTTTACAAAACCCCTATTGGATAGTGCTGTGGAAGCCTTAGCATCTAGACCAAAAGAAAGATTCTCCAAAGGATACTTTGTAGCATCGTTAGTTTGCTCTCTGATTTCACCACGTCTTTTTTTTTTAATGTATGTATGTATTCCCTCCATCCTTTCCTGAGGCTTTTATCAATGGGTTGGGGTGAGAGATAGAAGAAGCTGAACAAATGAGGTTGAACCAGAGCGCGTGCCTGTAATAGGGAAATCTGCACCTGAGTGGAAAAGGATACCTAATAAAAAAGTTCTGGGCCCTGTTATTAAATCATAAATGGTGCAAAGCAGTAAATATATAGTCTACTAAATCTTGTGTTGTTTTATGCTCTGTGCCTACACTCTTAGGGAAAAAATGACTGGCAGGTCATAAGAATTCCACAAATGTTTATAGGATTAATTAATATTAGGATATATGCTTATATAAAAACTTAATTTAATGCAACAAAAGAGATCCTTCATTTATCCTTTAAACTCACACATAACATTTCAGAATATGTACTAAAACTAGAACAAACTTTTAAGCACAAGTTGGATATTTTTATCATTATTATCATAATGATAAAATTATCATAAACTGTACATCAACAAACACTGGCATTCTTTCCTATGCAGAAAAGACCCTAACTTGTGTCTCCCACAGGTTACTCATATAATTGGAAGCCTACATCTCTGTATTTTTCTCTTAGAGAATATATGCTAGGTACTTCCTTCTTCTTCTTTTTTTTTTTTTTAACTTCCTTCTTGATCGCCTGTTTCTCACGCAGAGCTCTGTGCTCTGCTTGCACAATGCTTCCCGGAAGAAGGAGCCTAATCAATCCTAGGAAAAGCGGCTCCCGGCCCTGCTGGCTCCTCCCCCTGGTACAGATCAGCTCTTCAGTGCCACATCTGCAAAGCAGGGCTCCCCACCCACAACTCTCGGTCGGCAACGTGTTGTTGACTTCATGATTTTGAAGAAACCTGACTTGGTTTTATGTTAATCTATCAAAACTGAACAGAACAAATTATTTTCAGAATGATATAGCCATTTCCTCCACCCTCTCCCCTGGTAAAAAACCAAAGCAGGACCAGGTTCCGAACCCACGCCAGACAGTTAACACAGGCCTTCTGGGCACACCCGTGCGGATCCACGCCAGTAGTGCAAGGACACACTCATTCCTCTTAAGGTTCATCCTGGGAACTGATTAGTCACTATACAAGTTAATGTTTGCTTGTGAGGGATAAAGTATTTGATAAATATTAGCTTTAATTATAGCTTTTTTAATTTATATACTGTGTATATGTGTGTCCCGTGCCTCTGTGTGATCTATCTATCGTGTGTGTGTGTGTGTGTGTGTGTGTGTGTGTGTGTGTGTGTGTGCGCGCACCTCTGGGTATGTGTGTGTGTATGTGTGCCTGTGTGTGTATGCTTCTGTGTGTATCTATCTATGTACCCAGCAATCTATCGATCTGTTGTGTGTGTGTGTGTGTGTGTGTGTGTGTGTGTGTGTGTGTGTGTTTAAATGCTCATGCTACAGCACAGTTATGGAGGTTAAAGAATAACCCGTGGGCGTTCTTTCCCTCCTTCCACCATGTTAATTCTGGGGAGTGAATTCAGACTGTCAGGCCTGGAGGCAAGCGCGTTTACCCACCGAGCCATGTCCCTGGCCTTCCCATCCTGTCTCGCAGGTCTTTCCAGAGCTCAGACACAGCTGGTTATTGCATGCGACAGTGGTCCCTTGAGAGCCAGTGCACCCCCTAGAACCACAGCATAGAAGCGGCCGCTCCAGCCGGCACCAAGCTCCACGGAGGAGCCGCTCCAGCCTGCACGCGGGAGGGCTGCGCTCCTGCTTTATAAAGAGCAGCAGAGGCTGCAGTGTCTGCAGCGGTGCATACAGAACAGGCTCCTCCATCTTCTGTGAGGGCTCTAGGGCTGGGGGAGGCTGTGACATGGAGGCTTCGTAAGAGAGAACCGAGAGGTCCAGAGAGTTATCTGCTGGGCAGAAGACTTGAGTCCTGGGGTACAGACAACCAGAAGAGCCGCAGTTGACTCCGAGCCTGAAAAGCAAGGCCAGCCCACACCAGCACTGAACCCGAATATCTAGTGCTCACCTGGGTGAACACTGCGCTCTGCTCAGAGAAGCCCAGCTCTGACCTAACCTAACCAACCTAACCGGAGAAGGGAGCACGCCATATGCTTCCGGGTTCCTGTGTTTTCCTATAAGAGTCTGCTGGATGAAGCCTGTCTTCGCAGAGCGACTTCTGGAGACCAGAGATGCAGATTCCATTCCCTCCACTCTGCTCCTATATCCTATGTGCCGCATTATTTTCATATTCAAAACTAATTCTGTAAACAGCGGTGGCTGTTCCCAGCACAGGTGGGTAGTCAGACTCTTACCGCCACACCCCGTGGCCTCGTTCTGTCATCTGAGTTTTCCTACAAGCCGAGCCCTGAGCAGCTAAGTCCAGCTTTTGCGTTCTTCCATTAGTTCTCACATTCTAATTCATGATTATCAGCAAACAGATCCTAACCACTGTTTGAAAAGACTTTTTATTTTACTCTCTCTCTCTCTCTCTCTCTCTCTCTCTCTCTCTCTCTCTCTCTTCTCTCTCTCTCCCCCCTCCTCTCCTCTACCTCTGTGTGTGTGTGTGTGTGTGTGTGTGTGTGTGTGTGTGTGTGTGTGTGTCCCTTGGAGCTGGAGGCTGGAGCTGCAGGCAGTTGGGAGCCGCCCAGCATGGGTGCTCTGGCCGTAGCAGTCCCAGTCTCTGCAAGAACACTTATGCGCTTGATTCCCAAGCCATCTCTCCAACACAAAATCCTAGTTACTTTACACAAATGTTCCTGCATCAGATCTTTCCTTTCTTGTACTTGATCCACTCATTGCCAAGTTGTACATGTAGATTTTAAAATTGCTTTGGCTCATTTCTTTCTTTCTTTCTTTTTTTTTTTTTCATGTTTCAAATTGCAAGGTTTCTTTGACTTGTAATTCTGTTGCCTGTAATATTGGTCTCCCCCTTTATTTCCTATTACCTGAACGTTTATGAATTGTGCACAGTTATCATGCCTACTGAAGTTATTGCTAAAAATATGGGGAGGATACAAGGTCTAAAACCCCTCCACTTCCTATGTAACATTACTGGAATAACTGTGTCCCTTTCTACAGCTTTCCCCCGATCTATCTACTATCTTGGTACATGACATTACATATGGTTTCCCATAGTGAACATAACAAACCTCTTGTTGATTCTTTTGGAAGGAATTGAGAAGGGTTTCTCTGTATAACCCTGGCTGTCCTGGAACTCTGTAGACTAGGCTAACCCCCATCTCAGAGACCCGCCTGCCTCTGCCTCCTGAGCACTGGGATTAAAGGCGTGCGCCAACAGTGCCCAGCATCTTAATGATTCTTTATAAGACAACTATTTTATAATATATGTATTTTAAAACTTCACCAGGAGAGCCAGGTGTGATGGCATGCACTTTTAATCCTAGCATTCAAGAGGCAAAAGCCAGTGGATCTGTGTGAGTTTTGAGGCCAGCCTGTCCGCATACTGAGTTTCAGGTCAGCCAGAGTTACAAAGTGAGACCCTGTCTCAAAAGATCAAAAAGGAAAAGAGTGTCTCTGGACTGAGCATGCTGATAAACACCGGTGACACAGGAGGACCGTGAGTCTAAGGCTAGCCTGCACTGTAGAGGAAGCACCAGGTAATCCTGAGCTACAGAGTAAGACCAGGTCTCAAAAAACAGCAAGAGTGGGTCTGGAAAGATGACTCAGTGGTTAAAAGCAACTGTTGTTCCTGCAGAGGACCTGCCTGCAACTCCAAACATGCGAATAGTGGTTCATAAGAATACACTGGGCGTGGTGGCGCACGCCTTTAATCCCAGCACTCAGGAGGCAGAGGCAGGTGGATCACTGTGAGTTCGAGGCCAGCTTGGTCTACAAAGTGAGTCTAGGACAGCCAAGGCTACACACAGAGAAACTCTGTCTCGAAAAACAAACAAAAATAAAGAATCCATAACTCCAATGCCAAGGGAATTTTATGCCCCATTCTCACCCCCATGGGCACTAGGTATGCACAGGGTACAGATACATACACACAGGTAACGTTATAAAAAAAATTTAAACAGCAACATTAAGAATATAATAATCTTACAAGGACCAACACTCACTAGTTGGTTGATAAAGGCCTTAGTAACTTTTTTATCTAAAGTTCTCAACCTTCCTAAGGCTGTGACCCTTTAAATAGTCCCTCATGGTTGTGGTAACCCCCAACCATAACATTATTTTTGTTGCTACTTTTTTCTTTTTTTCTTTTCTTTTTTTCTTTTTTCTTTCTTTTTTTTTTTTTTTTTTTTTTTTTTGGTTTTTTTTTTTTTTGGTTTTTTTTTTTTTGGTTTTTTTTTTTGGTTTTTCAAAAACCCTTTTGGAAGGGAGTGAGAAGGGTTTCTTTGTGTAGCCTTGGCTGTCCTGGACTAACTTTGTAGACCAGGCTCACCCCAAACTCACCTCACCTTAATCCACCTGCCTCTGCTTCCTGAGCGCTGGGATTAAAGGTGTGGGCTACCATGCCTGGCTTTGATGCTACTTTGTAACTGTAATTTTGCTACTGTTTTGAATTATAATGTATCTGTGTTTTCTGGTGGTTTTAGGCGACCCCTATGACGGGGCTGTTTGACCCCCACACAGGGGGTTGAGAACCACTGACCTAAGACACTAGTTGGGGTATGAACTTGAGAAGATTGAGATCAGCCATCCAGTTGGTCAGCTGTACTAGTCTGTTCCAACTCTCTGGCAAATCACGCCCCTTCCTGGATCCTTTAGACACCATTACTACATAGAAGGTAAAATATGAAACATGTTCAAACACATAGGAAAACACTCAGCGTGCCGTGTCTCTTCACCACCGTGAAATATGAATGTGTGTTTGCACAACATAAGCCGACAGCGCCACGGCAGGCACACAAAACCACCGGCTCCTGCTGCCATCTGCAGATAGAGAATGTTCATATCTTTACCTTCAAAATTGTCGTCTCCATGCCAAGTTAGGTTTGCTAGTTTCCTCCTCATCTCTGTCTGTCTGTCTGTCTGTCTGTCTGTCTGTCTGTCTGTCTCTCTGCCTCTGCTTCTCTCTCGCACATGCACCCACGCACCCACATATATCTTTTATTTTTGTCTCTATTCTCAATATTAGTTCCAATTCTAACTTTGAGTGGCAGAATCCCAATGTTCCCTCAGTGAGGGCTGGTCCTTTAAAACCCATTTAAATGCCCTTTTCTGCTAGGCTTGGAGACTGGTGCCTGTAATCCCAGCATTTGAGAAGGGAAGACCAAAAAAAAAAAAAAATCACCAGAAATCCATCCTAAATATGGTCAGTTCTGGGCCAGCCCAGGCTACAGTGCGATGCTTTGTCTCAAAAGTGTGTCCTCTCTCTAGCCCAAGCATGAATTGTTACAGACTATGATTTTCGGTGGCGGTTTACCAGAACCTCACTTAGCTAATTCACTGGTTCGTGTACTTGATACCCTTCCAAAAGGCCTCCCTGTGTTCAGCATTAGCTCTGCAATAAGAGACTAAGCCTACACCGGGGCACAGGCCGCTGAGGAACTCAGAGAGGTGGGATCAATTTAGCATCTGAGCAGCATGTGGAATCTAAAGCAGTGGGAAAAACAAACAAACAACAAAAAAAAAAGACCCTTCAGGTCCTGGCAACTGATTGGGGCCTGAACAAAGTTTGTGAACAACCTTGCTCTGCTACTGAACCACTTGTCCAGGTAAACATAACTTAGGGGAGGAGGTTGTAGACTAACTCAGACCTATGCTGCGTCTCACAGGAGATGACACAGATGCTTTCTCAGGGTCCCCAAGCCTGATGTTCTCTCTCTCTTACTTTCTTTCCTCCTTCCTTCCTTTCTTTCTGTGTGTGTGTGTGTGTGTGTGTGTGTGTGTGTGTGTATGCACACTTCCCACCTTTTCTGGTGGTAGGCAGGGTCCCTCCTTGGTCCTGGAGATATTCACGTTGACCAGAATGGTGGCCAACAAGCCCCAGGGATCCCTCTTATCTCCCCCCTCCCCAGGGCTAGGAATACAGGTGTGCAGAGAATACAGGTGTGCAGGGAATACAGGTGTGCAGGGAATACAGGTGTGCAGAGATGCACAGCTCTTTCACATGAGTGCTGGGGAAGAAACTCAGGACGGCAAGGCGAAAGACCAACCGATCTGCCTCCCCACCCCACCAGTATCCGGCCTGAAACGGGTTGCTGCCACAGGGAATATGCATGACTTCGGAACGGACCACCTCTGTTCACGGCAGCACTCCGCCCCTTCCAGAAACGCTCACCAGGTATGCGTCTGCAGTTGGTATTCAGCCAGCCTCACCAGGTAAACAGCGTGCTGCTGTATGATGCTCCTTCAAGTGTGTGTTTCTGTCCCCCCATCACCCCCACCACCCTGAGAAAAAGCTTGTGGAAACGCACTCTAGAACAGGACTGTATGCAAGCTCCTAGTCCCATCAGAGCGATCTTGGATACCTGACCATAAGCCTGTTGGGTATTGACTTCTCTTAAGTTAATGGGAAGACAATAAAGCTGAAATACTTGCTGTGGTGTGTAAGCACTAAGCCAAGCATCGGGTGTGGTCCTGGTAGGGTAACTGCCCAATAATGAATGCTTCTCTTCCTCTCTCCTGGGCTCAGATCTCCATGAGTGGTGACAGTGGGAACGAGACCACCTGGCTGCTCCTAGTGGGCTTTGGGGAGCTGCAATGCCTGGGCTTCCTCTTGTTCAGCCTCTTTCTGGCCATCTATGCGGTAACAGTCGGCGGCAACCTCCTCATCGTGCTTGCTGTGGCCTCCAGTCGGACCCTCCACACGCCCATGTACTTCTTCCTCTGCCATTTCTCCCTGCTAGAGATTGGCTATACATCCAACATCATGCCTCGGCTGTTACAGAGCTTCCTGGAAGGTGGGGACATCATCTCATTGGTCAGCTGCCTGGTCCAGTTCTACGTGTTTGCCTCGCTGGCCGCGGCTGAGTGTCTCATGCTGTCGGCCATGTCCTATGACCGCTACCTGGCCATCTGCCGTCCCCTTCACTACCCTGTCCTCATGAGCACCTGGTCCTGCAGCTGCCTGGCCATCGGCGCTTGGCTCAGCGGCTTCTTCTTCTCTGCCTTCACGCTGGCCTTGGCAGCCCCTCTGTCCCTCTGTCCCGGCAACAGGGTCATCGACCACTACTTCTGTGACTTTGCTCCGGTTGTAGCACTCTTCTGTGGGGAGGCGTGGGTCATGTGGGGAGCTGGAGTCGGCATCTCGGGCTGCCTTACGCTGGCCCCATTCTTGTTGATTGTCACATCCTATGTCTTCATCCTGAGAGCTGTTCTGAGAATACCTTCAGGCCACGGGAGGCAGAAAGCCTTCTCCACCTGCTCCTCGCACCTCAGCGTGGTTGGGGTGTTTTACGGCACTCTCATTGCGGTCTACGTGGCCCCAACAGACCACATGCCCCCCTTGCTCCGGAAGGCCTTCTCTGTCCTCTACACTGTGCTCACCCCCATGGTGAACCCCATCGTATACAGCCTCAAGAACCAAGAAGTGAAATGGGCTCTGTGTAGGCTCTGGAGGCAGTTCACCTGAGGGCACAGCCCCGCTGAGGTGTACAGGGCAGCTATTGGTTGCTCTCTCAAATTTACCTTAGCCCCTTCCTCAAAGTCAGCAGGAGACGGACATTGTGCTGAAAAGATGGAGACAATGGGGTTGAAAGCAAATACCTAACAAAACAAGGCAACCTCAACGTTCCACTGCGGTTGCGTAGAGATCAAAATCGCATGCCTCAGACAGGACCTAAGCACCATGGACATTTCTCGGACACTCACGCTCAATGAATTAATGCTGAAAAGCATACAAGGAGGAACTGAGCGGTAACCCCAGCTGAGGAAGGGCGACAGATTCTTTTGTTTTATGTGTTGGTGTTTTGCCTGCATGTGTGTCTGTGCACCATGTCCGTGCCTCTTGCCTGGCACCATGGAGAAGCCAGGAGAGGGTGTTGTAGGCCTTGGAACTAGATTTAAAGACAGTTGTGAGCTGCCATTGTGAGACCAGAACAGGGAAACTAGACCTTGTAAGTTAAGGGTTCTGTCTGCAGTTAAGACAGTTAAGAATAAGTCCTAACCGCATGGTGATGGTGCACACATTTAATCCCAGAATACAAGAGACAGAGGTAGGCAGATCTCTGTGAGTTCAAGGCTAGCCTGGTCTACAGAGCTAGTTCCAGGACAGATACAGCTACACAGAGAAACCCTGTCTTAAAAAAAAAAAAAAAAGCAGAAGAATAAAGTCCTGTTTGTCCTACATTTGTGTGGCCCATCTGAACCAGATGTGCCTGGTCACACGTGGGTGGGAGCTACATAGGCAGGAAATATGGCAGGATCACGCGTGCCCCTGATTGGATGTAGGCTGGAGGTACACAGGCAGGAAGTAGGATGGAAAATAACGTGGCCTTAGGAGCCTCAGCAAAACGTAACTCACCCACGTTTCCTGGAAACCCTGAGTTGGTCCTGGCCAGAGCCCATCTACCTGGCCAGTGTTTAATTAAAGCTTGCTTCAGATTTGGCCCCCCCCAAAAAATGTGAAACTGATCTTTCTCTCCTGATTCTCGGGTTTAACACCATGTGGGTACTGAGAACCGAACTTGGGTCCTCTGGAAGAGCAGCCAGTGCTCTTAACCAGTGAGCCATCTCTCCAGCCCCCTCTTACAGATTTTTTTTTAGATTTTATTTATTATGTATGCAGTGCTCTATCTGCATGTACCCTGCATGCCATAAGAGGGTGTCAGATCACATCATAGATGGTTGTGAGCCACCATGTGGTTGCTGGGAATTGAACTCAGGACCTCTGGAAGAGCAGGCAGCGCTCTTAACCACTGAGCCAGCTCTCCAGCCCCCTCTTACAGATTCTTAACCCAAGGTTGCCAGATCTAAGGTTGGAAGCAGAGGAAAGGGGTGGGGGAGGGGAGGGTAGAGAGATTGTATTGCAAACCAGAGTTAAGGTAGGATTTCCTGACAGACTTCAAATGCTATCTCAGAAATGAAGGAATAAAATCCTTAGCCTTAAAGTCCCTAGGGGTGCTCGCCAGAGGGGTTGTATACAGCAGCAGTTTGCCTTGGAAAACAAAGGTCAGTTAGGGAAGAGCCAAAAGCTCAATCTGCTCAAGCCAAGAGCCCAGGGGACCAATTAGGCCACTGCACTGTGAGGTCCAATTAGTCCCTGTCATTGATGTTGGAACAATAAAGAGTAAAGGAAAGGAAAAAGGCGATTAAATGAGAAAGGAAGGATAAACTAAACCCTGTGAAACAGCCCTGGCTTTCAGGGATATCTCTCCCTCTACCAGAGATTCTTTCAAGACTTTAAATATGACAAAAGCTAAGAGTAGTGACATGTGCCCTTAGCCCCAGAGGTCTGGGGAGACTGAACGACATGGTAAGACGCCATCTCTTAAACAAAATAAAACAGACTCCCTGCCGTGGTGGCACACACCTTTGATCCCATCACTCGGGAGGCAGAGACAATGCCATCCATCTCTATGAGTTCAAGGCCAGCCTGGTCTATAGAGTGAGTTCCAGGATAGCCAGGGCCGCACAAAGAAACCCTGCCTCAAAAAAGATAAAATCCTGAGTTGTATGTGACAGAGGACCAGGACAGTATAGTCCGTGGGAAGGCCACAGTGTCCTCTTCGGGGTACACCCTCACACTGTGCCCAGGGCTCTGTTTCTAACCCCTGTAAATGCCACTGCGAGAGTCCAGGAGACTCGGGAAACATAGACTTCAACAGCTCCCGAGGCCTGGATCCCAGGATCTGAACAAAGTGCATGGCTGCCTCAGCTATATAAGAAACATATGCCAGGCATGGTGGCACACGCCTTTAATCCTAGCACTTGGGAGGCAGAGGCAGGCGGATCGTTGTGAGTTCAAGGCTAGCCTGGTCTACAAAGGGAGTCCAGGACAGCCAAGGCTACACAAAGAAACCCTGTCTCAAAATAAATAAAAAAAAAAAAAAAAAAGAAAGAAACATATGCTTAAATCCATCCCCTCCTCGGCTTTATCTGTGGCTCATTTGGTCTTGGCGTACCCTCCCCCATTTCTTTTCGAGACTGTCTGAAGACCCCATCATCTCATCACTAAGGGTCTTTCCTTGAGTGGGTGTTTGTAGCATGGAAACATAGTGCACAGCCTTTCCCTCCTGTCACTTGGAATGAGCAGGCGGAGATGACACTGGAAGAAGAGACAGACCACCAGAAAGCCGACCTAACCAGAGGTCAAATCCTAGAACCAAGGGTCAGAAAAGTGAAGTAAAGATGTAAAAAGAAGCCGGGCGTGGTGGCGCACGCCTATAATCCCAGCACTCAGGAGGCAGAGGCAGGTGGATCGCTGTGAGTTCGAGGCCAGCCTGGTCTACAAAGTGAGTCCAGGACAGCCAAAGCTACACAGAGAAACCCTGTCTCGAAAAACCAAAAAAAAAAAAAAAAAAAAGATGTAAAAAGATGGCTCCTTGGGTAAAGGCGTTTGACTCCAAGCCTGACCTGATAAAATCTGAGGTCAATCCCAACGCAGTGGTGGGAGCAAACAAACCCCTGAAAGTTGTCCACACATGCGCAGTGCCAGAGGCGGCCAGAAGAGGGCACTGGATCTCCTGGAACTGGACACACATGCGCAGTGCCAGAGGCGGCCAGAAGAGGGCACTGGATCTCCTGGAACTGGAGTTACAGGAAGTTTTGAGCTTCCACGGGAATGCTGAGGGTCAGCTAACGTCATCTGTGAGAGCAGCCAGTGTTCTTAGCCGCTGAGCCATTTCTTCAGCCCTTGAACATAATGATTTTTAAAAGACAGAATGAAGTCAAAGAGTGTAACAGAGTGGGCACCAGAGCCCAAGTCAGAAGTAGCCCCGTCTTCCCCATGTTATGGGACCCGCAAGGAGACTGTGCTGCCCGTCCACATCCGCGCAGAGGGTCTAGGTCCTCACCACGCATGATCCTTGGTTGGTGCGGCAGTCTCTGTGGTACCCCCCACCCCCACCCCTGTGCCCACTAGGTGACTCCCACCGCCCCCCACCCCGAGGATAGGGACAGTCCAGATGAGACTTGATGATAGGGGAGGAGGGCTCCCCCTTTTTGAGGACTAGGGGAGGCAGGGAAGAGGGGATGAGGGACTGGAAGGTGACTACAATCGGGATGTAAGGTAAATGAACTTAAAATAACGGGGAGCGGGGGGTGAGGGGGAAGTGAGCTAGTCTTAAAGAGAAAAAAAAAGAATTTAACAGAGAATGTGACGTCTGAAACACCTGGAATTTACATTTGAATTGAATTAATTTTTTATTGTTTGTAATCAGTCAAATTTTTATGACACCCCCACATTCATTTACACACTTACACATGACCCCATAGGAGGCGTGTGATCTAAGTAGATGGAAGCTGTATGTGTTTCACCACCAACGAAAGCCCCCTGGCTGGTCAGGGGCTCCAAGCTTGCCAAAGAGGCTAGTCTAAGTGTCTCCTTTACTCCCTGATGGAATAGACAACAGGGCCGAGGAGGGCTGGACACTTTGACCCTCCATACACCAGGAGGGGCAGAGGCAGATCTTTGACCTAACGTGACCAATGCCTTTCCCAGCCTGACTTCCTTTTCCTTTCTGTAGCCTTAGAATTTCATGTGTATCCTTTTATCCTTTCTTCTTCTTCTTTTTTGGTTTTTCGAGACAGGGTTTCTCTGTGTTAGCTTTGTCTGTCCTGGACTCGCCTTGTAGACCAGGCTGGCCTGGAACTCACAGTGATCCACCTGCCTCTGCCTACCGAGTGCTGGGATTAAAGGAGTGCGCCACCATGTGTGGCTTTTGTTTGTTTGTTTGTTTGTTTGTTTGTTTGTTTTTTCAAGACAGGGTTTCTCTGTGTAGCCTTGACTGTCCTGGACTTGCTTTGTAGACCAGGCTGGCCTCAAATTCACAGCGATCCACCTGCCTCTGCCTCCCAAGTGCAGGGATTAAAGGTGTGCGCCACCACCGCCCGGCTCACATATCCTTTCTTCTTGGCTCAACCTCAGCAGCTCCTTGTCTTATACTGAGGTTGAACTTTTGTCCAGAAGAAATGATCCTCCCAGGGAATCAGGGAGTCCAGAAGGGTAAGGAAGAAAGGGTAGGAGGGCAGCCCTGGTCAGGGTTTTCCTGTGTCTGAGCTTTAGGGGATTCTCAGAACCCAATGGTGCTCTCCAAGGTGGAACACCTCATACCACCATCACATCGTCAGCTCAAGGTCTCCTGTGGCATCGCCCCAGGATGAGGGCAGGTGGCTCAGGGAAATGCCTGTGGATGAAGGATGCTAGATGTATCTCCCAAGCATGCCACTGTAGCCAGCATCACTCTTCCGACTGAACAACGTATTCAGGTGGTAAGATCTTTTCACACTGTACTGGCCTTGCTGTCAGCTCTGTTTATCATCCTTTTAGCTGCCCAGGAACAACTGGCACTTGCTCAGAGTGGAAGGAGGTGAGCCTGCAGAAGTTCCGGCCGTTCTCCGGAAACAAGTCTGCGTCACTATTGAACGCCAACCCTTAAACGTCTTACAGGTTTATAGAAATCCGGAAGAGTAACCAAGATGTCAGTTAAGGAGTTTAAACAAAAGTGTGGATGGAAAAGGACACTCACAAGAGCCTTAGAATTGTCAGATAGGCCAGACATAGTGGTACATGCCTGAAACCCAGCACTTGTCACTGGTAACACCAAGGAAGGCAGTGTGTGATTCCTCTTTAGTGCAGTGCCGGGCATGAAGGGGTTAGCTGACACTTGTACTGAGGAAGCAGGAGTCTCAAAAGAGTATGAAAAAATGTAAGCTCTAACCAGCTTGAAGTGTGTGTGTGTGTGTGTGTGTGTGTGTGTGTGTGTTAATGCTGGGCATTGTGGTACACACCTTTAAACCCAAAACTCAGGAGGTAGAGAGAGGCAGGCTGATCTCTGTGAGTTCTAGGCCAGCCCAGTCTACATTGAGAGTTCCCAGACATCCAGGGATGTGTAGAGAAACTCTATAAAAAAAAAAAAAAAGAAAGAAAGAAGCCATGTATGGGGGGGGCACGCTTGTAATCCTAGCACTTGGGGAGGCAGGGGCAGGGAAATCACTGTGAGTTCGAGGCCAACTTGGTCTACAAAGCAAGTCCAGGATAGCCAGGGCTACACAGAGAAACCCTGTCTTGAAAAAAAAAAGCCTGAGAGAGAGAGAGAGAGAGAGAGAGAGAGGGAATACTGTCTGCCCTCAGAGGACCTGGGTTCAAATCCCACCACATGGTGATTCACAACCATATGTAACTCCAGTTCCACAGAATTCAAATCCTTCTGGCCTCCAAAGGAACCAGGCACAAACAGCAAGCAGGTAAAATATCCACACACATAAAATAGCAGAACAAAATGATGTTAAATAAATATAAAACACCAGGCCGGGCATGGTGGCGCACACCTTTAATCCCAGCACCTGGGAGGCAGAGGCAGGCTGATCGCTGTGAGTTTGAGGCCAGCCTGGTCTACAAAGCAAGTCCAGGACAGCCAAGGCTAACACAGAGAAACCCTGTCTCAAAAAACAAAACAAAACAAAAGAGAAAAGAAAAAAGAAAGAAAAAAATAGATAAATAAATATAAAAAACCAAGCTTAAATTTACAGCTATAAGCCATGACTAAGCTGGAACAACACTAACACGTTTTGGTCAGGCTGTGACGTATCAGCGAGGGGAACAGGAGCAGTCGTCTCACTCAGGTAACTAGGAGTCCTTCGTTTAAACAAGAGACCAAAATTCGAACAGCCCGCTCTTCACTATTGCCATGTGCTGCAACTCCACCGAAGAGGAAAACACTGCTCCCCGAATTAAAACAACCTTTTACTGATCTAGTTTTAGGCATGTGCTGTGGACTCTACTGAGTGGAAGTAACGTGAAGAATCTGGAGCAATCTGGAGCAATCTGGAGCACGCCCCTCAGGCCTTGCCCTCCTCCATCTCTGCCTGGGTACAACCACAGATCACGATCCTGAAGCTAGCCTCCAAGGTGTAGTCCCTTACTTGGCCACTTCCTCCTCCTGCGGCTGACCACCAAGGTCCAGCTATTAAGATATTGAAGTCCAACACACACACACCTGTATCACACAGTGCCACACAGTGACAAGATGCTGAGCGTGCTCTGAAAACAGGCTCTGCATTAGTACTCAGAAAACCCGAGCAAAATGGAAGGAAATCCAGAAAGGGATTTTCAGAGCTAGAAAGGACTTCTAAAACTTTGGACCCAGTTTTCTCAAGAAAGCCAGGAGTGGTGGCGCACGCCTTTAATCCCAGCACCAGGGAGGCAGAGGCAGGCAGATCTCTGAGGTTAAGTCCAGCCTGGTCTACAGAGCTAGTTCCAGGACAGCCAGGGCTACACAGAGAAACCCTGTCTCAAAGGAGGAGGAAGAAGAAAGAAAGGAAGAAAAGAGGGGGAAAAGTCTCCCAAAACGATGATCAATTTTTTTAAAACAAGGAAAGAGATGTCTCCCTCCCTATTCATCCATTTTTCCTTTCAGAGCTCATAGATGATGACATCACTGATGATGTTATCTGGGCCAAGATGGTTATGAGAGATCCTAAGGCACGGGATCTGCCTGGTAAGAGGCACGTGAAGGGTAGACACCAGCGGCTCTGCCGTGAGGGGCCTCCAGGACCTGGCTGTTGATGTGAGCAGTACCTGGGCTGTGTAAGATTTACTCTGAGCTCAGGGATGGTTTGAGACCGCTTGCCTGCTGTAAAAATGGGGGAATTGTGTGATGCCTGCACCCCAGGCAACAGAATAGCTTTGTCTTGAACTTTCACACAGTGCAAGCCAAGTCTCTGGGCACGCTCTCTCTGTGTTCCTAGGGTGCTCTTAAAGAGACACTGCAAAAGCAAGCCTTTGACCAAATACTTGGCCAGCTGTAGACTGTGAAAGTATCTTGAAACCTGCCTCCCACAAAATGGCCAATTCCAGCCGAACGTGGTGTGGTAGCACACCCCTTTAATCCCAGCACTCGGGAGGCAGGGGCAGGTGGATCGCTGTGAGTTCAAGGCCAACCTGGTCCACAAAGAGAGTCCAGGACAGCCAGGGTGACACAGAGAAACCCCGTCTCAAACAAACAAACAAAGATGACTAATTCCTTAGATTCTTGGAAGCTCTGAATTTTTCCCATCTTGCCCTCCAAATTAAAAGTTACCTAGGTTCACCTGGGGCACAGATCGTGCGGGACATGGGGGTGGAGTAGATACCAGGATACAGCAGGAAAGCAAGGCCAGCTGGGTCAGCAGGATTAGCGCATCTGGGAACTCAGAAGAGATGGCGGCTCCTGGCTTGTGCGTGCGTGGGGCTGCGCCTGGCAGGGTCGCGGAGCTGGAGGAGGAGGTGGACACTGGCCCCATCCCCAACCCAGGGGCAATCTCCAGTTGATGAAGGTTTGGCTGGGAAGAGATCTTACTTCACAGACAGCTCCTGGGGGCGGGCTGCACGCCCAGCATCTATGGCCAACAGAAACAAAGCCATCAGTATCTTTGCTGGTTCTTCCTCTCATAACGTCATGTCGGGGCTTTTTTTTTTTTTTTTAAATGTTATCTCATTATTTGGGGGGTTGTTCCTATTATTATTATTTTATCTTATTTATGTATTTTTTTTCCTTCTCTCTTTTTTGCCCTGCAGACCATTGGTGTGTATGCTAACGGTTTCCAGTTCGGTGTTTTTGTGGGGTTCTGGGGTGTGCAAACAAATGGGGGGGGTCTCTGTTTCCTGTGCCTTCTCTTGGGCTCTTCGGGGTTCATTTTGTCCTGATGTGTTGGGGTTTGTTTTATCTGATCATATCGTTCTTATTATGGTTTGATTTGTTGTTATCCCTGGGGAGCCTGTGTGTTTTCTGGTTGGAGACAGAGTGGGGGTGACGCAGACGGGAGGGGATAGGAAGGGGGAGTCGGCAAGTCGTGATCGGGGCACGTAATGCGAGTAGATGATCTATTTTCAATAAATGAGGGGGGAAAAAGAGCGAGTCATGGTGGGCTTTTGCAGTGCTGTAGAGGTAGCCAGCTGGAGGCAATTGTTCCCCGGTATGCCAATAAAGCAGCTAACAGCCAATCGCTGAGCCGAGAGGAGAAGTGGGCTGGACTTCCTGCCAGCCAGGGAAGGAGGAATTAGAGGAGGATGCGGAGCATTCGCTAAAGGTGGAGGTGCAGGAGCCGAGGAAAGCTACAAAGTGCAGGTATCGCTGGGTTGTTTGCTGGGAGTAAGACGAAACAGCATAGAGGGTTAAGAACGGACATAATCTGCTCAATATTGTGTTGTGAAGCCTTATAAACATATTTAAAAGACTCTCAAAGTTATTTGTGTGATAGCCGGGTTAAGAAAGAAACTAAGAGAAGCAAACCCTGTTTTATAAAAAATAACCTTCCACTGGGAAGAAAGTTAAGCAAAGCCTTCTCCTAAGGCCATCCCATCCCTCAGACACTCTGTGTAGCTCAGGCTGGCCTTGAACTCACGGCCCTCCAGCTCCGTCTTCTCCGTGCCTGGCCGAGAACTTCTTGGCTACCATGGTGTAGTAGAAGCTGGGCTTTTTGACGAAGCTCGTTCAGTGAGCCTGGCCCATCCTCACCACCAGGAATATAAGGTCAAGGTAAAGCATAAGAGCACTGAGGAAGAAAGAAAAAGATTGGCAGGTTAGCAGCGCGATGATGCTGGCTAGGGCGGACGACTAGGCTGGTGCAAGCAAACCCCCAAAATATGGCGCTAGGCGTTTGTCTCTCACAGTAATCCGAGGATATTTTTCCTAAAAACATTGAAAAACACAGGTACTTTCCATCCGGCCCCTCCATGTCCTCTTACCTTAAAAACCTGTTCCTGTGCTAAAATACCTTTGCCTGGTGGCGGCGGCGGCGGCACGCACCTTTAACGGAACACCTGTAAAACCTTGAGAGACGAGGCTGCGGCGGTTTGAGTGAAATGTGCCCCTTAGGCTCATAGGGTGTGGCACTGTCAGGAAGTGTGACCTTGTAGCGAGGAAGTGTGACACTGAGGGTGGACTTTGAGGTTTCGGAAGCTCAAGCCAAGCCCTGTGGCTCGCTCTCTTCCTCTTGTCTGCCAGTCTGGTTGCAGAACTCTAAGCTGCCTCTCCAGCACCATGTCTGTCTGTGTGCCGCCATGCGTCCCGCCATCAGGACAATCATGGGCTAACCCCTCTGAGCTGTGAGCCAACCTCCAGTTCAAATGTTGACCTTCATAAGAGCTGCCATGGTCTCGGTGTCTCTGCACAGCAGTGAAACCCTAAGACAGAAACAAACAAAGGGTTTGTTTGAGCTCACAATTGCATATCGAAGCCCTCCCAGCACGTTAGGCAGAGAGGGCTTGAGAGAACCGGTCCCATATGCTGGCCAGCACTCAGCCGGGTCTCCTTGGCGTCCAGTATCCAGCCCAGTCCATGAGGTGGTGCCGCCTGATGGGTTATCTCTGCCAGCGAAATAAGCCAATCCAAGCCAGTTTAAAGGTATTTAAAGGTATAAAAAGGCGCTGTGGTGCACACCTGTAATCCAGCACTCAGGAGGCAGAGGCAGGTGGATCTCTGTGAGTTTGAGGCCAGCCTGGTCTACAGTGAATCCAGGTCAGCCAAGGCTACACAGAGAGACTCTGTCTCATAAATCAATATCACTGTGGCGTTGCTACTGGGTAAGATAGCATAGACCAGCACCAGCACCTGAAGCAGGTTAAAAAGGCAAACTCCTGGGCCCACTGCAGCCCCACAGTGTCCTTGTTTTAATCTAGGTCCATGATCTCCCCAGGTGATTCTACCACTTAGTAAAAATCTTCTATAATTGAAAGACCAATTAACATGCAGAGCATTAGATGCTGTTTTGTTGTTTCATTTTGGGTTTTGTTTTTTTTTCCAAGACAGGGTTTCTCTGTGAGCCTTGGGTGTCCTGGAACTCACTCTGCCAGCTTTGCCTCAAGCTCACAGAGATCCTTCTGTCTCTGCCTACCAAGTGCTGGGATTAAACGCATGTGCCACAACCACTTTTGAAGCCTGGTCTACAAAGTGAGTCCAGGACAGCCAAGGCTACATAGAGAAACCCTGTCTTGGAAAAAAAAAAAAAAAGAAAAGAAAAAAAAATGAGATCTTGCTGGATGTGGTGGTGCACACCCACAACCCCAGCACCGTAGAAGGAATTTCTTGTGTATTGTATGGATGCAGCACCTGCCAATTAAAAAACGTATGGCCTATAGCTTAGGCAAGAAACAGGTGGGGCTTCTGGCAGGCAGACGGGATTCTGGGA
The DNA here is from genome assembly GCF_964271855.1 of Acomys minous. Taxonomy (NCBI): domain Eukaryota; kingdom Metazoa; phylum Chordata; class Mammalia; order Rodentia; family Muridae; genus Acomys; species Acomys minous. Next base: position 4,965,907 of record NC_140493.1, on the reverse strand, counting down.
CCGGAGCAGGCTTGCAAGATTCAGCTGCCAAGATCTGACAAGGATGGATGCATGGTGCCTGACCTCAGGTAACCAGCCACATGGCAGAAGGTGGATTTGTGTGATAGGTTAACTTAAGTTATGAGCTAGTCAGAAAAGAGCCTCGCTATATGGCCTAGCTATTTGTATAATATTTAATGAGTTTCAGGAGTCGTTATTCCAGGAGCTAAGGGACGGGAGGAAAAGCCACCAGCAACATAAAGGCATGCTACCACCCAGTGCTCAGACGGCCCACAGCCCCTCTGTCTCGTCAAGGGATGGGACAAATTATCAGTCCTAATTCTCTGCTTCCTCCCTCTGCCATGTGGCCTGCCCATCACCACAGTGACGCAGTATATTTTCTGCGTTAGGTGACAGCTAGCTTTGGCCATGTGACTTGTTTTGGTCGGTTAGTATCACAGATCCTCCTGTAGTGGCAAATCTCCAGACCACAGCCTGCCAGACCCAAGAGTCAGAAAATAGTGACGCTGGAAGCCACTAAGCTTGGCTGTTGTAGAGATTTGTAGTCCAGCAAAAAAGGAGCAAACTAACAAAAAAAAAAAACCCTAAACACTGAAACTTTCCTGTCCCCAGGACTTTTCTTTCATTTGTGTGTATGTATATGATATGTGTATGTGACATGTGCGTATACGGCATGTGTGTATATGGCATGTGTGTATACGACCTGTTCGTATATGGCATGTATGTATACGGCATGTGTGTATACGACATGTTCTTGTATGGCATGTGTGTATACAGCATGTGTGTATGTGATGTGTGTATATGACGTGTGTGTATGTGATGTGTGTGTATATGACATGTGTGTATACGACGTGTGGGTATGTGACGTGTGTGTATACGACGTGTGTATGTGACGTGTGTATATATGACGTGTGTATATGACATGTGTGTGTATATGCCTATGCCAGGCTCTATAAGAAAAGTAGCTGAGGGGCTGGAGAGATGGCTCAGAGGTTAAGACCACTGTCTGCTCTTCCAGAGGTCCTGAGTTCAATTCCCAGCAACCACATGGTGGCTCACAACCATCTGTCATGTGATCCGATGCCCTCTTCTGGCGTGCAGGTGTGCATGCAGGCAGAGCACTGTATACATGATAATAAATCAATAAATCTAAAAAAAGAGAAAAGAAAAGTAGCTTGAGCAAGCCACGGGGAGTCAGCCAGTAAGCAGAATTCCCCCGTGGTCTCTGGTCTGGGTTTCTGTTCATGCCTTGGTTGCCCTCGATGATAAAGTGTAAAGTGGGAGCCAGATGGAGCCTTTCCTCTCCACAGTTGCGTTATGTGGAGAGGATAATGGAGCCGGACATGGTGGCACACGCCTTTAATCCCAGCACTCAGGAGGCAGAGGCAGGCGGATCGCTGTGAGTTCGAGGCCAGCCTGGTCTACAAAGTGAGTCCAGGATGGCCAAGGCTACACAGAGAAACCCTGTCTCGAAAAACCAAAAAAAAAAAGAAGTGGGGTTTTGGGGTTTGAGGGCCCAAGCCAGACCCAGTGACACTCTCTGGGTCTGCCTGTGGATCCCGATGTAGAATTCTCAACTTCTCCAGCACCATGTCTGTCTGTCTGTCTGCTGCCATGCTCCCAACCATGACAATAATGGATTAAATTGAAATGGTAAGCAAGTTGAAGTTCAATGCTTTCCTTCCTAAGAGTCGCCTTGGTGATGGCATCTCTTCACAGCAATAGACCAGTAACTAAGACAGGGGTGTGGCTCAGTCCCTTTCCTATGGGGAAGGCTCTAGGGGACCGTATCTTGTGTTATATACCTTTTATTGGTCTCAAGGCTCTTGTCCCTCTGTTTTTAGGTGGCTACTGCTTTAGTGTGCCCTTCTCTAGACAAACCAGACCTTACACCTCGGAGCTGTTGATCCATCTCTATGACCTGTAGGGAAGTTCCCAGAACGGCTCTCAGGCTCACAGGCATGGGTTTCAAATTGGTGAGAGAATCAGAGGCCAGCATGATGATTGATAGATAGATGAGAGACAGATAGATAGGTGATAGGTAGATATATGGATGATAGATAGATGATGCAGAGATGTGTAATTATGTAGCCATCGGTATAATGGTACAAAGTGACCACCTTGGGCCTTTCCCAGGACACCAAGTTCTGCTTCTCCAAACTACAGCAAGTAGTAGGGCTACATAAATGTCCTTGGGGAAAGCCTTTAATCCCAGCACTGGGGGGGGGGGGGCACGGCAGGGGTAGGTGGACTGTCTGTCTGTCTGTCTGTCTGTGTCTGTGTCTATCCCTGGAGTAACATGATACAACATTGAGTATCGCCAGTCTTTCCAAGTAAAACCAAATTTCTCTTGGTGCGCTACATAATGGTACTGACCTATAAGCCGGAGAGAATTCAAACTTTCGGCAGTACCGCGCAGACCACACGGGGGCGCTGTCGGGCTGCGTTTTGCCTATATTACTTCAGCTTTTCTCGCAAGCAACCAATCCTGCCACACGCACATCACCCCTCTTTGGGGTTGGAGGAGCACGCCACTGCTGGGCCCATAGAAGCCAACTGTTTCCAACCCCGGCAGACCCTGTGTGCTGCGCCTCAAGCTTAGCCCTGGGAAGCCTGGCTGGCGCATTAATTCTCAGATTTTCCACATTGTAGAGTTGTGTTTACTGTCTCTTGACATTTCGCCAGCATTGGCCGGTAGCAGATGCATCCCAGCTGTTCCCTGGCTCATTAGCAGGTTCTCCCTGATTCTGTAGGGTCAAGACCTGTAGGCTATGTTTTAAAGAATATGATATAATGGGAGCTGATTTTTTTCTGTTTCCTCCACAGTCAGTAAGACACTGCATGTCCCAAAGAGCCAGTAACCAGGAAGGGAACAACTCCCATGGGCTCTGACCGCTTGCTTTCCAAGCTTCTGCAAAGTTTATTCTGTGGCTCTTCTCTGTGTCCGGGCCAGACAACTTTGGCCCAGACGCTATTTTCCCAATTAAAACTGACTCAGAAGCCAGGTGTGGCTGGGCGTACACCTTTTATCCCAGCACTTGGGAGGCAAAGGCAGGCGGATCTCTATGAATCGAGGCCAGCCTGGTCTACAAAATGAGTGTGGGACAGCCAGGCCTACACAAAGAAACCCTGTCTCGAAAAACCAAAACAGAAGCCGGGCGTGGTGGCACATGCCTTTAATTCCAGCACTTGGGAGGCAGAGGCAGGCGGATCGCTGTGAGTTCGAGGCCAGCCTGGTCTACAAAGCGAGCCCAGGACAGCCAAGGCTACACAGAGAAACCCTGTCTCAAAAAAAAAAAAAAAACCAAAACAGGCTGAGTCTATTTGTCCTGTCGCTGATGACGTCTCTTTCTCTGATATCAGAATCAGCATTTCCAATTTGTCCTCAAGACTAGGTACCAATAGTTCTCCAGGAAGCTTCAGAACTTCTGGGGCCAGATTAGTACTGAGCCCCCTAGCCTGGGGGACAGAGCTGATAGCCTCAGTTGGGCTGCCCCTCGGTGAGAGACGACTGTTACTGGGGGTGCTATTGAGAGACATTCAGCCTCGAGGGCCAACACCTCTGTGGTCTCAGCTCTGACTCTGCTGCTGCTGCTGCTGCTGCTTTAAAACTGGGGAGCCCTGGGCAAAGAGTATGAAGCATGTTTGTGAAATGCTAGGGCAAGATGGTATGGTGTAGTTGATATTATAAAATGTGGCTAATGTTTATTATTTGCCTTACAATTATTACAGCGGTATCATCTAGCCTACTATCACAATCAGTAAAGACACAGAAGCCCGATAGATTTTTAGAATAGCTTCCTTTCCCCTGGGGCTGGGCAGCTATTACCTCACAAGCCCCCACATCGGTGGCATCTGCTCTGATGGTTTCTATCTGGGCTACCTCCCACCCAGAATTCCGGCCTGCTTTCCTGCGTCCATGCCGACCCGGCCATGTGTTCCTCTCCATGCTAACCCGTCATGGCTGTTCTGTTTGTCTGCTCCTCGTCCCGTGACCCATCTCTTCCCCAAAGCCATCAAACTGTCACCATAGCTACCTTCCCTCCGGTCCTGCCCAGGTATCGGCCTTTTATTGGCCAAGCAGGACTAATTTCTTAGTCAAGGTTGACACAAGGACAGGTGTAAGTGAGGATGTGCTTGTCTGGGCAGCACCTAGATCTTGGGAGCCAACAATTAGCCCCAGACCAACCCCCAGAAGCACGGCCACTGTCATCCAGAGCAAAAAGTCACCCTCCGCATTCTTTTGGCAGACTTGGCAGGAAGCACAGGGAGGGCATGGTGCCCAGGTGCTCCCTCCAGCTTCTTAGAATTTTCTAAATATAAAAACATGTAGACAGAAAATTTGACGACATAGCCAAGACGGAAAAGGCCCATTGTGAAAGAGGAGTGAAAACCTGGTTTCTTCCCCAAGAGGAAACAGAAATGCAGTTTGTGCCAGAGTTCAGGAGGCCAAGGCAAGAGAACAGACATGAGTTCAAAGGTCACCCGGGTCTCATGACAAGCATCAGACTAGCAGGGTTACAGAGCAAGATCTTATTAAAAACGGCTAAGGAGCTGGGTGTGGTGGTGCATGCCTTTAATCCCAGCACTCGGGAGGCAGAGGCAAGCAGATCACTGTGAGTTTGAGGCCAGCCTGGTCTCCAAAGAAAGTCTAGGACAGCCAATGCTACACAGAGAAACCCTGTCTCAGGAAAAAAAAAAAAGAGAGAGAGAGAGAGAAAGAAAACAGCTAAGGCGGTGGTTCTCAACCTTCCTAATGCTGCAACCCTTTAATACCTCATGTTGTGGTGACCCCTGACATAAAATTATTTCACTGCTACTTCATAACTGTAATTTTGCTACTGCTATAAAATCTGATGTAGTGTGATATCTGATAATAATAATTATGTAAATATCTGATATGCAGGATATCTGATAATGCAACCCCTGCGAAAGGATTATTTGATGCCGTCTCCCAAAGGTTGATAACCACTGAGCTACAGGATCCTTAACCCATCCGAAGGGGCTTATAATGATTTTGTCATGTTTTTTATTTTTATTTTTTATTTTTATTTATTTATTTATTTATTTTTTTTGAGACAGGGTCTCTGTGTAGCCTTGGCTGTCCTGGACTCACTTTGTAGACCAGGCTGGCCTTGAACTCACAGCGATCCGCCTACCTCTGCCTCCCGAGTGCTGGGATTAAAGGCGTGCGCCACCACGCCCAGCTTTGTCATGTTTTTTAATTTTGTTGTTTTTAATTTTTTGTGTGTGTGAGTATAGGCGTTTCACCTTCACACACGTCTCTGCACCATGTGCGTGCCTGCTGGTCTCAGACCAGAAGAGGGCACTGGGCTCCCTAGAACTGAAGTTGCAACCTCTTCAGTGAAGACTGTTTATCTGCTCTGGGCAGCAGGTGCTCAAATGTCTTGTTTCCCTTCAGGCGGCGCTCCACGTGTCAGAGAATCATAGACATTCTCAAATAAAGAGAAAACAAAACCAACGCAGCACTTTACATTCTCATATCACTTTAACATTTAATAGAAACTATACACAATAATTTTAGTATATTTTACATGGAAGAGCCAACACTGAAATTTACATAAGTTAAAAGCAAGGATAATTAAGGAGAGCCCAGCCTGTGAGCTGCTTTTCTCACAGCTGTAGTTCACTAGGAAAAGCGGTTTATATTGCCCAAGTGCGTGGAGCTGAGGAAACGCTTACACACAGGCTTTAGATACAGTAGCCCCACACTACAGCCGACAGCTGAGGAGCAGGCAACATTCCTGACCACAGCCCTGCTCCACATCCGGGTCATCTCAGTCCACGGCTCAGGAAATCCCATTGCAAAATATCTCTTTCCCAGGCACAGCTCCAGTACACATTCCATCCCAAAGGCAGGGATTACCTCTCTTCCTTGCAAAGAATCCTGTAACCTTTAAATAATACTAACGATCCATTCCGCACACAGCTGGCTTATGTTTGTCTACAGCACTCTACAGCCCCAAAGGAAACAATGTCGTCTGGGTTGTCCCTGTTCAGTGAGGTGATCAGAGATACGCGTGACTGAAGATTGAATGGACAATTCACGCCCCAAGGCAAACAGTTCCCAGGACGCACTGTCAACTGACAGAAGTGGGTTCTGGTTTTCCATTTGCAGTAGCCAACCCACGCTGAGGGAATGGAGCATGGGCTTTATCTACATTTCGAGGTCCCTGGGATCTGCACCCATCTCCAGCCATCTGCATCTGGCCCTATTAAAAGACATAAGGTACTTTGGTTAGAGACGCATCCAGTGGGCCTGAAGCATGGCTGACTTAACAATGCCCACTTACAGCAGCTAACAGAACAAGAGATAAAGTAACTAGGTGGTTGCTTTTCCCAGTATTCTGTCCCTGAGAATCAGATCACTACGGAAGCTGTCAGAGGGTTGTTTCTTCCAAATGAAATAGTCATTCTCTACTGAGGGTCCAGAACAGCTGATAAGCCACAGGAAGATTGTTCTTTAGGCATCTGCTTGAAACTAACAGCTACAGTACAACTGCTAGTCTTCAGTAAGAGCCATTAGTAACCCAGCTCACCTTTCTAAGAACACCTGGAAGGATAGGGGCAGTTCACCTACCATCTTCCACTCCAATAAATGTGTGCCCTACTCTGAGGACTAGGAACCATCAGGCGTTCTACCAGTGATGACCAGCATGCACAAGCTGTGCTCCTGGCAGTGCTGTGCATTAAGCCCAGGACGTCACACACTGTAAGCATGAGGTCTGTGCTGGCTGGTTTTGTGTCAGTTTAACACAGGCTCATTTAGACGAGAATGGGCCTACCAGCCTAGCCTGTGTACAAGCTTGTGCTGCATGTTCTTGATTGATGTGGGAGAGCCGCCCCTGTGGAGAACTGGCCGAGCAGCCATAAACAGTGTTGCTCCGTGGCTTCTGTCTCCAGGTTCCCTCAGTGATGGAACTTCTCTGAAGGGGAAATAAGTCTGTCAACCCAAGTTGTTTTTGGTTGTGTTTTATTACAGCAACAGAGAGCCCATAAGAACATCTACCTACACTTCCAGCTCAAAAGGAGTATTTTCATTTTATGGTATTCACTGAGAGCACCACCATCATGGGCACTTTTACACTCCATATGGAATACGCTCTACTCCTTGGGAGGGATTCATGCTAGCCAACACAGAGCCCCTGCCCCACCTGCTCACTACATGAGGGAACCTAGCTGAAATTCAACTGTCAAGATACCCACTGGGCCTCCGGCAATTTCTCTGACTGAATGATCTTCGAGAGTTAGTGAAGGATCAAAAAGCAACGGCGATGGGGGGCACGGCATTCCATCACCCACAACATCCAAGTCCTAGGAAACAGAAAAGTCTATATTTAGGAAATCAATACACTGAAAGTACATCTCAGGTCCCTCCCTCCCCCTTGCTTAGAATGCTAGACCAATTGACAAGGTCCAACAATAGTGAAAACACTCTCTTAGCTGATAACACAATATAAACAAGCAAATTTCTGGAGAGAAAAAGTAACACAGTGACTACCATGAGTGGAGGGAAAGAGGTTTAACAGGTACAGGAATTGTTTGAACCCACGGAACAATTAGATACGAGTAGTGACTGTACAGCACACCAGATGCCAAGACCAATAAACTGTAAGCTATAACGAGGTTATAGTAGCACCTTCTACTACACGTTCTAGTATAATAAAAAGCATTTTTTTAAAAAGCCTCCAGGGCAAGAAATGAGCAAAGGTATTTGCTAAGTATGATAAAGTGAGTTCAAACCCAAAATCCACATAGTGGAAGAAAAGAACAGATTCCACAGCTGCCCTCTGATGTATACATTCACATAAAGTGTGAAGAATATTTTAAGAGGAAAAAAAAATACAGGGATAGCAAGATGGCTCAGTCATCAAGACTAATGACTTGTATTTAGTCCAGCAGCAGGAGTGCGCACGCGCACACACACCCCACACACACACACACACACACACACGTAACTAAGTGTGATAAATAACTATATTCCCCCTCTAAGGCTAATACAGTCAACGTCTAAGCTCCTCAGTGACAATGTGGGTAAAATAACATGAGATCCTGCTGGAAAATGGCAAGCAGCATAAGACTGACCAACAGTCAGGAAGCAAGCAACTAATCGAGAGGAAAGGATGCCATGACACTGGCTAATCCCCTCTCCTTAGTGTGAAGACTGAGGAAGGAGGCACTCAGGCCAGTCTCCCAGCAACCACAGCCCTCTCCACCTCACTTTCGACTGAGATGACCCTGACTAAGTTGACCAGGCTAGCCGTGAACTCACCCTGCGGCCCAGGTAAGACTTGAACTTATGATGCTCCTGCTTCAGCCTCCCAGGAGCTGGGATTATGGGCCTGTGCCACCTGGCCCAGCTAAGCCTGAGTCTTAACATAGTTCAAGTACTCTGTTTAAAAAAAAAAAAAAGACATTATGAAAGACAGTATGTTCTAGGCTACACTTTCTCTGTCAATCAACTGTTCTAGAGACACCAGAGCAGCCAGCAGACCAAGGCAGCCTTCTTGGCTCCTGTCTGAAACCAATGCTGATTTAGGGCCCAGGTCACTACAATGATTCAATGATAACCTAAGCTCCACACCATCCGCCACAGGCTCAGTTAATGTGTTTTTACAGGCCCCACATTAGAGAAGAGCAGGCAGGGGAGGGAAGGAAGAAGGGACAGTAAGGGGACGGGGCAGTGAGTATCATCAAGTAGCTCTATGCACGTGTGAAGACGTCACAAGGAAACCCGTCAGTTTACACAATATTGTACTAATACACTCAGTTTTTCTTTTTGGCAGGCTAATCACCAGGAACAAAAATCAATCTTTTTATAACTGCGGAAGGGGACACAAAGAATCTACTCCCCTTAAAACTTAAGTCTAAAAGCTAATGCAGGGCATGGTAGCTCACAACTTTAATTCCAGCACCCAGGAAGCAAAAGTAAGTGGATCTCTGTGAATTTGAAGCCAGCCTGGTCTACAGAGCAAGACTTGATCCAAAATACAAACAAAAAAAATTGATAACTAGGGGCACAGGCTGCTTTTCCAGAGGACCCAGGTTCAGTACCTAGCATCCACCCAGAACTCAGCTCCAGACCTGACCTCTCTCTTGCCCTCTCAGGGCACCGACATGGTGCACATTCATGCAGGCAAAACATCCACACACATACAGATAAGACTAAACCAAGCATATTTACGCAATGTATAAGTGGGCGGTGGTGTACGGCTTTAATCCCAGCACTTGGGAGGCAGCAGAGGCAGGCAGATCTCTGAGTTTGAAGCCAGCCTGGTCTACAAAACTAGCTCCAGAACAGCCAGGGCTACACAACAGAGAAACCCTGTCTCAAAAAAAAAAAAAAACCAAGCTGCTCAATGTAAGCAGAATCAGAGAAACAGGGCTGGGTGGTGGTGGCGCACACCTTTAATCCTGGCACTCAAGAGGAGGCAGGCACATCTCACTGAGTTTGAGGCCAACCTGCTCTACAAAGGGAGTTCCAGGACAGCCAAGGCTACACAAAGAAACCCTGTCTCAAAAAAAAAAAAAGAAAGAAATGGCTCAGTGGTTAAAAGCACTATGACCGGGGTTCAATTCCCAGCACCCATGCAGCAGCTCACAACTGTCTGCAACTCTAGTTCCAGGATTCTGACACCTTCATACCAATGTAAATAGAATAAAATTAAAGAGAAAGAAAAGAACACTAATGTCCATCAGAGATACGCTGCAGATGTCATTCCATCTGTGGAGTCCAATGCTCTCACAGCACTGTGACTGTAGACACTTCGTTTCCTGCAATTTTTTAGTTTATTTTTTTAAATACCTTGAGATTGTTTCCAGCTCTCTCTACCCACAGGTATACCATACAAACAAAGTCTACTTAATTCACTCTGAGAATGCCAGGGACTGACTGGTGAAGAGATTCTTTTTCATCAAGCAACTAGAAACCATCTCTTTTCCTGCATTGGGCAGGAAAAGCAGAGGCAAGCTCTGTAGCATAAACTGGAAATCACCCCAATACCCAGGCCTGCCCTAAGGGAGGAAAGAAGGATCTTTAACAATCAGCTGCCCCATCATAGAGTATTTTAGATCACTAACTCTGGAACCAGAGGGAATTAGACATATTTTGAGTCTCCAGATCCCAGTAGAAAAAAAGCATAAAGCTTATGTATAACACAGACAGGCACTCCAAAAGGCTTCATTTCCTAAGAGCTGTATAAGGGGGTGCTTAAAATCCAGCCCCATTTTCCCCATAATTATTCCAAATTTATAGCTAAGAGATTTACAGACTATATCCTAAATTGCCACTCAAAAGAGCAAAAAAGGGACTGGCATCATCTGGCTCCAAACCACAAAGGAAAAGCACACCCCTTCCTGGAACTTCACCCCTGGAAGCCGTGCAGACCCAGGCCGAGCTGGAGAAGGGTTTTATATTACACACCAGTTGCTCCATCAAGTACCTCCAAAGACTGTGAACACAAGAACCCACCAAGCAGGCGCAGTGAGTAGGAGCACTTAGCACTCTTGCAGAGCACTCAAGTTCAATTCCCAGCATCCACATGGTGGCTCACAACTGGGTTTAAAGTCAGGCCCAGGGGATCTAACCACTTCTGGCCTCTGATGCAGAGGAGAAACACACACACACACACACAACACACATAAGCCTCTTTTAAAAAGGAAAAGTATCGGCCAGGTGTGGTGGCGCACGCCTTTAATCCCAGTACTCGGGAGGCAGAGGCAGGTGGATAGCTGTGAGTTCGAGGCCAGCCTGGTCTCTATAAAGTGAGACCAGGACAGCCAAGGCGAACACAGAGAGAACCTGTCTCAAAAAAAGAGGAAAGGTATCAAATGCCAGCTTTCTTAGTTCATGGTACAAAGCTGGGTTTGAAGTGGCAAGCAAAAATGGCAGAAATGTTCAGACCCTATTAGAACCGAGCCATTGTACACTGAATAAATTTTGTAATAAAAACTCACAATTAAAAATAAAACTTTTGGGTCCTGGAAAGATGGCTCAGAGGTTAAGAGCACTGTCTGGCCGGGCATGGTGGTGCACGCCTTTAATCCCAGCACTCGGGAGGCAGAGACAGGCGGATCGCTGTGAGTTCAAGGCCAGCCTGGTCTACAAAGTGAATTCAGGATTGCCAAGGCTACACAGAGAAACCCTGTCTTGGGGGTGGGGGGAGCACTATCTGTTTCTTCCAGAGGTTCAATTCACAACAACCACATGGTGGCTCACAACTATACTCACACTAGCTATACTGTGACATAATCCCCTCTTCTGACCTGCAGGTGTACATGTAGGGAAAGCACTGTATACATTTTTTTGGTGGGTATGCCAGGGATCAGAATTTCATTGTTTATCACCTGACTGGCCTGAAACTGGTTTTGAGATGGGGAACACTTGTGAGTTCGAGGCCAGCCTGGTCTACAAAGCGAGTTCCAGGACAGCCCGGGCTACAGAGAGCTTGTCTCAAACATCCCCATGCCCTGTAAAACCATACTTTCTAATGACCACCCTGGTTTACCAAAAAGCACATCAAGGCTATCAGTGTTCGAACACTGACCTGCCTAGCATGCTCAAGACCTAAACAAAGCTAACACAGGGAAGTACAATAAATACAAGTAAATAGCGATCACCTAAAAAAGAGTTTAAATCTACTGCTGGGTGTGGTACTGTCTTTAATCTGAGTACTCAGAGACAGAGCATCTTTGTTCAAAAGCTAGCCTGGTCTACACAGCAAATTTCAGGATAGCAAGAACTACATAAAGAGACCCTTTTTAAAAACAAAACTTTTTTTTTAATCATTTCTCCAGCCTGTTATTTTGTATTTTGAAAGAGGTTCTCACTGTGTAGCCCAGGCTGGCCTCAACCTACATGCCTCTTTGCAGAGCAACAAGGCGAGAGTCTCCATCTCAAAACCAGTGTGAGGCCAGTCAGGTGATACATACACAGTGAGTCTGATCCCTGGCATACCCACCAAACACAGGCTATATAATGAGTTGTGAAGTGTCTGGGGAGAAAAAAAGGTAGAGCAGAAAGTCCCTAATAACTATAGTAACAAACATATCAACTACATTTACATCATTTCAACAATTTTATCCATCCTCTTGGCAGAAACCCACTAACTATCCTCACCACTAGAAACAGGGCCTTCTCTCAAGGGCCAATCAGAGCAGAGCTTCTCTAACTTACATCACTGAGCTCCAGAGGTAAACTCTCAGTGGGCTGGAGCTCGGCAGCACTCAAGTACAGCTCCATGGGGCCGGCTTCCAGATCGGCTGGCACAGACAGTACCTGCTCGGGCTTATACATCTGAGGAGGCAACTGGAAATGCAGTGGGCAGCAGGGATCCTCAGAAAGGCTTACAGGAACTGCTCTGTTGCAGGGCACCTCTTCAGATCCCTGGCAGCATTTGAAGAGAACCTGATTTGTGTCCTGACAGATATCTGCATGAACAGTTAAGGAAAACCAACCAGGAGGAGGAACACAGGAGAGTCTGCTGTGCAAACGCAGGTCTGACTATGCCCTGAAACCCAAATGCAATGAGTAACTTCTAGTTAGTTCTCTAGCAACCCTTTCCCAGGACCTTGGCCATCTAAACACTCAACACTAAGCCCCACAGCAGTGCAAAGTGGCAATAACTTGCCAAGGAACATACAGACAAAGAAACCCCTATGGGAACAAATGCTAACAGCTTGTTACAGATCAAGCACCAGCTGCTAAGAGTCCAGATATCCAGTGCTGTTCCTGCTCTCAGTCTGCACAACCTTTTGAACGGTTGTTCCTAATAGCATAAGCTCACCTGAAACCCAAGAAGAATGCACTACTGTGGCCAAGCATAATTCCTAACACCTGATGGCCCTTCTGGACCCTCTGAAGTGCTGTTTGGTTTGTTTTCATTAGTTACAAAGCAACAGGTGTCCTCATGTACCCATTACACCTCTCTCGCTCCAGCAGCTCATGTTCTTAGTCTCCATTTCATTCCACTATTCTCTTTCTACCTTAATATCTTATATATAAAAACAGTAACTATATAAACAAGGTGTGGTGTTATATACCTGTAATCCCAGTACTAAAAGACTAAAAAGGCAACCATTCGGGCATTAGAATAAAGATTAACTTCAAATATTTCAATAAACAAATGGAGGGGGCAAGAACAAAAACAATCCTTTCCTTTCCTATCAAAGACAAAGAGGAAGGTCTTTCCCCCTCTTCCTATTACTTTTTTGGGGTTGGGAGAGGCTACCCAGACTGGCCAGAACTCCTAGACTTAAGTGTTCCTCCTGCCTCAGTCTCCCCATTACCTAGGACTAAGTTAAGATACCACACTAAGACTAAACAAAAAAAAAAAATGTTTTCCCTTCTAAGCATCTGGTAAATGAAATCCAACAAAATCCATACAGGAGACATAAAAACTCAATAAACATCACAGTTTTGTAGCCAATTAGCAAATGTATTCTATACCAGAAAACACACTGTGTAACCCGTTTTAAATTCACAAATTAGAAAGAATGGGGTAAATACTCCATTTTCCTTGCAAAATTTCTTTTTTTTTTTTTGGTTTTTTTTTTTTTTTTTTTTTTTTTTTTTTGGTTTTTCGAGACAGGGTTTCTCTGTGTAGCCTTGGCCATCCTGGACTCACTTTGTAGACCAGGCTGGCCTCGAACTCACAGCGATCCACCTGCCTCTGCCTCCCGAGTGCTGGGATTAAAGGCGTGCGCCACCACGCCCGGCTCCTTGCAAAATTTCTAATTAAGTAAGTTTAAATCATTCAAGTTAGGGCACTAACCATACAAAAGGACACCACTGCATAGATTTCCTGTCATTAATACTATCAGCCACCCACATCTGTCACCAATGACTCAGCTGTTTCTTTGGCTCCCTGCCCCCACTTCATCTACCCCAGACAGGGTTTTGCTGAGGCCCAGGCAGGTGGGTCATATCCAGGCAGATGTTTCTTTCTAATGAATTGACCATTACATTTTTAATCTTCTGAAATGGCCAACAGACCATAGAAAGACATTTATTTAGGCACCTGCTTGAAACCAACAGCTTCAGCAAGCTGCTGGCCTTGATTCAGGGCCAAAGTCGCCAAGCTCTTCAATGAGACTGGTGGAAATCACACAAGCCTCGGTACTAACTAGACACTCAGAACCTAAACCAGCAGTTCAAGATACGGGTAAGGCAGTGTCTGGTCATTGGAAGAGACTGATTGGAGCAACGAACATCATCCACAAAAGCTAAGCACCTCTGGCTGGAACGAGTGGTGTGAGCCTAAAATTGAGAAAACAAATACAATTATAAAATGAAGCCAAACCATACAAAGTAGAAAATGTAACATTTAAGAAACCCACTTAGCCAATCTGTACATAACAATGAAACCTCATGTATAACTGGAGTTAATCCTAAGGCCAAACACACCCTTCCACACTGTCAAGTAATGAGAAGCAGCACTTCCCCACCTCCTTAACTTGTAGTCAACCTAGGTCTGAAACTGTCAATACAAAATTATACAAGTAATTTCTAAGTTGTAAACAATTTGTTACCTTTACATTGCCATAATTGGCCTAGTTTGTTATTAACTAAGTTTCAACATAGGAACTTACAGGAAATAACATGGCATACTTGCTCCACCAGGGACCTTAGAAACTACCCCTCAGGGGTAAGGGGGACTGTGCCCTAAGCACTCATGCTTTAGAAACTACCCCTCAGGGGTAGTGGGGCCTGTGCCCTAAGCACTCATGCTTTAGAAACTACCCCTCAGGGGTAAGGGGGACTGTGCCCTAAGCACTCATGCTTTAGAAACTACCCCTCAGGGGTAAGGGGGACTGTGCCCTAAGCACTCATGCTTTAGCCAGGCACAGTAGCAGCCACAAAGTCACTGTGTAATTCATATGCTGACTTCTGTACCCCCTACATCTGGTTGCAAGCCTTGTTCTGAGGATTTCCTGTCTAAATGTTGTATAAACTCTGCTCCCCAACTGTCCCCGATATGTCGTCAATAAAGCAGCTTCCAGCCAATCTATGAAGGGATGGGGGAGAACAGGGCTGGACTTCCTGCCAGCCAGGGGGGACCAATTCCTTTAGTGAAAATACACTTTTGGGGACTTGTGAGGTTGGGAGTGTGGAGAGACCCACCCTGTCTGTGGTCTGCACGATTGCACTAAGAGCCCAGATGAAACAAAAAGGAATAAAACAAACGAACAAAAACTCTTGTTCTTAGCCACCAAATGACAACTCCTCTGTCCTGCCACTTTGGACTAAGGCCTCTAAACTGAGCCAGCATCCACCCTTCAACTGATAGGTTGTTTCACCAGCATTCACAGCCACACAAAGGAACTGTACATAAATATGTGAGGCCTCAACAAACAAAAAGAATGACCATGTAATTATTCTTTCTGTTAACCTTACTTTCTTGACACTACTATTCTTTCAATTTATTTTTTTAACCTTTACTTAATTTTTTTTCCTTTCATCTTTTTTTTTCCAAAAATTTATTTATACAGTGTTCTGCCTGCATTGTGAGCTTGCACACCAGAAGAGGGAACCAGATCTCAGTATAAGTGGTTGTGAGCCGCCATGTGGTTGCTGGGAATTGAACTCAGGACCTTTGGAAGAGCAGACAGGGCTCTTAACCACTGAGCCATCTCTCCAGCCCTCCTTTCATCTTTTTTTTGGTTTGTTTTTTGTTGTTGTTTTTATTTTTTCAGTTTTTTTGAGACAGGGTTTCTCTGTAGACTTGGCTGCTATCCTGAACTCACTTTGAAGACCAGGAGGACCTCACACTCACTGCAATCCTCCTGCCTCTGCCTCCCAAGTGCTGGGAATAAAGGCCTGCACCACCACACTCAGCTTTGTTGTTTTTCAAGACAGGATTTGTCTATGTGAGAGCCCTGGCTGACCTTGAACACAAGAGATCCTCCTGCCTCTGCCTCCAGAGTGCTGGAATTAAAGGTGTGTATCTGTACACACCTTTTTTTTTTTTTTTTTTTTGCCTGCATTAACAATGTGTATAGTGTCCGGGGAGACAGACGATGCTCTGAGCCCCTTGGGACTGGAGTTACAGTTGGAATGGAGTATGGGTGCATCAACTCAAACCTGAGTCCTCTGGAAGAGCTAGGACACTTTTTTTTTTCTTAAAGACAGGGTTTCTCTGTGTAGCCTTGGCTGTCCTGGACTCACCTTGTAGACCAGGCTGGCCTCGAACTCACAGTGATCGCTCGCCTCTGCCCAACCCTAACCCTGAGTGCTGGGATTAAAGGTGTGCACCACCACCCCTCACTCAGGATCCCACTTTTCAAGACAGAGTCCACCAGTCAGACACAGGGACCCACCTACAGAGATGCTCCAAGAGTGGAATTCTTCCCCTGGTATCTCTACCCCAGAGCTCCACCCTCCAGTCAGGGAGTATCCTGGTTCATCTTTCCCACCTCTTCCCTTTTCTCAGCCTGCTTTATTATCACTAACATTTGGTATTTGACACACTCAGTCACATTCTATTATCACAATAGCCTACCCAGATAGCTGCTGTTACTGTTCTCAGTTTACAAAATAAATTTTGTGTGTGTGTGTGTGTAGCTGTCTGTGCTGGAGAGATGGCTCAACGGTTAAGAGCACTGGCTGCTCTTCTGGAGGAAGTGGCTTCTATTCCCAGCACCCACATCCACATGGTGGCTCACAACCCTTTGTAACTCTGGTTCCAGAGGATCCAACGCCTGCTTCCAGCTTCTGTGAACACTGCATGCATGGCCCACAGATAGACATGCAGGCAAAATACACTAACACATTAAGTAAAAGTGAATAAAAATCTCAAAAAATAAAATAAAATGAACAGATGAAGCAATCTGCTCAAAGCCACACAGTGTAGTTTTAGTCTGACTCTCTCCTCCCTGAGACCCACTCATCCTGAGAGCAGATGTCAGCTCCTGTGTTTGGGGATTAGAGGCGTGCTCCACCACCACAGGAGCTGCACTCTTAACCACTGAGCCATCTTCCCAGCCCACTAGCATGATAGCGCAGGCTGGTTTCAAGCTTGTTGGTTTTTTGCTGAATCTCCCCTCCCATAGAGATGAGGCTACAAGCATGTAACACCACACCCAGCTTTTCTTTCTTAAAGATTCCCAAACTGCTTGGGGTAATACATTTGCCAGTTTTCTAATCTAAGGACTTCCTGAACAAAAGAATTTGGGAATCTATCCCCTGAACTCAATTTGAATACTGAATTCCAAGAAGTCAAGCTACCATGCAGGCACAGGGCTGACGGACAGAGACATCCAGGTAAGTGCTTTCGGCAGAAGTCAGATTTCAAACCAGGACTGGACACAGTGTCTTGATGATGACTCTATCAATAAAGTGAATGTGCACTCCCAGAGTACACAGCGCTGCCGGCTGTATAGACACCAGCATGTCTGGAATAAAACAACAAACTCAGCAAAATATAAGCCAATTACCTGCTGAGCAGCCCCGTCTGTGGCCAGCACCCTGCGCTCCTTGAGCTGCCTGTGTAGTAAGGCTTCCACTCCATAGCGCTGGCGGTATCGCCTAAGACATTTCAGTCGCTTTAAATTCTCTCTTTCTTTGGCCAAAAGTCCCTCTGGGCCAGTCAGGAGACTACTACCTAGAGAGTCACAAAAATCAAGTTTTTTGAAACAGAACCTCCATGTGTCTGGCTTTGAACTCAAAGCAAACTCCCTACCCTCAGCTTCCCAAGTACTGGGATAGCACACAGCCATTACTAAAAGCGCTACAAAAGTTAGGGGTAGCCTGTAATCAAGGAAGCACACAGGGAGCCACGAGCTATAGGATGGGCAGGTTCAGAGCCAGCAAACTTGCCTAAAGCTTCATGCTCCACTTTCCGGTTATGTAAGTAGCGGCGCTTCTTCTCCTTGAGCAGGTGCTGTAGTCGTTTAAACTGATCAATGTACAAAGACTGCAAACGGATTAGCTTTTCTCTCATAATAAGAGCCACTTCCTCAGCTGTGTACACACCAGCATGCCTGGAATATAGGTAAATTCAACAAAGTATTAAAAACAGTAACATACGTGCGTGTGACCCCAGTGTAGCACTCAGGAGACAGAAAAACGAGGGTCAGGAGTTCAAGACCTGCCTGACTATGTAGCAAATTCAAGGTCAGCCTAGATATGAAACCCTATCTCAAAACAACAAAACCCAACACAAAGCAGTAAAAGCCTAAAAAGACTCAATTTGTATTTAACAAAGCCAACAGTGACTGACACTTTATCTACACAGCATTTTGCTAAGACATATTAAGCAAAGAGGCCTGGGAGTACAGTACAGCTCTGTAGTTACCAAGCATGGTGTCCTTGGTTCCACTGTCAGCACCAAAAAACCAAATAAACTAATTTTTTAAACCCCACAATGATCAAGTCTTCTCCCCCAGATATGTGTATGGCACCTGCCTGTAAGTGCAGAGGAGGTTGTCAGACAGCCCGGAGCTGGAGTTACAAGTGACTGTGTGTGGTCCCTAGTGGATGCCCGAAACCGAACAGATTCTTTGTAAGAAGAGACGGGAGGGAGGGAAATCTCTCCACAAAAGGATACCCATGTGCTATCTCACAAAATGGAGTGGAATATTGAAAATGAGTACAAATGTGCAACATGAAAGTTTTACTAATTAATTTCCATTCTACTTTTAGATAGTAATTTGAGAATCCCTTGTGAGAACAACTTAGTACTGCAATTACAAGATCTATCAGGGTTAGAGAGAACGGCTCAGTGGTTAACAGCGGAGGACCTGAGTAGGATTCCCAGCACTCCCTGCTCCCAACTCTAACTCCAGCTCCAGGGGATCCAGCCCCCTCTCGGGCCTCCGTGCGCACAGACATACATATAGGCCAACACTCACACACAAGTATCAAATGGCTGTGGCTTCTAATTTCCCTTAAGTACAACCTTATTTGAGACGTTTGGCCTTTAGTAACTCAAAGGCAGAGTGATGGTGAAGTGCATGTACAGCACATGCAGGCCCTGACTCTGATTCTTACCACTACCAGCACCAAACCTACACACACACACACACACACACACACACACACACACACACACACACCACAGACAGACAGACAGACACACACCATGGGTCATAACAGGCCCACTCGCTTCACAATACTCTCAAAATTCAGTGCTCTGGATTAACCCTTTACTGCAAAAATGTAGGAGGGCTATATATCAATTTTATTAGTTTTGCTGCCAATCACAAACTTTAAAGATATTCTAGTTGTTAAATAAAGATTGTTTACTGCCTCTGAGTTAAGTAACTAAAAATTGAAAGGTTAATTTTGGGCAGAGGCAGGCAGATCTCTCAATTCAAGGCCAGCCTTGAATTCCACAAAAGCCAAGGCTACACAGAGAAACCCTATCTCAAGAAAACCAGTGTATAGTGTGTGTGTGTAATATACATACTGTTCTATAATATATAAATAAAGACAAATGCTGTCTAATTGCTAAGATGATTCAAAAATTAGCACAGAGGAAAACTAAGACTGAGTTTGACCAGGCTGACTTATATATCAAGTTCCAGGCCAGTCAGAGCTACATACTGAGACCCTGCCTCAAAAATATGAAGAGATTTTGGAGAGGTATATATCTTGCTATTTCTATTCTCTTAAGATGATATGGGGGGAAGGGTAGAGTAGACCTTAACATATAATTAAAACTTGGATTTCTAAATCAGTTTTCCTTTCATTAGACAAAACCAACTATTGAACACTTTTGTTTCCCACTTAGAAAGTCAGAACCACGGAATTTTGCCACAAGTATCCAAGTGTAAGTAGCTTATTATTTCTGAGATTTGGGACAAGTACCGAGTTAAATTCATGTTCAGTCTCTAGCCAGCCAGTACTTCTCTACCTCCCTCCCAGTCATACACCAAGAAACCTCCGTTCCTCCCTAAAAACATCTCAAGGGCACAAATAACTCAGTTCCAAGGTACAAGCCTTCTGTAAAGGAATCCACAAATCTTGCCTTGGCGCATGATGCTGTTAAGCCATGACACTTAAACCCACCTATATGTATTAATTAACCACATCCCAGCTACATTCTACATACTAACTACATAGAATATGTAAAAGCCTTATGTGGAGTTACAACTTACTTTAGGGGGTCTTCTTGATCACTGTCTATGCTATCAGCTTCACTGTCAGGGTCACCTCTCCATGTCTGATCCACAGTAATGGGTTCCTGGTCCCCATCACTCCAGCTGTCTTCGTCTGAGGCAAGGAAGGGAGAGCAGCCATTAAGACTTCCCACCTCTGTAACTCCACACATGAAGCTACATTACTTAAGAGAGCAATCTGAAACCTTAAAATTCAAAGTTTTTAACTTTTCAAAAATTTAACAGGAGGAAAGGTCACCAGGTCAGGATAGTACACCTAAACAAACTCTAGATGCAAAACTAGCGACTAGCAAGAGCAATCCTGGCATTCTCGCCGACTTCCCAGTAACCAGCCACCAGCGGACAAAGCACTGCCGTAAGCCAAGTCCACTCCTAAGCGTCTTCCCAGCTCTTACCCAGGATCCGGCTAGCTTCACTCCGGCTACTCTCTGGGGTCTGAGAGCCCAGCTCTGTCTTAGCATATGAGCTCAACTGGCACAAGAGGGTTTCACCCATAGGGCCTGGGCTGCTCTTCTTCATCTGAGCATGAAGTGCTAGGGCATTCCTTCGAGCATGTTCAGCGCAAAAAGACACCCTACAGAGACAAAACATTAACATATCAGAGGTTCTCTCTTGAAAGAATTCAGCCATATTTAGTCACCAGTTAGTTTTCCTCCCTTAGGAAGTTTAAAATGACTATTATATCCACACCTTGAAGACCAGTGTGAAAACCAGATGTGGTGGTGCACGCTTTTAAACCCAGCACTTCAGAGGCAGAGGCAAATGGATCTCTGAGTTCCAGGTCAGCCTGGTCTACAGAGTTCCAGGGCAGCCAGATCTAAACAGTGAAACTATATTTCAAAAGAGAGACAGACAGACCAACGTGAATCAGAAACCTAACTGTCCCAAGTTAAGCCACTTAGGGTCTTTCTTTGGTTGTGTGGTATGGTGTGTGTGCCCAGAGCTCCCTGCACGTAAGGGCTCTAACTCCATTGCTACTTCCCCTGCCCACACTAGCTTGCAAGGAAAGCCAAGGAGCTTAACCAGTATTCTAATCACTGAACAAAACATTCTAACCAAAAAACTGGTTAGCATCTCACAGAAAATCAGAGATGCTTGTATCTTTCAAAATTAATTCTGAAACACATCTTACTATTAATCCACTGTAGACAGATATAGTTCAATTCTAAAATTAGAAGATCTATACAAAATTACCTAGTAAAAGCCGGGCGTGGTGGCGCACGCCTTTAATCCCAGCACTCGGGAGGCAGAGGCAGGCGGATTGCTGTGAGTTCGAGGACAGCCTGGTCTACAAAGCGAGTCCAGGGCAGCCAAGGCTACACAGAGAGACCCTGTCTCAAAAAACAAAACAAAACAAAAAAAAACCACCTAGTAAAGTCATATTCTTACACAGATAAGTACATGTACTGTAAAAACTACCAAGCCCCTTCCCAAACACACATATACACTCTGCCTATTACTTAAAAAGAAACCAGGCTAGGCAAGTGAGTCAGCACTCCAGAATTAAGAATTAACTCAGGGCTAATTCAGTGACTCAGCAAACAAAAGCACCTACAGCCAAGGGCTGACCATCACCTCACCACCCACAACCCGGAAAGTCATCCTCAGACCACATGTGTGTGGTAGCACGTGAATCCAAGTAAACCGTTTTTAAAAAAGAACTCACAGCTGAGTATGGCAGTAATCCCAGAAATCCAGAAGCTGAAGCAAAATTAGGGGTTGAAAAATTAATCTGCCTACGGTCAGAACACAAAAACAGATAGGTATGTCCGTAGGTAGATAGAAAGATAACAGATAAACACCTTACTTTTACAAGTAAGTAGTTAGCTAAATGCCCCTGCCTCAGGTGTCCTTCCAGTTCTCACCTCTTGGGGATAGGGGGGTTAAGACAGGATTTCTCTGTGTAGCCCTGGCTATTCTGGAACTCTCTGTAGACCATGCTGGCCTGAACTCAGAGATCACCCTGCCGTAGCCTCCCAAGTGTTGGGATTAAAGGCGTGCACTACCACGCAGCATCAGTTCTGATCATTTAATATTTTGATACTCCTCCCAAAGAATATATTCTTAATCCCAATTTTACAAACACATGACCTAAAGCTTCACAGATATGACCAAGCCAACATATTATGTTCCTCTTTTCACCTTAAAACTGAAGGGGGGGGCAGGCATGGCAGTGCACCTCAACATTCTGAGACAGATCTCTTGAGTCCAGAGACAACCTGCTCTACACACTGAGATCCAGGAGAGCCAGGACAAGAGAGAAAGACTATGTCTTTTAGGAAACAAACTAACTAAAAAAAAAAAAAAAAAAAAAAAATCTAGGCCAGCTGTGGCAGTAAATGCCTTCAATCCTAGCACTTAGAAGGCAGGCTGGGATTGACATGAATTTGAGGCCAGCCTGGTCTACAAGAGACACCATGTCTCAAAGGAAAAAAAAAACAAAAAACAAAAAAGCAAAAAAAGGGGAGCAAGGTTTAGTCCACACCTATAACACTAGCACTCTGGAACTCTGGAGGCCAAAAGGTTACCAAGTTAAGAGCAATGGCTGCTCTTCCTAGAGGATCCGGGTCCAACCAGAGGCTCCCAACCACGTGTAACTCCAGTTGCAGGGAATCCAATGCCCTCGTCTGGCGGGCAAGCATGGACGTGGTACACA
This sequence comes from Acomys minous, assembly GCF_964271855.1. Classification (NCBI taxonomy): domain Eukaryota; kingdom Metazoa; phylum Chordata; class Mammalia; order Rodentia; family Muridae; genus Acomys; species Acomys minous. Next base: position 4,943,112 of record NC_140493.1, on the reverse strand, counting down.
AACACACAGGCGGGCAAAACACCCATACACATAAAAAAAATGTTTAAAACCGTAGTAAAGAGTTGCCAAAAGTATTCCAAGCCAGTCTGGCTGGCCCTTACGGTGACTGAGACTGTCTCCCAAAAAGGAAAAAATTAACAAAAAGGAACAGCCCAGTGGCTCTGCAGGCCCAGCGTAACGTCTTCTATCCAATGTACCCACGAGGTATTAGAACCAATTCCAGCAAACGGGACTCTGACCTCCACACATTTGCCGATACCAGCCCCCACCCCACCCCCACCCCACACACACACAAAACACGGCACGAAATGGAAATAAATGCTTCAAAATGCAATAAACCTCCAGGCAAGTAGTTTAGGCGTTTAAATAGGCTCGATGATGCAATCTACAGGCTACGCTTGGCGTGCACCAGAACCGGGGTTCAAACCACCTCAACATCGAAAAGGGACGTCTCTGAAAGACGCAAGGCACCAACCTACAGAAAGATGTACACATACCCATCTTTCTTCTCGGGCTTTGGGGCAGCACTGGGACACCTCTTGCCATTCTTCGTCGATATGTAACTACATTGTTTGAAGGGTGCATTCTTGTCTTCAAGAATATGCTTAATGCAAAACTCCTGGCCCTCCAGACGCGGCTGAGAGCATGGGCGGTGAGTGAACGAACAAGACAGGGGCTCCTGAGATCTGGGCACTGGGGTGATCCTCCCCCGATTCGTTGGCAAGACGTGAATCCGAATCCTGTTCATACCAAAACCTGTAAGGGGGTGACGGGGGGGGGGGGGGAGGAAAGATGGGGAGGGAAGGGAGGTTACAGGAAACCTCAAAATGGCCTTAACCTTGCCAAAAGTCCTTGCCTCTGTTCCCCCGCGGGCCGGCCGGCAGGGGGAGGCTCGCACCCTCACTCCCGCCGCCCTTCGGTTTACTAAGCCACCCACCCTCACCCTCCTCCCTACCCTGCCGCCCGCCCGCCGCTCTGGCCCCTACCACGTTGGCCCAGTCTCCGCAGCGGCAGGCCGGAAGCGCGGCGGCCGTCTCACGCGGCACCACTGCAACGGCGCGCCCCGCCCCCCCCCCCCCCCACGCCGCGGCTCGCCGCCTTTGTCCCCGGAGCTCACGGCCCCGGCCCGCCGCAGCGCCTAGGCCGTCCTCCCGCGAGCGCCATCTTGTCCTACCGCTCCCGGCACGCCAGAGAAGCTGGTCCCTGAAAGCCTAGCTATCAGAGCGACTCCGACGCTGCAGGAGACGAAGTACGCCGCCGAGCCGGCAGAGAGGGCGAGCGGCAGGCAAACAGCAAAGGCGAAGCGCGGGGCACGCCGCCATCTTACCTCCCCGCCGCGCTGCGCCGCGCAGCCAGCCTTCTGGCCGCTCGGGCCGCTCCGAACGGAGGGGGGGGGGGGTGCCCCTGCGGCTCCTAGATGCTGATTGGTCGAGGGCCTGACGGTGATGTGCTTCTATTGGTCAAGACTAACACATCATCCGAGGAGGGCGGGACAGGGAGAAGCTGCGCAACAGGAGTGGCTAAGATGAACTGTCTGTCAGAAACCCGGCCTGTGAGTGGACAGTCGTAAAGTGGGGCCGCAGCCAGTCGCCGGGTCCGGATATTTTTCCATCTCAGTTCGGTCGGTTTTCTGATGGCCTCGGACTCCAGTCTTCCCAGGCAGCCACGTCTTTACCGTCCCTACACAGCAGGTAGAAAATTAGACAGAGGCTGACCCTGCTTGCTGTTTACACATGAAAAAGCCTTATTAGTTTCCTATTGTAAACACTTCAGCTCATTTTTTTTGGTTATTTTCTGTATAACACTCGAATTTTGGTGGGGGAGGGGAGGGCGTCTGTCACACGACTCCTATGCACTGATTAATTTTTTTTGTGGAGCAAATGGTGTCTTATGAAACAGGAGGCAGAACAATTTGCAAAAGTCATTTCTCTACTTCTACCACGTGGGTTATAAGAATGAAACAGGTCGTCAGGCTTGTCTCCAAGAGCCCTCTAAGCATTGAGCAAGTTTGCCTGTTGTTTCTCTCTATGCTGGTGGCTAGCAAGCCCCGTTCTCCTGTCTGTGTTTCCCCCCAGCAGCCCCGCCACCCATCCACCCATACACACAGTCTTGGAGGCACAGGTAGCCACACCTGGCTTCCCCCTTCCCTCCCCCCCCCCCCCCCGCATGAGATCTGGAAATTGGAGCTCGGTTCTCCACAACTCGCACGGTTACCCAACAAACCATCTCCCCAGCTGTTTCTGAGTTCTGAGCATTGAGAATCCCCAACTTTTCCGCGTGCTCTCCCGTATTTCATTTGGGCTTTTTGCAGCACTCGGCTGCTACCTCCTAGATGTGGGCTGCAAGCGTGGTCCCTTCCTTTTCACGTGCTTTTTTTTTTTTTAATATTTTTTTTTTATTTTATGTGTATGAGTGCTCTATCTGCACCTACACCTGCAGGCCAGAAGAGGACACCAGACCCGTTACAGATGGTTGTGAGCCACCATGTGGTTGCTGGGAATTGAACTCAGGACCTCTGGAAGAGCAGCCAGTGCTCTTAACCTCTGAGCCATCTCTCCAGCCCGCCTTTCACGGGCTCTTTATCACATTCCCTCAAAGCGTACAATTTGGTCTTTTTCCCCCCTTTCAGACTGTTGTGATTTAACTGGCCTTTTTCCTATTAGGTATGAAATCCTCCACTCGTGCACTCACTTCTGCGTCATCTACTCAAAGACATCACCCCACAGTTCTGTCTCCTGAATCTTCCGAAAGCACATTGTGGTGGTTTGAATAGGAATGCCCCGCATTGACTGGTGTGTGTGCGCATGCTTGGCCCATAGGGAGTGGCACTATTAGGAGGTGTGGCCTTGCTGGAGGAAGTATGTCACTGTGGCTGCCTGTTTTGAGTCCTCATATGTTCACCCTAGTCCTCAGGATGTCTCGAGTCTCATTTGGCTGCCTTCAGACCAAGATGTAGAACTCTCAGCTTCCTCCCCAGCACCTCCACCCTGCTTGCTTCACACCATGAGGAAAACGGACTAGGCCAGCTCCAGTTAAATGTTTTCATTTGTAAGAGTTGCAGTGGTTGGGCTGGAGAGATGGCTCACAGGTTTAGAGCACCACCTGTTCTTCCAAAGGTCCTGAGTTCAATTCCCAGCAACTACATGGTGGCTCACAACCATCTACAGTGAGATCTGGTGCCCTCTTCTGGTGTGCAGGTGTACATGTGGGCAAAATATTACATACATAATAAATCTTAAAAAAAAAAAAAAAAGAGTTGCCATGGTCATAGTGTTTCTTCACAGCAATAAAAACCCAAGACACACATGTACATGATTTCTCTCATTTAAAAAGTAACAAAAATGATTATCTTGCCTCTTCTTCCAGTTACTGTTCCTATTGCCTATTCTTACTGCCAAAGCCTCTTTTGTGCTAGAGTTCCAGGTGTCATCACTCCCAGCTCCCTTACTCTTTCGAATTCTCTCTGGATAGGATTCTCTCCACAGCGAATTGATAGTCTAGTTTACATATGACGTTAATTCAAATGAAGTTTCTAAGCTTTGTGTTTTTAGACTGTTTTGCAATATCTAACACCTCGGGTCTCTTCCTTGCCTGGGGACAGGGTCTCTCCATAGCGCAGACGAGCCTCAAACATGGCGATCCTGTTTCAGCTTTGCAGCTGCTGGACTTGTAGGAGTGAGCTACCATGTCCAGAAACTGTGTATGTTTGTGGGAGCACTCATAGGTGACTATGGAGACCAGATGTTATTATATGTCTAGTGTCCGTCCTCTCGCTGTATCTGGCACTTGCAGTGTCCACAGCAAACTTTCAGGATCCACCGTCACCATCTTCCCGCCTCCGCAGCCCTGCCTGGGGCCACAGGTGCATCGCCACACCCAACTTTTTCTACAGGCACTAGAGGTCCAATCTCAGATCCTCCTCGCTCGCACAGAGCTCTTCACCCAGGGAGCCTCCTTTCTTAATTCCATGTTCTGGATCTGTATACTCTCAGTTCCCCCTCCTTAGTCACCCATTCTTGGTGTCATTAAATCTCGTGATCATCTTCCCCCCACGCCAAGTTCTGAATGCTGAATATTTTTCTGCTGTCTCCTGGTTCTCTCAGTTTTAGTCCATTCATGAACTGATGACTCCCAAGTAGGTGCCACTATCCTGGACTCTACATCCACCTGTCCGTTAGATCTCTCCATGTTAAATCTATGTTAAGGCCAATTTCCTGTTCCTGCCATTTCCATAAACAGTAACTATCTTTCCAGTTGGTCAGGTCAAACACAAGTCATCCTTGACCTCTCTTCGACCTCACAGAAAATCCCACGGACTCTATCTTCAAGACATACTACAATTCTCATTACCTTCAGCTACTTCTGAATTTTTGGAGCCACCCTTTTCTCTTACCTAAATTGCTGAAAGCCTTTACCCTTGAATCTAGTTTCTAAACAGCAACCCAAAGAAACATTTTATAACCTAAGCTGGATATAAATTGTTACTGGAAATCTCCAAGTGCCCTGCAGTTTCTTTCTTTCTTTTTAGTTTTTTTGAGACAGGGTAATCTTGGCTGTCCTGGACTCTTTTTGTAGACAGGCTGACCTCGAACTCACAGAGATCCACCTGCCTCTGCCTCCCCAGTGCTGGGATTAAAGGCCACCACACCTGACTTTTTTTTTTTTTTAATTCTGCTTATATGAGTGTTTTGCCTGCACCATTGGGAATGCCTGATGCCTAGCAGTCAGAAAAGCATCTCAAGATCTAAAACTGGGAGTAAAAGGGGGTATGAGCCTCCATGTGGATGCTGGGAACTGAGCCCAGGTCCTCTGTGCTTCTACAAGTGCTCTAAACCACTGAGCCAGCTCTCCAGAGACCCCAAGTTTTGTTTCCAGCAGCCACGTGACAGCTCACATCCTGTTAAATCCACTCCCAGCAGAACCTCTTCTGGCCTGGAGGACACAGGCACATACATGGTAGGTACACAGATACACATACAGACAAAACACTCATAACACATGGGGGGAAAAAAGATGCCAAATGTGGTAGCCACTTGTCATCCTAACATGCTGAAGGGTCAGACAGGAGCTGAGTTTGAGACCAACCTTGGGTTAGAGTTTCAGGCCAGTCAGCTACATGACACTGTCCTCTCCTGCCCCTCACCAATGTTCTATAGGGTTGCGGAGGTGGCTCAGCCATTAAGAGCGCTGGCTGCTCTCCCCAAGGACCCAGTTCAATTCCCAGCACTCATATGGCAACTCACAGTTCAGTAACTCCAGTTTCAGGGGATCTGATGCCCTTACACATACATATATGCAGGTAAAACAGCAATGCCCATGAAATAAATCAATCATTTTAAGAAGGGTCTTTTGGGGCTGGAGAGATAGATCAGAGGTTAAGGGCATTGGCTGCTCTTCCAGAGGTCCTGAGTTCGATTGCCAGCAACCACATGGTGGCTCAGAGCCATCTATGAGATCTGGTGCCCTCTTGTGGCGTGCAGGTGTACATGCCGGCAGAGCACTGTATACGTAGATAATAAATCTTTAAAAAAAAAAAAAAGTGGTGGCGCATGCCTTAAATCCCAGCAGAAGCTGGGATTGCCAGCCTTGTCTACAAAGTGAGTCCAGGACAGCCAAAGCTACAGAGAAACCCTGTCTCGAAGAAAAAAAACAAAGACGGGTCTCTTTTAATTTTTATTTTATTTGGGTGTGGGGAAGCATGTGTGTGGAGATGAAAGGGTAACCAATGGGAGTCAGTTCTCTCCAACATGGATCCCAAAGATTGTGAGGCTTGGGTAACTGAATGTCTTACTCACTGAGCTAACTTGCCAGCCCACCTTAATGTTTTGTTGGTTGGTTTTTCAAGACAGGGTCTCTCTGTCTAATAACCCTAGCTGTCCTGGAACTGTCTTTGTAGGCCAGGCTAGCCTCCAAACTCATGGGGATACGCCTGCCTCTGCTTCCCCAGTGCTGTAATCCTCAAGTTTAAAGTACTTGTGCATGAAGAATCTTTTCCTATGTGTAATTTGTAAAATCTACCTTAGGTAGTATTCCATTTTCCCACATTATAAAGAAATATAACTTGTCCAGGGATGGTGGTACATGCCTTTTATCCCAGCACTTGGGAGGCAGAGACAGGTGGATCACTGTGAGTTCAAGGCCAGCCTGGTCTACAAAGTGAGTCTAGGACAGCCAAGGCTACACAGACAAACCCTGCCTTGGAAAAACAAAACAAAACAAAAGGAAAAACAATAAAGGAAAAAAATATAGCCTTTGTTCACAACATACTTCTGCTAGGCATAGTAGCAGCATATGCCACTAATCTATCATCCAAGATCTTGGATGTAGCAGGAGCATACAGTTTGAGGCCAGCTGAGCTACATACATAGTGAAATTACGTCCTGAACAAAAACATACTGTCTACCAAATACATCAATAGGGCTGTCTTAACAGTTCAGCTTTTCAAAGATGCGTGATACCATTAAGAATTGTATCTTGGTGCTTGCTAAATGAGTGGCTAAGTATTGCTCTCATATTTAAGATATATATATATATATTTTTTTAAACACTCTTCTATGTACACTTGCAACAGTATGACGTGACAGGTTTTTTTTCCCCTCTGACTACAACATAACTTTATACTACCCGTTTCACTGTTATGGTTAAATCTTAGATCTTCCCCGTGGCCTCAATATCCATAGACACTGTGTGAAGGAACATGATTCTATTAAAACCAAAGCAAAGTGGTAATGGTTCAATAAAATAATAAAGACTGTTTTAAGGATATGGCACATAGACAACAAGCAGGTGTTTTATCATTAACGTTTATTGATGGGATGGATAAATACAGATTGAGAAACATACTTGACAGCAAGGTATCAAACTGATAGCCAGACTATAAAATGTATACAACATCCTTCTTTAAAATTTTTTTTGAGTTTTTAAAGTTTTTTACAAAGAGCCCTTATGATAATGGTCACTTACATCCTATGTCACTCACCTAACAGCAGTAGAGATCCCAGGAGCAGCAGCACCCAAACCTGAGGTGCCCACGAGGACAGAGGCAACAGCAGAATAATATGCCTTTGAGCAGTACAAAAATCAGACAAAAACAAAAAAGAAAAACAACTTACCACAAATTGTACCTGAGTGACATAAACTGGTAAAGTGTAACTTTGTTTTTTCATCTTTTTTTTTTTTCTTTTTGCTCTTTGGTCTGATAAGAAAATGGACAGTTTTGTGTGTGGAAAGTCAGGTGATACAGATCAGCTTCCAGTGAGAACCCTAATGACACTGACACCGGCTGCTGCACTCCTTCCTCCGGGTTCTCAGGCCAGGCAGCCCTTCTACTTTGTAAGTGACTGCGCTGGACCAGCAGCTGGTCACTCGCCTGCGTGCACTGGCACGTCCAGATGACCGGATGGCAGACATGCGTGCTCTGGCTTCAATTAACATGCTGTCAAGCACCCCTCTCCACAATTTACATGGCAACACAGAACCCAGGAGTTTCTCTTCATACAACCAGGAATGCGCACTCATAACAGAGTAGACACTGATTTATAGCTCACATTCTTTCCCTCCTCTTCCCATTGCCAAGTTCATATTAAAAGCTTCAGAAGTACTAAAACGGAAAGCTCACCCATTTAGAAAACAAGTCTGAATTAGACCACTCCATCAAGTAAGAAAGAGTAAAGTACCATTCAAACTTACATCCACTGAGGGATAAGAAAGAAATGACAGCATGGTACAAGAATGCTTCCTACACCATCAACGCCGACCCTTGGGGAGGTGTGAGAGTCGCTGAAAGCTCACTGGGATGGGTGGAAAGCTATTTCTCACTATCTGATGGGTTGCATAGACTGCTTCAATTCTCCCAAACCCAGGAGAATAAAATAGGCATTCCAGTCTCGAGATGTTTTAGTTTCTCCCGTTTCCTAGCATGAGTATCAAAATAACTCATCAACAAAAGAAGGGGGAAAAAAACTCTTAAAAAAATAATAATAATCAGTTCCCAAAATAATGGAAACACAAATATTTAGATTCCAACCATACCAGGATAGATAGGACCCTCCAATTGCCTTTGTCTAGAAGCAAGGTGTGAGAGGTAACAAAGAATTCAGTTGCAAAGGCTTCAGGACCCAGCAGTGGTGTGACCATGATTTTGTTTCAATTCTCAAATCTACTGCTGTTTGCAACTGGAGATTTTCAATTTTTCTATCACCACTGGTGAACCTAATAATATAGACCTATGTGGGTGGGGTACACTAAACCAAAACACTAGAATCGTTTACAAGGAAAAGATGCGGAGTCTCAGATACAAAAACACAATGATTCATGAATGAGAAAAGAAGACTAATATTTAAGTATTTTCTAAACCCAAAAGGCGTAACTGGGTACTTCAGAAGACCACACTGGCTTTAGGTTAATGATTCAGAGTTTAGCCAACAACACAGGTATATGATTAAAAGCCCTAAAGACAATCCACAGGTATTTATTTCTGCCAACATAAGAGTCAAACAAATTTTTAGGAATAAGATTTACAGAAGTTGAGGCTCCAAGCCTGCTTACCACTGTCATTTATTTTTGACAGTTTAGATTAAAAAGAAAAAACAAAAAGCCATGTTTACAAGGCTAACTTTAGAAATACAAATACTACTTCTCACCCTTTGAAGGTATGAAGGTAGGAGAGACACACATGGCTCAGAAGCCTTATTTATACAGAAATTGGACACTATGCATGCTAGCTGGCAAGTGTATCTGCTAACCCAAAAATAATGCAGCGGTTCATGCAGAGCCCATGAGGGAGGTTCAGGACCTACACACAGACCTAGAAGCAAACACTGCAGATATCTAGACAGTACCAGGAGGAACTAATATAGGAAAGTCTCTAAACTAACCAAAATCAGTGTTGATCTACAGTACAAAGACCAGACTACAGCAGGAAGTAGCTCTTTAGACTCTAGTAAGCGGTTTTTCCTAGTCCACTACTGACAGAGTTCTAAGAAACTGAACTACAATATTACTATAAAGAACTGCTATGACAGCAAATATGAACAGCTATGACAGCCTTTATGGTAAAGGAGAACATGTGATTAGAAAATATGTGACATTAACGAGAGTAATTAAAGTAACAGCCATTTTCCCAAATCAAATCATCACTTCCACAGACACAAACACAAACTAAATAGCACATTCCCTTTTGGAAAGGTCAGGATGGAAAACAAAATCTAAACAAATACCAAGCCTAAATTTAGTAATCGTGATGACACATCTATGTTGCACAACACAGGAAATACCAAGGAGAAAGAAAATGTCACTTTAAAAGTTACATACCAAGAAATATCACTGGTTTATAGATGAGCAAGGAGCTCCTTGTTTTGCACAGCAATGGCAAGCAGTCTAGACAGTTCAAACATGCAGATTAAGTCACCCTAAGACATATTCCTTCCTATACATTCTTTTTTCTACTGGACCAGTACATCACCAATTGTAACTGCCTCAGTGTTTTTCCTAGTCTGTTCTTGGCAAGCAGCACCTGTACAACTTCTGTTTCCCTATGACTTTCCATGAAAAGAATCTGACTTCTCCCTCAAGACTACTTGGCATGAGAGAAGCTTCATTAATTAAAACAAAAGACTAATTATTTTCATAGCACCATCTTTTCCATAGCAGAAAAAAAGTGTGCACAGGCATGTGCGCGTGCACACACGTGTGAATATATACACATACACACACACACACACACACACACACATATTTCACGACTGAACCAAAGAACAGCAGTAATCTGTGGCTGGGCAGCATTCTCAGTTTAGACAGCTTGGCTTACAATTTTTATCTAGCCAGTGTTTCTTCAAAGACCTCCTTCATCAGAACTATTCACTCCTAATATCTAGGATGATCAAGCCATAATAGATTTCTGATCTACTTTTTGAAAAAGGACTCTTAAGGATCTCTGTCTAGAATCAAAAGCCACCAAAAGAATCTTAAACACAGCAGTGTCTGTTGGCTAGGCTTGCTCACTCATTATACCAATGCTGTTAAGTTCAAACTGTCTCTGAAGTCATACAGGCCGCAAATGCAAGCATGCAGTTGTTTCCCATTAGATATACAATAAAAAGCAAGTCTTACATTCATAATGTAACTCAAATACAAAGGCTTCAGAATCCCAAATCACAATTTCATTGTCTTTAGTATCATTAACTCCCTGGCTTCTCCAAAACCTATTATCACTCACAGTCTGGTCTTTGTCAGACAGGACAAAGCACGCCCTTCCCCACTGCAGAGACTGGGGCTTCCCAAAGCCCAGCCTGAAAAGGCCTACAGAACTGGCCTTGCTCTGTAGCTTTTCCCTCAATCCCACCTCCATCTGCACTGTAAACACAAAAAGGAGTTTTCGAAATGGTGCTAGAGTCAGGTCACTGGCTACACCTGCCCAAACTAGAAACTAGAGGCCACTGTTAGTACAACACGAACACCAGGCGCAGGGTGGGGGGGCTACAATGTCAGCACGTGCCTCTTGATGTCTTCAGGGCAACCATGCTCTCTAGTAGAATGCTGAGATGTGAAATGGTTAAGGGCGGGAGGAAAAAGGTAACATGATTTTACACACACACAACACACACACACACACACACACACACACTCGCGCTTACACTTTAAAGGTCTCAATACTTCAAGTGGCCTGAGCCTACCCTCCCAACCTCCCTGCACACGCTCCCGCCCTCCAGCCCCCACCCTCACGGTCACTGCTATGCTCCTCAGACACAGCAAACCCCTTGCCCCTCCCGATTATATAAAAAAACTAAACAGATAACTTACTTTCTTTAAATTATTTTTTAAAAGTCTCTTAAAGATTTGACGTTTAAATACTTCCTCTCTTCTGATATGTTAAACACCAAAAGACTGCACAACTGCGTGATATACCCTCCACATTTCAGTTCTGGCAAGAAGAGGGAAGACACCTACTCCAGCCAACCTAACCAGGATGGGGAGAGGCCAGGAACAGAATCGTCACAGCTTCAACACTAACCCCACCTCTCTGATACCAGTATAAGCTATAAAACAGATGCGTGAGGGAGGCAGCAGAGATGGCACTGAGGCCCTCCACCACCCTCCCCACCGGTCTCAATAGCAATCGGTTCCTTAGTCCAGGGGTGACATATTTCATAAGGGATGTAGTTTTCGTAGTCCAGTATCAGTAGTCAAAACAAAAAGGTGTTTTTTGTTTTTTAAGTTTTTGCCCCTTTCTTCCTTTCTTTTGTTGTTTTTCACTTAGGAAGAGGTGGAAGTGGTGGAGGCGGTTCTGATGGGAGGGGTGGTGGCCGAGGTTTGTCTGTATTGCCAGATCTGGAGGAGATGCCACCAGCTCTCGGATTCATATATTCACCATAAGGGACAAAATCAAATGCAGGGGGCTGAGTGGGCTGAACACCTTGGGCACTGAGCAGGGAGTGGAGCATATTCACAGTATCTTGATAATCTATTGACTGAGTTGTGTTGTGACCATTAGCCCCAGGAAGGCCTTTATCCAGTTTCATGTGAGGAACTCGAGTTTTACAGCTAGGCTGTGAAAAGGGCAGGCCACCTGTGTCTGAGCTGTGCCCGGGCAACTGGGCCATTGTAGGAAGAGGAGGGAAGGGGAAATTCAAGGAGGAAGATTTAGTACTCTTGGCAATCTTGGCTGGATGATCAAATACTGCTGCCCCAGCCTCTTCGGGGGGACCCCTTTTCCGAGCAGAGCTGGAAGAAGACAAAGTACTAGACAAGCTGTAGTTCTTGTGTGCTAAGGCGCTCGCCTGGCTGCTGTGTTTTGGATCACTCGGCCTTTTGCTCCCAGTGCCGACGGGCAGCTGTAGGTGAGAGTGCTTGTGTGAGTGGTGGTTGTGGTGATGGTGGTGATTGGACGGGTGAGTCCTGTGCTTCTCTTTGTGCTCCCGGCTCTTGGCCACACTGTCTTCTACAGAATTGTGCTTATCACCTGCAGAGTGCACTTTAATGCGCATTTTTATCTCCTCTGGTTTGGAAGAGGCTGCTTTATCTCCACTGGCCACTGGGAGTCTCATTTTCAGAGCCGATTTGTCAGCCTTTTCCAGAAAAGGACGTTCAGGATTTTCTGCGCCCTCAATGGGCATTTTCAGAATAACTGAAGAATGGCTGTCGTGGGACAGGAGATTCTGGGCGGCATATGCATACTGTGACTTCACATTGGCCTCCATGTTCTCCAGCTGTCTCTTCTGAGCGGCCAACTCTTCAGCGTGCTTTGCACGGTACTCTTTAAGTGTAACTTTAGCTGTCGGCGCATTCTTGCTAGTCTGCTTCTGGGAAACAAATGCATTGGCGCCTTCGTGTGGCAAGGCGTGATCAGCCCCAATAAGTGCTACGTTCTCACTAGTCCGATGACCCTGAGAAGACTCTAGTTTAAAAGGCGGTTGGGAAGACAGCCATCGCTCACCTTGCAACATATCCACATTAGTCAGACTGCTTGACGACTCCTCGGAGGCAGGAAGGGAAGGCGCTGCGCTTGTGGTGGATGTAGTGGACATGCTCATCAAGCCTGCAATGGTTGTGTCTGAAGAGGTCTGAGAAATCATATTGAGGATTGTCTGCTCTGACGTGTTTTCATCCGCTCCTCGGTCATCTGGTTTGGTTTTCATGGCAGCCTGGTATGCCTAGAGTGAAGCACAGAAACCCCCTTCATTCCAAGAGCTTGACTAGGTGGCAGTACACTGAAGCACCAGCTAAGAACTTTTGATAGTTTTTGTGCTTTGTGTATATTGGAGGTGGGTTAGTTTTTGTTTTGAGGCAAGGCCAGTGTAGCCCCTTGTTGGTCTGAAACTCCCTCTACAGACCAGGCAAGTCTCAAATGCAGGGATCTTGTTTCTACCTCCTGAGGGCTTAAAGGCATGCACCACCATACCCAGAAAAAAAAAATTCTTAAACAGTCAGCCACAACTAAGTATAGCTGTAGCTTGCCTTAAATAAATTCTAGAAGATTTGGTGAGTTTTATATGAAAATACAAAATGAAGTACATGCTCTTAAGTTTACTTCTAACCCCAAGCAAGCATTGTCTATACCTCACTAGACTCAGGAGAATTAGTGTGGACTAATAAGAAATGAGGGAAATTTCCATGCGTGGCACTCGTGCTTGCCATCCTAGCACTTACAAGGTAGAGGCAGAGGCAGGAGGATCAGGAGTCCAAGGCCAGGCCCTGCAACAGCAAGGCTTAAGGCCAGCTGGAGCTACATGAGGCCTTGTCTCAAAGGGTGTTGGGGAAGGCTTTTTTCTTTCTGTTTGAGTGCTGGTGACTGAGTGTAAGGCCTAGTGCACACTGAGTATGTATCCTGCCTCTAAGCTGTACCCAGGTTCATCTACCTGGTGCTATAAAAAGAGAAATAACCCTATTATTCACAAGATTAAACATATCTGCATTACAACTTGAGATTGCATCTCTCTCTCAAAATAAATAAATAAATAAATAAATAAATAAATAAATGCCAGGTGGTGGTGGCACATACCTTTAATCCCAGCACTGGGGAAGCACAGGCAGGCAAATCTCTGTGAGCTCAAGGCTTGCCTGGTCTACAAAAAGAGTTCCAAGGCTACACAGAGAAACCTATCTTGAAAAACTAAAAAAGAAAAGAAAACAAAACAAAACAAAAACCCTGGGGCTGAAGAGATAGCTCAGGAGTTAAGAAGGCCTGGATTCAGTTGACAGCGCTTTTAGCAGCTCACAACCACCTGCAACTCCAATTCCAGGAATCTGACGCCCTCTTCTGGCCATCACAGATACTGCATGCACGTAAATGCAGGCAAACATTCACAACAAAAAATAAAAAGAATCCCCCCCCCCCATCTACCCACCCAGGGTCTCACTATACATAGCCCCAGCTGGCCTCAAGCTCACAGAGATCAGGGCAGGTATTAAAGGTGTGCAGCACCATACCCAACTGCAATGATAAATCTGTTTAAAAGAAAGAAAGGGAGGGATGGAAGAATAAAAAAAAGAGAACAATATATTTGGGGGGGGGGGTTTGGTTGTTGTTTTTTTTTTAAGATTTATTTATTTATTATTATGTATACAGTGCTTTGGCAGGCCAGAAGAGGGCATCAGATCACATTATAGATGGTTGTGAGCCACCGTGTGGTTGCTGGGAATTGAACTCAGGACCTCTGGAAGAGCAATCAATGCTCTTAACCTCTGAGTCATCTCTCCAGCCTCCAGCCCCAACAAAACATTTTTAAAGTAGCTAATATCAAAGACAAACTACAGTCAACCCTTAAAATTACATCATACCCTGCCCCTCTATCAGAAGTCAACACTACACAGAAAACACACAACCAGAGGTGGGAAGACACCCCAGTGGGTAAAAGGCTTGCCTTGCAAGCTTGAGGATCTGACTTGGGTCCTCAGCACACATGTGAAAGCCCCGTGCAGTGGCATATACCTGTGACTCCAGAGTGAGGTGGGTAGAGGGAGCCAGGCAGGCAGACACAAGCTGCTCTCTGCAGTTCCCTAGCCAGCCAGTCTAGCTCAAACAGTGAGCTTCAGGTTTAGTAAGAAAGCCATGTCTCAAAAATATTGAAGAGCAATGGAGGAACTCATTAAGAATTATTTATAAACTGTGTTTCTTTCTCAGTTTCTCTCTTATCCCAAATAATTGAGACTGGACTATTTATTATATTTGTTTAATAAGCTTTACAACACAAACCTAAGAGTAATTACTCTGTTCTTAACCCTCTAGGCTAGTCCGGCTTCCTCTCAGTGGACATCCCAGAGATACTTACATCTTATGGCTTTCCCTGCTCAGCTCTCTCCTCCTGAAGTCTCCTAGGCCTCTCCCATGGCTGAATCCCCTTCTTCCTCCTCTCAGCCCTGCTACCCTGGCTGGCAGCTAGTCCGGCCCTATTCTCTCCCCTGCTCAGCAACCGGCTGTAAGCTGCTTTACTGGTCTATCAGTGGACATTTTGGAAGCAGTGTTGACACAACACTGAGACAGGAGTTTCTCAGAACAAGGATTGCAACCAGATATGCGGGTACAGAAATCAACATTTGAATTACAACCTCTGGCTTCCATATGTATGCTCATAGGCATGTACACCTACATGTGAATACATGTATACAAACAAACCAAATAAATAAAACACTCAACCGATGCCACTGTCCAAGAAGTCTCGCAAAAGGTACTGCTAAACAGAAAGCAAGTCTTCTCTCCCCACAGACTGAAATCTTAACTAGTGTCTATGCACAGTTACTGCTAAAGGGGAAATTCTAAATCTAGTACACATCCAATTCTGGTATAATCACTGATGCAGTTAAGAGTGAGTTTATCTGCTCTAATTCTTACCCTCCAGTTCCGAATGCGTTTCAGCCTGCTTGGAGTTTTTTCCAGAATCTGTAGAAATTCATGTGTCAATTCTACAAATGAAACATTCAATAAATGTTCAGAAACAAGAAGGTAACAAAACAACAATAACCTCAACTAACTCACTGTTTCCAAGTCACGTTCGGCCAGATATGTGACAAATCAAGAAGTGCGTTTCAAGGTCCCTTACGCTAAAACTTACCATCTAAAAGTTCCAAGGTCACAGTGGCGTCAACATATTCCCACCAGTGCTTCCCGTCAGTTGAGACTGGGATCTCCCAGTTGGACCACTTGCAAGCCAGATGGATGCAGACACAGGCCACAACAGGAGGTGTGTACTGCAGGCTAAATGTGGTCAAATGCAGGCTGACATCAAAGGGAAGGAAACAGAGAGTGTCATGAGCCCTTAATTCTGAACCCTAAACTAAAACTCTCCATTATTAAAAAACAAAAACAAAAAACAAAATCCACAGGAGAGTGAGAAGGGCAAGAAATATATGTCTCTGATTCAGCATTCAATACGATTTTCTTCCTTTTTTTTTTTTTTACAAGATTCACTTTCAATTATGTGTACATGTCATACATGTCTGTGTGGACACATATGCACATGAGTGAGGGTGTGAGGTTAGGACACAGCTGTAGTTACAGGTGGTGGTGTACCAGCCCTCAGTGGATGCTGGGAACTAAACTCAGGTCCTCTAGAAGTGCTGCTCTTAACCTCTGACTCATCTCTCCAGCACCTCAATATGATTTCTATTAAAATACTGCAAGTTAACATTTCTAATTTTCCTATGATCACATAATCTATATACTGATTAGTGAACAGAAAACAAAAACAAAAACTAAAAGGAAAAAACTAGGTAACCAGGCACAGTGAGGCACACCTTTAATTCCAGCAATTGGGAAGCAACAAACTGGCAGATCTGTGAGTCTGAGGGCCTTCTGGTCTACATAGCCAATTCCAAGACTGCCAGGGTTGTTTAGTGTGACAGTGTCTCAAAACAAAAATAAAAACAAACAAAAAGGCCAAGACAGTAGCAGATGCCTAAAATCCCAACACATGGGAAGTGAGACCCTGTTTCAAAAAAAAAAAAAAAAAAAAAGAGAAAGAAAGAAAGCAAATGGCTCTCTGGAATACAAATAAAATATACCTGATTAGTTTTTTGTTTTTTTTTTTTTTTTCAAAGTGTGTGTTTGGTTTTTAGACAGGTCTCATTCTTTGGCTGGCTCAAACTCACAACCTCCCAACTACAATGCTGTACCACCATAATGCCTGACTCTTCAAAATGTTTTATTTCTCCTCCTCCCTCTTATATGTGTGTGTTGTCTGTCTGCCTGTCTGTGTTTGTAAGATGGGGGTCTCACATAGAGCAGAATGGCCTTGAACTTGCTATAATCCACAGGATGACTTTGAACTATTAATTCTCCTGCCTCTGTGTCCCAAGTGCTGAGATCAGGAGTGGACAGCCACATTTAATACACCAGGTGCTGAGAATTAAACTCGGGAGTGGGCACACTAGGAAAGTGCTCCAGAAACTGAGTTACAGCCACTGCCTCTGTGTCAGCATACTGAAACTGAGCTTCTTACATTGATGGCTGAGGGAGTCAGACAGGAGAACAACCAAGTCGCTCAGCAGAACAAGTTATACACAACAACTACTTAAAAAGAAAGTCCCTATAGATAAAGTGCCCATTCCTTGGGCAAAGAAGAAAATCAACAACCCCCAAAATTACATGAATTTTCAGAATTATGATATTTGATATTTTATAGCAAAGTTAAGGCACAGAATTAGGCATGCTAAATTACAAAATTATAAAACCCTAGCAAATCTCCAAAGAGTCTGCAGACAAGTCCATGTTTGCCGAAGCACTGCCTACAATGTATTACATCACAGATCATTCCCATGGCTTTTGGCTCTACTTCAGTGAGTGATCCTATAAACCCCTCAAAAGGTGACAAGCTCAGCCCAACCAAATGCCAACCCCAAAACATAGAGAAAAAAATAAAATATAAACCTGTTGGTTGCCATGAAGTAAGATGTCTGTGCTAAGTCCTTGCTTGCTAATAAAAACAAAAGAAAAAGAAGTTATTAGTTCCATTCTCTCTCAACAAATACATAGTAAACATGCATTATTTGAAAGATATTGCAATAGTAATAAATCAGATAATGCCGCGTTCCCTTGTGTTTGCATCTACCCAGGTGAGCAGATGATGGTTTAGGGAAGGGCGGAGTAAGATGCTGGCAGCTGCCCCAGGGCCCTTCAGACTGAGCATGCGTTCTACAACTGATTTCCAATCCTAATGTTAATGGTTATGCTGCTTCCAGATCGAGGAACTCAGGCTTTACTTTGCTCATCAGCTCCTGGGGGTACTTGTTTAAAATATAGTTCCTGGACCTGGTCTGACTCAATGTTTAGGGAAAGACACACTCTGATTCAAGAGATCACAGAGAAACAGCAAGCTAAAAGACAAACCAATAGGACCTGGCCCCAAAGTCAGAACACAAAAGGCTTTGATATATTTGGGGAAATGAACTTTTGTCCATAAAAAAAGAAAAAAATTTCAACTGAGCAGACTGTGATTAACACCTTAAACATTAAATTACACCTACTTCACACACTACAATGAAAAATAAAACATTCCACACACCCCAAAAAACAAATGAGACAGCCAATTTTATCTTCTTTAGAACTTAATTTTTTCTCCCCCCCCCCCTTTTTTTTTTTTGGTTTTTCAACAGTTTCTCTGTGTGGCCTGCCTCTGTGTAGTCCTGGACTCGCTTTGTAGACCAGGCTGGCCTCGAACTCACAGAGATCCACCTGCCTCTGCCTCCCAAGTGCTGGGACTAAAGGCGTGCGCCACCACCACCCAGCCAAGTTTGTTTGTTTTAAGTTTTAATATATAAAACTTGGAGAAGTGGGAATTTTTTTTTGAAACTTCAATTTTCATGAATCATTATTAAAATAAAAGTAAGGCCAGTTATCAGCTCAGCATATAAAACTCTAGGACATTCATATGCATAATGACACCCAGGCTCTCACGTGTATCAAGCAAATGCTCAACCACTAAGCATTTAAAGCCCCACATGCTCCTTTGTTTGCTGTTTCTGTTATTGACTCTATGTAGCCCAGGCTTAGCCTGAACTCACCATATAGCCCAGGCTAGCTTAGAACTTGCAATAATCTTCCCGCCTCGGCCTCCCAAATATTGGGAATGTTGGTGAGAGCCGCCACAACTGGCGCCACAGATATTATTATGCTGTTTAATAAACAGAACCCTTACTGATTCAGATGTAAGGCAATGGTAGAGCAGCTGCCAACATATACAGGGCCCTAGGTTTAAACTCTGTTGAAAAACAAAACAAAACAGGGCTGAGTATGGTAGTGCAAGACTTTATGTTTTTTTGTTTGTTTGTTTGTTTTTTGGGGGGTTTTTTTGTTTTTGTTTTTCAAGACAGGGTTTCTCTGTGCAGTCTTGGCTGTCCTAGACTCACTTTGTAGTCCAGGCTGGCCTCGAACTCACAGCGATCCGCCTGCCTCTGCCTCCCGAGTGCTGGGATTAAAGGTGTGCGCCACCACACCCTGCGGTAGTGCAAGACTTTAATTCTAGCACTTAGGAGGCAGAAATCTGAGTTCCAGGCCAGCCTGACCTACTTAGCAAATTCCAGTCCAGGCAAGGCTACATAGTGAGACTGTGTCTCAAAAATGAAAAATGAATTAATTAGTTTAATCATTTAATAAGTAGTTTTTGATCAGGACTGGAGAGATGGCTCGCTGATTAAAAGCACTGGCCTTGCTTCCAGAGGTCCGGGGTTTGATTCTCAGTACCTTCATGGCTAATAACTATCCTATAAATCCAGTTCCAGTAGATCTGACTCCCTCATCTGGCCTCCAAGGGTACCAGCCACACATGTTGTACACAAACATATACTCAGGCAAAACACCCATACAATCCAATGGATTGCCAATAAGAAAAGCAAATTCAAATAAATTCTATATAATCATTGAGATCTTCTGTAATTAGACATGAACTAAAATAAGACCATCCACTTTTGTTTTGTTTTGTTTTTCAAGACAGGGCCTCTCTATGTAGCCTTGGCAGTCCTGGACTCATTTTGTAGACCAGGCTGGCCTCAAACTCAAAGAGATCCGCCTGCCTCTGCCTCCTGAGTGCTGGAGGAGAGCCAGGGAAAGGGGCCATCCACGACAGGCGGCTCTTCCCACCTCAATTAACCTAACGCAATGTTCCACTGGAAAACCCACAGGCCTATCTCCCAAGTGATTCTGTCAAAATGACAATTAATGTTGACCACACAATCTTGTTAAATTAAAAGCATCTAAAAATAGTTTCCAAAAGTGCTTGATTCTAGCCAAGCAGGTCACTCCGTCTAAAACTGTGACAAAGCAGCTATGCTGTGCTGGGCTGCACCTTGGTGCCAAGCAGAGGCCCCAAATAACTAAGCAATTCAAAGTTAGTTACTTACCCCGAACAAGCTGGGTGCACTTTACCACATGTGTATGTGGGTGATCAATTGTTAGCTCAAACCCTAAAAAAAAAATTGGTTAAAAAGCTAAAATATTCACCACACTTGATACCACTTTTGTGTGAATCATTGAGGGCCTGTTTCTCTCTCCCAAAAGCTCTGTGCAGAGACTACAGAGACTCCAACTATCCCTCACACCGTCTGAGGCTCCCACCTCCAAGCACCAGCAAGGGCACCAGTGAGACCCAAAGGCCACTCAAGAAACAAACCTCTAAATGCAACAATGGTGCTAAGAGTGGCTACAGAGGTGGCTCGGTGGTTACGGCATGTGTTGTAGAGGACTGCATTTGACTCAACACTCATATGGTGGTTCACTGTAACTCAATTTCAAAGGATTTGACACTTTTTGTTTGTTTTTTGAGATAGGGTTTCTGTGTAGCCTTAGCTGTCTTAGTACAAATAAAGTTTTGTTTTTTGTTTTTGAGACAGGGTTTCTTTCCCTGTGTAGCCTTAGCTGTCCTGGACTCTTTGTCGGCCGGGCTGGCCTCAAACTCAGTGATCTGCCTGCCTCTGCCTCTCAAGTGCTGCGATTAAGGGTGTGAACCACCACACCTAGCCCAGATTTGACACTTTCTTCTGACCTCTGTGGGCACCAGGCATATATTCATACACATAAAATAAAGTAAATCTAAAAGAATGCTTTATCTCTTAGTAGGAAAAAAGGATACAGCACAAGGTTGAAAGAAGCAGTCTCACAAATAACGATAACTTCTAAAGCTTAGTGTCTTTCATTTGGGGAAGCAGAGAGTAGAAAAACATGGTTCCACGCAAGGCCGGGCTGGCTTCAAAGTCACTGTGTTGCTGAGAATTACTGAATTTCTGATCCTCCTGCCTCCAGTGTCAAATGCTGACACACGGGTGTGCGCCAGCACGGGCAAACTATGAGGCACTGAGGATGACAGCAAACCCAGGGTTCAAGAAAGCTAAGCATTCTACCAACTGAGCTATAGCTTCGCTTCCTTACAGCTTAACCTCCAAAAGAGAAGGCAGGGTTTCTTTGTGTAGACCAGGCTGGCCTCCTTGAAATTCACAGAGATCCTCCTGTCTCTGCCTCCCTGAGTCCTGGGATTAAAGGCCACCATGGGCGGCTGGATTAGAAATCTTAATTCATTCCTCTCACCTCATTTCCTTTTTCCCTCTTTTTTTTTTTTTTTTTTTAAGATTTACTTATTATGTATATAATGTTCTGCCTGCATGTACACCTGCAGGCCAGAAGAGGGCACCAGATCTCATTACAGATGGTTGTTAGCCACCATGTGGTTGCTGGGAATTGAACTCAGGACCTCTGGAAGAACAGCCAGTGTTCTTAACCTCTGAGCCATCTCTCTAGCCCTCACTTTGTTCCTTTTCATCAGCTCTATTATAATGTGTACTTGTTGATCCAACTTCTTCTTCTTCTTTTTTTTTTTTTTTTTTTTTTTTTTGAGACAGGGTTTCTCTGTGTTAGCCTGGCTGTCCTGGACTCGCTTTGTAGACCAAGCTGGCCTCGAACTCACAGCGATCCGCCTGCCTCTGCCTCCCGAGTGCTGGGATTAAAGGCATGCGCCACCACGCCCGGCTTTTTTTTTTTTAAAAGATTCATTATTTATTTATTATCATGCATACAGTGCTCTGCCTACATGTACACCTTCAGGCCAGAAGAGGGCATCAGATCACGTTCTAGATGGTTGTGAGCCACCATGTGGTTGCTGGGAATTGAACTCAGGACGTCTGACTTCAAAAGGTCATTACCAAAATTATTTAACAGGGTCAGTATATTGATAAAATGATGTAAGTACATTTTATTTTAGCACAGAAATAAAAATCCTAGCCATGCATAGTGGCACACTCCGGAGGCTGAAGACATCTGCAAATTTGATGCCAATCTGATATATACAGTGAGTCAAGGGCCAGCCTGAGCTACATGATAAAAGATATTCTCAAAGTAAATCAATAAAGTTAAAACAAAAACAAAACATGGATATAATGAACAATTCACATGTTGCAAATTATTCAATAGGATAACTAATACAGCTGGTATCCAGAGCAGATTTCCAGGACAAGAGCTACCCAGAGTAACTCAGAAAGAAGGAGGAGGAGGAGGAGGAGAAATTTCAGTACAAAATTGTTCTCTTGCCAATTGCAATCCTGGTCTATTAAAGTAAAAAACAATTGGCCAGGCCTGGCAGCACAGCAGGGCGGGTGGCATGGCGTGCACCTCCTGGTGTGTTCAGGAGTCAGAGGCTGGTGGATCTCTGTGAGTTCCAGGCCAAATACATAGACTCCATCTCAAAAAACAAAACAAACAAAAAAAGCAGAGCCAGAGCAGGGCATGGTAGCTGATTCCTTTAATCTCAGCACTAAGGAGGCCGATCGTGAGTTCAAAGCCAGCCTGGTCTACACAGTGAGTCCAGGACAGCCAAGGCTACACAGAGAAACCCTGTCTCCAAAAGCCAAACAAAACACTCTAAAACAGAGAGATAAATCATAAACCTTACAATGAGGAAAATTAAAAGCAAACTCCTGACTAGTGGCTGTTTCAAGCATCCCATGCAGCTACAGACATGCCCCAATCCCTTCGAAAGACGTCCTCCTAATCTTACAGATCTAACATGAAAGCATTATATTCCATATGTACCTTTTCATGCTCTCAAGAAAATGAACTTACCTAAAGTCTGCAAAATTATGCTCTCTAAAATCACCAGATCTTGAACTTGTTGGAGGTAGGCCTAAGAGAGAAAAACAGAAGTTATATCCCACAAAAGAGCAAGCAATTTTAAAAACAAACAACAAACGGTATGGATAGAGGCCCTGAGAGATGGGTCTACAGCGAGCAGCACTTGGTGCTCTTGGCTCCCAGCACCCACACTGCAGCTCACAGTTATCTGTACCTCCAGTTCCAGGGGATCCCACGCCCTCGCTGGCCTTTTCAGCATTGTATACATGTGGTTCACTTACATACATGTAGGCAAACACTCATACACATAAAACTTTAAAAACCAGGCTGGAAGCTAGGTGGTGGTGGCACACGCCTTTAATCCCAGCAATCAGGAGGCAGAGGCAGGTAGATAGATCACTGTGAGTTGGAGGCCAGCATGGTCTACAAAGTGAGTCCAGGACAGCCAAGGCTACAGAGAAACTCTTGTCTCAAAAAAAGAAAAGAAAAAAAGAAAAAAAAATCAGGCTGAAGAGATTAACTCAGAGGTTAAGAGCACTGACTGCTCCTCTGAAGGTCCTGAGTTCAATTCCCAGCAACCACATGGTGGCTCACAACCATCTATAATGAGATCTGGTGTCATCATCTGGTGTGCAGGTGTACATGCAGGCAGAGCACTGTATACATAATAAATAAACCTTTAAAAGGAATCACAGTCGGTCAGTAGTGGCGCTCGCCTTTAATCCCAGCACCTCAGAGGCAGAGGCAGGTAGGTCTCTATGAGCTAGAGTCCAGCCTGGTGCAGAGTGAGAGTTCTAGGACAGCCAGGACTACACAGAGAAACCTTGTCTCAAAAAATAAATAAATGAGTAAATAAATAAATATCACATTTTATTTGCAGGCCATTTAAAAGCACTGTAAGGCCGGAGAGATGGCTCAGCGGTTAGGAGCTCTGTCTGCTCTTCCAGAGGTCTTGAGTTCAATTCCCAGCAACCACATGTTGGCTCACAACCATCCATAATGTGATCTAAAGCACTCTTTCTGGCATAACAGGTGTACATGCAAATAGAGCACTCATATACAATAAATAAATAAACTCTTTTTTTTTTTTTCAAAAAAGAGCCCTGCAAGCATCTGATAAATATTTGACTCACATTAAATACATTAAATTTCTCTTTGAGGCTGGGCAGTGATAGTACACGCTTTTAATGCCAACACTTGGGAGGCAGAAGCAGGTGGATCTCTGTGAGTTCAAAGCCAGCCTGGTCTACAAAGTGAGTCCAGGACAGCCAAGGCTACACAGGGAAACCAAATAAATAAGTAATAAATTTCTCTTTGAGCTGATACTAGATCTCTAAGAGCTCAAAGGAGCTAGGCATTGGGGGCATGCTTTTATCACAGCACTTGGGAGACAGGCAAGTAAAATGGATCTCTGAAAGTTGGAGGCCAGGCTGTACTTACAGGATGCCATGCAAGCCAGGGCTACGCAGTGAAACCTTGTCTCAAACGAATAAACAAACAAAAACTCCACCCTCTTTAAAAAAAAAAACATAAGGGGAATAAATTTAAAAAGTCTTCTCAAAGCCAGGCCCAGGGGGCAGCACTCAGAAGGCAGAGGCGGATGGACCTGAGTTCAAAGACAACCAGGGCTACATGAAGAGACTGTTTCAAAACAGTCACTCAGATTTCTGCCACTAAAACTATAAGGCTGTGCACGGTGGTGCACTCCTTTTATCCCAGCACTCAAGAGGCAGAGTCAGGAAGATCTCAGTGAGTTCAAGGCCAGCCTGGTCTACAAATGAGTCTAGGACAGCCAGAGCTGTTACACAGAGAAAATCTGTCTCGAAAAACCTAAATAAAATAAATAAATAATAAAATAAACTATAGCCAGTGAAAATTGCAATTGTGAAATGAAGGCTGAAATCGTCTTGCATTTGTTTATAGTACATAGGGAGAGAGGCGTGTGCACACCAGCTTGCATGTGCAAGTTTGAGGACAACGTGTTCAGGTCAGTGCTCTCTGTGGGTTTAGGTATCGGCCTTTGGTTGTCGGCCTTGGTAGCAAGCACCTTCCAGTGAGCCAGCTGTAAGCCCTATCCTGAGCAGTAAGGACTTAACCACATAGCATTGCTCTATCACTGAACTATACCTCCACCTCCCCTCATCTCAAGGATTTTATTAAAGTTAAAATTTTTACAAAGTTTACAAATATGGCTGGGCAGTAGTGGTGCACACCTTTAATCCCAGCACTCAAGAGGCACAGAAGCAGGTGGATCTTTGTGAGTTTGAGGTCAGCCTGGTCTACAGAGCGAATCTAGGTCAGACGAAGATACACAGAAAAACCCTGTCTCAGAAAACAAAACAAAAATTTTGTAAATATGGCTTTTATACTTCTTTGGAAAAAACTGGTCTCTAGGAAAATGAAATCTGGGTAAGGAGTTAAGAGATCACAGTAGGCTGGAAAGAGATGGCTCAGCGGTTAAGAACACCACCTGCTCTTCCAGAGGACCAGGTCCAATTCTCCAGCACCACACGGCTGTATGTAACCTCAATTCTCAGGGATCTGAATCACACACATATATATACACATAAAATAAAAGTAAAAACTGTGACAGGCAGTGATGGCACACAACCTAAATCCTGGCACTCTAGAGGCAGAGGCAGGCAGGTCACTGAGGTCAGTCTGGTCTATATAATGAGTTCCAGCAAGCCAGGCACAAATAGAAACCCTGACTTGAAAGAAGGAAGGAAGGAACTAAAACAATATAAAGTATCAAAAGAAAGCATAATGTCCTTATCACCACGGAGCCTTTATTCTTATGGTTGTAGCCAATTTCATATTAAACTTTGTATTATTTATTAGTAAATCAAATAAGAATTTACTATGCTAGCCCTCTCTCCAATATATTAAAGTACAAAAGTCTTCCTATTACCACCTCATAGGGGCTCAATACTTAAGTAAGGAATTATATGAGTGTGCTTTGGAGAAGGGGAAAGTGTGTCGGTTAGAGTAGACAATGTTTCCCAGTCTCCTGTGTTAAAGGGCCCAGGTGTCAGGTTGAAGAGATGGTTCAGCAGCCAAGATGCTGTCACGCAAGACTGATCCCAGGAACCCCAGTAAAGGAGGAAGAGAACCAATCCCACAAGGTTGTAGTCTGGCCTCCACACAGGCCATGGCTGGCTGGCTAACTGGCATGCATACATGCAGGCACACAGGCACAGCACCCAAACTGTTAGGGTCTGGCTGTCAGCTGACGGGCCTTTAGGAAGTAATTGGATCATGAATGCTCTGACCTCATCAGTGGATTAATCCAGAGATGCTGTTATAATCTGACGAGGCAGGTCACAGAAGCACATCCTCCACAGAGTGCATTTTATCCCTGGCACTTTGCTGTTGCTCGGCATCCTGCTCCTTCCAGACCATGATGTCCTGCCTCACAGCCACGGGACCAAAAGTAATACAGCTAAATAACCGCAGGCAAGAGCCTGTGAGACTACGAGCCAAAGAAACCAATTCTTCCCTTGGGCTGTTTTTCAGATGTTTCATCACAGCGATAAAGTGGCTATCAATGCTTGTTTCAGTAGCACACACACTGAAACTGGATACACAAAATAAAGAGTACATATACAAATCTATATACTTTTTTCATAAAGCATGATCCATATGCCCATATGAGACTTAAATGACCTAGTAACATTAATCTATAATTTTCCCTCAATTTTAAGTGTTAGAATTCTCAACATCTCCAATCATTGGCCTGGAACTCACAAGAGATCTATCTACCTGCCTCTGCCTCCCAGTGCTGAGATTAAAAGCGTGCACCAACATGCCTGGCTCCAATCACTGGCTTCTAAAACCAAAACTGCAAACATGGCTCAGTAGCTAAGAGCATACACTCCTCTCACAGAAAATCAGAGTTTAATTCCAAGCCTCACACTGGTTAGCTTGCTGCCACCTATACCTTCAGGGTGATCCAAGACCTCTGGCCTCCGTGGACACCTGCACCCATATAATATGCATTTAATTAAATACATAAATCATTTTTAACATCTTTTCTAAAAGATGAATTTATTTGTTACTATGTATACAGCGCTCTGCCTGCATGTACAACTACAGGCCAGAAGAGGGCATCAGATCACATTACAGATGGTTGTGAGCCACCATGTGGACGCTGGGAATTGAACTCAGGACCTCTAGAAGAGCAGTCAGTGCTCTTAACCTCTGAGCCATCTCTCCAGACCCCATAAATCATTTTTAAAAAATAAATTTTAAAAAGCCAGGAGAGTCACCTTTCATTACAAAAGCCAAGGACTGAGAGTATGGTTCTTTTCTTTTTAAAGACACAGCACTTACCATGTAGCCCTGGCTGCTCTAAGACTCAGTATATAGAGCAGGCTGGCCTCAGAAGTCCTCCTGCCCTCTGCTTCCTGAGTGATAGGTTTTAAGGTGTACACAACCACATTCAGCTTGGGGGAGTGGCTTTGCAATAGTGTTTGACACACACACACCAGGAAGCATGGAACAAAACAAACGCATATATGCACAGGATAAAGGTCCAACAGAGTCTCTATGGAACTGTATTTAACAGTATTCTCACAGGAAGAAAACATGAACTTTAATCTGAAATTGGTTTTTTTTTCTTTTCTTTTTTTAAAAATATGGAACACTTCACCTATTTGTGTGTCATCCTAGTGTAGGGACACTGCTAATCTTCTCTGTACCGTTCCAATTTTAGCATATGTGCTGCCGAAGCGAGCACCTGAAATGAATTTTAATAAGAGTTTGAACCCTGTCTCAGAAAAATAGTTTGGACTCTTTAATAATTACCATAATGCTTCTTGGCCTTTTAGCTAAAGTCAAATTTAATAATAAACACATACAAAACCTGTTATCTCTAGGCATGTGTTCATTTTCAAACTGTTGTTTAAGTCAGGCAGGGATCCTTTCTCATTCTTAAATTTCCATGGCTGGAGAGATGGCTCAGTGGTTAAGAGCACTGCCTTCCAGAGGACCTGAGTTAAATTCCCAGCAACCACATGGTGGCTCACAACCATCTATAATGTGATCTGATGCCCTGTTCTGACCTGCAGGTGTATATGTAGGCAGAGCACTGCTTACATAAGAAAGACAGACAGACAGACAATAAAAAAGCTGGAAACAGCCAGGTGGTGGCGGTCCACACCTTTAATCCCAGCACTCAAGAGGCAGAGGCAGGTGGATCTGTGAGTTCCAGGACAGCCAAGGCTACATAGAGAAATCCTGTCTTGAAAAAACAACAGCTAAAAGCTGTCTGCTTCTTAACAGAATGGTTAGAGATGTAAATATGCATGTGTTTGTTGAACTACTACCTGAACTTTTTTTTTCGTTTTTCAAGATAGGGTTTCTCTGTGTAGCCCTGGCTATCCTGGACTCACTTTGTAGACCAGCCTGACCTCGAACTCACAGTGATCCACCTGTCTCTGCTTCCCAAGTGCTGGGATTATAGGCGTGCACCACCACGCCCGGCCCAAAATACAATTTATTTATTTATTTATTTATTTATTTATTTATTTATTTATTTATTTATACAGTGTTCTGCCTGCTTTGTGAGCTTGCATTGCCAGAAGAGGGCACCAGATCTCAGAGTAAGTGGTCGTGAGCCACCATGTGGTTGCTGGGAATTGAACTCAGGACGTTTGGAAGAGCAGACAAGGCTCTTAACCACTGAGCCATCTCTCCAGCCCTCCTGGCCATTTTTAAACAGGAGAGAATAAGAAAAATATTTTGGATACAGAGGGTGAAAAAAACCTATCCAGGTGATATGATTCTTCTTTGCTCTTACATAGCTTTCAATTTTATGACAAACTTTTGGATAAATTTTATTTTATTTTTTTAATTTTAAAAAGTAAATGCTGGCCAGGCAGTGGTGGCACAAACCTTTAATCCCAGAACTAGGGAGGCCTCACTGAGTTCAAGGCCTGCCTAGTCTACAGAGTGAGTTCAAGGCCTACCTGGTCTATAGAGTGAGTTTTAAGCCTGCCTGGTCTACAGAGTGAGTTCCAGGACAGCCAGGGTTACACAGAGAAACACTGACTCAGGGAAAAAGAAAAATAAACACTAGAAAGTTTAACATCGCAGGTTCAAAGTTGCAAAATGAAGTAATGATTTTGTGAAGGTGTAGACAGCCACCTACCTCACTCCTTGTGTCAGGAAGTGACTCCTGCGGATGGAGGCAAGTATGTGCTACCTTGATCACGTGTTCCAACTTTTTTGGCTGCTCTTCCACTTTTGCTGCTAGAAACAAGGCTGCTGGAGCCATCGACTTCAGAGAGGGGGGAAAAAGCCACACTTGTTATTTAATTCTAGATGATAATGACATCTAAGAGGAGCTAAATCTCACACACATCAAGTCTCCACTACAATCTCAAAGGTCTTATCATACTTTTCCCTCACCTGTCAAATCACAGCACCAGTCCTGACACTGCCTCAAGTATTCATGTGAGCAGCTGCAGGTGCTGTTGCTTGCCACTGGAAACTGGACCGTTTATATTTGTTATTTGCTTTTATTTCCCCCCATCCCTTGATTTTTTGAGACTGGGTTTCTCTGTGTAGCCTTGGCTGTCGTGGACTTGCTTTGTAGACCAGGCTGGCCTTGGAACAGAGATCTGCCGGCCTCGGCTTCCTTCCTTCCCTTTTTTTAAAACATATATATATACTATATACACATACATATATACATACTTTTTTTTTTAATTTAATGAGACTCACCATGTACACCAGGCTGGTCTTCACCTCAGATGCACTTTCTACCTCTGGGGTGCTGGGATTGCAGCTGTGGGTTGCCACACTCCACAAACCCATTTTTACTTAGTGTGTGTTGTGTGCAGTTGTGTGCTTGCTTGTGCGTAGGGGGCGAAAGTAGAGATGGACATCAAATCTTCTATTGCTCTCTGTTTTTTTTGAAACAAGGTCTCTCACTGAGCTGGAGCCGCCATTTTGGCTTGGGTCCTATTCTACCCCTTCACCCTGATATTATAGACATGCTGCTGCATCTGGATTTTATGTGGGATGGAGTTTTTGACATAAGCCACCACTTTATCTGCTGAGCCCCCAAATTTTTAAAAATTCCCCTAAACTTTTAAAGATTCTGCAATTCACTGACCCTCCCTCCCCCTCACAAAATTAGGCAGCCATGAACAGTGTTTGGTTTTAGACCATTTGTGTCAATTCTTCCCTCATTAGGAGTCTCCTGATCTGGCCCTGTAGCTGCTGGCACTTGCTTACTTTGTCTTTGAATTTACTTATTCTTGAATTCCAGTTTACCAGTTTAAAAAAAACAACAAAAGATCCCAGTAACCTTGGTATAGTTGCTCACACCCATCCATAATCAAACATCCAAGAGGCTGAATGAGGCAGAAGGCTTACCAGTTGGGGCAATCTTGAGCTAAACAAGTAGTGGGTACCAAACCAGCCTGGGCTACACAGTGAGATCCCCATCTAAAAAACTAAAGCGAAGTTGGGCATGGTGGTGCACCCCTGTAATTCCAGCACCCAGAGCACCAACAATTTTTAAATATATAAATTACAACATAAACACAAAAGCATCAGAGGTAATTTCTAGAACTTTCCTATTCCTAACTTGAAAAGATTTAAGGCAGCATACATGGAAGTTCAGTTGGTGAATTCTGAATTCAAGTAAACTAATGGGAGTCTTTTATGCTGCTGCAAACAATACACTGATAAATTCTTTCAGAAGGGCAAACTAACAACAAAAACTTTACTTATGCATACCCTTAGCATTTATATTTAAATGGTTATAAGTGATCTATGTAAATATAAGACTGTTGGGTTGTGTTTTGTTTTGTTTTTTTCTTTCTTCAATACAGAGTTTCCCTTGGTGGCCCTGGCTGTCTTGGAACTTACTTTGTACACCAGACTGGCCTCGAACTCAGAGATCCACCAGCCTCTGCTTCCCAAGGGCTGGGATTAAAGGCATGCACCAACCCCACCACCACCAGGCCCCAAGGAATATTTTAATAATAAATTAGAACTCACCTGAATATCCACCAAAAGAGAACTAGTTAAATAAACTATCATAAGGACATAAATCTATGGGCCACTTAACTTCTTCTTGTTCCTTCTCCAGTGTGGGGAGTCCAGCCCAGGGCTTCACATGTGCTAGGCATATAGACACATTCCCCAGTCCTTGTGAACCTTTCATAAGTCATTTGACGGGACAGAGAGATGACTCAGTGGTGAAGAGCACTAGCTGTTCCAACAAAAGACCCAGGTTTGATTCCTAGTGTGGCAGCTGACAATGCTTATAACTCTAGTCCCAAGGGACCGATGCCTATTTCTGACCTCCTCAGGCACCAAGCAAGCTTGTGGTATAGAAACATAGGTGCAGGAAAACACTCATACAAATGGAATAAAAACAAATTAAAAGGCCTTTACCTTTAAGAATGCTTATAGTAGCCGGGCGTGGCGTTACATGTCTTAATCCCAGTACTGGGGAGGCAGAGGTAGGCAGAGCTCGGTGAGTTCCAGGCCAGCCAAGGCTACACGGAAAAACTCTACCTGCCTCCCAAAAAAATGTTTTAATTAAAAAGAAATATATTTTCAGGCTGGAGAGATGGCTCAGAGGTTAAGAGCACTGATTGCTCTTCCAGAGGTCCTGAATTCAGTCCCCAGCAATCAACCACATGGTGGCTCACAACCATCTATAATGTGATCTGATGCCCTTTTCTGGCTTGCAGGTGTACACACAGGCAGATCACTGTATACAGAATAAATAAATCTTCAAAAAAAATTTTTTTCAAGGTGTTTGTGTGTGAAGACAGGTGTGTCCAATAGGTCTTCCTCAATCCCTCTCCATCTTTTCCTTTTTCTTTATTTTTCAATAATTTATTTTTATTTATATGCATTGGTGTTTTGCCCACTTTACACATGTATGTCTGTGTGAAGGTGTCAGATCTTAAGAGTTACAGATGGTTGTGAGCTACCATGTGGGTGCTGGGAATTGAACCCAGGTCCTCTGGAAAAGCAGTCAGTGCTCTTAACCAGCTGCTGAGCTGTCTCTTCAGGCCCCATCTTTTCTTTTTTAAACAGGGTCTCTCACTGAACCAGGAGCTCAAGAACCCGGCTAAGCACTTGCTAGCAAGTCCCAAGAGTCCTATCCCCAACTCCCAGTGCTGCAACTACACCTATGCACCACCATGCCAAATCTTTCAATTTTTGTTTGGGGGGGGGGGGGTTCGAGGGTTTCTCTATGTATCCTAGGCTGTCCTGGACTCACTTTTGTATACCAGGCTGGCCTCGAACTCACAGCTATCCGCCTGCCTCTGCCTCCCAAGTGCTAGGATTAAAGGCGTGCGCCACCACGCCCGGCTTTCTATTTATTTTTATCTATGTGCATGTGTGCCTGCATCTGAACCAGCACCTCTCCAGCCCCATCCCACCACAGCCAGACTTCTGTAGAGTTTGACATCAAACTCAGGTCCCCACGCCTGGATGACAAGCACTTACCAAATGACACATCTCCCAGGCCCCCTGTGATTCTGTCTGTCCATGACTAGGTCTGTTACCCTCAAACTCTTCGGATCCTCCTGCCTTGGCCCTCAAGATCTGAAATTACAAGTGTGCACCACCATGCCCTGTCTCCTTGAAGCCACCTAAATTATGAGAAACAGCATGAAGAGAATGTTCCAGAAAGTTGTATAATCAGGGTATGACAAGTTCATATCAGAAAGACATGATGCTGCATGTCAGATACTGATCAGTGAGTGCTCTACAGAGCAGAAGAGCTTTCACTGCATACGATTCTGTACTGTTAACTTTTACCATGAAGTCATTATATTTCTAATAAATAAATCAAAATTCCCAAGGCAGCTAGTATGATAGCTCAGCAAAGTTCCTGATGTGCCGCAACTTTATAACCTGAGTTCGATCCCTAGCACCCATGGCAAAAGAAGAAAATCGAAAAGTGTCCTCTAACCTCCGTATGTGCACCATAAGCAGTGTGGACTGCATTCACACACACACACATCATGTACATTATGCACGCATGTACACACCTCCACAAGGGCTGGCTTGACGGG
The DNA here is from genome assembly GCF_964271855.1 of Acomys minous. Lineage (NCBI taxonomy): Eukaryota > Metazoa > Chordata > Mammalia > Rodentia > Muridae > Acomys > Acomys minous. The sequence goes on along the minus strand of NC_140493.1, from coordinate 4,910,511 downwards.
CTCACCATCAATGCTACCTTTTAAGCCTTCTCAAAACTAACTTTAGTTGATCACAGCTAAATTCAACTTATAAAATTAATGTTATATTAAAAGGGTAATGTTTTTAATGTGCTAACTCCAGAATATATCTAAAATCAATACTCTAAAGACTACTTTAAAAGTCAGGACACCAGGTGTGGTAGTGTCCGCCTTTAACCTCAGCACTCAGGAGGCAAAGGCAGGTGAATCTCTGAGTTCTAGACCAGTCAGGGCTGCATAATGAGGCGCTATCTCAAACCGACAAATGAAAACAAAAAAACATGATATCCAAAAGAACATCTCTACAATGAAATAATTATCAGAGCATTAATTCAACCAGCTTACTGGAGGTCCTTTAGGAAAAAAAAAAAAGATAAACCTCTGTCTTAAGCAAGGTTAACACAAAGGCAATAAGAAAGTATGTCATTTCAATAAGAGAAATATATGCTAACACATAAATGCACACTTAACAACCTGATTTAAGATTTTGCCCTAGATTTCAAATTCTCCTGCCTCTGCCTCCCAAGTGCTGGGATTAAAGGTGTGCCCCACCACACTCAAATCTTTATTACAATAAAAGAGAAGCCTTGGCAGGCTTTGTGCCCTCTGCTCATAACACCAGTTGCTTGGAAATTCAAGCCAGCCAGGACTACATAGTAAGCCCTAATCCAAAAAGAAAAAAAAAAAAAAAAAAAAAGAAAGCTGAATGTAGAAAACTATCAAAATTACTAAGACAAATAAGGAATTCCTCTTTGATGTCATTCTTCATTCTCTACGTCTGTTTCAGAGCTATCAGATAGCCTCAATAAAGGCTAATTGGAAATATGGGTGCTAAGGGCAATAAAGAGTCAAACTGACTAAAATCACCCAAAATTAGGAACACTTTAGGATCCCTGTTCCTCCTAAATCTGATTCTTCCCATTTCTTACATTACAGGAATTCTATTAGCTTCACAAAGTTTCTTCTTAAGGCACCAAAATGTGCTGCCTGGGCTGGATAGCTCAGTAGTTTGTTCCCAGTACCCACCTAGGATGCACACAGCAGCCTGTACCTCCAGCTCCAGGGAACTCAGGGCCCTCGTCTGGCCTCTGTGGGCACTCACACACTGTACCAGGCACTAACACACACACACACAATCATACCAAATCCTTCTTTAGATAGATCCTAAATTTGAAACATGTTTCCTCGAAAACTTTAAAAAGTAGCCGGGCATGGTGGCGCACGCCTTTAATCCCAGCACTCGGAAGGCAGAGGCAGGTGGATCGCTGTGAGTTCAAGGCCAGCCTGGTCTACAAAGCAAGTCTAGGACAGCTAAGGTTACACAGAGAAACCCTGTCTCAAAAAAAAAAAAGCTTTAAAAAATAGTAATACAGGGAGGCAGAGACAAGCAGATCGCTGTAAGTTTGGGGCCAGTCTGGTCTACAAAGTGAGTCCAGGACAGCCAAGGCTACAGAGAAGCTCTGTCTCTGGAAAATAAAAAACAAATTTAAAAAACTAAAAAGAAGCCAGGCATGGTGGTGCACGCCTTTAATCCCAGCACTCGGGAGGCAGAGGCAGGTGGATCGCTGTGAGTTCAAGCTTAGCCTGGTCTACAAAGCGAGTCCAAGACAGCCAAAGCTACACAGAGAAACCCTGTCTCGAAAAACCAACAACAACAAAAAAATTTTTTAACTAAAAAGAAAAGAACATCTCCTAAAAATTATAGAGCACTTGACCCACAACCCCAGATGATTTGTTCAAATATCTCCTTAGTACCTTAGGACTTTAATTCTGCAAATGCAGACTTACTGCAACTGAGATATCACTACAAATTCACCTCCAGATCACCAAATGTTAAGCCAGACATTTCAGGTAACAAACTGAGAACAGCACTATTATACTTACAACTTTGTCCAAGAAAAAATATCCTCTTACTCCTATTTTTCCCCATTCTTAAAAGTCATTTCCCTGCCGGGCGTGGTGGAGTATGTCTTTAATCCCAGCACTTGGGAGACAGAGGCAAGCAGATCGCTGTGAGTTCAAGGGCAGCCTGGTTTACAAAGCAAGTCCAGGACACCCAAGGCTACACAGAGAGACCCTGTTTTGGAAAAAAGTCATTCCCCAGGCATTACCCCTCCAGGTAACCACTGGATTTTAGTAAATGTTTTGCAAAATCTAACTTACATTTGTCTTCTTATGGCCATAAATTTATTTACCACTGTAAAGCTATACTTAAATCATGATTTTTTTTTCTAAACTCAAAATGACCAGCCCTAAATTCTAAAATTAAAACCTACTTCAGAAACAGCAACCAATGATAAAATAGGCTGCAACACTCAAACCCAAAGGGATTGTCCCATACTAAGTTATACTTACGTATCGATGGAACTGGGTAAAAGACTGAATCATGTAGAACCGGTGCATGTACACAATAGCAGTGTTGATGGTCAGTTGTGAGCTGAGGGCCCAAGTCAAGGGTCAGACACAGGCAGTACAATCTCCTTTCCAAAAGAACAAACGGCCAAGCACAGTACATGATCTCACATAAAACTAACACTTTACTCTTCAAACCAAATAGCAGATTTGTTTTCCTCCACTAACTCCTGACAGCTGACATGTCCTCTACCTAACAGGTACTTAATATGAACTTACCGACTACACAAAACAAGTGGCAAGGTGGAAGCCAACATGCAACACAAGCTACATACCGTCCCATGCTTTTCTGTCATGTCACTTGCCTTCTGGACCCATGAGCTCAGGATACTGTTTTTATTCCATTTCCTTTTGGGGTGGGGGTGGGGGTCAGAGGGCAGTTTGCCGAGAGACAGTTATCTTTCTACCCTATGAGTCTCAGGGATATAATTCAGGTTACAGGCTTGGAGACTGGAGCTTTTATCTGCTGGGCCATCTTGCCTGGCCAAGGATAACTTCAAAAAAAGGTTTCTTTTAAAGTCTATCAGCATTTGCCTGCATCTATATATGTGCAATGTCTGGTGCCCCAGAGACCAGAAGAGGACATGGAATACCCCAGAACTGGAGTTACAGATGGTTGTGGTCTACCAGGTGGGTTAAGAGCACAAGCGCTCTTTAACTGCTGAGCCAGCCCCACAAAAAATAACTTTTAAAGAATATTTACAAGGCCCTCCCTTACTGCCCCTAGGAATCTATGTGTCTCTCTCTCTCATCTTCTAAACTTCAGTTCTCTTTTCTTTGGGGGGTGGGGGGGCGCTTAGAAGGGTGGATGATGTTTCCCAACAGGGTTTTTCTGTGTATCCCTAGCTGTCTTAAAACCAGCTCTGTAGACCACGCTGCCATCAAACTTCAGAAGTCCATCTGCCTACCTGCCATCGCCTCCCAAGCGCTGGGATTAAAGGCGTGTGCCACCACACCCAGCTTAGCTCTGTTTCCGTCAGGAAATATCACATGACCTCTGAACTACAAAACCTTTGAAATGATTTGCTGGCCATCCACTAAAAAGAAACTCCTGCCACGCTCCAAGTTAAGCCTTTCATTTGTATGTTATCCCTCCAGCTTTAATGCCAGACCTCAGCAACAGTCTGTATAAAGATGCCAACATGATGGCAACAAGCAGAAAGAAAGACACTTTTAAAGGTGCTTTAAACATCTACAGAAACTTAGGGGCTGGAGAGATGGCTCAGTGGTTAAGAGCACCAGCTGCTCTTCCAGAGGACCTGGGTTCAATCACCAGCAAGTCCTTGGCAATTCACAGCTGTTTTGTAACAGTTCCAGGGGATCTGACAGCCTTACAGAGACATTCATGCAGGCAAAACACCAATGCACAAATAATGAAAACGTAAGGAAACAACTGGCAATAAAGAGAAAACCTATTTGGAAGTAATATACAACCTTCAAACGTAAACATTATAGACCTAAACTCAGCACTTTTTTTTTTTTGAGTCAAGGGCCTTACTAGGTAGCTTTGGCCTGCCTTTACCTCCCCAGTGCTGGGATCAAACGCCTACAACACTATGGCCAGCCCTCAGCACCACTCTTAAATAGAACCTACGTAAGTGGAAGTGCAACTAAAAGAAAAATCATGTGGTACATGGAAAGAACTTTACAAACATTAGCTCTGCCACAAAAGACCAAATTTTCTAAAGAAAAAAAAAGGGGGGTACTAAAATACCTATTTTCTAACAAAAACATCACTAGTGGCCCAGAGAAACAAGGACTTAAAATTCTGCAATCTAGTTAAAGCACATCAATACTTACACGTCCCTACGAACCGAAGTTGGACATCTTTCCTTCCTCTTAAATCCTACGAAACTGCTACTAGAACATGAAGCTCTGTGGTGGAGCGAACTTGACAAGTTAACAAGCTAGTAAACAGGAGATACAGGTTTGGAAACAAAACCTGGGGCACAAATTCTAGACCACCTTCTCAAGTCCTCAGGGTATAGAATTTCCCGGAACCCTTTTCATACACTTTGGAAAGCAGCGTGAAACCTCTTAAATGGAGCCTTAGCTCACGACAGAAGGAAGACTCTCAAAAGCCACCAAAACAGGACAGAATTCAGAGCACAGGGGCTGGGAAGGCACAAAGGCGGAGAAGGCACGAAACCCCAGCCAGGCTGGTGGCACCGGTGAGCGAGCGGGAAATTGACTCCGCCTCACTTCCCTCCCGCGAACCACTCACTGTTCGGCCAGCGCCATTGTGGGCTCTCCGCACTAGCCGTCCGGCCCCGGCTACCACCTTACCCACCTCTGCCCGGGCCAGGACGCCGAAGCATGGCCGGACGTGCTCCAAGGCCGAGGGCCTAGGCGGAAAGGATACACGTTAAGACGTTGTCCCATGTCCTGGAGGAGATTGGCCGCCTGCTGGCGATAAGAGAGTTCTTTATCTGAGTCCACGCCAAAACGACGCGAAGGGCTATTTTCCAGCTGTTCTCGAGTGAAATACCACCGCTTGTTGTTGTTCTTCCTCTCTCCCTCCATAGTGCTTCAAGCAAAAGGCAGCGGCGGGGGCTGCAAGCACTTCCCAGCGTCACCTAAGCGGCGACACACATCCGCTGTGCCGAGACAACTACGACGTGACGAACTTCCTCCAAGAGTAGACCACCAGGCCGTGACACACTTCCGCCCAGGAAGCCGAAGATTCAAGAGCCTACTTCCGGAATGAACCCAGCGACGTCCCGTAGACGAAAGTACTAGCCAGTACGGTACTAGGAACGAATTTACGGCCGGGACGCTGGCGCTGGTCACGTGACACCCAAGGGTGGGCGGGGCTATTCGAAGTTGTTCTTTTAAAATCTCGTCTCCACCCACCCCACGCCCCCGCCACTACCCCCACCACCCTCCACCCCCCACCCCCACCCCTCGAACCCCACCACCCCCACCACCCCCAGCACCTTCTCCACCCCCGCCACCCCCACCATTCCCGCCCCGGCTCAGTTCTCCTCGCGCTGCGTGGTGCTGGGTCTTTTCCGCAGACGTTCGTGACCGAGGCGCCTTAGTAAAACTGGGTTTAAGGGAAAATAGGCGAGACTCTCAGGAAGCCGAGAAAAGACGAGACAGTGAGTGGCCCTGTCCTAACTGGGACGATTAAAGCCGCGAAAAGGGCCGGGCGCACCTTTAGTCCCCGCACTCTGGAGGCAGAGCCAGGCGAGTCGCTGCGTTCGAGGCCAGCTTGGGCTACACAGAAGAAACCCTGTTTCGAAAAACAAACAAAACAAGACAAAAGCCGGCTTCTGGGTTCTTAGCAGCAGTGTCAACACCTGCAGCCGGTTTGAAAAGCGGCTCCACTAGTAGTAGCCTTTACCTCCGTTTTGCTGCCGATAACCAACTTGAAGGAATAAAATTAATGTTACAAATGTCATGCTTCCATGTCCAAAGGACACGATGTGTTTTGCTGTTGTTCAGTGGGAGGGTTTGGGGGCGGCGGGGAGCGTGTCTCTTTTTACGCGGACCTTACAGTAGCCTTGGCAGGCTTGGAACTCAGAAATCCGGCTGGCATGCGACACCACGCCAGGCTCAAGAACACTACTGACTTAAATATAATTTCATTTTGGTGGTGAGGCCTTTTCTCTCGCGTTCCTCCTGTCTGTGACTGTGATATGCTTGCTGGCACAGATTCCAAACGTCGGGTCAGGTCCCAAGGGCGCTGCAGTGTTAGTGCAGTTCAGGTCAATAGGTCTAGGAAACCCAAACCTCAGGGAGAGATTATCAAGAGACAGAGACCAGGAGATAGTTTGTGCGCTGACCTCACTACCAGGTTCACTTGTGGGGCCTTTCCGCTCCTCTCTCTGTGGCCACGCCTCTGTTGCTGCGGTCAACTCAGTGCTGACATTCCCACAATCTAAGACAACAGATCTGAGTGGGTGGCCAAGAGCCCACTGTACCCACCACTGGCATAGGAACTGGCAATCCATCTTGAAGATATGGGGCTCAGATTTTTACCCCAGAAGTCCTCTGGGACTTGAATGTATGTGAATGAAGGGGGTCCCCCGAAGACGGCTTAGCAGAAGAGGCTGCTGCCACCCCTGATGACCTGAACTCAATCCCAGGGTCACCCCACGGTAGATGAGAGAAATGACTCGAGGCACGTGCCCAAACACTAGTTTAGAAACAGTAAAGTGGCCCAGGATCTGGAAACGGTTGGACTAAAACTGCCTCTACAGTGTGGAAAGTTCCACCAGCACTATGTGGAAATTTCCTAAGTTCTAGGCCTCTATTAAGCCAGCTCCAGCATCTAATAACTTTTCTCCCTGAGCAGGACAATCTCCTGTCATCTGCCCTCCCTCCAACCCTGCTGGAGGCTGAACTTAGATCCTTGTGCCTATGGTAGGCAGTGCACTACTGCCTACCTGTATCCTCAGCCCTGTTTTGATTTGTTGCTTTAAATTTGACTAAGTTGGTCTTGAACGGAGCCTATAGCCCAGGCAGGCACTGAACTTCTGAACGTCTGGACTCAGCTTCCTAACCTGTCCTACCAGGTCTAGCAAGCTATTTGTCTATAAAATTTAAACGATGTAGCTGGGCATGGTGGCGCACGCCTTTAATCCCAGCACTCGGGAGGCAGAGGCAGATGGATCACTGTGAGTTCGAGGCCAACCTCGTCTACAAAGCAAGTCCAGGACAGCCAAGGCTACACAGAGAGACCCTGTCTTGAGGAGAGGGGGGATTTAAGTAATGTAGGCAGGTTGTAGTGATACACTCCTTTAGCTAGGGTGTGGTGATGCACACCTTTAATCCCAGTACTGGAGAGGCAGAGGCAGGCGGATTGCTGTGAGTTTGAGACCAGCCTGATCTACAAAGTGAGTCCAAGACAGCCAAGGTTACACAGAAAAACCCTGTCTCAGAAAAAAAAAAAATCTCAACACTCAGCAGGCAGTGGCAGGAAGATCCCTGAGTTCAAAGCCACCCTGGTCTACACAGAATTCCAGCAGTAGGAGGCAGAAGGAGGAGGGGTCTCTCAGTCGCAGACCAGCCTGGTCTACAGCAGGGATTCCTCAGGGTGTGTTTTACCTACAGGAGCCTCACCAAGTTCTCACTGTGAAGAAAAATGTCCCTTGGCTCTAGTAAGCAGAACGAAAAAGGCACATTTTGAAATGCACTCAGTAGCCAATGCCTTTAACCCCGGCACTTGGGAGGCAGAAGCAGGTGGATCTGTGTGAGTTCAAGGCCAGACTAGTGTCGCCTGAGCTGTCCTGGACTAATTTTGTAGACCAGGCTGGCCTCAAACTCACAGAGATCCGCCTGCCTCTGCCTCCCAAGTGCTGGGATTAAAGGCATGTGCCACCATGGCCTGGCTCTGGCTCTTATTTTTTAAATTAAAAAAAAAAAAATTCCCTTCAGAAGGGACCTTGTTGGGGTTGGGGCAGGGGTAGGGAGAGGACTGGAGGGCGGGGAAATTGTGTAGGAATATAATTTATAATAGAAACAAATCTCAGAAGCAGGGAGGATTTGTTCATTTATTTAAAATAGCATCTCCATATGTAGTCCTGGCTCTTGTTATTTATCCCAGGCTACCCTTTAGCTTATAGAGATCCTCCTGCCTCTGCCTTCCCTGTAATGGGATTAGAGGCATGTGCCACCATGACCAGCCGTATATTTTATTTATTGGTTTTCTTGAGACAGGGTTTCTCTGTGTAGCCTTGGCTGTCCTGGACTCACTTTGTAGACCAGGCTGGCCTCGAACTCACAGGGATCCACCTGCCTCTGCCTCCCGAGTGCTGGGATTAAAGGTGTGCGCCACCACTGCCCAGCTCTCTGTGTAGTCTTGACAGTCCTGGACTTGATTTGCCACCTTTGCCTTTGCCACCTTAGATAGGGGAAGGCCTGAGGAGACCGAAATTGGCTTTCCATACTGGCAAGGCTACACAGAGGAACTCACTCTCCAAAAACCAAAATAAATAAATAATAAGTGTATAACTGTGCTTGTGCATGCAGGCTTGCACATGCCACAGTGTAAGAACAGAGGTCAGAGGTCAGTAGGGTGTTCTTTCTACTGTGGGATCCAAAGATTGAACACAGCGTCATCCGGCTTAGTGGCAAGCACCTTTAGCCACTGAGTCACCTCACTGGTCCTCAAAGCAAACTTTTTTTTTTTTTGAGGTAGGATTTTCACTGTGTACCCCTGGCTGTCCTGGAACTCCTTCTGTAGAACTGACTGGCCTCACAGAAATCCCCCTGTCTCTCAAAGCCAACCATATGTGCTCCACTACACCTGGCTTTTTTTGTTTTTGTTTTGGTTGTTGTTGTTGTTGTTGTTGTTTTTGGTTTTTCAAGACAGGGTTTCTCCATGTTAGCCTAGGCTGTCCTGGACTTGCTCTGTAGACCAGGCTGGCCTCGAACTCACAGTGATCCAACTGCCTCTGCCTCCCGAGTGCTGGGATTAAAGGCGTGTGCCACCACGCCCGGCTCTGCTTTCCAGTCTTACAGACATAACATTCCAATATAATAACAGGATTACAACAGAAAGAACTGCAAGGCTCAGGCCCTGTGTAAGGAGTATCAAGACAGTCTTGTTGCTCTCACGTACACAGCTCTTTTTGCAGTATAGTAAATAAATCTGAAGAAAGTATGGACAAACAGAGATAGAAGGGGCGATGCAACCACCACGGGCCTCAGGAACGATGCTAGCCTCCTGCGCATGCGTCTACAGTGAGCATCTCTGACGCCACGCCACAGGGAGGCGAAACCTGAGTCTGACGAAGTATGTTCTAGTCAAGTTTTGAAAAGCAACAAGAAAAGCAAAAACTGGCTGGGCAGTGGTGTCGCACGCCTTTCATCCCAGCACTCGGGAGGCAGAGGCAGGCGGATCGCTGTGAGTTCGAGGCCAGCTTGGTCTACAAAGCGAGTCCAGGACAGCCATGGCTAACACAGAGAAACCCTGTCTCGAAACCCACCCCACCCCCCAAAAAAAAAGAAAAGAAAAAAACTGCCAGCATCAGAAACAGGTACTCATGGTGGAATTCCGGGATTTCAGATTGAAAATTTTAAATAACTGATAAGTAGGCCAAGTATAGAGGCATTCACCTTCCACCCACCCACCACCACCCCCAGGCATGGGCCACCACACCCAGTTGAGGCATTCACCTTTAATCCCAGCACTCGGGGGCAGAGGCAGGCTAATGGCTGTGACTTCGAGGCCAGCCTCATCTACATAGTTCCAGGACAGCCAAGGCTACAAAATGAGATCCTGTGTCAAAAAAATAAATAAGTGTTGCAGGATATTTGATCCCAGTGTGATCCCTCAGACTGTGAACTGTTTTAGCCTGTCTTTCGTTTGGCATGGTTGAGCCCTGGCACACACCTTTAACCCAAGAGATTTCTGAGGGTTTTGTATTTGTTTGTTTTTTGTGGGGTTTTTTGTTTGTTTGTTTTCGGACAGGGTTTCTCTGTGCAGTCCTGGCTGTCCTGGACTAGCTTTGTAGATCAGGCTGGCCTTGAACTCACAGCAATCTGTCTGCCTCTGCCTCCCAATGCTGGGATTAAAGGCGTGCACCACCACACCGGGCTCAAGAGTTTTCTGTACACAGGATTTAATAAAGTTAACCCTAGGTCAAGAGGCCCAGCAAAAAACCAGCTGACAGGGATTAAAGAGTAAGAGGGACTCTGAGATGAGGGTGTTTTGGAGAAGGGCAGTTGAACTCTAGGGGTTTTTAGCTTGAGCTTCCTTTAGGTCTTTGGCTCTTCCATCTTGAGTTCCTGAGCTCCTTGGCCTTTGGCTTTTGGGGGCTTTGAGCTAGCAAGCCTCCATCTGCTAACCTAGGCCTAGTCCTGGAAGCTTCTAGCCTCCGTACAATCTAACCAAGGCCTAGAATGTTTTCAGCCTCTGAGACTGCTAATAAGATCACCCTTGCCGGGTGGTGGCGCACACCTTTAATCCCAGCACTCGGGAGGCAGAGGCAGGCATATTGCTGTGAGTTTGAGGCCAGCCTGGTCTACAAAGCCAGTCCTGGACAGCCAAGGCCACACAGAGAAACCCTGTCTCGAAAAACAAAAACAAAAAAAAAATCACCCTTAATTGTTCTTTCTGAGCTCTGGGCTGCCTGGTTGAACTTGGCTGTTCTGGCTCAAACTCCTCTCCCAGCTGACTTACTCAATCTGGCTTCTCTCTCAGCCTCTGAATTGCTCTGCTTGGCCTCAAACTAACTCAGCCATCTGCTCTAATCTGGCTCCTCCTTCTCTGGCTTGTTCCGTCTTCACCTGTGTCTGTTTTGTTTTCTCATTCTATCTCTTTCTGTAAAACTCTTCCGGTAAAATGGCCCCTCTCATTTCTCTCTCTCTGCATTGCCCCTTAAGCAGCTTCTTCTCTGTTCTCGTGAGAGTTCTGTATGTCCTATTCTGTCAAATCTTTCTCTGATTTGTCACTTTTTCTGCCACTCAATTAAACATCACTTTCAAATATGGGTGCTTCCTTCTACAAACTAACTTTACCTTTATTGTTTGGGATTAAAAGCATGTACCACATGCCTGGACCTGAGCTTTTCTTCACCTGATACTTGCTCTATACCAAGCTGGCCTTGAACTCAGATCTGCTTGCCTCTGTCTCCTGGATTAAAAGCTTGTTTGGGGGCTGGGGAGATGGCTCAGTGCTTAAGAGCACTGGCTGCTCTTCCAGAGGACCCGGGTTCAACTTCCAGCACCCACATGGCAGCTCACAACCGTCTGCAGCTCCAGTGCCAGGGGATATTGTACAGTCACAATACACATAAAATAAAATTAAATAAAAAGTCATTTTTTTAAAAAAAAGCTTGTTTGAGCCGGGCATGGTGGCACATGCCTTTAATCCCAGCACTCGGGAGGCAGAGGCAGGCCGATCGCTGTGAGTTCGAGGCCAGCCTGGTCTACAAAGTGAGTCCAGGATGGCCAAGGCTACACAGAGAAACCCTGTCTCGAAAAACCAAAAAAAAAAAAAAAAAAAAAGCTTGTTTGTAGTTCAGCTGAATCACACAGACCTAGACGGTCTTTGGATGTGATCTCTTGCCAGAGCAGCCATGTTCTGGATTAAGATTCCTCTATGACTGAGGAGAAAAGGAATGATCTCCTCCAGCACAGGACCTTTCACTAGTACATTACTGACATCCCTGAGGGAAACCACGCACCTTCTGATTGGACAGCAGGTCTGCGCCACAGGAGGATCTTCATGCCTGACACACTGTAAACCTGGTCAAAACAAAGCAGAAGCAGGGAGGCAGGCGGATCTCTATGAGTTCGAGGCCATCTTGGTCTACAAATGAGTCCAGGACAGCCAGGGGTACACAGAAGAAACCCTGTCTCAAAAAACTAACGAAACAAATAAAAACCAAGGTAATGAAACTTGGTTCAAGCTTCCTGAAATGATTCCATGTCCATGGGGAAACCCATAAAGCCTGTGTCTCATTGGACAAAGGAGATGTCAGTCAAGGTAATTCTTCAGGGCATTACCGTGGTTACTAGAACCTGGTACTCCACTGTAGACATTCTGAGGGAAGGAGGCGCTGAGATGGCTTTCTTCAACTTGTATCTACTAGGATATCAACATCCCTTTCGGTGTAAAAAAAGAATCACAACTGAAGAAGCAGGTAAGGAGAACGTCACACAGCGGGACAGAGGGCCACGCCTTCCCTAGACACATTTTAGCCACTTACCGGTCACTTCCTTTCCTAGCAGGATTAGAAAGGTATCTTTCATTAGCAGCTTTTCTGTTTTTGTTTTATTTTGGTTTTAGTTTTCGTTTTTCAAGACAGGGTTTCTCTGTGTAGCCTTGGCTGTCCTGGACTCACTTTTGTAGACCAGGCTAGCCTCAAACTCACAGCGATCCGCCTGCCTCTGCCTCCCGAGTGCTGGGATTAAAGGCGTGCGCCACCACCACTCCCAGCTTCATTATCAGCTATTATCATAGTTAAATGTACTTAGCAGGGACAGTAGACATTCAGCCTCACTTTCTGTTATTTCATAGCCTTATTAAGATACATCATTTGAGCCAGGCAGTGGTGGCACACACCTTTAATCCCAGCACGCAAGAGGCAGAAACAAGTGAATCTCTGAGTTCAAGGCCAGCCCGGTCTACAGAGTGAGTTCCAGGACAGCCAGCAGCACACAGAGAGACCTTGCCTTGAACAAACAAACAAGACACAAGATACATAGTTTAACTAAATAATCTAATTAATTTGGCAAGCATTAACTAAGCAGCACCTACTCATGTGCTTCTGCCTTATGCCGGAGACTGAGTGTACAAAGATGGCCAGAAGGTCTTTACTATAGAGGATCCAACTGAGGAGGCAGATGGGGAGTCACACAGAATGTGTAGCACTGTATACGATTAAATTAGGTAGACTGTTGACCTCCAAGGAGTAGTAAACCCGTAGCACCGTGGGGTTTGAGAAACAAATGGCGGGAATCATTAGGAAAGATTTCACGCAGGCAATGTCTCCAGAACCAAGGGTGAAAGCACAACTGAAGTACATCAGGTGAACAAGAGAGCTGGCACTGGCAAAGGACTAGGGACTTAGGTCCATGTGAGGTAAAACCAAGGGCTGGGACACTAGGAAGCAGGCCTTGAAAACAAGGCCAAGGCCAACTAGTGAGGGCATTGCAGACCTTGAGGAACGTCTTCATTTCCTAGGGAGACGCTGAAGAACTTGAGCATCTGTTTGATCTGTATTATATTCACAATGCCCAGCCATGCATCCTATGCTTAATCAGTATTTTTACAATGAATGAATGAATGGGTGGATGAATGAATGAATGAATGAATGGTTCTGAATGACTATAGAACAGGAAGTTTGTAGGAAATCACATTTGATTTATGTCTTAATAATCGAAAGCATAGAATTGGAGGGGAAGTTCTGGGAGAATGGAAATGTATGTGAGGGAAATTACGTATGGGGAGGTCCTGAGCAAAGTATTTTGGGGACGGGGAAGAAGTGGGTGGGGAAGGATGACATAAGGCTCCGCTGGGCACGCACACTACCTCTTCCTTCTACTTCCATTAAAGTTGTTTCTCTATCCATTTTCTGGGTTAGATGTAGTACCCCTGCCCCAGTGCCCGCACTGCACCAGGTCTCAGCATCATACGATGAAACTAGTCTTGCTTTCAAATGAAGGAATCAGCCGGGCGTGGTGGCGCACGCCTTTAATCCCAGCACTCGGGAGGCAGAGGCAGGCGGATCTCTGTCAGTTGGAGGCCAGCCTGGTCTATAGAGCGAGTTCCAGGACTAGACAGAGAAACCCTATGTCAAAAAGAAAAGAAAGGCTGGGCGTGGTGGCGCACGCCTTTAATCCCAGCACTCGGGAGGCAGAGGCAGGTGGATCACTGTGAGTTCCAGGCCAGCCTGGTCTACAAAGCGAGTCCAGGGCAGCCAAGGCTACACAGAGAAACCCTGTCTGGGAGGGTGGGAGGAGACCTAGCTGTAAGACATTTTCTTAATTACTGACAGATAAGGAAGGGCCCAGCCCACTGCGGGTGGTGCAGCCCTTGGGCTGGCGGTCCTGGGTTCTATAGGAGACCAGGCCGAGCAAGCCAGTAAGCAGCACTCCTCCATGGCCTCTGCATCAGCTCCTGCCTCCGGGCTCCTGCTCTGAGTTCTTGTACTGACCTCCTCCAGTGATGGACTATGTGGAAGGCAAACAAACCCTTTCCTCCCCAAGTTCCCTTGGTCATGGTGTTTCATCACAGCAATGGTCACCCTGACTAGGACAGTGCGCTATGAGATGGCCCGAGGGCATCAGCTCACTCCAGTTATTCACTCTGGTCTTGTGGCACCAGAGGCTGGAGCTTTGGCCAGATTGGTGACCTAGATAGAATTTAAGGCTGAAGACTGGACTCCAAGTACATTACTCGTGCCTGCTGCTTACTTCCCCCAGCTCCGACTTTATACGTTCCGCGTGCCCCCTTAAGATATGGGCAGACGGGGGCTGGGGAGATGCCTCAGAGGTTAAGAGCACTGACTGCTCTTCCAGAGGTCCCGAGTTCAATTCCCAGCAAACACATGATGGCTCACAACCACCTATACCCTCTAATGCTCTCCTCTGGCATGTAAGTGTACATGCAGGTAGAACATTCATATAAACAAAATTAAAAAAAAAAAAAAGATTGTGGGATTGCCGGATGTGGTGACGCATGCCTTTAATGCCAGCACTCGGGAGGCAGAGGCAGGCAGATCGCTGTGAGTTCGAGGCCAGCCTGGTTTACTAAGCGAGTCCAGGACAGCCAAGGCTACACAGAGAAACCTTGTCTCGAAAAACTAAAGTTATACATGGTGTACTCTGTCAGCTGGTCTCCATATTTTTATCTTTGTTTTGGTTTTTTTGGTCTATTTGACTTTAGGCAGGGTCCCACTACATGGCCCTCGCTTACTATGTAGACCTAGCTTGCCGGCTCCACCTCCCAGAGCTGAGATTAAAGGTGCAGGCCCATAAGCCTACTTATTTTAGCAGATTTGAAGAAGAAAGAAAATAAACTCATAGAGTCAATCTATCATTTTTCATTAAAAAAAAAAAACATTTTCGGTGACATAATTAAAGAAATTAAGAAGTTAAAGAAAAAAAAATGTAAGACTAGTATGAGGAAATTCTCCACATCCTTCATCCATATTAACCGCCTGCTACCCTGCTGCCGCTCTCTGCTTTGTCCCCTATTTATCCTTTTTCCAGTTAGTTAAAAGTAAGGTTCTCATAATCTTCCCTCTCTACCCTAAACATTTTTGTTTATCTTTCTTTTCTTTCTCTCTTTTTTCCTTTTCCTTTTTAAAAATTATTATTATTTTTTTTTTGGTTGGTTGGTTGGGTTGGGTTGGCTTGTTTGGTTTTTACCCCCAAGACAAGGTTTCTATGTGTAGCCTTGGCTATCCTAGACTCGCTTTGTAGACCAGGCTGGCCTCAAACTCACAGAAATCTGCCTGCCTCTGCCTCCTGAGCATTGGGATTAAAGGCGTGCACCACCACGCCTGGTTCTTTTTTTTTTTTTTAATTATTTATTATTTTTATTTTATGTGCATTGGTGTTTTGCCTGCATGTATGTCTATGTGAAGGTGTCAGATCTTGAAGTTACAGAAAGTTGTGAGCTGCCATGTGGATGCTAAGAATTGAACCCAGGTCCTCTGAAAGAGCAGTCAGTGCTCTTAACCTCTAGGCGGCATCTCTCCAGTCTCTCTTTTTTTCTTTTTGAGACACAGTCTCAATATGTATTCCTAGCTGTCCTTGAACTGGCTATGTAAACAAGGCTGGCCTCAGACTCACAGCTCCTCCTGCCTCTGCCTCAGAAGTGCTAGGGTGAAAGGTGTGGTCCACTGCACCTGCCTGCTTGCATTTCTTTAAAAAAAAAAAAAAAACCCACCGGGCGTGGTGGGGCACGCCTTTAATCCCAGCACTCGGGAGGCAGAGGCAGGCGGATCGCTGTGAGTTTGAGGCTGGCCTGGTCTACAAAGTGAGTCTAGGACAGCCCAGGCTAACACAGAGAGACCCTGTCTCGAAAAACAAAAAACAAAACAAACAAACAAAAAAACCCACCCACAACAGATATCAATTTAGCAAATTTTAGCATTCCTATAACATCCAATTATATACAGTCCAATATTTCAGCTTTGCCAGTTGTCACATTGATGCCTTTTACAGCAAAATGTTTCCTATAAGGATGTGGTAAAGGCTGAGTTCTGTGTCTCTTTGGTGTCTCCTTCAACGAGGAAGGAATGGTTCCCCTATCTTTGTTTCATGCTCTGACATTTTGTAGCGAACAAGCAGGACGTTTTGCAGAATGTTCCTTAATGTGGGTTTGTCTGATGTTTCTCATAATTAGACCTGATCTAAGCATTTGGGGGGGGGGTGACAAGTGACATCAGTACATGCAATTGTTCAAGTGACTCATACAAAGAACCTGATGCTAGGCCACAATGCCACCCAATTCACAGTCACTTCATCCCACCACACGGGCTCTCCAGACTGCACACCATCACCAGACGGGTGGGAACAGTGTAATGTATTTTTAAGAGGTGCACAACTTACAGAACTTTTACTTTAGTCTATTGTTACTATTTTATTGTTACTTAATTTCCTGCTGTGCATACGATACAAACCACACTTATTTACAGGTATGTACACACAGGAAAAGCATGGTGGCAAACAGAGTTCAGTGCTGCCTGTGGTTTCCGGCATTTACTGAGTGTCTTAGCGCATGCTTCCTGCACGCGGAGGGACAGCGTACTTCCACTCCGGCTGCCTGGCTCTTGCTCTGACACCTGCCCTCGCTCTCTCCACCCTGTTCTGTGGGTTCAGATCAGCTGCACTCTGACTTAAGCAGCGGCTATGTAGGAAACCTGTTAATACTCATTCTCCTCTCCTGCCTCTTACTACTATGGAATATTTTTATCACAATTTGTCTTTGAAGGATGGGTTTTTTTCCCCCCCCTTTCCTAGTGGGTGTTGAGTGTTTAAACATTCAGCTCAAAAAGCGCCTCCTCAATGTTCCTTTATTACATATCTTCATAATGAAAACCCACAGAAGTGAGTCAACACACGCAGTCACACATGCTTCCAGTCCCCCATCCTTGCCTTCTTTTCCTGATTTACACACACACACACACACACACACACACACACACACACACGGCTTGGAGAGGTGGCTTGGTGGTTACGAACACTGGCTGGCTGATCTCCCTGAGGACCTGGGTTCGGTTCCCAGCACCCACGTGGCAGGCAGCTCAGGATAATCTGTAACTCTGGTTCCAGGGACTCCCGATGTCTTCCTCCGGTCCCCATGGATACCAAATGCATGCGGTGTCCACACACTCAGGCACACACATGCACATAAAACAAAAACAAATCTTTCTGTTAATGGGCAAACTCAAGTGGGAAGGGAAAGGCAGCATGCTTCCGTCTATCCTTAATGGCAGAGCCCCGGTTTCATCATGTAGCCAGAGTTGTGCAGTCCAAAAGAGCTAACACTGCACAAACCCGCAGGGCTTCCATTCTCCCGCCTGTACATAGAGATAATGCCTACCTTTTTCCTGCTGAGACTAAACGATGCGAGCCATGTGCAATGGCTCATGCCTGCTGGGCATGGCAACGCACACCTGTAATCCCAGCACTCAGGAGGCACAGGGAGGAAGAGTGCCCCAGTGCAAGGGCAATCCAGACTACACAGGGAGTTCTGGGACACACGCAATTTAGTTATTTACATGCAGACTATAAGTGGCCTGGGTTGTAAGGCTCAGTGTGTAAAGCGCTTGCAAGGAGAACCCAAGCCCCAGAACACACATAAAAGCCTGGTGCAGGAGTGCATACGCCTGTCACACCCTGTGGCCGAGACAGGAGTTTGTGGTGGCACATCGTTCAGTCAGCCTGGCCATATGCAGCGGTGAGCAGAGAGAGAGAGAGCCCGTGTCCCTAACAAGGTGTAAAAGCAAGAACTGACACCCAAGGTTGTCATTTGAAACACACACACACACACACACACACACACACACACACACACACACACACACACAGGGACAGAGGGAGAGAGAGAAGGATGGAAGGAGGGAGGAAGGGAAACACTTTTCTAATCCTGCCTACCAAGTCCTCTGCTCAATCATCTTGCTCTCTCTGACCTGCCTGCCTGGCTGGTGACCCACATGCTCTGAGACAAGATGCTGCCTGTAACCTCCAGCAGAGGGCACTGTAGTTCTAGCTTTTCAAACAGGAGCATGTGTGGCCTCGGTTCAGTCAC
Organism: Acomys minous; assembly: GCF_964271855.1. Lineage (NCBI taxonomy): Eukaryota > Metazoa > Chordata > Mammalia > Rodentia > Muridae > Acomys > Acomys minous. The sequence goes on along the minus strand of NC_140493.1, from coordinate 4,892,363 downwards.
ACACATGTAGCCACACATGAACCTGGCCAGAGACCCTCAGCCTTTGTAATGTATAGAACTGTAAGGAACTGTATCTTGAAAACCTATCCATGCTTATAGCTGCTACAGGCCACCAAATCGCATCCCCCATCAAACTAGTGAAGAGATGCTCACGCTATTCAGAATCAGCTTGGAAGCCTCCAGAGGGGGCCCAGTTCCTCACTGATGACTTCACAGAAGCAGATGGGCCACTTTTCCTCCAGGGGTTGCTCTTCCCCCATTGGGGCTGGCCCAACTCTCTGGGAGAGTGACCTACCAAGTCCCAGTGCTGACTTTAGGAAATTACATCCTACATTCAGTAAAGCTCAGAGAGCTTGGGCTCTCTCTCTCTCTCTGGATCAAGACAATGATGTCATTACTGCTGCTGCTGCTGCTGCTGCTGCTGCTGCTGCTGCTGCTGCTGCTCCTGCTGTTGCTGCTGCTGGTGCAGCACAGGCCTTTAATTCCAGCACTTGGGAGGATGAGGTAGGCGGAACTCTATGAAATAAAGATGGAGGCCAACCTGGTCTACAGAGCGAGTTCCAGGAAAGGCAGAGCTACACAGAAAAACCCTGTCTCAAAAAACAAACGAACAAACAAACAAAAAACAAGACAAGGATGTCATATCCCCTATCCAACTCAAGGCTGTTTCAGGTGAGCAGACACATTTGCTGAACCCCACCCCTTGCCCCGCCCATCAGCTGTGGACATCTGTAAGGGGACTGATGCTTCTAGTCCAAGTCCTCCCATGTCCCCTGGAAACTCTGATGTTGCTATTTCAACGTCAGGAAGAGTCTCTCTGGAGCCAGACCGCTGAGGTTAAACTCAGGTTTCTGCCACACGTGACTCCGTGACCTCAGGCACATGCCTAAACTTCCCTGTGTCTGCATCTCCTTTTGTAAAATAATGGCCCCTACTTTACAGAGGCGGAAACACTAGCATTAGCCATCTTCATCTGTGGGAAATCCACTTTAGCTAAGTAGTCTCAAGCACTAAGTCCCTCTGCTGCCCCTGCCCCATCTGCTCTCCCTGCACACAGAAGGAGCAGGCACGACACTAACGGAAGATACGGAAGCAAAGAACTGGCCCCATATGGCAAACATACCCCGAGGATCTGGTCCCTGGGCTCTTGCACCTGTCCTCTTCCTCCCGAATCACAGATAATTACCCTGCGTCGAGGGAAACAGTAAGCACAAGATGGCTCCCCGAACATCCTTCAGCAGATCATCCTAATATCTCCAGGCCAATTTCAAGAATTAATACCGCCACCTTTAACCGCAGGCACTCAGGGAGGCAGAGGCAAGCGCATCACTGTTGAGTTCGAGGCCAGCCTGGTCTACAAGCGGAGTCTAGGACAGCCAAGGATGCACAGAGAAACCCTGTCTTTAAAAAAAAAAAAAACTACATAGGGAATAGGGATCATTTTTCAAATAAAAAGCAACATTTATGTGTGTGTGTGTGTAGTCCACATGTAAGCGGTGTGCGCACACGTATGTGTAAATGAGTATGCTTGTGCTCACATAGAAGCCAGAGGAGGGCACTGGATGTCCTATCTCTCTCTACCTTGATCCTCTGAGGCAAGGTCTCCTGATAAAAGTTGGAGCTCCCACTTTTTGACTAGAATTGCAGCCGGCAAGTGTCAGCGATCCCCCTGTGGGTGTCTTCTCCGTGTCTCCTCTGTGCTGTGCTGCAGTCACAGGCACGCGCACCTTGCTATGGGTGTAAGGGTATGAACGCTGGTTCTCAAGTTGGCACAGCAAGCTAACAGTCGGAACTGCTGGGCCAGCCAGCCAGCCAGCCAGCCAGGAGTAGCCGCATTTTTATGTACAACACCATCCCATTTTCTCTCGCCCTGACCCCGTAAACCAGCAATGCTAAGACAAACGGCAAATAATGTGTGTTGGATACCTGTCATCGTTATGAACCAAGAACCTGGAGCCAGGAAGTCAGACCTCAAGGAGTTAGTGAGTCTGTATTCTTTTTGTTTGTTTGTTTGTTTTTGTTTTTTTGGTTTTCTGAGACAAGGTCTCTGTGTATCCTTGGCTGTCCTGGACTCACTTTGTAGACCAGGCTGGCCGAGAACTCACAATGATCCACCTGCCTCTGCCTCCCTAGTGAGTGCTGGGATTAAAGTCGTGCGCCACCAGCCACCGAGTCTGTATTCTTAAACTGAAAACCCTGAAGCCAACCAGCTTCCATTCCAACAGAGGCATTGAGCAAAGCACTGAATAACTGGATTCTAGGACCATCCCTGGCTTATGGGAAAACCTATAACACTGACAACTTTGCGTCATTAATTAGGATGAGTACAAGATCCACCCAAGTACTCTGATGTTACCTGGGGTGTCTTCAAAGTGCACTCAAAGCATTAAATGTGGTTTTGTGGCAACCCCCAACTTATGGCCCAATTCTAGAAGAAGCTACCCACAGGCATTTCTTATATATGACCCCACAGGGACCATGCAGGAAGGGACCAACTAGCTGTGTGAAGAACCTCTGTGGTACCACCTGCCAATAGGGTTGCCTCCCCTGGCACAGTGGAGTTTACTCAGCGCGCCCTTTATCGAGAACATACCTCTGTCGCCATGGCACACTTCTTACCCACCCTGCATTGCGGGCACCTTCCAAACCTGGGCAGTTGGGGGAAGCTATAAGTTTCCAAGACTGTCTCCCAGTTCAACAAAAAGAAAAATGAGCTGGGCGTGGTGGTGCACGCCTTTAATCCCAGCACTTGGGAGGCAGAGACAGGCGGATCGCTGTGAGTTTGAGGCCAGCCTGGTCTACAAAGTGAGTCCAAGACAGCCAAGGCTACACAGAGCAACCCTGACTCGAAAAACCAAAAACCAAAGAGAGAGAGAGAGAGAGAGAAGAAAAATAAAAAACCAAATCAAATCAACCCTAGGAGCAAGGTGAATGCTTGACTCGAGTGGCAGGCATCCAAGTGGGTGAGACTCCAGACGTAGCTACCACCCATGTGGGAAGCTGGGAGCCTGCTGCCTGGACAGTTTGAAATGACAGACAACATCATCTGGTGTAGCTTAAGAACAGTCTGCCGCCTAAGGACCAGACGGCGTTCTCGCTGTCACCTGCGTTTAGAACCGTAATTTACTCTTAACCCAGATCCCGACACCCACTAGAAATAAGCCTGCTATTACTCCTCAATCCACAGCTATTTGTCCATGGACAATACTGCCACTTTCACCTCGCCTAAAATTGAGCAGCCGGGCGCAAATGATACCATTTCCAGGAAATGACCCCTCATTGCTAGAACCTTCCATTAAGGACACATCACCCCCCCTGCTTCAGGCCAGGCTCCCCAGAACAGCACTCTCCCATAGCTTGCAGGACTGCCACCCCCTCTCATATCATCAGCCTCACAGAGGCTAGCGCGCTCGGATGGTATTGTCTTGGTTATGGAACACTAAAGATTTCCTTTGGAGGACAAAAAGAAGAGGGGAAGACAGAGATGGTGAATGAATGAGGCCAAGCTAGGGAGAGGAGGAAAACAACCAGGAAGTAACACCATCCTCACCCTCAAGGAGTTGAGTCAGCGCTCTTCAACAGTTGCCAGAGAGAATACTAAATACTGACCTAGCTCTCAACAAGCATTAATAAGAAGGAAAAGTAAAAATATAAGGGGGTGGGCCAGAGTCGCAGCGCCATAAAAATAGAACACAGACCCTGAGAACATAAGATAAAGAGCTGTGCTTTATTAGGGGCCTGGCTAAGGGAGAAGGGGCAAGGGGCCTAGCCTCTTTATGGCTCGGGTGACAAAATGGGTACAACAGCCAAAAGAAATCTTGGAGCAACCCTAGACACCACCCTTCTTTTCACCTCCTGGCCAGGTCGTACTGTCCTACACCTTAAAGTTGTCATAACCCAGCCCAGTGGTGGTGACATACACCTTTGATCCTGGCACTCAGGGAGGCAGAGGCAGCGGGATTTCTCTGAGTTCAAGAACAGCCTGGTCTACAGAGTAAGTCCCAGAACTGCCAAGGCTACACAGAGAAACCCTGTCTCAAAAATAAATAAAAAAATAAAATAAAGTTGTCACAACCTACTCCTCTTCAGGGTTCTGAGATGCGAGCAGACATTACCGCACTGCACCTCATGGTGGGCACTGCTCGCCCAAAGGGCACAATTCCGTGTGCTGCTGGGAGAAGCAGGCTGCAACGCTGCCTCCACCAGTGCCCATCACTAGTAAAAGCTCCTTGCAAGCTCATCTTTAGCTCAGAATCTAGGACCATGCCTTAAATCCCAGCACTCAGGGAGGCAGAGGCAGGCAGATATATCTGTGAGTTCAAGACCAGCCTGGCCCACAAAGCAAATTCCAGTACAGTCAGGACTAAATAGAGAAACCTGTCTCCAAAAACTGAGAGGGGGGAGAAGGGGAGGAAGGAAAGAATTCCTGAACACCATACAACTTTCCCAGGTCCCCCCAACCCCATCCTTCTCCACATGGCCCAGCATCCCAGGTTCTGATACCTCTGCACACTCCTGGAGCACCTGCAGTGCCTTCCCACTTCTGCTCTGGTGCTGGGAGTTGCTTTTCTTCCATGTCACTCTCAGGAAAGTCCAGGCCACGTTTTTACCTGCACTCGTCCTAAATACCTGTCCAGCATCTGGAGCCCAGAGGGAAGCCACTCCAAGTCAGGGCTCCTGAGAGAAGTGGGGAGCGATGAGTTCTTCCTCCCTCCCCTCTACCTGAGCTTGATAATTTGACTCCTAAGAATTGAACGTCAGGGGCCAGGGAAGATCCCTGCTAAGTACCTACTTGGCATGGAGACCAGGACATCAGAGAATAAAGTAGCCCCATCTGCCAAGTTCTCAAAACGAATCTTCCCATTTCAGACCAGAAGGATGCCGTGTCCACTCAGCTCCCCGCAATTACCTCTGAAAACAGTAATTATTCCATACATCGGAACAGCCACGAGAGGTATCATGATGCTGTGAGGAAGGTGTTGCTGAAAACATGTAAGTACCTCAGAGTGCAGGGCAAGACATGAGTCTGAGTGTCTGGGGAATGGGTACGGCGTGCACGGCAAGGCTACGGTGTGCAAGGCACGGCTACGGCGTGCACGGCACGGCTGCGGCGTGCACGGCAAGGCTACGGCGTGCACGGCAAGGCTACGGTGTGCAAGGCACGGCTACGGCGTGCACGGCACGGCTGCGGCGTGCACGGCAAGGCTGCGGCGTGCACGGCAAGGCTACGGTGTGCAAGGCACAGCTGCAGTGTGCACGGCAAGGCTACGGCGTGCAAGGCAAGGCTACGGTGTGCAAGGCACAGCTGCAGTGTGCACGGAAAGGCTACAGCGTGCAAGGCAAGGCTACGGCGTGCAAGGCACGGCTGCGGCGTGCACGGCACGGCTGCGGTGTGTACGGCAAGGCTACGGTGTGCAAGGCACGGCTACTGTGTGCCTGGCACAGCTGCAGTGTGCATGGCATGGCTACAGTGTGTGCAGCATGGCTATGGTGTGCAAGGCACCGCTACTGTGTGCACGGCATGGCTATGGTATGCACTGCATGGCTACAGTGTATGCAACAAGGCTATGGTGTACAAGGCACAGCAACTGTGTGCACAGCATGGCTACAGTGTATGCAGCAAGGCTATGGTGTACAAAGCAGGGCTACTGTGTGCACAGCATGGCTATGGTGTGCAAGGCACGGCTACTGTGTGTACAGCATGGCTGCGGTGTGCACGGCATGGCTAGTGTGTGCAGCACGGTTATGGTGCCAGAACTGTGAAGACAACACAAAGCTGAAACAATGAAAGCACTGAGCTGAGGAGGAACAGAGCCAGTACCAGCTTTGTAATTTGAACTGAGCGTAAACTCAAAACGAGTTGGGTGACCTTGGGGAAGTTCCTCTGACCATTTAACTCTCCAACCACTTGAAAATGGGAGCCCAGGCAGACGGAGGTGGCACACACCTTTAATCCCAGCACTTGGGAGGTAGAGGCAGGCAGGTTGCTGTGAGTTTGAGGCTGGCCTGGTCTACAAAGCAAGTCCAGGAAAGTAAAGGACATACAGAGAAACCCTGTCTCGAAAAACCAATAAATAAATAAAAAAATAAATAAATAAATAAATAAGAAAAAAGAAAAGAAAGAAAGAAAATGGGAGCCCTGCTCGGCGGTGGGGTGGTGGTGCATGGTTTTAATCCCAGCAGAGGCAGCCTGGTCTACAAAATGAGTCCAGGGCAGTCAAGGCTACACAGAGAAAACCAGAAAAAAGAAAAAAGAAAAACAAAGAAAAGAAAATGGGAGCCCTTTAGTAGGACAGACTCTTCATGCATATAGTATGTCTTAGGAACCTTCAGGGAATTGTGTTCCCTGAGGAAAGCTGGTCCTTGCTGGGGTGTGGTGGCACACATCTTTAATCCTAACACTCAGGAAGCAGAGGCCATCTCTGTGAATTTGAGGCCAGCCAGGATTCTGTTGTCCGAAGAAACCCTGTCTTGGGGGGAAAAAATTCTCAAGACCACAGAGAAAACCAGACAGTATTAGGCCACAATCTGATTTTAAAAATATAAAAATTTAGCCAGGTGTGGTGGCACACGCCTTTAATCCCAGCACTGGGGAGGCAGAGGCAGGCGGATCATTCTGAGTTCGAGCCCAGTCTGGTCTATAAAGTGAGTCCAGGACAGCCAAGGCTACACAGAGAAACTCTGTCTTGAAAACCAAAAGGAAAAGGAAAAGGAAAAGGAAAAGAAAAGAAAGAAAGAAAGAAAGAAAGAAGGAAGAAAGGAAGGAAGGAGGAAAGAAAACTTGCAGGGTACAGTGGCCCATATCTTTAATCCCAGCACATCAGAGACAGAGGCAGGCAGATCCTTGTGAGTTTGAGGCCAGTATAATCTATATAGCAAGTTCCGAGACAACCAAGGCCATGTAAAGAGACCCTGTCTCAAAATCCAAAATGAATGAGTTAATTTAAAACATTACACTAAAAACAAAGCAATTGGGCTGGCTGTGGTGGCGCACACCTGTAATCCCAGCACTCAGGAGGCAGAGGCAGGTGGATCACTGAGTTCGAGGCCAGCCCGATCTACAAAGCCATCTGTCAAGGCTACACCGAGAAACCCTGTCTTGAAAAAACAAACAAAAACAAAACAAAACAAAAAACAAAGCAATTGGGGCTGGAGAGATGGCTTGGTGGTTAAGAGCTTTGTCTGCTCTTCCAAAGGCCCTGGGTTCAATTCCCAGCACCCATATGGGCAGCTCACCACTGTCTGTAGCTCCACTTCCAGGGGTTTTTGATACCTTCATTCCAATGTAAATAGAATATAATTAAATACATTATTAAAAAAAAAAAAGCAATCAAGGAAGACACTCAACATCAACCTCTGGCCTCCATACATGCACCCAGGAACGAGCACATGTGCACATTCATGTGCATTAACACACACACACACACACACACACACACACACACACACACACACACACACACGGAGATGGCTCAGTCCTTAAGGTGGTTTACATTACAAGCATAAGGGCCCGAGTTGGGTCCCCAGGCATGACCGTGCACACTCACAACCTAAGAGCTGCAGAGGGGACAGGTACATCTCTGGGGCTGGTTGCCTGCAGAGCCAAGCTGGCCTAAACATTGAGCCCCAGGCCCTAGTGACAGACCTTTCTGGATGGCCCTTGGGAATATCTAGCACCCCTGCATGACTGCACACACATATACCTGTCTATAGGTGCACCTTAACACACACTGACACCTTACAAGACGCCATCTGTGTGTGGTACCTCAAAGTGGGGTGGTATCATCGTTTAGTTTCAGAGACTTCTAACTTAAGATGAGCAGAGGAAAGCATTAGTTCAAACAGAAGGGACACGAAATGGGTGACGATGATTAAGAACAGTCATTGAGCCAGGAGATGCTGCCACACGCCTTTAAACTAAGCACTCAGAAGGCAGAGGCAGATGGATCTCAGAGTTCGAGGCCAGCCTGGCCTAAAGGCTGCACAGAGAAACCCTGTCTCAAAAACAAACAAACAAACATTGACTCGGTCGACTCCATCTTGTACACTTCCCAAGTGAGCTTCCACTTATTTTCCACCTTCTTGGCATGTCCTAGAGAAGGGCTTGCATAGCAATAGGAAAAACCAAGACTAACCCATCTGACCATGAAGGGTGTGAGGTGCTGGAATCCAGAAGTGAGGTAGGGTGGGGAGGATACATTCCCAGGGCCTCTGCACCTGGCCGCAGCAAGTCACCTGACTCTGCTTTCCCCTCCTGACACAGGAAAAGAAGTGACTCTGGAGAATATCAGTAACCTGCCTTTCTTCCATCCATTCAGTCCCCAATCAGGTCTTCAGAGTCCCTGTGACTGATGCACAGAACTTCAGCTTCTGGCGGTCCAACAACCCGGGCGAGCGTCCAGAGAAAACCGTCACATGGATCCAGGGTCCACGCCACTGTCTCATCAAAAGCCCAGCGACCAGGTCAGGCTGAGAAGGGTCAGGGTGGGAGACCAGGGAAATTCGGTCTCCCTTCACTGAAACCTGTAATATGTTTCAGCCCCACTCAAGAGTGGTGGCGCATGCCTTTAAATTCAGCGCTTGGGAGGCACAGGCAGGTGGACTCTGTGAGTTCAAGGCCAGCCTGGTCTGTATAGAATTCCAACACAGCCAGAGATACAGAGAGACCCTGTTCCAAAAAAGGGTGGTGGTGAGGGGTGTTAGGAGAGGTTTAAAAGTCTCATCAGGGAAGGTGGGCCTCAGGCAGTGGGCAGAGTGGTCACTACACGGTGTCGTAGCCTGAGATCTGTCTGCCTTGTTTTATTTATGGATGAGACTTTTTTCCTCCACAGGCACAGAACCAATGTCTGTGGCATTCCTGTGGGATACTGAAGGAGTTTCCACCCTGACCAGCGTCCATCACCAGTAGCTCTGCACATCATCTCTCTCTCTCTCTCTCTCTCTCTCTCTCTCTCTCTCTCTCTCTCTCTCTCTCACACACACACACACACACACACACACACACACACACACACACACACACACACACACACACACACCGTTCCCTTCCCTGTAGCCTGGCCTGGCTGAATCTCAAGACGTCTGCTCTCTTTTCCAGATTTGTGGATCACTCTATTCTCAATGACAGAATCTTCAGTCTATATTGAGAAGATGCGCTTGCAGGTCAAAGTGAAAACTGGGAGGAGGGCGAGGAGGGATGAAGGTAACCGAGTCTTCAAGTGGAGCCGGAGAGAGGGCTTGGGAAACCAGAATAAACTAACTGAACTAGAAGGTACTTCGGAATATTGGGTGTGGAGGCAGGGGGATTGTCCCAATGCCCTGAGACTCCTGGGAAAGCAGGGGTGTGAGATTCCTGATGTGAAAGGCTGTCTGTCAGCGACTTACTGCATGACAGGGGTCAGAGTGAACATCCGGGACAACACATTTGTCCTCATGGTGCAGCCATGCTCTCTGGAGAAAGTGCAGCTTTAATCCCGACAGGCAGAAAACCAGGGGGAAGCTGTTAGATGAGGGACAGCCCACAGATCCCAGGGACGAGAGCTTGCAGGCTTTACCAGGCTTTGTCACTTTCTGACCCCAACCCCGAGCCCAAGCAGCTGCAGAGAACAGGACATTTTTTTTTTTTTACAAAGAGTTGGATTTTATTGATATTTAAATATATTAAATATTTCACTGAAATACATGGTACGCCACCCTCCCCCACTCCCACAGTGGTTACATTATAAAACCAGGGCCGATGGCCTCCCGGACCCTGACTCCTCCACCACCAACTGGTGAGGAAAAGGATACCGGTAACTCAGGGGAAGGACATGGCTGGCACTGTGGTACAGGGAGCCAGGGTGTGCACAAGCCCCTCCCACCTGGCAAGAAGCAGACAGACCCAAAGCCGAGGTCTTCCCACTTTGGCTTACGTACACACACCGTACACACACTGTGCTCCCACCCCAAGGGCATCGAGTAGTTCCTTCCTATGCAGGGATATGGCTGGAGGAGACCAAGTCAGTTTCCTGTCTGGGCCAGCTAGGTCCTCTCCTTTGCCTTGGCTAACCAGGCGCCCAGTGGTCCACTGACTGGTACATGAAGGTTCCCAGGAAAGCAGTACCAAGCTGTAGAACAGGCCTCTACAGAGGGCTGTGGGAGGAGCATGAAGGAGGGCAAGAACCCCGCCTGCCCCTCCCACACCCCCTGAACTCGCACTCCTCTGCCCTTCTCATCAGCCTCGAAGACAACGTGATCTTCCAAATCGAGCCATAATGCCTCTGGTTTAAATAGGTGCAGAAAGAGAGACCAAGGCACCAAGGCACCAACTAATTCAGGGCAGAGTCAAGGACGGTGCGGGCGGGGGTGGGGGTGGGGGCTAAAAGGAAGGCAAAGACAGGAAGGGGATAGAGTCCAACCCTTGCAGGCATCATGAGGACTGGCAGCCAGGACTTGACTCTAGCTGTGCTAGATTCAGGCTAAGGGCTTGGGAAAGCCACGTTTAGCATTCCCAGGCTCGATCCCCTAGTACCAAAGTCTGGGTCCTCAGAGGGATCCCACACCTACCCCAGTCAGAAAGAATACCACACCCCAAGACACAAGCTGAGGAAGCCAGGAAATGCTCGACCCAACAAAATTCCAACAGTTCAAGTGCGAGGAACAGGAGAGATTTAAGCAGGTGCTTGGGTCCCTGCCCTTGGCAGGGAGACAGTCAGACTGCACATGTGGCCCCCAAATGGCACTTAGGGATTTGGCACAAAAAAGGACTCCTCTCCCCAGACCACTCTCATTTCGATACCAAACCCCACCCCACTCCTGTGCAACCTGGGCATCTCTCTCCATCGCTTGACATAGGAAACTCTGCCTTAACACCAGAAGACAGAGGCCCATGGGAGAGAGGCAGCCCCACGTGGAGAGCTGAGGACCTGGAGCTAAAGGGCACAAAGAGAGCTCGAAAACAGACACACACACAAAAAAAGCAACATGCACACACAGTTATACAAACACACAGGTCCTCCCTAGTGCCAGACTTAGGAGGCCAGGTTTGATGAGGTCAGGGTTACTTTTCTCAGAACCCTGACTCTTTTCTATTTGGCAATACAAGGGGTAGAGACGCTCCGTGTCCCCCTTGCCAGCAGACAGCAAGTGAGCATTTGGGCCAAGGGAGCTGACCCTGGCCACACTGGGGCCTCAGATCAGTGTGGCCTCCTCCTCCTCCTCCTCCTCCCCGGCCGCCTGCACTGTTCAGCACCTGTGGGTGAACATCCAGTTCCTGTTTTTCTGATGTCCGCCCACACATGCTTGCTCTCTGGCCAGTCATTTTCACAGTACCAGTGAGGCCAGATACCCCTTTCCTTGGAGCGCGCAGGAATTGGGGCTAAATCTGCGCTGTCAGAGGTCCCTTTGTTCCCCTTTGGGGACAGATCACGGGACTAGGATTTGGCAAATGGAAACATTCCCCTGAAATGTGGTCAGAGCTGGGTCCCTCAGTACCTCCTTTCCCTGCCTTGTGCTTAGGAAGGAGTCTTGGCTGGTTCTGGGAGCACCCGAGATGACCATGCCGAGGACACGAGACAAGCAAAGGCAAGCATGGGATTGGCACTCTTCATGCCCGCCTGGTCTTTGTACAAAGTAGTCCCAGGAAAAATAGGGAAAGGAAGGACCCAGCCTTGAGCCTGTTGCCCAGGACAGGGAAACAGCAGGCAGAGTGAGTTGCCGTTTTACCCTCTCAGGCAGCATGGCTCCTTGGCCTCTGTGGCCGCCTTCTCATTCCTTCCACAAACCCCGAGGAGAACCAACAGGCCTACCCCAGCTAAGAAAGTCACTTAGATAATCCTCTTCGGTGTCTCCTCCTTCGTCATTCGAAGGTAGACGAACGTGGTCCAAGCCCAGCCTGCTGAGGTGTCCCGTTTTGCCGTGGCAAGATCTGGAGGCTCAGTGACCCCTTGCCTGCCACAGCGCCACTCAGAGGGCACAAAGTCCACTCAATGCCCACCTTGGTCCCTTTAGCTGAGTCTCAGCTGTGCTCCGCTAACTGCTGGGGCCCCCGTTGAGGAAGTAGGTGGTCATCTCCCCCTTGCCCTTCACTTTGACCACCCCTCGACACTCCAGTTGGTAGCCCTTGGCAGCTAAAACCTGGTACAGGTCCGTGGTCACCTGGAGGGGCGGGAAGGGAGCCTGCTTAGCCTGGAATCCTTGATGATGTATTGGTAAAAGGCCCAGAAGTTCTCTAGCAGCCTGAGTCCACAACCTCTGCCCCAACAGCCATAGAAGATAGCCACCCTACCCCTATCCTGGGGAAGCCCCCCCCCTCCCTGGACCCATACGCCTCCCAGCTTGCCTCCCGTCCCCTCACCTGTATTCGGTCAGGAACCCCCGTGCTGTCCATACGACTGGAGACATTCACTGTATTCCCCCAGATGTCATACTGTGGCTTCCGGGCCCCAATGACGCCTGCTACAACTGGACCCATGTTCAACCCTAAAGTAGAGACAACAGCAAGACGTTGAGCCCAGGGTGCTGCGAGGTCACTCCAGGGGTTCATCTCCCCTTGCACCCTGAGCCAGACCTGAAGGAAAAAAAATGTGAAAGGGGGACAATTCTTCCTGTGGTTTAAAAAGCAAATGAGGGCAGGGGTGTCTGGGCACAATAGCTGAGGTAGCTCTCTTGAGTTCAGACAACTATTGTGTACTATTGCAGCTCAACTACTGAAGGCTTCTCTCTGCATTTGCTGCCCACACTGCTCCCACCCCTATCTTAGAAGGTACTGGGGCGACTTACTGAGCCAGTAAATAGAGCTGTGGGAAGTCAAGCCAGACTTCAGACCTTATGCAATTAATCACTGCCTTCCACTAGCGCACTTGAGAAGTGCCTCATCAGACTGGCCACACCCAGAGACACCAGGCGGCGGCCTTTAGACAAACCTGCCGGCCAGTCCTCTAACCTTTGCTGAGTTATTTAATCTGGGTGTTATTCTCCTTATCTTAAAGGAGGGGGGAGCTTAATGTGAGAATTAAAAATGCATTCAAGCTGGGTGGTGGTGGCGGCGGCGGCCGCCTTTAACCCTAGCACTCAGGAGGCAGAGGTAGGCGGATTGCTGTGAGTTCAAGGCCAGCCTGGTCTACAAAGTGAGTCCAGGATAGCCAAGGCTACACAGAGAAACCCTGTCTCCAAAACAAAACAAAATAAAACAAAAAATCAAAATAAGTAAATAAATAAAAATGCACTCAAGCTGGGCGTGGTGGCACACGCCTTTAATCCCAGTACTCAGGAGGCAGAGGCGGGTGGATAGCTGTGAGTTCGAGGCCAGCCTGGTCTACAAAGTGAGTCCAGGACAGCCCAGGCTAACACAGAGAGACCCTGTCTCGAAAAACCAAAAACCAAAAACCAAAAAAAAAAAAAAAAAAAAGCACTCAAAATATCGAGGGTGAAGACCTGGCACATGGAAGACTCAAAATAGATGGCCTTGGCCCTGAGTATAAAGCTTGGCGTGGTGAAGGGAGGTTGGAGAACCCACGGCCCCGCCCACCCCATACCTTCATCCCTAACCCACAAACCGTCCCAGAGGAAACGTGCCAAGAGCCAGGCCCTCACCAATCTTCATCTGGAAGTTGTTGAAGGAGTGCTCGTTAATGTGTTTCATCTGCTCCATCAGCCGCATGGCATAGTCGGCCAGGGCGGTGACGTGGGAGCGGCCCACCTGGTCGTAGGTGCTGGCGTTCAGCCCCGAGGCGGCCATGTAGGTGCTGCCAATGGTTTTGATCTTTTCCAGCTGCCGGAACCTCTCCTCGCTGATGATCTGCACAACATGGGAGCGGGGAGAGTGGGGCAGCCGTCAGGCAGACCCAGGTCCTTCCAAAGCTCGCTGCTTGTCAACCCTTGCCTTTCCCCTCCTCCCCTCAACAGCCCTGTTGTTTGAGTGGGCGAGCCCCTTTCCAGTTCAGGAGGCAGTCCAGCATCTCGTGTGAGGAACTGAGGTATATGGCTTCAGGTCAACTGTGATGGTCCCCCTGACGCAGAGACGCTCTGACATGTTTTAAGGAAGTGTGTCTCACGGTGAGGCGGGGACCTCCCTCCACGACAGTGGACAGCTCATCCTTGCTTTCCTTCTCCAGTTGATGGGAGATGTATTTTCCTTTCATCTTCTCCCATTTTCACTATGTGAGAAGCCCTCTGGCTTGGCCTCACATGGGCCTGCTCACAGACCGCTGTCCTCCTCTTCAATGACATCACCTGACACCCATCCTGTCGGCCCCATCCTAAGGCCGCGTGTCTTCTGCTCTCCTCAGCAAGGACACGACCCTGCCCTGCTGAGGTTGACCACCTTGCTGTCTCTGACTGGGCAAGGGACGCTCACCCCGTCCAACCCATGGCTTTTTCACCCAAGGTCATCTCCGGAAATTCCCCTGGTCCCCAAATTGTCCCTACTCCGCCAGCAGTCGTCAGCGAACAAGTTACCTCATCAAAGTCGGCGATGATCTCATTGAGCAGGCGCAGGCACTCGACGCCCTCATTGTTGGCCTCAAGCTCCACGTAGAACTCGGAGAAGTTGGCGATGGAGGCGAACATCACAGCCACACACTCACACGACTGGTAGTACAGCTCATCGTTACGGCGTTCTCGGGCCAGGAAGTGGGCGGCCACGTCCTTGGGCAGAATGTTATGCAGCAGCCGCCGGTTGTAGGCCTGGAGCTCCTCCATCTCCTCCTTCTCCCCTGTTGCCTGTGGGCACCACATCCATCACCCACTGCCCAGCATTCACGAGGGGTGGAAGCAGTGGCCAAGGCCTGAGGATGGGGCACCAGAGGGAAGGAAGAAAGGCACGGGGCTGGGGGGCAGAGGAGGCCTAAATAACAGGCAAAGGGGGCTGGAGAGATGGCTCAGAGCTTAAGAGCACTGACTGCTCTTCCAGAGGTCATGAGTTCAATTCCTAGCAACCACAGGGTGGCTCACAACCATCTATAACGAAATCTGGTGCCCTCTTCTAGCCTGCAGGCAGAATGCTGTATACATAATAAATAAATAAATCGTTTAAAAAGAAAAACAGGCAAAGGGGTGAAGGGGGCAGGAGATGGACACAGAGAAGGCATGGAACCAGGGTGGGCTTGCACAGCCTCAGCCTGAGCCAGTTAACAAAGAGATGCATTTCTGGCTTGGCCCACCCTCTGGCCCCAGAGGCCTCGCCCTCCCCACAAAGGTTCATATCCAAGTCACCTGTAGTTTCCAGAGGAAGTCCAGGCGGGCAGTTGACTCCACCTGCTGTGCATGTAGATACAGTGCCAGGGCAAAAACCAGCAGAATCACAGGGGTCATATATTTGAGTGCCACCCTCCCTACCGCTGGGCTGAAAATAAAGACGTGCTTGGTGTCCAAAGAAGGCTCTCCGAGCCTCATCGCTGGCTACCCCAGAGCCCCCACTTACCAGTCCAGCCCATCGACGGTCTCATTGGAGGAAGCCCTGGCAAGAAGATACAAAAGTCATTGGACGCCGTCTGCCGGGAGAGACACTGAGGGGGGAAGCTGTCGCTGCTGGGAGGGACACTGCAGGGGAGGCAGAGACTACACTGCTGAGCTCACTCAGGTATCAAGCCTGTGGGCAGAGCCACCTTTCCCAAGTAGGAGCTTCTCATTTAGCAGCTGAACGGCCAGGACAAGTTGCTTCTAACTCTCTGAGCCTCAGTTTCCCCATCAGTGAAATGGGGCTCAGCTCTAAGTACCACATCTGAAAGGCTTAGCATGAGTGGGCGGGGGGGGGGGGGGGGGAGGATGCCATAAGGCTTTAGGACTATTGGACTATTGGTTACTGTGACAGCTACCACCATCCTGAAGTGCAGGTGGTACTGACCGATGGGGGAACTCGGGGAAGTTGACTTGGCCAAGGTTACAAAGCTCATGAGAAAAGCAGGAGCAAGGACCCAAAGCCCAACAGACTCTCAGCTCTTCCTACAAGCTATGGCCACACATCACAAAGGGGCAGAAGGGTTGGCTTCTAGTCAGAGCTCTGCCACCACCACACTCTATGACCTAGGCATAGTTAAGAGAATGAGTGGGAGCCGGGCGTGGTGGCGCACGCCTGTAATCCCAGCACTTGGGAGGCAGAGGCAGGTGGATCGCTGTGAGTTCGAGGCCAGCCTGGTCTACAAAGTGAGTCCAGGACAGCCAAGGCTACACAGAGAAACCCTGTCTCAAAAAACCAAAAAAAAAAAAAAAAAAAAGAGTGGGGCTAGGCAGTGGGGTGGGCGGGGTAAGGGGACACACGCACGCACGCACGCACGCACGGACCCACACGCCTTTAATCCCAGCATAAGCAGATCTCTGGGTTCAAGGCTAGCCTGGCCTATAGAGTGAGTTCCAGAACAGTAGAGATGTTACACATTAAAAAGGCTCAAAAAAAAAAAAAAAAAAAAAAAAAAGACAGTGGGTAGGAAAGCACCAGGCATTATTGGGGGATTTTTTTTTTCTTGCCTAAAGACAAAGGAATTTGTCACAAGTGGGATTTCTCTAGGGTAACTACCTGAGGTCACATGCCAGAACTCTTCCTTCCCTTCCCCTTTCTCCCACAAGTGAGTTGTTCGTTCCAAGGGCCTGGGTACCACAGACTCTCAGCCCAGAAGGGCCAGGGAGTCCCCAGGGGCATAAAAAGGGGCTGAGAATGAACTTACAAGCCATGGACGCCAAGCAGTAGATCATAGTTGTCAAAGATGGTGGCTGGGGGACCCAACAAAAGCAGCACCAAATAGATGAGCCCCAAGATGAAGGTCAGAGCCAGCTTGCCGATGCTGCTGATGTGTAGGAAGACAGAGCTGGCCAAGAGACTCAGGAGCACATCCCCGACGAAGTACTGCGGAGGGACAGCAGAGGCAGCGTTGGGTGACAGCAGAGACCATGACACCCAGAGCAGGAAGACCCCTGCATTCCCCTGCCTGCCTAACCTCCCTTCTACCACCTTCCAAGCCCAACTTCTTCTACAACTCATGTCCAGCTACACAGGAGGGGCCCTACGTGCTCCTAGAGTTGAGGGATACTTTTGACTTCCTGGCTCCCGGGTGCCCATCACTAGGCCTGGCACAGAGGAGCAGCTAACTGCGCCAGAGCAAACCCCTCTGCCTGAACACTGCTCGGACACCTCAGGGAAGCTGCAGGTGGGTGCGGTGCCCTCACACAGGGGAACATCCAGTCCCAGAGAGTAATTGAGCTCTTGTAGGTGGCAGGCGGTGACATCAGCTGGTGTTAGGTTTAGCATCCGGGCTGCACAGGTCCTTATCGGGGTGTGATCACAGGTGAACTGCAAAGGTTGGGTACAGATGAAGGAAAGGGTTACCAGGGCCACACCCAGGTGCCTTGTACTTTTTGGACTAAATTCCCCAGGGATGACAAAAGAAAGGGGAAATGAAAAATAAGAGCAAGAGCTACTCCCCCCAACCCGAAACCCTCCCCCACCCCCAGCCAACCCACAGGGATAGCAGACTTGGGTAGCAGTTCTCAGTTCCCAGAAAGTGCCCAGTCTAGGCCATGGGAGGATTACCATGTTGGCAACGGCAGAGAGGAACACCAGCAGAACTGAAAAGATGCCAACCGCTGTGCTGTGCACCCGTGAGCGGACGATACTGCGGGACAGGCGTTGGAGGGCTTTGGGGAAAAACTGCAATAGCAAGAGACCGAGGATTAGAAGTTACGTTCACAAAGAAGGGAGAACCAGCCAAGAGCAGGGTCTAATGAGAGACATGGCGTCCCTCCTCCTCCTCCTCCTCCTCCTCCTCCTCTTCCTCCTCCTCCCTTTCCCATGGGAACCCCCCTCCTCCTCCTCCACCAACAGTCTCAGGGAAGTCCCCCTACTTACAGAGCCACAGGAGCACACAGTGCAGATGAGCAAAGTGGCCAGCAACAGCAGAAAGATGGCAGCATAGACCCCAAGCATCAGAGTGGAGCTGGAGCAGGATAAGGCCGGAAGGGCAACGTCAGCAAAACCTGGGTGTCCTCATGCCACCCCCAGAGCAGATCTCAGAGACCAGAGAGCCACCCACGTGGCCTGCGTGGGTGGCAGGAAAGTTCGGGGTGTGGTGAGAGGGACTCACTGTGGGAATATCAGGAGCTGGATAAAACAGATGAAGCAGAAAACCAACAGCGCACAGGCGACGTAGGCTCCGAAGCGCGGGTCTACCTTCCGTGAATACTGAGGGGAAGAAAGGAGACCGAGCTGGGTGCCAGGTCCTGCCCTGGCAGGGGTGTGTGGACACCAAGAACAGGGGAGAAACAGTTGGCTCGATTTATATGACTTTCCACCCATCCCCCACCGGGTCTCCCAGCCAGGCCCTCCCTCCCTCCAGCCCTCATACACGGCCTCCCCCGCAAACCTTCTTCTCCAGATCCTCTCTCTGGAAGGTGAGCAGGAACCGGCGCACATGGTCCTTCCGAAGCTGATCGATGCTACGGGCGTCGATGGCACGGCCCAGGAACTCGTCCACCTCGTCTTCAGGGTTCAGAGCATCCTGGGCACCCCGGCTAATAACGGGACGCAGGTAACAGCACATAACAAGCATTAAAAAGGGCAGGGCTCGGGCAGGAGAGAGGGAGAGAGGGCTACGTGAGCTGTGCGTGTGGTACCTGCTCCCACAGATCACAAGAAAGGGGAGGCCTCAGCTCCCACAGCCTGTCCCAGGCGGCAAATGCCATGTCCCTCCCACCCCATGGACCAACTTACTTGTCTTTGCTGGAATCATCAATGCCCTGGAGAAAGAAACAGAACGTATGAGGGAATGAGGCGCTGACCTTCCCCCATTCCGCTACTAGGTTAAGAGTGTCCCCACACACTTGGGGACACTTGGGTGAAACTATTCTCCCTGCTCTCAATTTTAGAACACGTATTAAACAAAACAGAACAACAACAACAAAAAAGCCGGATCGCTGTGAGTTCGAGGCCAGCCTGCTCTACAAAGTGAGTCAGGACAGCCAAGACTACACAGAGAAACCCTGTCTCAAAAAAAAGAAAAAAGAAAAAAAAAAAGAAAGAAAGAAAGAAAAGGAAAAAAGAACAAAACGACAACAGAACACATACATGGAGAAGGAAGCTATGTGAAGAAGGGAGACCATAGCAGGAGAGCTCCTCCATAGTGGGGAGAGCCCCTCACCATCTGGCGGAATGCCTTGGAGTCTTTGGTCCGGGAGAAGGCACGGTCAGGAACCCAGCGTGGCATCAGGCCTTCCATAGAGTTGGCCCGCGTCCGCTGCAGCTTAGCCAGCATGGCCTTCTCTTCTTTCTGTGTGGGCAACATGAGTGCAGGCTCAGAAACGGAACCCCAAGAAGGCCTCTGCTAGCATCCCCCCCCCCGTTTGTTCCTCCCCACCCTCCTGCCCCGGCCCCCCCTTTGACCCTCCCTCCCCGTCCCCCCACCAGTCCTACCCTGGACCTCCCCACACACCGCCAGTCCTGCCCTGGCCCTGACCCGTTTCTGGCTGGCGCCCAGTATGAGGAAGGTCTCGATGCACTGCTCCTTGAGGTATGCGTTGCGCTCACCACCTCGGCCTGGCTCCACCTCATAGTCCCCGTTCAGGTACTGCAGTGTGGCCCGAGTGATGTGGATACGGCTGTATGGGGCAGGAAGTAAGACCCTAGCTCCCCCACTCACCCATCCACCCGTCCCTGCCACCAACCGGACCCTTCCACTCACCCAGCCCGGCCCCCAGCCTCCATATGGTTGGCCAGGGTCACATCGTTGGACCATACATCGAACTGCCATTTCCGCAGGCCAAGGACACCGCAATGCACGCGTCCACTGTGGATGCCCACACGCATGTTCACATTTACACCCGTCACTTCACGTACCAGCCTGAGGAGACGCAACTGTACATCAGCCCCAAGCTGTCGTCACCTTCCATTTGGGTTTTCAAAACAGGGTCTCGCTGTGTAGCCCTAGCTGTCCTGGAACTCACTCTGTAGACCAGGCTGGCCTCGACTTCACCAAGAGTACCCCAAGCTGTCTTCTTATCATCCAGTCAAGAACCCAAACTGAGGCCAGCAAGATGGCTCAGCAGTAAAGGCACCTGCCACCAAACTTGACTACCTAAGTTTGATCCCTGAGACCCAAACAGTAGGAGAAAACCAACTCCAAGTTACCCTCTGACCGACGTACATGCAGCTCAGCATATGAATCCCTGTGCAGGCATGTGCGCACGCACATACACACAAAGTAAATAAATAAATGTAATTAAAAAGAAGAATCCAAGCATCCCAGGCAAAGACAGAGGGACAGGATGCAGCTTTGACTAGACATGAGCAAGAGCCAACCTGGAACTCAAGGGCAAAGGTTTGAGAACCATGTTCCATAGGGGCTGCCATCGTCCTGCAGGACTGAGCTGTGGCCAGCTCCAGCCTGCTCAGCTGGCACTCTCTGCAGCCACAGACCCCACCCCCACCCCATCCCCTGTCCCTGCTACAGGTCTCTGCACCCTCAGTAGGCTAGGGCTGGAAGGACCACAAGAGTCTTCATCCAGACTGGAGAAAGATCTACTCTCCCCGCCCAGTGATAAATACATCTCAGAGATGAGTTACTAAGACTGGGGGAAGTTCCTGATGGCACGGCACAGGAGGAACAGCCGGAGCACCCACAGTTCCAGTAGGCCCGGGAAGGGGGACCACTTACGAGATGGCCTCGATCATGTCCACCCCCATCTCGACACAGCAGTGGGCATGGTCTGCCCTGGCCTCGGGCAGCCCGGACACACAGTAGTAACAGTCTCCTAAGATCTTGATTCTCAGGCAGTGATTCTCCTAAAGGGGAAGAGGTGGGAGGATCATCTTTACTCCCCACCCCACCCCACCCCTCCCAGTCACCCAGCACACCTGGCCCATCACCTTCAATGCCACCTCTGCCCACACACACACACACACCCCCAACTGCCACCAGCAACACTGTGCGGGTCATCGAGGTTGGCACCGTCTCTAAGCCCCAGCACCCTCACCGCAGCCAGCTTGTCAAACCGGGCAAAGAGCTCATTCAAGGTCATGACCAGTTCCTGCGCGGTGCACTGGGAGGCCAGGCTGGTGAAGCCCTCGATGTCCGCAAATAGGATGCTGTGGGCAACAGCAGTGAAGAGATGGCGCTCAGAGCCCCTCCTCCAGGACTCTCCGGCTCCCCGCCACCCTCTTCCCACCATCCTCTGTCCCCATTCTACCTGACGTTATCATGCTTCTGGATGTAGATCTTATGGAACATCATGTCTTCCTTTTTGGTGTTGATGTCTTCTTTCATCTCCATAGCAACATGCTGGGGCAACACCGACAGCAGCAGCCGCTCCTAGACCAGCGGATCCAACCACTATCCTCTCTGCTTTCCGTTTTTTTTTTTTGGACCCCTCTTGTTCCTTTCACACATCCCCAGAGCCCTCCTGTGTTTCTGAGATCTGAGCTTGACGGGGGGGGGGGGGGAGGGGGGGGGGGGAATGCTTCCGGATGCCTGGGATCTGAGCTTGACACAGGAGCATCCTCCCAGATGCACCCCTACATCCACCCTCCCATCCTTGAACAGGACAGGATCCCCCCTCCCCCGCACACCCACCCCCCAGGGCTTCTGTGATGCACGGTCCTTGGGGACCACTCACTCTGTATCTCATAGCCATGGACGAAGCAGCAGGGTCTAAGCCACAAGGTACTGGGGGTGAAGAGGAGGAGCGCCCTAGCCCTACCTAGGGAAGTGGGAGAGGGGGGAGGAAGGGGGCCCCCCACCTGCTGCCGATTCTCATGCTGCAGGTGCAACCGAGCCTGGATGTAACCTCGGGTCTCCTGAAAGGCTTGGCGCTGGGACACTTCAGCAGGGTAGTGTGTGCAGACGCCGATGACATTGGTGCAGAGAAAGAGCACCACATTAGCACCGAGCTATGGGAGGGTAGCAGAGACAGATGAGTGATTGCCTCCCCATCAAGTGTTCGTGTACGTGTACACACGTACACACACACACACACACACACACACACACACACACACACAGACTCTCTCTCTCTCTCTCTCTCTCTCTCTCTCTCTCTCTCTCCTGCACCCTGTTTGTCCCCAAGCTGTGCCATCTCTGTGATACACTGCTCGCCCCCCTACAGATCCCAGCCTGCCTAGATTATTCTGTGACCAGAAAGATGAGCTTGTCACAGCTTCAGGAGCAGGAACGCCAATCACGGCCACAGAGGTCATGGGCCCAACCCTGGCATCCAATAATCTCCTCCCCTATAAACACCTCTAACAAAAGACAAATGTTCGTTCTTCCTGTGGTCCTTCTTACAGAGCAACCGCCGAGGAGATCTGAGCTTGCCATCCTCTTCCAAGTGAACCAGAACAAGTCACTTCCTCTCCAGGCTTCCACTTACTCATCCATAATCCAAACAGGAGGAATAATATCTCCATCTTATTTTATTTTATTTATTGGTTTTTCAAGACAGGGTTTCTCTGTGTAGCCTTGGCTGTTCTGGACTCACTTTGTAGACCAGGCTGGCCTCGAACTTGCAGAGATCCACCTGCCTCTGCTTCCTGAGTTCAGGGATTAAAGTGTGTGCCATATGCCTGGCTTTTTTTTTTTTTTTTTGTAGTAGGAATAGTATCTCTAAGGTCTTCCCCAGCCCTGCAGACCGAGGAGCAAGAATGACCGTCATTGGGTTCTGTAGTTGTTTGGTTGGATTTTTGAGATAGGGTCCCACTGTGTAACCTAAGCTGGCCTCAGACTCAGGGTGATCCTCCTGCTTCGGATCCCCACGTGACTGGATCACAGGTGTAAGCCGGTATCACTGCTGCTGTTACAGTAGCCAGTTTGCTGGCCACCTGCAACGTCTAGGATTCGAATTCGAAGGATGGAACCCACATATCAGCTGATGGGTTTCTCACACGTCTATGAATCAGGTAACAGAATCCCACTTCACAACCGCGAGCCAGTCAAGCACAAAGGAGCCCAGCAGCATGCCTAAGATCACACACCAGTTGGATCCTGGATAATCAGACTCCAGCCCCTTTGTCCCTAACCTGGGTGCCTAGTATAATTCCAGACTTCTGAAAGCGCTTTCTCCACTGACTCTAGCTCCTGAAGGCCAGACTCAGAGCCCAGGCTTGGCAGCCATTAATTCCACTACTAGAAAGAAAAGGCATGGCCACCCCTACTACAGAGTATGATTTTCCTTCCTCCCTCTCCCCCCCGCCCCACTCTTACACACACCCCTCTGCAGGACCTCATGCTCCACCCTAGCCAGTCCCAAATCAGTGTCAGAAGAAACGACTGAGGAGCAAGTCCAAGTGAGGCTGCCTTCCATGTTGCTGGAAGGGGTTAACGTGGCACTGGGACTCCACCCAAGCTGGCTAGGGCAGGGCTACAGTTAGGGAGAAAGGGGAGGGAATCGCTACCAACCGCCCTGAACCAGGCCTGCAGACTTGGACAGGACCTTTAGTCTTGATTCCTCTGTGTCAAACTGAGGTCTGGCTAACTCCTAGCACTGCCCCTCTAGGATGCTGGCCTTCAGCTGCCCTTCCCAGTCGCCACAGCAGCTTCCAGAGAGCCTAGGCAGAGCTTCCCCCTCTCAGCAGCAGCAGGGGTGAAGAGGGGCCACTCTATCTCCCTTGGGGGCTTCTAAGAATAGCCCCCAGTGTGGGAGTAGAAGGGGGGCTATCCAAGCAACTTCCCTTCCTGGCCCCAGGAGCCCAAAAGGAAAATGTGAGTCACACTGGAGGGAAGGGGAAGAGGGACGAAGGACTGAAGTAACTCTACACACACACACACACACACACACACACACACACACACACACACACATCCCTATCTACCGTGAGAAAAAATAGATGCCAAGGCTCTGGGGGCGACCCCAAACGAACCCCGAACCGATGTCGCTACTCAGTGTGGATGGATCAAGGTTCTTCCTATGGATACAGCTGAGGCTGGATCTGGGAAGGGGTTGCCAAGGACGCTACAAACCCCTACTCCATGCAGAAACTCACAGGCCTCAGTAGCCGTGTGCGAGATGGGTCTCAGTTTCAAGAGCCCCACAGAGGGGCACATGCAGCACAGTTTTCTCTGCCATCCCAGGAATGCACCCCTGGAGACCCCAGGGGGTGAAACTGAAGCCGGCACCCCCGGGAAGGGAGGAGGTAGAAGGCTGGCAGTTCTGGCCTCCCAGGCTCAGCCTCCCCCATCAGGCACAGGGCTGGGCCCTGGGCACGATGCCAGCTGAGAGCAGGGAAGAGCCACACACCCACCTTCTGGCAAGTCTGACAGAAGGGGGGAAGGGAGGCACCACTCCTGAGCTGCTTCTCTCCAGAAGGGCAGTTCACCCCAAACCCCCACTTCACAGGCAGACTAGAAGAGCGCGTAGGAACTAGTTTGGAAGGGTCTGGCCCTTTAAGAGTTCCAATAGCGCCTGGTGGACACTTGCTCCATAACAAACTAGCTATAAAGTTACTTTTGAAAGGTTTGTTCTGTTCCAGGCTTGGCAAGGGCACCATGCCAGAGCACCTAGCTTTTCACCCCAAGTGCACCAGGAAACTCTCTGTCTCAGAGGCCACGGTGGGCTACAGCCCACAGCCTCTGGCAAGGAGTAGAGGCCTTGCTTGTGGAGGCTTCATACAACCCCCTACAGCTGTTTCTCAGGGGTAACAACAACAGGGCTTAAACCGTCAGGGGTCAACAAGAGGTCAGAGATGCAAGCCCTGTGCACAGCGTTGTCTACAGACTATGCGGTTCTAGTGCCCTAGGCCAAAGAGCTGAGCCTACTGTGACAGACAGCAGGCCTGGCCCTGGACCCCTCCTTCTCCTCAGCAAGGCCCACTTGAAACAAGCCCCAAGCAGAGGCCAACCCCTGACGACGCCTTACATATGCAGACATTCCCCATACCATGCCAGCGCCCTGCCCATTCGCACCCCGGCACGCCCCACTGCGCCCTACCTGCTTCCAAAGGAAGGGGTCACCACGGTTGAGCTGCCAGGCCAAAATCAAATGCAAGGCGGAAAGGCCCAGGCCGCTGAGCACTGCGGCCCGCATGCGGATGGGAAGTAGAGTGTAGGTGATGTAGACGAAGAACACCGGGCACCAAAGGCCTGCTGAGGGGCTGTGTGGGTTGGCTGCCAGGGCACCCCCGACTTGCACAGCCGCTAGGATGCCCAGAACCACATAGCTCACCACCCACATGGAGTCCTGGCGGAAGCTATGTCGGTTGCACACTACCATGAGGGCCACAAACAGGGTGGCGGCGCAGGTCAGCAAGGCCACATAAGCAGGCTGAGGCCGGGCAGGTGCAGCGTGGAAGGCCAACAGGACAGCGGTGAGGAGCAGGAGCACCGCCATCAGCAGCGTGAGGCTGCTCTGGTTCATCTGGAAGAAATACCGTTGGTACAGACGCTCCAGCTTGGCGGAGCGGAACTGCTTAGACCGGAAAACCTGCGCTAGCCGGTGCCAGCAGGACCGACGGCTCCTAGGCGACGATGTATCCGGTGCCACCTCGGCTGCCCCCATTGGTGTTGTCACCTCACTGTCATCGAAACCCAAGGCCACGGACCGCAGCCCCAGCTCCACGCCCCTGCCTGGGCCAGGCCTCCGGATGAAGGCCTCATCCTGCCAGGGGCAGCGAGGGTGGGCAGCAGGAGTCGGGCTGGGTGGCTCCACGTTCTTGAGGCAGCTCATGTAGCGGGGCGCGCAGAAGCCACTGGCCCGAGTCCCATGGCGCAGGCGTTTCTGTCCATTGCGTTCGCCCCAAGCTGTCTTCCGCTCGTCCACTTTGGGAACCAGGAGGCCACTAAACCATGACATGCTGCTGGGAGGGAAGGCATGGGATGGTATTAATAGCGCTGTTGCAGCCGCGGCCACCGTAGTAGCTTATGACCCCCGGCCTTTCCTACAGCTCTGTTCTTCATTCCTACCATTCTGATAAAACCACCCTGAGGGAGCAAACCGGGACACAGTGAGGTGGGAAAGACACAGCAGCCACACAGGGGGGAAAAAACCGAGACTGTGGGGGGCTGGAAAGATAGCTCAGTGGATAAGAGCACTGCCTGAGCAAAGGACCTGGGTTCAATTTCCATCACCCACTCAGCAGCTCAAAACTGTTTCTGGCTCCAGTTCCAGAGATTCTGACATTCTCACACAAACATACATGCCTGCAAAACACCAACGTATATAAAATAAAGGTAAATCTTTAAAAGCAGCAGCAGCAACAGCAGCAGCAGCAGCAAGTTCTTAAGTTTGACTTGTCTGATCCTGAAGGCCAGTACACTTAATAGTTTACTCTTTCCCCAAAGTCAATACTGAGTTCTTGATCACCACAAACTCGGGCACCTGTGTCAAAGACAGTGGGAAGAAACCACACAGAGAGAAGGACCACCCAGCACCAACTGGCTGGTACCACTGGTGCCCCAGTAGGGCCTAAACTTCTATTTTTTATTTTTTATTTTTCAGCAGAAGCAAATGGAAGCCTTGGATTTCAATGTGACATCTCCCAATTTTGAAATGTTGATAATTATTGTATATTTTACAATACTATGCCGGGCATGGTGGAGCACACCTGTAATCCCAGCACTCGGGAGACAGAGGCAGGCAGATCACTGTGAGTTCAAAGTCAGCCTGGGTCTGCAGAGCAAGTTCCAGGACAGCCAGGGCTACACAGAGAAACCCTGTCTCAGAAAACAGAACAGAAGAAAACAAAAAAAATACTACATACAGGCCAAATAAATTCTGTCAGTGGAATGAGTTCTGATGTGAACTGTCAATCAGTGACCTCTATACAAAAAGAACTCTTCCCACATCCTTCCTACACACACACACACACACACACACACACACACACACACACACACACAGTAGCAAGCTAAATTCAATTTCTCCCACAGGTCACAGTTTAAGTGTTACTTCTTCACAGATGAAGACGATTTCCCAGCCCCACCCCTAGACTAAGTTTGGTCCAGTTTCACCTCTGCTCATTTCCTCCACAGTACTTACTGCAATTATAATTAAATCATTCCTTTTTTTTTTTTTTCCAGATAGGGTTTCTCTGGGTAGCCTTGGCTGTCCTGGCCTCGCTTTGTAGACCAGGCTGGCCTCGAACTCACAGCAATCCGCCTGCCTCTGTCTCCCGAGTGCTGGGATTAAAGGCATGCGCCACCACGCCTGGCCTAAATCCTTCCTTGTTTAATGGATGTCTCTGTCCCTAGGACTATAAGATTTGTGAGGGTAGAACTTATACATATTTTTGTCAGTACTTTACCGTATTTTTTGGACTATAAGATGCACCTGACCATATAACACATCCAGTTTTTAGTGCAGTAAAACAAGAAAAATAGTAAAAACGGTACCCTGATTTTTGTTTTTTCAAGACAGGGTCTCTCTGTGTAGCCATGGCTGTCCTGGACTCGCTTTGTAGACCAGGCTGGCCTCGAACTCACAGAGATCCACCTGCCTCTGCCTCCCGGGTTTTGGGATTAAAGGTGTGCGTCACCACCGCCCAGCTGAGAGTGCATCTTATGGTCCGAAAAAATACGTATCTCCAGAGGTATGCCCAGCTGAGCATGCATCTTATGGTCAGAAAAAATACGGTATCTCCAGAGGTATTGAGTCTGGCCAACAGTAGGTGCTTAATAAATGTATGGCAAAAAGATAAAAAAGGACGGGAGTGTCGTTCTCTACTAGAACGCTGTCTACAGTGCACAAGGCTTTGGGTTCCATTCTTAGTACCACAGACAGACAGAGATGGGGAGCCCACACGGATGCTCAAGGGCATGGGTGCCACGGAATGGTCAACAGCAAACAATTGCTACCAGTGACAGCCCTGGTCCTCCTCCTCCCTTTCGGCGCCCGTCACCTTAGCTTGTCACGGAGCTCAGCCCAGGCTAGCCCCTGGTACTTGCTGCTCCCGGCTGGAACAACAGCTCCTTTGGGTCACAGCCTGAGTCCCTTATCAGTGCCACTCTTACCACCCTCTTAAAATAGCAACTCCCTTTCCCGGGGCTCCCGTATCTCTCTTCCCAGCTTTCTAATTTCTCCCTCTCCGCGGCTCTTATCGGCAACTGCCATTCTGCAATTTTTCTCATTTGTTCATTGTCTTCCAGTCCTAACTGGAATGCCAAGTTGATGAAGGCAAGGGTCCGCGCAGTGTTGGCATAGTTTTTTTGTTTTTGTTTTTGGGTTTGTTTTGCTTTTGGGGGGGGGCCAAGGGGTACTGTTTACAAAGACTAGGAATGGTATCTGCACTCCTAGATGTTTTCCTCACTGTCATAAACGTCCAAGGCCTTTTCTTGTGCCTAATTTCACCTCCTCTTCACCAACGGCCTGAGAAGCTGGTCCTATAATCACCCAGGGAACAGGACAGTTTTGCAAAGAGAAAACCCGAAGCCGGTATCCAAGGCAGTTTTGCATGGCTCCCCTATGTTGCAGAGACCCTGAGACTGGATCCTAAATGTCCAGAAAGGCCACGCCTCGGACAGGACTGGATGACTTCCTGACAAGCACCCTGCCATGTGTCCAGGCTGAACCCAGGTCACCCATGAATGATGCCATCAGCAGGGCCAAACTCCTCCATGCCTGCAGGGCAGACTGAGGGGCCCCTTGTACTTCCACCTGCTGAGCTGGCAGCACTGACATTTGTACTCACTAGGGAACTCGAGAGAAGTTCACACAGCCACTGCCCCAGGTGGCCACAGAGCCAGACAGCACACAAGCAGCAACTGCTGGAAGGACTCAGAGCAGACGGTAAGTTGGGAGCTTTATAGGCCGCCACCTCTGGGCCGCCACCTCTGGGCCGCCACCTCCGGGCCACCCGCAGCCGAGCTTCTGCAGCGTCCCTTCTCCATCCACAGGGGAGCACTGCCCTTCAACTTCTTAACGCCAACAGCACCATCTTGAAGGACACAGATCCGAAGTGCAAGACATTCTGGTCAGGTTGGCATTTGGAAAAGGTCACCAAAGAAAAGCCCAGCTCTTCAAAAACACTTCTCTGGACGCACGGGTTTCTTGGCACAAGACCAGGTTTCAAACCTTAAAAGCGATCTGCCCGGCTCTTACAGAGAGGGGCCATCTACCTGCCTCTACCCCAGGTCAGTTTCTTCCCCGGAAAAACGAGAGTGTAATGGTTCTGACGAGAGAAGCCGGTGGTCCCTGCCTTGCAACACTGTAAATACTAGTTCTCCCCACCTTACAGACCTCTGGATGCAAATCTCCCATCAGTGTCCCAGAGATGGAAAGGCCACAGTCATGCGCAAGAACCTACATCCAGCCAGCCAGTCAGATGTCTGCCTACTAGGCCCTATGTCCCCTGCTTTCAGTCCCCAGAGCTGCTGGTGACAGAGCACAGAGTGTACAGTTTTCCCACTATGTGTGCCCCCCCCAACTCCACACACCATGACATTTTGCTTCCGCCTTCTCCCAGCCCCACCACCGCCACCACCGCCACCGCTACCACCGGCCCAGGTCTCTGTTCCCAAGGGACCTGTTTCTGGCTACGTTCCCAGCCCCTGGAAGCACATCCTTGCATCTGGCTCAGACCCACAGAGGAAGGGGCAGACACTATCAGGGAAACATGTGACCCTGCGAGAACACGCTGACTCCCCAACGGGATAGAGAGATAGCTCCAGAGCTCTGTAAACTGTTCGGCCGCCTGCAGCCACGGCTACCCTGGGCTCTGCTCAGCCTCGGTCCAC
The DNA here is from genome assembly GCF_964271855.1 of Acomys minous. Classification (NCBI taxonomy): domain Eukaryota; kingdom Metazoa; phylum Chordata; class Mammalia; order Rodentia; family Muridae; genus Acomys; species Acomys minous. The sequence goes on along the minus strand of NC_140493.1, from coordinate 4,862,742 downwards.
CCGTAAAGGACTTGCACGGCTCATGGCACTCCCCTATGCCAGGCCACCATAGCAGGAAACCAGAAGGCATGGTTCCAAGCCACAAAACTTGTTCCCCCAAACCTCCCCGTTCAGAAACCCCTCACCGTGAATTCCAGAAGAGCACACCACATCCCTTTTCTGCCTTCGGGCTCTTGACCTTTAAGCCTCTTGACCTCCTCCTCCCCTGAGTCCTTTGAGCTCTCTTATTGATGTGCTGCTCCCACAGCCAGATTCACGTCCATCCCGCCCCAAGGCCCATAGTCCCAGGCCCAGTGTCTCTCAGACCTCAAGTCCCTCCCAAACCCTGATCCTGCAGCCTGACCAAGGTCTGGAAGCCAAGGCTTGGCCTCAAGACTGGCTCTGCCCACTGCTTTGCCCAACCCTCTTCCTGGCCACCTCTTGGCCACCTCATCCCCAGGGTCTATCTGCCCCTGTGCTCTCTGTTGGCAAAATGATTTCCAAGTCTCTAGAAAGTTCACGTAGAAGATTATGGCCAGCGGGAGGCCCAACACAGAATTTCCAGGCCTTTCCAGATGTAAAACTTCCCCCGGGGCCTGTATCTGTAGGTTCAGCACAGCCTTCCTCAGCCCTGGTCCTCCCTAAGGACCAAAAAGAGCTCCCCAAAGCCAGCTCCAATCACATAACACCCCGGTCAGGCCCTCTAGCTACAGAGGCACTCTGGAAAGTCGCAGGTACCAGGTACGGAAAGGCTCTGCCACCACCTAATCCCACCTCTGATTTTCCAGTCAGGCTGCAGGGCCTACTCTGAATAAAGTCTGCCCACACCCCACCGCACCCCTGCCCACCCCGCAACAGGCCGTGGGGAAGTAGGCACTGACACTACCCTTTCATTCCAAAGGTTCAGGGTGAGGGCAGGGACGGGCCTCCCTCTCCTCTCAGAGCAGTCTCAACACTCCAGACTCACCCCCACATCCCCGATGCCAACCTCTGTGGGTATCCCCTCCCCTCGTGCATGCCTTCTCCCCTTCTCTGGGCAAGCCTGGAAACTCTGGCGAGTGCAGGAAGGGAAGCTTGTGGCGTGGAGCGAGGGTGGAAGCGTCCAGCCGGGCCCCGTGGCGCTCTGGGTCCTTATCTCCTCCAGCACTTTCCCAGGCACCCCGCAAACTGTCGAAGAGTCCCCAGTGCTCACGGGAGCCCGCTCACCTGCCGGGGGTCGGCGCCTGCCCCGGGACGCCGCCCCGCCGCGCCCGCGGGCTCCGGCCGGGCGGGCCGGCCGTCCCGCCGTCCTGCTCCGTGTCCGTGCGTCCCCGCTGTCCCGCCCGCCGCGCGGCAGAGCCTCCGGCCCTCGCCCCCTCCCTTGTTGTCCAGCGCAGCCGCCCTCTACCCCGGATCCAGAAGTCCCCTCCCCGCCGGCTCCCGGACTCCCCGCCTTAAAGGCACAAGCTCCTTTTGTCTGGGCACCCCCTCCCCCTCCCAGAAGCCGGGGCACAGCTGCCCACTCCCCTCCCCAGGACCGGGATCGGGTGAGCGGGGCCAGAGTCCCGCGCGCCCCCTCCCCCGTCCGCCGCGTCCTCCCCGGGTCTCCGGCCAAACAAGCGGCTACTGTTCTGGGCTTCAGACCCCGCGGGAGGGTCGGTGCGTCCGCCTCCACCCAGGGCGGCATGCTGCAGGGTGCCCTCCGCCCTCACCCGGGGGTCCGCGGAGGCCGGCTTAGCTACCCACTGGCGGCGAAGGAGCCCGCCCCACCCAGAGGGTCTGCTTCCTTCCTGTCGGGGTGCCCTGCGCCCCCTCCTCACCCCACCTTCCTCCTAGCCCCAGCCCCCACAGCGCCCGCTCGCCCTCCCTTCTCCACCGCGGCCCCACTCCCTCCGGCGGGAGCTGAGTTTAATAATTAATTAAGAATTCATTCCACAAGGCGCCAGGTGTGTGCGCCTGGCACCCGCTCGCCCGCACCCCACTTCTTTCCGCTTCCCCAACCCTCTGGGGCGCGGGCCCCGACGCAAACCTGCTGCGCCCAGAACCGGATCGGGAGGCGGGCGGGGGCACTCTCCCTGCCGCCCTCTGGCCCCACGCTCTCTGGGGCAGCCCTTCCCCCCGCACCTGCCAACTGGCAGAGTCCCTCCCCCCGGCACCTTTTACCCAAAGGGTTGTGCTTCTTTGATGTGGGGGGCTGGGGTGCATTGCCAGGTTCATGAACTGAAAAAATTGTTCCGGGATGTTTATTTATTTCCCTCGTAAGCAGCTGCCCAAGTTACCTGGGAGATGGGAAAATCATGTGAAAGCTAGTTTAACCCTTTGAGGGGTAGAGTGTTGGAACCAGAAAGGAGAGAAGGGCTCACTTCCTGAAGGCAGGTGAGTTTCAGCTTGCCTTTGAGTCCCCGTCCCACTCCCTCTGCTAGACCCTAGGTGAGGGCCAGCCTTGCCCTGCCCGAGGCTCAGGACATACTCTTGTCCTTCAGGGCGCAACTGTCAACCATTTAGACCCCACCTGGGCGGTAGGGAAAAGGTTCTTGAACTAATCACTTATCCACGGCGTGCCTGGCATAGTGGCGCCTTGGTGGATGTCTGAGTTGGAGGCCAGCCTGGCCTCCATAGAGAGTTCCAGGACAGCCAGGGCTACATAGAGAAACCCTGTCTCAAAAACAAACAAAAAGCTGGGCATGGTGGCGCACTCCCAGTACTCGGGAGGCAGAGGCAGGCGGATTGCTGTGAGTTCAAGGCCAGCCTGGTCTACAAAGTGAGTCCAGGACAGCCAAGGATACACAGAGAGACCCTGTCTCGGAAAAACAAAACAACAACATCAACCACAAACAAACAAACACAAACTATCGCGAACATCCTTTACTGCCTCAGAGCCTCATCCATAAACCGGGTATAACCCTCCTGCTCTCTGTCACAGGAAGTCTCAAGTTCAGACAGGAGAGTGCTGATTGTAATGTTTGAAAATGAGCCAGGGTGTGGTGGTGGTACATGCCTTTAATCCCAGCACTTGGGAAGCAGAGGCAGTGAGTTCGGGGCCAGCCTGGTCACAAAGCGGGTCTAGGACAGCCAAGGCTACACAGAGAAACCCTACAGGGGAAAAAAAAAAAAGAAAATGAGAAATGGGGGTGGGGTGGGGTGGGGGGTGGAGATGGGTCACCACTAAGAGCCCTTGGCTCTTCTTTCTGAGAACCTGAGTTTGCTCCCAGTACTTACTCCAGATCCAAGGGATCCAGCACCCTCTTCTGGCCCCCGAGGCGCTGGAACACTCATACAGGCAAATTAAAATAAATATTTTACTGTTTGTTCTAATGAGGAAGTGGTTATCTATGGCTGCCATGTATGGTTCTCAACTGGTCAGGCTGGCCAGCGACTTGACTTTTGGGGTCTCTGCCTGCCTTCTCTCTTCAAGTCACCAGTGACCCCACCACTGTCAAGATTTCCTTCCCATCGGAACCAAGAAGAACCTACCACTCAATTTTGGGAATAATGTAGTTTGGGATCAATGGGGAAATGCAATAGGCAATTGAGATAGAGAACTGTGGCCCCAGGGGCTGGAGAGTTGGCTCAGCCATCCAGAGCACTTGCTTCTCTTCCGAAGGTTCCAGGCTTGGTTCCTAGCACCTACATGGCAGCTCACAACGAACTGTATTTCCTCTCCCAGGGCATCTGAGGACCAGGCGGACACCAGGCACACATGCGTTACACGGATATGCATACAGGCAAGACATCCATACACAAAAATAACATTTTAATTTTTTTTTTTTTGAGATAGGGGACTCTCTATACAGCCTGGGCTGTCCTGGAACTTGCTATATAGACCAGGCTAACCCTAAACTCACAGAGATCCTCCTGTTTCTGCCTCCCAAGTGCTGGAATTAAAGGTGTTTGTTACCACACCTAACCAAAAAAATTTTTTTCTTAATTAAAAACAAGATGTCAGGGGCCTGAAGAGTTGACTCAGTGACTAGTTACTCTTGCAAAGGACCCAAGTGTGACCCCCTGCGCCCTCGTGGCAGCTCACAACCATCTGTGTCTCCAGTCCCAGGAGCCCCAGCACCCTCTTCTGACCTTGGCAGGCAGCAGACACACATGTGGTATATAAATATATATATGCAGGCAAAGCTCTCATATACATAAAATAATAAAAAATGAATTAAAATGGTTTTTCAATAAGAAGGAAGGAAGGTGATGTGACATGGTGATGAATTCCTGTAACTTGGGCTCTCTGGAGGCAGAGGCAGGGGGATCACAGCAAGTTCAGAGTCAACCTGGTCCTATAGAATGAGTTTCAAGCCAGCCAGGCCTATATTTTGAAACCCTGTCTTGAAAAAAAGCAGCGGGGAACAGAGATGGGCAAAGGCTAAAGGCTCTGGGAACAGGTCTGAGTCCAACTTCCTGGAGCCCACATGGTGGAAGAGAACCAAGTCCTACCGGTTACATCTGACTTTTACACACCATGGGTTATGGTACACACACACACACACACACACACACACACACACACACACACATTCTCTGTGTGTCTCACACATATACACTCACACACCCACACACGTATACACACTCACACACAAAATATAAGACAAATGAAGTGTGTGAGCTGGGCCTGGTGATATGCACGCCTATCATCCCAGCTAACTTAGGATGCTGGGGCTGGAATGCTGCATGTTCAAGCCTTGACTAGGCAACTTCGCAGGACCCTGTCTCAAAAAATAAAGAGTAAGTAAATAAATAAATAAATGGAGGAGGAGGAGGAGGAGGAGGAGGAGGAGGAGGAGGAGGAGGAGGAGAGAAGAAGAAGAAGAAGAAGAAGAAGAAGAAGAAGAAGAAGAAGAAGAAGAAGAAGAAGAAGAAGAAAAGAAAAGAAAAGCAAGGCAGACAGACAAGATTGGCTCACCAGGTAAAGGTGCTAGCTGCCCAGCCTGAGGACCTGTGTTCCACCCCAGGCCCTACCTCATGGAAGAAAAAAAACAGCTCCTTCAAGTCATCCCCTGGCCTTCACAGAACGTGACACACACATATGAAATAAATGTGTGAGTTGTAATGGATTTGTTGGTTTGGTTTTCGAATTAGGGTATCTCTGTGTAGCCCCGACTGTCCTAGAACTCACTTAATAAACCAGGCTGACCTTAAACTCAGAGATCCACCTGCCTCTGCCTCTCCAGTGCTGGGATTAAAGCTGTGAGTCACCACCACTGGACAAGATTTTTTTTTTAATGATTTATTTTATTATGTATACAGTGCTCTGCCTGCATTTACACCTGCAGGCCAGAAGAGGGCACCAGATCACATTACAGATGGTTGTGAGCCACCATGTGGTTGCTGGGAATTGAACTCAGCAGTCAGTGCCCTTAACCTCTGAGCCATCTCTCCAGCCCCCGATATATATTTTTTTTTTAAGAGAGAAAGAAACTTGTGCGATTATAACGGGAAAATTTTACAGTTGAAACAAAAGGCCTTGTCTATCTTTTTATTTTTGAGTGAGAATGAATTTGGACATCAATCCAGAACACAAGAAATAGGGCTGGGTTCTTTTCTGCGCTAAGTCGCACGGGCATCTCTACCTAGAAATATGTGTGTGTCTGCATGGCCTCCTGAGCTCTGTTTCCTGTGCCTGAGGGGCAGGCCTACCATGAGGCCCGTCCTCCAATTCCCACCACCAAATCTGTTCCTGGAACTCTACAACTCTGGGACCTTCCGAATGGCCCCACTTCCTTATGCCATAGGTGGGAGCTATCCGCTGGGACTAGGGACATGGGAAATGGTCACTTGCTGAATTTGAAAACTGCAGGATATTTGAGCAGAAGGTATCTTTTTTTGTTGTTGTTTTTTAAAGACAGGGTTTCTCTGTGTAGCCTTGGCTGTTCTGGACGCCTATTGTAGACCAGGCTGGCCTCGAACTCACAGCGATCCACCTGCCTCTGCCTCCCAAGTGCTGGGATTAAAGGTGTGCGCCACCACCGCCCAGCTGAGCAGAAGGTATCTTAAACATTATCTAACTCCACTGACACACGTTTGGTAATTATAATGGCAAATACGTATAATATTTACCGTGGGCTAAGCAGTCCTCAAAGACCTTGGCATATGTAATTCATCCTACCCTTCTCACACGTCAGAGGTGGGACAGACAAGGAACAGAGGTTCAATAACATCTTCACGTCAGCCAGTCAGTGGTGGACTTAGATTTTGGCCTCTTGCATTCTACCTGAAGAGTCTGTGTTGAGCCAGGTGTGGCGGCGCACGCCTTTAATCCCAGCACTCAGGAGGCAGAGGCAGGTGGATCTCTGTGAGTTCGAGCCCAGCCTGGTCTACAAAGTGAGTCCAGGACAGCCAAGGCTACACAGAGAGACCCTGCCTAGAAAAAAAAATGGGGGGGGGGCGCAGAGTTTGTGCTCACAACTGTTCTATGCTAATCAGAAGTCTTAGCCCACGGGTGTCAGGTGGCTTGCCCAGGCTCAGAACTGATTGTTGGCGGGAGGAGGACCAGAGCTCACAGCTGCTGGGCCCAACTCATTGCAATTTTTAGTGGTTTTTAATGTTTTATATTAGTTCATATATCTGCGTGAGGTTGTACACTTGCCATGGCACTGTGTGGAGGTCAGAGGTCAACTTTTGGTGGCAGTCAGTTCTCTGCTTCCGTCGCATGGGTCACAGGGATTGCGCTTGGCACCAAGCCTTCGCCCTGTCACCAGCCCTTATTGTGGTTATACACAACAGCCAATCCTTTCCCGAGATCTTCTCAGAAGCACCAGTGGCCGTTGGCTCTCTTGGCTGTGGGGGGAAAGCATTGAGTTGTACCGCAGAAGGAAGGCCCTAGCCTCACCGCAGCCTCCCTGACCAGAGCAGTGTGGGAACCACTGCTGTTAGCCAGCAACAGACTCCGGGGAATCCTCAGACCAGAAGGTTAGAGCCTGGGCCTTCTGCCAAGCTCTTCCATGACCGAGAACTGTCTGCTGCAGATGTGTTTCAGTCAAATTATCTGTCTCTGAAATGCACCAAGCCTGTTTATAAAGGTTTGCAGGAGGGAGCTGGGAGAAAACAAGTCTCTAGGACTGCCTCCCAGACTTACCTCGAGCCCTTCTGAGAGGCAGGACCCTTGGCCAGACTATGACAGAACATTAACCTGTCGGAACCACCTGATGCAGCTGCGTGCTGCCTCAAGTAATGGTCTAGAACAAAAGGTAGCCAAGTGTTAGTGAATGATGCCGCTGACTTAAGATGGAGGATGTTGCCGGAAAGCAGTCTCTTCTGTTTTACCGGAAGTGATCCGATATTATTACATAGTCACAGTGGAGCCCCATCAGCTGTGGCTCACCAGCCCTGCTGAGCCTTATAAGAAAAATCGCCATGGTACCTGAAGTGTTTGGGAGGTGCTAACCCCGACAAAGAGAAGGGAGAGGATGGGGGGTCAGACAGAATGAACCCACCAAGTCCAGCTCAGTCTCGGTGATCTTTCGGGGGTTTTATACTACAGGGGGGTCACAAGAGGAAGCTATTCTCTACCTCTCATTTTCTGGAGAAGGGAACTCCTCCTTGGAGAGTGTATTGTGTGCAAACACAAGCGCTATACAGAGGTAAGTGTATCTAGATGACACTAAACACAGTGCTGAAAACCCTGTGGTGTGACACAGATAAGGTTGGGTTTTCTGCACCTTCTCTGGGTTGTTCAAATAACAGTTTAAACCCTGGCATTGTAAACAGCCATTCCCTAGCGTTCCTGGCTTGAAGCTGAGGTTTCCACACCTTTTTTGTGTTTGTTTTGTTTTGTTTTGTTTTTTCAAGACAGAGTTTCTCTATGTAGCCCTGGCTGTCCTGGAACTTACTCTGGAGACCAGGCTGGCCTCGAACTCAGAGATCTTCCTGCCTCTGCCTCTGGAGTGCTGGGACTAAAGGCGTGCGCCACCACCGACAGGCTCTTGGCACTGTTCTATTAATGGGTGCTGAGGAAATTGTAACTGAACTAAGCAAGCTGGGTCCCTATGGTTGTACAGGTTCTCTTCTGGAAACAAGTGAGAACTGGGCACACTGAAAACAAGCTCTTGTAACCCCAGGGCTCGGAAGGCTGAGGCAAACAGCAGCAGCAGCAGCAGCAGCAGCAGCAGCAGCAGCAGCAGCAGCAGCAGCAGCAACAGAGGGGTCCAGAGAGATGGCTCAGCGGTTACCCGTATGGGCTGTGTGAACAAATCTTGCAGAGGACTTGAGTTCAGCCAGCAGGAGGCACAAGCACCTGTAACTCCAGCCTTTGGCCTCCACGGTGCATTCACATGCACAGCCCTCCACATATACACATATTTAGAAATTTAAAAAAAAGTCTTAGCCTGGAGCTGTGGTGCACACCTGTAATCCAGGCACTCGGGAGGCAGAGGCAGGAGGATCCCTGAGTTTGAGGCCAGCCCAGTCTACAAAGGGAGTTGGTCTACAAAGGGAGTCCAGGACAGCCAAGGCTAACACAAAGAAACCCTGGCTCCGAAACAAAACCAAACAAAAACAACAACAACAAAATCTTTAAAATAAACACCAAATAGACAAGAAGTCATGATAAGTGCTTCAGTTCCTAAAATGAGGAGTGGACGTGACAAATGCCTCCTGGAGGAGGTGGCCTTTGCGCAGTAACCTCAGTGACAAGGAGGAGCCCTCCATGCTGAGAATCTGGGTAGAGAGGCAGAAGGAACAGTTCATGCAAAAGCTCTCTGGCAAGAGCCAGCTCGCTGGGCTCTAGGAAAACAGAGAAAGCCAGTGAAGCCGAAGCAGCCCATGGAGCCAGTGTGGCAGGTGTGTGTGGCGGGCGTGTGTGGCGGGCGTGCCCTGGCTGGTGCAGAAGCGCGCAGGCCACGGGAAGGAGGCCCGACCTCGTCCAGAGCAGAGTGTAACAACGAGAAGGCTTTTGGAGGTGTTAAGCTTGGAAGTGGCACACTCTGATTTATGGTTTTGCAGGATCATCCTGGCTGCTGGGTGAAGAATGAAACTGGGATGAAAGGACTGGAAAGGAACCACTCAGGAAGCTGTTATTTACAGTGGTCCAAGCAGAAAGAACCGCGGCTTCGGCAAGGGCAGCGATAGTGGCTGGGAGAAAGCACAGTGACTCCAGCAACGTGGAGAGGGAGCAACCTGTACTCAATGCAGTTCTTTTGGTAACATTTACTCCTGTCAAATAATTATCAACAGGCAACAAGCACTTGCCAGGCACACACTCTGGCCACCTTATTGGGTTCTGAAATACCAGTCGAGAGGAGGAGCCACACTCGACTTCCTTCTGCCCCAGGGCTAGAAGAACATGCCTCACCCTGCCATCCCTGCCCTGCACTCCAGAACTAAACTAGGGTTGATGGGCAGAGGTGGGGAGTCCGGGTGTTTACAGTTGGAAAATTGATGCCATAAAAAAAAAAAAAAGGGAGTTCAAAGTCCTTTCAACTTCTCAGAACAAAGACCAGAAGAACCCCACAGTTAGGAGAGAGTGCAGCCAGTGTCAAGAGAACAGAGCGACCTCTTGCTGCTCACACTGCTGTCTGTCTTCTCTTGAGTAGCCACAGCCCAGTCTGTGAGAGCCCCACTCTCCTTTCCAAAGCCCCGCCACACTTTGGTAAATTTGCTAGTCTCTTGCGCCCTCTCGTGGTACCTTCTGGTACTGCTGACGATAGTTGTCTTAGTTTCACTACTTAATGTTCACTTGAATGCCAGTATGAAAAAAAAGAAAGAAAGAAAGAAAGAAAGAAAGAAAGAAAGAAAGAAAGAAAGAAAGAAAGAAAGAAAGAAAGAAAGAAAGAAAGAAAGAAAGAAAGAAAGAAAGAAAGAAAAAAGCTGCAGCCTGGCCTTCTCGTCAGACAAGGAGGAGTGGGGCCCACCATGTTGTTTAGAAGTCTCGCTTTATTCTTGGTTGATGTATAAAACTAGTTGTCAACAAACAGTATGGTTAGTTTACATTTTGTTTTGAAACAAATACAAAAATTAAAGAGATTTTTTTGAAACAAAAAAAAAAGAAAAAAAGAAAAATTCTGGAAGAGCTAGGATGTCACACTGCACTGGGGCATGGCACTATATCAATGTCCCAAAACTGGAGGCAGAGTCTAGCCCTCCAACTACTCAGTACATGATGAGTTTCAGTCAGCCTACATGTTCAGGGCACGCGAGAGCTCCACTCAGAGCCTTGTGTCACTGGCCACGGGAACAGAGCCCCCAAGCTGCTCTTCCATCACTCTGTTCCTGGTTGGCTTTCCAGCCTGGCACTCTGGCCTTTCCAAGCTCTGAGTGAGTTTCTCACTATCCTTCTGACAAACATCTCTCCTCATACTCCCGTTAGCGAGAGTCTGCTTCTATTTTTGCATCCAAGAGGATGGCCTGGGACATCGGACAGTTAGGCAGGTCTCTTTGGGCCTCAGCTCTTCCTCTGTAGAGGGGAGCGCTACGGTGTCCATATGCAAGGCTGTTAAATGAGTGTGTGAGTTATGTATTGCTGTGCATGAAATCATCACATATTTAGGATATTAAAATGTGCCAGACAGTAGGGGGTACACTCCTTTAGTCCCAGTATTTGGAAGGCAGAGGCAGGTGGATCTCTATGTTCAAGGCCAGCCTGGTGTACAGAGCCAGTTCTAGGACAGCCAAGGGCTACGCAATGAAACCCTGTCTTGAAAACAAACAAACAATCAGAAAGTGCAACCCTGTAGGCTAACCAAAAGCCACCATGACTTTTCCTGTCTGAAGCAAGTCAGCAGGCCAGCCTTACTAAGGGGACGATCAGTACACAAGGGCAGTACATTGCAGTGACCTTGGTCTGCTTGCCACAATGAAAGGACTGAAGCCATTGGTCACAACCTGCTCAGAACCCCACCTCCTAGAACATGGCTGCTGTCTGAGTACCTGAGAAGCTAAGACGGGAGGACTTCTGTGGGCCGGAGGGGAGGACCACCATGACAAAATGTAAGGCCTTATCTAAAAAGAAGGGGGCGGAGGAAAAGGAGAGGAGGAGGAAAGACAGACAGACAGACAGACAGACAGACAGACAAAAGAAGATTAGGAAGAAACAAAGATTATCCCACTTCCTCCTCAAAGGCTTCTTAAGTCCTTTCCAAATCTAAACCTATTGTGGCAAGTGTTCTGTTGCTGTGGGGAGATACCATGACCAAGGCAACTTATAAAAGGAAACCTTTTTTTTTCTTTTCTTTTTTAAAAAGATTTATTTATTATTTATACAGTATTCTGCCCACACGTGTGCCTGCCCACCACAAGAAGGCACCAAATCTCATTACAGATGGTTGTGAGCCACCATGTGGTTGCTGGGAATTGAACTCAGGACCTTCGGAAGAGTAGATGGTACTCTTAACCGCTGAGCCATCTCTCCAGTGCCTCCTCCCCCCCTTTTTTTTTTCTTAAAACAGGGTTTCTCCCTTTAATGCCAGCACACAGGAGGCAGAGGCAGGTGGATAGCTGTGAGTTTGAGGCCAGCCTGGTCTACAAAGAGAGTCCAGGATAGCCAGGGCTACACAAAGAAACCCTATCTCAAAAAACAAACAAACAAAAAAGCCAAAACAAAAATAACAGGGTTTCTCTGTGTAGCCCTGGCTGTCCTAGAACTCACAGCAATCCACCTCCCTCTGCTTTCTGAGTGCAGGGATTAAAGGCATGTGCCACCAAGCCAGGCTATAAAAGGAAACCTTTAATTGAGGGTTTACTTACCGTGTGAGAGGGTCAGTCTCTGATCATCATGGCAGGAAACAGACAGGCATGGTGCTGGAGCAGTGGCTGGGAGCCCTGCATCCCGGATCCACAGGGGGAGAGAGAGAGAGAGAGAGAGAGAGAGAGAGAGAGAGAGAGAGGGAGAGGGAGAGACTGAGCCTGGCATGTGCTTTTAAGCCTCAAAGCCCCGCCCCTCCCTACCCAGTGACATACCTTCTTCAAGAAGACCACACCTCCTAATCCTTCCCAAATAATTTTACCAACTGGGGACCAAGCATTTAAATATATGAGCCTATGGTGCCCATTTTCACTCAAGCCAGCACAAAACCCATCAAAATTATCTCTTCTTACAAATGGAAAAAGGTGAAGATACAGTATGTAGATTTACTTATTTATTTATTTATTTATATCATTTTAGGGATCGAGCCCGAGGCCATGTGGATGGAAGGCAAGTAGTGATTAAGTCTCCAAGGCTACACAGAGAAACTCTGTCTGGAAAAAAAACAAAAAGAAAAGGAAGGGAAGGGAAAAGAGAAGAGGAGAAGAGAGGAGAGGAAAGGATCATTTTGGAAAATGTCCCATAGCTGAATATGGTGGTGCCTGCCTCTAGCACTGTCAGACCTGGGGTATAGAGGCAGGAGGATCTTGCGTTTAATGTTAGCCTGGGCTACATAGTGTGATCTATTCCCAAAAAGGAAACGGGTGGGAGGGAGGGGAAGAAGAAGGAGAGGAAATATTCCTGAAACACTTGGTGGTAAAATACCACACACCTGCATCTTTCTTTAAGATGCTTTAGAGCAGTGAGAGCACTGTAGGGCATCCCCCTTCTATTTCCCCGTCTCCTCGACCTAAGTGTCTGCTGTGGGGAAAGTTTACTTCACTTTTTACAAAAAATGGTCCAAGAAGCTGTTCATGTTCATGTAAGAGGTTAGAGAAGCAGAGTGGAGTATTGCTGAAAAGACCCAAAGCCTGTCTTAGAAGGTCCAGGTCTCAGCACAGAAACCAGATGCTTCTCTGCTCATATCCAGCGTGATGCATGTTAGGGGGGTCCATGTTAGGGGGTCTGACTCCAGACAGGATGCTATTTTCAATTGCTTTGCTGTTTTGTTTTATTTTGTTGTTTTTCGAGACAGGGTTTCTCTGTGTAGCCCTGGCTGTCCTGGACTCACTTGGTAGACCAGGCTGGCCTTGAACTCACAGCGATCTGCCTGCCTCTGCCTCCCGAGTGCTGGCATTAAAGGCGTGCGCTGCCGCCACCACCACCCAGCTTTCAATTGCTTTTGACCCAGATGGATCTCAGCCTTTACTTTAGGACATGAGTTCCCTCTGGGGGAGGGCTGGAGAAGGAGTGGACACTTTGAGACTGGGCTGGCCTGAGACAGGACCTAAGGCTGTTGCCTCCTGATGGGGTGGAACCTTCTAGAAGTGGAATCTTCTGGTGGTTTTTTTGGCTGCCTTTCCTCTCCCAGCCTCTCCCAAGTATCCAGAAGTCCCATCCTTCTTCCTGGCAGCTCTCATTTCTCTCCTTCTGAGAGCAACATCCTGATTAAGAAAAATGCGTGGGTCTAGATAGATGTTTTAAGTTGATAATGACAAGATGCAATGAAGATTAATTTACACTTAGAATTTTAGACTCACCAAGATAGGAAAGATGTTTTCTTCAATGATGTCAAATACAAATAGCCAAACACTAAGAATGTAACATTTATATAATTGCTGATTGTGTCATGGTTCTTCTTTCTATAGGTAATTTATTGTATATATGTATAATAATATAAATGTATATGTAAAAAATAAAAAATGTTTAAAAAGAAAAAAAAAGAAAAATGAGCGGAAGATGCTTTGATCAGGAGATCAAATCCAAACAGCACCCAAACTGGACACATTGATATCATATGACCTCAAATGGATTTGTAGGAAAGTACAATGTCACTGAGGTGGCATCTGTACCAGAAATGTTCAGTTTGAATCTAATCACGGGCAAACAGATGGAGGCCCATTTCTTAGGCTATTGGTTGCACTCTGCAAAAATATCAATATGTTAGGGAAGAAAAAAAGTGAAAGTAGAAAAAAATATAATTAAATGATACATGACACTCTACCCAACCCAAGTTGTTATATTTTCCGTTGTTGTTTAAGATTTATTTAGGGGCTGGAGAGATGGCTCAGGGGTTAAAAGCACTGGCTGCTTTTTCATTAGGTCCTGAGTTCAATTCCCAGCACATGGTGGCTAATAACCACCTATAAGGAGATCTGGTGCCGTCTTCTGGCAGGCTGACACACATGCAGGCAAAACATTGTATACATAATAAATAAATCTTTTTTTTTTGTTTGTTCGTTTGTTTTTGTTTTTCGAGACAGGGTTTCTCTGTGTAGCCTTCGCTGTCCTGGACTCACTTGTAGACCAGGCTGGCCTCGAACTCACAGAGATCTGCCTGCCTCTGCCTCCCGAGTGCTGGGATTAAAGGCGTGCGCCACCACGCCCGGCTAAATAAATCTTTTTTTTTTTTTAAAGATTAATTTATGTGTTTTGTGTGACTGTATGTCTGTATACCATATACATGCCTGTTGCCTTTCTGGAGAGGACTTTTGCCTTCCCTGGAGCTAGAGCTGCAGGCAGTTGTAAGCCACCACGTAGGTGCTGGGAACTGAATGCAGGTCCATCTATTTAGGAGACTGAGGCAGGAGGACCAGAAGGCCGAGGGCAGCTTGGTCTATTTATTGAAACTATCTCAAAACAAGTTGAAATATAAAAAGAAAAGGAATAGGAAAAGGAGTAGCTATAGCACTCAGTAGTAAAAAGCCTTCCTAGCAACTGCTGAGGCTCTGAACTCAACCCCAGGGAGGGGGAGCTGGAGTCTGGTAGGGCAGAGAAGGGAAGAAAAGGGGTGGTGGTGGGGGGAGCAGAAGGAAGAGAAACAATTCAGCTGGTGTCTGCTCTCACACCCTCCCGGGGCTCAGCAGAATCACGCGTCTGAAAGAGAGTCAGCAAGTGTGAGAGCTGTGACAGCCGGTGAGCCCAGACAGATGTGCGCACAGCCACTGGATTGCTCGGCCCATTTCTCTGTAAGTTTAAAAAATATCAAGAGCTGGACATAAACAGGTTGCCACACGCCTGTAATCCCAGCACTCGGGAGGCAGAGGCAGGCGGATCGCTGTGAGTTTGAGGCCAGCCTGGTCTACAAAGCAAGTGCAGGGCAGCCATGGCTATTACACAGAGAAAGCCTGTCTCAAAAAAATTTAAGGATTGGAGCTAGAGAGATGTCTCAGAGGTTAAGAGTGCTGTCTGCTCTTCCAGAGGTCCTGAGTTCAATTCCTAGCAACGATATGGTGGCTCATAACCATCTATAATGTGATCTTGTGCCCTCTTCTGGCCTGCAGGTGTAATGCAGGCAGAGCATTGTACACACAATAAATAATCTTTAAAAGAAAATTAATGATGATGATGATCATGGTGATGAATAATGAAAACACTCCCAGTGAGGGAAGTAACAGAGCACAATGGTCTCCCTAAACTTCCTACTTCCACAGAAATATAACTGAAAGTACAGGTGAAATCTGAGTACCGGGTACCTGCAACCAAGGTTACTGAACAATGTTTATTTAGAGATGATCCCATATTTGAAATCCCTCCCCAATATCAATTTCCTATGGAAATCGTCACAGTTTTGTTTGTCTCCTTTATATTTCAACATTTGAACTGAATGTTTTGTTGCTATCCTTTTTTGTTGTTGTTTTTTGTTTTGAGACAAGGTCAAATCAGGCTAGCCTCAGATTGGCCATGTTTGGTGATCTTAAACTCATGGTCTGTGCCCCCCCCCCCCCCGCCGTGCGCCCTCCCACCTCTCTGAGCTAAAATTATAGGCCTGTGCCCCCAACACTGCCCAGCAGGTACAGTTGATTTGGTCTTCACCGCATGGGGTCATCAAAATATTTCTAGTGCTTACTGTACTTCTAAGTCCCAATCTGTCCCCACACCACCCCAAGGCAAACAGGCAGGAGGAGCTGGGAGGCGGGGAAAACAAAAGGCCACACAAGGGGACTGCCAAACTCTGAAGAAGCCCTGTGCTAGCAGTAGTGTGGGAGGCAGGCAGGAGGGTGGGGCTCCGGGAGAAAGTGCCTGTAAGAAGACAGCCGCTACATTTCGATCTCCTCTAAGCTGGCTTGTTACTGTTGCCACGGCTTTTGTTTTATTCCGAAGTCTGTTTGTCTGTTCGCTGCAGGGGGTTAAATACCTCAAGCCAAGTTAGAGCTCATGAATTTCATTGTTTATATTCATTCTGACCTTTATGTTAGGCAAAGCTATTTAGTTCTTCATTTCCTGTGTGTTGCAGAAGACATTCATCACACACACACACACACACACACACACACACGCACGCACGCACGCACGCACGCGCACACGCACACACAAAGAGATGAGTATGGAAATACAACTCTTTGTGTGATGTAGTAATGGGTTGGCATAGTCACACCCAGCACACAGCCTACACCATCAGTGAACTCTGAACTCTGACATAAATGTAGGAATGATCAGTCATTGTGTTGTTGAGAGCTGAGGAGGTACACACACACACACACACACACACACACACACACACACACACACACCCTGAATGGAAACACAGGAACTATTTTTCCTCAGTGTCATATTTCCACCCCTGCTGCTAACATTTCTGCAATCTGGTTGGATTCTTTTTCTCTTCTTGCAATGTTGCAGGTTAAACTCTGCCCCTGACCTACACCTCCAGCCTCTGTATTTTCTTTTTTTTTTTTTTAATAAAGGTTTATTTATTTTTTATGTGTGAGTGCTCTATTTGCATGTACACCTGCACATTATAAATGGTTGTAAGCCACCATGTGGTTGCTGGGAATTGAACTCACGACCTCTGGAAGAGCAGGCAGTGCTCTTAACTGCTAAACCATGTCTCCAGCCCCTGCATTTTCTTTTTAAATTTTATTTTAAATAAAAAATGTATGGAGCTGGGCGTGGTGGAGCATGTCTTTAACCCCGGCACTTGGGAGGTAGAGGCAGGCTAATGAGTTCAAGGCCAGCCTGGTCTACAAAGAGAGTCCAGACCAACCAAGGCTACACAGAGAAACCCTGTCTCAAACAACAACAACAAAAACAAAAAACAACAACAACAAAATGTATGGAGGGCTGGAGAGATGGCTCAGCGGTTAAGAGCACTGTCTGTTCTTGCAGAGGTCCTGAGTTCAATTCCCAGCAACCACATGTTGGCTCACAACCATCTAGAAAGAGATCAGGTGCCCTCTTCTGGCCTGCAGGCACACATGCAGATAGAATATTGTATACATAATAAATAAATCTTTTTTTAAAATGTATGGAATGAGATATAACTGAGTTGTGTAAAGTACAAATATTAAATATACAATTTGACGACTTTTTGCATTCATAGATATGCATCTACCTCTGTGTAACCATAGCCAAGTCAGAATTTAGGCATTAACCTCATGCTAAAGGCTTTCTTCCGCCTCCTTCCTGGTTAGCACCCACCCTTTTGTGTACATGGCTATGCAGATGCCATTATAAATTACACTTGCCTGTACTTGAGCTCTGTTTACAAGGGATGGTCCAGGTGAATGGCATTACATGTATGCATGTGCACATGGTTCGTGTGTACAGATATCTGCAGAGGTAAGAAGAGGGTGTCAGATCTCCTGGAGCTGGAGCTATAGCCTGTGAGCCACCCAACGGGTACTGGGCACTGCCCTCGGATCCTCTGCAAGAGCAGCAAGTGCTCCCACCTGTGGCATCCTCTCCCTACTCCCTGCAGCACTGGGTTTCTGAGACTGGCCCACATCAGCATCCATGAGCTCTCCAATGCTTGGCAGCAGACTGCTCTCAGAGGGTACCACATTCTTCTTCTGTTAAAGGGAGGTTCCAATTTGGTCTATAATAAATAAGATTCCTATGATCATTCTGAATATGTCTTTTGGTAATCACACAACTCATTTCTGTTGGATATATACTTTAGAAATGGAATTACAGGATAAAATTTATCTCTTTTCATACACATACATTGATAGGGTTTTTGTTTTTTGGTTTTTTTGTTTTGTTTTGTTTTTTGTTTTTAGAAAAATGAGATCATAATGAAAATGGTTTCATTCAATGATCTTTTTCCTTTACATTTTGTTAATTTTTTTTTTCAAGACAGGGTTTCTCTGTGTATTCTCGCTTGTCCTAGACTCAATTTGTAGACCAGGCTGTCCTTGAACTCACAGTGATCTGCCTGCTTCTGCCTCTTGAGTGCTGAGATTAAAGGCGTGCGCCACCATGCCTGGCTGACATTGTGTTAACTTGTTTGTTTGTATGTTTGTTTTTTGTTTTTCAAGACGGGGGGGGGGGGTGTTTCTCTGTGTATCCTTGACTGTCCTGGACTCGCTTTGTAGACCAGGCTGACCTCCAACTCACAGCGATCCGCCTGCCTCTGCCTCCCAGAGTGCTGGGGATTAAAGGCGTGCGCCATCATGCCCAGCTTGTTAATTTTTTAATCTATTCTTAGTCAATACCTAATTTATCCCAAATTGTCTTTTCTTCTTCTTCTTTTTCTTCTTCTTCTTCTTCTTCTTCTTCTTCTTCTTCTTCTTCTTCTCCTTCTTTCTTCTTTTCTCATTATAAATGGTTGTGAGTCACCATGTGGTTGCTGGGAATTAAACTCACGACCATGGGAAGAACAGCCAGTGCTCTTAACCTCTGAGCCATCTCTCCAGCCCCGCCCCCAACTGTCTTTTACAAATTGCTGATAAGTTCCACACAATGTCCAATCCAAGATGATGTACCGTCTACCCTTCCATGAGGCAGACAGGCCTATCTGCTGTCGGCAAGCCTACCTTGGCTCTTAGCAGGCTGTTGGCTAGACACATGTGTTCCTCACTATCTGAATCTCTTTGTAGTCTCACCATAACATAGCAGCTCACTTCTAGGGGTGGCAGAAGGAGGGAGTTTGTTGTGGATGCAAGTAGAAGCCACATGCTTTTCTCTGTGTGGCCTTGGCTGCCCTGGACTCGCTCTGTAGACCAAGGCTGGCCTCGAACTCACAGAGATCCGCTTGCCTCTGCCTCCCAGAGCTGAGATTACAGATGTATGCCAACACACTCGGCTAAACCACAAGCTTGTTGTAACCTAATTTTGAAAGCTATAGATATCTCATCCTTTGCTGCAGTATACTCTTTAGGCACCAATCCTTGCAGCCAGCTGTGGTGGCTCACCCCTGTAAACTCAGCAGGCGGATCTCTGTGACTTGGGAGGCCAGCCTGGTCTACAAAGTGAGTCTAGGACAGCCAAAGATACACAGGGAAACCATGTCTTAGAAAGAACCAACCCTCCCTCAAAAGTAGGGAGGGGAAGAGCAATCTTTAGGTCCAAGAAACAGAGAGAACACGGGGTGACAACCAGGCCTGAATCCAAGGAGGCAGAGGTTGCTGTTGCAGAGAGGTCCCTTGGAGCTGTCTGTAGGATCCATAGCACGGGAGGACACAAGAAAAGGGGGAGGCACCTTCACATATGCATTATTCAACTTGAGCACAGCTCTGCAGTGCTGGGGGTGTTGTTCGGTGGTATAACGCTTGCCCGGCATGTGCTGAGGCCGTGAGTTCAACCCCCAGCACAGAATAACAGAACCAAGACAGCAGCGCTGTCACAGCAGCACTGTGAGAGCAAGTCCTGTCCCCTCCACCTCCCCGGGGACTTAGCCTCAGGCTACTCTTCTCATACTAACATCAACAAAACAAACACCAAGACAAGCAAGACAGAAACCCAATCCTTTATTCTTCTGAGCAATTTAAACTTCATACCGAAAGGGCTGGAGAGATAGGTTAGTGCTTAAAAAAAAACACTTGCTGCTTTTTTAAAGAATTTATTCATTCGGGCTGGAGAGATGGCTCAGTGGTTAAGAGCACCACCTGCTCTTCCAAAGGTCCTGAGTTCAATTCCCAGCAACCACATAGTGGTTCACAACTGCTTGTAATGTGATCTGATGCCCTCTTCTGGCCTGCAGGTGTACATGCAGGCAGAACATTGTATGCATAATAATAAATAAATAAGTGTTTAAAAAATTTTATTCATTCATTCATATTACATCTCAATTACTATCCCATCTCTTCTGTCCTCCCATTCCTCCCTCCCTCCCACTTTCACCCTATTCCCCTCCCCTATGACTGTGACTGTGACTAGGGACCTCCTCCCCCTGTATATGCTCATAGGGTATCAAGTCTCTTCTTGGTAGCCTGCTATCCTTCCCCTGAATGCCACCAGGCCTCCCCATCAAGGGGACGTGGTCAAATATGGGGCACCAGAGTTCATGTGAAAGTCAGTCCCACTCTCCACTCATCTGCAGAGAATGACCTGTCCCTTGGCTAGATCTGGGTAGGGGTTCAGTGTTTACTGCACGTATTGTCCTTGGTTGGTGCCATAGTTTGTGCAGAACCCCTGGGCCCAGATCTGCCCATCACGCTTGCTGCTCTTGCAGAGGACCCAGGCTCAATTTGTAGCACCCACATAAGTCAGCCCATAATAGCCTGCAACACCAGCTTCATAGGATTTGAGGCCTTCTTACTTCCATGGGACCTTGCACATGCATGTATATATATATATATGTGTGTGTGTGTGTGTGTGTGTGTGTGTGTGTGTACATGAACACACACACATCCTCAAAACTCAACAAAATTCGTAGGTGTGACACTGAGGAAAAACACTTCCTGTTTCCATTCAGTGTGTGTGTGTTTGTGTTTGTGTGTGTGTGTGTGTGTGTATGTGTGTGTGTGTGTGTGTAACAAGATCCCACTCTCTAGCACAGACTGAGCTGAAGCTCATTGTGTTGTCCAGGCTGGACTTGCTGGCAGCCACTTACCTCACCTCCAGTTGTCAGTCTTGATTGAGGCTGTAAACTACCCCACCCAGCTTCTGAAAATCCTTTCCCTTTTATTTTTTTGCAACATATAGGCAACAGTTCTATAAGAATCAAAGATTGTTTTGAGAACTACATTCCAAATACTTGATTCATACAGCGGGGAGGGGTGGGGGGTGGAGGGGTGGTGGTGGTGGAGGGGTGGGGGGGTGGAGGGGTAGGGTGGGGTGGAGGGGTGGTGGTGGTGGAGGGGTGGGGGGGGTGGAGGGGTGGGGTGGGGTGAAGGGGTGGGGGGGTGGAGGGGTGGGGGGGTGGAGGGGGTGGGATGGGGGGAGGGGAGGGACCTACTGCAGGAAAGAGAGAGGGATGTGGCCTCCTCAGGCCCTGGCATTTGGCTCAGGGGTTGGGGTTGGGGGGCGTGGGGGGAGGGTGACACTTTTCAGGGGGATGTCCCAAGGAACCGAAGCATCCAGCCATGCGCAGTAACCAGGAGCTCGAACTGAGAAGATTTGAATCTGTGGCTTTTAAAAGTCACCTAATCTCAGAAGTCCCTCCGAGGTTTAGTCACAGGGCTAAGAGCCCCAACTCTAAGCTGGCACAGGATCTTTCCACTATGCCAGCTTCTCTGGTTTCTGGAACCCCGGCCCTGACTCTGACAGAACAGTTTATACTTGGTGAACCACTGACCTTCTGGTCCAGTTCGCACAGAGCTTCTGACAAGCAAAACTGCCCTTTCCTGTCTTCTTTCTTGTTGGGCTTTGAGACAGGACCTCCCTCTGTTGCCTAGGCTGGTCTCACACACCGAAGCCTCCTGATTAGGCTTTCTACACGCCTGAGTTGCAGGTGTGTGCCATTGTGCCCAATTTTGCTCTTTTCCTTTGATACCCACCATTTTCGTTTCATTTTATGTGTATATGTGTTTTGCCTACATGTATGTCTGTGCACTCCTTGTGTGCTTTGTGCCCATGGAGGCCAGAAGAGGAAGCCGGATCCCCTAGAACCAGATTTACAAGTTGAGAGCCCCCATGTGGGTGCTGAAAACCAAACCCGAGTCCTCTGGAAGATCAGGCAGTACTCTGAAGTGCTGACCCTTCTCTCTGGCTTCCCTTTCCCCCTTTTCTTGATAGGGTCTGGTGTGGACCAGATTGGGCTCCACCTCCCTATCCAGCTGGGGATGACTTTGACTTTCTGATCCTCCTGTCTCCACCTCCAGAGTGCTGGGATTATAGGTGTGTGCCTCCTTGCTTAGATTATTCAGGGCTGAGAATTTAACCCAGGGCCTCAGGCAAACCTTCCTCCAGGTGAGCCACATCCTCAGCCCCTTTCTTTTAAAAGTTTATCTATTTATTCTTTATGAGTGCTTTGCCTGAATATATGTCTGGGTATCATGTGCATGCCTGGTGCCCAAAGGAGGTTAAAAGAGAGTGCCACATCCCCCTGAAACTACAGCTACAGACAGCTGTGAGCTGCCACAGCAAACCCAGAGGCTCTGGAAGAGCAATGAATGCTCTTAAACCCTGAGCCATCTCTCCACTTGGCTGTCTTGCCTCTGCCTCCATTGTGCTGGGATTAAAGGCTTGCACCACCACCACCTGACCCCTCTTTCCCTTTTTAAAAAAGAAGTTCCTGAGGCAATAAATACTTACATACAAGTAGTAACTGGTAGAATTAGGCCCTCCCTCTGCTCCTCAGACTCCAAATGCTGCCTTCTTCCCAAGATTTTTCTGGATGGCCTTTCAGAACCCCAAAGCTTAGTTGCCCACTCTCCACCCCCTCCACCCCCCCCCCCCGCACCCTGCAACACACACAGAATCCTGTGTGTAGGGAGGCACAGAACAACACTCAATGTCCCCTCACTGTGCTGATTTCACGTCATTCAAAAACCCTAGACTCTTGGCTCTACAGCCGCAGAGATCTGTAGGAGCCCAAACCTGCAACTTCTGGCTTGGCGGAAGGGTCTTCTGTTCCAGGTTTCCAGCCTGCTTCAAAGGTGAGGGCCAGCTCTCTGCCCTCAGAGCAGCTTCCTCGCCTGGACACCCTCTACTGGCCCCACTTCCTTCCTTTGCAGGACGGTTCTCCTCAAACCCAGCACCCCACCCAACCCCATCCAGGCCTTGCTCTCCCCAATATCCTTCCCCCGAGGCCTCACGTCCCTCACAGCAGTGAGAAGCAGAATGACAGGCAATGCTGGGGCCCAGGAGGTAGCAGCTGTGAGCAGCTAGCACTACATTCTCTTCAATAATTCATTCTCCAGCGGGCTGCAGGCGCCATGCCCTCATTCTGAGCCAGAGATGGCTGCCACATCTCAGAGCCTTCTGTAGGGTGAGAGAGGGAGGCTGAGAGGAGCAGACAGCTAGGAGAACAAGTAGAAGATACCCAGCCTCCAGGCCTATACTGCACACAGCCCCACTATTCCTTGTGAAAAAGGTTTCTATCTGGGCTGATACCAGGGATCCAGGGAGACAGAAACCATATTGCAGTATGTGTGTGTGTGTGTGTGTGTGTGTGTGTGTGTGTGTGTGTGGTGGGGGATGACACAGAAGGATCTCAGAGATGCATGTACCAGGATCAACCCCATTGTCCTAGCCAAGCCTCTGCAGGCTACCTTTCTACCGTTGCCCACATACATCCCTCTGTCCCCTGACCATGTCTCATTTGCGCCCACTTCAGGAGTCCTGCTTGCTGGAATTCTCACTGCTTAGACATAACTGAGCCTCTTCTTGGCCTTGCTATTCCACCCTCATCTCTTCCACCCCAGCCTCTCAACTGATGTTGATGGAGCTTGTAGACTGTGGGGGTGGAGGACCTGAACTGACCCCGTGCATGATGAGGGAACGGATTCAGAACCCTCAGTGTGAGGAGTGTGTGTGTGTGTGTGTGTGTGTGTGCGCGCGTGTGTGCCAGGCAGTTCTTTGTCTGTAGCAAGGAGGAGTGGCTTTGCTTCCCGGTGTCCCAGTGTCCCCTCTCCTACACTGGAGGCAGCCTGAATTCTGTTCACATGCTAGCTCTGCTCCTAGTGCAAGCCACTCACTGCAATGGGCATCACTTAATGCATGCAATGGCATCAGAGGAGAAACTGAGATGGAAGATTTAAACAAACATTCGCAGAGCTCCCAGCATGCACCAGGCTGAGCCAGACTGACCTGAAGAAGCCCGAGAGAGCCCAGCATCTCTGGCCACTCGCTTTCCTCTTCCAAGTGAAGAGGGATCCCCCAAATATTCAAAGCAGACCCACTGTCTGCCCCAAAGCGGGCAAGAGTTTGGTCTGGAAGCCGTGCTTTATCCTCTTTCCTTCAGGAGAGAAGGTGCAATCATCGTTTCTGGGCACTGTCAGCAAGACACTCTTCAGACATATTTATAGCAAATGCTGTATCAGGGGATGGAGTGAGAGTGCCTCAGAGCATCAGATAACTCTATAGGCCCAGAGGCAGAGTTGGGGGGGGCGGGAGCTGGCAGGGGGGTGGGAATGGTGACTGCAGTAGGAGAGACTGAGGCTTGCTGTCGGAGGAGGAGCTTCCCAGAGTCATATTTGGAACTGACAACGGGAATTCCCTGTAGAAATTACTTCTGCAGAACTTTCTCTGAGGGTTTAGGCATTGGTTTTGTTATAGTAGGTGCAAAAGAGTGGACATGGTGGGCCACAGGTTCTGTCCTGGCAATGCCCTGGCTACCAAGTAATAACCAGAGCCCTCTAAGCAGACTTGTCCAGATTATGGCATTCTGAGGAGGCAGGTGGAGACTGAAAAGTACCTCTTCATCAGCAGGGCAGCCTAGCCAAGATGATTGGCAGTACCCTGAGTCCTGACAGGGTGAGCTGAGGAAGCCTGGTTGGGGGAGGGAGGGCTCTGTGTGGGGACCTAGGGTTTGCATAGGGCAAGCTGGGGCAGGAGCCCCAAAGAGGGATCTGCTAGGGGCCTCTCTTAGGGAGCCTGTCCTGAAACTCAAGTCCCAGGTGGGGGGCAGGAACTAAAAGTGAGGAGGTGGTGTGTTTGTGTGTGTGTGTGTGTGTGTGTGTGTGTGTGTGTGTGTGTGTGTGTGTGTGTGTGTTTGAGACCTGCCGCTGTACCTCACTGGGAGGAGGGCCTGGAGACAGGGTTTTGGAGTCCAGTTCTGATGCCTACCTTTTTGGAGAAGTGCAGACCTGTTTCACCCACAGCTTGGGTGAAAATTAAGGAACAGGGGGGTGTGGGCTTTCCCTGTGCATCTCAGATTTCCTCTGACAAACTCGGGAGAATTGGTATTTACGCTTTAAAGAGGTGGTGATGGCTGGGGGTGGGGTGGGGCGGGGAGTTTGGGTTCAGGCAGAGGGGGAAGGGCAGCCAGGGACAATTGCTTCTCCTGTGAAAACTGAAGCGCCCCAAGGCCCAGAGGAGCTAGTCCATTAGCTGTGGTCAGCAGGGGAGGCGGGGGTGGTGGGGGGGGAAGAGATGAGCGGTTCGTGGCGGGGGAGGTACTTCTCTCCCTCCAGGTCTTATTGCCTGTACCAAACTTTGGTTTCCCTTCATTAAAACCCCCAACAAAAACAAAATGAAAATAATGGATACCCTCCCAACGCCGCCCCCAAACACGTGTCTCCTCTGCAAGGTTGCAGCTCAGTATGTTGGGGCATCAAGGAAACCATATCTGTGGCAGGAACAGACCGCAGAGGAAGACGCAAATGCCCTCCCCAGGCACCTTCCAGGTTAAAGCCAGCCCAAGAGGAACCTGGAATGGAGCGTTGGGAGAATGGATGCTCTTCCACCTTAGCTCTCATTGGATTGGGACCAGTGGAGAGTCTGCTGAGCAGAGAGAGAGAAACAGTCCCTGAAGATCTTCAGGGAATAGGAAAGGGGGAGGGAGGGGTCCCGAGCCCCCTCCACCCCCGAGAAAGTGAGTTTGAAGGAGGGCCGAGAAAAAGAGTTTTTCAGTTGGAAAACCCTGAGGTGAGAAGCTGGAGACTCACCCAGGTCATTAGGTCTCTCAGTGCTGTCTCCGGAAGGGGGTCTGCACCCCTGCCAGGCCCAGGCGAAGAAGACACTGTCTTAAGAACAGGGAAGGGTCCGGTATGGCCGCACCAATGAGAGGCTGGTCCGCTTAGAAGGGTGTAGGAAGCGAGAGCCGACTGGGGTTACACCCTTGCTCCCCCCCTCCCACGCCAGAACTTGGGCTTGTCCACTTTGACGTGCCCAGCCAGAGGGGACAAGAAGGGGTACTGACCCGAGAAGCGGTCCAGCCACTTTGTGCTCTCTGCCGCCCAGACTGAGCTGGGATGCTGCCCGGTTTGCCCGGGGTTCCCCTGAGACCAGGATGGAGGTAAGTGCAGACTGAGGCTGCGGAGGGGGCTAGAGTGTCTCAAAAGAACCCCCCCAGGGATGGGAACAGAGTGCGGCCTGGGGTTTTCTCCTGGGGGCGGGGGTCTGGAGATGGAACTGCAGCTCCTGGTGAAGGGTTTTAAGGTTTCAGCAGGGTCTAGATGCAAGGCAGCGCCCTCCCCGGCAGCGCCTCCTGCTGGCAGGAGACAGCACGTGCGGCGGGTGCCACCACCTGGAGGGCGGGTGCGGACACCCGGCCATCGAATCTAGGGGGCGCTACGGCGGGTAGGGAAGCAGCCGCCTCACCTCGCCTTGACCTTCCCTTTGGCGGATCTGAGACCTGCGGCACCCTAACTGACACAGGAGGCGTCCCTGCTGGGCTGTCTCCCAAAGGATTCTGCAGAGGCCAGAGAGTCAGGACCTAGACAGGGTGAATGGACACGGCTTCCCCAGAACTCAGAGGGGCGTCTTGAGGCTTGGGCAAGCAGCGGACTGAACCCCGGCGCTCTTCCTTCTCGGTCTGTTACCCGGCTGGTTTGGGGACGCGCAGTAGGGCCTTTCTTGCTGGGGCGCTAGGGGTGGGGCCTTAGCTGCACCGAGCTGCTGGGGCCTGCAGGGAGCCGAACCGAGCCTCCCCCCCCCCCCAACCAAAGACTGGGTGCCGCGCCTGTCGTCTTTGAACCTTTCCCGCCCTCTGCCTGCGGTGGCAGAACTCTAGAGACCCCGTCTTTTCTGGAGAGACCTGGTGGAGGGGGAGGGGAAGACTGATAGGGAAAGAGGGGTGAGGGTGGAAGGAATAGTGGGAGACACCAGAACTGGGGAACTGGGAACTGGGGTGGGGAGAGAGGAAAGACTGACGTGGGGGAGAGAACGGACTGAAAGGCGAGGGAGGGAGTGCGAAAGAGGTTGAAGGAGGAGGAGGCTAGAAGTGGGGGGGGGGGGGCGGGAGGGAGGAAGGAGGAGGGAAAGGGGTGGAACCAGGAGCGAGGAGAGAGAGAGAGCGGGCGGCTGGAGCTGGGCGGGCGTGGGGCGAGGCCAGGCGTGCAGGCTGGAGCAGTGTGCTGAGCCGCGGCTGGGTCCTGCTCCCGCCTCGGAGCCCCTGGCCCGGGGGAGGGAGAGAGGCCGCTAACCCGGTCTATGTCTTTTTCTGACTCCAGTGCAACCTTCCTGCTGAACGAGGTAACCGCTGGGGGTGGGGGGGGGCTCCCCAGAGAGGTGGGAGGAAAGCTCCTATTTTTGGGGGGGGGGAACTGTTGGATGGGGAGGGAGGGAAGACAGGAGGCGAGCCCTCTGGGTACAGAGGAAGGGAAGGCTGCAGGGACTGGCAGCTTCTTCAAAATGTAATGAGGGTCTGACTGGGGAGCGGGTGGGGGGGACGTGGGGTGCGGGGGGGGGGGGGGAGGGCCGTGCCAAGCTCCTTCGTTGACTCTCACAGAGTTCCCTGGGGGGTGACAACCTAATAGCTGGAATGCTAGGGGCCTCAACCTGGAGTACAGCTCCCAGTTCCTGCCTCAGTTTCCCTCCTTAGTGCCCAGCTTCCTGGCACACTTAAAGAGTTTCCAGCTCCGAAACCTGTTCGTATGGGCTTTCCTCCGTGATCCTGCCTCCGTAGCTTGATTAGCAGAGCTGGAACAGGCAGGTGTGGCTGTAGTGGGAAACAAAGTGGGCACTGGGTAGCAGCAACTCTTAGAAGGTAGAGGAGAAGGAAAGAGCAAGTGCCCGCAGGACCCAGGGGATGCCTGCAGGTATGAGGAACTTGAACCCATCCCCTGGGGAGGTGGTTGGCATGGCAACGAATTTCTCAGAGGCAGACTTAGACACCAGTGTCCCAGCTGGGGATGAAGACAACAAGGTGTGAGGAAGGAGTGTTGCTGATAGCAAATCCACTGCTCCCTCCAGTCCAGGGACCTCCTGTGGGTGGAGAGTCCCAAAATGAGAGCCCAGAGGAAGAGATTTCAGATGGGGACCCTCCTCCAGGGGAAGAGATATCTCTCCACCCTCTGGAAGGAGAGAGGTCACTAAGAGACAACAAAAAAAGGACAAGGCAGTGCTTGGGAACATAGACTGTATCTGGTCCCTAAACACACAGGACCCACCCCAGCTGTGAAAGCTATCTGCCCCAACCACAAGGACCCCAATTCTTCTACCAGAAGGAGACAGACTAGGGTGTCATGAGACCCACCCACCCCCCTTTTTTTTTCTTGCCAAAGCAACAGGAAGATAAGGCAAAGTCGAGAAGCCAGCTGGCTTGGGTGGTCTCCCTCTCTCACACACACACTACCTTCTATAGATCTCCTTAACCCTTTCAACTTGTGGGTCTTTCTGATGTGGGAAGGGAACGGGGTGGGCTGAGAACCTGGGACTTACCCTTCCAGGGTTTGGGGGGAACTAAGAGTGGCAAGGGCCTGAACTGAGAAGGCAAGACACCAGGCGCGGCTGATGTCTGTCTCACAATTCTCTTGGGGTGCCCAGGCAGGTGGGCAAAATTCAAAAGGAAAATTTTAGTCAGGGGATGAAAAAAAAAAAAGAGTGCGCTTAAATGAGGGGGGCGGTTTGGAAGATCTCTTCCAAGATAAGAACTCTGCCCTTTCCTTGGCAGTCCTTCAAAGGGGGCTGCGTGGTGCGAGGTGGCTAGAACCAGCATCCTGCCCACCGTATTTCTGGCCTTTTGCAAAGCCGAGACATGCATGCCCTTTTTCCTTCCCACCTTCCGCTCCACCCACAGCCATCCTCTTGCTTCCCAGTTCTCTGGCTTCACCTCTCCCTCTAGGCTCACCTGGAACAGCCCCCTTTCTGCCCCAGTTCCCACGGATGCCTTGGCAACGTCTGGCACAATCCTTGTTGGCAGGGAAGGGAGGGATAGACTCTACATCCTGACTTAACTTGGGTTGAAATCTGTCCGTGCAACAGGTGTAGGGAGGCCTAGGCAGCGTCCCCCGTCCCCGAACTTCCCCCTTCTCAAGGATCGGCCCTCTGCTGCAGCCCAGAGAGAGGGCCGGGCACCTGTTGGGGCAGGAGCTGCTTTCATGGCAGGGGTCTGGCATCTCCAAACCACCCCTCCTTGGTACCACTGCGGGGTTTGCTTTGGGAGTCTCCTGGGCTTTCAGGGAGCAGACAATGCCCCATCACCTGAGACCTCTGCCGACCCGCTTGCCCGTCCCTCTCTAGATCTCCATTTTTCCTGTCTTCCATGTCCTCCCTGCCTCCAGCCCTCCTTTCTCTCCAGCCAGCATCCCCTCCGCCCGCACCCTCTGGATTCTCCGCTGGGGTCGCGTCCGGTAGCGGCGTCTCGCCCCTTCCCCTCCCCCTCGCCAGCCCTTTGTTTCCCGGCGGAGCTGTTCCTGGGTTGCTAGAGTCCCTGTCTCCGCATCTCTCCTCGCCCCGCCTCCTCCCCGCCGGGATCCGCCCCGCCTGCAGCTTCTCCGCCCTTCTTCCCTGCCGCCCCGGCCCCAGAGGTGCCGGGGACCCACCTTCCCGGCACGCGTGCGTCCGGTTCCGCGGCCCCGGCGGGTCCCCCGGCCGCGGCGCTCCCGCCACCCGCGTCTTCCCGGGAGGGGGGTCAGGTGGGCGGGCACTATTGTTGTGGGGAGCCGGCGGCAGATTCCTCAGCCGCGCTGGCGCGCTCGGGGTGGGACCGGCAGGGCTGGGGGGTGGGGAGGGGAGCGGTGATCTGAGCTGCGAGCAGCTGGTCTTCGCGGCTCGCTCCTTCCTTCGCGCTCGCCGCCGCCGCTGCCCGCAGGGCTGCGCGGCTCGGTGGCATCTCGGGCGCGGCCCGCCGTTCTCGCCCCCGGCGCCGCTCGCTTTCCCCCCCTCACACACCCCGGACTCCCCCATGTATGACGACTCCTACGTGCCCGGGTTTGAGGACTCGGAGGCGGTGAGTGCCCACGGGGGAGGGTGGGGGCGGGGGAGTTGGGATGACACCTCTCTCTCTCTCTCTCTCTCTCTCTCTCTCTCTCTCTCTCTCTCTCTCTCTCTCTCTCTCTCTCTCTCTCTCTCTCTCTCTCTCTCTCTCTCTCTCTCTCTCTCTCTCTCTCTCTCTCTCCTCCTCTCTCGTCAACCCTTCCCCCAGTTCAGGACTTTGAAAAACGTCTTGGCATCGGGGCAGGGCGCGTAAGTGGGGGGGGGGGGTTGGCTCTCTAGGAAAGGGGGGAGGTAGGCTCTAGGTCTCCCAGGTGTGTACACAGTGGGACTCTGTAGGGGGAAGGCTCGAGCAGGTGGCCCCAAAGCTCAGGACGGACCTAGGGGCCGAGGAAGGAAGGACAGAGGCCCTGACACCGAGGTTTTAGAGGGAACACGCAACGTCTGGAGTTCTAAATTCTGGGTTTATGGGGTCTGGACACAACAGGAAAAGATGAGCTCCCGGGGAGACACTCCGGCCCTGTGTCTGAAGTAAATGACAAATTAGGGAGCCCGAAGAACGTTAGAGAGTCGAGTACCAGCCTCTGCAGACAGGAATTCTAGAACTTGAGGTTTCCTCTTCCCCTTTGCCCACCGTCCCTCCGCTCGGCCTTGCCGCCTCACTCTTGCCCAGCTTCTTCGAAAGGCCGCCGACCACATGGGTGGACCACATGGGTGGGCCATCGGACCGAGTTCAGGACAGGCCCCTGCTGAGGTCTCCTCTGTGCTCCTGCTCAGCTTGGAGGGCCTGGGGGTGAGACCAGGGGAGCTCAGGGCATGGAGATGGAAAGGAAGCTCTTTGCTCAGAGAACCAGGCAACCAATAAATATTTAATTCTCCTCTTTGCTTTTATCTCCTGACCCACTGAGACAAATCAGCTCATTAGGCAGTGATTCCCGGAGCTCAGAGAGCAGAAAGACCGCCTGGAAAGATGGGACAGGAGTGGGGGATAAGCTTTGGAGCCCCTTGGAGCCGCCAGTCTTCCTACCCCGCCCCCATACATCCCCCCACGAAGGCCTTCTTGGGAAAGCACTACTAACAGTGGCTTGAAAGGGTCCCCTGATAGGATTAAGTCGTCTTCTGTCTCAGGCCCAGGATAGATGAGTAGTGAGGCTCAGAACAGGCATATGTCAGTCGATTCTGGGACCAGGCTCCTTCCAGACCCAAATTTTCCACAGGACTCTGGGGCTAATTACATTGCAGGGGAGAAAAGAGAGAGGATTGTCAAGGCTCTGGTGGGCACCTCTTTCTGACAGTTGAAGAGACAGCTGGTGTAGCCCAGGGAGCCAGGATGAGCTTGAACAGAGACCTTTCTGTGAAGCTGCAGGGCCTAGGGGCTCCTTTCTCATCCCTGGTGAGAAGCCAGGGCTGTTGCATAGAGACTGGCACATGGGTGTTATTTGAGGGCAGCCTGCTGACCCATTGCTCCTTCCTGACCCTCTCTGGTTCTGGGATCTGGCGCCCCCCCCCCCCAGCTCCTTGCTCTCCCTGAGGCCCCCTCTGAAGCCGTAGGAGGAAGATCAGGCTCTAAATAAATCCACTGGGCTCATCTCTCCCTCCTCTCCTCCTTCCCCCGTGCCAGGCAGGAGAGGAGCTGCAGCCTGCCCACACACTCACCAGGCAAGGGGGGCACCACTAGGGCACTGCGCCAACTCCAGCAGCTCCAGAGACTCTGGCTGTTTGGACATAATGCGGTGGAGAAATAGGACCCTAATATCTATTTGTTGTCCCTACCTTCCCAAGTGATAGCAGACCGCCTCAGGCACCACCTGAGGTCTCGGAGAATAATGCAAAGTGGCTTCTGTTCTGACCACAACTCATTCATTAAAGGATTTAGGGAGAGACCCTGTCATTATCTGGGGTTAAGAGGTCATCTAGCCTAGATACCCCAGATGAAATCAGGGGAGGACTAAATTAGCCTGAGAGCTTGGGCCTGAAGAGGTCAAAGCTGCACTTTCCTAACACCTGCTGGGTATTGAGGAAACATCTGCCGCACACGCATACGCAGTGGGTGGTCATCCTCCATTGCCTCCAGCCTTTCCCACCTGCTGGTCTCTATTGGGGTGGGGGGGGGAGGAGGGGAGGGGGGAGCCACACCCCACAGCTAGTCTTCCTGGGAGTGAGGTCCCTCACACCTGGTCAAGGTTTTTTCAGTGGCTCAGCTTTGTTCTGCCTTGGCTGGAGTTGGGGACAGGGTAGGAGGGAGTCGGGGGAGGGAGAGGGGGGTACTCAGTAGACACCCTCTATTTCTGCAAAAGCAAAAAGCCTCCTCACCCTGGTGCTGCCTGGAGCCCTTGGGTTTACAACAGACAGAATCTTCAGTTCAGATCCCAGGGCTGCCAGACACCAGAGCTGACCAGCCCTCTTGCACAGGCAGGGCTGCCCCCCCTACCCCCCCCACCCCCTACCCCCCGCCAGACTTGGTTGACAGCAGATGTGTGAGTTTGTCTTCTCCAAAAGGTCTGCTCTGCAGCCTTGTGGGCTGTCACAGCCAGGGGGTTTGAGGGACCGTTCTGCAACCTTTCCTTACAAACATTCTTTTTAACTATCCACTTAGCTTTTCTGTGCCGCCGCAACTCAAAACTGAAGGAAGACTTCCTCCAGGCTCCTGCACGTTAGAAGGGGAAACTGAGTCGGAAAAGATTGTCTTTTCCCTAGCCCAGTTATCTTAACTCTCAGCTGCTTGTTTCAAAGCTGAACCTCCCTTGTTTGTCCCGCACCATCCTCGTAGCCCTGAGGGTGAACTCTGCAACCCTGCGATGTACACTCCTTGTCCCAAGTCCCTACGATGAGCAGGACTCAATGACAGTCCTCATTCACCTTACAGAGGTGCTCCATCCCCAGGGTCCTGTATCTCAGCTGGGTTGCCTGGCACCAGCATAGCCTCCCTCCAGGCCCTGATTTCCCTTGGGCCCAGGGAAAGGATAAAGGCGCTACAGGCCAGGTGGGAGGTGGAACGACCTCACCTGTACTCAGGGAGATACTTTGTGTTGCTCTCTCACTCCCTTGACTTCTTGCTGTTTGCCCCTGGCCAGTCTCCTGTCTCAGCAGAGGGTAGGGGGAGCAAAAAGAGAGGTATAGCTTCCAGGAGTCTGCAGCTTTGGGCCCAGTATTCACACCTTAAGGCAAGTGTTCATCCATTTAAAAGCTTCCAAAACCTTATTAAGAGTCTGCTGTGTAGTGAGGTGTGGTGGCACACGCCTTTGATCCTGATCACTGTGAGTTCGAGGCCAGCCTGATCTACAGGACAGGACAGCCGAGGCTACAGAGGAAAACTCTACTGCGGGGGCACATCAGCACCTGGGAGGGAGAGGCAAGCAAATATCTGTGTTTGGTCTATGTAAAAAAAAAAAGTTCTAGGCTAACTTTTGCTACATAGTGACCCTGACTCAAATAAGAACAACAAAAATCTTAAGAGTTTTAGTCAAATGGCTATATCCTGACAGGACCAACCAGCATCTCTCTTATTGATTGATTGTGTGTGTGTGTGTGTGTGTGTGTGTGTGTGTTGGTTTTCAAGATAGAGTTCTCTGTGTAGCCCTTGTCATCCTGGAACTCACGCTGCAGACCAGGGGTCACCACTACCCCGGCACTGACTCTATCTCTGTATGAGTGTGTGAGTGTGTGTGTGTGTGTGTGTGTGTGTGTGTGTGTGTGTGTGTGTAATCACATGCCACTGTGTGTATATAGATCAAAGGACAACTTTCAGACATGGGTTCTCTGCTTCTACTGCTGGTTCCGTGGTTTGACCTCATGTTCATGTATGAACAGCAAATGCTGTAACCTGCTGAGCAAGCTCACCATCCCCTCCCCCACCCCAGCCTGACTTTTTTTTTTTTTGAGGGAGGTTTTCATGTAGCCCAGGATGGCCTTTAACTCTCTAGCTGCCACTGAACTTGACCTCCTGCCCCTCTACCTCCCAAATGCTGGAACTACAGGTGTGCCCCACCATGCCCAGCTCTAACTAGCATCCCTTGTACACTTTTCTCCCTCCCCCCCCCCCCCCCCCCCCGCCCTTGGCACCCCAGACAGGGTTTCTCTGCGTAGCCTTGGCTGTCCTGGGCTGGCTTTGTAGACAAGTCCACAAAGATCCGCCTGCCTCTGCCTCCTGGAGTGCTAGAATTACAGGCCTGCTTCAGGCTACCATAGATAAGACTGGACTAAGCCCCATCTTGGACATATCGTCAGAGGACATGGTAGAGGGAGAAAAGAGAGAAAAAAGTGAAGGTTCTTTTCAGAGCTCTGGTATTAGTAGGTGTGGGGCACAGGGGCCCTGATCAGGGTTAGGAGGGCACCTCCATAGTCCCTTCTACCCAGACTCTCCCATCCCAGGGTTCAGCCGACTCCTACACCAGCCGCCCCTCTCTGGACTCTGACGTCTCGCTGGAGGAGGACCGAGAGAGCGCCCGGCGAGAAGTGGAGAGTCAGGCTCAGCAGCAGCTGGAGAGAGCCAAGGTATCCCTGCCCGCAGGAGGCCAGGCTGGGCGCAAACGCAAACTTATCCAGGGCCATGGGTCCCCAGGGTGTACTGTGGAAGAGTGCGTGTGGCGGGCCTCTGCCTCCCTCCTCCTCTCTCATTGCCATGCTCAAATTCCCCAGCACAAACCTGTGGCATTTGCTGTGAGGACCAATGTCAGCTACTGTGGGGTTCTGGATGAGGAGTGCCCAGTCCAGGGCTCTGGAGTCAACTTTGAGGCCAAAGATTTTCTGCACATTAAAGAGGTAATCAACCTTGTTCTCCCCGGAAGCTTGCTGTAGCACTTGATTTCTGTTAGCTGTCGCAATGCCTCGGCAGTTCTCTATCTAAAATAAGTCCCCAGGTCATCCCGTTTCATCTGTGTGCACACCTGTATGCCACCACCCCACTTCATACAGAGACCTGATGCCAACGGCCCCCACCATTCTCAGACCTGGCTTGGTCCTCAATTCTATCTTAAGTGGGGGCTTAGAGTAACTAACGAGTGGTCTCCTGCCGTGGATGTGGCCTGAAACAGCCTCCCTGTCCTGTGATGCCACCACACACTCCTTGGCCCTTCCTCACGCCAGCTTCCCAGAGTACTCCCTGGCTCCGAAGCCTGGGCAGCGCTGCCTCTCACAGCTCCTCCCTGCTCTCGCTCCCTCCCAGAAGTACAGCAATGACTGGTGGATCGGGAGGCTAGTGAAAGAGGGCGGAGACGTCGCCTTCATCCCCAGCCCCCAACGCCTGGAAAGCATCCGGCTCAAACAGGAACAGAAGGCCAGGTGAGAACAGTGCTGAGACCCAGGAAACACACACACACACACACACACACACACACACACACAAACACACACACCTGAGCCATAGAACACAGCTACGCGTTTACACCACAACAGGAGCACGTGCACACACACATACATGCTCAGCTGTCATAAAAGTAGTTTTGTAAAACATTAATGTATAGAGCTGTATAGATGTCTTACCATCCCCCCACTTTCTTTCAGGAGATCTGGGAACCCTTCCAGCTTGAGTGACATTGGCAACCGACGCTCTCCTCCTCCATCTCTAGGTAGCCTCCCACCAGCTTACCCACCTTGGGTAGATGGGCAGATAAGGCACAGTGGAAGGGCACCAACCCAGTGAACTTTCTGGAAAGGGGCTGGTGGAGGGGTCAGAACAGCAGGGAGAGCCGGTTATCTCCCCAGGGCCTTTTCCCTCCACCAACTTTAATCTTTTATTTCCTTTCCCAAAAAAGCCAAGCAGAAGCAGAAGCAGGTGAGTCAGAAAGGGACCTGGGCAAGGGTGGTTGTGGACTGTGGCTCTGGGGACCCTCCTGGTCAGTCACTACAAGAACAGAGGTGAGGGGCGGGAGAGATGGCTCAGTGGTTAAGAGCACTGACTGTTCTTCCAGTGGTCCTGAGTTCAATTCCCAGCAATCACATGGTGGCTCACAACCATCTATAATGTGATCTGATGCATACTGTATACATAATAAATACATCTTTAAAAAAAAAAAAAAAGAACAGAGGGGAGGGTGCCCAGAACTCTTGACTCTGGCCACCAGAGCACTCAGGCAGGAAGTGGGCTCCAGGACCAGGATTTTGTCTGACCCGCTGGCCATTCGACAGGCAGAGCATGTTCCTCCATACGATGTGGTGCCCTCTATGCGGCCTGTGGTGCTGGTGGGACCCTCTCTGAAAGGCTACGAGGTGAGGAAATTCTCAACCCGGGTCATCCCTACAGTAACTGCCACAGGGAAAGGAGGGTGGGAGATGTCTGTGTTGGGGGTTGTGAACTCTACTTTGGGACACTGCCACTCTCCGGGGAACCCTCTCTCAGTGCCACACCCTCTCCTCCAGGTCACAGACATGATGCAGAAGGCTCTCTTCGACTTCCTTAAACACAGGTTTGATGGCAGGTAAGCTAACCTGGCCTGGAATGGAATGTCCAGGAAGAAAACTTTTTCCTCATGCCCAGAGCTAGTCTCCTGTCAAGGAGGATTAAGAGAGCTGGGTAAGGAAGGCCTTGGCTTAGAAGGCAGCTGTGACTCTCCACACCAGGATCTCCATCACTCGTGTCACAGCTGACCTCTCACTGGCAAAGCGGTCTGTGCTCAACAACCCTGGCAAGAGGACCATCATCGAGCGGTCCTCCGCCCGCTCCAGCATTGGTGAGGACTCTTGCCTTCCTGGTTCTCTGCCTGCTTGATGCTAGTGAGAACCTCCCCCCTCCTTTCCCCAACTCCTCGTCTCTTTGCCCATACCCCCGCCACCTGCCCCAAGTCTGCCCTCCTCACTTGCCGAGTCCACTGCCTGCCCAGGCTTGTAGGTCCTTCCTGTCCACCATAGCAGCTCTCAGAGGCCGGAAGTGAGCCGTGGCCAGAGCCCCTGGTGAGCTGCCCCCCTTCCTTAGCTGAAGTACAGAGTGAAATTGAGCGCATATTCGAGCTGGCCAAATCCCTGCAGCTAGTGGTGTTGGACGCCGATACCATCAACCACCCGGCACAGCTTGCCAAGACCTCGCTGGCCCCCATCATCGTCTTTGTCAAAGTCTCCTCACCGAAGGTAAGTGGGCTGGGGTGACTGGGGTACCACAGAAGACGACCCCTAGAAGATAGTGCCCCTCTGCTTGGGCCCTGCCTGGAGTGACTGTTTCATCTTCCTGCTGTCCCTTAACACCGCTTGGAGTCACCCTCATCAGACCCTTGACCCTTTCTAATGCCACATCACAAGTTGGGAATGTGCCCGGTCCAAGAGACTCCGCCCATCTCTGCCCTTCTATTTCAGGTACTCCAGCGGCTCATCCGCTCCAGGGGGAAGTCACAGATGAAACACCTGACCGTACAAATGATGGCATATGATAAGCTAGTTCAGTGCCCACCAGTAAGTGCTTGGGTCAAGCCGCAATCACACCCTGCAGGACGTGTAAAGCTGTAGCGTTGCTGTGGAGACGCCGACCTCCCTGTGTCCTCTCTCTCTCTCTCTCTCTCTCTCTCTCTCTCTCTCTCTCTCTCTCTCTCTCTCCAGGAATCATTTGATGTGATCCTGGATGAGAACCAGCTGGAGGACGCCTGCGAGCACCTGGCTGAATACTTAGAGGTTTACTGGCGAGCTACCCACCATCCGGCACCTGGCCCTGGACTTCTGGGTCCTCCTAGTGCCATCCCTGGACTTCAGGTAACTGCTTCCAGTGGGCACAGATGTGCAGGCTTGCACAGTCAGAGCAAAGCTCCCGTCCTGGCCAAAGGGTCGCCCTTGCTCTGCATGTGAAGCCAAGGGCTGTGAACTGTTGGCTCTGCTTGCTCTGCAGACCCAGAGCGCACAGGTCAAGGGACTTTCTGGCTGGAGAGCATGGTGAATGAGTACTCTGAGGTGGGCCTTCTAGGGCCCAAGGAAACATTCTATCTACCCCTTTCTTCCAGTCACTTTTTAAGGGAGAGCCTGAATTTGCAGGAGCCCAAACTCCTAGCTTTCTGTATCTGGCCTGGAAGAATGCCCCAGCTTACTTCTTCCTCGCACTACTTTAAAACAAAACAAAACATACATACAAACACCCTAGGGATTGATAACAAAGGAGGAGGAATCCCACCTCCCTGCCAGAGTCCTAGGAGGAGCGAAGGCTGGGTTTCCCTTACCTTACTTGGAGCTATTCTTTGGCCCTCAGAGCCAGCAGCTGCTAGGGGAGCGAGGAGAGGAGCATTCGCCCCTGGAGCGGGACAGCTTGATGCCCTCTGATGAGGCCAGCGAGAGCTCCCGCCAGGCCTGGACGGGATCTTCACAGCGCAGCTCCCGCCATCTGGAGGAGGACTATGCAGACGCCTACCAAGACCTGTACCAGCCTCACCGCCAACACACCTCGGGGCTGCCCAGCACTAACGGGCACGACCCCCAAGACCGGCTCCTAGCCCAGGACTCGGAGCACGACCACAATGACCGGAACTGGCAGCGTAACCGGCCTTGGCCTAAGGACAGCTACTGACCACCTCCTGCCCTACCCTGGCAGGCAGAGGCACAGCGGCTAGGGTGCCTACCTCCGGCCGGTTGGAGTTAGAATGGCATTAGGCTGCCACTAGGTTCAGCTCCCACAACCCTCTGCCCGGCCCCAGGTCCAGGGCTGACGGTGGTCCCAAGGTTCTGGGAGAAGCAAGGGGCCCCCTCACCTCCTGGGCACAGTGACCCCAATAGGTTCTGGTCCCAGATACTAGCTGTGTTCTGCATCCCTGGCACCTTCCTCACCTGCACAAGCTGCCGCCCCAGTGGGCAATGATCTCAGGCCAGGCTCACTTAGGAGGGGACTTCCAACCAGAATGGATGCCCCTCTAAATAGCTAGAGGGCGGGAGTGGGTAACCCAGCATGAGGAAGAAAACACTGTCCCTGAGCAGGCGTAGTCCTAAGCAAAGGGCCTCCACTCACCTCACTGCCACACATCAGGAATGAAACACAGCTCAACATGGCGGCATGGCACAGGTGTCCCATCAGCTGGGATGGGCATTGACACCTAAGACAGGAGCAGTGCAGGTGAGGCTGCACCGACAGCTCGTAGCTGAAGCTCTGGTAGAAAAAGGCCCTCCTCACCAAACCAGGAAGCTTAGCATCTGGCAAGACTAGGGAACTGGGGCACAGTCAAGCCAGAAGCCAGCCTGGGCTGCGGGGGAGGGCAGAACAGCTTCCGGAGGGGGAGGGGGGGCCCTTGCCTTTCTCATTCTTTCGCCCTTGCATCTGTCATTTCTGTTCTTTCCCTCCATGCCTCTTGCAAGATGGGGCAGGAGGTCCTCCCTGACTCAGCTGCCGCTTGTTAAGTTAGGGTTAGATGACGAGAACAGGACAGAGTGGACAGCCCCAGAGGCCGTCCACCTGGCTACCCTTGCCGTATGGCCATAGTGTGACCTACAGAGCATGCTCCATTAAGAACCTGCCCCACCTCACTGTCATCTCCAATAAAACACCATGCGCAGTCCTCAGGTGTCTCTGGTCTGTTGGCTCATGTGGCTCTATGTGATGTGTGGCCTAAGTCTGCAGAGGGCCAGTATCTCATCAAGGATTCATGAGTGGGAAGGGGAAGCGGCCCATGAGAGAGAGGCACTGTATTTTTTGGGGGGTGGGGTTTCCAGACAGGGTTTCTCTGTGTAACAGCCCTGGCTGTCCTGGACTCGCATTGTAGACCAGGCTGGCCTCAAACTCAGAGATCTGCTTGCCTCTGCCTCTGCCGGGATTAAAGGCGTGCACTGTATTTATGGGGACGCCACACCCAGGCCCGGTGTCTGGAGGGGAAGTATTGGAGGTACAGAAGGGACTTGCTCTGAGAAGCAAGGGAGCCACATAGTCAAAGCTTCCCACTGCCCCTGCCGCGGCCAGAGGGCTCCACAGGTTGCTGCAACTTGAATGCACATACTTCCTGCCTTTGAGGGGCAAAGGAGAGCTCATGCCGGAATTGGAGGACAGACACCTATGGCCCTCCTCAGACCTAACTCAGCTGAAGCCAGTGAGACCTCCAGTGCTGAGTCCTCCATCCACCCCCACCCTCTTCCCATGAGCAAGGGACACGAGGATTCAGCACATGGTGGGTTCCGGCTGCTTCCTTTCTCCTCCTGTGAGAAGCAGCAAGGTAACCGGACACGCCCCCAGTTACACAGAAAAGCAGGGCAGGAGAGATCACTGCCACCCTGCTGTCATGGTTTCCCATCTGCCCTCAGGTGCCACCTACAAAAAGCCTACTAGCTGAGCGCCAGGCCTGCCTTTGGTGTCAGTCTTCCACTTTCTCAGCTGGCCCTATCCAGGCAATGCTGCTCTTGCTTTCTTCTGCATTTCCCAGAGAGGAGAGTTTAGCTAGAACTAGACACAACCTTAATATTCATGTATTTATTCTCAGAACATACAAACTTATCTTCTCAGAGAATAGAAAACAGAAATTTCACTCAGTGACTTAATGATGGACACAGCCAGCTCACCCTGTCCCCATATCTAAAAAACTTTCCTAGGGGGAGGGACGCCTAGAGTGCACAGCACCCTGGCATAGGGCTGTGCACACCTCTAAAGGCTCTCAACCTGTTTAAACTCCAAATGGGAAACCAGTTGTCAGAGTGATAGAGTCCAAGGTCCACAATCCTCATGATGCCAGATCCCCTGGGTCACTTAGGGCAACAACACGCTGCAGTGTACAGTCACACATACGTGCTAGAGGAAGTCCCCTCCAGGTGGCCGGGTGTTTGTTCAGGCTGGGGGACAGTCCTGGGCAGCTGCCCCATAACCAGTACAACGGCAAGCCTACAAGGGGCAGAGCTGAGCCAAACCTGACGCGGTATGCTCCTCCTGCCACCTACACCATCTTCCCGTCCCTCTGAAGCCCACCTCACAGGCTTCCAGGCCAGAGGGTGACTGTTTCCTGAGTCCCGGAAGCCAAGCACGAGCGCCTAGCCAGGGGTGCGGGGGCTCTACAACAGGCACCGGCCTCAGGAGTGCATCAGGCGAAGATGGTCTCCTCCCTGCGCTTCTTGGTGAGGATGGTGCCTGGCTTGTGCTGTGCGTCCGGGTGGTTTGCTAGCTCTGGCGGACAAGATGACACTGGGCTCTCTAGGATGGCTTGCTTCAGTTCATAGAACACGGCTGAGTCCTCTTTGGTGAGGAAGGTGATGGCTACACCACTCTTGCCCGCTCTTCCCGTACGGCCAATTCGATGGATATAATCTGGGGAGCAGAAGGATGTCACTCGGACCAAGCCGATGCCCTGGGGAGTGGTACCCACCCTCAAAGGCACCTCCACCCCACCCAACCTCCAGGGGCAAGCAACCCACCTCCTGTGTCTGCTGCTGGTGAACCCACCGTCCTCTCCACCTGCCTGTCTCCCACCCCCACAGGGCAGCACTAAGGCTCTCCTAGCTCCACTCTGTATCCCGTCAAGTGTCGTCCTAGACACTGGGACAACGTCACCCCAGGCTAGAGCAGAGTTTTCAGTGCACCCCAACTCTGAGAGGGAGAATATAAGTAGTCTCCTAGTCCTGCTG
This sequence comes from Acomys minous, assembly GCF_964271855.1. Taxonomy (NCBI): domain Eukaryota; kingdom Metazoa; phylum Chordata; class Mammalia; order Rodentia; family Muridae; genus Acomys; species Acomys minous. Next base: position 4,821,584 of record NC_140493.1, on the reverse strand, counting down.
GCACTCACCCTCGATATTCTTGGCCATATCATAGTTGACAACCATAGACACATCTTGGATATCAATACCACGACCAGCCACATCTGTAGCCACCAAAATATCCTTGGCTCCAGCCTTGAGGTTGGACAGTGCAAACTCTCGCTGCTCCTGGCCTTTCCCACCGTGCAGTGTACAGGCATTGTACTGTTGGAGGAACATGAGGTAGACCGCAATGGGCTCAGGGAGAGACGGGAGGACAGAAGGGCTGGGAACAAGGAGCGCTGGAGAGCAGAAGTGGGGGGCACAGGAAGCAAAGGAGCTCAAGTGAAGTGAGAAAGAGCGTGTGAGCTAGAGCGAGAAATGCCAAGAAATACAGAGAGTGTGGAGGGGCAGACAGGGTAGGGTCAGAGCAGAGCGCCGCGCTGAGACAGAGCCAGGCAGGCCACAGCTTTGAAGGAGAGTCAGGGCAAGGGACTCGGGGTGGACACAGGGACTAGGAAGGCAGGGACAGCAGGAGCTGAGTGGTAAGGACACTCTTTTTGCCTTATTAGCAGCACAAAGACTGATCACCAGCACCTCCTCCCCTCCCCATACCACCTGACAGCACAGACCCACTCTCCCACAGCCCCACACTCTACCAGGACGCGCCTCTCTGCTCCCACCCCGTTAGCTGGAGACCCACAGCGTGTCTGGCTACTGCTGCTGGAATAGATGGGATTCCAAGTAACTTATCAGTTTTCCTTCCTTCCTTCCTCAAACCATGCGTTCCTTTTGGCCCTGACTTGTTAGATGCTGTAGAGATTAAACAGTGAGTGGAGCCGACCCCTTCCCCCCATCCCTAGCTTCAGAAGCAGCAGCACTAGGGTTACTGCGCTCTGCCTGCAGACATACCCCCATCTTCTCCAGAGACTTGGCCAACACGTCACAGCCTTTCTTCTGGTTGACAAAAATGATGATGGGTGGATCAAAACCTTGTTCCAAGATTGCCAGCAGCTTTTTCCTGGGGGGGGGGGGGGTGCAGGGAGGAAAATGAGATACACAGCACCCCCAGATCTAATGAGACACTCAACCCTGGTAACGAACAAACTCCAAGGTCCTCAACAAGAACTTGCAAAGACGTGAGCAGCAGTGACGACCCACAGCCCCCTCACAGGGAAAGAGGCCCAGACAGAAGCCCTTGCCCCGGGTTCCCCAGCACAGCTGCCCCATACCTTTTTTCTGATTCCGACATGAGGAAGACCTTCTGTTCCACCCGCTCATGGGGCTTGCCTGCAGAGCCAATGTACACCACAGCAGGTCGCCGCAGGTAGCTCCTGGCTAGACGTTCCACCGCTGGGGGCATAGTAGCCGTGAACATGACTGTCTATAAAACAGCAGGTTCAGCCCTGGGCCTAGGCAGATGGAACCTCACACCCCAATGCCACCACAAGCAGCTCAACTCAGGCTAAAAAACATGGAGCAAGTCCTGCTATAACCCTGGGAAACAGGAAACTGTTCTCCTGTGATCCACACAGCATCATTATCCCTACTCTGTAGCCCAGGCTGGCCTTGAACTCAGAGATCCATCTGCCTCCACCTCCTGAGTGCTAGGATTAAAGGTATGTACCACTACCACCCAGCTTTTTCTTTCTTTCTATTTATTTATTTGTAATTTTTTAATGTATGAGTGCTCTCTCTGCACGTACACTCACATGCCAGAAGATGGCATCAGATCCCGTTACTACTACATAGGAGCTAAGAATTGAGCTCTGGAAGGGCAGCCAATGCTCGTAACTGCTGAGCCATCTCTCTAGTCAGTGCCCAATTCCTTACTTTTGTTTAGCTTTTTTGAGACAGGACCATGCTATGTAGATATGCTGGCCTGGAACTCACATGTAAGACAAGCCAGCTTCAACTTCGAGCAATCTTTTTACCTCTGCCTCCTGAATGCTGGGATTTTAAGCATGAGCCACTGCTTGGCACTTTTCCCTTCTTCTTCTTTTTTTTTTTTCCCGTAGAGACAGGGTCTCTCTGTTAGCCTTGGCTGTCCTGGACTCGCTTTGTAGACCAGACTGGCCTCGAACTCACAGAGATCTGCCTGCCTCTGCCTCCCGAGTGCTGGGATTAAAGGCATGCGCCACCATGCCTGGCTACCTCCCGGCTTTGCTTTGTTAAGTAGCATTATTCTCTAGAATCAGCTTTGCAGGCTGAGCTAAATGGCTCCAGCCCTTGGACTGTCAAACGATTGCACACAGGCAGCGTTAGCACACTGGAAGCACGTGCACTGGGCACACAGAGGACGGCACAGAGTGTTAGCACACTGGAAGCACGTGCACTGGGCCCACAGAGGACGGCACACAGTGTTAGCACACTGGAAGCACGTGCACTGGGCCCACAGAGGACGGCACACAGTGTTAGCACACTGGAAGCACGTGCACTGGGCACACAGAGGACGGCACACAGTGTTAGCACACTGGAAGCACGTGCACTGGGCACACAGAGGACGGCACACAGTGTTAGCACACTGGAAGCACGTGCACTGGGCACACAGAGGACAGCATACAGGCAGCGTTAGCACACTGGAAGCACGTGCACTGGGCACACAGAGGACGGCACACAGTGTTTGCACAATGGAAGCACGTGCAGTAGGGGCCTCCATAGGCAAGGAGGCTCTGAAAACAGACTTGGGAACCGGCTCAACTTCTCCCAAGAAAGATGCCTTACTTGGCGGTATTTATGTTTTCCTGATTCAAAGTTGGCCAACATCTTCTCTGGGTCCTCAGCCTCATCTGTGTCTGGCTTCTGGTTGCTCACAGGCATGTGTTCCAGGATCTTCTGCACATCTGGCTCGAAGCCCATGTCAATCATCCGATCAGCCTCATCCAGAACCACATAGGTACAGCGGCTCAGCACCAGGTAGCGGTTCTCTAGCACATCAATGAGGCGTCCTGGGGTGGCGATCACAATCTGGGAGACACGGTGTAGTCATGTACACCTTAGCAGGCAACTCTGTCTTTTTCTCTCTGCTGTGAACTATGCACCCACTTAGGCAACAGACCTTCAATGCTAAGGAACTTGGGCCTCAACTCCAGTCAGGTTTTGTACTTATGGTCCCTGAGAACTGATGTGAAACCATCTGCGACCTTCAGTCTCCTTCAGGAATGAATGGGGTTTCTGAGTAAGATCCAGGAGTGAGACAGCTAACAGAATCAGGAGGAACTACCTTAGATGGAAAAGAGGCTACAAAATACTGTGGGAGGAGCAACGTGCGCGGATTACACTGAGATGTCCACCCAGGACTCAATCTCAGACTCCTTAGAGGATCTCTCCATCTATCCTACAGAGAGCACGCCAACAGCGCGGATAATACTAAGAACACAGGCTTTGATATGAACCTTCCCTCCTCCACATGGCCCAGTGGCAGCTGTGCGACTGCAGACAAACTGTTAACTTTGTCTTCACCTATAAAATAGTGTGCAATCTCCACTCTCATAAGATCGTTGTAATGCCCACTAATTATTAGCATTATGAACTACTATATTAATATAATTAATCAATGTTCATTTGAAAAACAAACCTCACAACCCATGCGTAGCCTGAAGCCTTGGTCTTCTCTGGAGATGCCACCAATGACAGCCACAGTGCGGATACCTAGTGGCTTTCCAAATTTGATGGTTTCTTCCTCAATCTGCTGAGCCAACTCACGGGTGGGAGCCAGAATGATGGCGTAAGGGCCCTGGTCTGACTCTTCGATCCTGTGGTAAATGGGGTGTCCCACAGCTTCATAAGCTTTGGTCTTGTCAACCACAAGCGGGAGCAGGACAAAGTCACTCTTACGGGCAGCTATGGGAACGGGCAGGACCCCATGCAAAAACCAGACTGCAAGATAACGAGACAGCTACCGACTCTTGTCTGCCTCATCTTTCCTACCCACCAATCCACCCAACTGAAAATTAGCTGACCCTACCTGTCAATTTTGGGAAGTGTGGTGATCCAGACCAGTAATGGGATGAGGAAGGCTGCCGTCTTGCCGCTGCCAGTCTCAGCCACACCAATGATGTCACGATTCTGTAGCCCAATGGGGATGGCCTGGCGCTGGATAGGTGTTGGCTCCTGCAGTGACCCAGAACAAAGGTAATGAGCAAAGCATCACACTATTCAGGATAGTGCTGACACAGTGGGCAAAGCACGCTGCCACCATACACCTGGGACATATAGGAAAGAGGGACATATAGGAAAAACACTCGCTAAAGGCTCATACGTCCGCCAGAAAGTGACATGCAGCTAGTTTGGTGCTGTGGCCAGAGAAGACACTCAATAGTGAAGACACAAAGTTCTCTCGTCCCAATTACATTTCCAGTCCTAGAATGGGAGAGAGGAAGTGGCAGGTGCCCCGGCCAATCTGCCCCTTTACCTTGTAGCCACACTTATCAATGACTTCCAAGATATGTGGGGGCAGAGACGAATCTTTCCAGGACCGGATGGGATTGGGGATCTTGCCACCTTTGGTGGTGATGCTGTAGTCTTCACGGAAGATCCGCCAGTCCCTGTCTGTCATCTCGTCTAACTTCTTCTGGGACCAGTGGCGATCATCCCAGCGTTGCTTGGCTTCCTTCTTACGGAGTTTGCGGAGTCTTGCCCTGAAGCAAGGCATGATGAAGGTCAAGCAAAGTCAGCACGCTCCCTTCTGTACCTCAGGCACCCTGAGCCAATGACTCACTCCTCCTGCTCCTTCTCTTCCAGGGTTCTCCTCTTTTCCATTAGGTCTCCATAGAACCGTGACTGCTCCCGCTTCTGCTGCTTTAGGTCGATGCCTGCGATGAAGCCGCGCCCCAGCAGCTGCACCTGGTGCCGCTCCTTGTACCTGGGATGGAGGCAGAGGTAGAAGAAGCTGTAGGAGGCGGGGCAGACCGCCAATGCGCACCAATTCTCTTCCCCTGCTGGGCAGATGCTCATCTACCAACTTCCTCATCCTAGCCCATCTTACTTTCCCTGCCACCAGCTCTTTCCAGGACCACACAGTGTCCAAGACCAGTGTGTGGGCACAAAGGCACTCACAGGGGGTTGTAGTCAATGGAGGTATCTTCAGATGCGTCCCACTCAAAGACAAACTTTCGATCATTGAGATGCCTTGTTCGGCGCCGTTTTTTGATGCCACCTAGGTAGCGCTCCTGCTCAGGGAGAGAGCACAGAGCTGTCAGTGTCAAGACCCAGACCTGAGAGCAGAGAGGCTGACAGCTGGCCCTCGCTGGTGGGCCGAGGCCGGCACCTTGATTGCGTGCAGCTCCTTGCTCTTGTCCTTCTCCTCCCGGATCTTCTGCCGCCCCTCCTCATCCTCGGTTCCATTGGTCTCCCGCTCCATCCTCTCCCTCCGCTCCCGCCGCTCCCGCTCCTGAGGATCTTCTGTAGACAGAGAAGGAAAGCTGCAGGGCCTCAGTGGGAGGACGAGGCCTCAAACGGAACCCAGCCAATAGGCACAAATGAGGACACGAGTGGACACATGATAGAAAGAGGGCCTGATAGGTATTCCCACAAACTTTCACCTTTTTCTCTTTTCCAAACTCTGAAACAAACAAGTTTCCTCCACCCTCCCCTCTCCTTTGCCAGGGACTTTTGTATGGTAGGCAGGTTCTACCACTGAGCTATGGCTCCAGGCTAGGTTTCTCTCTCTCTCTCTCTCTCTCTCTCTCTCTCTCTCTCTCTCTCTCTCTCTCTCTCTCTGTGTGTGTGTGTGTGTGTGTGTGTGTATAAAATTTCACCCCATCCTTTCTACACAGGACAGAAAACAAACCCAGCATCTTTCTGCCCAGATCCTGGAACTGTTTCCTTTTCTTCCTCTCCTCTTCAAGCATCTTCTGGCGCTCTTCCACCTCCTGCTGCCGCCGCTTCAGAGCTTCAGCCTCCCTCTCTGCTTTGGAAAGGAACTTGGGCTGCAAGACAGAAGGAAATGGGTAACAGAGTCCAGGGCACATCGCTGCCAGTGAGACCCAGGAGCCCCTCAACACTCGCTAAGACAGTAACTATCCTGACAAAAATAAATAAGAGGCTGAGGATTCTGCTCCGGGCTAAAGCTTTCCCTCATCATAATCCACAGTAGACAGAGGCTGCAGACACAGTTAGGTGGCATGGCGATAGCACAGCCACTGCCTGGCATGGCAGCTTCATGAGAAAATAACAACAGAGGACTGACACTCTGGGGAGATGAGCGCCAATAAAGGTGACTGTGTGAGGACAGAAAAGGCACCTACATCTAGGAACAGGGCCCTCAGCAGAAATAACTGCTGATACTGCAGCTGAGATAGACCTCTAACTTCTAGAACTCTGACGGTGAAGCTACCCAGTTTGTAGTATTTTGTTATTGTCGACAGAACATACTAATATAGACCCCAAATTCTTACCTTAGCTTCAGCTTCTTCCTCAGCCTTTTTCTTGGCCAGAAGTTCCTCCAGGGACAGTGGCTGGATCTGAAGATAAAACATGGGAACCTGGTTTATAGAGATTCTCCCTCATGGAGCCACAGAGCTGGCTCAGTGGTTGAAGCACTGGCTGCTCTTCCAGAGGACCCTGGTTCAATTCCCAGCACCCACATGGCAGCTCACAACTGTCTATAACTCCAGTTCCAGGGGATCCAACATCCTCACACAGACATATATACAAACAAAACACCAATGCACATACAAATGTAAAGAAATCGTTAAAAAGAAGATTCTCTTCCTTGCTGGGCAGTGGTGATAGTGGCACATGCATTTAATCCCAGCACTGAGGAGGCAGAGGAAGGAGGATCTCTCTGAGTTTAAGGTCAGTCTGGTCTACAGATCCAGTTCCAGAACAGCCAGGGCTACACAGAGACACTCCGTCTTGGAGGTGGGGGGACGGAGGGGGAGGGTGGGGGCAGCAGAGTCTCTCCCTTGAAGAAGACAGAGCTGCATCAGCCTTCTTTACCTTAGGTTTCTTGTCACCGTGTTCATCCTCATCACCCTTCTTAAAGTCTCTGTCCTTCCGTGACTTGAAATCTTTTCCTCGACCAGGAGACAAGCTTGAAGAAAAAAGGAGAAAGGGCCACAGCTCTTTTTGGTTTGGTTTGGTTTTTGAGACAGGGTCTCTCTGTGTAGCCTTGGCTGTCCTGGACTCACTTTGTAGACCAGGCTGGCCTTGAACTCACAGTCATCTGCCTGCCTCTGCCCCCCAAGTGCTGGGATTAAAATCGTGCAGCCCCTGAATGAGGTTCTCGTTGAGCCTCCAAAAGAGTAGAGAAGTTTTCCTACCACTCTGGCCCGGCCGCGGTCCTCCTCCACGCCCTAGAGTTCTCTTAGGCAAGGGCTAGTCCCTCTGCCCGCTCTGCAACCTACTCACGCACTACCCTGGCCCCACACCACCTGAGTCTCCTTCTGAGCAATCCCTTCAAGGAAAGGGGACTTCACCACTGTCATGGAAAGTTCAAACAAGTCAGGGTGTGATGGCACATGCACCCAGGCTCCCAGGAGGAGGCAGACGTAAGCAGACAGAGGTCTGAGAGTTGGGGGCCAGCCTGGTGTACAGAGTTTAAGGACAGCCGGGGCTACATACAGAGACTTTGTCTTAGGAAAGAAAAATCACACCCATGAAGTGTCACCACCATGACGCCCCACCCATGAGCTGAAGAAGGACAACAGCTAACAAGGAAGCAGAATGCCCACCCCAACCCTACAGAAAGAACTACAGGCAACTCAGGGATGCGGAGACCATGGAGAGTGCTCTGCAGGAACTAGCACACCACCTGCTTATCCAATACCAAGTGCCCAGCCCCCAAGACATACACACAAGTAACACTGTATGTGCTGAGCAGATTGCACTTGATTTAGAACATACACACATACATGTATGTAACAACAATTACATGAAAATGAGAAATGAGGTCATAAATTTGAAAGAGAGCACAGAGGATTTAGAGACAGGGAAGAAAGGGGGAAATGATGTAAGTATAGCATACTCTCAAAATATAAAAGAAATACTTTTTAAAATGTAAAATAAAGCCAGGTGCTGGTGGCACATGCCTTTAATCCCTGCATTCAGGAGGCAGAGGTGGGTGGATCTCTGAGTTCGAGACCAGCCTGTGCCACACAGCAAGTTCCAGGACAACCTGAGATCTAGCAAGACTCTGCCTTGTACGTGCCCCCAATTAAAAAACTGTAAAAAGAAAAATCTCAAACAGTAGTTGCACATTGAAAACTAAAGTTCTTCACTTTATAATACACAGTGAATTGAGCACACACGGCTGGGCCCTTCACAACTAGGAAATGCGGTTACTACACTGACTCATTTTCCCACTGAGCAGGATCCCCAGCACAGGCTTCCTCACAGCTGCTGTACGCTACATTACAGGGAACATAGCAGACTTCCTGTGAGCATCTGTCCTTCCCTTTAACCCACATACCAGCCTGGTAAGGCCTTTGTACAGAGGGAGCATACTACTCCCTGGGAACCTGTGCCACACTGAATTCTGTTTCTTTGGTTCTTTTGTTTCTTCTTCTCCTCCTCCTCCTTCTTCTTCTTTTCCCCTTCCTTCCTTCCTCCTCCTCCTCTTATTCCTCCTATTCCAGCACCCACATGATGGGTCACAGCCTCAGAACCATCCACAACTCAGGTCCAAGGGCATCTAAGCATCTAATGCCCTCGTCTGACCTCAGGGGGCACCAGGCATACAGGTGGTACACATGCACACATGCAGGCAGACACACACACACACACACACACACACACACACACACACACACACACAAACACATAAATAAATAAATGGGGTTTTTAAAATTAAGAATATATTTTTAGCTGGGCAACGGTAGCACACACCTTTAATCTTAGTACTCAAGAGGCATAGGCAGGTGGCTCTCTGAATTCAAAGCCAGCCTGGTCTACAGACAAGTTCCAGGACAGCCAGGGTTACACAGAGAAACTCCGCCTCAAAAAACAAACAAATGAATATATTTTTATTTTTAATTCTGTGTATGTGTCTGTCGGTGTGTGCAGGTGAGTGCGGGTGCTCATGGGGACCAGAAACCTTGCATCCTATGGAGCTGTAGCTACAGGCAGTTTGAAACACCTGATCTGGGTGCTGGGCACTGAACCTGGCTCTTCTCCAAGAGTAGCAAGTGCTCTTACTCATAGAGGAATCTCTCCAGTCCAAAAAAAATAATTTTTTTAAAGATTTATTTAAAAAAAGGATTTTTTTTAAAGGTGATTTACTTATTATTTAATATATATTATACTATTATACTGTTATTATACCTGCAATGTACACCGGCAGGCCAGAAGAGGGCATCAGATCACATTATAGATGGTTGTGAGGCACCATGTGGTTGCTGGGAATTGAACTCAGGACTCTGGAAGGGCAGTCAGCGCTCTCAACCTCTGAGCCATCTCTCCAGCCCCCCAAATAACAATTTTAAAAGGTTGGGCTGGAAAGATGGTTCAGGCATTAAAGGCTAGGCTCACAACCAAAAGTATTTTTAAAGGTATTCTATCACATTTATTTGTATAGTATAATGGAGCTATAGGAATGTTTGATTGACTTTTTCAAATTAATTTCTAAGTTGCAAAAATAATCTGAACTTCAAATTGTAACCTTAATTATTTTACTCTCTGGGTTGTGTGTATGCGCACCTGCGCATATGTGCACAGAGGGCACCGGAAGGCATCTCTTCCCTCCTTCCTTGAGACGCAGTCTCTCACTGACCCTGAGCTAGGCTGCTGACCAGTAAGCCTCAGGGGTCCTCCTGCCCTGCCCACTCACTGCCCACTGAGGCTGCAGGTGGGAGAAGGCGGCAGCACCGACCTTCAGAACCTTGCGGGGCTGGGATCCGAGCCCTTGTGCTCTTCTTACCACTGAACCTCCCCATCCCCTCTTCACTTTCTTTTTTGTTTTCTTTTTTTCTTTTTGGTTTGTTTGTTTATTTGTTTTTCCGAGACAGGGTTTCTCTATGTAGCCTTGGCTTTCTTGGACTCGCTTTGTAGACCAGGCTGGCCTCGAACTCACAGAGATCCACCTGCCTCTGCCTCCCAAGTGCTGGGATTAAAGGTGCGCACTACCACACCCAGCCATTTTGTTTTCTTTTTACTTTTATTTGCATTTATTTTTTGCTGAATTAATCCCCATACCATCAGTTTTTGTTTCCTGCTTTTTCTGGGGTATCTTTTCCTTTGGTTACTTGATTTATTTGATTTTGCAGGGGTTTCTGGGTCAAGACAGTAGTCAACCATTTTTACATGTCACAGGCAGTTTTACTTCCTAAAGAAGCTCTATGCTGAGCTGAGCACAGTGGCTCCCACCTGCGATCCTAGCACTTCCGAGGCAGAGGCAGGAGGAGCGAGAGTCCCAGACCACCCACAACTAGGGTCACAGTTCAAGGCAAGCCTGGTCTACATGGGAAGCTGCAGGCCACCCAGGAGGGTGTGAGAAGACGCTGTTTAATCAAACAAATACATTGAAAATGACATATCCTTCCCGAGGAAAACCATTCTGAAGAAAGCACCAATGGGATGTGCTGAGCGAAATCTACTTTTTGCCATGAGGCTGAGCTGCAGAGTACAGGGCCCGAAGCCCCTTAGAGGCCACTCCGGAGCGTTACCTGGATCTTTTGCGGTCCTTGTCCCGCCGGTGCCCATCCTTGTCGCGGTCCCGCTCCTTCTTACTCCGCTCCCGCTCCTTATCGCGCTCCCGCTCTTTGTGCCGTCGCTCTCTGCAGGACAGAAAAGTGAGGCAATCCCGCGCTATTTCTAGAGCTTCTTACTTCACCAACGGCCTAAGAAGGTTCTCATGCTCTCGTCGTCTCAAAGCAATGTTTAACAAACTGGAGAACGTATTTCTCAGAGAAGCTATGAGAAAATTCTAGCAAGATCTGTGTGCATGCGTGTGTGTACAGCTGTGCAGATACACACACCCTTGTGCACATGTGTGGAGGCTAGGGTTGACATCAACTGTCTTCTATCACCTCCACTTTGTGTGCGTGAGTGTGCCCCATGTTTGGTGATATGTGCATGGTGAATACACGGTAGTGCCCAAGTGCAAGCAGGACATGAGGTGTCTTCATCCACAACTCTCTGCCTTAGAAACAAGGCCTGCGTGGTGGCCATTCTTGGTTACCAATGTGACCATGTCTGGAACTAAAGCCCAGAAACGGAGGGCACATCTGGGAGGGGTTTTTGCTTCATTTGAAGTAGGAAGACCCACTTCTAACCCAGCTCCAATGCGGCCACAGCTTCTGCTGGAAGTCTGTAGGGACGTGGGAGTGGGAAGCTTTTGCTCTTTGCCTCCTGCTTGCCCTCAGCTTTCTAGCAAGCTCATTCCTTTGCTGAGGCTAGAAGACCCCAGCTACGTTGGCTGCCTAACGCGCTCAGGCATCTGCCTGTGTCTAGGGATTACAGGCATTCATAGCTTTTTACTTGGGTTCTGGGGATTTGAACTTAAGTCCTTATGCTTACCACTGAGAGATCGCCCCACCTTCCACTTAAAAATAAATAAATAAATGTATGTGTGTGTTTTTCTTCATGTATATTCAAGTATCACATGTGTGCCTGTTGTGGGGGTCAGGAGTCCTAGAAATTGAACCTGGGTCCTCTGGAAAGCCGTCAGTGCTCTTAGCTGCTGAGCCATTTCTGTCACCTCTTTTTGCCCCCTTTTAAAGACAGGCTGTCTCACAGACCTGGAACTTCCCAATTGGCTAGGCTGGCTGGCTGACTAGGGAAGGTCCTGCCACAGCTGGGATCACAGGTGCATGCTGCCACATGTGGCTTCTTACCTGCATGCTCAGGATCGGAACTCAGGTTGTCACACTTGCACAGCAGGTGAGCCCACTGAGCCCAGGCCTGCACGCTAACAGCACACAGTTCCTGACCCTCAGGGGCTCTTCAGAGCAGTCATAGTGCTGCTTGTTAGCAGCAAGGCCAGATCATGGACAGTGAGGACAGGTGAGCCAGTCACTCAGCTCGGTGTCATGGAAACACCTATAATCACAGCCTCAGGAGGCTGGGGCAGAAGAACACCTGGCCTACACAACGAGACTACACCTCAGAAAAGTAAAGGAAGAAGAGAAATCTGAAAGTCCTTGAAGGTCCACCTGGGACAAGGGTAGACTAGTATATGAAAAGCAGTTGTTGCACCAGGCGTGGTGGCGCACACCTCACTCAGCGAGGCAGAGGCAGGCGGATCTCTTTGAGTTCGAGACCTGCCTGGTCTACAAAGTGAGTCTGGGACATCGAGGGCTACACAGAGAAACCCAGTCTCGAAACAACAGCAACAACAGCAGCAGTTGCTCAATACTGGGGCATCAGATGTCCTTCCTTCTCACGTAACAGACGCGAAGTCACTTTACCTCTCTGTAGACTTGGAGCGGGACCGAGAGCGGGAACGGCTGCCTCCTCGACGCCGATCCCGCGACCGATGCCTCTTCCTGTCTTTAGATGGGGAGGACTTCCGGTCGCGGTCTCTGTCTCGCTCTCTATCAGGTGTCCGTGATCGCTTCCTTTCGTCCTTGGGTGATGCATCTCGGTCCTTTTTGTCAGCCAGTTCTCCTGCCATCTGTGTGTGAGAGACAGTGCTCACTGCGTACAGCTCAGCAAACCTCAAAACAGTCAATTCATCTGCTCCACAGATGAGGAAACTGAGGCACAGGTACATACACTAACTTGCTTAAGCTAATACCAATTCTAAATAGCGAAGACCTGGTAGTCTAGCTTGAACAAAAGCCAATTCTTACTCATTACATCATACTGTCTCCTGTGGTTTCTTCTTATATATCCACTATTTAATTGTGAGACTGGGCCTCACTCTGTAGCACAGGCTGGCTTTAACCCATGGTGGGTGATCTTCCTGCCTCAGCTTTCCAAGCGCTAGGATTAGAGGGTGTGCACTCATTTCTAAATACATACAAGGAGCCAGGCATGGTGGCGCATGCCTTTAATCCCAGCACTTGAGGGGCAGAGGCAGGCAGATAGCTGTGAGTTCAAGGCCAGCCTGGTCTATAAAGTTAGTCCAGGACAGCCAAGGCTACACAGAGAAACCCTGTCTCAAAAAAACAAAAATAAACAAATAAATAAATCTAAAAAAAAAAAGCAACAAAATTGTAAACATATACAATGAGTATACTGTGTTTTGTAATTAAACTAGAAAGAATATTGTTAAAAAGATGTGTTAGAAGCCACATGTACTAACTTACACCTGTAATCCCAGCAGCTGGAAACTGATGCAGGAGAATAACTACAAATTCAAGACCAGCCTGAACTAAGAACTAAGTTCTAGGGCGGCCTGGACAACAGAGTAAGACTTGGGGTGTGTATGTGTGTGTGTGTGTGTGTGTGTGTGTGTGTGTGTGTGTGTGAGAGAGAGAGAGAGAGAGAGAGAGAGAGAGAGAGAGAGAGAGAGAAGTGTAAGTAAACATCACCTACTTCTTTGTTTGTTTGTTTTTGTTTTTGTTTTTTTGAGACAAGGTTTCTCTGTGTATGTAGCCTTAGCTGTACTGGACTCACTTTGTAGACCAGGCTGGCCTCGAACTCACAGTGATCCACCAGCCTCTGCCTCCCGAGTGCTGGGATTACAGGTGTGCATCACCACGCCCGGCTCACACTTCTATTTCAGGTGTCTATTAGACATGCTGGCCCACATGATCAGTCATCACCTAATAGGCTCAGAAAGGCAAAGCTGCTGAGTTTGATCCCTGGGACCCACATGGCAGAAGGAGAGAACCAACCTCTGGCAAATTGTCCTCTGACACACACATACTGGGACATGTACATTCCCTTTCTTTCTCCTCCCCTGCTTCTTTTTATGTTTGTTTGTTTGTTTGTTTTTTGTTTTCTTCGAGACAGGGTTTCTCTGTGTTGCCTTAGCTGTCCTGGACTAACTTTATAGACCAGGCTGGCCTCGAACTTACAGTGATCCGCCTGCCTCTACCTCCGGAGTGCTGGGATTAAAGGCGTGCGCCACCACCGCCCAGCAACAAATAACACTTTCTAAAGGTGAAGACAACCTATTTTTATCTCATAACTAACTAAAATAAATCAATATTCCAAATCAGTACATCATGTATTTCACAGTATGTCTCTCCTACTTATAGCCTTAAGAAAACAACCAAGGGGACTGGAGAGATGGCTCAGTGGTTAAGAGCACTGACTGCTCTTCCAGAAGACCCGGGTTCAATTCCCAGCACCCACATGGATACATGGTGGGTTACAACTGTCTGTAACTACAAGTTTTGACACCCTCACACAGACAGACAGAAGACATGTAGGCAAAACATCAATTCATACTAAAAAAAAAAAAAAAAACTTTAAAAAATTATATATGCATAAAAAAGAAAACAACCAAAAAAAAAAGTTGTTTTCTCTATAAAGCATCCTGGACCTTGTATTTTTGGCTTGTTTTTGTTGTTGGGGATTTTTTTTTGGGAGGGGTGGACAGCGTTTTTCTATATGGCTCCTGCCTGGCCTGGAACTCACTACGTAGACCAGATGGCCTCAAATTTACAGAGACTTGCCTGCCTCTGCTTTTAATCCCAAGTGCTGGGATTAAAGCGCATGCCACCCCATCTGCCTCCTTCTGTCAGCAGTATGGACTGAGCACCTGCTAGTGCCAGAAGCTCTTCTGGGTCCTGGAGATGAGTCAGTAAACAAAACAAAGCCTCTGATTTGAAGAAACGTAAACTTAGTGTAGCACACTATTATAGATACTCAGAATGAGCACAAAAAAGGTATTCAAACAGGGAACTTTTCTTTTTCAAGACAAGGTTTCTCTGTGTAGCCTTGGCTGTCCTGGACTTGCTTTGTAGACCAGGATGGCCTCAAACTCACAGCGTTCCACCTGCCTATGCCTCCCAAGTGCTGGGATTAAAGGCCTACGCTACCACTGCCCAGTGAGATATATATACATATATTTTTTTAAAACTACATAAAACGCTTAGTTTCTCTTGGCTATCTTGGACTTGATTTGTAGACCAGGCTAGCCGCAATCTCACAGCGATCCTCCTGCCTCTGCCTCCAGAGTGCTGGGATTAAAGGCGTGTGCACTACCACCGCTCACGACTGTAATCTTAGCACTAGAAAGGTGAAGGCAGTCCTGAGAGTTCAAAGACAGAACAGACTAAGCTGCATATTGAGTTCAAGGCTAGCTTGAACTCCAAAACAAAAAATGTAACCACAGGCACTGTTGATTCAGAAGACCCTGGCGGGGCTTCCCAGCTCTGCTGCAGGGCAAAGGCAATTTTTTTCCATTAATTGTTTTTTTAAAAAAGCGCTACTACATGCAAGGCTCAGTTCTAGGCCCTGTGGAAATTACAAATGAAATTCTGTACACGGGAAGCAGCAGAAGACAGGCGACACGCCAAGATGAAGAACGCTCAGGTGAACTACTGCGAGAATCCAAAGTACCCGTTTCTTCCCATTCGTAAAAGAGGATATGCATAGATCCACAGAGGAAGTGGCTCCTGAGCTCTTAAAACATGGGTAGAATTTGAAGATGAGCAATCGTGAGTTAGAGTGAGAACTAATTTCCGGCAAAAGCAATAGTATACTGGTGACGCCGAGGCGGGACGGCAAGGACTGGTTTCTGGGAGTACAGCAGAGTTCCAGTCTGGCCGAAGTAAGGGGAAAAGAGCAAGGTCAGACTGACGTAGAGCAAGCGCTATGTCCACGGCCAAAGTCTGGGGTCTTAACATCGTCCTGGGGGTGGCCTGTGCCCCAGGCAGCCAACACTGTTCCCAGGGCCCGCGCCCCTGCCAGAGCTTCCCCGGCTCGTGCCCCTTCCCTAAGACATTCTTCCCCGTCCGGTCCCAGAGGCTGAGGCCACCGGTATCGTCCCCCGCTCCTCACCCACTCTCCAAACTCGTGGGATCCGCCTCCACCGCCCAAGACTCACCACCCCGCGCCTGAACCGCCTTAACGCGGCCTCAACGTCGCCAAGCAGTCGCCATCTTTCGCGTTTCCTGATCGCGGAGAAAGCAGCCTGGCCGCGCGGGGAGCCGGGAAAGCGAGTTCCTGGGCCTGTACCGCGCGAGCTGACGAATAAGCTCCAAAAACTACCAATCCCTGAATGCACGGCGCGAGGGCAGGCCAGGCCGCGAGGTCTTCTGGGTATTGTGGTTCGCCGAAGGTTTGGTGTCTGTGGAAGAAAGAATTAGCCAAGTGTTGTCTCCCACTTACGAGGTTCTCCCGCGGCGCAGTCTTTCTGGATTCTTCTAGTAGATACTGCAGTTAATCGCAGTCATAGCTGGCATCTTACAGCAAGGGAAGTTTTACGGTAATTTACTGTTTTTGAAAAGGTGTGTGTGTGGTTTTTTTTTTTTTTTTAAATAGCAATTGTGAGCGATTATTGCCTGTTTCACAGCTAGATGAACTAGGATGAGTTAACTGGAGTAGCCTAGTATTTCACAAGGAAGGCCGTACGTTTCCATGGTAGAACTACTCCAATCGTAGGAAGATATCTTAACAACCTTGGGCACCCAATGTGGTAAACTCCTTAATACCGGCCAAACCCGATCCAGCTACTTGTTTTTGTTGATTTCTTCCCTTAGAGTCTGCATACATCAATTCATCGAATCTTTCTTCTAGTCGTATACCCACTTCCTTTCTCTTTGGTTCAAACTGTACCATCACACCCGCCAAAACAAAATAAAAACCATACTGCTAGGATGGCTGAGGTTAACTGGGGTACCCAGGACTTCTCGCAACGTTTTCCCATCGTCAGTTTTGTTTTAATTCCACTTAGTTGTTGGTTTGTTTGTTTTTGTTGTTGTTTATTCTGTTTTTATTTTATGTACATTGATGTTTTGCCTGCGTGTATGTCTGTGTGAGGGTGTCAGATCCCCTGGAACTGGAGTTACAGACAGTTGTGAGCTGCCATATGAGTGCTGGGAATTGAACCTGGGTCCTCTAGCAGGAAAACCGGTGCTCTTAAGCGCAGAGCTAATCTACCTCTCCAGCCCCTGGTCTGGTTTTTCACTCTGTGTATTCTTTCAGTTCTCAAACAGGGTCTCCTGACACATCCTAATGGGCAAACACGGTTCCACAGTGGCGCAGGGTAGTTTAGGAGAGTTAGGGGCGCTCTCACAGCCTTTGACGTTGCAACTTCTGGTTCAGGAAGGACTCAGTCAGTCGTTCCGAGAGCTGTTGGGTATAATGAACACTAGAGGGCTCTCCACTCTACAAAACAAAACCCAAAACACACACACACACACACACACACACACACACACACACACACACACACACACACAAGATGGGTGGGAACTTTAAAAATCTTCACCTATTGATTGACAGTCTTCCAAGTGCCCTGCTCTGTGCTAGACACTTGGGCTAATGTTTCTTGTCTTACTTCGTTGTCATAACAGCGCGAGATGGGCATTCATCCCTTGATTTTACTGGTAAGGAAAGTATGGCTGAGTACTGTCCACAAAGCTAAGAAAGATGGGGATGTGACTTCCTCAGGTTGACTTGATTTCGGAATCCCTACCTTTCTCTAGTTCAGAATACTGTCCTGTATACTCATACAAGTAATGATGATGGATTTAGATTTATTTGTTTTAATTTTATGTGTATGTGTTTTTGTTTTTGTTTCTGCATGTATGTGTAAACTCTCTTTTTTTAAACTCTATTTTATTTCAGGCATTGAAGCTCTACCTCCCTTCCACCAGCCCCCCTTAACCCTGGGTGAGAGAGGAAGGTTGATGGAGTAAAGAGGTAGACACCCCTTTACTTCTCCTGGCTCTTTAGGGTCAGTGGGTTCTTTTGCGGCAAGACCTATCTCCTCCAAGCCACTGAACTGAAACGTTTCTCTCATCTGTCCCCAAGCCACCATACTTCCCTCCCTGGTCTCTCCAAAGTGCTACAAGCCACCCACCACCTCTTGTCTCTTCAGGCTCTCCTAGTTATCTCCCCCAGAGTCCTAGACCACACCGCTTTCCGTGCCCAACGGGGCACCAGGCTGTTACCAACTGGGAAAGACCACGTCCGCAGGAGGCAATTATCAGTTGTAGAAATATTAAAACCCAAACTAAAAATCCCACAGTTGGGATTAAAACAAAAACTTATTTACATAACATAACTGAGTTTACAAAGAACCTAAAACTTTCTTTACATGTATGCATATGTGTAGTACATGGTGCCTGGGACATAATGAAACCAGAAGAGGGCTGTCAGATCCCCATCAAATGGAGTCACATAGGGTTGTGAGCTGCTCTGTGGGTGCTGGGAATCAAACCAAGGTCCTCTGGAAGAGAAGCCAGTGGATTTATTTATTTGTTTGTTTGTTTATTTGTTTTTGTTTTTTGTTTTTTGAGACAAGGTTTCTCTGTGTTAGCCTTGGCTCTCTTGGACTCACTTTGTAGACCAGGCTGGCCTCGAACTCACAGCGATCCACTCGCTTTTACCTCCCGAGTGCTAGGATTAAAGGCGTGCGCCACCACGCCTGGCCATAGCCAGTGCTCTTAACTGCTGAGCTATCCTTCCAAGCCCTAAATGAACAATTGAAAAAAAAAGTGAACTGGGAGTCAGAAAGATGAAAAGGCTTTGTCTTGAGTTCACCGAGCCAGGCCTCTAGCACTTTGTATTTCTTACAGCACACATAAGAAGACCACCAATCTTCAAGATACTTCTTGATTTTACTCTTCTAGTTCTCTCACAAATATTTATTCTTATAATTAAGGACAAGCTAGGCATGGTGGCACATGCCTTTAATCCCAGCACTCGGGAGGCAGAGGCAGGCGGATCTCTGAGCTCAAAAAACCAAAATAAAACAAGAAACAAAACAAAACAAATAATTAAGGACATAAGAACTTTTTTTTTTTTCAAGACAGGCCTCTCTGTGTAGCCCTGGCTGTCCTGGACTCACTTTGTAGACCAGGCTGGCCTCGAACTCACAGCGATCCACCTGCCTCTGCCTCCTAAGTGTTGGGACTACAGGTGTGCGCTACCATGCCCTGCCCATAAGGACTATTGTTGATATGGTTGTGTTGGGTGTACGTGTGTGGGTTCTTGTGTATCTGCACGTGGAGGTCGCATGACAACCTGCTCTTAGTCTTTGCCTTTCCCCTTGTTTCCACCTCCCATCTTGCTGTAGAAGCACTGGGATTGCAGACAGGTAGCACGTGCAGCTTTATGCGGGTTCAGGGATTTGAACTCAGACCCTCATGTCTGCAAGGCAAGCACTTTAACCAGGGGCCGACTCTCCAGCCCCTGAGATTATATTTAGTAAGAATCAGAGCTAGTCTCCTATTTAGCAACATAGCTAACAATAAGGGGAACATGTAATATACTTAACAGTGAGACTTGGTTTAAATTTTGACTCAGTCACTATCAGTATGATCTTCTGCATGTTTTATAGTATACATAATATGCATATTATATATATTATGCATGTTATATAAAATTACATAATATATCCTATGTGGTATAAATTTACATAATATACTATGCATATTATATATGATTATATTATATATATTAGCTATGCTATAAAATTTTTGGTATATATACTGTAGTATATAGGCTTTACTCCTTTACAGAAATAATTATATTCTTTGCCTTACAGGATGGGCTAGCAAGGAAGTTTAAAGTGTGATTTTCTTTTTGCCAGGTGTGTTAATGCATGCATGTAATATCAGCACTGTGAAGTGAAGGTAGAAGTAGCAAAGGTTCAGGATTACCCTTAGCTGCATAGCAAGTTCAAGCTGCATAACACGCAGACAGTACTAGTGCACACCTTTAATCCCTGCAATGGAGCAGGGTAGAGGCAGGCAGATCTCTGTGAGTTCCAGGACAACCAGGGCTACACAGAGAAACCCTATCTCAAAAGAAGAAAGAAAGAAAAAGAAAAGAAAACAAACAAAAACAGACCCAGTCTTACCTCCTACCATCCCCACAAAATAAATAAATAATAAATAAATAGCATGAAAGCATATTATGTTGCCAGATACAGTGACAAATGCCAGCTCCTCAGGAGGCTGACATGGAAGTGTCACTTAAGCCCAGAGTTGGAGTCCATCCTGGGCAATTCAACAAGCACTTCCTCCGAGAGAGCGCTCCAGAGAGCAAGGTTGAAAGTGAGAAAAGTGGGATGAAGGATGAAAGACAGAAGAGAAGAGCAGCAAAAGAAAATAAAATTTTAAGCGCACACTTAAAAGCTAGGTTTGAGAACCGGGCATGGTGGCGCATACCTTTAATCCCAGCACTCGGGAGGCAGAGGCAGGTGGATCACTGTGAGTTCGAGGCCAGCCTGGTCTACAAAGCAAGTTCGGGATGGCCAAGGCTAACACAGAGAGACCTTGTCTCGAGAAAAAAAAAAAAAAAAGCTAGGTTTGGTACCAAGGCATGGTGACACAGCGCTGTAATCCCAGCACTTGGGGGGTAGAGGCAGGGGAATGGAGCCATCCTGGCCTGCAGCATCTCGGCCTGGTGAGGCCCACCTTTGATACCCGCCCTGGGAGGCAGAAGTAGGAAGATCTCTGTGACTTCTAGGTCACCTGTAGTTATATAGTAAGACCCTGTCTCATAGAAAGTTCTAGAGGTCTAGATCTCTTGGATTTTATCCATGTTGGGATGCTTCATAGCTGCACGGTTTGGGCACATTAATCTCTCTGGCCCTTCTGGCCTAGCTAATGAAACAGGCAATGCCTCAAAAGGTTATCACAGACATATAAGGACTCTGACACATGCCAAACATATAACAAATATTAACTAGTTTTGTTTTTGAGGCTAAATTTGGTTAAAGCAGATGCATAAAATGGAGCTGGAGAGGTGGCTCAGCAGTTAAGAGCACCTACTGCTCTTGCAGAAGACCTGAGTTCAACTCTTAGCATATGCATAGTAGGGCAGCTCATAATTGCCTGTTAGCTCCAGCTCCAGGGGCTCTCTGAGGACACCTGCATTCATGTAAACACACCCACTCACAGACACTCACACACACAAAATTAAAACGAAAGTGGAGGTTTTAAAAAGAAATGTTTATTTATGAGTGTTCTATTTGCATGTTCTTCCACATGATAAAGGGGGCAGCAGATCTCTTGAAGGATGGTTGGGAGCCACCATGTGGTTGCTGGGAACTGAACTCAGGACCTCTGGAAGAGCAGCCAGTGTTCTTAACCTCTGAGCCATCTCTCCAGCTCTATAGTAAGTTTTTAAAATGATGTTTTTTATTTTGTGCATGTTATTATTTTATGCACAGGCGTATTGTCTGTGTATGCACCACATGCCTGTGGTGCACATGGTGGCCAGAAGAGGACATAACATCCTCTGGAACTGCAGTTACAGAGAGTTGTCAGCCACTGTGTGGGAGCTGGGAACAGAGTCCTCTGCAAAAATAAGAACTGCTCTTAAGCCCCGGGCCGTCTGTCCAGTCCCAATAATAACCTTTAATTTCTATTACTATTCTATGAACCTTGGCAAACAAGAGCTGAGTCACTGAGGAAGAGCCGCTAAACCTCTTAAGAACTGGAAAATCAGTAACAAAGGTCACCTCTCCTTGAACTCAGGAAGTGGGAATCCCAGGTGCTTTCCCTGAGTTTTGAACTAGTCTGTGTAGCACCCACTGGGAGAGGGACTCAGCAGCTTGATCCTCTATTTGAGGCGAGCTTGCTCTCTCCTTCAGTCTCTGTAGGGCAGTGGTTCTCAACTTGTGGGTCATGACCCCTTTGTGGTTGCATATCTGATATTTACATTATAACTTGTAGCAGTAGCAAAAATCACAAAACCACACTTATTTAGTAGTGACAAAAGTAACTTTATAGTTGGGGGTCACCACAACATGAGGAGGTGTATTTAAAGGCTGCAGCATTAGGAAGGCTGAGAACCACTGCTTTAGGGGAGTGGTCATCAACATAAAGTGATGTTACCCAGAGAACATTCAGCAACATCTAAGGACATTTCTGGCTGTCACAACTGGAGGACGCAACTGTCATCCAGAACCAGGGATGCCAGGGCTGTTGCTGAACATCATATACTACAGAGGATAGCCCCTTACAAAAAAAAAAAAAACATCCTCCCGAACCGGGCATGGTGGCACACGCCTTTAATCCCAGCACTCGGGAGGCAGAGGCAGGTGGATCTCTGCGAGTTCGAGGCCAGCCTGGTCTACAAAGTGAGTCCAGGACAGCCAAGACTACACAGAGAGACCCTGTCTCGAAAAACCAAAATACCCTCCCAAAAAACAAAACAAAACAAAACCATCCTCCCACCCACACTGCCAGCATCCTGGGGTATGCCATGAGGAGCCCTACTCCAGCGAGGAGCTCTTTCTTGCCTTAGCAGGATGTGAGTGGGATCTGGAGAAGTGGGGCTAGGCGACCACGGAGACAGACACCACTCAAACTCACAGGAAGGGATTCAAGGCCGCTTCTCCCTGCTCGTCAGTTACCAAAAAAAATAATAATAATAAAAAATAAAAACTCAAACAGCAACAAAGAACAATCAACGTCTTCATATGTTATATTTCATTAATAAATAGGTTTTCTTCTTTAAACACAGAACATATAACAGATTGAAGCGCTACCCCCTCCCCCCCAGTTCCAAAGACAAGAGTCTAGAAAACGAATGCCAACTGTTCCGCCCTAAGGGCAGGAAAGTCTGGTGACCTCCCCCCTATCAGTCCTGCCCCTGCAGCACCACCACCCCCACATTCTGCAAGAGAAGGGGGTCTGGGGCTTCTCCCTTGGGCCCTGGGGACTTGAGTGAGAAGCGTGTGAATGTCGTGTGTGTGTGTGTGTGTGTGTGTGTGTGTGTGTGTATGTGTGTGCGCGCGCGCGCGTGTGCGTGCGTGTGAGATGTCGCTCTCCATGACGCATGGGCTATGCAAAGATGAGGCTTCCTTTTAGCTCCGCTTGCCCGGCCCTCGCCCTCCTGGTCTCAGTTATGAAGCCCCCGGGCTAAGCCCCCAAGGGAGCTAGCTACCTCTGGGCTTTCCAACTCTCCAGTCTGCTGCCACCTCTTAAAGGGGAAGAGAAGGGCTCGAGGACCCCTCCCACCCCGGGCCTACATGGGAACGCTGCTGTGTGGAAGAGAGATGTGACGCTGAAGGCGAGGCCAGCATGTCCCCATGTCCCCAGCACCCTTCCTTCCTCTGGAGTAGGGGGACGCTGGGGCAACTCCCCCCTCCACAGCCTAGTGCCCGGCTTTGGGTGTGATGGTTCTTGCTTCGCGTCAGGCCCTCCTGCCAGGCCTGGCCATCCTCGTCAGTCCCACTCCTGTCTCCTTAAGCCCTCACTGTGGCCGTCTGAAAAAGTCACATCCCGTGTCTCAAACTGTCTCATCCTCCCTCTCCCCGTGCCTCTGCACCCCAAGGGAGGAAGTGGGGGGCTGTCTCCTCCCCCCCCCCCGCCTCCGGCTCCAGCTTCACATAATGGAACAGCTTTTGGCCTTTTCCTTCTTGAATGTAGAAGAGATGAGTTCAGAGCGGCTGGGGAGATGGAGTAGTCGCTTCGAGAGGCTGCGGACAGGGCTCTTGGGAGGCACGGGGCTGGGCTTGTTCAGACACACCATGGATGCCGTCCGGAAGATACTGTGGATGCTCTTCTCTGAGGTGAAGGCCGAGCCCTCCAGGTAGAGTTCTGCACCCAACTGCTTGGCTATCGCACAGCCCTGTAGGAAGGGTGAGGTCATTAACGCAGTGGCCTAAAAATGCCTAGGAAACGCCAAGGCATTGCATGTGTCACACCTCAGGGCTATTCCAGACGACACCCCACTGCGGCCAGTATTCCTAGAGCTAAAGACTAGGTGCACCCTAGAATCACCTACAGCATTTTCAAAAGCGAACTGATGCCAAACCAGGTACAGCAGGTGTCTGGGATGTTAGTGTGCTTGCAGCCCTGGGTTCCGTCAACATTAGCATTTAAACAGGTTCTCTCTGTTTAGGCCTGGCTGGCCTTGAATTCACAGAGATCCGCCTGTGTCTGTTTGCCTCCCAAGTGCTGGGATTAAAGGTGTGCGCCACCAAGCCCGGCTCTTTTGTTTGTTTTTTGAGACAGGGTTTCTCTGTGTAGCCTTGGCTGTCCTAGACTCGCTTTGTAGACCAGCCTGGCCTCGAACTCACAGCGATCCGCCTGCCTCTGCCTCCCGAGTTGCTGGGATTAGAGGCGTACGCCACCACCGCCCGGCTACCACGCCCAGCTCTTAAACACTTCTAAATATATTTATTTCGTGTGAGTGTGTGTTTGTCTATGTGCATATTTATGCCTCAGCATCCATGTGGAGGTCAGAGTACAATTGTGGAAATCAGCTCTCTCCTGCCACCCTGTGGGTCTCAGGGAACAAACTCAAGCCATCAAGTGGCGAGGGCCCTCACTCCTAACCCATCTCACCAGCCCCCTATATTTGTAAGGTGATGCTAATAAGAGATACTGGCAGCCTTTTTATTTTGTTTTTTTGAGACAGGATTTCTCTGTGTAGCCTTGGCTGTCCTGGACTCACTTTGTAGACGAGGCTGGCCTCGAACTCACAGAGATCCGCCTGCCTCTGCCTCCCGAATGCTGGGATTACAGGCGTGCGCCACCGCAGCCCGGCTTGGCAGACATTCTTACACTCCTGCGTGCATTAAAAATTATCCCTGGGGCTGGTGAGACGGCTCAGCAAAGAGAGGCCACCAAGCTGGGCAGCCTGAGTTTAATCCCAGAAACCCATGCGGTGGAAGGAAAGAACCAACTCCTAAAACTCCATACATGGCATGCCATGCATCACTCACACAATTGAATAATTAAAAATTATCCTTGGGTCCTGTTATAAAAGGCTGATTTCCATATCTTTCTCCCAGAGTTATTTTATAGGCATGAAACCCGGAATTCAAAATTCTAACAATTACTTTTTCGTTTGTTCGTTTTCATTTGCCTTTTGGGTTTATTTATTTATTTATTTATTTATTTTTGAGACTGAGCCTTATTATGGAGCCTGGCTGTCCTCACACTTGGAATCCTTCTGCCTCCACCTCATGAGTTCTGGGATTACAGACTACATCCAGCTCTAACAAGCATCTTTAATGAGTCTGGTGCATATGGTTTACCAAAAAAAAAAAAAAAAAAGTTAAGAATGCTGGCACACACACAGAAGAAGCTCAAAGACCAACCTATAGCAGGGCTCTAAGTAAACAAGCTCCTGCTCCTACAACCTAGGCAACAGTTGACTGTTTTATAGTTAGCCCTCTAATACCATCTTCTCCTATAGAAAGAGTTTAAATCAAAGCCATGTCTCCATTCTCCATTATACACTCACAGGCCAAACACACACACACACACACACACACACACACACACACACACACGCCCTCACGTGTGCACGTGCACACACGCACCTGTTCATAGGAGATGGGTGCCTGCTTCTGGTGGGACAGTTCCATTAGCGTGCTCAGGTCTGTTCGCAGGTCTGTCTTGCAGCCAATAAGCAATACACGTGTGCTGGGGCAATAGTCTAGGATTTCTGTTCTCCACTGAGGAGCGGAGCGAGAAGGCAGGTGGAAGGGAAGCGCAGTCAGTGGCAGACAGATACGGAAGTCCAGCAGGCAACACCCAGCACATCGCTCAGATTCTCAGATGCCAGCGCTCCCTGTGAGTCACAGCATCTCTGCTGCACTAATTACATCATCTTCCTGCCCAGGAGGCCCTTGGTGGCACCATTGTGATAACCCAGAGCCTTGCTCTTCAGTCACTAAAGGGAGCACAGGCTAAGTCTCTCGCTCCCGGCCATACAGAGAAGACATGGATCTATCTATCTTCTTTCCCTATCGAGGGACAAACAAGCCCTACATGCCAGTACAGAGGGATGAGGCGGCCTCTTCGCTGAGAAGCTAGGCAAGTCCCAGAGTCTTTCTCAGGTGCAGACAGACCTCACCCCTCAGACCTGACACCTCCGCCAGCTGTTGAGGCCTGGCCTGCCTGACTCAGTGGACCCAGGATCACAGTCCCCTGAAGTTGCTCCCAAAAGGCCCCACTTCTCACACCACCAGAAGGTTCTCTGAGCCCTCAGCATCCCCTCAATCCACCCCCACCCTACCCCCGAGCTAGGCCTCAGGGAAAGTTGTATGGGATGAAGAGAAAACAGAAGGCTGAAAAGTGAAGGAGACCCAGAGCCACAGCCAATGGTGAGGCCTCAAGCAAAACAACTCTCTCACAGCTGGTAGACAGCAGGACTGTGGGACAAGGCTCCTTCTTGTTCTTTTTTTTTTCTTTCTTTCTTTCTTTTTTTTTTTCAAGACAGGGTTTTTCTGTATAACCTTGGCTATCTTGTAACTCACTCTGTAGACCAGGCTGGCCTCGAACTCAGAGATCCACCTGCCTCCACCTCCGGAGTGCTGGGATTAAAGGGGTGCTCCACCACGCCCAGCTGCTCCTTCTTCTGGGTATATACCAACCCCCTACCCCACCCCCATTCTGGGCGTTGAACTGTCTTATCAGCTGAGATTCCTTCTCAGCCCTGTTTTACTTTTTATTTGGGGACAGGGTCTCACTCAGCTGCCTGGTCCTGACCTCCATAGCCCAAGCTGAACTTGAACTTAAGATCCTCCTGCTAAAAGCGCCACTGCCTTTGGCCCAGCCTTACCTTCTTGAGTGCGCTCTCCATAGTCTCTGGGCGGCTGATATCAAAGCACAGTAACACCGCATCTGAGTCGCTGTAGCAGAGTGGGCGGACATTGTCATAGTAAGGAGAGCCTGGCATGAGGGGAGAAGAGCTGAGAGTGAGCCAACCATGCCGTCCTTCCCCGCCTCTAGAGGCCTCAGCCTAGCCTCCCTGGGGAATGTAATTCTCAGTCCCTTAAGCTTAGCATCCAGCTGTGTCCCGGGGCCTGGTGCTGCTGTAGAAAAGCTTGGGGTACCAGAAAGCTAGCCAGAAACACCTCTTCCCTTGGTCCTAAAAGAGGGGAAACAAACCGGGTAGAGGTCACAGTCTGAGTTTCCTACAGTGGGTTTCACTCTGCTCAGCCCCGGGAGTCCCAGCAGACGCCGCCTGTACCCAACGACGGAGAGGCGAGGGCTTGCTTGAGGGTCCCTCCACATGAGTCTGTCTGCTGCCTAGCCTCGGTTCCATTCTCCCGCTCTAGGGTCTCCAACGAAGAACCAGCCCTGCCCGTTACATAACTGGCTGGCTGCCCTGGTTCTTTACCTCCAGGTCAGAACTTCAGGAGGGCTGATGGGGCAGAGAGAGCATCCAGGATTTGGCATTTTACTCCTCCGTTACCCACCCAAGTCAGCTTACACTGGAAAGGGCAAAGGGAATACTGTGGGAATACTGTGCCACCCCCACCCCCACCCACCCCCGCCGCCCCCAACCCCTCAGATCTCAGGGAGGCAGTCTCAAAGACAGGCAACACCCATAGCTGTGGAGTTTGAGGCAAGAGCAAGGTTCCTTGGTGGACGGGAGGAAGGGGCGATTCAGGCCCGGGGTGTGATGGGGTGAATGCTAGGAGCTGAGCCCCCTCCACCCCAGTAAGGAACAGGAGCAGATTTGGAATCCAGACAATCCGTGCTTAGAATAGCAAGCAGCCCCTCTCCCTGTACTGCAATCACCATGGAAACTGGGGGGAATCCAAGCTGAGGTGGGGGTGTCGGTCATAAAAAAAAAGAAGAAGAAGAAGTAGAAGTAAGGGGGAGTTGGGATAGCTGCTTGCTCCTTCAGTAATCCACCCCCATGTCTTACTGAGGCAAGGTGGGGGTTGGCCGACAACAGCACTGAGGCAGGGGGAGCGCTGCGGTACTGGGGGAGGGGGAGGGGGAGCAGGTCTCCATTTTGGCTCTAAGCAATCCCCCTCCCCTAAGACCAGTACGAAAATAACAGAATCAGGGTCAGCCGTGGTCCAGAGGTAGAGAAGCTCCATCCCACACACCACGGTGAAGGATAACGGATTGCCTTCATTGCTTTGAAATGAGGGGGTAGGGTGGGACCTGGGGTAGAAAGACCACACTTGCTGGTTTTCCATTATCTGGGCTGGAGATTCAAGGGCTGTGAGAGGAGGGGGTGCAGGGGGGAAGCCTGGAGGGAGGGCGGTAATGAAAAGAGATGAGCCGCAGCAAGGTTCAGGGACGATTGGAAGGTGGGAGGGTACAGCAGGAGGGGAAAAAAAAAACCATACATCATGCAGCCACGCTGCATTCTGGGCCGATCCAGCCAGCATAGCACAGTCCAGGGTAAGCAGAACCCCGACTCCCCTCTCCTGAAACTGCAACAGAGGACCATGCACCAGCCTGAGGCATTTTGGTTTGGGAGAGAGCAAAGGCAGTATCTATCATTTTCTGTCTGCCCACCCCAGGACCCCCCAGTCCTCCCAGACCTCAAAACTGGAGAACAGGAACACGACTCCCCCTGAGAAGTGGGGTGGCGTATTTATCAGACATGCCTTGGTGATTTACAGTTTCTCTTTAAAACTTAGCTTAAGCACGTAGGGGGAAAAAAAGAGAGAGAGAGAAATTGGTAAAGCATGGATTTTCTTTTCTTTCTCATATTGCTGGCTCTTACTCTTTAATTATATCTGAGACAGACTGTTAAAAAGAGGGACTGGGTAGAGAAAGTGGGAAGGGCTCAGAAGCAAAGCAAACGTTAGCTGAGCTCAAAGGGCTTGGGGGGGTGCAGAGTGGGAACCACACTGCTGTCTACATTCCTAAAGGACTGGCATCTCCAGCTCACCCCAGCACAGGGAGAACCCGTCAGAACTAAAGCCCATGCGCCCCGCTGGACACTAACCCAAACGTGCCCTACATTCACGGTCTCCCCACCCTCCAAAACATCGATGATGCATCGCTTCATCTCTCCGAGCCTCTGAGCCGCAGCCTCTGACGAGAGGGCTGAGTTGCGGCAAGCAGACAGCAGTGGCCTGAGAGGGAGTGCAGGAGAGAGAGATTCCATCCAGAGCAGGCGCCTAGCTGCCACACTACGGCTGCCTCTAGCCTCGCTCCGACCTCTCACTTAACTTGCTTTGGAGGACAGGGGGTAGGGAGAGAATATGTGTGTGAGAGAGAGGGAATGGGGGGGGCAGCGGGAGGGAGAGAGGGAGAGACAGACAGACAGACAGACAGACAGACAGACAGACACACACACACACACACACACACACACACACACGGGGGGGGGGGGAGGCAACCTGCTGGTGCTCCCTGGGAGTACTCAGGGGTCCCTTTACCTCACTGTCCCAGCCCTCTGAAAAATGGAACTAGACCAGAGTGGCTCTTAGGTTTGTCCACTGCTTTCCCGGGTCATCTAAAAGTGTGGATGTCTACCCAAAGAATCTTTACATCTCTTCTTTTGGTTTCCTGACAAGCACCGCTATCCTTAAAGGTGGATAGAGGTTTTCCTATCACCAACTAAAAACGCAGCAGCTGCAGTTAGCCAGGGAAGGTAGGATGCTATATTGGGGGGTAGTTAGCCAGGGAAAGTAGGATGGTGCTATATTGGGGGTGCAGTCTTACCTGAGGTATCCCAGAGACTAAGCTCCACTCTCTGTTCCTCCGTCTCCAGACAGGCTGTGTAATTCTCAAACACGGTAGGCACATAGGTCTGTGAGGAGAGAGGGATCTTTCACACCTGGGCACTCGTGCCCTCAGAACCCACACCTAGTGTTGGCTACACAAGCAGCCACTCAGACATGCGCTGAAACATTCGAGTGTCAGTGAGGAGGAGCGGGAGGAGAGGATCCATAGGGAACTGACTGGCCTTCGCTCTCCAGCCTGGGACAAGCCCCCCACATCCTGCCTGGTCTGAGACACATCATTCACGCTTTCTTTTTATTCCAGATTCGGGTCCCCCTCCCCCCCTTTTTTTTTCCAGAGCCACAAGCCAATTCTAATCGTTGTCTTCTCCCCTCTAGTCCCTTGGCACAGGTGAACAACCGAAACAGAAGCCTGCCGGGGCCACCCTCATAGAACCTTACAGGAGGGGCAGGCAGGTACTGCGTCAAGAATAAAGCTCAGGCTCTCCTGATCCTCCAGGTCTCAGGGATGAAGGAAAGTGGGAGGGGATGTAATGGGTAAAGAGGTGAGGAGGAGCCGACCGGGCGGCAGAAGTGGGTCAGGTCTCAGGGGAAGCAAGGCAGGGCAGTCCTCTAGCCAGAAGGCAGGGCAGGGTGGGGCGGCCTGAGGATGGAGGAGATGGCTCTCCTGGACAGGTGGGAATCGACCCCAGGCCAGCGGGTAGCTCACCTCGGGATAGCAGTCTTTCGCTAACACCTGTAACATCGCGGTCTTCCCGCACTGCACGTCCCCCACCAGCACGAGCTTACATCTGACCACCACCGGCTGCGGCGCCCGTCTCTCCTTCATAGCTGCAGCCTCGGAGGGACCTGGAGTCGGGTTCAGCGAGGAGGAAGGTCGCGCCTGAAGTATCCGAACTGGCGACTAGATCCCGGTTCCCTGCCTGCCTCCAACTGAGGCGGAGGCCAGCCAGGCCCCCGTTATATGTCCCAGACGGAGCCAATCACAAGAGGAGGCGGACTCTGCCGAAGCCAATCCCTACGGTGGGATCCCCTGCAGCAGCCAATAGCAGGGGACTCTGAGTCAGCGCCCTCTTCCTCCCTTCCCTTTCTGTTAAAGCTGCACCATTGCTTCCTCTTGGAGGGGGATTCCCACACTTTTTGTGTTGCTGTTAGGAGGTCGGGAGGAGACTGGAAGTAAAGCTAAGTGACCTTTGAATGTCCGTCCAAGACCCATAAAGAGCTGTGGGATCAGAAAGCATGGCCGCGGGGTCTGTTCCAGGAGGACAGCAGGGCCTGCCTAACCAGTGGACAGGTGGCAGCTCTCGGGGAGAAAGTGGCCCAGAGATCTCTGACTCATTAATTCTATGTAGTTTCCATCCACCTTGGTTCCACTTCTGGCTTCTTTTAATAGACCTCCTACTGTCCCTCTTTTCCAGCCCAGCTCCGTTCTTCAGGGATCACCGTCCCCAAAACAAGAAAGAAAGAAAGAAAGAAAGAAAGAAAGAAAGAAAGAAAGAAAAAAGAAAAAAAGAAGAAAAAAGTACAGCTCTGGACCCAGAGATAGGCACAGGAAACAAATGAGGGAGTCTTGCAAGTAGGAATAGAGGGAGAACGCCAAACAAGCTGCTTTCCGGTTTCTATTGGCCAGGAGGCTGTTCGCCCAGGAGGCCTAGTGGGCGGGCGTGTCAAGGTGTTTTGTTCTGTGGCCTGGCTTTAGCTTCCTGGGTGAATCAGTGCAGGTCTAGTGGCAGGCCCATACCAGCTGACTCTGACGCACTAATGTGTGCCTGGGAGCCGGACTTTCACCAGTTGACACACACAAAAGCTGTGTTCCTAAAGTTATCCTGTGGGTCACATGCTTGTGAGTTGTGCTGGGGAAACACACTGTATGTGGATGTTCAGGGGGCCTGAGTTCAGGAGGCTTCGTGCTGGAATTTCGTTAGGAAGAGGTTTTTTTTTAACCTCTGCTTTGCAATTAGGTTCCCTCTCCAACTTTTCATTTTTGTTTGTTTGTTCATGGTTTGGTTTTCACCATTTTCTCACCATGTAACTGGCTGGGTTGGTACTGGATATGTAGACTGGGCTGGTTTTGTTTGGTTTTGAGCCAGGGTCTCACTGTAGCCCAGATTGGCCTCAAATTCAGAGCAATTCTCCTGCCTCAGCCTCTCATTACTTGGATTACAAGTGTCTCCACTGTGCCCAGCTCTAATTTTTTTAAATTACATTTTTCTTAGTTATTATACTTAGAGGAGGAGTGGGACTCGCTCATGCCATTATGTGGAGTTCACAGAGCCCTTGCAGGAGTCTGTCCCACCACACCCCACCTTGTGATGAATGCTTGATGGCAGTCCTGTTGACCCATTTACCACCCAGTAGTTCCTGTCTTTGTTTAAACTTCTTCAAAATGTCTTTATTTAAAATTCTGTAGCCAGAATAATATGTTTATAAGATGGATGTCCCCTGGTGACACTAGGGACATTTCAAACAAGGTAAAAATTGAAACCACTAAGCCAGGACATGGTGGCCCATGCCTTTAATCCTAGTGCTAGGTAGGAGGCAGAGGCATGTGGATCTTTTAAGCCACATGCTTAAGGGTGAAAGAAACCAGTTAAAGGGGAGCTGGAGAGATGGCTCAGCGGTTAAGAGCACTGGCTGCTCTTCCAGAGGTTCCGAGTTCAATTCCCAGCACCCAGATGGTTGCTTACAGTCATCTATAATGCAATCTAATGTCCTCTTCTGACGGGCAGGCACACATACAGGCAGAGCATTGTATAAATGATAAATAACTAAATAAATAAACAAAAAAAAAACAATTAAAAAAAGAAATCAGTTAAAAATACAACATATTATGATACATTTACACTAAGTCTTCAAAACACGCAAATCCAGTGAGGTGGAAGGTCAAGCAGGGCAGTGAGATGACTCAGCTGGTGAAGGCTCTTGCCACAGAGTCTGACAACTTGGGTTTGACCCCTCCAAGACCCTCATGGTGGAGAAAGAGAATAGACTCCTGCAGATTGCTCTCTGGTCTATACATGTGCACACATGTGAGCATACACACCACACACCACACACACACACAAAATAAATAAATATGTTGTGATAAAATGTTAAAAGAAAGCAGATTACAAGCCTCTGAGGGTGCTAGAGTAGAGAGGGTGATTATAAATCCACCAAATCACACAGCTTAAACTGATGAGCTGTTTGTATTACAATGCCCAAGTTGTGAAACCCCCAAAGACCACCAGGCATCAGCTGGATGCAAATCACACAGGGTCTCATTTATTTTAAGCTCAGAGCCTGGACTGTCAGCCCCCTTGTTAGGAGGGAAGATGGCGGCCCCTAGTGCTGGGGGAACAGGGTTTTTAAAGGAAAAAAACTGTAGGGGGTTTTTCCAAGCCTTGCTATCACATGATAGGTTAGAGGGGCACAGGAAAGTTGCCCTTTAAGCTGATTGGCTGGGGGACCAGGGCTAAGCAAGGGGGACCAGTGCCAGACTGCAGGGGACAGTTTTTTGTATGTTCTGGTTGTGGTGACCTGTGACTCTGATTGGTTGGCCCCAGGTGCAAGCTCCCAGGAATGGTTTATGGCTCTCCTTGGAAACTCTGGTGGGTGGAGTGGGGGGGGGGGCGGCGGGGAGGGCGGATTGTGTGTGTGTGTCAAGTTCTCAGGCCCTGAACACAAATTGGCATTGGTTTGGTCTCTACAATATCATGTGTATTACATCTTGAAGGAGCAAGGTTATAGCCAAGCAGGCATGCTTTTACTCAGAACTTGAGAAATACAAAGGTGTACCCACAGGCGCACACACACGCACACACACACACACCACACACACACACACACACACACACACACGCACACACCACACACACACACACCACACACGCACACACCACACACACACACACCACACACGCACGCACACACACACCACATACGCACACGCGCGCGCGCGCGCATACACACACACACACACACACACACACACACACACACACACACACACACCGATAGAGCTTAATGGCTATCGCACTTGCCTCTAAGAATCCAGGCAGCGAGTGCTAGGTTCATAATCCCTAGGGCTGCATGAACAGGCCATAAACACTAGGCATGATGGTGCACACCTGTAATGCCAGTGTGCAGGAGGTGGAGGCAGAAGGAGCAGGAAGCCAAGGTCATCCTCAACTACATATCCTGTTTGAGTCTGTCCTGGGCTACAGGGGAGCCTGTCTCAAAACAAACAAACAAACCAGGAGTTGGGAGATGGTTCAGTGGATAAAGGTACTCCTTGCTACCAATCCTGATTTTCTGAGTTCAATTCCTTGGGTCCCCACATGGTGGGAGAGGTAACTGCCATGACTTGTCCCCTGATGTCCACTCACATGCATGCACACACAATAAATAAGAATGCAGTTCAAGGGCCGGGAGTGATGGTACACGCCTTTAATCCCAGCACTCCAGAGGCTGAGGCAGGTGGATCACTGTGAGTTTGAGGCCAGCCTGGTCTACAAGGAAAGTCCAGGACAGCCAAGGCTACACAGAGAAACCCCACCTCAAAACAAACAAACAAACAAAAAATGCAGTTTAAAAGGGTTTTTTTGTTTTTTGGTTTTTCAAGACAGGGTTTCTCTGGGTAGCTTTGGCTATCCTGGACTCGCTCTGTAGACCAGGCTGGCCTCGAACTCAGAGATCTGCCTGCCTCTGCCTCCCAAACACTGGGATTAAAGATATGCACCACGACTGCCAGGACTAAAACTTTTTTTATGTTCTAATTTCCCATTTCTTTTTAGCATTTTTTTATTTTATAAACTTTATGATTTTTAAATATTGCAAAAAAAAATTATACAACAAACTAAACCACACTGGGGCTGGAGAGTTGGCTCAGCAAATAAGAGCAGCACTCATAAGGGGGCTTGTCTGTAACTCCGGTTCCAGAGCATCTGCAGCCCTCTTCTGACTTAGGTGGGCCCCCAACACATGCATACCACGCATACGTGCAAGCAGGCAAAATATTCATGCACATAAAATAATTTTAACAATTAGCCAGACCCAAAGTCTGTACATCTAAGCGAACTTCTGAACAGAGAGCAGCATTTGGTAGAGAAACTGTGGGGCTTCGTGCTGGATTTTACACTTTCACTACGGAATGTATTTTTAGACAGTCGCTACTAAAAATGAAAAATCCATGACAGACTTACAACTAGAAAAACATTTAGCTTTATATCTTTTCTCATAACGCATGTTCGTTATCTGTAGTCAGTCCTCTGTTGTCTGCTAATATTTATATTTAGCCTTTCTTTCTTTTTCTTTTTCTTTGTTTTTGTTTTGTTTTGTTTTTTGTTTGTTTTTGTTTTTCAAGACATGGTTTCTCTGTCCTGGAACTCCCTCTGTAGACTAGGCTAGCCTCCCTCGAACTCACAGAGATCCACCTGCCTCTGCCTTCTTAGT
The DNA here is from genome assembly GCF_964271855.1 of Acomys minous. NCBI lineage: Eukaryota > Metazoa > Chordata > Mammalia > Rodentia > Muridae > Acomys > Acomys minous. The sequence goes on along the minus strand of NC_140493.1, from coordinate 4,786,777 downwards.
GCTGGGATTAAAGGCGTGCACTACCACCCCTGGCTTATTTATTTGATTCCCAAGACCGGGTTTCTCTGTGTAGCCTTGGCTGTCCTGGAACTCATTTTGTAGAGCAGGCTGGCATGGAACTCATATCGATCTGCCTGCTTCTGCCTCCCAAGTCCTGGGATTAAATGGGTGCGCCAACTCCACCCCACGCCACCCCACCCCACCCACCCCAGCTTATTTATTATTATGTATATTATGTATACAGTGCTCTATCTGCACGTACACCTGGGTGTCAGAAGAGGGCATCAAGTCACATTATACATGGTCGTGAGCCACCATGTGGGTGCTGGGAATTGAACTCAGGACCTCTGGAAGAGCAGACGGTGCTCTTAACCTCTGAGCCATCTCTGCAGCTGCCTCTATACATTCTAATTCCATCCATTTTCCTCCAAACTTTGTGATTAAAGTTTTCTTTGCAGCTAAATAGTGTTTTGTGTGTGTTTGGGTGGTGGGATGGGGAGATGCCACAGCTACTTGTGGGGGTCAGGGGTAACTTGTGGGGGTCAGGGGTAACTTGTGGGTGTCAGGAATAACTTGTGGGGGTCAGGGGTAACTTGTGGGAGTCAGGAGTAACTTGTGGGGGTCAGGGGTAACTTGTGGGTGTCAGGAATAACTTGTGGGTGTCAGGGGTAACTTGTGGGGGTCAGGGGTAACTTGTGGGAGTCAGGAGTAACTTGTGGGGGTCAGGGGTAACTTGTGGGTGTCAGGAGTAACTTGTGGGTGTCAGGGGTAACTTGTGAGTGTCAGGGGTAACTTGTGGGTGTCAGGGGTAACTTGTGGGTGTCAGGGGTAACTTGTGGGGGTCAGGGATAACTTGTGGGAGTCAGGAGTAACTTGTGGGAGTCAGGAGTAACTTGTGGGGGTCAGGGGTAACTTGTGGGAGTTGGTCCTCTCTTTCCACCATGTGGGTCCGGGTTGTCAGGACCTTTACCTGCTGAGCTACCTCACTCACCCCTCTGCAACTTGTTTTGTTTTCTTGTGAGAAGCCAGGTGGATTGTTCCCAGCATTCAGCATTTTGCTGATGGTATCTCCAACAGTGTCACTTACAAGTTAAGGAAATTTTTACCCCAACCCTGCTTTCCTTACCACGTGAGCTCACAAGCTATTTCTTTAACATGAATCTTATAAACAGCCTTAAACCATAAAGATGAGAATTGGGGTGCTGCCCTGTGGGGTTCATTCTGCCCCTAGTCTCTTTGAAAGGACAAACCCCAGGGAACAGAGAAAGGAGGAAGGGAGGGAGGGAGGGAAGGAGGGAAGGAGGGAGGGAGAGGACACCACCTGTTCAAAGCTCAGAACCGTCTTTATCTTCTTTCCGGTTCTGATTACTCGGATAAGCTCCCATTCTGGGACAGAGGCGGAATACACAAAGATGTTCAGGGCATTGGCAAATTAAAATTCACCCGGACTTTACCAGAGAGTTCACAAGCTCAGCACCTTCTCAGCCCTAGGGACTCTGCAAAGGATCCCCAGATACCTTGCCACCTGCCCGTGTGTGTGTGTGTGTGTGTGTGTGTGTGTGTGTGTGTGTGTGTGTGTGTGCCCATTCCTGAATAGAACAGGAGCTGACTCCACAGAGGGGAGCTGTAACTTGTCCTGACTCCTTTAAAAGAACAAGGATGAAGCCAGGCGGTGGTGGCGCACGCCTTTAATCCCAGCACTCGGGAGGCAGAGGCAGGTGGATCGCTGTGAGCTCGAGGCCAGCCTGGTCTACAAAGTGAGTCCAGGACAACAGCCAAGGCTACACAGAGAAACCCTGTCTCAAAAAACCAAAAAAAAAAAAAAAAAAGAACAAGGATGTGAGCAGCCTGGGGTAATCAGACCACGGGAGGGTGGCTTGGGGAGGTGTAGCAGCCATACAAGCCAGGACAGGTGAATGTGTTCTTGTTCCTGTGGCTTGAATGTATGGCCTCACCTCATAATGGTCTTGTATGAAACGGCTTGTCCTCAACAGGAGAAAAGCAAAGCATTACTCCGAGTGCCCACCCAGTGCCCAGCTGCCAGGGGCAGCACTTCCTGTCTTGGCCACTCTCCTGCTCTTTTCCCTGGGAGGTGGGCTTGTTTTGTTGAGTCAGCAGAAGAGAAAACAATCCTGAAGAGACTCTCCCAAGAAGATACCCTGAGAGAAATGGCGCTGAGCTATGATACTATGGTAGCATCTGAGAGCTGGTCAGAGTATAGGGAATATTCTAGACTCTAGAATCTAGAAGAATAGCATAGCTTGGAAGTAAAACAGGCAAGCCCAGGGAAGAGTTTGGGGTGTGTGTATGTGTGAAGGTAAGTGTAGAAGGAGAGAAAAAATTAAAAATAAGAATGGAATGTAGTGGCTTGTGCTTGTTAGCCCGCCAAAAAAGACTGTGGTAGGAAGATAAATGGCCAAAGTTATCTTGGGTGACAGAGTGAGCTCAAGACCAGTCTAGGCAAGGAAGCCAGACTATGTCTCAAAAAAAAAAATTTTTTTTTTTTCAGTGCTGAGGATGAACCTCAGAAGTGGTATACTTGTTTAGCTGTTTGAGGTACTGGGTTCAAGCCCTGATACCAGAGAAAAAAAGGAAGGAAGGGAAGCAAAGAGGAAGAGAGGGTGGAGGAGACGAGGGGAGGGAGAGGAAACCATGGGAGGCTGACTAAGAATTAGTGGGGAAGTTCAAAACGTTTGAGGACCCGGCTGGAGCAGAGCCTGGGAAGCGCCGAAGGGCATGGTCGTGGAGAAGCCTGTGTTCTGTCTCATTGGAGCTAAACTGACGGGTGGGGCAAGGCAGGGTTGGTTGGTAAATGCAGTTGAAGGGCTCTCATTAGCAGTCATCCTCACTGTGGTAAGACTGGAGCGAGCAGCGTGTATGTGTGCGTGTGTGCGTGTGTGCGAACCTTCTTGCCTCCTTTTGCCTCCACTCCATGGGGAGTCGGGAGACATTTCCATACGTGCACACCGCATGGCGTGATCATCAGACCAGGGCAGACAGTGCATCTGTTATTCACACGTTCAAATGTTCCACGTGAAGTTGTTCCGTTTCTGTTTTGAGAGCCTGGGAACGAGGCTGACCACAAACCCACGGGGGGTCTGCCTGCCTCTGCTTCCCAGGTGCCGGGACTTAAGGCGTGCACCAGCACACCCACCCCTCTTTTCAGTTTGAGACAAGATTTGATATGTAGCCAGGCTGGCCTCAAACTCATGGCAGTCCTCCTGCCTCAGCCTCCCAAATTCTAGGATTATCAGGTGCGTGCCACCACACCTGCCTCCTTTTATTTTTCTTTTTCTTCGGCTAGGGCTGGAAATCAAACCCAAGGGCTTCGGTGTCTTAGGCTTGGCCGGCTTTCTCCTGGTCTTTTGTACCCTGGCTCATATGGAGGTAACTATAATTATGCCCAAGTCTGACAGAGTAACGGGAGGCACAGATAAGTGAAGTGGCTCTTCAAAAAACAGTGGGTTGGGGCTGGGTGTGGTGGCGCATGTCTTTAATCCCAGCACTCGGGAGGCAGAGGCAGGCGGATCACTGTGAGTTCGAGGCCAGCCTGATCTACAAAGGGAGTCCAGGACAGCCAAGGCTACACAGAGAAACCCGGTCTTGAACAAACAAACAAACAAACACCCAGTGGGTAACTGAGCATAGTGGCACCTGCTCATGCTCCCAGCACTAATGAAGGCTGAAGTAGATGGATTAAGAGTTCGAGGCCAGCTTTATCTATATTCCAAGTCTGAGGGCCAGCCTGGGCTAAGGGAGACCCTGTCTGAGAATGAACAAGCAAGCAAACAACACAGTAGTGAAATCTGAATTCTGAGAGACCCGGGGGAAGGTCCCACAGGAGTCTTGGTAGAGAAGGGTGGATGACTGACAGGCTGAAGCCGGAAGCAATAGGAAAGAGGCAGACAAACACAAGTTAGGCCAGAAGGAAATTGTGGATGAGGGCCCGAGGAAGCAATAGAATCCTGAAAAGCCCTCATCGGGCCCACTTGGCAGGTTAGGGGTGCCAGGAAAGGGCAGGTGGGAAATGAGGCCACAGGGGTGAGTGCCTCAGGCAGGCCAAGGATAAGCAGAGATGGGGAGCAACAGCTAGCCTCAGGGGCAGAGGAAAGAGGCCAGATGTCAGAGGCAAGGAACTTCACTTCCAGGGACCCCCACCTCCTCTTCTGGCCTCTTTACACATCATCAATAGACATGCATGCAAGTACAACACCCAACTCATAAAAGTAGTAGTAGTAGTAGTAGTAGTAGTAGTAATAATAATAGTAATAATAATAATAATAATAATAATAATAATAATAATAATAGTAAATAAAGGGCGAGTCTTTCGTTTTGTTTTTCGAGACAGGGTATCTCTGTGTAACCCTGGCTGTTCTGGAACTCATTCTGTAGACCAGGCTGGCCTTGAACTCACAGCAATCCGCCTGCCTCTGCCTCCCTAGAGCTGGGATTAAAGGCGTGCGCCACCACACCCAGCACTAAAGGATGAGTTTTGAGGGCTGAGCATGAACAGAGAGAAGCACTAAATTTCATCTTGGAGATGAGGCTGGACCCAGGAAGTGGGGCTCTAACTAGGAGGTGGCCAGTGTAGTACTGAGTGGGTGCAGGGTACGGTGAGGCTCAGAAAAGAGCCAGAGGTGAAGTGTGCACTCGGATACCTCAGGCATACCTGAGGTCAGCTGCGGGCTCCCTGAACAGCTCTCATTCTGGGAAGCAAGTGTCTCTTAGTTATTGAAACTGCATAGTATTTCTTTAGTGAGTACCTGTGTGTGTATGTGTGCAGGCCTGAGTGTGCATGGGGAGGTCAGAGGACAATCTGTGGAAACTGGGCTCTTCCCTTTCACCATGTGGGTCTGGGATCCTGCTCAGTTGACAGGCTTGCCAGCAAGCTCCTTCGTGAGCCATTTTTTCTGGCCCTCTTCCTTCCCCCTCCCCCCCCCCCGACAGGGTTTCTCTGTGTAATTTTGGCTATCCTGGATTTGCTTTGTAGACCAGTCTGGCCTGGAACACACAGCAAACCACCTGCCTCTGCCTCCCGAGTGCTGGGTTTAAAGGTTCGCGCCACCACCGCCCAGCCTCTTCATACTTTTTAAAAAACATAATTATTTATTTTTATGTGTATGAGTGCTCTATCTGCATGGACAGCTTCATGCCAGAAGGTGGCGTTAGATCACCTTATAGATGGTTGTGAGCCACCATATGGTTGCTGGGAATTGAACTCAGGACCTCTGGAAGAGCAGACAGTGCTCTTAACCTCTGAGCCATCTCTCCAGCCCCTCTGTCTACTTCTTAAAGCACCATACTTGCAGGAGATGTGACTCAGAGAGGGACACTTGCGCAGCATGCATTCTGGATCCCAGTCCCAGCACTGCCAAACACTAAAAATAGTTGAGGCCAGCAGCAATGCTAGACAATAAATGGGTGAAGGGAAGATCAGCCTCTTTTTTTTGGTTTTTGTTTGTTTTGTTTTTTGTTGCTTTTGGGGACAGGGTTTTTCTGAATAACAGCCCTGGCTGTCCTGGTACTCTCTTTATCGACCAGGCTGGCCTCGAACTCATAAAGATCCGCCTGCCTCTGTTTCCCAAGAAGTGCTAGGATTAAAGGCGTGTGCCATCAAGCTTGGCTCAGCCTCTTTTTATAGTCATGAAATTGGAGTAAGAAACAGTTAAACGACTTGGCCAGGCCAAACAGCAAGTGACTGCCATCTGTGGTGGTGAATGCCTGGAATTCCAGCCCTTGGAAAGCTGAGGCAGGAGGATACGAAGTTTGAGGTCAGCCTGAACTATGAAGAAGTCAGTCTCCTCTCTCTCTCTCTCTCTCTCTCTCTCTCTCTCTCTCTCTCTCTCTCTCTCTCCTCCTCTCTCTCTCCCTCTCTCTCCCTCTCCCTCTCTCCCCCTCCCTCTCCCTCTCCCTCCCTCCCTCCCTCCCTCTCTCTCTCTCTCTCTCTCTCTCTCTCTCACACACACACACACACACCACACATCTCAAGACTAGCACTGAGCCTCCATCACAAGACCTGTGAGAACTCCTATCCCCCCTCGCTAAGGTACGAGAATACTTACCTCCTAGAGGGGCGCCAAGCAACCTCAGGAACTGCCGAGCCTGCGCAGCTGGCAGGAGCTGCTGGAGACCAAAGCTGGAAAGAAGAAAGACAAAGAGCTAAGGACTAGGGTCAGGCCACTGCGCACCATGGGCTCTCCTCCAGCGGCCCGTGAGGTCTAGCCCCTTCTCCCTTGCCAGTGTGATCCCCTGGTGCTCTTCTTTCACTCAGCCTGGGCTACATGATGAATTCAGGGCTAGCCTCGACCACACCATGTTTCAAAAACTTGTGTCCTCACCACCACCAAAAACCTCACGCACAGTCCTTTGCTCTATCAGTTACTGTCCTGTTGCTGTGACAAAACACACTCACCGGGGCACCTTGTGGGGAGAGGACTTCACTTTGTGCACCTTCGGTGTACGGCCATCGGCACGTTTGAAAGAGAAATCTGATGTCCTTGCTGTCCTGTCCAGCAGGGCTTGGTCCTGGAATCCAGACATGGGTGATGAGGGCACGAAGACTGACAGGGACCCCAGACGGAAAAGCTGGGGGAGCGGGTGGGTCATGGTCTCTCTGACGAAGTGGCACCATCTCTACAGCACCCCAGATCCTCAGAGTGGCTATTACGTACGAGCATGAGAAAGAGGAACTAGTTGGTTTCCACGGGAGGCCTCCGGCGGAGAGCTGTCTCAGGCTGCGGTGGTCCTGGAAGGAGAAAGCTGCAGGAGGTGCTTCCTGTCAGTGTTCACACTCTGACCCCGTGGAGGAAGGTTTTCCCAGTTCCCGTGCGTCTGAGGCGTTGGCCCCTGTCTGTCTTAGTGTCCTATTGCTAGGAAGACACACTGTGACCATGGTAATGCTTATAAAAGAAAGCATCTCATTGGGGGCTTGCTTTCCAGTGTTAGAAGTTAAAGTCCACTGCCATCATGGCAGGAAGCATGGTGGGGGGAGGGGGGGAGCCGCTGGGCCTGGCTTGGGCATTTAAAACCTCAAAGCCCGCCCCCAGTGACACACTTCCTCCAGCAAGGCCATGCCTCCTGGTCCTTCTCAAGCAGCAACTCTAAAGACCAGGCATTCCTGTTCCAACCACCTCATGGTCCGTGATACACATTTGCTCAGACTTCGTCCCTGGTTACTCCTCACTCTAGGCTTCCCCCCCTCCCGTTTCTGTCCTCTTGCTGTTTGGTCATCAATCTTCCCCCGCTAACGGGTGCAGACAGCTACCAGGCTTGCCCCATGACTGGCCAGGTTTTTTTTTCAAGCCTGTCTACCCAACTCTCTCAGCTCTAGGACCTTAGTTTCTTAACCCTTTGGGCCCCTGGTCGCTTCTTAATAAATATTACCTTTACATTAGTTTTTTGGGGTTCGGGGTTTTTGTTTTTTCCAAACAGCGTTTCCCTTGTAGTCCTGGCTAGTCCCAGACTCACTTGTAGACCAGGCTGGTCTCAAACTCAACAGAGATCCGCCTGCCTCTACCTCCTGAGTGCTGAGATTAAAGGTGTGCGCCACCACGCCTGGCCACATTTATATTGTTTCTACACCCTCAGAAATCAGTCTACTGGGTGGAAAGCAGGTCCACAGAGTGAGAGAGGAGAAAGGGTTTCCTTCTCGCCATGTGACCAGATTTCTCTAAAAGCTAGATCCGTTTCTCTAGATGTTGTTCTCTGAGGTTCCAGGCAGTCCTGGACTAGAAGGATTGCTGTCGGTTGTATTCCGGGTCAAGTGGCCTTTCTAGGTCTGCTTAACTTTTTTTTTCCCCTGAGAGAAAAATGTGTTTTCCTTCCAAGCAGTCAAGTTATACATAAACTCTTTAAATAACTGGCTTAGAATTGGGAAGCTCTTCTGTAGAAGTATTTAGGTGGCACTGAGTGGGAGCGTGAAGGGATCAGAACAGAGTGGGCCTGCTCAGAAGTCTCCAAGAAGCTTTTGAAGCAAAGAAAAGAAAGAAAAAAATGACCAGTCAGACAAACCTGAGTTTAAATTCCAGTGTTGCCACTTCCTGGCTACCTTGACATACCTAACATTCTCCCAGGTCCCTCTTTCTCATAACAAATAGCAACAAAAGCAAAACTGTAATTTGGGAGCTGCAGATGCAGCTCAGTTGATAGAGTGCTTTCTTGGCCTGGCAAGCATGGCGCCCTGGGCTCTAGTCCCAGGAGATGCGGTGGCACATGCCTATGACCTCACACACAGGAGTTAAGAGGCAAGAGGATCAGAAGTTCAAGGTTATCCTCAGCTGCGTATAGAGTTTGAGGCCAACCTGGGCCACGTGGGCCCCTGGGTGAGACAAGGGCAGGAGATAAGTAATCAACATATTCTTCCTATTGAGGCTCCTTAACTAATGGGCTTAGGGACCGTCATAGGGTTTCTATTGCTGCAATAAAACACTATGACCAGAAAGAAATTTAGGGAGGAAAGCATTTATTCAGCTTACACTTCCACATTGCTGTTCATCACCAAAGGAAGTCAGGACAGCAGGACTCAAGCAGGCTTGGAATCTGGAGGCAGGAGCTGATGCAGAGGCCATGGAGGGGTGCTGCTTACTGGCTTGCTCAGCCTGCTTTCTTATAGGACCCAGGACCACGAGCCCAGGGATGGCTCCACCCACCATGGGCTGGGCCTTCCCCACTAATTGAGAAAATGCCTTACAGCTGGATCTTACGGAGGCATTTCCTCAACTGAGGCTCCTTCCTCTCTGATGACTCTAGCTTGTGTCAAGTTGGCACACAAAACTAGCTGATACAGGAGCTCCTAAGAACCCCCCTCCAAACTGGGTGTGGTGGCGCACGCCTTTAATCCCAGCACTTGGGAGGCAGAGGCAGGTGGATCTCTGTGAGTTTGAGGCCAGCCTGGACTACAAAGTGAGTCCAGGACAGCCAAGGCTACACAGAGAAACCCTGCTTTGGAAAAAAAAAAAAAAAGAACCCCCCTCCAAGTTAAATATAAACTATGTATGTAAGTTCATTATAAAATAAGAACAAAAACAAAAATCCATGTCCCGTAAGCTCACAGAGCTGTCAGGGCATCGGGTAAGAGGTTGGTCCTAGAAGGTACTGTCCTAGCACAAAGGCACCATCATGTTTCCAAATGAGTGCCCATGGCCCACTGAAGTCCTTGAAGGTCTGTCTGATGTGCCTAGTGTCAAGAACGTAGTGATGACAGAACCCCCTCAGCCTTCAAATAGAAACTCAAGACAGTAGAGAGGATTCCTAAGGAGTAGAGATGGGGGAGGGCGGGGGTGCTGAGTGTCCCCAAAGAGTTCAGCTTCTGAGGAGGAGTGTGTCCGTCTGTCCGTCACCCACAGGTGTCCTACATGGCCTCAGCTGACAGCATTAGGCAGCAGTGCTGTGGGACTCAGGAGAGTCCTCCCTCTGTTGGACTGCATTACTCAGCTCTTTGCAGTCTCAGGCCTTATCGCTTAGCCTGCTCCCCTCTGGCCTCTTCTCTTTGTTTACCGACTTGGCTGGCTTTCTCTAGAAACAAAAAAGGTGTTCAGTTCTGAATGGTGCTGGACTGCAGCTCCCACCCCCACCCCCACCCCCACCCCAAAACCTCCTTCCCTTCCCAGGAGGATTATGCCTCAGACAGACCCCTTCTGCGTTCTCAAAGGCCTCTTCCCACACTTCCCAGGTAGAGAGAAGAACGGTTCGGTTTGGTTTGGTTTTGTAAGTTGGCACCCCCCTTTTCTCCCTCACCATTGCCCACCGCTGCCACCACCTCTGCGCCAATAAGCCCCACCCCCTCCCTCTCGAGCGTCACTTGTCTTGGCTGGAGACAGCTCCTCTCCCGCATTGTCTGACCAGGATTTGGAAGCTGTGGTTTCCATAGCAACCCCTGGGCATTTAATTAAGGGAGGAGGCCTTCATCTCTTCTAGGCTGGGCAATTCCAAATCTCAGCCGGAAAAGGATACCCTGAGGGGGCGAGGGAAGAGAGCTGTCCTCCAGAATAGCATAGTTCAGGCTTCTCCCCAGAGCCGCTGGGCCCTGCTGGCCCACTCCCTCCCACTTGCCACACTCCTATCCCTGTCTCACCCCAAAGCTACTTTCAAAGCCGCTGTCCCCGGAGAGTGGAGTCCCCAGGATAGCAGAGGTGACAAGGGTCACAGGCTGGCTAGAAGACCCCCCCACACAAGTGTACTGTTGCTTGTTGTTTCCTTGGACTTGGTTGTGAGATAAGGGTGGGAGTTAATTCAACATGGCCTTTCAGTACAGGCTCCTTAACTAATAGGCGTAGGGACTCTTGGAAAACCCCCTCCAAACAAAATATAAAATGTGTATATAAGCCGGGGGAGGGAGATGGCGCACCCCTCTAATCCCAGCACTCCACTCGGGAGGCAGAGGCAGGCAGGTTGATGTGAGTTCAAGGCCAGCCTGGTCTACAAAGCGAGTCTAGGACAGCCAGGGCTACACAGAGAAACCCTGCCTCAAAAAAAAAAAAAAGCACCTATAAATTCATTATAAGTCTCTCCCCTGGGTACCCAGTACCTAGCTTTCACTTGATCCTATCTCAGCAAGGCACCCGGTGCTGATGTTTGCCAGGCCTTAAGCACTTCTTTTTTTTTTAACCTCTAGGGGCCATGCCCACCTTTCTCTGCCCCCACCCCCCAGACCCCCACCCCATGCCAACAGTAAAATGGAGATAATATTTCTTCGTGAGACTATTGACGTTTGATGACTGTGTAATAAGGGGTTGTGGCGGTAGCGTCAGTCATTGCTGTAACAGTTGGCTGAAGGGAGGGCTGCACACTGGAGCCACCCCTGCCGCCCTGAGGTGACAGGGCTGACCAGCGGTCACCACTCCCACCCCCTCGTTCTCTCTCTGCCCTGCCCAGGCTGCTGGAAAGTGCTATTGATGGGAACTCTTAGCCGCACAGAGCGGAATTTCCAGGCTCCGGTCACTGAGTTCCTGAAATTCCTGAATTCTCTTCTCATTTCTCAGCTGTGGCTGTGGCCACTTCTCCCCTCTTCTGCCCCGGGGTTGTGAGTGTTTCCTTTGATTGTATTTTTAGACTTTGGAAAGAACAAGCCCAGCTCACACAGCAGCACCTTCCTGGCCTCCACTTCACGGACGTGGGCGTTGGGGCATTTCTTCTTCTCCTGACCGGTCTTCACCCATGACAAACTTGCATCATTACATTCTGTTGAAAATTCCTCTGTTTATATGGGTGTGGCGGCACAGGCCTGCAATCCCTGCACTCAGAAGGTGGAGGCAGGAGGTCAGAAGTTTAAGGTCATCCTTGGGCTAGCCTGGGATTCTTGAGAACCCGTCTCAACAACAACAAATATGATGATGATGATGATGATGAAGAGGAGGAAGAGGAGGAGGAGGAGAAAAAGAAAGAAGAAAGAAAGAAAGAAAAAAGAAAAGAACAGCTGACCATGTTGGCACAGCACTTGGGAGGCAGAGGCAGGCGGATCACTGTGAGTTCGAGGCCAGCCTGGTTTACAGAGCGAGTCCGGGACAGCCAAGGCTACACAGAGAAACCTTGTCTCAAAAAACAAACAATCCAGAGTTTTGCTGAGGAAACATCAGAGCCCAAACTTTGGCTTGTCTAAGGTACCAGGTTAGCAAGGCTTGGCCCTCAGCCCGGGAAAGCAGAGCCTGCCATCCCTAAAACTGAGCTTAGGCCAGAGCCCTCAGGGTCACGAGGAAAGGGAGCCGACCGGGGAGTCCCAGTTGGCTTTAGCTTCCGAGTCCCCAGGCCGGGCTACCTGGAGTCGTGCAGGGAAAACATGAGGAAATTCAGTCAATGCCATCCTCATCAGAGACATAAAACAAACAAAACCAAAAATCCCAGGAGAGGGTGAGTAATTTCTCCAAGGTCACCCACCCAGTGGCTGAGAGGGACGGGATTCCAAGTAGACAGGGGCTGGCATGGGCTCTCAGCCTGTTTCTCTGCAAGTGTCATAGGCAGGTTTTGAATCCAATCTGGCTGCCTTTGGGGTGAAATTTATCTTCGTGCCCTGGATCGTGGCGTCTCATCTTCTCCCCCCTCCCCATCTCCCTTCCCCCCATCCCCCCCAGGACTGAGAGGTGGGGCTCCACCACTGCGGTTGTCCTCACATCTGGCTGGGCCCCAGTTAGCCAGGCCATTGTTTGTTCTCTGCCTTTCCCCAGCATCTGCTGCACAGGATTGTGGGTAACTAGACTGACCTCTTTGTCCCTCCCACTATGCTGACTGGAGACTGGAGAACCTGTTGTGGTGTCCAGACACCCTGGACTAAGTGTGTTGTTTGGGGGGCGGGGGTGAAATGGGGTGTGGGCAGGGGCGGGGAGGGGGTTCCTGACACCATCCAGTCTGGCACATTGTAGACAGAATGGTGAAGCCCAACGAGAGAAGTCTCTTCACCCAGTCCCCGAGCTCGTGCGTGTTCTGGGCACTCTTCGAGACACGACGTGATGGGTCCTGGTCCCTGTGGAGTTCACATCATCGTGGGGTACAAAGACAGCAGATAGGGCAGCCAAGATGGCTCCGCTGGTAAAGGTATCAGCTGCCAAGTCCCAGTCCTGCCTCTGATATCTAGGGTCCACTTAGTGGTAGGAAAAGAACTGTTTTCGGAAAATCTTCCTCAGACCACCAGATGATCACTGAGGCACTGGTGCCCACCCCATGTGTGCATGCGGATGTACATACATATATAATATAGAACTTGATTTATTTATTATGTATACAGTGTTCTTGCCTGCATTACACCTGCAGGCCAGGAGAGGGCGCCAGATCTCATCACAGATGGTCGTGAGCTGAGAATTGAACTCAGGACCTTTGGAAGAGCAGGCGGTGCTCTTAACCTCTGAGCCGTCTCTCCAGCCCCGCTAAGGAACTTTTAAGACAGAAAAAGACAAATAACAGAAAATAGGTAAACAAGAGACATAAACCAGGAAGAACAATAGCAGAGACCACACTGAGAGTGGGAGGACATGGGAGAGAAGCATCAGCCCACCCAGGTGGTGCTACCCTGGGCTCTAAAGGCTATAACGGTGACAACCGGCACAGTCACGGGAGAGCACATAACTGGAGAAGGAGCAGTAGCCATCTCCTGAGTGTGCGCTTCATGTGTCTGAGGACACTGGACAGGAAGCTATCCACTTGTCATGATGGGTGTTTTTGTTTGTTTGTTTGGATTTTGGTTTTTCAAGACAGGGTCTCTCTGTGTAGCCTTGGCTCTCCTGGACTCACTTTGTAGACCAGGCTGGCCTCAAACTCACAGAGATCCACCTGCTTCTGCCTCCCTAGTGATGGGATTAAAGGCGTGCACCACTTCGCCTGGCTTATTATTTTTTTTTTTAATTTAAATTTTATTTGAATAGATGTTTTGCCTATCCTGACGCTTTTTAATTTTTAATTTAATTTTATGTTTTGCCTGCATGATTATCTGTATACTGTGTGTGCCTCATGTCTGTGTCCATAGAGACCAAAATAGGGCACTGGATACCTAGGAACTGGCATCACCGATGCTTATGAGCTGCCATACAGGTGCTGGGAATTTAATCTGGGTCCTCTGCAAGAGCCACTAATGCTCTTAGCTGCTGAGCCATCTCTCCAGCCCCTGACAATTTCATTTTATTATTTATTTATTTATTTATTTTAAAGAATTTTTTATTATTTATTTATTTTTAAGATTTATTATGTATACAGTGCACATTAGATCACATTATAGATGGTTGTCAGCCACCATGTGGTTGCTATGTGGTTGCTGGGAATCGAACTCATGACCTCTGGAAGAGCAGTCAGTGCTCTTAACCGCTGAGCCATCTCTCCAGCCCCATATTTATTTATTTTTAAATCAGAGCACATTGCACTTAGTGTTTCAGGGCACTTTCGAAGACAGGTGCACATATCTATGTGTACACATCTGTGTCTTATCTGGTGTCGCCCTATGCAGTGTGTTGCAATCTAACACGTGAAGTGGAGTTCTATTGGTAAAGCACTTGCTTGCAGGCGTGAAAACCTGAATTTGATCCTGCAGGACGGACATGCGACTCAGATGCAGGTCCCTGGGACTCCTCAGTTGGGCAGTTTAGCCTTCCTGCTGAGATCCAGACCAATGTGAGACTACCTTCAGAAACAAGGTAGAAGCCGAGCGTGGTGGCGCACACCTATAATCCCAGCACTCGGGAGGCAGAGGCAGGTGGATCGCTGTGAGTTCCAGGCCAGCCTGGTCTACAAAGTGAGTCCAGGACAGCCAGGACTATACAGAGAAACCCTGTCTCCAAAAAGCAAAAACAAACAAAAAGAAAGGAAGGAAGAAATCAAGCCGTGCAGTGGTGGCTCACGCCTTTAATTCCAGCACTTGAGGCAGAGGCAGGTGGATCTCTGTGAGTTCGAGGCCAGCCTGGTCTACAGAGTGAGTTCCAGGACAGCCAAGGCTAACACAGAGAGAAAGCCTGTTTCTATCAGCCACTTGGGTTTTAGTTAACTTCAAATATAGTCATGTTGACAATCAGGAACAGCCACTGCCACTCCCATCACGCCAAAATCCTCTATGCCTGTCTACCGCTCTCACAGAGGACCAGTGTTGGGTTCCCAGCCCTCACATGGCAATTTATAACCACCTGTAATTCCACTTGTAGGAGCCCCAGTGCCCTCTCCTGGCCTTCATGGCATCAGCCATGCATGGGTATATATACAAACATGCAGGAGAGAGAGAGAGAGAGAGAGAGAGAGAGAGAGAGAGAGAGAGAGAGCGCACTGGGTGAGCAGTCAGAGCAAGACTTTGCTTTCCTCATGTTGAACATAAGCCATTAACAGGCAGGAACTTATGTGGCTCCAGGAGAGCCAGGTGGCTCCAGGAGAGCCAGGTGGCTCCAAGACAGAGGTCCCCACTCGGGAACCTAGGACTGCGGCTGCCAAGTGAAGAGGACATGGAAGGGGCAGACCCCCCACAAGACAGGCTTGAGTCTGGGGGCTGTACTTGCTTCTCAGGGTTAGGGAGGCATGAGTGAGGCGGCTGTAGAGGAACCAAGGAGGTCCAGTGTCGCAGACCAAAGTCATGAAATGCTTTTAATTTCATGGTATATTCTTTCTGGAGAGAATCTATACTTTTGTTGTTGTTGTTTTTCAAGACAGGATTTTTCTGTGTAATAGCTCTGGCTTTCCTGGACTCACTTTGTAGACCAGGCTGGCCTCGAACTCAGAGAGATCCACCTGCCTTTGCCTCCCGAGTCCTGGGATTACCGATGTGTGCCACCACCCAGTGAGAATCTATACTTTTTATTTAATTAATTATTTTTTGTTTTGTTTTTCGAGACAGGGTTTCTTTGTATAACAGTCCTAGCTGTCCTGGACTCACTTTTGTAGACCAGGCTGGCCTTGAATTCACAGCGATCTGCCTGCCTCTGCCTCCCGAGTGCTGGGATTAAAGGTGTGTGCCACCACACTCGGCTTTATTACGATCTTGAAAGATTTCCAGCGTCTGGAGAGATGGCTCAGCAGCTCAGCACACTGGCTGCTCTTCCATAGGAGCAGGGCTTGATTCCCAAAACCCACATGGCAGCTCACACCATCTGTAACTCCAATGCCCTCTCTGTCACACATGTGGTGCACAAACATACACTGAGACCAAACACCCATATACATAAAAATAAGTAATTAAAAAAAGATATAACACATCCCCCTCAAAAGATTTCGAACCATTGTTCATTCTATAAATATTTATTCTAATTGTCTTCATCTTTCTGTAATAGTTTTGTACTCAATAAACACTTACTGAATGAATGAGTAAGCCTCCCCCTCATTAGGACGTTTTCCCCCAATGGGAAAAAAACAGCAACAGTCACAAAAAAAAATCTCAAAAGAGGAAAACTCATCGTTGATTTCTTTAACCCCCTAAGCTGTGACCCCCAAGTACCACTCTTCTTAGCAGGGCCCACTGCTTAAGACCCACACTTCAGTGACTCCCAGTCCCTGCCAGCACCCATCTCCTGTCCCGAAATCCACCGACTGCGCCTTTGCAGCCTGTCATCTGAAAATAACCCTGAAGCCGGGGGTGCGAGCAAGCGCTAGAGCGTCTTGCCCGGCCCTCCGGGAGGGAGGGAGACTCTGCCCCCTGCCGGCCACTGGGCTCCGTCGACCCCGGGAGAGGTCGGTGGCTCCAAGAGGGAGGTCCCCGCGTGGGTACCCCGAGGGCTCCGAGGGGGCGTGGAAGGACAGACTCCCCACTACGGGACAGGCTGGAGTCTGGGGATGCTGCGCTTGCTTTCCAGGATTAAGGAGGAGGCAGGGGTGAGGCGGCTGGGCAGGCGCTTCTGGAGGCCCAGGGAGGTCGGGTCTCAGACTTGGCTTTGTCATCGATCCTTTTTCCCTGGGCCCAGCTGCGACACCTTTCGATCCTGAGCCAATTCTCTGCATCGCCTACACTTAGCGTGCGGTGTACCAACCTCCCCATCACCATGGAAACAGGAGGCTCTGCATCCATCCTAGAGAAGATTTGCGAAGCTATGAGAAGAATCTGGATTTGAGGAAGAAAGATAAAGAGGAAGGGAGGGGAGTAACATCTGCCTTGTGAAGATGATTGACTTCCTTGACAAGACGTTAATGCATCCTCTCAGCCCATCCGAACTGACCAGCTTCCCCCAACATAACCTTGAGCTAACTCCTCTGAGCATCACTTTTCTCATCTGTTAAATAGAAATCATTGCAGCACTTCCTTTGCGGGCTGTTGTAAGAATCCCGTTAGGTAATGCATACATAACACTTAGGTCAGTGCTTAGCACATAATGAATGCTCAACGATGTCGTCATCGGACATACTTCTGCATAGTTATTATCCAGGTATTTATTGTTCCTGTGGCTAAGTGCCTAGTCCCTTGATAATAACGCCTTTTGGATCAGGCATGGCGGCACACACCTGTAATCCCAGCGCTTGGGAGAATCGAAGATCTGGGTGTTCAAGTTTAGCCTCAGCTACACAACAACGTGTTCAAAGCCAGCCTGAACATGAGACTCCATCTTAAAAAAAAAAAAAAAAAAAGGAAACTAAAAAGAGAAGTGGAAAATTAGAAAATTTTTCGGTCTTGTGTGTGTGTGTGCGTGTGTGTTTTGCTGTTGCACAGACAGTGCGTGAATCAGATTGTGTGCCCATTCCCAGTAATGCAGAGACCGTATCAGTACGTTGGGCATCTTCCTCTACTGTTCTCTCCATTTTGTGTTAAGACAGCGTCTCTGATGACCTGGAAGATCACCGTGTCGGCTAAGGCTCAGGGTAGTGGGCCAGAGGGATCCCGACATCTACCTGACTTGGCCCACAGAGCTGGCTTACACACAGACACAGCACTGCTGTCAGTGTCAGTCACAGGCATTTTATTTGTGGGCTTTGGATTCAAATTCTGGTCCCTGTGCATGTGTAGCGAGTGATTTCACCACTGAACCATCTCCCTGACCCTTTTGTTTGCTTTTTTTTTTCACGTCTCTTCTTTGGATGCCAAAATTCTAACCCCAGAGTCAGACGTGGTGGAGCTCGTCTTTCATCCCAGCACTCGGGAGGCAGAGGCCAGCCTGGTCTACAAAGTGAGTCCAGGATAGTCAAGGCTACACAGGGAAACCCTGTCTCAAAAAAAAAATCTAACTGTGGGCTATCACAGTCTCTCTGAAGACTCCTGCTCCATACACAGTGGCCTGCAGAACTCTGCTGCGGACTCTAACTCAGGTCTAACTTTATCTCTTGTCTTCACCACCTTCCGGCAGCTGTGAATTTGTATAGCTTGTCTGGCCAGTGGCTTTTCTCTCAAATTCTAATAAAATGGTCCTCAAGTTTAGGAAGGAAAGAAGAAAGGAAGGAGGGAGGGGGAGGAAGAGAGGGAAGTAGGTTGGCTTGACTCTGTGAAGCCAACACTCAGTATATGACTGTCTCCATGTGTCCCTGTGCCCAGCTCAAGGCCGCAGTCAGCACCCCATTTTGTCAGCAGCAAGAGTTTAATTAATTCCTTGCCGCAAGAGTTTCTGTGGTGATTTAACTCTCACATGTGGGCCCCTGGACTTCACCAAAGTGAAAGCCAAAAAAAATTTCCCCCCAAGACAGGATTTCTCTGCGTAGCTCTGGCTGTCCTGGACTCAATCATGTGGTGAGGCAAAAACTCTTAACTGAATCTGCAAATAAAAACATGTTCACAAGGCCGGGTGTGGTGGGGATTAAAGGCGTGTGCCTGCCTCAATTTTTTTTAAAACTAAGACTTATCTATTTTATATGTGCATTTGTGTGTTTGTCTACATGTGTGTATGTGCACCATGCCTGTACCCGGTGTCCACAGAAGTCAGAAGAGGGCATCGGCTCCCCCGGAACTGGAGTTAAAAACCCACATGAGCTGCCATGTGGGTGCTGGGGATGAAACCGAGGTCTTCTGCAAATGCAACAAGCAGCTGCTCTCCATTTCTAAGGAGAGCATTTAAAAAAGATTCTAGAATATTCTGTGTGTACGTGTGTGTTTGTGCACATGAGTGCAGCATCCACTGAGGCTACAAAGAGGGATTTTGATCCCCTGAAACTGGGGTTACGGGTAATCTCAGGTCATCAGGCTTGGCAGCAACTCCCTCACCCGGTCAGCCATCTCACCAGCCCACCCACAAAAATGATATGTGAACATATGTGTGTGTGTGTTTTTTTTTAACCTGTTCCACAGAATCCAACACCATCTTCTGGCCTTTACAGGCACCAGGTATGCACATACAGGCAAAACACATATACACAGAATAAAAAAGTAAAATGGAAGAAAAATATTTGAAACCTTTAATTTAATTTATTTATTTAAACAGAGAGACTAGGGCTCTTACGTTAAAAGGCCTTCTCACAAGAACTGACTGCGGTCCTCCCGCGTACAGGGGGCGCTTTGAAAGGAGGCTCCCGATTTCTCACCCAGCGGTCTTAGCGAAGGTCCTTGTTGCTGTTGCTAGGAGACGAGATGCATCTCTCCGCTGACGAGCCGTGGTCCTGAGCGCTCTTGGCGGAGGACCGGGGGCTAACTAAGACCCTATAACCTTAGTTCCAGAAGGTCCCTGTCTACGGGAGCCTTTTCCTTCTAATTTCTCACACGTAGGCCGTGGCGGCAGGCCGAGGCTCCTTGCCTGGACCCGGTCCGCCGCCCAGCCATGCCTAAGAAAGGTAAAAAGGCCAAGGCACCGCTGACCGACGAGGAGCAGCTGCTCCTCTTTCAGCAGAAGTTGCTGGCAGATGAGGAGGCAGCCAAGAAGAAAGAGCGGCTTCTTGCCCAGTTCTTGAAGGTGATGCTTGTCTGCAGTGTGTCCTGCCCAAACCTGGCGCCCTTGCCTGCGCTCCCGTCATTGTGGTTGGCTCCTTTTTCACCCCTTCCGTCCCACCTCTGAAGTCACTCTTCTGCCCGAAATCGGACTAGGGAGCTCTCTGTGAAGTATGGGAGGGGGAAATAGAGATTCGCAGTATCAAATGAGCCCCGGAATTAGGACAGTAGATGCTGTCAAGAGTCCAAATTCAGCTGTCTTGAAATCTGATGTTTGGTCTGGAGTGGCGTCGTTAGAAAGTCTTCTACTCTGGTGCTTCACCCTGAGGGAAACTAGGTCATTGGAAAACAAAGACAAAAACAAACAAACAAACAAACAAACAAAACAAAACCACAAACAGGAGCCCCAGAGTGTTGGCTGCCAAGAGCTTTAATACTTCAGAGTACACAGGACTGGTATTTTTTTTTTTCCCCAGTGTGGTATGGATTGCACTGTGGGAGACCCACAAATGTCGCCTAAAATGGATGCATCTATTCCTCACACAGGACAAGCTGGCCAAGGAAGAACACAACAGCGCTCTGAACCTTAATAAGATTAACACGCAGTGGCGAACTGTCCTCCGGGAAGTGAAGACCAGGGAGCTTCATAAGGACATCGAGATCCTCAGCCAAACGTTTGAGCGAGTGGTGGACTGCAAGGACAGTGTCATCAAGGTACTCACTCTCTCAAAATGAGACAAAACACACCGGAAGGTGGCTTCCCTGAGCTTTCTAGGGCCTCCTGAATTATTGTTGTTGTTATTATTATTGTTGATGTTATTATTATTATTATTATTATTATTATTATTATTATTATTATTTTGAGCAAGGCCATGCACCCCATGCTGGTACCAGACTCTTTGTGTAAAGGGAGGATGACCTTGAATTCCTCATCCTTCTACCTCAACTTCCCAACTGCTGGCATCGCAGGTGCGGGCCACCTAATCGGCCACCAAGCCTTCATGAAGGCACAGGCTTCTATGGGTTCTAATCACTGTCACTGAGAATGAGAAACAAACTGCTGAGCTGTTCCTGTCCTCTGCCTTAGAGGAACTGCTGTCCTTGGTCACCCACTGCCCCAAACACGGGCTGTGGCCGGAAACTTGAGCTTAGGCCCGGACGTCTATTTCAGTATCAGAAAGCACAGTTCCAGAGTGGGGAACTGACCTGTCCAGGGTGCCTAGCTCTGGTCAGAGGGCTAGGAGGAGACAGTGGGTATTTTGTGGAGAGGCTCTAACTCTGGCTGTCCTGAAACGCGCTATGTAGTCCAGGCTGGCCTCCAGCTCGCAGAGGTCTGCCTGCCTCTGCCTCCCAAGTTCTGCCATCAAAGGTGTACACCACTGCACCTGGCAAGGTGTAGGCATTTTGACTTACTCCACTGCTTCATTCGAGCAGTTTGGCCTCCTTGCTTCAAGTGAGAGCAATTCTGCATTTCCAAACCATTTGCTCAGCCATCTTAATGCTCTTTTGGATGGAGATGGAAGCAGACTTAGATAGTTGAGGCTGTACATTAGCAGTCCTGCCTCAGCCTCGGGGACTGGGATTATTGGCAGGGGTCACCAGCCTAGCTCCATTCTCATCTTCTAAAGGATTTTACTTTTTTTTTTTTTTTTGGTTTTTCGAAATAGGGTTTCTCTGTGTAGCCTTGGCTGTCCTGGACTCACTTTGTAGACCAGGCTGGCCTCGAACTCACAGCAATCTGCCTCCCGAGTGTTGGGATTAAAGGCGTGCACACTTTTCTATTTTTTAATAGACTAATTTATTATTTATATGCTATTCTGCCCAAATGTGTGTCTGTCTGCCACAAGAAGGCACCAGATCTCATTATAGATGGTCGTGAGCCACCATGTGGTTGCTGGGAACTGAACTCTGGACCTGTGGAAGAGCAGACGGTGCTCTCAACCTCTGAGCCATCTCTCCAGTCCTGGATTTTGCTTTTTTTTAAAAAATCTAACTTTTTAAGCCGGGCATGGTGGCGCATGGCTTTAATCCCAGCACTTGGGAGGCAGAGGCAGTCAGATCTCAGTGAGTTTGAGGCCAGCCTGGTCTACAAAGCAAGTCCGGGATGATTCTTTGTGAGTTTCAAATCGTGCACCCCAATCCCACTCACCTCCCCTCTTTATATCTGCTCTCTACCCTTGCAACTGTCCCCGCCCCAAAGGGATAAAAAAAAAAATCATGTTGCAGAAGCTGTAGTGTGCCTCAGTGGCCACATCCTTTTCTTAAAACCTGTGCGTATAATATGTGTATGGGTGCACACGCCGTGGAGGTCAAAGGGCAGCTTTCTGGAGTTGGTTCTCTCCGTCCACTTCTGTATGGGTTCGGCTGTCTCCTTGGCTCTGTATGTCCCTGCCTCCCACTTTAAAGCCCGCGCCTGAGCCTTCTATTCACTTTCTTTGTTGCCCAGCCTGGCCTTGGGACTGGTGATTTGGATGGCCACCATGCTGCCCTTTCCACAGCAGCTCTGGGGGTCTTGGCGGAAACACGAGTGTTCTCAGCCCGGTGAGATCGTCACGCATGGGCCACTTCCAGATCCTCGATGCTGGGGAGTGGGAGCTTACAGAGGCGCAGGCAGCATGCGCTTGGATTGCGTGTTGCTCTCATGACCAGTGCTGTACCCTACCGCTGCCTCTGCACACCTGCTTAGTCCTGACCTGTTGGTCAGAGTTGTGCTGGAGGAATTTTGCCATTCTCTTTTTTACTATCTCCGGCTTCACTAAAGATCTGAGGGGAACCAAGATCCAACACAGGAGATGAGGGCTGCCTCGAAGGTGGCAACAAGAGGGAACCACAGGCCCCCCCCCCCCCCCCCGTTTTTCTTTTTTTCTTTTCTTTTCTTTGCTAGCCTGGACTCACTATGTAGACCAGGCTGGCCTCAAACTCTGAGAGATCTACCAACCTGTGTCTCCTGAGTGCTGGGATTAAAGACATGTGCCATCACCCCTGATTTATCCCCTTTTCAATCAACCTTTTACCGACTACCTGTATACCGACTCCTCTTTAGTCTTTTCTTCTCAAACACAACTCCTCAGTAACAGCGAATATTCACTGTACATCTTTCCTTCTGCCCAAGCCTCGCTGGGGTGGGGATTCAGCAGGCTCCAGGCAACTTCATGCTAGAAGTTATAACTTAAGTATGGCCTCTTCTTCTCTTTTTAAAAAAATTATTTATTTGTGCTGGGCATGGTGGTGCACGCCTTTAATCTCAGCACTCGGGAGGCAGAGGCAGGCGATCGCTGTTAGTCCGAGGCCAGCCTGGTCTACAAAGTGAGTCCAGGACAGCCAGGGCTATCACAGAGAAACCCTGTCTCAAAAAACAAAACAAGCAAGCAAACAAAACATATTTATTTATTCTTATTTTATGTACATTGGTGTTTTGTGTGCATGTATGTCTGTGTGAGGGTGTCAGGTCCCCTGGAGCTGGAGTTACAGACAGTTGTAAGCTACCATGTAGGTGCTGGGAATCGAGCCTGGGTCCTCTGGAAGAGCAGTCAGTGTCCCTAACCTCTGAGCCATCTCTCCGGCCCCAACATTTTTTTCCAGTGCTGAGGAGAAAACCCAGGGCCTTGTACATGTTAGAAAAGCACTCTATTGTAGTGACAACTTTGTAAGTTTGGTGTCTCTAAAATATACACATTTGTAAGAATATGTTTTTGTTTTAATCCCAGGTGTGGGGATGGGGGCTGCTTCAGACTGTCCACAGCAGCTGCCGACTGTGATTTGCCGAGTGCTCTAGCAGAAGCATGGTTTTGCCAGCTGCAGATAGTTTCTGCAATTGTGTGATGTTTGGAATTCTGGGAAGTTTTCAGAGGTTATATAAATGCTAAGGCCCCAAGAGGC
The DNA here is from genome assembly GCF_964271855.1 of Acomys minous. Classification (NCBI taxonomy): domain Eukaryota; kingdom Metazoa; phylum Chordata; class Mammalia; order Rodentia; family Muridae; genus Acomys; species Acomys minous. Next base: position 4,763,670 of record NC_140493.1, on the reverse strand, counting down.
AGGACTGGTGGGTGTTGGTCATTCATGGGGGGTTGGATGCAGTTTGTTAGTAGTCATGCTCAAAGAAGAAACAAATTAGGTTCAAAGATCTCTGTCTCTCTTTCCTCTCTAGCCTTCTTTTACCCCTATTACTAGACAGGAGAGAAAGGAGGGGAGATCCTGTATCCGCAGCTGTCAGAACTTAACAACCATCTGTAACTCTAGAGACTGATGCCCACTCTGACCTCCAGGGCACCAGGCACACACATAGTACACATACATACACGCAGACAATGCTAATATACATGAAATAAAATAAATCTAAAACAGTCATGTAAGTTAGCTGGGCGCAGTGGCACATACATGCCTTTAATCCCAGCACTTGAGGAGGCAGAAGCTTGTGGATGTTTGTGAGTTCTACAAAGGGAGTTCCAGGACAGCCAGGCTCTCACACAGAGAAACCCTGTCTTGAAAAACAAAATAATACAAAAATGGGCTGGGCCTGGAGTTACATGCCTTCAGTCAGAGCAGAGGCTGAAGGGTTTCTGAGTTTGAGGCCAACCTGGTCTACACCGCAAGCTCCATGCTAATGGAGCTACACAGTAGAAAGACCCTGTTGTTTTTTTTTTCAAACCACTTTACATATTTGCATGTGACCCTTACTCAGGGTCATGTTAATCTCTACCATATTATCCCAACTCTTGTATACGTGCTGCCAAAGTGAGCACTTTCGGTTTTGAGACAGCCTTTTGCTGAGCCTGAAGCTTATCAGCTGGGCTGGGCTGGGTAGCCAATGAGTGACCCACCATGAACAAGTGGTGACCTGCACAGGCAGTTAAGTGGACCACGAGGCCCGGGTCTTTATGTGCAGGTTCCAAACCCAGGTCCTTGTATTTGCTTGGCAGGAACTTTGCCAGTTTAAGCCATTAACCCACCTTTCTTTTATCTCTGAGTCCAGACTGGCCTTGAAATCGCCGCAGTCTCCTTGCCTCAGCCTCTCAAGTGTTAAGATTATACTAGTGATCCCAGCACTCGGGAGGCGGAGGCAGGAGGATCGCTGTGAGTTCGAGGTCAGCCTGGTCTACAAAGTGAGTCCAGCACAGCCAGGGCTACACAGAAAAACATGTCTTGAAAAAACAAAACAGCCGGGTGGTGGTGGTGCGCACCTTTAATCCCAGCACTTGGGAGGCAGAGGCAGGTGAATCGCTGTGAGTTTGAGGCCAGCCTGGTCTATACAGGGAGTCCAGGACAGCCAAGGCTACACAGAGAAACCCTGTCTCGAAAAAACAAAACAAAACAAAACAAACAAAACCAAAAAAAAGGAAAAAAGAAAAAACAAAACAAAACAAACAAACAAACAAACAAACAAAAAAACAAAGAAAGATTAAACTTATGAGCCAGGTATGGTGGCGCATTGCCTTTATAGTCCCAGTACTGGGGAAGCAGAGGCAAATTGGTCTCTGAGTTTGAGGCCAGCTGGGCTACAGAGTAAGTTTCAGGAGAGCCAGGGAACCTTGTCTCCAACAGATAAAAATATTATACTTGTGAACCACCACACTCAGCTAGCTTATAGCTTAAACACACACACACACACACACACACACACACACACACACACACACACACACACACACACACACACACGCTTTAAGCTGTGGGTGTGAATGTGCTACAGAGCATGTGTGGAGGTCGGAAAACAACTTCGTGCAGTCAGTTCTCTCCTACCTTTATTTTATTTTTGGTTTTTTGAGACAGGGTTTCTCTGTGTAGCCCTGTCTGTCTTAGACTGTCTTTGTAGACCAGGCTGGCCTCTAACTCACAGAGATCCACCTGCCTCTGCCTAGGATTAAAGGCGTGCACCAGTACACACGCATGTGAAATTGAACCCAAGACCCCAAGTTTGTACAACAGATTTTTCCACCCTCTGAGCCAGTTTGCCCTGCCCTGTGCATCTCCAGACTTTATGAAAGTTGGCAACTAGGAATCAGATCCTTTCGTTTTGAGTTGTCTGTGTAGCCCTGACTGGCCTGGAACTTGCTGTGTGCTGGGATTAAAGGTATGCACCACTATGTCAGATAGATATCTGTTTTTCAATCTATTTCCCTTTACTAGTGCTCACACTTTGTTTTTGTTTTTTCCCTAGTGAAAGTGTTCCAGGTATCTTTTGATAACAACCCCTCCCCTCCCCCCCCATCCCCCACCCCCCAAGATACTAGCTGACAGTAGTTTCCTTATTATGTTTTATGGCTCTGTGGGTAGACTCAACTGTGTACCTCTGCATGCTAGGGACCTAACCAAGGGCTCAGAGCACACTGCACAGGCAAGGCACTCAACCACGGCACTCCATCCATCCTGTTGTGCTCTCAACAGGGCAGCCTCATTAAGACACAGGAAGTTCCTGAAACAGAAGATTCACACAGCCCCTCCCAGAGGTTATGTAAGCAGAAACAACTGCTAGGGAGAAGGGACCCTGAGATCAGCTACACTGCAGAGCTCAGGGGTGCAGCTCATGACAGCCGTCATCCATGCTCTGGTAAAGATGCCAGTAAACTAACAGGCTCACCACGGTGGGCTTCCGTGGGACCATCTCCTATGGGAGAGTAGATATCTGTTCCTGTTTCTCCAGGAAAGCCACACAACACATCCTTAGTCCCACGGTGATTGCCTCTCACAAGCAAGAACAGTGTGTCAATCTGTCAGTGACCACTGCTGACCTCCACCTGACGGGACTGTCAACCAGGAAGGAGCTCAGCTAAGCGGTTGGCTAGAATTCATATCACCTTTCCACATGCTTCGGGTTTCTCACAGCACGCTGGCTCAGTTCCTGGAGGATGCATTCCCAAGAACAGGCATTCCCAGAGGCAGGAAGTGGAAGCTGGCAGGCCAGATTAAGGGCCCTGTTGGACCTGGCTCAGTGCCAAGTGCCAGTCCCACCTCTTCTGTTGAGTCCAATAGCCATAAAGTCATTCAGATTCAAGGCGGTGGAAAAGAGAATGTTTTTCTCTTGTCCCTTCTGTCCCCCCTCCGTCCCACTCTGCCATCTTCCTTTCTGTTTCTGGCTTCTTTCTTTTTCTTTTTCTTTCTTTTCTTTCTTTTTTTTTTAGATGAGTCTTGCTGGCTTCAAACTAATGATCTTTAAAAAAATATTTTTAAATTATGTGTGTGTTGGGGGATGGGGATGCATGCGAGTGCAAATGGCCACAGATCCCTTGGAGTTAAGAGTTACAGGTAGTTGTGAGAATTCAGTGCTGGGAACTGAACTCTGGTCTTCATGAAAAAGAGCAAGTGCTCTTAAGCTCTTAGCCATCTCTCCAGCTTCCGAATTCATGATCATCTTGCCTCCAAATGCTGGGATTGCAAGCATCTGTCACTATACCCAAATGAGACTCCACCTTTGGTGGAGGAGTGACAAAGTCACACAGCAGAAAACTGGAGGATGGGAGTCTGTACTCATCTTTGCAATACAGTATGCCACCAGAGGCCACCTCCTGTTGGCCCCTGAATCACTCTGACATGGCTTCATTGGTGCTTGATGGCTTTCCCCCCCCCCCCCTTTTTCTTTTGTGCTTGTAGGACTGTGGACCAAACTCTAGCTCTCATGTGTGTTAGGCAAAATCTACTGCTGAGCTACATCCCTAATCCTGTAAAATAATTTTTGTTGGACAGTGGTGGTGCACACCTTTAATCCTAACATTAGGGAGGCAGAGTCAGGTGGCTGTGTGAATTGGAGGCCAGCTTGGTTTACATAGTTAGTTCCAGGCCCAGCCAGGGTTACATAGCCCAGGGAATTTGCAATGTGCTTGCCTCAATGGCCTGGTGTCACAGGTGTGCATCCCCATGGCCACCCTACTAATTTGTGTAAGAAAATAAACTAGGTTCACATTATTTTCTGCCCTCAAACACCCAGCTCTTCAAAGATTCCTGGCTCTTTTGGGGGGGGGGGGTTTGAGACAAGATCTCTCTGTGTAGCCTTGGCTGTCCCAGACTCACTCTGTAGACCAGGCTGGCCTTGAACTCACAGCAGTCCACCTACCTCTGCTGCCTCCCAAGTGCAGGGACTAAAGGCATGCGCCACCATGCCCAGCAGGATCCCGTGGCTGATGATGGCTCCATCAGCATCAATGTCTGTGATCCACAGAACGTTGCTCACTTCACACTCCTTTAGAAAATAATTATTTTCACTTTACCTGTGTGTCTGCACATGTGCATAGTGCACCACGGACATGCAATGCCCATGAAGAAGGCATTGCAGCCCTGGAACTGGAGTTACAGAAGTTGTGGGCAGCTACGTGGTGCTGGGAATCAAACCCTGGACCTCTGGGAAAGCAGTCAGCGCTTTACTGCTGAACCATCTCTCCAGCCCTTCCCAGTGCTTTTTTTTCCCCACCCCCAAGACAGGGTTTCTCTGTGTAACAGCTCTGGCTGTCCTGGAACTCACTCTGTAGCCCAGGCTGGTCTTGAACTCATGGATATCCACCTGCCTCTGCCTCCTGAGTGGTGAGAATGAAGGTATGCCCCACCAGGACCAATCCCTACTCTTGTAGACGTCACTCTTAGTTTGCATCAAGGCCAAATGGCAAGGGCTGGAGTGATGGCCCCGCGGTTAGAAGCTCTCGCAGTCCTTTCACAGGAGCTGGGTTCGATTTCCAGCACCCACATTAGGCAACTCACAACTGCTTGTAGCTCCTAATCCATGTAAGCTAAGGGCCTCTGGCCTCCTGGGATACCCCTACAGTACACAGGACAAACTCAGAAAGGTATGCACACAGACACGCAAATAATAAACAGATCTTAGTTTTTAAAGACTGAACTGGAGAGCCAGCATTCCTAAAGCCATTAGGAAACAAGAGGAAAATACCACTGTGCCATCCACCTAGCCAGATACCTAAATCTGTGTGTGTGTGTGTGTGTGTGTGTGTGTGTGTGTGTGTGTGTGTTCGCGCTCGTGCCAGAGGTTGACATCACGCGTCTTTCTCACTTGTTCTCCACCTTATATTTTGAGATAGAAGATGGAGAGCTCAGTCACCAAATCGGGTAGGCCGGCTGGTCAACCGGAGCTGGGACTCCTCCTCTCTCTCTTTCCCCAAACCCACGATTACAGGGGCGACACCACACCAGACTCCTGTGGGTGTTGAGGACCCTGCTGATCCATCTCCCCAGCCCCCTGAACCTATTTTTATTTTCTCGCGGGTGCCGCTTGGCCCTGCCCAGTCTTTGGCTAAGGACCTGAGTGAAGCGGAGGAGCAGTACGCCCACGCTCTGCGTAGCCACTTACACAACACTGACCAGCTGCTGACCCTGCAGCGCCGACGCCTCAGCCTCCTGGAGGAGAACTACAACTCGGAGCTGGAAGCCCTAACGAAGGAGTTCGAGACGGAAAGGTATGAGAGAATGGATCCAGGGGCGTTCCCGGAGCCTGTGCCTGGAAGCAGATGCCCAGTACTGTGGAGCCTCCTTCCCGAACCACAGCCCAGGCCGACAGGGTCCTGAGATCCTTGTAACTGAACTTTTGCGTTTAGTCCTCCAGCCTTAGCTTACTTTTGCCCCTGCCAGGTCCCTGTCTGTACCTCCTGCTTCCAACTCTCAAAATTCGATCCATCTAACAGTAGAGGGGGATGGGGGTGGGGGAAGTGTTCACTGTAAACCTATTTAGATTTCCAAAAATCAAACTATTTTTATTTTTTTATGGGAAACACACACACACACACATCAGTCCTTTCCCTCCCCACCTGCTTGTGCCTAAAAGCTTGTACCAGTCATAGTTTTGATTTTACTTTTTTCTTTTGTAAGATTTATTTTTGTATTATTTATACAGCCTTCAGCCTGCATGTGTGCCCATGCACCAGAAAAGGGCATCAGATCTCACCATAGATGGTTGTGAGCCACCATGTGGTTGCTGGGAATTGAACTCAGGACCTTTGGAAGAACAGCCAGTACTCTTAACCTCTGAGCCATCTCTCCAGCCCCTCGATTTTGCTTTGTTGTTGTGTTTTTGTTTTGCTTTGGTTTGGTTTTTTTGAGACAGGGTTTCTCTGTGTAGCCTTGGCTATCCTGGACTCACTTTGTAAAACAAGCTGGCCTGGAACTCACAGTGATCCACCTGCCTCTGCCTCCCGAGTGCTGGGATTACAGGCATGCACCACCACTGCCTGGCTTTTTTGTTTGTTCATTTGTTTTTTTTTTAAAGATTTATTTATTATGTATACAGTGCTCTGTCTGCCTGTACACCTGCATTCCAGAAGAGGGCATCAGATTACATTATAGATGGTTGTAAACCACGGGAATTGAACTCAGGACCTCTGGAAGAGCAGTCAGTGCTCTTAACCTCTGAGCCATCTCTCCAGCCCCATGTTCGTTTGTTTTTTAAGACAAGCGCCTCACTGTGCATTCCTGGCTAGCCTGGAACATATTACATAAATCAGGCTGGCTTCTCACTCACGAAGATCTGCCTGCCTCTGCCTCTCAAGTGCTGGGAGTGTGCCACCAAACCTGGCCCATTCATAGTTATAGTACATATTTCTTTGCTATTGTTGGTCCACATGTTGCATCTGCCCTGTCTCCTGCAGGAAGATGATCCTTGACCATCATGAGAAGGAAATCCACTACCTACAGGATGTGTACATGGCCATGGAGCAGAACTATATAGACTCTGAGTATGAAAGCAAGCTAGAGTTCCAGAGCATGTGGGATGATCTGAAAAACAAGGTACAGAAATGGGGCAGGGGGATCTGGGGGACATGAGGCGCCTGTCCAAGGCAGCCAGAGCTGGATGAAAGCCCTGGAGCCAACAGTCAATAAAGTTGTGGCCACCGACGCGTCCCGTGCATGCTTCTTTGGGGTCTTGTAAAAACTGGTTGGGAGGCAGGACCGTTCTAAATGTTATGAAAACGCATTTAAAAAGTTATTCTTCCCCCATACAATACATCCCAGCCAGTTTCCCCTTCCTCAACTCCTCCCTGTTCCCCACCACCCCCTCCCCCAGATCCCTCCTCCTCCATTTCCCTTGAGAACAGAGCTGTCCTCCCAGGGACAGCAACAGAAAACAGCAGGACAAGTTATGGTAACTAGGCACAAACCCTCATGTCAAGGCTGGACAAGGCATCTAGGAGAAAAAGGATTCCAACAGCAGGCAAAAGAACTGAGGACACCCCCACTCCCACTCTCAGTTTTTTGTTTTTGTTTTTGTTTTTTGAGGTAGGGTTTCTCCATGTAGCCATGGCTGTCCTGGATTTGCTTTGTAGACCAGGCTGGCCTCGAACTCACAGCGATCTTTCCAGGACAATCTAGGTCTGTAGACCCTTGGTCCACAAATCTTTCCATCATAGATTTGCAAATCTACATGCAGAAATTTGGGTATAAAAAAATTTTTTTTAAAGATTTATTCATAGCCGGGCGGTGGTGGCTCACACCTTTAATCGCAGCACTTGGGAAGCACAGGCAGGTGGATCTCTGTGAGTTCAAGGCCAGCCTGGTCTATAAAGTGAGTCCAGGACAGCCAAGGCTACACAGAAAAACCCTGTCTCGAAAAACCAAAAAGATTTATTCATTTATTATTATGCTCTTCCTGCATGTACACCTGCACACCAGAAGAGGGCATCAGATCACATTATAGATGGTTGTGAGCCACCATGTGGTTGTTGGGATTTGAACTCAGGACCTCTGGAAGAACAGCCAGTACTCTTAACCTCTGAGCCATCTGTCCAGCCCAGGTATAAAGTTCTTGTTTTCACTTTTGAGATAGCATCTTACCAGCCCAGGCTGACCTTGAACTCAATATGTAGTAGAATATGGCCTGAACCTACTGTTTTGCTTTTACCTTCATCTTCTGGTTCTCCTGCCTCCACCTCCCAAGTGGGGTAACACCATGCACTGTAGTACCAACCTTACTCTGTGCTAGCCAAGTGCCTGCCAACTAAGCCCCAGCCACAATACTTGTTTTTAATTTAGCCAGTGGTTTACTTTAGATCGGAGTTTGAGACCAGCCAGCTTGGTCCACTGAGCAAATTCCAGGACAGCCAGAGCTACACAGAGAAACCCTATCTCAAAAACAAACAAAAAATTGAAGGGAACTGAAACACTGGGCCTTTTCTGTCTCTAACTGGCATCACTCTCATGGAGCTGGGCCCACCCCACCCCACCCCACCCGTACGCTTTCCGGTCCAGGTCACCGTGGACCACACTCTGAGTATAGCTCATCCCGAGCATGGCTAAGGGCAGGCATGAGCGGACGGGCACTAATAGGGTAACTAAGCATGTGGTATCTGGACACATTTCCTAGAATCTGGAAGAAAAGCACTTTCTTCGCATACAACTGGAGAACATAGTGGAAGATCTGTGGAGAAAGTTCCAGGACGCACTCAAGAATTACACGGACGCCACTGAGGACCAGAAGATTGCCTTTGAGACTCTGAAGGTGAAGGACGAGAAAAGCTCCAAAGAGATCGAGATGCAGATGAAGAAAATCCAGAAGCTACAGGTCAGTGTGTTCAACTGGAGGCTTTCCCAGATTCTTCTGGGCCTCTCACTGGGTGGGTCCTTGCTCCTAGCCCCCACTGTCCCTTTGTCAGCTGCATCTGCTGTCCCTCTAGGAGGCCATAAGCGCCCTGAAAGGGAAGATCACAGCCCACAGCCGGGAAAGTGAGTGGCAGAACCAGTCTGTGCGGAGCGACAAGGAGCTGGTCCACATACAGCTTCGAAAACTTAAGGCCCAGAAGACGCAGGCTCGGGGGTTAGCTCAGGAGAACTTAGTCAAGCTCACTCTGGAGAGTAATGCCGCCCTCAAGGACCTGAAAAAGGTCGTGGAGAAGGTAAAGGGGACCCCGGGCAGTTAGGAGAAAGTCAGGAAGTCTGGCTGGAAGGAGGCCCCTCCTCTTTCTCTAAGCAGGCACTTGTCTTTTTTTTTTTTTTAAATACTATTCTCTCTTTAAAATGAACAGGGATTTTTCTGAATCCTGCATCCCCTCTCTGCTTTGCAGAGGGTGTTTTTTCTGTCTGCTCCATGCATGTGTGTGTGCCTGTGTGTGTGTGTGTACTGGCCTCGAACTCACAGAGATCTGCCTGCTTCTGCCTCCCCACGACCAGCTATAATTGCCTTTCGTAGCTGTGAGAAAGGGAGAGAGGAGTAATAATGAGTTGCACCTTCGGTAAGAAGACTATAAAATGCTGGGCAAGTGCTTGGCACCCGGCAGGCTGTGCCAGATGTGCTCCCTACTAACTGAGCAGCTTTCCTGGGCTCAGGCAGGGGAATTCTTTTCTTTGGTTTTTCCAGACAGGGTTCCTCTATGTAGCCCTGGCTGTCCTGGACTCGCTCTATAGACCAGGCTGGCCTCGAACTCTCAGAAATCTGCCTCTGCCTCCCAGAGTGCTGGGATTACAGCCAGTGTGCCACCATGCCTGCCCAGTGGCGGGTTATTTTGTTGTCCCTAAACTGCTTCTTCATAACCCTCAACAGGGTGAAAAGATCCTTAAGCTTGCTGAAATATGCAGGAAATTTGAAACAGAGGAAGAAAAAGTACTACCTTTCTATTCTTCAGTACTGACTGCCAAGGAGCAGGAGGAGATGGAGAGACAGAACCCAGAGGACCTCACAGAGGACATTGCCAAGGTGAGGAGGGAGGGAGGGAGGGTGCTGGGCGGGCCTTGCTGCCGCGCCCCTCACACACCTTCCTGTAACCACACTCTCAGATTCTGGCGGACTACTCAGGGATGGAGAACTTCTGGAAGAGATACAACAAAGTGAAGCTGGAGGTCCTGAGCCTGCAGCACCGGCGGGCGCAGCTGTCGGACATCAGCGGGAAGCTGCGGCAGATGCTCAAGCAGTACCTGGACGGCATCTCCGTGAGCGACGAAGTGCTGAGCCAGCTCAACCCGCTCTTCATTGTAAACCAAAGGAGCAACCTGCCGCAGCTGTGCGCTCCTGCAGCCCAGCCAGGTGACAGGAGACCTCCGGCCACTCACACCGTCATCGAAGCGGCCCACATCGTCTCCCGAATCCTGTGATCCAAGGAGGAAACCTCTTTCCAAACCCCAGAGAAGTTTTTTTGTTTTTTGTTTTTTAAACCTGAGTGCTTTGCTATTAACTTAGGTGGAGGCTCCAGACTGTACTCTACTAACTACCATTACCCCACGCAGTATAATTAATACATTATTCTTAAAAAATAAAAATAAAAGAAAGAAAACCTTCCCTGTAGTTTGGAAGTTCCTTTAAAACAAAACAAAACAAAGACAAGGTTGACAGGTGATGGTGGCTGCCCATACCTTTAACCCCAGCAATTAGGTGCAGGGGAGGGAAGAGGCAGAGGCAGGGTAGGTGTGTATCATATTTGTTTGTTTTTTGGTTTTGTTTTTGTGTTGCAGACAAGCATTCTACCAACTGAACCCTATCGTTAGCCCTAGTAATATCTTTGTCGTCTTCATCCTGTTTACTTCAAGGATACAAGAGACATTTTGGTCCCAGGGAGAGAATCCTAGGTGCCTAGCAGGTGGTGAACTTGCTTCCTCCACAGCACTATGGGAAGCCGGCTCAAGACCAGCTGCTCCTCAGGGTAAGTTAGGACAGCAAGAGCAGGTGAGAGGAAGAGGTGCTCTGTGGCCTCCAGCCACTCAACGGCAGGCAAGACCCTGCTCCAGAACGCTCTCTTCTCTACCCATGAAAACAGCCTCAAAATATTGAGTGGCTGACCAGGGTGTAGCAGCACATATCTGTAATTAACACTGAGCCAGGAGGCTTGTGAGTCTGAGGCCAGCGTGGACCACACAACAAATGCAAGCCCCTGTCTTAGAAGAAAAGGAGGACCCAGAGAGGTGGCTCAACAGGGAAAGCACTGGTTTCCAGAGTCTGTGACCTCAGTTCAGTCCCCAGAACTGGAAGAGGAGGACTAACTTTACAGTGTTGTCTGATGCCCACGTTCACCCCGGCACAACAGGAAGGAAGGAACTAAAGGAGCAGGGGTAGGGGAACAGTAGTGTTAGGCGAAGAATACAACGTTCTGTTGGAACCCACTATTTATTTCTTCTTACTCTTGTTTCGTTTTTCTTCTTTCAGCTTCTTTTTGGAGACTTTCGGTCTGCTGGCCTTTTTGTATAGGTGATACCCAATGAGACCCAGGAGTGCTGGCACCATAGCCATGCCTACCAGAGGCAAAACGCCCTTCAGCAGCTTTTGCCAGTAGTTTGCTCGAATCAATGCGATCAGCTCCACATCATACTGCACCACTGCATCAGCTGGAGGGGCAGAGGGCAGGGGGTTAGGGTCTGCACCCCTGCATCAGCTGGCGGGGCAGAGGGCAGGGGGTTAGGGTCTGCACCCCTGCATCAGCTGGCGGGGCAGAGGGCAGGGGGTTAGGGTCTGCATCCATGCATCAGCTGGAGGGGCAGAGGGCAGGGGGTTAGGGTCTGTACCCCTGCATCAGCTGGAGGGGCAGAGGGCAGGGGGTTAGGATCTGCACCCCTGCATCAGCTGGAGGGGCAGAGGGCAGGGGGTTAGGGTCTGTACCCCTGCATCAGCTGGCGGGGCAGAGGGCAGGGGGTTAGGGTCTGCATCCATGCATCAGCTGGAGGGGCAGAGGGCAGGGGGTTAGGGTCTGTACCCCTGCATCAGCTGGAGGGGCAGAGGGTAGGGGGTTAGGGTCTGCACCCCTGCATCAGCTGGAGGGGCAGAGGGCAGGGGGTTAGGGTCTGCATCCATGCATCAGCTGGAGGGGCAGAGGGCAGGGGGTTAGGGTCTGTACCCCTGCATCAGCTGGAGGGGCAGAGGGCAGGGGGTTAGGATCTGCACCCCTGCATCAGCTGGAGGGGCAGAGGGCAGGGGGTTAGGGTCTGTACCCCTGCATCAGCTGGCGGGGCAGAGGGCAGGGGGTTAGGGTCTGCATCCATGCATCAGCTGGAGGGGCAGAGGGCAGGGGGTTAGGGTCTGCATCCATGCATCAGCTGGAGGGGCAGAGGGCAGGGGGTTAGGGTCTGCATCCATGCATCAGCTGGAGGGGCAGAGGGCAGGGGGTTAGGGTCTGCGCCCCTGCATCAGCTGGAGGGGCAGAGGGCAGGGGGTTAGGATCTGTACCCCTGCATCAGCTGGAGGGGCAGAGGGCAGGGGGTTAGGGTCTGTACCCCTGCATCAGCTGGCGGGGCAGAGGGCAGGGGGTTAGGGTCTGCATCCATGCATCAGCTGGAGGGGCAGAGGGCAGGGGGTTAGGGTCTGCACCCCTGCATCCGCTGGGATGGGCCAAGCAGGGGTGGGGTGTGTGCTAGAATTGGTGTGTTTATCCAGAGCTCTGAACTGGGATTAGAACAAGGAGGGTGGGCCACAGGAAGCAGATGTAATTTGGCAATACGAAGTGTGGGGCTGTGTCCCTGAGGAAAGGCAGGAGGGTTAGGGGCAGACTAAGGACATGCATGCTGACTTTCACTACAGATTTTTGACAGCACAAGAGATCTGTGGCTGGGAAGCATGCTAGCTCTTCCATATTTCCAAGTAAGCATTTACTGATTTTGTAATCTCTTTAAAGATTTTATGTATCTGAGTGTTTGGTGTGTGTCTGTCCACCACACACATGCCTAGTATCCTTGGAGTAAGGAGAGGGTGTTGGATCCGCCTGGATGGCATGTGGGTGCTGGGAATTGAACCCCGAGTCTTCAAGAGTAACTGCTCAGCCGGCCATCTGTCTACCACAAGTGAGCATTTATGTGTGAGAGTCTTCTATACCAAATGGACCCCAGTTCCAAACAGCCACAGGAGAGAATTTTTATAGGACTAAAATTAACAGGAGTAAAAGCAGGTATCATTAAAAGCTCTACCAACCGATGAGCACATGCAATGAGATTCTCGGCAGATTCTCAAGGGCTGGAAGAGATGCTTGAGGAAGCGGGCGGGCGGGCGGGAGCCAGACAGTTGCAAATAGAAGCAAAGCGGCTTCAATGGGAGTGGGGAGTTTCCTAGAGTTTTTTGTTCTGTTCTGTTCTTGAGACAGGGACTCACTCTGTAGCCATTGCTGTCCTAGATTCACTCTGTAGACCAGGGTGGCCTCGAACTCACAGAGATCTACCTGCCTCTGCTTCCTGACTTGTTTTTTTTTTTTTTTGGTTTTTCGAGACAGGGTTTCTCTCTGTAGCCTTGGCTGTCCTGGACTCACTTTGTAGACCAGGCTGGCCTCGAACACACAGCGACCCACCTGCCTCTGCCTCCCGAGTGCTGGGATTACAGGCATGCGCCACCACGCCCGGCTTGCTTCCTGACTTGTTAAGAGAGATTTTGTGGGGCTGGGATGATGGCTCAGTGGTTTAGATCACTGACTGTTCTTCCAGAAGACCTAGGTTCAATTCCCAGCACCCACATGGCAGCTTAGAGCTGTCAGTAACTCCAGTTCCAGGGGATCTGACAGCCCCACATGGACATACATGCAGGCAAAACACCAATAATAACATAAAACACAAAATAAAAATAAATAATAAAAAAGATTATGCTTGGTTCTCCCTACCTTCCTTTCAGGGCTCCCCAAAAGCCTGCACTAGTCTAAGAACCACAATCCCAGAGATCTGTGGAAAAACACGTTTTACCTCATAGAACATGTGTTTTGTTTTTAAGATTTATTTATTTATTTATTTATTAAGTATACAGTGTTTTGCCTGCATGTGGGCCTACATGCCAGAAAGAGTGTTAGATCTCATTACAGATGGTTGTGAGCCACTGTATGGTTGCTGGGAATTGAACTCAGGACCTTTGGAAGAGCAGGAAGTGCTCTTAGCCTCTGAGCCATCTCTCCAGGCCCCAGAACATGTGTTTTTTAAGCCAAAGCAAGAGACATCCATCTTGGAAACTCTGTCCAATCTTGGCCCTTAAGAACAGGTGTCAGCAGTAATTTGTGAAGGTGGATTCTAGGGATAACAGGACTGTCACCTCACCTGCTCTACGTGAGGGCTTTTGAAGGTTGCTTTTGGGTTTGGTGTGAGTTATTTGGTGCCCTGGGATAAGCAGTGTTGGACCAAGACCCATGTGGCTCAAGCAGGTGTCAAAAAGTCACCATACGGGGCCAGGCATGGTGGCACACGCCTTTAATCCCAGCACTAGGGAGGCAGAGGCAGGTGGATTGCTGTGAGTTCAAGGCCAGCCTGGTCTACAAAGCGAGTCTAGGACAGCCAAGGCTACACAGAGAAACCTTTCTCTTGAAAAACCAGAAAGAAAAAAAAAGTCACCATATGCCTAAGATTAAGCCATGTGGCTGTAACAGGTCATCTGGGAGAAAGGGGGGCCTGAAAGGGGAGCCCCAGCTAAATTATTTCCTTAATTTGATCTGGGCTTTCTCAAATTCTAGACAGAGCGAGTAGCCCTTGGTTCTTAGGGCTCTGTTGTGACTGGCAGGACAAAGGCCTAGTCAGATTACCTGGGATAGACGGCGGGTACCCTCGCTTTCCATAGGCCAAGTGGGAAGGGATGACTGCTCTTCGCTTCTCTCTGAGGGAAGGAGGGAGGTGAGCTGGCAGCCTCGGCCCATTTGAAGGGCCACCAGGGACCCTCCCACCTCAGATACTGATACGAAATCATTAATTTCTCCACCTAATAGATTGACCAGCAAAGTTAGCAATCTCCCTACAACACCTCAACTCCCCCAACAAAACTGGCAGAGAGGTCCCCTCAGCTTTGGATGCCCTCAGGGGTCTCGTATGAAGTTAGGGGCCCTTTATTCTAAAGGTTCAGCCTCCTGCGGCGGGCGGCAGAGAAGGCATATGGGCAGTGAGGCACAACCTGTGCCGGTACTCACCCCACACACATGTCCAGCAGGGTCTGCTCCAGACCTTGAGGGAGGAGACACAACACAACTAGAAGCCACACGTATTCCACCCCCACAGCAGCCAAGAGGAAGATCAAAGGGGTGGGATCCACCTTCAGTGAGAGCCACGCTCCACTTCTCAAACTCTTAGCCCCCTACCCAAAGATCCCTGGGGTCTTATTCGGTCTAGGAGGCTTTTCTAGAGTAATTCAGACGGTCAGGGCACCAAGCAAGGCCTTAGTAAGGAAGAAGACAAAGGCGCGGGCCACATACCTGGAATCACCTGCTTTTGGCCAAGTTCTATGACCAGAGGATCTCTGGTCAGAGAAGTGTCAATAATGCGTCCATCTACCAAGCTGCCCTGAAGACAAAGAGCAAGAACTAACTCCACCATTCCCCCCACCCCCAAGACAGGCCACACACACCGGGACTGCCAGGCGGCAACCCTCCCAACAACCTTGCCTCCTGGCCCCTTCTCCTCCAACCCCCACCCTCACGGGAAAAAAGGAACAGGAAGCCCCAAGGGGCTGGCACTTCTTGGAGATTTCTCCACCCTTTCTTTCTCAGTGCTGGAGAGGAACTGGCGGGGAAACATGGAAGAAAAAGACGCAGGCGAGAGGACAGCCCCCACTCCCGCCGCCACGTGCTGGCAGACCCTAGGACTCGAGTTCTCTAGCGCTGCTTGCCACGTGTCCAAGCCAAAGCTGACGTGTTTCAGCCGGGCGCCGCCCCCTCCCAGGCCACGCCTCGGACCCCCTCAGGCCCCTCACCGTGTAGTGTATGTGGAGCGTGTCTCCAAAGGCGGCGGACTCCGTGCACGACTCAGGGGGCTGCACCTATGATCAGACTACAAGGGTCAAGGCTGCTCCTCCTAAGATCCTGTTACCTACCGCAGGCGGAGACCCAGCACCTTCTCCCCCAACTGTTCCTCTCCTCTTCGCTCACAGTTCATTTAGAGCCCCGTGCTCCCCCATGATCCCTGGCCTTTCATAAAGGGTGGCGGCGGCGGCGGCGCGGGGCTGGGGAGACGGGGGTAGCGCGACAGTCTCCTCACCAGGGTCTCCACTTGGAGGGTCCGGACAGGACTTTCGGTTTCTGGCCCAGCCTCAGCCCAGCACACCGCCCCACTGAGCAGCAGCAGCAGCGGCGGCCAGAGCGGCAGGAGCAAGGGGCGCAGGGTCATGATTGGATCGGGTCAGAGCACGGGGTACCAGGGCAGGTTGTTCGCGGGCGGACGACAGGACGTGTTCCCTCAGCTCCAGGCCAGACTGGAATGGGCGGGTCACAAGAAACGAGCTCCTCCTCCTCCTCCTCAGGCAGCCCTCCCCTACCTTGTCCCCACCTCCTGGAGGGAAGAGGCTGCAGAATTCCCTTCCCCGCGCTGCGAGGTTCTGTCCCATGAGGAGGGCTGGGCCTTGTAATAGCACCTGTTTGCCGTTACCCCACTGTGAAGGGGGATGTTAATCTCCAGCCTCCGAGTCACCAGGAAAGGGAGGCACAACTGTTCCCATTTTACAGCTCGGGAATTTGCCCAAGGTCACCATGCCAACTGGTGACAGGATTAGAGCATTGGACAGCATTTGTTCCCGGCTTTCTTCTAAGATAAGTCCCCGCCCACTAAGCCCAGAGGCAGGCGTCCAGGACAGCCAGCCCTTCACCTTTCAGCTTTTTTTGGCTGCTCCCTCCTCCCGTCTTGGGAAGGCACTGCGGGTTATCTTCCTGTAAAAAGGGGTCAATCACTGATCTTTTCCTCCCAACACCGGCGTTTCCTTCCTGTTTTCCCAACATCCTTTTCACAATGACAGAGTAGATAACGGTCTGGTGTTTGTGCAAGGACTTCAGTTTTTAAAAGAGTTTTAAGTAATTTTAGGCGGGTTTGCCAGTTTCCCTTTTCATGGCTTGATTCCGTACTTACTGACTACCTAAGCTGTGGTTCCTACTCCTGGTCACTCAAAGGCCGCCATGGGGTTCTTCCAGACCACACTCCTGGGCAGTTTCTTGGTTCACTGTCCTCTTTAGCACTGATATTGTTGGTAGACACAACTCTACCGGGGCATCTGGCCAGCACCACACACTACACACACACGTTCTATTTGAAACAGCCTGGCCATTCTGATGGTCCTCTACAGTGTCAGTCTCCTCTGGGTTTTCTTCCCCAGCCTCTCCAGCGCCTCCATCTCCAGGGTTACCACGCTAATTACGCTCTCCTTTTCTCTGGGGTTGCTTTGTGGTACTGGAGAGCCAGCCCAGGGTTCTGCTCATAGCAGGCAAGCACCTCAGCTGACACTCCTAACCTAGGAATTATTTTTTAAGTACTCATTGTCAGGGACTAGATGGATGGATAGGTGCTTAAAAGCAGTTGCTGCTCTTCCCCAAGATCAGAGTTCAATTCCCTGTACACATATCAGATGGCTCAAAAATGTTTATTAACAGCAGCTCCACACCTTTGTCTGGCCTCCACAGGTACCCCCACACATATGGCATACAGATACACATAATAAAAATAAATCTTAAAAAAATAAGTAACTGCCAGCTAGGTGTCATTGGCACATACCATTAATTTCAACACTCAGGAGGCAGAGGCAGGCAAACTCTGGGGTTTTTGTTATTGTGGTTTGGCTTGGTTTTTTGAGACAGGGTTTCTCTATGTAGCCTTGGCTGAACACAGAGATCCACCACCTGCCTCTGCCTCCCTGGTACTGGGATTAAAGGAATGAGGCACCATGCCTTGCCCAAACTCTGTCTTAAACAAGCAACAAAAACAAGAAACTAGAGCCCTCGTGGACACAGTCAGGTATGCTGATGCACACCTGTAATCCCAGTGTGCCTAAACAGAACCCTCTCTCAATACTAACGGAAACCACAGCCAGCAGGAATTTCTGGGTTGATGGAATTCTGTAAATCTTGAGGATATGAGGTTACACAGGTGTGTACATCTTTTAAACCCTGTCCAATGAGTGCCTAACTTCTGTGCGGGTAGTTAGGGATGTAGCATTCTACCTTCTCTAGAGGTTGTGTGCACGTGCATGCATGTTTGTGTTCATATGTGTGTGTGCGTGTGTGGTTATTTTTGTTTTGTTTTCTGAGACAGTTTCTCTGTGTAGCCTTGGCTGTCTTGGACTCACTTTGTAGACCAGGCTGGCCTGAAACTCACAGCAATCTGCCTGCCTCTGCCTCCTGAGTGGTGGGATTAAAGGTGTGCGCCACCACGCCCGGCCTTGTTTTGTTTTTGTTTTCTTCTTCTTTTTTTTTGGTTTTTCAAGACAAGGTTTCTCTGTGTAGCCTTGGGCTGTCCTGGATAGATCAGGCAGGCCTCAAACTTGAAGATCTGTCTGCATCTATCTCTTGAGTGTTGGGATTAAAGATGTGTGCCACCACGGCCAGGCACTTGTCTATAGTCCCCAGCACCAAGGGAAAAAAAAAATCTGTCTATCTCCTTATAAGAAGATATACTTGAGCAAATACAAAGTAGACAGTTATAAAGGTAATAGATATAAAGGTAAGCGTTGAAAGCACTATTGTTGTTGTTGGTTTTTTTTTTTGTTTTGTCTTTTGTTTTTCGAGACAGGGTTTCTCTGTGTAGCGTTGGCTGTTCTGGCCTCGAACTCACAGGGATCCACCTGCCTCTGACTCCCGAGTGCTGGGATTAAAAGCATGTGCCACCACAGGCCACCAGAAAGCACTGTTTTTAAAACTGGGCATGGTGCCACACGCTTTTAATCCCAGCACTGGGGAGGCAGAAGCAAGTGGATCTCTCTGAGTTCAAGGCCAGCCTGGTCTACAAAGCTAAAAAGTGAGTCTAGGACAGCCAAGGTTACACAGAGAAACCCTGTCTCAAAAAAAAAAAAAAAGCAAGAAAACAAGAAAGCACTGTTTTAGACAAAAAACAAAACAACCACAAAACCAAAACTCTTCCTCAAAAGGCACCAGCCTAGTTAGGAAGCATGTCAGCACCCCGCTCTCCTCCTGTCTTCTACTGGCCTCCCTCTCTCCTACCTGTGACTGGGAAGTCACCAGATGAGCTGTGCTCCAGCAGTCACACTGCATTACGATGGAAGGCTGGTCCTCAACGGTGAAGCTCCAAGGTGGAAGTGTAAATCCCTGGTAGGTGGAAACCCACCACGCTAGCTCTGGACCACCTGCCACCAAACACCTTTTAATGCAGATACAAAGTCCATCTCCATCCTGACCCCAAGCTTCTCTAGGTCATTCTGTACACTGCTGTAAGCACTCACGTCACCTGCCCTGTCACTGAAAGCCTGCACAGTTCCTCAGCCCTGGGAATTAAACTGACCCTTGACAATTAGAAGCTTGTCACCAAGACTTAGTTTCCTTTCCTGAATTGGTCATTAATTAAACTGAAAGCCTTTCTTTTTGTTTTGTTTTGTTTGTTTTTTGAGGCAGGGTTTCTCTGTGTAGCCTTGGCTGTCCTAGACTCACTTTGTAGACTAGGCTGGCCTGGAACTCACAGCGATCCACCTGCCTCTGCCTCCCAAGTGCTGGGATTAAAGGCATGTGCCACCACGGCCGGCTGAAAGCCTTTCTTAAAAAAAAAAAAAAAAGAAAGTCCAGGCTAGTTTTGAACCTGGAATCCTCCTGCCTCAGCCTTTTAAGTCCTGGGATAATAGGTGTGCTCCACCACTCTTCGCTCTGAAAACCTTTTGAGATTGAGCTTTGTGTCTGCCACTTTTCTATCTGACACATAGATACCAAGTGTGTATTAATTGAACCAGACGTCCCCGTTGCTGGACTATGGTCTGGTTTCCGACGAGCCCTTCACTGTGTTCTCAGCTGTGCCCTTCCCTTGCTCTCTGAGTTCCCTCCAGGATGATTAATTACCTCCCTTTCAAGTCCTGACTCTCAGCTAACAGTGACTTTCCCCTGTCTGAACTGAAGCCTACACCACTCTTTCACCTTGTTTATTGTGGTCCCTATTTCTCTCTTTCATGTCCTTCAAAGAGCCAAGTAGCTCACTGATGACAAGGACAAAGTATGACATGCCTAGAACTCCCGAGGTATGAACTGCATGATTCTGGACAAGTGTTTTGACTTTTCAAACAGGGTCTTTTGTAGCTGAGCTGGGCCTCTGAGCGAAGCTGTCTTAAACTTTAAAAAACAAAAACTTAACAGGCAGGTGAACCTCCCTGAGTTCAAGGCCAGTCTGTCCTATGTAATGACTTCCAGGACAGCCAGGATGACACAGAGAAACTCTGTCTTGAAAAGCCAAAAACACACCTTTTATTTATTGTCTATATAGGCAGGCAGGTGGCCCAGTATGTGTGTGAGGGCTGTGTCGTGAAGAACTCGGCTAGTCTGGACAGGTGGCCCAGTATGTGTGTGAGGGCTGTGTTGTGAAGAACACGGTTAGCCTGGACAGGTGGCAGGTGCCTTTCCTGCAGAGCATCTCACTAGCTCAGCCTTTGTACCTCCTCCCTCTACTCCCAAATGCTGGGACTATAAGCATTCAATCCACATCCAATCTAATGTTTTATTTTGAATTAACTGTTGAACTATTAAATGAGAAACCATTTAAATATCTAACTATACTGTATAGTTAGATACTGTATAGTTAGAAAATCTCTAAGACAAATATATAAGCTTCAATTTAAAAGTAAAATATACATG
The DNA here is from genome assembly GCF_964271855.1 of Acomys minous. Classification (NCBI taxonomy): domain Eukaryota; kingdom Metazoa; phylum Chordata; class Mammalia; order Rodentia; family Muridae; genus Acomys; species Acomys minous. The sequence continues at coordinate 4,743,304 of NC_140493.1, read as the reverse complement.
TGATGTGAGCTCATTGTACTTTAACCCCCCAGGTACATGTAGGTGAACATAGTCACAAGAGCCAAGGCTGCTTACCAAGCATGAAACCCTGGGTCAACCGCAGCACTGCCCTCACTGTGCTCGGTACACACCCTGGAGGGGGAGGCCGAAGGATCCAAGTCCAAGCCACCATCAGCTACATAGTGAGTCCGTAGGCCAGCCTGGGAGACGTGAGCGCTCTCTCTCCCTCTGCCCACCCCACTTTGAGCCTGGTGACTGTAATTGCTTTGAGGGCTTCACTGTTTACCTGTACCCTGCCAAGAAGCAGTTTCAGCTCTGATGTCTTTTGTTTTGAGACAGGATCTTTCTATGTAAGCCAGGCTGGTCCTGAACTCAGAAATCTGCCTGCTTCTGCCTCCTGACTGCTGAAATTAAAAAGTCATATGCCACCCCACCTGGCTGAGACCCCATTTCTCAAAATAAGAAAAAAAGGAACCCAAGGATGTACCCCAAGTGGCTGAGGATGGCCAGGGTTGGCGATGGGCCAGAAGAGCAAAGGGAGTAGGTACGACAGGCACACTGTGCGCACACGTATGTATTGTGGGGTCACTGACAATAAGGGCTGCTTGCTTGGCTATAAAAATATGATATGGGTAGCACGGACCAGCATGGCTAAAGCAAAGAGAGGCCCATGGAGGGGAGGGTAAGAGCTGCTGCAGAGAACCTTGAACCTCTAAGGCCATGAGAACACTGAAAATGTCTGAGCACAGGTGCCCGCCACAGGACTCAGCACAGTGGCCAACTGGAGTGAATGTACCATGAATTAGATAGCTGTCTAGGCTCTGAGGCTCTATAAGGAACGTGAACGGAGGGTGAAGTGGGTAGGGTGAGGGGCCGCAGAAGAGTGGCAGAGGCGGACATACTGTGTACCAAGTTCCAGGCCAGCAGGGCCACAAATGAGACCCTGCCTCGGGAAAAAAAACAAAAAAACCAACCCACCCAGGGCAACTTGTAGAATGCTCCCGTTAGGGCCAAGGAAGAATCACTTCCTTTGGACTAAGGAGGAACTTGAATTGTGATTTGAGAAGGGCAGGAAAGCTGGCCCAGGCCAGCCGAGGGGCACAAGTGGAGGACCACATCCATAGAAGCCCTGGTCCTTGAAGCGTCAGGAATCAGTTACCCACACAGCAGCCAGGCGTACACAGGGAATTGCATCCGCAACTGCTGAAAACCGAATCAAGGCCTTACTTTGTCTTTCTGTTTGTTTTCCTGGTATTGTGAATGGAGCCCAGGTACCTGAACTATGAAGCCCATCCTCCCGAGGCCCCACTTAGGTATGACTTAAAGAGTGAAGCAGGCAGCTCCCAGACCCTGTGGGTGCTCTAGTCACTGCACCCACACGGCAGAGACAGACAGACATTTCTATTTTACCCTATAGTAATATGCGCTCTTTTGCTGTATTTGAAAACCAGAGTAAATTCCCGTGGTTCAGAGCCACGAGCCAAGCCTTCTATCCAGTAAGCCAACCCTGTCCTGTATGGCTCTCACCAGATGTTTGGTTTGTGTGTGCTGTACCAGGGATCCGACCCAGAGCCTCCTACCACGTGCCCTACCCCATCCCTTGATGTACAGGGTGGGGGGAGGGCAGGGCAACAACACAGACAGGTGAGAGGCTTAGTGCAAACCCTCTACCCGTCTGGCAGCTCACTCTCTGGACCCTTGTGTTGAGAACTGCTCAGTTGTGAGCACAGCAGCTTTACTTGTGGCGTCCTGTCTGTATTCACACTCGGCTTAGTAGCTTAGTAAGCAGACACACTTACCTTTCAGCTGTGAAAATTAACAGTCCTGACCCAACTTCCTCACTCCCAGACCCTAATTCACCAACTGTGCTCCCTTTACCACGCTCAGTGTTTCCACTTCCTTGGCCCTAACCCTTTGCACCTTTCTCAAGAAGTCAGAGTCATTCCCATCCATTCTAGCAATGAGGGTCAGGAAACCCAATTAGGAAATTCTACAGAGGAAGGAAAGCATTTGGATTCCGTCATTCCCCAGTGACCAGCACAACATGCCACCTCTCCAGCTACTGGGTCAGAGCGAACCAAAGATGGCGCTTACTGTTTTAGCCAACCCAGGGATCTCACTGCCTGTACTGACTAGCAGGAAGGGAGGGGCATCCTCCTCTGTCATTCCCAAGATTCCCAGATTCCAGAGCACCCTGAAATGATGCCCAGCTCCCCCTGCATACAGTGGGTAACCCATCTTAAACAAATGCCTAAACAGAAAGTTTCCCCTTACGCAGGAGGATCACTGAGTTCAAGGTCAGCCTGGTCTACACAGAAAAACCCTGTCTTGAAAAACCAAGGGGCGGGGAGTTTCCCCTCACTTTTGGTCCTGAGTGTGTGTGCTTCAACTGGCAGATTAAATGCCGGACTCCCCAGGAGCTCAACACTGCACCTCAAAGATAAGAAACTCACCCCATCTATCCCCCTGGGCTGATCTAGGTCCATTGGTTTCCTTCCAGGTACATTCTGGAAGCTGCCTCACCTCACACACTCTGGAAGTGTACACTTGGCTCTGGGTCCTTCATCAAATTATGACCAATAAGCCATGGGAAGGCACACACCCACCTTTAGGCTTATTCCTCTTATCCTGTATCTCCGCAAAGCTGACAGGTTTGGTCAAGAGTCATAGCACAGAGGGTTCCCTACCTCCCTTGGGACAGGAAAGAGCCAGTCACTTGCTTCTCCAAGTTGTTCTAGCATCAAGACTCTTCCACTAACCTGTCATTCGCTAAATTACTTATTATTTACTTTTTCTGATGGGGGTGGGGAGTAGGGCTATGACAGACATAGACCAGGCTGGCCTCAAACTTGCAGAGATCCTCCTGCCTCTGCTTCCTGAGGTTGGTATTACAGGTGTGCACCACCTCGCCCATCCTCTGAAGATGAAGAATTACAGCCGAGGCCAGGTTACAGCCGACACACACTGTAACACAACACCGAGGGACAAAGGTAGGAGGACGTTTACAAGTTTGAGGTCAGCGCACGCCTTTAATCCCAGCACTCAGGAGGCAGAGGCAGGTGGATCTCTCTGAGTTTCAGGACAGCCAGGGTTACACAATGAAACCCTGTCCCAAAAAAACCAAAAAAACCCCACAAAGTTCGAGGTCACCATGAGCTACACTAAGACCCTATCTCAAGAGAAAGAAAGAAAGAAAGAGCGAAAACACAGCTCAGAAAGTGATCTATTTATTAACAAATAACAAAGCACTTGAGACAGATGTTCCTAACTTGGTAGCTATGGAGAGCCTGAAAGGAAGGGAAGTGTCATCGGATTCTCAGGGAAAGTGATGCTTGAAGATACAGGGCTGGTGACAGTTGAGTGGTTTCAAAGTCAGAGAATGGGCAAAAGGTGGTGGGCGGTTCTTGAGGAGAGTGACAGGAAGAGAGAAAGGCTGAGAAGAAAACCATCAAGGAAAGAAGGGGAGGGGAACTGAGTATAGAGTGCACACTTCGTAACAGAACGTGGGATTTAAACCAAGTCTAATGAGAGGAGGGAGAGGGAGAGGCTTCCCTGCCGGGGCAACATGACTCCTGTTGTGTGTGTGCAGTCACAATGGCAGCAAAAGGCCTTCAAAGGAACAGGAGGATGTAAGCATCACAGAAGATGAATCCCTTAGGATGTCTGTGCATTTCTGGGTGAGAGTTAGCAGTCTGACAACGGGGGAACCACACACCGCAAGTGCAGCTAGCTGTTACACTAAAGCCAGGCCAGTTTAGTACACTGCCCAGATGTTTCCCCCTGTGCTTACTCACCTGCCCCAGCCCCAAGCCCAGGCCCAGATGGGTGAGCACACTCAATCTATGCGCAAGGGCGGCCTCATGTCCCAGGTTGGAGAGATCTAAGACTAGAAGGAGAAAGGGGTGCTTCACGCTCCAATAGCTTTAGTCCCTAACCTCCCTGACGCTGGGATCCTTTAATGCAGCTCCTCATGCTGTGGTGACCCCGACCATAAAGCTATCTCATCAATACTTCAGAACTGTCCCTGTGTTAATGTTAGGAATTGTAATATAATCACCTGATGGTCAGAATGTCTGATATGCGACCCCGAAAGGGGTCAAGACGCAGGCTGAGAACATCACCCTAAAGCCTATCAATGGGGTAAACTTAGGCCGGGCTCCTTAAGCTCAGTCAGAGCCCTCACGCCCTCCATGCCACACTCAGAGTTCCCAGCAATCCTCAGTCCCCCCAGGACTCTCTGCACCATCTAGCGCACGGCCTCCCACCTTCGCAGAGGCCCCGAGGCGGAGCTCCCCACTGCCGCATGGTGGGTGTACAAGGAGGAATGGCTGCTCCAAAGCTGCGTAAAACATGTTTAATTTCCAACCAGGGTCACAGTCGTTGCATTATCCCACATTTTTGAGCAAGGATAAAGAAGGTGAGTTATTAAACATATACAGTCTACATTCCAGAGAAAGGGGAAAAAAAAACACTTCAGAACTGCAGACACCACTGTAACACCACAAATCTTAGAGGCAGAGGGAAGCGGGAGTCCCCAGAAAGAAAGCTTGGACAAGGAGGATAGAAAATAAAAACCAACTGAGAAAAGCAGGAGGAGTCACAGAAATGGAATGAAACCCCAACACCCAAGGCCTGTTAGGTGACTGGGAATGAGAGAGCACTCCCACCTCTCCCAGGAGCCAGAGATGTTACCAAGATGTTACCGCCCCCTGCTGGACACATCTGGAGCAGCACCAAGGCAACATTCAAGGCTGCTTCAGCCTGCGAAGCCTCAGGTTGGTCCCAGGAGGTGGAGAAAAGTAAGACGCTGGGGTAAGGAGTGGAGGAGTGGGACAAAGCCTGCAATGTACAAACCTATTTGGAACTCGCATCTAAGCGGGAAAGGTCAGGAAGCGTGGCAGAGAAGGAGGCAAAGTCCTCACCAATCACAGAGCAGAAAGTAAAACAGAAGACAAAACAACGAAAAGAAAAACAGGCAACAATGGTAAACGAACTGAGAAGGCAGAGAGCTCAAGAGAGGCAACTGAGTAGGCAACACCAGAAGGCAGCAAACAAAGTGTGGAGGGCAGTGTCTGGAGTGAGAGGAGGGAAAGAGAACCCCTGGCCCCCCATGCACCGATCACATACACTCACACAATGGTCTACAGTACACGCACACGGCACCTGGGGTAACAGCACTAACTGCACTCAATGACACACCGGGAACCGCTCACAGTCAGCTGGGGCAGGAGAGGAACCTGTCTGCCTGCTGCAGACAAAGGTGACAGGGAACCTAGCCAGAGTGGAGCTCAGGACAGCCCTCTGGGAAGGGCCCCTCAGCCATGCTGCAGAGGGCCCAGGGTCCTGACCTAAGCAGAGAGGTTATGGACGGCGGTTCTGGAGCTCAGGGCGCAGCCAGCACACACAGGAGCCCACAGAACAGCCGCAGCTTCAGTGCAGCGACAAGTCAGGACCCAGGTCAGAGCCTCAGGACTAACCGGCCTCTCCAGAGCAGCAGCTGAACCAGACAGAATGATGGAGGGAGGGCCCTGGAGGTCACCGTCCAGCACAGAGGGCCCTGTCTCCTCCACGCAAACCTGCCTACTCAGGAACAGTGTGTAAGGGCTGGTGACAGCTGCCAGGAAGGAAGGGGAGAAGACAGCAAGGACTATCGGAGGCCAGAGAACAGAAAGTCAGCTGTCTCTCAGCTGTCCTGTACTGGAGAACAGGGGTTAACACCGAGTCTGCTAAGTCACCCCCACTCCATGGTTTCTCACTATTCTACCTGTCAGGCCAGCAGGACTAAGGGAGAAAATCTCTGACAAAGGACAGATGGAACCACCCAATCCCCAAGCCCAGAAGGCTGAGGAAAACAGCAACAGGCCCACTCCACGCCTCACCTTCCCCAGACCACACTGCACCCTGGACATGCAGGTCCCAGCAACCCATCTCCCTCTGAGCTCCTGGGGAGCAGATCGAAGGAGGGTGGGAGGATCAATAAAACACTCTGGACTGATAAAATCGAGTGGGCTCCTCTCTCCTTCCCAGGATTGAGGCAGAGTGGAATGGCATCTCCATAGGAAGTCACCCAGAGAGCAATGCCGTTCCATACACTCCTAAAGGTGGAGAAGGAGCCATCGTCTGCAGGTGTAGAGGAAAGCAACGGGACCCACCCACATCCCCGTGTCGCGCCCACACACAAGGCAGGCTCCTGGCTGCAAGCCCTGAGCTGCGCTCCACTCCCTCCCCGAGCCCCACATATATATCTCTCTATACACATATATACAGGCGCACACATGCACGCACACACAGAGAGGCCTGTGCAGTTTCCATGGAGAAGAGGAGAGGGTGCAGAAGGAAAGGAAGACAGGGCGTAGAGTGGCCGGGGAGACATGGAAGGGCCGCAGAGGCCAGGAGCACAGCAACCAGCGCCAAACAGCAAACAGAGACAACACCCCACTCTTCCTCCTGAAACCAGGGGCCACCCCATGAAACCATAACAGCCTCGTTTTGTTTTAAATCCAGTAAATTGGAAAGATTCATCATCAGGACAACAGCTGGGGCTCATCATGTCAGCGGATGGGGATGGGGAATGGAAGGGAGGGCAGAGGGGGGATGGGGAATGGAAGGGAGGGCAGAGGGGGGAGGGAGGGGAGGCTCTTGCTGGGCTTGCGAACATGAGACCCAGGACCTTGGCCACACTTTCGAGAGGAAGAAGGGGGAAACTGGGGTAGGGAGACAACAGGTGTGTGTGTCAGGAGAGGGTGGGGTGGTCAGATGGGGCTGCCTGGCTCTCACTTCTTGTTTTTGAGCTGATTGGCCAGCCAGTCCAAGCCTTCATACAGCCCATCCCCGCTGGTAGCACAGGTGGCCTGAATGTACCAATTGCGGTGACGCAGAGAATGCAGCCCCAGCTTGTCTGTGATTTCAGCAGCATTCATAGCGTTCGGCAAATCCTGCAGCACAAGGGAGACACACAAAGATACCTCAGGATCTTTCCAAGGCTGCTAGAGCATCCATTCACCAAAGCACGTGTATGGCCCCTTCTTCACCTCAGGAAACCCGGATCAAGATGAGAAGGAGCTACTCCAAGCTCATGGAGGAGTGGCAGGGTTTCCAATATGTGTGGTTCAGATGGCCAAAGAATCAAGTCTGACCGCAGGAGCAAGGCCAGTTCCACTACAGTGCACCACAGGGAAGACTAAAAACCCTGAAGACACCAGGCGTGGTGGCGCACACCTTTAATCCCAGCACTCGGGAGGCAGAGGCAGGCGGATCTCTGTGAGTTCAAGGCCAGCCTGGTCTACTAAGCGCGTTTAGGACAGCCAAGGCTACACAGAGAAACCCCGTCTCAAAAACAACAACAAAAATCCTGAAGACACATATCCACACATTAATCAGGAGGACTAAACCCTGCTAAATACACTGGGCTGGGAAAAGGGAAGGGGCGTGAGGAAGCCAACTGCTTGTATTTCCTATACTACCAAAAACTGACAGCAGTAGTCAGAGGCGCTATAAAGCTCCATGACTGACCTAGCCTGGCTGCTCTCTCCCAAATGCAGGAAAAGGGAGAACCCTCCTCACCTGTTTGTTTGCGAACACAAGGAGCACAGCATCCCGGAGCTCATCCTCAGCCAGCATCCTCATCAGCTCCTCTCGGGCCTCATTCACGCGTTCCCGATCATTGCTGTCAACCACAAATATCAAGCCTAAAGAGCAGAGGGAGCATGGGGCACAGAGAGGACAGATGGCTGCTGTGCTACCCTCACCACACCCCAGACGCACACTCCCTTCTCCACTTGCAGGCGCTGCAGCAGGGCAAGGGCTGGCGCCCCATGTCTAAGGAGACAGCCATGCTCCCTGCACAAGCCCGCACAGCGCTGCCGGCCCCCGGTTTGTGTGCCCTACCTTGGGTGTTCTGGAAGTAGTGTCTCCAGAGGGGCCGGATCTTGTCCTGGCCGCCCACGTCCCAGACCGTGAAGCTGATGTTCTTATACTCCACTGTCTCCACGTTAAAGCCTGGGGGGGGGGGCAGGGGGGAGGGGAGTCAATGGCCACTGGCCTCAAGCACCAAACCTATAATAATGACGGATTGACTTCACTCCCATTTCTTCTCAGCTTTGGATGCGACACCAACCAAAAGCTTAAGGGATCCTGGGACCTCCTAATCCTTGACCTTGGTAACCTCAAAGAAAATCTACAAGGGCTGGAGAAACGGTTCAGTGGTTAAGAACACTGCCCCCGCCCTTGCAAAGGCTGGGATTCAATTCCTAGCCCCCACACCGCGGCTCACAACCATCCCTGACTCCAGTTCCAGGGGATCTGATGCCCTCTCCTGACCTCTATGCTCACCAGACATGCATACATATGGTACGCACACACAGATGCCAAAAAACACATAAAAATAAGTATATGTTATATTTTCCATTACTATAACATATGTATTATTTTAGGAAGGAGATCTAAGAAGTCCAAAACAGTGAACCCTGATCAGAAGGCGCACAGCCGCCCGGGCGGTGTAAGCCACCGTCTCCCCTGTTCACAGACTCTGGTCTTCCAGTCTACAGAGAAGTGACTCCACTGTCCGTCACTAAACTGTGTCTACACTAGGATGCAGAGCCAAGAGGCACAGTGACAGCTGAGACATGAGCTGCAGCGCTAGAGTCCCAAGTGCAGCAAGCTCAGCATGATGACCCACAGCCCCCCATGTCTGTAGCAAATGTTCTCCCTCAAACAGGCAGGTCTTAACCAAGATTGCCACTGAAGATCTAAACCAAAGCAATCCCAGGCCTCCGGCAGGAACTTCAAAGCCTTCCACCTGCTTCCAAACAACACAGAGAACAAACCAACTCTAATGCCTGAGGGCAACTGTTGAGTGCCAGGCTGCGGAAGTTCCCGTATCAGCGGGGGCCAGGGCAGGTGGGCAAACGGCAGCTCTAGCACCTGCCAGAGTTAAACAGACTCTCTGAAGCCCACAAACTGTATGGGCTTGCCGGGGAGACGGCTGGGTGGGAGGTGTGGCAGCGGGGCCACCAAGCCTGCCGTCCTTACCAATGGTAGGAATGGTGGTGACGATCTCGCCCAGCTTCAGCTTGTACAGGATGGTGGTCTTCCCCGCGGCATCCAGGCCCACCATCAGGATGCGCATCTCCTTCTTCCCAATTAGGCTCTTCAAAAGGTTACCAAAGATATTGCCCATGATTACAGCGGCTGCTTTCTGAGGTCAGCAGGGCCCAGGTAGGGGCAGTGGTAGTCTGGCTTTAGTCTGGTCCCTGGTATGGAGGGCTTGATCCTAAACAAAGGAAACACAGACTCCTTATCATCGTTTGTAGGACTTCACACACACAGAACTTGCCGAAGTCACGGCTGGAGTTCATTCACCACTGGCTGAACGCCACAAGGGAGTAGGAATTGCAAGGCCCACTCACACACAGGCAACGCAGGGACATGCAGGACATGGCTCTGCCACTCATCTACTGCAGTGACTTGAGGCAGATCTGCACATCGAGAAGGTTCTAGTCGATTTCTAAAGTGGTTCCAGTTCCACTGTTCTCTGCTATACCCCGGAGCGCTGAGACCCACCTGCCACTCCCTCCCTCCACCAACCTTACCCTGAGACGTCCGCAAAAGGGTGGAAGGGAGTGGAAGGAGGCGTGGCTCTAACTCCTAGCAAGTCTCAGGCTGCAGGGTTCCCAAGGTTTATTCTGACACCGTTCCTTCCCTGCCTGTAACTCTGTAACTCCATGTTCTTCCCATACCAATGTAAATGAGAAAAACAGAAAGAAAACCAGTAAGCCTGACTCTGAAAGAGGCTGATCTTTTATACTCTGAAGGGCTGTTCCTTGTGCCCTGTTTGCACAACTGCACCCTTAGCTGGGAGGGTGGGGAAGGCTCACTCTCTTCAGCCTCCACATGGTCACCTGCACATGGCCATCCCTACACTTTCCCTCACCCTCCAGCCTGCTCTCCATAAAACAGCCAAATCTTCTCGTTGTTGTTTTTGTTTTTCGAGACAGGGTTTCTCTGTGTAGCCTTGGCTGTCCTGGACTCACTTTGTAGACCAGGCTGGCCTCCAACTCACAGATCCACCTGCCTCTGGAGTGCTGGGATTAAAGGCGTGCGCCACCACCGTCCAGTTCTAGCCAGAGTGATTTTAAAGGCCAAACTAGGCCATGTGGTTTTTCTGTTCAAAACCTTTGGTTGCTTCAAGCTCCCTTTTAGTAAAGCCAAAAGCCGTTGCCGGGCTGTGTTCCTAAACCTAGAGCACTTCTTGGGGCAGTTCAACAGCTCATTCCAGCTACTGCTCCCAACAGACAAAACTCATACAAGCTATGCGTACATCCCCTCTCCAGTCACAAGATGTTCAGCCGAGACAGATGTGCCACCTCTCACCTACGATGTCCTCAATCAGAAAGTGGAGTCAGAAGAATCTTAAGTTCCAAGCCAAACCAACCCCACCCACCCAAACAAACAAAAATCATTTTTAAAAAATAGTTTTTTAAAAAAGATTTATTTATTTATTATGTATACTGTTCTGTTCTGACTGCATATATGCTTGCACAACAAAAAAGGGCACCAGATCTCACAAAAATGGTTGTGAGCCACCATGTGGTTGCTGGGAATTGAACTCGGGACCTTTGGAAGAACAGCCAGTGCTCTTAACCTCTGAGCCATCTCTCCAGCCCAACAAAAATCATTAAAAAAAAATTTTTATTGCATTTATATTTACTTATTTTACCTAGGTATGAGTATTTACTTGCATGTATGTCTGCGCCTGGTGCATCCTTATGAGCACAGAAGGCAATAGAATCCACTAGAGTTATGAATAGTTATGTTGGGGGCTAAAAAGAAGGGGCTCAGTGGTTAAGGACAGTAGCTGCTCCTCTAGGTCCTGTGTTCAATTCCTAGGAACCCACGGCAGCTCACAACCACCTGTCATGGGGTCCAATGCCCTCTTCAGGCATGCAGACATACAAAAAGAACACTCATATATGTAAAATATATAAACAAACAAATGTCTCTCTTTTTTTTAAATGGCCAGTTATGAGCTGCTATGTGAGTGCTGAGAACTGACCCCGGGCTTCTGAAGAGCAAGTGCTCTTATGCAATGAGCCACCTCTCCATCCACTTAAAACGTTGCCCAGGCTAGCCTCAAATTTGCTCTGTAGCCAAGGATAAACTTCTGGTCTTTGTCCCTCCAGCTCCCAAGCGCTAGGATTACAGGTGTGCACCACCACATTTGGCTTAGAAGTGCATCTCTGAGACAATCATGAAATGGGGGTTCAGAGCCACCCCAGCCGCCCAGTTCTCTGCCACAGGAGGCATGTGCCAGCAGGTAGCTTATTCAGCAATCACCGAATGCCAGCTGCTGGCACTCTCTAAAGTCTGGAAACCTACGACACACACACCCCAAAGCCAGAAGGCAAGGAACAGGTCAAGACAGAGTGCATCTAAACCCAGGAATGTGAACGGCGGGTGGCAAAGAATCCTATAACAAGGTAAGAGTGGTCTGGGGAGAGTTCAGGCACTTTTGAAAACCTCTTCAGGCTTATTTTTGTTGTTTTGTTTCCCCTACTCATCTGTAGCAAATTCCAGACGACTGCATAGAAGTCAAATCAACAGCCCCTGGAGACTGAAGTACTGGGTTGTCCAAAAATAAAAAAAGAAACGAGTGCAATAGTGTTTCATCTTCAGACATCCCCAGACACCCACTAATGAGCCAGGTGTGGCTCTCCCGGGCTTTCCTCATGAGCCCTGCCTCTGACCCACAAAGCTCATATCCCAGGGACAGGGCTTGGTTCAACTTGAGTGCTCAACCTCAGCCATGGTGCCCACTAGCCAGTCCTGCCCCCCATCCTACAACTCACCCAGTCAGGTCCAAGGCTTTTTGTTGTTGTTGTTTATTTCAGAGACAGGATTTTTCTGCATAACCTTGGTTGTCCTAGACTCATAGACCAGGCTGGCCTTGAACTCACAGCAATCTGCCTGCCTCTGCCCCCCGAGTGCTGGGATTAAAGACGTGCATCCGAAGCTCTTGCACATGCACAAGGTGAGGGCAAGGGGGAGGACAGAAACACCTGTCCAGCTACTAAGATCAGGCCATGACGACCATGGCAGCCTATGGCAGGCAAATTTCTGGTACTATGACCTCCAGGATAAAAACCTCCAAGTTTCTTGGGATCAAGCAAAGAGATGGCATTTGCTGAAGGTTTGTTCCTTGGCTCTGACGCAGACCCTAAGCTTGTCATACACTTCTCACTGTCCTTCATGACCACAGAGGTCCTGAGTGAACGAGCACTGTGGAAGCCAGCCGTGAGTTTCCCTGGAAAACAGCCCTGTGCTCCGCTTCTCTCACCAACTGCCATGCTGAAGTTACAACCCAGAGCAGCCAACGGAGTCACATTTCTCCAGGCCAAGCTCTGGGAGGCTCAAGTAGAAAGGCCTGGGCAAAGAGAAGCTGACTGTACCCCGCTTCCACGCCTCTGAAGGCCCCTGAGAGCCGGGAACTTCTCATGCAGCACACAGTACCTTGTGACATCCGTGTTTTTATAAACTGGCACACAATCATCTCCCTAATTAAAATGTAATCCTCTCTGCAAGATCTCTATCCTTTACTGACCCGGGGCCTGTCTTTATTCCCATCTCCAGATCAGGATGGATGTTCCACGTTCCATCATGCATATTGACTTGAACCTCGATCAGAGACACCCCTGTATCATTTCTTCTGTCCAGTAGGATTGGTGTCTATGTATGTACTACAGTTAGCCGGTCAAATGTGCTATCATGTGATATACACCTATGATCCCAACCCTTAAGACCTGGAGGCAAGAAGATCAGAAGTTCAAGGCCACCCACGGGTAGTCTGGGCTACAGGAGTTCTAGCTACTGGGTGGTGGTGGTGGGGGGGGGTCATCAAGAATGAACCTCTACCAAAGTCACATCCACTACTTTCTCCTTTATCCGTGTGCAGTGCTTATTGTCACCGTCCCCACATACCCGAAATAAGGACTGGAGGGGACGTTAATGAAAATAAATGAAAGGTTATGGATAAGCCACAGACAAGCCACAAAGTCATCTGCTAAACCTGTTTCTCCAAAGCTAGGCCGAGCCTCTTTCAAAAGAACTCCAAAAGATAGGAGCCGGGTGTGGAGGCGCACGCCTTTAATCGCAGTAGTCAGGGAGGCAGAGGCAGGCAGATTGCTGTGAGTTCAAGGGCAGCTTGGTCTACAAAGCCAGTCCAGGACAGCCAAGGTTGCACAGAGAAGCCCTGTCTTGAGGAGGGAAAAAAAAACTCTGAAAGACACCCAGAAGGAGAAGGAAGAAGCCGATGATGTCAAGGACAGAAATAAACCTGGAGAAAATTGAGTTGTCACACAGACCAGGCAAAGAAAGCTGGAAGTGCAATAATTGACAACTAAAAATGTGTGCATTTAAATTTTCTGGTGTATAAGACAACTTTTAACTTCAAAAAATCCATGCCAAAGTCCGGGGTCACCTTCTACACCGGGTCCTGACCTGCAGCTTGCTTCCCCTTGCTTCATGTCAGGTGCATATAGTGAGGTGCCAAGGTCGATTCCCCGCCCTGTGCGGGAGTATGAAGCAGGGAGGAGCATCTTCCTGTACCTCAAGGAGGAAGAGGAGGAGGAGGAGGACGTGAGTGCAGATGGCTCTCCACTAGAACCCGCCCATTCGACTTGGAGGGTCTTCAGGTGAGTGCGGAGAGCACCTTGAAGGGGGAGTGTGGGCTGGCGCTGGCTGTCCGCCGGCATTTAATAAAGCGCCTGGTGTCTGCCCTGCCTGCAAATAGGCACATGGCCGGGTCTGCTGCACAGGGTGTGTGTTGGAAGAGGGGTAGTCTTTACGGTGAGTATATTCCAAACTCTGTATTTTTAACTGGAAAAGTTGGGGGTCATCTTATATGCCCAGTTGTCTTGTATGTCGAAAAATACACATTCACTCACTCTCTCCCCCGCTATATATGTATGTATATATGTATTATTGTTTTTTAGATTTGTGTAGGGGAAGCAGAGAGTGTTGCCTCTGTGTGTGTGTGTGTGTGTGTGTGTGTGTGTGTGTGTGTGTGTGTCTGGTGCTGGAGGAAGCTGGAAGAAGGCCTTGGATCTCAGGGAACTGGAGTGACTGATGGTTTAAGTCACCATGTGGGCGATGAGAAGCAAACCCTGGTCCCCTGCAAGAGCAACATGTGCTCTTAGCCACCAGCTCTCCAGCCCTGTATGTACACTCTTTATACCTGGATTTCTAGTGACTGTACAGTTTGAAATACAATTTTTTTTATCATTTCATAGAACACAGAAACCTGTCTTTTAAGTTATACTGCTAGCACAAAGAATAGTTCTTTGTGGGCCAGCAAGGTGACCAGCTAGGAAAGGCACTTGCTGCCAAGTGTGACTGCCTGAGCCAGAGCCCCAGGACCCACAGCAAAGACACAACTCTCAAGCTGTGCTCTAACCCCCTCACACGTGCTGCGGCATGCAGGGACCTACACACAACACACACAAGTGTTATGTTGAGGGGATAGCTTCAAGTGTTTTGGGGAAACATATCATTAAGAGTGCCCCCCAAACTGGACTGACATAGGAGAAACACCTGTCTGATAAATCGATGCACTCCTCTTGGCTACCAGGAAGAGTCTCTGATGTTGACACATGTAGGAACCACCTTGGCACAAAGGCCAAATGTTCTATGGGAACAGTCAAAATAGTTTTATTTCACATTCATTTATTTTATGGGCCAGGTGCACTCATGGCACGGTCAGCAGACATGTGAGGAGTTGGCTTCTCTTTCACCAGGTGGATTCCAAGAGTCAAGCTCACTTGGTGCCAAGTGCCTTGATCTGCTGAGCTAGCTCAGTGGCCCTTAAAATTTCATCTTTATGTCCTATTCCTCATCCACCATTCACATGGACTTAATTCTTTGAAGCCAGGGACCTGGTGGGCTCTGACCAGTAAAAACAGGTTTTGCCCTTATGTATGTCAGGTGATCTGGATTGTAAGGTGCCATCACTAACATGGTGGTTTCTCTGAAGAGCAAGAGCTCCTCCTCTAAAGATGTGGCTCTTCAGACTGACCACTCGGCTATTTGCATCTCACACCCTGATCGAAATCACTGGTTTAACAATGTTTAACCACTTATTTAACATGGAATGGTTGGAGCTGGAGAGACGGCTCAGAGCAGAGCTGGTTGCTCGTTCAAAGCTCCTACTTCAATTCCAGCAACAACATGGTGGCTCACAACCATCTATAATGAGATTTGGTCCCTCTTCTGGTGTACAGGCGCACATTCGGGCAGAATGCTGTATAATAAATAAATAAATAAATCTTTTAAAAAATAAATAGCAATAAATTTTTTTTAACTAACATGAACAGTCAACCCTTTCTGTGACCTTTCTCTATTTAGAGTAAAAATTTTGTTGGGTTGTTTTTATGGGGAAGAGACAATTTCATATAACCCAAGCTCTTAAGCTGCCTCCAAGTGCCAGCTAGGGATGACCTGTGATCCTCCTGCCTCCACCCGTCCCCAATGCTGAGATTATACGATGCACCACCACACCCAGTTCTAGGTGCCAGACGAGTATTTTCCCACTGAAATCTGAACCCCACCCCTTCCTTGAATTTACAGTGTCCCCAGATTCTGGAACTAACTCTACAGGAGACTTGAGACTCCTACAGTTCATGACTACCTCTCCTGCAATACTGTGACTGTTTATAAACAGTGTCTTTAATAAGGCTGGACATGTGACTTGGGCAGGAGGGGCTGACAGGTTTTGGCCATTTCCCACACATAGCTGACCCCAGAACTGGTTCAGGAACACCCTTAAAGGAACAGAGCAAAACTGGTGACATTTTCCCTTTTGTTAAAATGCAAATGAAGCTGATGAAAATCTAATTAAATGCCTCACAGCTACTAAGCACCTTCCTGAAAGAGCCAGGGTTTAGGACTCTCTTTTAGCATAATCAGGAGCTTGACTTCGGAAGGAGCTTTGGCTCTCTGTTTCTCTTCTGCCTTCTAATACACAGTACACGGTCCCCACTACTCGGATGGTGGCAGCTTTTAGCAGTGTGCTGAGAACACAAACCCATGCTTTTACAGACAATTATTACCTCGTTGGTTGTAAACCTTAGTCTTTTTAGGGCCAGCTATCTCTCTAACCCTATGCAATTCCTTGCATCAAAATGCAGACCTAGAGAAACGCACAGGTAAGCTGGCCATTGCACTCAGTTGCAAAGTGTCTTCCTAGGATGCACAAAGCCCTGTGCTTGATCCCCAGCGCCTCACAAACCCAGCCACGGTTAGCATTCCTGGGGGAAGGGTCAGAAAGTCAAGGTCACCCTCAGCATGAACTGGGTTGGAGGGCAGCCTGGAGTACGTGAGACTCTGCCTCAAAAAAGAGTAAAGAAAGAGAGAAAGGGGAAAGGACAGCAGAGAGAACAAAGAGGGAAGAGAAGAGAGGTGGAGGTCAGAGGATGGAAGCAGAAAGGAGGGGAAAGCCCTGGATCTTTCCATATTTATTGAAGTTACTTTCACCACAGATGGTTCCTCGGTATGGATAGGGCAAATGGCCAGAGTTCCACAGACAGGCAGCAGTTAAACACAGAAGATAGAGACTCGAGATGAAAATGGACTACAGTAGTCTATCTTTTTTGTTTGTTTTGTTTTGTTTTTCCAGACAGGGTCTCTCTGTATGGCCTTCGCTGTCCTGAACTCACTTTGTAGGCCAGGCTGGCCTCGAACTCACAGAGATCGTATCACTAAAGGGAAAAAAAAGAAGACAGATAATAAAGTGGGAATGAATACTGTGCAAAGTCATAAACAGTTGAGTTACAGACCACACAGTTTATTGGCCAAGGTCATGTGCAGCTGGGAAGTCATTTATTCGGCTGCAGCATGGTGAACAGTCGAAGTGATAAGGAGTGACATGGAGAAAGAGGAGGCAGAGCACGGAGCACCCTAACAACCACAGGCGGGGAACACGGCCAGACAGCGCCGGAGAAAAGGCCACTCTAGCAACCGTGCCACAAATTCAAAGAAGGCAAAACCGAGAGCAACGACTACTTGAAAAGTACAACAGTACAAATGAGAAGTCCGGGTTCTTAACCAGGGGCTGGAAACAGTGAAGAGCACTGGCTGCTTTTGCAGGGGGCCCTGGCTGGGTTCCCAGTACCCACAGAGCGTGGCTCATGATGTCTGCTAACTACAGCAAGGGATTCAGTGCCCTCTTCTGGCTTCAACAGGCACTGCACACATATGGTACACTTTCAAAGATGCTGGCAAAATGCACATATACATGAAAAATAAGTTAAATCCTTTTTTAAAAAGTTCTTGGTAGCAGGCAACAGAAGACAAATCGATATGAAACATCAATATGGTACAATTCACTGGACACTAGCACTTGTGGCAGGAGGATCTGAGTTCAAAACCAGCCTGGTCTACAGCCAGATGTGCCAAACTATGAAGTTCAATAGCCAGGAGCGCGCTTGGAAATCACCTGGGCAAACAGTGACTGAAGCTTAAAGGAACCCAGACGGCCTCAGATGACAGAAACGACCGCTGCCTCTGCCTCATCCAGCCTTCCCTTTTCTTCTAATCAAAGCCCCGTTTTGTTTAAAACTGGGGAGACAGAGTATGAAATGCATTTCAGCAAAGATGGCTGTTCCTCAGTCCTAGGGAATGCAAAGTGACCTAAGATGTGACTGCTCATTAACAGTCATGCAGAAATGGCCATCGGTAAGATGTGGGGCAAGTTCCTGGGAGCGTCTAAGAATGTTCTCTTTAATCTTTAAGTAAGAACATGAGTGTTTTCTTGTCCAGCCTTCAGTTGATTATACAAAGATGAAATGCTGAGCCTGGAGTGGTGGCTCATGCCTATAATCTCAAAACTCCCGAGGCCACAGCAAGAGGACGGCCAAGCATGTAAGACCCTATCTCAAAGAAACAACAACAAAATCAACATACGGGATGGCTCAGTCACTGAAGCACTGGCCTTGAAAGCACAGGACCCACCTAAAGATAACCAGCTATGGCAGCACCTGCTTGTGACCTGCTATGGTGAGAAAGTAAAGACAAGGAAGAGCCTTTGAGATTCACTGTCCAGCCAGTCTACAGACTCACCGGGGAGCTCCAGGCTGAGAACCTGACTCAAGGTGTCATTCTTTTTTTTTTTTTTTTTTTTTTTTTTGGTTTTTCGAGATAGGGTTTTTCTGCATAGCCTTGGCTACCCTGGACTCACTCTGTAGACCAGGCTGGCCTCGAACTCACAGCGATCCGCCTGCCTCTGCCTCCCAAGTGCTAGGATTAAAGGCGTGCGCCACCACTGCCCAGCAAGGTGTCATTCTTAAGGATACGCAATTATCCTTCAGCCTATACATCTCACACACACACACACACACACACACACACACACAGAGCACACCCCCATGCACACACACGCACACACAGCACACTCCCATGCACACACACACGCACACAGAGCACACCCCCATGCACACACACGCACACACAGCACACCCCCATGCACACACACGCACACAGAGCACACCCCCATGCACGCACACGCACACACAGCACACCCCCATGCACACACAGCACACTCCCATGCACACACACCAGCATGCACACAGGACAAGGGGAGAGGCAGAAAGGTGGTCCAGAAGGTCTACACACTTGCCACTAAAAGAGCTGAGTTTGGCCCCAGGATCCCCATGGTTACCCTCCAGCCTTGATGTGTGCACTACGACAGTTGCCTTCTCCCACACACACAAACAAATAAATGTTAATTTTTTACAATTTGCAAAAAAAAAAAAAGCTGGGACACTAGAACAACAACAGGTTTGAGCCAGCTACACAGGGAGGCCCTATCTCGAATCCAAACCAAACCCCGAACTCCTAGAGGTCAGAAAGAGGACTCAATGTTAAGAGGGCTTGTGGCTTTTGCAGAGGACCTGCCCTCTACTATAAAGCTCAGTTCAGTTCTTACCTGGTGGCTCCCAATTGTGTAGGACACCCCTCCTCCTGACATTGATGACACCACACACATACTGCACATAAATACACATAGGCAAAACACTTGTACACATAAAAATAAAAACCATTTTTGGGGGGTGTTCAAGACAGAGTGGTTTCTCTGTGTAGCCTTGGCTGTCCTCAAACTCACAGAGATTCACCCCCCCTCCCTCCCTGGGTGCTGGGATAAAGGAGTGTGTCACGATGTCTAGCAAAAATAAAAATCTTAAAAACAAAAGTGAGGATGATGAGCACTCTGCATCCTAATCAAAGGAAGTGAAGGGCACACAGAAGAGCCCTAGCTGCTGTGAGGCTGAGATGGCAGGACCACAATGTAAGAAAGGTCAGCCCAGCTACACACTGAGACACACAACAGCCTCCCCCCCCAAAAAAAGAGCAGAAAAATGGGAGAACACAGGTCGTTTAAGGACAAGCCACTGGCCAGGCATGGTGGTGCACGCCTTTAATCCCAGCACTCGGGAGGCAGAGGCAGGCTGACTGCTGTGAGTTCAAGGCCAGCCTGGTCTACAGAGTGAGTCTAGGACAGCCAAGGCTACACAGAGAAAACCTGTCTCAGAAAACAAAGAAACAAACAAACAAAAAGGACAACCAGTGGATTAAAGCAAACATTTTTGAAAATTACACATGAAACCTACTTTTTAGCTGTCTTCAAGTGAGCAGCTCAAGAGCATCAGGTGTATTTACACTGCAGTGCCATGGTCACCAGATCCATCTCTGGACTTTTCAACTGAAACTACTTGTTCAACAAAAAACCCTGTTCACAAGCTGGGCTGCAGACCTGCATATAGTATGTGCAGGATCCAGGCGTCCAAGACCAGTACCGTGGAAAGAAGCCTCCTCCCTCCATGCAGCCACTGGAAGCTGCCATTCCTTTCTCAGTACACGTGTGTGTGTTTGTGTGTGTCTGTGTGTGAGTGTGTGTACACGTGCTGTGGGTCACGTGTGGGGGTCAGAGGACACTCTTTAACAATTTCTTCCACCACGTGGGCTCCAGGGAGCAGACTCGGGTTGCCAGGCCTGGCTGCAAGCATCTTTATCTGCTGAGCCATCTCACTGTTCTCCTTTTGTACGTACTGGGTCTTTGCCATCTTGACACAAACTGTAGACAGTGCCACCTCTGGGCTGGTGGGTTCTCTAGGAAAGCAGGCTGAGCAAGCCAGTGAGCAGCGCCCCTTCGTGATTTGTCAGTACCTGCCTCCAGGTAGGTTCCCGCCTTAAGTTCCCTTCATGACAAACCAGAAGCTGTAGATGAAATAAACCCTCCTCTCTTAGGTTCTTTTTGCTGTGGTCCTTATCAGCAACACCCGCTCAGACAGCATTCCTCTTCCTGGATGCAGCACTTCACTACTCTACCTCACAGGAGGCAGCATCTGCCTTTTTATATCTGGCTCGTTTTAGTCATATTTCTTACTGCTTTAGTAAGTTTAAAAACATCCTGGGCTACATATCAAGTTCAAGGCTTCTGAGCTACATGAGACCCTCTCTCTGGAGAAAAGAAATCCTAACTGGGTGTAGTATGGTGGGAAATGCCTTTAATTCCAGCCTTATGGAAGCAAAGGCAGGTGGATCTTTGTGAATTTGAGGTCAGCCCAGTCCACATATCAAGTTCCAAGCCAGCCAGAGCTACATAGTGAGACTCCCATCTCAAAAAATAAAACCTTTGGAGCCAGAGATGGCTCAGTGGGTAAAGTCACTGGATATGGTGGCTATGGTAGCACTTGCCTTGGATTATGGGTATGCTTTGCCTGTTTATAC
Source organism: Acomys minous (assembly GCF_964271855.1). Classification (NCBI taxonomy): domain Eukaryota; kingdom Metazoa; phylum Chordata; class Mammalia; order Rodentia; family Muridae; genus Acomys; species Acomys minous. The sequence continues at coordinate 4,722,529 of NC_140493.1, read as the reverse complement.
GGCTGTGCACCACGAAGGTGCCTGGCACCTGAAGAGGGAGCTGGGTCCCTGGAACTGGAACAGACAATTACACGTTGTCATGTCGGTGCTGGGAACTGAACCTGGACCCTTTGTCAGAGCCGTCAGTGCTCTTACCTTAAAGTAAGCCATTTCACCAGGTCCTGCTCTATTCCTTAAGACCCGAACAGCTTACAACTGCCCCAAGTGCAGGTATTCTGTGACTATCTCCAGCTGTGGAGAGCCCAAACACTACGCCTTCCTCACTACAACAATCACTTAGACCCCTCAGCTGTCCAATGAATGACTGGTCCAACCTGAGGCCCACAACACCAGAAGAGGGAGCCTGTGCCTGACTGGCCAGGAACCAGGGAACCAGAGGCTGGGTAGCCCAAAGACCAAGGACAGCGCTGAACACGACTAACTGACAAACAAGCAAGAGTCTACGAAATGACTCCTAATGATATGCTGCTACATTCATTGGTGCTGAACCCAACTGTCATCAGAGAGGCTTCCAGCAACTGACTGGAGCAGATGCCGAGACCCGCAGCCAAACATCAGGCAGAGCTCCAGGAACCTGCAGAAGAGGGAGAGCAAGGACTGTAGGAGCCAGAGGGGTCAAGGACGCCAGCAGGGTGTGGCCTACAGAACCTGGTAAGCAGGGTTCACAGGGGCTGAGCCTGAAGCGACAGCATCCTGTATGGATCTAAGCTAGGTCCTCTGCAACATGAAATGTTTGTCGGCCGGGTGCTTCTTGTGGGAACCCTAAGAGTGGGAGTAGGGGATGTCTCTGACCCCTTCCACCTGCTCTTAGGACTCTTTTTCTCCTACTAGATGCCTTGTCCAGCCTTGATATGAGGGTTTGTGCCTAGTTACTGTAACTTGTCCTGCTGTGTTCTGTTGCTGTCCCTGGGAGGACAGCTCTGTTCTCAAGGGAAATGGAGGAGGAGGGATGGGGGGGGGGGGCTAGGACTAGAAGGAGTGGAGGAAGGGGAAACTGTGGTCGGTCTGGATAGAATGTGTGAGAAGAAAAACGAAAAGAGAAAAGTTTTAAAAATCACAGAAAATCAGCCGGGCCTGGTGGTGCACACCTCTAATCCCAGCACTCAGGGATTAGGGAGGCAGAGGCAGGTGGATTACTTACTGAGTTTGAAGCTAACCTGGTCCACAAAGTGAGTCCCAGACAGCCAAGGCTACACAGAGAAACTCTGTCTCAGGAAAGAAAGAAGAAAAGAAAGAGAAAGAGTAAAGAAAGAAAAAAAAAAAGGTCACTGAAAAATCTATCAGTAACCTTGGGTAGATATCCAACCTGACCCTTGGTGCAGATCAAGATGGGAGCTCACAGCAAACCAGACTCTGGATAAGACCAAGCACAGCAGCAGCACGTAGGCAGGGCTGGAGAGACAGCTCGGTGGTTGAAGCACTGGCTGCCTTCAGAAGACCCAACTTTAGTTCTCTGCACCAATATGGCAGCTTGCAATTGGGTTAAGTCCAGTCCCAGGAGATCAAACAACTCCTGGCCTGCACACTCACCACAGGCATGTGGTGCACAGATGTGTACACAGCCAAAACACCCATATACTGTAATATTTCTTTTTCTTTTTAAAGAGCCTAAAGAAACAGAAAACTGTGGTTTATTGGTACTTGTCTGTTTCATGTCATAGGGAGGTAAAGCTTCCCAAAGAGCCTCTGATGCACCCAGGTCAGCTGGACACGCCCATCACAAAGCTGGTGCGTGCCTAGGCAGGACCTGAGTGACTAGAACCTGGACCCATCTGCTCAGATTTGTAGCTGCAGTCCTGGCATCATTTTTTGTATATGCCATAATAGGGGAAAGGCTGGGAACCCTGCACTGGCTGTGCCCTCCATCTGCGGGGTCATGTGACACATTTCATGCCCCTGCACTATTGTGCCCTCCATCTGTGGGGTCATGTGACACACTTCATGTCCCTGCACTACTGTGCCCTCCATCTGCGGGGTCATGTGACACACTTCATGTCCCTGCACTGACTGTGCCCTCCATCTGCGGGGTCATGTGACACACTTCATGTCCCTGCACTGACTGTGCCCTCTATCTGGGGGGCCATGCCACACACTTCTTGCTCCTGCAAAAGCTCTAGGACTGACTGAAGCTAGTAACTGACACACTTTCTGAAAATCGTTCCACTGAGGATGACAAGACATGTGGTGTCAAGGCAGAGAGCAATCCACTGGTGGCCCCAGTCCTCTTCTCAATTTGACAAACTGGAGAAGTGGTTTCCATGTTCTCATAGCCCTCGTGTTCCTGAGGGTTGAGAGGGTGCCAAGAGGCAGGCAGGGTATACACCTGTAATCACAGCACATGGGGACAGTCAAGCTACTGCAGTCTACATTACTAATCTAGGATGCATGCAACCCTCTCTCAAAAAGGGTAGAGATGGCTATCAGGCAAAAGCACTTTTTTTTCCCCATGCAGGGTTTCTCTGTGTAACAGCTTTGGCTGTCCTGGACTTGCTTTGTAGACCAGGCTGGCTTTGAACTCACAGAGATCTGCCTCCTCTGATCCAAAGTGCTAGGATTAAAGTAGTGCACTACACACCCAGCTAAAAGCATTTATTACCAAGCCTGAAAATGTGAGTTCAACCCCCAGGACTAACATAGTGGAAGGTGAAAAAGAACAACTTGTCATCACACAGACATACACAACAGCAGCATGCACACCATCTCACATCGATACTGTATTTAAATCTTTAGAAAAACAGTGAAAGCAAATAAAACATAAATTTATAAAATGCGAAGGTGGAGCTGGAACGCTGGGTGAGCAGCTACAGCACTTGCTGCTCTCACTGAGAACTCAGGGCAGGCTCCCGGCAACATGTGATGGCTCAGAGCCATCCAGAACTCCAGGTCCTGGGATGTGACACCTTTTGTCCAACCTCCACAGGCACCACACATGGTGCATATACAGATGTGGAAGCAAAACATATACATAAAAATAAATCCTTTTTTTTTCCCAAACAGGGTTTGTCTGTGTAGACCAGGCTGGCCTTGAACTCAGAGATCCTCCTGCCTCTGAATCCCGAGTGCTGGGACTAAAGGCGTGCACCACCGATCCTGGGGAGTAGGGAGTGTAAATGTGAGTGCAGGTGAAACCAGAAGAGACTGAGCCTTGCCTAAGTGCAGTGGCGTACACCTGTAATCCCTGCACTTGTGAGTTCGAGGCTAGGCTGGTCTACAAAGTGACCCCAGGACAGTCAAGGCTACACAGAGAAACCCTGTCTCCAAAAAAAACAAAAAACAAAAAACAACAAAAAAAAAAAAAACAAAAAAAAAAAAAAAAAAGAAAAAAGGAAGAGAAAATGCCCAATATAGGCACTAGGTAGGAACAACTGGTGAACCATCTCTCTCTAGACTTAAAAAAAAAAGTTTCCACTTTTATTTGGTGTACAGGTGGTGTATGTGGGTAGGTGTATGCTATGTTACACATGTGCAGGTTAAAAACCAGCTGGTATATCTGATGGCTTTAGGTGACTCTTATGAAAGGGTCATTTGACCACAGGCTGAGAAGCACTGCGCTAAGCCTTACGCCTCACTGGTCCCTAAAGCTTTCGTTTGGTTGGTTTTTTAAAGGAATGGCCTCTGAGCCCAGAGACAGCTCAGTGGTTAAGGCTAAGTTCAATTCCCAGCACCCACACGGCAGCCCGCAACTGTAGCTCCAGTTCCAGCAGATCTGACTCGCTTACACAGACATTCATTAAAGCAAGCGCCAATGCACACAAAATAAAAATTATTTAAAATTAAACAAGGAAAAGAAAGATAGGCTCTCGCTATGTAACTCAGACTCTACTCACAGAGGTCTGTTTTCCTCTACCTCCTGAGTGCTAGGATTAAAGGTGTGTCACACGCCCAAGGAAGCCTTCATTTTTGGAACTCTTTCCAAATTTTCTCCAATTCCTCTTATTATGGGAGTGTTTTATTAGCTCTCTATCCATTCCCTGCAGATCTTGCAATGGAAAAGGCTCGAGAGAGAATCTCTGGGCTTTAACACACGTGAGACAGACACTCACTGTCCTTTAAAGCTGACCATGCTTTAAAGGACAGAACTGAGAAGGCAGTCAATGGAGACCCTGAATTACCAGGAAACCAAGTCTCTAAATTCAACCAGGGGGTTCAATCACCACCTCCAACTCAGTGACCTTCACTTTTCACATTCTTGTTTTGTTAAATGGGATCTCATTTATCCCAGGCTGGCCTCAGATTCAATGTGTAGCTGAAAATGACTTTGAAGTTGTTTAAAAAATTATTTATTTTATGGATTCTGGTGTTTGCCTGCACTTATGTCTGTACACATGCGTGCCTGGTGTCTGCAGAGGCCAGAAGAGGGCGTCAGATCCCCAAGACTGGACTTCCGGATGGTTGTGAGCTGCCATGTGAGTGCTAAACATCAAATCCAGGGCCAGTCTATACTGTTAACCACTGAACCATCTTTCCAGCCTCAATCTTTAACTTCTAATCCTCCTGCCTCTGATTTTCCCTGCTGGGTCCAGAACACCAAGGAAGCACTTTACCAACAAAGATTAGAGTGGCGCATGCCTGTAGTCCCAGCACTCAGGGAGGCGGAGGCAGGCAGATCTCTGTGAGTTCAAGGCCAGCCTCAGCTACAAGTGAGTCCAGAACAGCCAGGGCTACACAGAGAATCCCTGTCGAAAAACCAAAAAACAAACAAACAACAACAACAAAAACAAACAAACAAACAACCCAAACACTACTCTGGGTCACTGATGTCCTTCCATCTGAGAGGACGGCTCTCAGAGCTCCCTTGCTCCAGCTTCACCTCCCGCTTAAGCAGAAAGCGCTACCTCTACAAGCTAACACTGAAAAAAAATAAAATGTCACCACTTGCATGGCACTGTATAGTCACTGTCATAACTGTCCCTTCACACAGACACCAAGTTGCTCTTCTGTGAACGTCCTCTCTTCTAGCCCTGGGTGTTCAGGCCATCACTATTATGATGGTCGGTTATTAATTAGTTAACACTTGTTGGTGTGTGTCTTGCACATAGCTCAGTACTTAACATTTATCATGATTTAATTCTCACGACAGCCCTGCTAGGTAGCCGCTACTGTTACGCTCTTTACGCACAGGGAAAACGTCACTAAGTGAGAACAAGTAATTTCACCAAATACACACAACACAACAGCATGGACAGGAGACGACCCCACTCCCGTTCTGTCTGATCCTGCAGCCCACCTTCAATTACCACAGCATTCTGTCTCTAACAGCACTGTTAGCCGAAGTGGTGAGAGGAGCCAAACACACTGGTATGTTTTGACTCTCAGACCTCTCGGTATCTATTTCTAGTTACGTGAGGAAGCAAACTCCAGTTTCCTTCAGCTACAACCTCAGTTTTAACAAACATGGTTTTAAAGAAGTTTTGCCTTCTACTCAATGGAAATCACTTCTGTCCTTTAACTCCATTAAAAGAAAAAAGAAAAAGAAAAGGTTTAAATGAACACACACTTCTCAATTGCTCAGCTATCTCCAAGTATGTCAGGCCTTTTGTTTGCTTTTATTTAGTTAGTTTTGAGATGGTCTTGCTATGTAAGCCAGACTGGCCTTAAAAAGGCCATCTTCCTGCTGTACCTCCCTAGTGCCAAGATTACAACAGGACTGTGTCACCACACCAGGCCCTCCTCCCCTTTTCCTTAAGCTGTAGCTAGAAACGTTGCAGAGCTCTATACATTCCAACCCCGTGTTCATCTTATAAAAGCAAGATTCTTAAGTCTCCAAAAAGGAAGTAGGGGTCTGCTGTGGTGGCTCACACTTTAACCTCGGCACTCACGTGACAGGGGCTGCCGGCTCTGAGATTGGGACCAGCAAGGGGACCACACATTGAAAGCCTGTCTCAAACAAACGACAAAGAGGGGAGGGAAAAGGGAAAGAGCGAAAGGAGGAGGAGGAAAACGGCAGGGACTGAATATGTGACCCATGGGAGCCTTTCCCAGCTGCCTCCAAGGTCAATGACTCGAACCTAAGTGAATCCAGCCTTTCTAAAAAAAAAAAAAAAAAACAGCTGTCACAATTTATTCAAACTCAGGTTCAATATGTGAAAGACCAGTCCACTGACCACTGCCACACACAAGTGGAGACACTATCCTCAAACCGGTCTAAGACAAAATGGCAGCAAACACAGTCTCCACCTATCTACCTGACGGGGGATGGAGGTGGAGGTATGCAGAGACCAGACTCTATCCTGTTGCAATGACTCAAGCAATCAGACTCCCGCGGTAGATCTCCTCCCTATAAAAATTTCATGCCATAGACCCAAGGCTGACCCAATCCAAAGCAGCAGAGACAGGTTTTACATTACTCTTCTCCCTCACCCTAACGACCTCACAATATTTTCTTCTCACTCCTGACCACACACTCCTCCGCCACACTCTTCCTGTCCCAGAGACCAGCAGTAATATAACCCCAAATAGGAACAAGTCTCTCCAAAAAGGAGTCACCACTTTCCTAATCAGCCCTGAGTGTTGTTAACAGGGAACTTTACCTCCCTACCACCCCCTCCTTTTTTTCAAAGGACTGGCGTAAGCAATGGCTTCGTTTTCTGTTCCGGGAATCCTGGTACTTCCTAGAGAAAGAAAGCGGATTGGAAGACACAAACTCAGGGCCAGTGACAAGATGCTCTCTCCTACAAAAGACCGCCCCCGCTACGCCTGGGGGAGGTAGGCCCCACCTCTCTCCTCCAAGCTAGCTCAGGCCCCCCTCCCCCTTCTCCAGCCTCCTCTCCACCCTCTCCCCACCTGCTGCCCTTCCCAACACCCCAAAGCAGAACGCAACCTCCACGAGAACACTGCGCAGCGGTAACCCACCAGTAGGCCCAGATGCTAAGCCCCAGTCCCCATGTCTCACGATGGGTGAGGGAGGGAATAACCACAGCAAGGCTTTTCTTTGGTTTCCCCCCACCCAGCTCAGGCGGGGGAGGGAGGGAGAGAGAAAAGGCAGCATTCCTCATAGCCCTTAAACAGAAGGGAAGGGAAAGAGCCAAACAGCCACACCGCCCCCGCATCACCCCCAACCTCCCCCTTCGCTTGCCTCCCCCTCAACCCCAACCCTCGAAAGCTCACCTCTGCAGCCCAGGTCGCCCCCTCGAGCGAGGCGGAGGACAAATCGGTGCGCGCCCCCCACCCCCACTCAAGCTTGGCGTCCTTCAGCTGCGGGGGCAGCAGTGGGGCTGGGGGTCCCCGCCCCCAGCTCTGCGAGGATTGCCTACCGCACCTCGCCGAGCGGTGCGGTCCGGCCCGCGGCAGGGGGGGGGCTCGGGCTCCTCGGCTCCCACCCACCCTGACCCAGCCTCTTCCCCGCCCGGACCCGCCTTCCCTCTCCAGCTCCGTACCAGTTCCTGCTCTCAGCGCCGCGGCTGCCACCGCCGCCGCCGCCTCCGCCCCCGCAGGTTCCGCCTGGCTCTCGGGCCGCTGCCTCCCGCTCCCCAAGCCGACCGCGGCGAAGCTGGTCCGCTGGCCCGCTCCCCGGCTCCCTCCTTCCTTCCCTCCACCTAGCACCGGAAGCCGCGACGGCGACAGGAGCTGTGCTTGCGAACCCCCACCCCCAGCCCGGGATACTTCCCACCTCCACGATCGCGCGAGAAGTGCGCGGTAGCGAGCGGCAGCTCTCGCGAGAGCCATCACCATGGCAGCGGCTGCAGCAAAAAAGCAACCGGGTGCTGAAGCTGAGTCTAGGCGGGGGCCTGTGTGGGGGCTGGAGGATCCGAAGGCAGAGTGTGGAGATGGGGGCTGTGGAGGACCGAGGTGAGGCTCCGAGTTCCAGGACCTTGCTGCGTTCTGGCTGCACTGGGGTCGCGGCGCGGCCCGGGAAGTCTTGGGCTTTCTTAGTGGACCGTGCATAGCGAAAGCCATTGCCCTAGCCTACCCTACTCGAGCCTTCTCTCTAGTCAACCGCGCTTCACACGCACCCCATCTGCTTCGCCGCTCAACTCACTAATTCCTGAGGATAGTTTCTCTGAGATCCGGAAGAGGAGAGAGAATGATGCCGTCAAGATGCTAAGGGAAACCTCTGGAACTGGGTCGTCTAGGAAGTTGAAAGGGAAAGGGCAAAGACGTATTTATTTCAGACGCGGGTCTGATGAAGTCCCTCTAGATGCTTAATTGATTTTAGTATCCCAAGGAGAGAGCACCCACGTCCCTTCCTCCTTTCCCTTCTGCTCATCTTTTAACGTGACGGAGACACTGCCTGAGCCTAATCACGAGCTGCTGCGTTAGAAGCTGGGCTAGAAGGGTTCTCTCCCTGAACAACGCGTTCTTTGCGTGCATGAAGTGTGAAAGATCACGTAGCTCCTCCCTAGAGCTTGACTCAGAATTGTCACTCTTATCTTCTTCCAAGAAATAGGCTGGAAAGTGACCGATCAGTCTATTCCTTGTCACAGCCATCTCTGGTTTATACACTCACCAGACCTTCTTAGACCATTTTGTCTTCTGTGTGTTTACCTCAAGAATAAACGTGACTGACCAGATGATGGTGGTGCACGCTTTTAATCCCAGCCCTGGGACAGGGTTTCTCTGTGTAGTCTTGGCTGTCCTGGACTTGCTTTGTAGAACCGGCTGGCTTCAAACTCACAGCCACTGCCTCCTGAGTGCTGGGAGTACAGGCGTGTGACACCACACCCAGCCTTGTTAGAACTTTTAATGCCTGAACTATCTCCCTAGCCCACAAGTCTGGGTTGGTTTTTTGTTTGTTTGTTTTGTTTTGTTTTAACAATTTATTTACTTTTACTTCATGTGAATTGGTGTTTTGCCTGCATATATGTATGAGTGAGGTTGTCAGATCCCCTGGAACTGTCACAGACAGTTATGAGCTGCCATGGGGTGCTGGAGGTTGAACCCAGGTCTTCTGGAAGAGCAGCCAGTGTTCTTAACCACAGGGACATCTCTCTAGCCCCTCACATTCTGGGTTTGTTTGTTTGGTTGGTTTTTTGTTGTTTTTGTTTGTTTATTTTGTTTTCCCATACATGGTTTTGTTGTTTTTAAATTATATGTATTTCCTGTATTATTGGTATGCCCAACTAGGAATCAATTAAGACCCAGACACTTGTTATATTTTAAAATAGCCTTAGTTTCGACTGGCATGGTGGCACATGCCTTTAATCCCAGCACTCGGGAAGCAGAGCTGCCGGATCGTTGTGAGTTCAAGACCAGCCTGGTCTACAAAGCAAGTCTAGGACAGCCAAGGCTGCACAGAGAGACCCTGTCTCAAAAAAACAAAAAATAAAATAAAATAAAATAGCCTTAGTTAACCTGGGGCAGGGCAGACATTAATCCTCTAATCTACTTCCCACAGTGGGGCAGGTATGGGATCCCTGCCCCAATCCCATGCCATCTGCTTCTAACAACTTCTACCAAGCTCCCTCCCATCCATAATCCCAAATGCTTGCTCATGTTCTTCATCTGGGCCAGATTCTCCATCCACGCCGGCCATGTGCTTCTCCTCCATCTAACTCTTCCTCTCTTCCCTTCAGGTCTCTCCTTGGGTGTCTCTTCTTTCTCCTCATGGTGGTCTTCTCTCTCCAAGGATTCTGTCCCCACCCCAAGCCCGAGTACCTTAGCCATATCTCTTTCTCCTCTGCCCTGCCCAGGTGGGATGGCTTTTTATTAATTAGCATCAAAATACATCAGACCATCCCCCAACAGGGTCTCTCTGTGTTAGCCCTGGCTGTCCTGTACTAGCTTTGTAGACCAGCCTGGCCTCGAACTCACAGCGATCCTCCTGCCTCTGCCTCCTGAGTGCTGGGATTAAAGGTGTGTGCCACTATGCGTCACTCTAGGTTTTTGTTTTGTTTAAATAATTTATTCAGATTGTTATCCCCTCACTTGTATCCTCCCGTTCCCCCCTCCCTCCCTCTTTCACTCTTACTCCCCTCCCCTAAGCCTGTAACAGAAGGGGACCTCCTCCCCCACCATATGATCACAGCCTATCAGGTCTCATCCTGGTAGCCTGCTTACCCTCCCTCTGAGTGCCACTAGGCCTCCCCACCCAGGGGAAGTGGTCAAACAGGGGGGACCAAAGTTCACGTCACAGTCAGTCCCCACTCTCCGCACAGCTGTGGAGAATGTGCTGTCCATTGGGTAGATCTGAACAGGGGGTCTAGGTTTACTGCATGCATTGTCCTTGGTTGGTACAGTAGTTTGAGCAGAGCCCCCTGGGTCCAGATCTGGCAGCTTTGATGGTTTTATTTTAGGGTCCCAGGACCCTCTGGATCCTTCCATTTCCCCATTCTCTCATACCTCTCTCACCTGGAGTCCCAGTAGGAAGTCTCAACATCTATCCCAATCCCCCACTAAATGAAGACTCTCAGAGGACATCCACGTTGGGCTAGAGTCCACTTATAAGTGAGTATATACCACGTGTATCTTTCTGGGTCTGGGTTAACTCACTCAGGAAGATCATTTCTAGTTCCCACTCTGGGTTTTTAAAGTCAAAAGACTCCTCAAAATATAGTCACTGTGCTGGCTAGTTTTGTGTCAACTCACTCTGGTTGGAGTGATACGAGAAGAGAGAGCACCTGAGAAAATGGTTCCATCAGCTTAGCCTGGGGGAAGCCCATGGGGCATTTTATTTGACTGATCGTGTCACTCTGAGCAGGCGGCTCTGAGTTGTATAAGAAATCAGGCTGAGCAAGCCTGCATATGAACAGCCCTCCTTCACGGCCTCTGCTTCCGTTCCTGCCTCCAGGCTTCCTGCCCCGACTTCCTGCCCTGACTTACAGCTCAGTGATGAACTGTGATCTGTAAAATGAAATAAACACTTTCCTTCTCAAGCTGCGTTTTGTTAAGAGTGTTTTGTGGGGGCTGGAAAGATGGCTCAGAGGTTAAGTGCGCTGGCTGCTCTTCCAGAGGTCCTGAGTTCAATTCCCAGCAACCACATGGTGGCTCACAAACATCTATAATGTGATCTGATGCCCTCTTCTGGCCTGCAGGTGTACATGCAGGCAGAGCACTGTATACATAATAATAAAGTTTTTAAAAATCCTAAAAGCTTAAAAAAAAAAAGTGTTTGTAACAGCAAAAGAAACCCTGAGTCAAATTGATAGTTGGTAGGAGCAGGCTGTTACTGTTACAGACCAGACCATATGTTTCAGGAAGACTGTGGTGACATTTGAACACGAGGCTGGAAAAGCCATCGCTGCTCAGAGCTCAGTGGGTTGTTGTAGGGACTTACGAAATAACACTGAAGCAGTACAGACGAAGGAGGCCTGGCTTACGAAGTTACAGAGAGAAATCTGAGAGCATCTTGAAGATTGTACGTCTGACATTTTGAATTAAAAACCACTGACGCGCAGGTGCGGTGGCTCATACTCTGGAGGTAGAGGCAGCCAGCCTGATCAACGTAGTGAGTTCCAGGCCAGGCAGAGCTATCTAGGGAGACGCCATCTCAAACTAATGAGCAACTAAAGTGAAACTTTTACTTTGCTTGGACAACTGATCCTGGTCAGCTGGGGCTGAAGACGCAGCTGTGATGAACCGAACAGTGTGGTGGCGCACGCCTTTAAGCCAGCACGTGGGAGGCGGATGCAGGGGCATCGCTGAGTTTGAAGTCAGCCTGCTCTACTGGGACCACGTGTCAAGGTTACTGTCCCCAGGAAGGGAGGGGGGCGCTTTGGGTGAAGGTGTGCCATGGAATAACTGGCAAGGGCAGGAGTCACTGTGGAACAGAGCTGGCCTGAGCCTAGGAGACCAGCTGGTAGAGTTGTAGAAATGGAGCACTTTGGGGTCCAGTGAGTCATGAGTTGAACTTTAGTTTTGCTTTGAGTTGTTTACAGCTGCCTTGGTTTTTCCTTTTTTTTTTTTAATTAATTAATTTGTTTATTTTATGTATATAGTGCTCTATCTGCATGTACACCTGCAGGTCAGAAGAAGCCATTAGAGGGTAGAGATGGTTGTGAGCCACCATGTTGCTGGGAATTGAACTCAGGGCCTCTGGAAGAGCAGATAGTGCTCTTAACCTTTGAGCCATCTCTCCAGCCCGGTTTTACCTTTTCAAAGTAATAAAGCATGTAACGTTTTTTATTTTACAAAACTCCACACTTAAGAAAATTTGGAATTTTACAGAGATTTTGGAATTCTAGAAAAACTTTGAGCTTTAAAAGAGACTTTGAATATTTTAAAAGAGACTGAATTGTTAAATGTTTGAATTTTTAACAACTGTAGGAACTTTAAACATTGGAATGTTTCATATCATTGTATTAATATTAACATGCCATGTTGGAGCCACTGAGAAAGGAAAGGTTCTAGTGGAATGGTGATGTATTTGTGTGTCAAACTGACAAGGAGTCAGTTGATGTCAACTTAATACAAGCTAAAATCACTTGGAAGAAGGAATCCCAATTTAGAAAATGTTCCACCAGACTGGCCTGTGGGGAATTTTTTTCTTGATTGATGATTGATGTGGGCGGGCCCAGATCGCTGCGGGAGTGTCGCACCTGGATTTTATAAGAAAGTAGATGAGGGCTGGGCAGATGGCTCAGAGAGCTGCTCTTCCTGAGGACCTGGTTTGATTCCCGGTGTCCACATGGTGGCTAGCAACTATCTGTAACTCCAGTTCCAGGGGATCTTACACCTTCTTCTGGCCTCTATGGTCACTGTATGCTGTGGAACACAGACATACATGTAAGCAAAACACTCATGCACGTAAAAATAAGTTCAAATGTTAGAAAAAAATTAAGAAAGCAAGCTGAGCCAGTCATGGTGGTGCACACCTTTAATCCCAGCACTTAGGAGGCAGAGGCAGGTAGATCTCTTTGACTTTGAGGCCAGCCTGGTTTACATGGCAACTTCTAGGACAGCCAGGAGTCCACAGAAGAAACCCTGTCCAAAAGGAGGAGGGGGAAGAGGAAAAGAAAGGGAAGGAAGGAGCCGGGCATGGTGGCGCACGCCTTTAATCCCAGCACTTGGGAGGCAGAGGCAGGTGATTGCTGTGAGTTCGAGGCCAGCCTGGTCTCCGAAGTGAGTCCAGGACAGCCAGGGCTACACAGAGAAACCCTGTCAAAAAAGAAAGAAAGAAAGAAAGAGAAAAAGAAAGAAAGAAAGGGAAAGAAAAGAAAGCAGGCTGAGGAAGCCATGAGGAACAAGCCACTAGGTAACACTCCTCCGTGGCGTCTGCTTCAATTCCTGCCTCCAAGTTCCTACCCTGAGTTCCTGCCACGACTTCCCTCAGAGATGGACTGGATAATCTGTGAGGTGAAATAAACCCTTCTCTCCTCAGGTTACTTTTTGTCACAGTATTCATCACAGCAGTAGAAACCTTAAGAGAGCTACACACTCCTGTGACAGGTCCTATCTGTGATTGTCACCCGCCTCTTCCCTAAGACTTGCTAACAACACCCTGCCAGTTAATACCCCTACAGTCACCACCACACGCTCTACAACCACCCACCCCTCTTCCCAGTGCCCCAGCCACACCAGCATGCCTTGTGGGACCCCAACAAGGAGATGGTACTGCTTGCTGTTTGACTTGGGGAGGATGGATGAGACTGCAGAACGCCTTCAGCTACTCTGTCCTTCAGCCTTCTTCTCGTGTATGGAGAGGAAAGAGGTCAGTTGTAGCATCAGAAGGGGCCGGCCACGACACAAGCAGGGACAGAGATAGGAGCCTTAATGGCGCCCAGCTGCTCACCGGCACTCTCTCTCGACTTCCCAGCCATTTGGTGAAGCAACTGTGGAGGGCAAAGAGCTCGAGGCCCGGCCGCCTGACTTACAGTTCATCAGTCTTTCCCCTCCCGCTCGCTGTCACGGGAGCCCAGTAAAAGCTGAAACTGTAGCCACCAGCTCTGTGGGTTGCAATGCTCCCACCCAGTCACTGACCCCAGACCTGGGCCTGAGCCCAGCGCGTGTGCCGGGGAGGGGGTGTTGCCTTGCTGACAAAATCCGATTGGAATTCCTCAAGGTTGTGGTTTGGGGTTTAAGTTTGCCACACAGTGTGTAATGAAAGAAGTGGGAAAGCTAGAAAAGAAAGGGAGCCAAAGGGACTGCTAGAGGAAGGAAACAGGAAAAAGTTGAGATAGTCCTGCCCCAACCCCCTTGGAGTGTGTGCTCTTCCTGAATGTAGCGCATCTATCTCTGTTCTGGATACCCTGGTCATATCCAAGTCTGTTCTTACTTCCGGTCCCCTCTCCTTTCTTCCTCTCCTCATTCACACGTTAGGGCAGCATGTGTCTGACATCTCCAGGCAAGCTGTTGCCATGGAGCTAAGAAGATGCCTCAGCAGAGGACCTGAATTCAGCTCCCAGTACCCATGCCAGGCAGCTAACAGCACCCTAAAACCTCAGTTCCAGGGGACTCAAGACTCTTATGGATCCTCAAACATGCACATAGAGACATAATATTTTTAAATTTAGATTTATTTGTGTGTATGAGTGTTTTTCCTACATGTATGTCTGCATCACCATGTGCATGCCTAGTGCCTGTAGAGGTCAGAATAGGGTGCTGGGTCCCTTGGAAATGGAGTTACAGACAGTTGTGAGCTGCCATATGGAACCTGGGAATCAAACCTCTGCAGGGGCAACAAACACTCTATTTTTTTTTCCCCTTCCCCAAGACAGAGTCTCTCTGTGTAGCCCTGGCTGTCCTGGACTCACTTTGTAGACCAGGCTGGCCTCCAACTCACAGAGATCCACCTGTCTCTGCCTCCTGAGTGCTGGGATTACAGACCACCACACCTGGCCTCCCAAAATAAATGGGTTTAATGTCACTATGGAGTGCTGCCCTGACTCTCCTGGTCACCCTGGGGCTATGTCAGCAGATCTATGGGAAACTTGGGCAGCAGATATATCTATTGCCTGGAGGCGCATAGGCAGCTATTTCTGCACTCCCTGGCAGCATCTTTTTTTTTTAGTATTTGTTTTTATTTTCTGTTGAATGCCTTGCCCTCATATGTGTCTCTGTGCTGTGGGTGTACAGGAGCCTGCAGAAGCCAGACAAGGGCATCAAATCCTCTGGACTGGAGTTACAGATGGTTATGAGCAACCATGTGGGTGCTGGGAACTGGAGCCAGGTCCTCTGCAAAAGCAGCACATACTGTCTCCAACCTCCCTCGGAGTATCTTTTTTTAAAAATTTATTTATTTTACTTATACAGTGTTCTGCTTCCATGTAACACCTACAGACCAGAAGATCTCATTATAGATGGCTGTGAGCCATCATGTGGTTGCTGGGAATTGAACTCAGGACCTTTGGAAGAGCAGCCAGTGCCCTTAACCTCTGAGCCATCTCTCCAGCCCCCTTGGGAGCATCTTATATCCCCTGAATATGCAGGTGTTCTGAAAGCATGCTGCAGGTCCTTTGTCCACATTGCACCTTTTTATTTTTATTTTATCTATTCTCTCTCTCTCTCTCTCTCTCTCTCTCTCTCTCTCTCTCTCTTCTTTTTTGGTTTTTAGAGACAGTGCTTCTCTGTGTAGCAGCCCTGGCTGTCCTAGAACTCACTTTGTAGACCAGCTGGCTTCGAACTCATAGGGATCCTCCTGCCTCTGCCTCCATGCCAGGTAATTTGTTTATTCTTATTGTATGTGCATTGGTGTTTTGCCTGCCTGTATGTCTCTATGAGGGTTTCAGATCCCTCATACTGGAGTTACAGACAGTTGTACACTGCCATGTGGGTGCTGGGAATTGAACCAGGATCCTCTGGAAGAGCGGCCAGTGCTCCTAAGCATTGAGCCATCTCTCCAGGCCCTCCACGTTGCATTGTTTGTTTGTTTGTTTGTTGTTTCTCTGTGTGGCCTTGGCTGTCCTGGACTCACTCTGTAGACCAGGCTGGCCTCAAACTCACAGAGATCCACCTGCCCCTGGGTCCAGAGTGCTGGGATTAAAGGCGTGCGCCACCACGCCCGGCCCCACATTGCATCTTAAATATGTTTCTTTTGAAAGATATTGATCTTGGAATTGGAGATGTTGTAGAAGAAATTCTGTTTTCTCTAGTAATACCAGAAAAGATAAGGGAGGAGCCAGCAGGATGCCCAGCAGGTCAAGGTGCTTGCCACAAAGCCTGAAGACCCAAGCTCAGTCCCTGGAAACCATGTGGTAAAAGGAGAGAGATGGCCTCTACAAGTTGTCCTGTGACCTTCACATGAGCACCATGACATGCCTGCATACACTCACATTGCACTCACATGCATGAGCATGCACACATACACACACACACACACACACACACACACACACACGGAAATAAATGTAGAAAAATTAAAAGATAAAGAATCATTTTACTCAGATTAAATACAAAAGAACAGCGAACAAAGAAGAACAAAATATATATATGCAAATAGTTCAGTGGCAGAGAGTGGTAGTTTTGCTAGAAATATCTCACTCTAGCTGAGCCTGGGAGGGCCTACCTGTAATCCCCAGTACTCAGGCAGAATAGAAAGTCTGAGGCCCATCCAAAGATACACACTGACTTCCTGTCTACCCTGGGGTGCACAATGAGACCCTCGCTTGACAACAAAACCAATTTGTGTTTTGAGCATAGAAATCCTTCCATATTGCCCATCAGCCTCGCGTGGACCCCGCAGATTCTCTGGTTTGGACTTAGAGACAACAGCAGCATCTGCTCTTTGAAGTTTACTTTACAGTTAAGATACATTCAAGGCGTGAAGCTCCCATAGCAGAGGTGACCTTGGAGTATGGCAGAGGGGTCAACAAATGACAGCAAGCCGACCCGGTCTCGCCCTACACACCGGCTTCGTGGATTGTGTTGAACACAGCTATATCCATCCATTATGTGTGGTCTATGTCTGCTTTTGTCCGTCCCTTGCCCATCACTATTTTGGGTCTATAACAGCAAGATTGAGTAATGATGGTAGAAATGAGTAATTGATATAAAGACCACGCTATAAATAGCCTAGTATATTTACCATCTAGCCCTTTTCAGGAAAACACAAAAAACAAACAAACAAACAAACAACAACAACAACAAAAAACCCTGCCCACTTTTGTTCTAAGTAATAGTGAAGGTGACACCCTGAGTTGGGGGTCTGGTGTGAACGGGGTCTATCTATGTATATTCGGGTCTATAGGTCCTTCCACCCAGAAGTCCACTTTAGCTTTATGGACTAAGAATGTGGACTGAGTCACTGAGCATCAGTGCAAATCCTTTGTGGAAGGCAGCGGGACATACACCAAAAGCCACCGAGTACACAAGTGTGGGCTTCACCCCAAGCGTGGCTAGACACACCGACGTCTGCACCCACCAGGCCACCAGTCCAGCAACTTAATTTATTTCAGTTTCAAACAGGAACCAAGAACATGTCCCAGTACAATAAATTATCCATTCCCACCCTCTTCCTGCTGAAGAAGGAAAAAGAGCCTCCAGGAGTGAGAGCTAAAGCCTTTCCTTTGCAGGGACCCTTTCACCATCTGAACAGAAGGCAGAAGCCTCCCTAAGAGCTGTCTGAGGATTTGGAGGAGACCTCCTGCGTTCTGTCCTTTTCCAACCAAAAACCTCTCATTATTGTCACTTGTGGCCCCATGAGAGGGGGTTCCTGGCTGCAGTGGAGGAGTTTGAGAACCTCAGATAGAAAGAGGTGATTTCTTGCCATGTGCAGGTCTTAATGACTCCACACAGTGCCTGGTGTTATCCTTCAAGGAAGAGGCGTGGCCAGATAACACACTCCTGTCCAAAGGAGCATGAATCTGAGCCCAAGAGACCCTACAGGTGGAAAAGAGGGTAGCAGTACACGGCATCTCATCTTAGTCCATTGGGGGTGTCTCGGAACTGAATATGGTGGCCACTTCCCCCACAAAAGGCTATTCATCACAGATAGATGATTTCAGGTAGGTATTTTGAGCTTCCAGGCGCCATGGTTTACCTGGGCAGAAATTAGAGCAAAGGACACCCTCACGCAGCGCAGCAGCATCAGCGTTCTTCCTTAGTCCCAAGGCTCAGCTCAGCTTCACTTACACACATTGACCCATTCTGTGACCTTGCACTCATCACACAGCACGTAGCAGCACCAGTGGAAGCGACAGTGGCAGCGCTCCACGCGCGTCTGCCTGAGCACATTGTGCCCACGGCCACAGCACAGGCTGCCGCAGCCATCCAATAGGCGGCTGGTCTTGTTGCAAGCCCGGCCTCTCGTGCCTGGGGAGCCCACGGTGGGGTCTCTCTCACAGAAGTCAGGAGACTTCTCAAAGTAGACCAGCTCTCCTGAGAGGCGGCGGGGACGTAGGCGGGGCTGGAAGGCTCCAGAATTGCGGTTGTGGGTGTCGATGAAGATGGCTCTGCCCAACCGCTCCCTCAGCGCTGCCCCGATGGCCCGGAACTCCGGAGCTGCCCTCCAACACGTCTTGAATTGGCAGCTGCCTGAGGTGCCGTGGCACTTGCACTTCCGCTTCAGGTTTTCAGTTACCACCTAGAACATCAGAGTGGCAAGAAGAGAAGGGAATGGGGGCGGGGCGGGGTTACAAATGGAGCACGGGGGATACAGGAGAAAGAAGGGAAGGGAGCTTCACGCAGACTGTCAGGAAAGTTAGCCACTAGTCCAACTTCCTCATTGTGCGAAGGTAGAGTCACGTGATTTGTCCATCTTTGATCACTAGCTCACAAGGAGACAACTCCCAGTTGCCTAACTCCCAGTCCAGAGTAAACGCTGATAATGGGGGTGGGGTGGGGGTGGGGGGCTAGGCTAGAATGACCCCCAAAGTCTGTGGGGAAGGCAGCTGTTCTATGCAATGAGTACTAGGCACCTATAAAATACAGTATATGCTGTGGGGCTGGGATGTGGCTCAATAGTTAAGACCACTGGCTGCTGCTCTTCCAGAGGACCTGGGTTCAAGTCCCAGTACCCACATGATGACTCATAGCTATCTTTAACTCCAGCTCCAGGGACTCCAATACCCTCCCCTGGCCTCTGAGGCCATCGGACACGCCAGTGGTATTCAGATCTATACATGCAGGCAAAACACCTATCTGCATTAAATTTTTAAAAAAAGATGCTATATGCTAGCACAGGGCCTTAACATATGGTAAGTACCATCAGGCTTAACATGTTTTGAGTGACTTGATAAGATCACTCATCCTACCTCATCCTATTAACTCTGCGGGAGGCCTCGAGGGAGGGAGGGAGAAAGAGACTGAGAAAAGCTGGGCTTGGTGGCCACACCTACAGTCACAGCACTCCAGAGGATTCCAAGTCTGGGGCTAGCCTGTACTACATACATAGCAAGCCCCTGTGTCAAACAGCAAAGGAAGACCCAGGACAGGAGGACGCCCGCATGCAGGTACCGTACCTGGCGCCCTACCCTGTTGTTATGGATTCGCATCCGAGCCTGGATGTCCCTAGGAGCTTCCCTGGAGTCGAGGAAGTCTCGAGAGAACTTCTCTCCGAAGTCCACGTCCTGGTTACAGCCACCCCATTCCCACGTGTCCTGGGGGCCAGGGCTGGGGCCTGAGCCCGGGATAGGGCTGGGCTGTGAGTGGGGGGAGCTCTTGCCCCGAGACAGCGCCTGAAGCTGCAGCAGCTTGGCACGAAGCCGGTCCTGCTCACCACTGCCCTTCCAGCCGCAGCCACAGCTCACCAGCTTACCCAGGCTGCAGGCTGTAGCCACAGCGTGCATAACCCCAGCGGCCAGCATGGAGAAGGAGAATGCGCTCTCTCGGAAACCTGGGGAAGAAATGAGTGTGAGCCTGAGCGGCAAGGTAAGGTTGACAGACAGCTGAGTTGGAAAGCAGGTAGGGGAAGGAGCCAGCCACCCTCAATATCTTTTTTTTTTTTCCCCAGATAGGGTCTTGCTATGTAGCCCAAGCTGGCTTTGAACTCTCGACAACTCCCCTGCCTCAGCCTCCCAAGTGCTAGGATTACAGGTGTGAGCCACTAGCGCTTGCGCAACAGGCAACAGCCAAGTCAGACATTTCTAACTGCATTGGTTTACCAGCTGAGTGAGACAGGAAATAGCACCAGGCCTCAGGTTCCCTCAGCTATAAAAAAGAGACCCATGGGGTCAAGATTTTGCTAAGGCAAAACCTCTGTAAATCTGTCATTTTGGGGTGTAAATGTAAGAGATAGCCTAGGACCGTGGTGGTTGTCAACCTTCTTACTGCTGCTGCCCTCTGATACTGCCCCCCCATGTGGTGACCCCCAACCATAAAATTATTTTGTTGCTACTCATGTCTGTAATTTTGCTAAGAATCTTAATGTAAATATCTGATCTGCATGCTGTCTGATATTTGACCCCCTCAGGGGTCCATTAGCCATCCTCTCAATCCTTCAGAGAAATGGAGAGCCACCGGTTGAGAACCACTGGGTTTGACATAATTCAGACACTCCTGAGACCTTTAGGACTTCTAAAAGCCTTAGAAATTCCCCAACACTGCAGGGATCTTGGTGGGGGGGGATGAGGTACGGGGAGGGGGTTCTTCCCCCACCTTATTAAATGAGTCTTTTAACCAGGCTGCCACGAACCACTGTAGTAATAACCATAACACACTGGAACTGCCCGCCCCCTTCCCAGGTTTTAGTTTTAAACTTGCCCTTTATGTTTATTCTAACCTGCTATTACCTTATAAAATACTGGGAGGAGGAGAACCGGGCGGGAGTAATTTTCCCCAAGGCCCTTTTAAAAGGTTGGCCTCTTTGTTATGTTTTGGGGGTCACCGAGGAGGAGGAGGAGGAGGAGGAGGAGGAGGAAGAGGAGGAGGAGGCAGGCTCGGGATGACAAATCTTTCCCAGGCTTAGAGAGACACCTTCACCATCTGGGTGTCAAAACCTTATACTGTATCAGGCCCCTGCAGAGAAGTGGGGGGTGTGTGTCCCTCACTTCATTTTAAGCAAGGGCACTTTGGAGTACTGGGAAGATGAAAGACAGTTGGAGGCCAAGCCCCTCTTACCAGGGAATCTAGGGCTCTAGGGCCAGCCTCACGATCCCCCAACCATCCAGGGGTGAAGTTGTTTGCACACGTCTTGGGAATTCCCCCGCAGATGGCAGCTGCCTATTAACCCCATAGTCCCCAAAGCATTACCCTACCCCTGGACTTGAGCACCCGCGGGCCCCCCCCCCCGTGGTCTTTACTCCTCAGGGAATAAACTCCAGCTGAGCATAGGGAGAGGCAATGGAGCCTCCCAGATCATTCCTTCTAGACCAGGCCAGCAGTGACCTGTTTCATGGCCCTCTAGCCATTCCTCACCTGCTCAGGTGAGGGACACCTGGGGCCCCCACAGCACAGAGGAGGGGGCTGCTCCCCAGCTTCAAAGTCATCAGGGTCTTTGTTCCCAGCTTTGGCTCCTGGGAACCCCAGCAATTAGGGGAGCAGGTTTAACCCTTAAACGGTTGGGGGCGTCACTCCACCCCCGCTGAGACTCTGGGGACACCAGCCTGGGCTTGTCTGGGTGGAGAGGGAGGGGAGAGAAAAATAGGGGGTAGAGGGGGGTGTTTGAAGCTTCTTGGGTTGGGGGGCATCTCTTGTTCACAGGTGCATCCCAGATCCAGCTGGGTGGAGGCAGAAAAGTGAGGCCCTAGGGTAGGGGAGCAGGGACACAGCTGCCTCGCCAGCAACGCAGGTGGAAGGCAAGGCAGGCAGAGGCCCAGACGGGTGACCAGACTCAGCTGAGCCCGGCTGCTGGGGAAATTCCCAGAGAGGCCCCTCCCGAAGCTGTGAACCGGTCCCTTCGCGCCTCCGCGCGCCTCGGCCTGCCCCCAACCCCTGGGCGGCAGCACAGACAGCCCAGCCGCCCGGTCCTGCTCACCGCGCTTGAGGATGGCGCTGTGGTGAGGCAGCCGGCCGCCGCCCTCCAGTGCGGAGCAGTTCCAGCGCTGGTCGCGCAGCTGGTGCTGACACTCGTGAACAGCGATGTGCAGCCCCTGGAGCGCCGACGCCGTCACGTCGGGGCTGCGTAGGCACAAGCCCAGCTGCCGCTTACTCAGGCCAGACAGGGTCAAGCACACGGTGTTGGCCGTCAGCGGCGGCTCACCGGGAAGTTTTAGGCCCAGAATCTCATTGCTTAGAGCCCTGAGAACAAGGGACAAGGGTCTGGGTCTAGTTGCACGCCCTCCAACTGCTTCCCCCGCCCCGACCTCCCTCCCAGCCCAGCTCGGCGCTCCCCCCCCCACCCCCCCATAGCTTGAAAAATGCTCACCGACTGAACAAAGCCAAGAACAGGAGACCCGTGAGGCCCAAGGGCGGAGGCCGAGACCCGGGCTCCTCCAGCATGTCGAAGCCCGGAGGCTCCGGTGGGCGAATCAGTCAGCGCCTGCGGGACAGGAACTTTTGATGAGGAATAGAGTGGCTCCCTAGGACCGAAGAATGCTCTCTATTCGGTTCCTTAAGCCAACAGTGTGGCCCAACTGATTTTTCTCACCCCCTCTACAAACTGAACAATAACAGTCACCCCTTGGCTTCAAGTGTCTTGAGTTCTGGAACCCCTCGAGGAGGAAAAGCCCAAGCAACTCAGGGCCCTCCGGTGTGCCCCCAGAGTTCCACCCTGTCAGACACAATGCATACGGAGTCCCGAGACACTCACATACATGCCTAGCTGAGATTGAGACCCTCGATCCCTCCTCACCAACCTCTCTGAGGGCCCCACAACTGATTTACCCGCCCTTACAGTGGTAGAGGGAGGGATTAGAAGGGGGTTCCCCACCACCTGGAGGGGTGTTGCCTTCTCGTGCTAGCTATAGCAAGCAAGCTAGATTAAGAAGGAGCTGAGACCAGGCTCTCAGACCCACTCTGCGACCAAGGAGCCCCAAAGGGGAAAGGTCCAAGCACAGCAAAGACAACGAAGGAAACCAGGTGCCCTCCGCAAATGCGGGTGGCGCTAGTTGCGCCCACTACCCCATCTACCACCATTTCCTAACTAAATGCGCCCTCTGTAGTGCGCCGCCCGTCTGGTCCCCACGGGTCCTACCCCAATTCCCACCCCCTTTGTTGGCGTCCATGGCCCTCAAAATCCAGAGGCACGCCTTTATTCTGTGGGTGTCTCTAGCTATATCTCTGACTTTCTCGGCGTGTCTGAGCTCTTGAGGGTGGACGTTTGTCTGTCTGTCCGTCGCTGTGCCCGCTGCCTGTCTAGCCTCTGTCTGCCCTCCCTGTTCTCTCCCGCCCCATTACCTCCAGCGGTTCAGGTGCAGGATCCACCACACTCGCGGTTGTGTCACTTGGGCTCGGCTCCTGGGGCTTAAACCGTGGGGCGACTGTGTCGGGTTCGGCCCCTTCGGCAGAGCAACATTCTTCCAGTGCCGGGCCACTCCTCTTTGCCGCTTCCCCAGCGTCGCCGCGGCCGCCGGGAGGAAGGGAGGGTAGAAGGGAGGGAGCGATCGAGACAGCTAGAGAAGGATCCCGCGACAAAGCACCGGGGGCTTTGGCTCAGCTCGACCTAACTCACGGGTGGTTCTGCTAGAGCTGACGGAGCTGCGGGCCCCTCCCAGAGCCTGGGGCATCCCCACCCCACCCGCACCCCACCCCCTGCCTTGACCAGGGGAACACAACGGCTCCCCCCACCCAAAGCGTACACTCACACCCTCTCCCCGGTCGCCCGGGATCACGATTAGCCCCACTGCAGGAGCAAGTGGTCAGAGCTCCTCTCACCTGCCCTGGGGTCTCCCAGGCTGTAGGGGGAGTGCAGTGTCTCTGACTACGGGGACCAGGACCTGGTTCCAATGGCAAATCTTTCATCTTTTTTTCTTTGCCTCCGTTAGTTCACCAACAGTGGGTGACTAGAGAGCTCCTTTGACACGCTGTGGACGGAACTGGACGACCTTCGGGTTTCTGACAGTCTCTAGAAGAGCCCACGAGCTTGTGCGCGACAGGGCACTCAGCCTGCAAGTGAGAAGCCACCGTGTGGCTTGGCTCCCGCCCACCTCAGAGCCCTACGCCTGCCCCTTGGGAGGGGTCAGCTTTGGCCTCAGAATTGGGCCTTGGTCAAAAGCTCGGGTAGCCCCAAAGATCTTCAGTCGGCCCCTACGCTTTCCCTCTTTGGCAGGCATCCTCTCCAGGGCTCTCCCATCCGGAACTGCTGGCCGAGCGCTTGAGATGACCCAGATTCGTGCTCCATGCCCGCACGTGTGTTTCACAAGAGCGGGTGAAGGCCTTGGGATCCCCAGTTGAGCTCAACTCCAGGACAGTTCCGAAAGGAACCTGGCTGGGTGCGCACAGGCGGAGGCATAAACGCGGTTCCGAGCTCTGGCGGCAGCGAATGGGTTAGGCAATACCGCAGCTACCGCCTGACTCACCCTCCTAGCTCTAACCACTGCGGACTATTTTTGCCAGAGAGGGGCCTCAAGGCTTCCTAACCACCCCCCCCCCAAGCCCCTGCCAGACCGCAGCCCCAAGCACAGCGCGACTGGCCCTGCGCACCCAAGGCACATTGACTCAGGAACGACCGCCCCCCCCCCCCCCCAGGAAACAGAAGCACAGGGCTGGTTGGTACCCATAGCCACAACCACCTCTTCATTGGTGGTGGCAAGCAGCAATGCTGGGCAGCCAGTCCCTGGTCTGCATTCTTGCAAGTCTTGCCTTGTGCTGAAGGGGCCTAACTGACCAGGTGTCTAAACAGGACAGAGGAAGTTAGGTGTCTGGGGCTATTCACTGAGTGCCTGAGGTGAGGGTGCTGGAGCCCTAGGCTAGACAGCCTGGACCACAGCGAGGGGTCTACTTTCTGATTCCCCCACCACCACCTCTGGAATAGGGAAAGGCAGCTGAAGAATTCCTCCCAGCCCTTCTTCCCACTTAAAGGAAGGGGGTTCAGCCACTTCTGAGGTGGCCAAGCCAAGTACTATCTTGGTAGCTTCTGCCCTTACTCCTCATCAATGCCTGATCCTTTTTCCTGCCGGCAGCCTGGGACTCATCAGGCCCTATTCACAGACTCAGCTTCTCCCATCTGCATCTCAGGCATTGGGTTTTTGTCTTGTTCCTATTTGTCCCCTCTCTGATGTTATCGTTGTCTGACTCCAGGGGCTAAGGTGGTGGCACAGACATTTACTCCCAGCACTAGGAAGGCAGGTGGATGTCTGTGAGTTCAAGGCCAGCCTGGTGTGCATAGTGAGTTCCAGGGCAGCCAGGCTATGTAGAGAGATCCTATCTTAATATAATAATAATAATAATAATAATAATAATAATAATAATAATAATAATAATAATAATAATAAAGATTAGCAGCCTGAGGTTCAACTTCTCAGTGGCCTGGGGGCTCCCCAAGTTGGACTGTCCCAAACCTTAGAACGCCTACCGCTCCACCCACACCTCTCTGAAGTCTCACTCTTCGATAAGAGGCCACAGGCAAGCAGTGGTGGCCTGAGCTGGCTGAGGGTACCCTCCTGCCGACTGCCTGGCCCGAGCACTGACCCACAGGCAGCTAGAGGGCGGTGGGACAGGCGGGGCTGGAGAGGGCTGTGGGTGCACACCCATTGCCTAATACCCTAAGCACGCAGGCAGCTCCAAGAAAGGGGAGGGGCAGGAACCAGAGAGACCTTGACAAGGGTTGGGACCAAGACGACAAGAGGGGGAAGGAAAGGGGGCTGCCATCCCTGGAGAGAGGAAATGGGAGCCACCTGGTCCACCTTCCCTTTGATGAGAAAAGTAGAAAGCTTCTTCGCCCTTCATGAGAATGGGGAGTGTAGCAAAAACATTGTGGGAAAAAAAAAACGTTGAGGCCCCAAAGGGTAGGGGAGTGTCGAATAAAAGAGTGGGGGCCTCTGGAGAGGCGGGAATCAAGCAACCGAGGCGGTGTCTAAGGCCAGGCTACACTCGGGAATCTCCTCCTCCCCCTCCCCTGATGTTTGCCTTGGCTGGGGTCTTGGGTGACTCATCTGTTGCTAAGCCGCTGATAGGGGCGGCCAGCCCAGGGAACCCAAATTATAGGCCCGGGAGGGATGGATGCGCCTGCGGGCGGTGAGCTCAGCTACGTTTGCAGCCTCCCTCCGCCTCACCGGTCTTCCATTGCAGCTCCGAAGGCCACCACCCAGGGGCGCCAGAGATGTTGCAGATAAACTGTGGGACTCCAGGGATGCCCCCACTCTCAGGAGTTTGCCCCAACAACTCTTTTCGATCATCCTAGACAGACTTTTACCCCCTTGTCTACCAAAGGCTGATGGATGGGCCACAACTGCCTTCCCTGCCTGAGGCATAGTGCCTGCTGCCTGCCTGTGCTTCAGAGGCGTGCCGAGAACCCTGGCCCCTGGGCCCTTGCTCTCTTTCTAGATCCCAAAGCTCCTTTGCCTCACCTTACCACCTTATTCTTTTGTTTGTTTGTTTGTTTTGGGGTTTTTTGTTGTTTGTTTGTTTTGTTTTCTTTTTTCGAGACAGGGTCTCTCTATGTTAGCCTTGGCTTTGTAGACCAGGTTGGCCTCTAACTCACAGTGATCCACCTGCCTCTGCCTCCTGAGTGCTGGGATTAAAGGCGTGCTACAGGGTTTTTATTTCAAGCCTTCAAGGTTAATTCTAGCCAAATGTGTAGAGAGCTCCAGGTCACATACATCTCTAATAAGGAAGCTGAGGCAGGAAGATCAATAGTTCGAGGTTAAGGAGCTGGAGAGCTCAGCAGTGAAGAGACCTTATTCCTCTCGCAAAAGACTCAGGCTCAGTTCCCCAGAACCCACATGGTGGCTCACGACCATCCATAACCCTAGCTCCATGGGATCCAACAGGCATGAGTGTGGTGCACATACATGCATGCAGGCAAAACATTCATACTATAAAGAAAAATAAATACATCTAATAAGTAGAGAGATGGCTCAGAGGTTAAGAGCACTGTCTGTTCTTCCAGAGGTCCTGAGTTCAATTCCCAGCAAGCACATGGTGGCTCACAGCCATCTATAATGAGATCTGGAGCCCTCTTCTAATGTGCAGGCACACATGGGGGCAGAGCACTGTATAAATAATAAATAAATCTTTTTTAAGCTGGACATGGTGACATATGCCTTTAATCCCAGCACTTGGGAGCAGAGGCAGGAGGATCTCTGAGTTGGAGGCCAGCCTAGTCTACCAAATGAGTCCAGGACAGCCAGGGCTGTTACACAGAGAAACCCTGTCTTGAAAAACAAAACAAAAATATTTTTAATTAATTAATTAAAAAAGAACTGGATCCCGAAGTTAGGAGTGTCAGCTCATGGGCCATGCTTTTAGTTTGAATACAGGACAGGCAGCGGCAAGTGGATTGGATGGATCTCTGTGGGTTGGAGGCTATGAGGCTAGCCTGGTCTACATGGTGAATTCCAGGCCAGTCAGGGCTACATAGTGAGACTGCCTCTAAACAAAACAACAACAAAACCCCAAGGTGTCTAAGGAGGACCATCACAAAAGACAGAAAGGTACACAGACCTTGAGAAAGGAACACACTTGGAATGTTCAATGGATCAGAAAGATCTGCTTGGTTGAACAGAAGTCATTTGTGAGGAAATTCTTGGCTAGCTGTGAAGCTGCAGACCTAGAAGGGAACAGAGTCACACCCAACCACCTTCTAGGTCACTAAGATTTTGTCTTTTTTCGGGGCTGGAGAGATGGCTCAGTGGATAAGAGTACTGGCTGCTCTTCCAGAGGTCCTGAGTTCAATTCCCAGAGATCACAAGGCATCTCCCAACTATCTACAGTGGGATCTGATGCCCTCTTCTGGCAGGCAGGTGCACATGCAGGCGGAGTTGCAAGGCAGTTAGTTGTGAGCCGCCTGCCTGAAGTGGGTGCAGGGGATGGAAGGCAGGTCCTCTACCAGAGGGGTGCATGCTCTTAGTCACTGAGCCATCCCTCCAGCCCCAGCGTCCTTTTCAGACTGTGGGGTGGGAGAGAAAAGCGTGGAGATGTTATTAGGAAGAAAGAGGCAATGGACACTCTACCACTGAGCTTCAGAGGGGTGAGAAGGGATCACACTCTGTGCGTACCTTAGAGACTGAGAGTCAAGGTTTGCTGAAGCCTAAAGTGAAGTGCAAAACCGATAAGCCCAGGTTGAGTAAAAATTTTACAAAAAGTATATAATATATACATATAATATATATCCCAGTGATGGTGGCTACACCTTTAATCCCAGCATTTGGGAAGCAGATCTGTGAGTTCAAGGCCAGCCTGGTCTACAGAGTAAATTCCAGGACAGCCAGGGCTACACAGAGAGGCCTTGTCTCAGAAAAACGTGTGTGTGTGTGTGTGTGTGTGTGTGTGTGTGTGTGTGTGTGTGTTTATGTGTTTGAGTGCTTTATTTGTACATATGTCTGTGTACCATGTGTGTGCCTACAGAGGCTATCCCTGACTTGAACATTTTCACCCTGAAAATGAAAATTAAAGTTGTCATTTACTGAGATGAAAATGACTGAAGAAAGAGAAAATTAAGCAATGAGAGAGATTAAGAATTTAGTGGTGGACATGAGAATTTTGGGGTACTTAGGTTTTAGGTATACAATTAGAGTCACAGCCCAAGTTGCAATTAGGAAGTGTGAAGGCTGGAGAGATGGCTCAGCAGTTAAGAGCACCGGCTGCTCTTCCAGAGGACCTGGGTTCAATCCCTTCCCAGCACATGGGGATTACAACTGTCTGTAACTTCAGTCCCAGGGGAGGCACGTAAGTGATGCACAGATACGCATCCATATACATTAAATAGATAAAACAGGGAGCAAGAAGCCAGATAGTTTGCCAGGTGAGTTTGAATAAGCCAAGAAGGCTAGCTTAAAGTAGGTGTACTTTAGCATCCTGGCTTTCTCCTCCTCTTCCTCCTCCTCCTCTTCCTCCTCCTCCTCTTTTTATATTGAGTCACATGAGCCCACATGTACTTTCAAATTCAATGTGTAGATAAATATGAACTCCTACAGTGGTCGGATTACAGGTGTGTGGCCGTATACCTGGCTTTATTGTTTATTTTTACCATACCCATGGTCAGCTTAGGACCTCATATATACTAGGTAAGCCTTCAAGTGTGTATATGTGTGTGTGTGTGTGCACATACATATGTGTGCACATGCAAAGGCCAAAGGTCAAGGGGTATTGTCCTCTATTTCTCTCTGCCATATATATATATATATATATATATATATATATATATATATATATATTTTTTTTTATCTTATGCTTAATTTCTATTGTATTTATTATCAGTGTGAGGGGTGTTGAGTGCGCATCGTGATGAGCATGTGGAGGTCAAGGACAGCTTTGTGATGTCAGTTCTCCTGCCACTTCAGCACTGGGGGTCACAGATGGCAGGGTTTCCCTGCCTTCCAGCCTTCATTCCATCAGCACAGAATTAGACCAATAGACCAGCTCAAGAAAGGCATAAGTGACCACGGCCTCAGTGGTGAGAACATTCTCAGGGGCTAAGTCAGGTTACCCGTGTGTGCTGTCCAGTCCCTTGAGCCATCCACGTGGGGCACCATTTGCAGAAGCTCCTGGCTTGCAGACCTGTGTGAGATGCTGGTCCGGTTAGGCTAAGGAGAGGGCCTGGGAAGGAAATTTCCTTTAGGGGGAAAAAATCTTCACCGAGCTTCATTTGGGTCAATGTACATCATATTTTAAATACATTCACACTGAGTGACATGACTCAGTGAGTAAAGGAACTTGTCACCAAGTTTAATGACCTGAGCTCTGTCCCTGAGATCCAGGTAATGGAAGGAGAGAATCTACGCCTGCAAGTTGTTCCTTGTTATTTCATTGTGCATGGTACAGCATTCTCTCTCTCCCTCCCTCCTCTCTGTCTCTGTCTCTCTGTCTGTCTGTCTGTCTGTCTGTCTCTCTCTCTCTCTCTCTCGAACACACACACACACACACACACACACACACACACACGCACACACACGCACACACACAGGCACACACAATAAATGTGATTACAATTTTAAACTAGATACAAGTGCCCCAGGAGCAGTAACTACATGTTATCTATCAGTCGTGCCTTCCCTAGAGGGATTTGCACCTTCCCGGGAGAGCCTGATCCATTCTGGTAGTCAGTCATGCTCTTTAGGGTCAGATCAGACCTGCGCAATTTAGTCAGAAGTCATACGTAATGAAATCATTTTCTTTTTAAGTTAATTCTGAAAAGGGACCCGCTGCACACTGGCAAACCACTGAGCCACGGCCATAGGCTTTGCGTTATCAGGTCTGGTGGAGCGCGCCTCTAATCTCACCTGGAGAGGGGGAAGCAGGGAGACTAGAAGTTCAAAGCCAACTACAACTATATCTTGAGTTTGAGGCCAGCCTAGGCTACAAAAGACCTTACCTCAACAAATAAACAAACAGCAAAGGAGCCTAGAAAGATGGCTCAGCATTTAAGAACACTTGCAGAGGAGCATGGTTGGATTCCCAGCACACACAAGTGGCTCATAACCATCTCCAGGGGATCTAGTGCCCTCTTCTGGCCACTACAGGCACTGCATGCACATGGTTCATGTACATACATGCAACAAAATACTCATACACAAAAAAATAATAATAATTAAGCCTGGTGTTAGTGGCGCATGCCTTTAATCCCAGCACTCAGGAGGCAGAGGCAGGTGGATCTCTGAATCTGAGGCCAACCTGTCCTACATAGCAAATTCCAGAACAACCAGGGCTACACAAAGAAACCATGTCTGAGAAAATCAAATAAATCTGGGCCCAAGGGTGCCAGCAGAGACTGGTGCACCAAACAAGGATCATGCATAGAAGTCCTAGGCCGCCCTCTCAGATGTAGCTGATGGGTGGCTCAGTCTCCACAGGGGTCCCCTACTAAAAGGAGCCAAGGCTGTCCCTGCCATGGACTCTGCTGCCTGCACTTTGATCACTTCCCCCTGGGTGTGGGTGAGGAAGGGGGGGAGGGGTGCCTTACCTTGCCTCAGAGGAAGAGGATGCAGGCAGTCCTTGATAAGCTGGGGTCCGTTGGTAGGGAAGGAGTGTTCCTCCTCTCTGAGGACGAGGGGAGGGAAGTATGGGGGAAAAAGAAGGGAGGGTGGGGCCGGAGGAAAGGAGGTGGGGACTATGATCTGGATGTAAAGTGAATAAATTTTTTAAAAGAAGAAAAAAAGAAAAGAAAACAGGCCAACTAAACAAAGAAACAAACAAAAAAGATCCTCCCTCACCCGCCAAAATCACAAGAACAGGGAAAAAAAAAAAAAAAGCCCACTGGGTTTGGGTTTTGAGATAGGATTTTACCATGTACCCTGGGCTGGCTGAGCTAGAACTTGCTATGTAGACCAGGCTAGCCTCAAACTCACAGAGATGGCCTACCTGCCTCTAACTTCCAAGTGCTGGATTACAGACAGGTGCCTCAGCCTTCCAAGCTCTGGAACTGGCAGGCACGTCCCACCATGCAGAGTTGGTGTGGGATTTATTTATCATATTTTTTTAAAAACTTATTATTTTTTGTGCATTGGCATTTGCTTGCATGTATGACTGTGTGAAGGTGTCAGATATTCGAGTTACAGACAGTTGTGAGCTGCCATGTGGTTGCTGGGAATTGAACTTGGGTCCTTTGAGAAGAGCAGTCAGGGCCCTTAAGCACTGAGCCATCTCTCCAGCCCATATTTTTCTTTTCTTTTCTTTCTTTCTTTCTTTGTTTTTTGTTTGTTTGTTTTTGTTTTTTGAGACAAGATTTCTCTGTGTTGCCTTGGCTGTCCTGGACTCTGGACTCGCTTTGTAGACCAGGCTGGCCTTGAACTCACAGGGATCCACCTGCCTCTGCCTCCCAAGTGCTGGAATTAAAGGTGTGTCCACCACAAATCTTGCATTTGTTTTTCTTTTCTTTTTTTTTAATTTTTATTTATATGAATGTTCTATCTGCATGTACCCCTACATGCCAGAGGAGAGCATTAGAGGGTATAGGTGGTTGTGAGCCACCATGTGGTTGCTGGGAATTGAACTCAGGACCTCTGGAAGAGTAGACAGTGCTCTTAACCGCTGAGCCATCTCTCCAGCCCCTTGCATTTGTTTTTCAAGAGTGTCTCCAGAATGCCAGGAGGTGGAGGATGACCACGAACATCTGATCTTCCTGGCTCCGGGGTTACAGCCAGGTGCCACCGTTCCTGAATTTTGCACTACAAAAGCTCTGGGTTCCAAACCAGGCCGTTATGCCTGCTAGGTGAACACTGTACCTCATTCTCCAGGGATACGGCTTTAACATGGAGTCACTTATTAGCTGGGACCTGGGACCACTACCTCACCCACTGTTTCCTCTGTAAAACGGAAGCGAGGAGGAATATTAAGATGGGGGTGGGGGGCTCTCTTGTGGTAGCGGTGCACGATAAGCACGCTGGCAGCGCCCCCTGTAGCCCACACCGGGAACAGCAGCGTGATAGCACAAGGCTACCAAGGCCTGAGGATATCAGGAATCTCCCGAAAAGAAAAGTGTACAAAGGAAGAGTTGTAGGCACTGGGATGAGAGGAGGGAAACTACAGGGGTTTCTGGGGTACTGCAGAAAAATTGGGGGCTTTTTGTTTTGTTTTTTGTTTTTTAAGACAGGGCTTCTCTGCAATTTGTTAATTTAAAAAAAAAATCTTGGGGGCTGGAGAGATGGCTCAGCGGTTAAGAGCACTGGCTATTCTTCCAGAGGTTCTGAGTTCAATTCCCAGCCACCACATGGTGACTCACAATCATCTATAATGAGATCTGCTGCCTTCTCCTGGTGTGCAAGAAGACCATATACATGTGCCATATACATAAAATAAATAAATAAACAATAAATATTTTTTAAAAAATCTTTAAACAAATATTTACTTATGTGTGTTTTGCCTGCATTTATATATGAGCACCTGTGCGTGCTTAGTGCCAGTGGGGTTCAGACAGCACCTGATTCCCCGGAACTGGAATTACATGAGGCCATAGGCCACCATTATGGATGCTGAGAACAGCCTGGGGCCTTTGGAAGAGCAGCCAATGACCCATCCCTCTAGACGCCCCAATTTATCAATCTTGAGCTGGTCAGGTACGGTGCCACAGGCCTGTAATCCCAGCAGGCAGGTGACCACCGTGCGGTCTACAATATTAAATTTCTTTGTTAGGTAGAGTTACATAGCAAGAGGCTGCCACAAGACCAGCAGCAACAACAAAAACAAAATAAACCTGAGGACGCGAAGGTCCCTTATTCCTCACCACTACCTGCCCGGTTGCCAGAGAAACCACCTGGCTCATCTTTATGATCCCCCCAACTGCCCCCCCCCACTAATGACATGCACAAGTTGACACACAGCACAGGAAGCTGACACAAAGTACCCAGCGTGACAGAATGACACATGCATGCACATAGTTATACACACACACACACACACACACACACACACACACACACACACACACGCTCATCCACCCACCTGCAAACATGCTTCCATTCTTGTTCAGTCAGCCTTCAGGACCTCTCCCAGCACAGCTCCCACCTCCTTCCTGATACACTCACTGCTTTAAGTGGTGACTGTAACAAAAATGATTTCATGATCTCCCTGTCTTGAGCCAAATTACACAATTGTTTGGAAAGGGCTCAAAATACCCTTCTTTATAAGTTTCTGAATACAGACGGGCACCCCGCCTGTAGAGCACATTACTTTTTCACCTGACCTCACTGTTGTGACACACAGAAGCTTGCCCTCCCCTAAGCCCACGTCCCCAAACTGCTGTATAGTTCTGAGCTTCTCTCTGCCGCCAGCTCAGTTTGGTCACCCTACCCCTACACCCCACGCCCGGGAATCCCTGACCACAGCTCCACCCAGGCTCTGTCTCCTTCTTTTCCTTCTCTGTCCAGCCGTCGGGGATCCTGGGTGAGGAAGCGTCTCCCCGGAGTCGCTGGCCAGAACCACAGCTTTCATCCCGCCATTCAGGATAGGGAAGAGAAGGGACCGCAGCGTGTGTGGGGGAGGGTTGACATCTAGAGGACAGCCCCACCGCGCGCGCGTGGGGAGGCAATCCAGGCTGCAAACAGGTTGTCCCCAGCACATAGTCTCCGCGCCCCCTGGCGGATGCTGGTCCCCGACGGGCTCCGGACGTGCAGAAGAGTGAGGCCGGCGCGCGTGGGAGGCCAACCCAAGGGGAGGGGTCGGCGGCCAGTGCAGACCTGGAGGCGGGGGCCACCAGGCAAGGGGGCGGGGGTGAGCCCCGACGGCTAGCCCGTCAGCTCTTTGCTCAGACCGGCTAGAGCCACAGCTCAGCTAGCTACTCTGTTGTCTGTGGGCCTGACCAGTGCACCCTGGTGTCATAGTGTGGGTCTGGAGGGGCAGCCTCTTCTCCTCAGTGCAGTCAGAGCCGCAACTATAAGAGGCGGTGCCTCCCGCAGTGGCTGCTTCGGCCCACCAGCCAGGACAGCGAACCATGCTGCCTGCAGCCCGCCTCCAGAGTTCCTAGAGCCAGCCTCAGAACTCTCACCACTGCCCTCACCGCCGCGTCCAGTCCCACCGTCGCGGGCAGCAACCAAAGCCGCCAGATCTGCTGCACAGAACCGGCAAGGCCAGGGCAGGCAGGTCATGGGGCTCTGGGCGCTGCTGCCCAGCTGGGTTTCGGCTACGTTGCTACTGGCACTGACCGCTCTGCCCGCAGCCTTGGCTGCCAACAGCAGTGGCCGATGGTGGTAAGTGAGCTAGTTACGGGGTCGCCACTTGTCCTGGGGCACAGAGCCAGGAACCGGCCCTACCCAGTTCCCACGCTGTGGGGATCACCAACCCACAGACTCCCTCCTGCACCATGACTTCACCACATCCAGGGTGCTCTCGCCTAGAACTAACCCAAGACTCCAGCTGTGCTGAAGTGGGGGGGAAATCGTTCTCAAGCAGAAGCCCAGATACACCAGGCTCAGAGCCCACCCCCCACTGAAGATAACCTTCTCCCACTGAGCACCAACCAGGTCCAGCCTCACTGTGCTGGGTACTCAGATGCCCCTCGGGTCTTGAACCAAAGAACCAGATATTAGCTTGGAAAGAGGTGAGGAAGGGGTGAATTCCTAAGTATTTTTGAGGTAGGCAAGGCTGTAGGCTGGGATTTCTTCTCAGGGGCCGGACTTGAAAAAGGATGTAAGAGTTAGGGCGCATGGGCTCATGGCGCCTTTTCAGCCCACTAACTAGACTCGAGGGGCGGTAGAGCCCCGTATGGTTAAGGTGCAGCAGGCCCCCTGCCCCAGACTGAGCCCTTCTGCGTACCACCAGGGGCATCGTGAATATAGCCTCCTCCACGAACCTGCTGACGGACTCCAAGAGCCTGCAGCTGGTGCTAGAGCCCAGTCTGCAGCTACTGAGCCGGAAGCAGCGGCGACTGATCCGCCAGAACCCGGGAATCCTGCACAGCGTGAGTGGAGGACTGCAGAGCGCAGTGCGAGAGTGCAAGTGGCAATTCCGAAACCGCCGCTGGAACTGCCCCACTGCTCCCGGGCCCCACCTCTTCGGCAAGATCGTCAACCGAGGTGGGTGCCCAGGAAAGCGACGCTTCCGGGATTAGGAGGAAAGCAGGGTCAGCTCCAGGGCATGGGCGGGCGAATGCAGGGAAGATGTCTCAGATGTCTCAGGGTTCCGTTACCGACCTGAGGATCAAGCAGCCTGGTGCCCTGCGCTAACACAGGTCAGAGCCAGATTCTTTCCAGGCATGCGTTTTGAGCGTGATCTTTAACTTTTCTGAGCCACTGACCCACAGAAAGGGAATTCCGGATCGTGGGCGCTGGGCGACAGACAGCTTTCCCCAGCCTTCCTCAAAGGTGCATGGAAAACTGCTCTCTGCGGGCCTGGGTGTGCTTTGCACCCAACAAAGTTTGCACTGCCAACAATAGTTTGGTCTGGTAGAGATCTTGGCTATTCAGAGTTGTTCAACTTGGGATCTCCTCTTGGAGATGTCCCACGTAAAGTCTCAGCTAAGCGGGGCGAGGAGCGCATTCACGGATTCGCGCACGCGCACCTGCTTTCTCTAGGAGGCCGGGTGTTGGACTGTAGGGTGCCAAGCCTTCCAAAGAGGGTGCTGAGCTGGCCCCATGCGTTCTTCTTAACTGGTGCGGGGTCGCTTCACCCACAGGCTGCCGGGAAACAGCGTTTATTTTCGCAATCACCTCCGCCGGGGTCACACATTCGGTAGCGCGCTCCTGCTCCGAAGGCTCCATCGAGTCTTGCACCTGTGACTACCGGCGGCGCGGCCCTGGGGGCCCCGACTGGCACTGGGGAGGCTGCAGTGACAACATCGATTTCGGTCGCCTCTTTGGCCGAGAGTTCGTGGACTCTGGGGAGAAGGGGCGGGACCTACGCTTCCTCATGAACCTTCACAACAACGAGGCCGGGCGCACGGTACGTCACGTCGGTATGCCATTCGCAGGGCCGGGGAGAAGTGACAGTCCACGAGGATAGAGGCACAGGGAAGGGGTTTCCTGAGAGAGTGGGAGTCTAGAAGACAGAGGAGAGAGAGGTGGTGGCTGCGAGGGTGGGGGGAGGGGACCCCTGGGTTGTTGACGGGCCAGAAGGGGTTAACAGGCTACCAACACATAGGCTGTAGAGCTATGGTTCCATTGCACACTTTTAAAAAATAAAACTGACTTCTTGGCGTGGAGAAGAGTCTAATTGAGTGTCCGTATCTCAGCAGGCCATTTCACACTTCCCCTCACATCTGGACCTTGGTGGGGGGGGGGGGAACTGCGTCGAGAGTTCCACAACATGCATGTGACAGGGATGGGGTAGGGGTGGGGAAATGGGGGGGGGTGGTATGTGGTATGTTGGCTTTGACCCTGTGATACCTTTCCTTCCCTCCTCCCCTTCTCCCCTAGACCGTGTTCTCTGAGATGCGCCAGGAGTGCAAATGCCACGGGATGTCTGGCTCCTGTACGGTGCGCACGTGTTGGATGAGGCTGCCCACTCTGCGCGCCGTAGGAGACGTGCTGCGCGACCGCTTCGACGGCGCCTCCCGTGTCCTTTACGGCAACCGGGGCAACAACCGCGCTTCGCGGGCGGAGCTCCTGCGCCTAGAGCCCGAAAACCCTGCTCACAAGCCTCCCTCCCCTCACGACCTTGTCTACTTCGAGAAATCGCCCAACTTCTGCACGTACAGTGGACGACTGGGCACAGCTGGCACAGCTGGGCGTGTTTGCAACAGCTCCTCTCCCGCGCTGGACGGCTGCGAGTTGCTGTGCTGTGGCCGGGGCCACCGCACGCGCACGCAGCGCGTCACGGAGCGCTGCAACTGCACCTTCCACTGGTGCTGCCACGTCAGCTGCCGCAACTGCACGCACACGCGCGTACTGCACGAGTGTCTATGAAGCGCTGCACCTCCGGGAACTCTCTCTCTCTCAGTTCTCCCCAGACTAATTTCGCTGGCACTCAAGACCCTGATACTCGCCCACCCTAGCATGTCCAACCACTCCAGAGGTTCATAGTGACCCAACTCTCCCACCTCCTTCCTGGGGACTCCTCAAACCACTTGCCTGAGGCAGCACGAACCCTTTTTGCTATCCTGAGGGCCCTGGCCAACCTACCTACCTCCCTCTTCGTGGGAGACCCCTCGTTGCACTGCCCCCTGTTTGGCCACAGGGTGAGGAGAGGATTCCTCCCTCTCCTGAGGCCGAGGGGGAGTGTCAGCTCCTGAAGGTGTTGCAGTCTCGTCCGTCCGCGTCGTGCTGGTGACCTCCCTGCCTATCACCTTACCCCCTTCCGTTCTCTCGGTAACCCTACAGGCTCCTTCCGCTCTGTAACCCGCACACCTGGGCGTCGGGGCCTTCCTTCCCCCTCCCATCGGTAGCTGAAGTTAGAGTTTCCGGGGTGAAAGGGCAAGGGCGGCTGTGATGATGTGGGAAATGAGGATGGGGAACCCAGCAGAAAAACCTCCATTCTCCTCAGTCTCGGTCATGAAGCCACTGAACAGCTGTGACCCATGCCTCCCTCAGCCACCTCCCACTCCTTCCTGCCCTGCCTCCTCATCAGTGTGTAAATAATTTGCACTGAAATGTGGATACAAAGCCACAGTTTGGTTATGTAAATAAAATTATTTATTGTGCTGGGTCCCAGCCTGGTTTGCAGAGACCACCTTCACTCCAACTTGGTCCTCCCCTGCTCTGCTCTCCATCCTCTTTTTGTTATCTGACTTTTTAAAAATTTTTTTATCCAGTTTCCCAAGGATGCCCTTGCCCACCAGATCAGTATTTCCTTCCACTGTAGCTATTAGTGGCTCTTCGCCCACACCTATGTAGTAGTATCTTCCTCTGAGGAATAAAATCTCTATTTTTATCAATGACTCTGGTCCTTGAATCCAGAACACAGCACGGTTTACTCTGCCCTCTTCCCCTCCAGGGTACTTACTGCTCTTGACCAAACAGAAGTGATATAATTGTTGAAGAACCCCTTTCCTGGCCCTGAAAGAGGACCCTGAGATAGTGACCCTTAGATGACCTCTCTGAGGCCTCTAGGGAGCCCTGCTCAGGACCCCCCCCCCCCCCCGCAGGGTCCTTCCTCCCTGTCTCACAGGGGCTGGTTGTGGAATGAGGACCCCATGAGGATTAGCCATTTCCTGCTGAAAGAGCTGGGAGACAGTTACAGTGAGATGAGACCTGTGGTCCATGTCTAGAAACGGAGGCTGGAGAGATGGCTCAGTGGTTAAGAGCACTGTCTGCTCTTCCAAAGGACCTGGGTTCAATTCCCAGCACCCACATGGCAGCTCACAACTGTCTGGAACTCCAGTTCCAAGGCATCTGACACCTACATACCAATGCACATAAAATAAAACTAAATAAAAAATTTTTTAAAAAAAAAGGAAAGAAAAGCCCAAGAAGAAAGGTATCCCTGTTGCTGAGGCAGCCATCCTGTCCTCCTTTGCTGGTGTGTGGGCAGTGGGAAGGCCCATCTCCCGGGCTCTTCTACAAGACTTGGGAAATACTTTATGAAACCACCACTCTAGCCTTGAGGTAAGGAAGATCCAGTTAACAATGGCTCCTAGGCCTGGACCAGAAAGCTGAAAGGACCAGTCATTGTTTGTTTTTGAGACAGGGTTTCTCCATCTAGTCTTGGCTGTCCTGGACTCACTTTGTAGACCAAGCTGGCCTTGAACTTGCAGAGATACACCTGCCTCTGCCTCCTGAGTACTGGGATTAAAGGCTTGCGCCACCACTCCAGGCCCAAGGATTCCTTTATTAACAGTACCTGCAGGCCACCTCTGTGCACACAGTCACCAGTCAGGTGGACAAGAATCCTGCTCACAGTATTAAACCTGACTCCAATCCTCCCTTCCTTGTCAACCATACCCATAGCCCTAACTCTGTGGTACACTAAACCTTCCTAAACTCTAATGCCTGTCCTCCACGATAGCCCTTTCCCCACAAGAGATGACCCAAAAGCAGCACGGAAGCTGCAGAGCACCCCACCTTTGCAAGAGCCATAACTCTTCCCAGAGTCCTTTGCTGTCTTTGCAGGCTATCGCCTCTCTCTGGAGGGTGTGAACTCTGACCCCTGTGGCTCTGTGAGTGGGCAGGGAAGTAGATCTAAGGCCTGCTCAGCCTCACAGTGGCATTCCTTTCCCTGTCTTTCCATTGGCACAGCTAGCACAGTCTCAGTTCTGATAAGTGGATCCAAGTTTGGACAGCAAGCATCTAAAAGGCCCTGGATTCCCATGGAAGATCATCCGTCAGAGAGTAGTCAATCCTAAGCCAAGGAGAACAACAGCTCCCCAGCTCTCCCAAAATCAGGAGTTATTGGATTGTCCCAGGGAGAGAGAGAGAGAGAGAGAGAGAGAGAGAGAGAGAGAGAGAGAGAGAGAGAGGGAGGGAGAGTGAGTAAGGATGGGCCATGGCTGCACAATGTTAATTGTTAGGGAGAAGCAATAGGATAGGGGAACCAGGGCCAAGCACTTCCACCTAAGTCCCACCTCCCAGAAATGAAGCTTATGGTCTTGGGAATTGGGGTGCTGAGCTGACTTGCAGAAGTTGAGAAAAGAGCATTTTCCCCCTGTTGCCCCTAACTTGGTATTCAGTTTCCTTTGCCTTGACGATTAATTGAGACTAGTCACACTGTCCTTTCAGGAGGTGATAAGGTTCAAAAGAGGCAGTGTTTGTGATGGCTTGGGTCACGTGGACTCTTACTGATACCTTGTCTGTACCAGCCACTTGTCAAAGGTTGGCAGTGTGGTGACAGGTCCAGCTAGGGAAACAACCAAGCCAAGAAGCACATTGGCACAACAGAAGCTATTGGGACAGGAAAGCCTTCAGCGTGGCAAATGCACTTCTCTCCCAGGGGCTGAAACTTGGGTGCCCTAACAGAGCATGCACAAATAAAATTAAAAGGGCTGGAAGCGTGACTCCTCCACGGCAGAGCATGTGTGAGGACCAGAACGGATTTGATCCCCAGCACTTGGTGGAGATGGATAAAGGGGCTGTGCGGTCTGTTCTATAGCTCAGGAGCTGAGAGCTTTCTTACCATGTATCCCTGTGTTGCCTGTGACGTTCTCACTGTGAACCGGAGGCAGTAGATCGGTAGATTGGGGGAGCTGGGCAGGGCGGGGAGGGGGGGGAAGGAGGGAGGCTGTACCTAAAAAGAGTCTCAGAGCTCAAAACACAGGGTGGTGGCCATAAGATAATGTCATCAGAAATGTGCCTGACGCAGGGCCCTGACCTTCAGCTCACTTCTGATCTTCAGGTGCCACACAGATGGGCACCAGAGGATCTGGACCCTGGACACAGAGCTGACCTCATAAGTGTCCCCCACCCCCACCCCATGCAGGAACTAGTCCTGAAATACCCCAGGGATGGCGGAAAAGCTGAGAGGACTGAGGTGGGCAGGCTGCACAGTCCCTGGGGGGGGGGGTCAGCAAGCCTACTCTACGGACAACCCGCCACTGGCACCTTGGAAAAACCCTGTCAGTGGGGCTGCAAATACCCTAGGGTGCAGCCCCCCTTCCCGATGGCCCCAGGCAGGCTCGGTCCTCTGCTCCGGGCCAGAGGGAGAAAAATAACAAAATGAGGAGAAAATAAGCTGTTTGGCTGTGGTGTGCGCAGGAATTAGCCCTGCAGCGCTGCCCCCCACTCACCCTTACTCACTCTTTCCACACCCAGCCAGGGCCCAGCA
Source organism: Acomys minous (assembly GCF_964271855.1). NCBI lineage: Eukaryota > Metazoa > Chordata > Mammalia > Rodentia > Muridae > Acomys > Acomys minous. The sequence goes on along the minus strand of NC_140493.1, from coordinate 4,681,618 downwards.
GGAGACAGACCACCCCCTTGCCCCCTCCCCCGTCTGGGCTAAAAGCAGACACGCTGGGTTGGTGAGAGAGCAGTAGGTTATAAATATGCCCAGGGAACTGCTGCCAACTCGCTCCCCTGTCATCCCCTGGGAGGGGGTAGGGTGGGGTGGCACCTGGGGAGGAGCCAGGGCTGCCCTATCTACTCCAGCCCCCCCCTGCCCCCCTTCATCCCCCCTCTGGCCCAGGAGGAAGTCATGGCTTCCAACCAGGTGCTGCAATATTTATTTATTTTTACCTTTCCCAGGTGAGTGAGCCACTGATACAGATGTGCCCTGCACAATTGTTTATCTCACACCCGGGATTCCTCACCCTCCCGGGTGTATGGCCATGAGTTCATCGTGAAAGAGGTTCAAAGGCAGGCACACAGTGTCAAGGTGCAGCCCTGGGCCCCATCTTTCCTTCCTTATACCCGGAAGAAAACAGTTCCGTACACACACTCACTCACTCACTCACTCACTCACTCACTCACTGAGGTGTGCTCACACACCATGCCTGGTGTCACTAGTGTAAGCTCCAGCCTCAGCTGCTCCCCCTTCGCCGCCCTCCCCCCCCCCCAACGCCCGCGCAGGGAAAGTTGCTATCCAGCACCAGCACTGTCTCAGGTCATATGAGGAGGTGAGAAGAAGACCCCTAAATGTGCTGCCCCTCTTTACTTTTCCTGATAGATCACTCCCTGACTGCTAGGTGCCAACACGTAAGGAGAGCTATTCTGTGGGATGCTGCGGGACCGACCCAGGTTACTAGAGCCTCCTGGCGCTCAGCTGCTTGCTAAGTAGGTGCCCATCTAGGCAAGAGGGGCAGGCCTCCTCTTCCAGGGTCGAACCCCCTCCCTCCTTCCTCCTCCCTCCTCCCTATTAATCCTCGGAAGTGAAGGGGCCGGCCCTGACGGCCCTTCAGCCCTATTGTGGCCCCTCGCCCTCCTCGGCTGGCGTCTAATTAACTCCTCCTGCCCCTGGTTTTGTGTGCCCCCCTTACTCCACCTTGTCGGCCCCGCCCCTCCGCTCGGTCCGCTCCCCCCGACGGACATTCCAGGCAGGCCGGGCCAGTGTGCCAGGGCAACCAGGGCCAGACCGAGGCCTAATCCCCCCTCCGCCTGGCCCGGCTCAGGGAGCCCCACTCACCTCCCGGCTCTCTGGGGGCTGCTCGGCTCTGCAGTGGCGGAGACACACAATCAGGACAAAGGCACAGCCCCCAGGGGGCTAACTCAGCCTTCACGCCCAGGTTGTGCGGCATTTGGGGAGTTTAATGAATTGTCCATCACGCCTTTCAGGGCCCGCCCGTCAGCCTGGATTAATCTTCGGAGCCCTGGTGGGGTAGGAGACACTAAGCCTGTATTTATTACTCTCCCATTGTCACTAATTGAGGTAATTATCTGTGACTCTGGCCTGGCCAACAATGCCGCATTCACTTGCATTCACTCCCGGGACCTCGATGGGCCTGGCTCCCACTCTCGGCACCAACCCTCCCTCCCTTCCCCTCCAAAACGCGCCAAGGGCTAAGATGGGCCCTTGAGCATGTTGGGAAAAGTGGACAACCAATGTTTCACGATGTTCCACCTTCAAGCAGTGTCTCCCAAAGCGACCGACCACCACTACGGAGGAGTATTGAGGAGCAACCTGGTGCTCTTAAAGGGTGTGAGAAAAAAGAAGGCAGACAGGTTTGTCGGGCAGAAGCCCTCAAGCCACACAGCCAGCCTGGCACTCCTCACTTCTGCTTAAATGGCACCCAAGGTCTCATGGGGCCTCTCATAAGTCCCTGTAGCCTACAGGACTCTGGACTACAGCCTACTAGGTGTACTGTGAAGAGCTTCTGGAAGCTACCAGACAGAGTGAGAGGCTGTGGGGCATGTTGGAGAAGGTTAGAAAGAACAGGAAAGGGTGTGTTGGGAGCAGAAAGACCGGGTGAAGACCCGTGCTGGGGAGAAGCAATCCAGAGTCAGATTGCTCCCCCAAGAGCCGCACCAACAAGACTGTTAATAAGTGCCATGCAAGGACCTTGAGAAAAACCTAGTTATGTGAGTAGCCATCATATGAAAATGAAGAGCAGGTATGTGAGTGTATGTGTGTGTGTGCGCGCACGCGCACTCACGTGTGTGATGTGTGTAAGAGACAGTGAAAAGTAGGTTTGGTTTAGACTAGGTTGTGAAATCCTTGAGGGCAAAAATTATGTCTCGGTCACTGTTATTTTTACAAGATCCTAATATTGTACCTGGGTTGGCAAGATACATAAGGCCGGTATTTGCATAGAAGTTGAGGTCCGTCGGATCTTCTTTTAAACATCCGTCCTCAGGCTCTTCCTTTACCTAGCACTTAATAGGAAGGGTTGTCTGGATCATTCCTGGACGGGCAGCTGACGACATGGCACACCAAGGATCCCGGTGGCTCTCGGCGCTAAAGTTCGAACAGCGCCACCTCGTGGTAAATGTTGGGAGAGCTTCCTTAGACACTAAGAAAGCAAAGACAGCAGCTGCAGGCCGTGGAGCTGGGCAGCAGCCGCGTCCTCCTCCATGCTACGTTGTCATGGCAGGGTTGCTCTTACAGTTTTTATTTTAAATCATGCCCCCACTTTTTGAAGTAATGTATCATGCACCCTAGGCTGACCTCAAGTCTCCCATGTGCTGAGGATAAACGGTGAATGCCTGATCCTTTTGCCTCCCGGATGCTAGGATTTTGTGGAGTTAGCGCGTCCTGTTTATAGAGTTCTTCGGACCAAATGTGGGGCTTTGTGAATGCTAGGTGAGTGCTCTATCAGCTGAGTTACATCCTCGGCACTCATTTTCCTCTTTCTTACACAATCCTTTTTGGAGGAAAATGTTTGGCATTGAAATACAGTAAGATGTTCCCAGCTCGGAACTGTCATCTCTCTTTCAATTCCTCCCACAAAAGCTCCTGTGTTTCTTTAGTCAGAGGCAGAGCCTCCTTGCTTTCCCCACGTAGGCCTTGAATTCCTGGGCTCAAGGGAGCCCCACCCTCAGCCTCCCAAGTAACTGGGACTATACAGGTGTACCTTACTGACCCTGGTGAAGGCCGAATACTTTATTCTTGCCTTCAATACCCTCTTCATGATCTATCTAGTCCTCTTTCTTCTCCAGGGCTTTGTTCCCTGTGGAAACCATATGTCTTCCCACATTTGGTATGCACCCCCTTCCCTCATCTTGGTAAAAAAAAAAAAATTAAAAAAAAAAAAACTACCTCAAACATCCCTGTGGAGCCTCTTCAGTTTTCCCTTGGGGGATTGGCCTTGCCTTTCTGAGCTCTTTGCTCTAGGAGCTTTCCTTCCTGACACCCACTGGCCATCTGTATATGTGGTAGGCTAGGCTTCCACATGCCTGAGGATGTGTGCTTTTCATCTTACCATCCCTTCCAACACTGAGCTATCGACATCCTATGAAATGATGATCAGATTGGCTCATGGTTAAAATAGATGCTTGGCTAGAAAGACATGGGAAGGCTCTCAGGTGCACAGCGGATGAGTTCGTGACTAGATTCGTGAATGGATAGGAGGGATGCACGGATGGATGGATGGATGGATGGATGGATGGATGGATGGATGGACAGGTGGGTGGGTGGATGGATGGATAAATAGGTGGATGGGTGGGTGGGTGGGTGGGTGGATGGATGGATGGATGGATAGATGGGTGGGTGGGTGGATGGATGGATGGATGGATGGACAGACGGGTGGGTGGGTGGATGGATGGATGGACAGACGGGTGGGTTTGTGGATGGATGGATGGATGGATGGATGGATGGATGGATGGATAGATGGGTGGGTGGGTGGATGGATGGGTGGATAGGTGGATGGATGGATGGATGGATGGATAGATGGGTGGGTGGGTGGGTGGGTGGATGGAGCATCCAAATGAAAAATAACTTACTATCCTAGTTAATACAAGCAGATTCAAAGAAGGGAGCCTACCCCATGCCATGCCATGGAGAGGCAAGGACAGTGCCTATCTTAAAATGTTAAAAAATGTCCATCCTCATACATGCCCCACTAGAAAACTTGTCTCCCAGGGGCATCATGGATATATTGTCATCCCCTCTAAGTCCAAGTCAAGGAGTTGTCCCTCCTTTCTGCTCTCCTTTCCTCCTCATCTTCTCTCTTCTTGTTCTTGTTCTTCTTGTTCTTCTTGTTTTTCTCCTTCTTCTTCTTCTTCTTTAAATATGGAAGGTTTCTCCACTGTGAATGTCACCTCTGCACAGGCACCATGCTAGCCTCCTCTCCATTGCTCCAGTTTTAGTACATGTGTGGCTTCCCTGAAGGTGTGCCTGCGTCTCCTATGAGTCCCTGGCGCACACAGTTACTGGGCAAGTGGACAAATGCGTCATTACTGAGAGAACTGTATGCTGTCCTCCATGGACACACTCTGCACACGTCCCAAGTCCCTGTGTTCAGCAGTTTCCTCTGTCCTCTTCTCTTGCAAACGCGTTCACATCATTGATTTCTGTGATGTCGAAGCTACAGCCTGTGTCTCCTTTATCCTTCCTTACCCGTTTGTATCTGGCCTCAGGACACCTCCAGAGCTCCCTCAAGTCTGAAAAGGACAGGGTTCCCAGCCCCCTTAGTGCCTTATCAAGTATGACAGAACTGTGGGGCAGGAAATGCTTCCAGGAAGAACTTGGCTGTTAACCTAAGCTCTGTTGTCCCCAACTGAGCAGTCCTCCCTCCTGTTCCTGCAGTCTTTTCTCCTGATCAAGGGGGCGGTCCCAGGGGGTTGGTTGTGGCCTCCTTCAGGAGGCTGGGTGGCTGGCAGACACAGCTACATTTAGAAGTCATTTTCACAGCAGGGAGTCTCTAACCAGCCACCCACAGGGCTCCATGGGGCCTAAGATACTACTTAGCAGGGTCTGGCCCTAAAACCTGCAGCCTCTCTCCTCCTCCTCTCCTCCCCCCCTCCCTCTCCTCTCCCAGAACTTTGGCAGCTGATTCTGACTTTACCCTTGGCAAGCTCTGGAAGAAGGCACACGTTGCCCTGACACCCTAAATTCGCAAACATTCCTTGCACAAACGGGGGTGGTTGTTACCTAACCTAGGGTTTGTCTTTCTTTAATGTTGGGAACCCAATTCGGGACTTTGTGAGTTCTAGTCCATCAGGCTAGCACTGAACCACCACCTGAACCACCACCTGAACCACCACCTGAACCACCACCTGAACCACCACCGTCCAAGGGATCCCAAGGGGTTGCACTCCCCTTCTGATTTGGAGACAGAACCAGAATCGTGCTGGGCTAGACTGGACTGGGCCTGAATTTGCTATGTAAGCCAGGCTGGGCTCAAAGTTTATAACCATCCTCCTGCCTCTGGCTCCAATTTACAGGAGGTGTTACCATACCTGGCTTCTCTCTCTCTCTCATATATACATATATATATATGTGTGTGTGTGTGTGTGTGTGTGTGTGTGTGTGTATATATATCCTGGAACTCACTATGTACACCAGGCTGGCCTTGAACACCCATCCATTCCCCCTGCCTCTGCCTCCCCAGTGCTGGGATTAAAAGCCACCAGCCTGTCTCTTTTCACTAATTTTTATCTAAATGTCTAGTTTTTAATCTAAATGTCACCTCCTCCATGGACTCTCCCTGGATCTCCTAAAATTAGGATCTCCCTTAATTGACTCTTTTCAGAACCTAACAGAAGTGCCCAGTACTTCGTGTTTTCATGTCTGACTGTTAGATAGGCCATGCCATTTCTATCCTTGAGCCCAGCCTAGAGCCCTGTTCCTAGGAAGAGCTCGGTAAACGCTAGGTCGCACTTAGCAGCAGTGAGAACTGCAGTGGATGGTGCTAAGACCTTTGGTGCCTTTGATCTTTGCCCAAGGTGACCTGGCTTCTTTGGCCTCCTCCACCAAGAGCAACAGGAAATGTGTAGGTTACAGACAAGATCGCAAGTGAGTATTCCTGGGGAGCTCCGACCAGTGAACGCCCCTAGAGTTGGGAAACCCGAACAGACCTTCCTCCACTGTTTCAAGGCCAGCTGTGGCTGTGCGACTGAAAGCCCTGCCCCCTCTGCATCCTGCCTTTTCGAACTAACTGAAGACTAAAAGCTTAAGTGTTTTGCGAGCGATCTAAAGTGTTGCGGGAGTTAGGGTTAGTGGGGGTTCGGTGGGAATAGGGACAAGAGACGGGCGAAAAGTCTGGGCGAAGCCCCGCTCCTGACCAGCAGGCGGCTAAATTTACCTAGGCTGACTCAACCCTTGCCCGGAATAGGGGGCGGGGGGAGGGGGGAGTGCACCAGGGCAGAGGGAAGAGCCGGCAGGGGTGGGGCGGGGGGCAAGGAAGGGAGCGTCCCAGCCAGGGAAACAGGATGGGCCAGAAGTTTCCACCAGAGAGGAGTCCTCCTCCTCCCCCTCACAGCGAGCGGGAAGAAGTCAGGTCCCAAGGGAGGGACACGGTGGGGCTGGGTCATCGCAAGAGAGACTCCAGAGCTTTATAAAGGGAAGAGTAGATTTATTGGGCGCCTACTATGTGCCAGGCACTGTGGAAGACGCCTTATATACATTACCTCATTAAATCCTCACAACAACCCTGCGAGGTAGGTGTTTATAAACCCCCATTTGACAGATGAGGAAACTGAGGCTCAGGGAGGTGAAGTGATTCGGCCAAGGTCACATGGCTAGTAAATGGCAGACACAGAGGAAGTGCCCAGGGTCGGAAAGAAAAAAAAAATTTTTTTTAAAGGACTTAAATGTCAGTCTCAAACCGGTTGGCGTGGTTCAATACAAAGAAGGGCTCGGCGCGCCCCAGAGGTCTGGGAGACCGGAGGCCTGCTCCCGGCCCCGCGCGCGGTTTGGAGGTGTCAAGGCGGGAAACCGGCGCCCGGTAACAACTAGGGATCCAGGTAAATGGCAGTGTTGGCGTAAGGACACTCGAGCACCAGCAACCGGGGGGAATCCGCGACCTGCGCGCGCCCCGTAGTGGCTACAGCGAGTATCACACCCCACACCGTCTGCTTAGGATCAGCCTGCCTTCTTTGCCCGGCTGTTTCTAGGAGAGATGCAGAAATTGTCAGGGTCCTATCCGGTGGGCGACACCGTCTGCGTGGGAAATCCCAACAACACTTCAGAGCATCACTAAAGACACGAAGATGGAGGAAAAGGGGAAGGCCTAAAAATGTCCCAAGCTGATCCATTGGCTATCATCCGTCTCCAGCTTGGACCACCACAGGCCAGAAGCCCTGGGGAGCACTCACCTAAATTGGGAGGTTGGAATAGAAGCCCTTTGCCCATTTAAATCTGAAAACCTTGACAGTCTTCCGAACTGAGGATGACTGAAGCGGATAAGAACCTTCAAATTCTATTCACTTACAAAATCCTAGGGGCGAAAGAATGGGCGGCAGAAATCACTTATTTTACATTTACAAGAGTCCAGGATGCCCGGGTGCAAAAATAGTAACTCCAAGGTCCACTAGGAAGTCGGTGGCAGAGTTGGAATGGAAACTTGAGTTGTAACGTCAAAGAGAGCCTCCTCCTAGTTTGCTGGTTGTGTGTGTGTGTGTGTGTGTGTGTGTGTGTGTGTGTGTGTGTGTGTGTTCTCTCCTGTCAAAGGGACCCTGCCCTGCCCATCGCTTTCTTATGACTGCCACCACTCCTGCCCGTAGGCTTGTCTCTCTGCATGGAAGATAGCAGGTGTCGAATCCCATCCTCACTTTCCCTGAAACTAATCCTTGAGTTGGCGTGTGCTGCCTTGCCTCTCTTTCCTTTCCTGTTTCAAGCGTGGGAACAGGTGTAAGTGGGGGAAAGGAGAAAAGGGAAGCAAAACCAAGGAGAGAGACGACCCCCAAGGATGGGTGGGCTGAGCGACATCAGAACAAAGAGAGCTATCGCTCACTCTCTCTCTTTATTTCCCTGTGGAGCTTTCCTGCTGTCCTCTCGGAAGAGGCCTTCCTCGGGTTGGCTCACGACATCTAGAATCTCCCGGATACTGTCTCTCAGCTCGGCAGTCTTGCCGCCTTCCTTGGGCCGGCTGTTCCCAACCGTAGGCAGGGTCCTCTCGTTCCGCCAGGAGGCGCCTGGGGCGTCTGTGTCACTTCCATCAGAGGAACCGCTATGGACGCTGAGCTCCTCAGCTTCGTCTGAGTCCGAATCTGGGGCGGTGTGGCGGCGGATGCGAGACACGGCTTCCCGCAACGCCCCGGCGTAGGGCCCCGGAGTCCGCGCCCAGCCCCCGCCCGCACGCCGCGGGACCCCAGCCGCTTCGGAGCCCTTCACGCTGCCCGCGCATCCCGGAGCCGCTGGGCCTAAGGTCGGGCGCTCTGGGCTACCAGGCTGCGTGGGGGCGTCTCGCAGGTTCGCTTCGCCCACAGGGAGCTCTAAAACGGAGGGGGCGCGGTCCCCCAGGGACGACTCCCCCTGCTCTCCGCCCTCAGCTTCGCCCTCGCGACCCTCGCCCGGCTGGTTTAAGACGTGACAGCTCAGCGGTCGCTTTTGGCAAGAGGAGAGATTGCCTGCGGCCCTCTCGCCCTCCTTGTGGCAGGGCTTGGGCTGCCTAGGGCTGTCGCTCACAACGCATGGCTCCCCAGAGGGCAAGAGCTGCACCTGCTGGGTTCGAGGGGTTGGAACATACTGGGACTTTATCACCACGCACGTGGCGTCAATGACAAAGATGCCTTCTCTACGAGCAGAACCTCGGGAACTGCGGGGCAGGGTATGGGGGTGACGAGTCGCCTTCCAAACTTCCAGGGACTCGTGTTCTGTGCCCTCTCTTTGACCCAGGGACTCTCTCCATCCAGTGCCTCCAGGAGCCCATGGTCTAGGGAGAGTCTGGCTATGCCTAACTGGAGGCTTTTTAGGAGAGGAAAGCCAACACTTGGGAAGCCAAATCGGTTCACTTCCTTCTTTCCCTTTCCTTGAGTCCCTGAGGTGCTGCCTGGACCTGGGAGCGGGACGTGGTGGGCTGCTCATCCTGGAGCCAGATGGAGCTGCCTCGGTGCCTGGACTGCCAGTAGCTTTGGCTTGGGGAAGGCCGTCGCCACCACTGCTCAGGCCTGCTGCTGCTAGGCCCGGATTTTTCTCCATGGCCCCTTTGCAAGGCTCTGGCCTGGGTCTGCCTGCTGCACAGCCTGGAGCTCCCCCTAAGAGTCCCCGTCCCTGTCTGAGACCCCAAGCCCCTAGAACATCCCGGTAGATTCGAGGATCCAGCCTCTTCTTCGTGCGCCCTCCCTCTGTCCTGTTAGTGACTGGAACTGGGGCTGATGAGGTGGGCGCTCGGGAGAGCTCTGGGCCTCGCTTAGTCCCTAGGGTCCTGTGGGGGCCTTCGTAAGAAGGTGGAGCCACATAGGGTGGCGGCCGGTCCCAGCGGCGTCTTGGAGCTGTGCCTGCAGCGCCTCTCAGCAGCAGGTGAGCCTCATAGCTAGGGGGCCCTGGCCTCCTACCTCCCCATGGCCCCGCCCATGCCACCAATGGGTCACTCAGCGGGAGCGCTGATGGACGGGGCGCTCGCCCCACCTGCCCGAAGCGCTCTGGTCTGGAGAAAACTGGGATCCCTGTAGGTTGGGCTGCCCGAAGGGCGTTCCGGGGTTCTGGGCGGGGCTGACCTAGGGGACTCCGTCGGGCCCCGCCAGCCTTGCGCCTTTTTCTCTCGGTCTCCTTGGCCTCCCGCTCCTGCGACGCCGCCTTCCTTTTCTCCTGTTCCCGGGTTCGGACCTCGGCGGGGGGCACTGCCCGCCAGTTGGTCGCCTCCTGCAGCACCCTGGAGGCCCAGGGTCGGCGGGGTGGCGGCTCAGGGGATCCCGGGCGCAGCCTACACCTGGGACAATGAGCAGGAACCCAGGTGAGCAGTTTGTGAGGAAAGAGAGCCGAGGTCCGGGGAGCTGGGAGCACTGGAGACCACTTGGGGCAGCCGTGTGGGAGGGTACGTGTGAGTGTGTGTGTGAGTGCACGTGCGTATATGTTAGGGCTGAAGTCGAAATGAGACTCCTCGCCATTTCTCCATGCACACTTTAACAGCGACTGCCCCATCTCACCTCCTGCCCTTCCTCACTACCAGTCCTGTCCCCCTAAACAGCGCTAAATGAGTCAGGCCCCAGTCCTCGACGAGTGGGGGAGGGAGGCGCGGGAAAGGGAAGGGCCAGCTGTGATCGCTGGTGCCAGCGGGGAGGTCTGGACCCCACTTCCCGCCCCACCGCTTGCTGCCCCTCACCCTCCTTCACTCACGTGCGGTTCTGGGGCCCACGGGCCCAGTGGCTGGCCTGGATGTCCATGGACTGTCGAAAAGGGGCGCGACGACTATAATGACAGGAAATAGTCTTCACTTCAATCACCAACAGCTTGGACTTCTGCACCCAGAGGCAGCTGCCCGACTCCTCATCCTGGAGCTCCCGGGGGCTGTCGGGCCCCTCGGAGAATAACGGGCCATCCAGCATCCTGCCCCACCCCACCCCGGCCCCCCACCCTCCCACCCGCCCCGTGAGCCCCCTCCCAACCCAAGGAGCGGGCGCCCACTGCAGAGCGGCAGGCCCAGGGACTGGCAACTATATATACCCGGGCACACGTGTGTGCCTGTCTGTGTGTGTGTATGTGTGTGTGTGTATATGCGTGTGTGCTCGCGCGCGAGCGCGCGCGCATGTGACACGCCGCCGCCGCCGCCGTGGACCGCTCTGTGCTGCTACCTCCCCCATGTGCACGGCCGCCCCCTGGGGCCTGGGATTGGACGCCCCTTCCCACTGCTTAGGTCCCCCAAGCCTAATGGGACCCGCGAGTGGGTGGGGAGAGACTTCAGATCCTTGCCAAGCTCACAGTGCCCTCTTCTCCAGCCCCCATTTCCCCACCCTTCCTGAAGTTTTAACCCTTTGCTTTCTTTCTTGTCAGGTTGCCTGACCACCAGAGGTCTATCCTTGCCTGCCTGGACTCCTTTCTCTGACAGGGAGCGGGCGAGAATAGAACTCAAGGTCTCTGCCTGCCACTCTCTGCTCGTTTCCATGGGGTTGGGGTGCAAGAGAGGCTGGCCCACAGCTGGGGGGGCGGGCTATTTTTAGCATCAGTGGCATTCGGGTGCAGCTGAGATGAGTAACCAAAGCACTGGAGAGAAGAGGTGGCAGCTTTCAGGACGCTTTTGTATGAGTCCGGGGACAGCTTGCTCCCCCAAGCCCTCCAAAAAGTGGCTCCTGCACTCTTCACTTTTTCTCTGCTGGTGTGTAAGGCCGAACTCAGTCTGTCCTGGCCACCTGAGCAACAGGAAGACTCCTACTAATTAGATTTGGTGTCCTTGGACACCCATAGGGCCTTGTAACAGCAGCAGGCTGGCTCCCCTCACCCCGAGGCCAGGATTCTAGGGTTACACAGTTTTGTGCCCACACAGCTCTACAAAGCCTTATGTAGGATACAGATAGAGTGCCTACATACACTTGTACCCTAATATGGGTGGGGTGGGGTGGGTGGAGGAAGGGCAGTGTGTTCCTGTGGCGCAGCCAAATCCCCTAGCAACAGAAAGGATAACAATGGCCTTTCTTTCCTAGGAAGGGGGTCCCACTCACTACTGCCACCCCAAGCCTGGTTCACTTCATCACTCTGAAGCGCAGCTCACCTTTTGGACTGGCTCTGTTCTGGGGAGGTGGGGGGGGGGGGACACTGACTGTGCTGATTGCATCCTCAGGCTCCCTCCCCCCCCAAGCCTGCACCAGGTGTCCCCTGAGTCACCATGGTAATGTTAGTGGCAGCACAGCCCACGGCAGCCCTTCCATACAGAGACTTAGCAACCATGCCTGGCAACCATGGCAGCAGCTCAGTGGAGGGGAGGGGTGCAGGGAGCAGGAAGAGAGGGTGGCAACAGCTCCTGAGGAAGAAGGGACCATTTGCTTCTCCTGACTTTAGGAACGTCCCTTGTCCCATGTCCCCTGTCTTCCCCAGCTCCTGTCCTCAGACTGAGACTTGGTGATGGAAGACTGAGCGGGCAAATGGGAGAAAGGAGAGATCCCAGCTGGTTTTTCCTAAAAGCACATGGAACATATGGGTACAGAGCCTTCTTTTTAAGGGGACAGAGATCAAAAGGGTTGTGACAGGGTAGACAGGACTCACTGAGAAGCAGCAAAGTAAAATCTAGGCTGTCATACTGTCCCATTAAGTCCCCCCTCCCGGCCCCATGCACCTACCAGCTGAAGAGGGCTCCAAGGCACTGCTTCGCAGCAGGCCCACCACAGTCCCACAGGTTTTAAAGTGCTTCCTCCTTAGACAAACCCTCCCCGATGAAGGAATGTGACACAAGAGACATTTGTCCTTTCCACCATGCACCCCCCTACACACACACACACACACACACACACACACACACAGCATACAAGCACAAACAAGCTCTAATTCTAATAAATTTGGAAGCCTCCCTCCCCCAGGCTTGGGAATGTGCTGAGAGCATCAAAGATGTGAATCCAGAGGCAGAGGCAGCCTTGAAGGGCAACCTCTCACAAGTGTCTGACTGTTTCCCCGGCTTCCATCATGAAGCCTGCTTTGGAAGAACAGGAATAGTCAGCAGCGGCAGCGGTTCCTCTGAAGGCACAGGCACAGAGGAGGGAGAGCGAGGGAGTTTCTCAGAACCTGCTCCTGCCCTGGATGCAAAGCCATGGCAGAAGGGAAGGCAGCCTGGCACTCACTCCTGGTGTTTGGTGCTACTCCTGGTGTTTGTTTGGTGCTACTCCTGGTGTTTGGTGCTACTCTCCATTTGTGTGGTTTCAGCACAGATAATGGGTCTGGTGGGTTGACCGCAGCACTGCTTTCCTCCATGAGCCACTCTCTATCTTAGAGGAAAGGGGTTCAAACAGAACACCAGTCCAGCGAAACCCAAAAAGTTCAACATTTCCTCAGAAAGGTCTGCCCAAAGACCCTAATGGGTTTTCACTGTCGGACATGTTAGGGACTTTTGCATGGGCCCTATCTATGGTCCAGACAGAGGAGGGAATAAGATAAGAGTAACCACAGGAAATAAGGTGGGAACAGCAGTCACGAGAGGAGAATTAGAGAGGAAGTAAGATTAGTGCAAAGACAGGAAACTAAAACCTAGAATCAGACGGTTGAAATATAAGTAATAGCTTTTAAATTCTGATTTTGGTTTTTCTTTTTCTTTTTTTTTTTTTAAACACTTTCTTAGACCTTCTAACTTTCTTTTTTTTTTTTTAAGATTTATTTATTTATTATGTATACAGTGCACATCAGATCACATTATAGATGGTTGTGAGCCACCATGTGGTTGCTGGGAATTGAACTCATGACCTCTGGAAGAGCAGTCAGTGCTCTTAACCGCTGAGCCATCTCTCCAGCCCCTGATTTTGGTTTTTCAAGACAGGGTTTCTCTATGTAGCCCTGACTGTCCTGGAACTTGTTATGTAGACCAGGATGGCCTCAAACTCAGAGATCCACCTGCTGGGATTAAAAGTGTATGCAGCCACCACCACTTGGCTCCCCACCCCCCACCCACCTAAGAGACATGAGCTCATTATGTAGTTCCTAGAACTTGCTATGTATGTAGACCAGGCTAGCTTCAAACTCAAGAGATAGAGATCTGTCTGCCTCTGCCTCCCAGGTGCTGGAATTAAAGGAATATGCCTCTGTGTTTACCTACCAGCTTTGTTAAAAAAAAAAAAAGTGTGCATGATGTTTTGTGTGTCAGCGCAGTGATGCTGTGTGTATGGAGGTCAGAGGTCAGATCCATGGGATGTTCTCTCTGTCTACCTTTAAATGGGTTCTGGGGGGCTGGCAAGGTGGCTCAGAGGTTAAGAGCACTGTCTGCTCTTCCAAAGGTCATGAGTTCAATTCCCAGCAGCCACATGGTGGCTCACAGCCATCTATAATGTGATCCGATGCCCTCTTCTGGCCTGCCGGTGTACATGCGGGCAGAGCACTGTATATATAATAAATAAATCTTTTTTTTTTTTTTTTAAAGGTCTGGGAACTAAACTCAGGTAGCTGAGTTGCAAGTGCCTTTACCACTTACTGCTTTTTACTAGCAGTGTGGATCTGGGCCGGCTTTTGAATTTCTGTGCTTCACTTGTAAAAATTCTCTTAAAACTGGAAAAGGAGCTGGGGAGATGGCTCACTTTGTAAAACATGCCCATTGAAGCTGGAGGAGCTGAGCTCAGAGCCTACATAAAAAGCCACTTATGGCCAGGCGGTGGTGGCGCTCACTTTTAATCTCACCACACGGGAGGCAGAGGCAGGCGGATCTCTGTGAGTTCAAGGCCAGTCTGGTCTACAGAGCCCAGGACAGCCAGGGCTACACAGAGAAACCCTGTTTCAAAAAACAAAAAGCCACTTATGCTGGCATGTGTGGTTAGTCCTAGGGATTCTTGGAGCCTGCTGGCCATGTAACCCGGTCTGTGTGACCAATGAGAGATACTGTTACAAAAACAAAGGAAGCCTTGTGAGGACTGCTGCCTGAGCTGTCCTCCAGCTACACACCCCTCACTGGCTGGAATGGCATATAACAGTTTTTAAATGGGGCGGGGGTTGGCTTAGCAGTTAAGAACACTGGTTGCCTTTCTAAAGGATCTTGGTTTGGGCAGGAAAGATGGCTCAGAGGTTAAAAGCACTGGTTGCATAAATAAATAAAAATAAAAATGCCCTATGAACAGATATATATTAAAGCAATAAATCTCTTCCAAAATGAAAAAAAAAAGAGAGAGCACTGGCTGCTCTTCCAGAGGTCCTGAGTTCAATTCCCAGCACCCACATGGTGGCTCACAACCAACTATAATGTGATTTGATGCCCTCTTCTGGCTTGCAGGTGTACATGCAGGCAGAACGCTGTATACATAATAAATACTCACAGGGCAGTTGATAATAGTCTGTAACTCCAGTTCTAGGGATCCAGTGCATCTAGGGACACCAGGCACGCACACACAGAACACACATTCATGCAGGGAAACATCTGAACAAGCAATTTAAAACAAATTTGATTTAGGATCTGAGGAAATGGCACGAAGGTTAAGAGGACATGTTGTTCTCTCAGAGGACCCTAGTTCAAGTCTCAGCAGTGAGGTGGCTCACAACTACCTAAACTCCTGCTTCAGGTCTGCTGCCTCTACTCCCCTTGGGTGACTGCGCTCACATGCACACACAAACATACTTAAAAATAAACATAAAGATGTTCATAGGCTGACTGTGATGTCCCCTGTCATTAATACCAACACTAATGAGAAAGAAGTACACACCGATCTCCTTGAGTTTGAGGCCAGCCTGGTCTGTAGTGAGCTTCGGCCAACCAGGGTTACGTCCACAGGAGACTCTCTCAAAAACACTGCTGTACAGCTGGGCGTGGTGGCGTAGACCTTTAGTTCCAGCACTTGGGAAGCAGAGGCAGGTGGATCTCTTGAGTTTGAGGCCAGCCTGGTCTATAAAGCTAGCTCCAGGACAGCCAGGGCTACACAGAGGCACCTTGTCTTGAACCCCACACCCCCCTCCCCAAAAACAGAAGGAAGAGAGCCTGTCTCAAATAAGGTGGAAGTCAAGAATTGTCGCCCTGAGGCTCAGCTCTCACTCCACCTGCCCATGCACACACTTACACAAAGACCCTGGGTGAGCAGCACGGGCCGGTAACCCCAGTACTTAGGAAGCTGAGGCAGGAGGATTGTTGCAAATGTGAAGGCAGCCTGGTCTACATATGATAGAAAGTCTTGTCTCAAAACAAAAACAAAAACAAAAACCCATAAATTCTCCCCAAACCTAACCACTGAAGAGGCCTCCATGCTCTGGACAGAAGATGCACAGCCTGTTAGTTAAAGCAGAGACTGTGATGCTTTCGTGTGAGCATTAGCATCACTGCTGTTACTAATGCGCTGAAGCGGATTTATGAGGTAGGAAGTTTGGCGAAATGATGTCTATCAAGTGCAGAAATCAAACACTGCAATAGCACGATGAAAACCTTGTCATTTAATTAGATCTGCCACAAAAAACCATTAATCTTGGCTGCCTACCCACTGGCCTCCTCCACAGCCATCTGCCTTCATATGCACACAGCACAGGGACCCAGACGTGCACCTCCCCACACGACCCATGGGAAGGAGTGACATGAAATGGACTCAGCCTCCTCCACACAGAAGGAAGAGCAAGAGTAAAAATACTTTATAAAGACTTTTGTGGAGCTATTACCTCAGGTGGAGTAAGGGCAGAGACAGGGGTGGCGCACAGTGAGGTCTAGGGATCTCTTAGAGATCAGAATCTGCCTGGGGAGCACCCGGAAGGGGGCTATGTCTAAGGGGCTGGGATTGGCTAAGCTCAAAGTTTTCTCAAGTGTACACATGGTGGTGAGGGGAACTAAAAGTCCTTTCTCCTCCATCTCTAGTTCCAGATTGTGGGCGCAGAGCTTCGGAGGGAACAGACTCGGTTCTCCCAGGATTCCATCTGATCCCCAGAGCTTCCAGCAGGCAGCGAGCGATGAAGGTGGCCATCTTTCCAGGCACTGCCTGTCCCTCCCGTGCTCAGGGCTTCTTGTCTCCACCTGTGAGCACCAGGGCCTGCAGGATGTCAGACAGCGACACAATGCCCTTGACCACATCGTTCTCATCCACCACTACCAGACGGTGAACCTGGCACAGAGCAACAGCAAGTAACCTTAGTTAGTGCCAGCATCAGCTCTCGGGCCACGCCCACCGGCTGCTTTGTGGCTGGGCTTCCTACCTCGGCTTCCACCAGCCGGTTAATGATGGTCTCCAGAGTCTCATGCAGGTAGCACTTGAGGACACCCTCGAAGTAGTGAGACCGGTGCTGTAGAGCTTTTGTCACAGACACATCAAGGTTGTTGTAGGTCTTTTCCGCTGCCAAATTCTGCAGGTCGGGGACAAGCTTGAAAGGGAACAGTCCCCAAACCCTGGACCACCCCAACCTCAGCAGAGGGATTGAGGGCACTCCTCAAGTCTGCTCACAAGCCGCAGCCAGCTCAGGCAGCCTCTGCTCGGGCTGGACTGAAAGCCCAGCAGCATGCAACACAGAGGAGGCCCCTTCGGCCCCCTCTCTATATCCTGCACCCCCTCCCCTTCCCTACCTCCCAGCCCCTCCACCGTCACTCACGATCACATCGAACTTGGAGTAGATGTCTACCACACGCCCTAGGGAGACAGAGGCAGCTCAGAAAGCAGTAAGAATCTGATAGCCAGGCCCACCAACCCCCTAGGATCACCACCTTCCAGGCTGAGCTGCGGGGAGAGCAGGTGTTCTCAGCGCCACCTGACCCCCGCAACCCCGCCCCCCTTTATCCCAATCTCTCACCTTTCTCATCCACCACAGGCAAGGCAGAGACCCGGTGCTGCACAAAGATGCCTAGAGCCACATAGACAGGCGTGGTGGTGCGGACCATAGCAATATTGGCATAGGTGCCAATTTGTAGCTCTTCCAGAGACTTAGACATGAATTCTGGCTTGGGGAACTCAGTGATCTGAGGAAAGAGTCATCAGGTTTTGGGGGCTTCCGTACCACAGCATGAAGTGGTCGTCCTCAGCACCAAAACCACTGCTTGACTTTTAAGGCCCTCAGACCACAGGGAGATGCCTCCAACCCAGCACCTGAGACGTACGACTGGGTTTGCGTGACTTACGAACAGCTTGAGGAACTTGAGGATGCGCTTGTGAGTGAGGATGTACAAGGTGTTGCCTGAGCCTGGGTCAATCACTGGAAGCCTGTGGATCTTGTTTCGAATTAGTGAGGAGACAGCATCAAACAAGCTGTGAGAAGGCAGAGGTCACAGTCAGGTCCCACAGCTCCTTAGAGCGTGTTTACAGACAGGGAAAGCTCGAAGCCAGGAGAGGGGCAGAGCTCAACAAAACAAAACAACCAGAAAGCATGGCTGAGTGCACCAGCAGGAGACGCTCTCTCAGGCTCCTGCGCTGGGTCTCCAGGTGTTCAGGAATAAACACAACGCCAGAACTCACCTGGCATTTGGAGAAATGCAGACGAGTGGCTTAAAGGAGTCCTGTAGGTACACCTCTGAAGAGAAAAGGGAGAGTCACACAACACCGGCAAACAAAAGTGTTCCCCAGGCAGCTCTCCTTCCACAACCTCCGACTCTGTCCGTACCTCTCCAAGTCTCTATCTTGTGCTCTTCCAGCTCATAGATCTGCACCTAGAAGCAGACACCAGACCTGACACTTGTTCTCCCTTCTCCAGAGGATGGACCCAAAGGCAGGGGGCGTGGCCTTGGTTTGGGGCGTGGCTTTTGTTTGGGGGCACGGGTCCCTTACCAGGGCCGACTTATAGTACCGGTGCAGGATGTTGATGAAGTCAGTGATGGTCAGCATGCCTAGAAGACAAGACAAGCGCCCTCAGCACGGCCCACAGCTGCTCTCCCTGATCGGCAGAGATGACAATCAGCGCGTTTCGGAAACTTCCGCTTACCCACAAAACTCTGCTTCTTACTGTCCCACAAGGGGGCGGCGCGAACACCGTTCGTCACCAGGGCAAAGAAGGCTTTCTTTACCTATGGCCAAAAGAACAATATCCTAAGGGACCCATAGAAGGCGCCGCTGTAAGAAAGAACGGGTTTGTGGCATGGAGGGAAGTGTGACGGGCATCTAAGAGGGGAGGGGCTCTACCCACCTGCAGGGAAGTATCAAAAACCACCAACTTGGAGCTTGTGGGAATCAGGTCATAGCAGCGATGGGACTTCATGAAGGAGGTATACACACTGTTGTTCGATTCCGGGGTCTCTGCACAGGGTGGGAAAGTTGCAAGAACTCACAATCGAAAGACAGTTCTAGTTTCTCAACTTTTGGGGGGGTTGTTTGTTTGTTTGTTTTCAAGACAAGGTTTCTCTGTGTAGCCTTGGCTGTCCTGGACTCACTCTGTAGACCAGGCTGGCCTCGAACTCACATCGATCTGCCTGCCTCTGCCTCCCTGGGCACTGGGATTAAAGGCGTGCGCCACCCCCTCCAGCAATTTCTCAACTCTTAAAGAGATTGTTTTTATTGTTTCTTGTCTTTTCATAAGCATTTTTCTT
This sequence comes from Acomys minous, assembly GCF_964271855.1. Classification (NCBI taxonomy): domain Eukaryota; kingdom Metazoa; phylum Chordata; class Mammalia; order Rodentia; family Muridae; genus Acomys; species Acomys minous. The sequence goes on along the minus strand of NC_140493.1, from coordinate 4,662,669 downwards.
TAACGTATTTTCACTTTTTTCTCAATAAAGATGAAATATCAAGCACCCTTCTTTGCAGTTGTTGAAGATGACAGGTGGAAACGTACAGTTCCGGCAAGGCCATTCTAACAACACTAACTGCTCAATCAACTCGGCCAGAACACTCAGCGTCACCCTATGAGGCAGAATCTCAAATGGGAGAGCCTGGCTAGGTTTTTCTCCATTCTTCTGACTATGCATTTTGGTTTTTGGTTTTTGAGACAGGGTTTCTCTTGTACTCCTGGCTGTCCTGGACTGGCTTTTAGACCAGGCTGGCCTCAAACTCACAGCGACCTGTCTGCCTCTGCCTCCCGAGTGCTGGGATTAAAGGTGTGCGCCACCTCCCATTTTTCAAGACAGGGCCTCTCCATGTAAGCATGGTTGCCCCGGAACTCTATGGAGACCAGGCTGACCTTGAACTCCCAGAGACTCACCTGACTGTGTCCCAAGTGCTGGGATCACCACCACCCACTCTACACCTCTGAATTTTCACTGGCCTGTTGGTAAGTACTCACCTAGTGTTGTAGGTGAGAAAATGTGCAGCGCAGTTAAATGAACTGTTCAAGGTCATACCACAAACAAACAAACAAAGACTTCTAGTAATTTTTTTCTCTCAGTGCTAGGGAGCACACGTAGGGCCTTGCAATGCTAGGCAAACACTGTACCACCAACTGTACGCCCAGGCCTTGATGTCTGGGATAGCTGAGAGGCTCTCAGTCCGGCTGCTCCCCAACTCAGTATCAAGGCCAGACCCTGCTTTAGCCTCTCTAGTGATGGATTACAGACATCACCACACATGGCTCCTACCTGTTTCATCAAACTCATACGTAGCCAAGAAGGACCTTGACCTGGCCTTCCTCCCACAAGTGTGTAACAACACGCCCACCCAGCAGGCAGGGTATTTTTCTTGAGGGGCTTTAATGGTGGTTTGGTTTTGTTTTGTCCTTAAACATTTTTACATTTTTATTTATGTTATGGGTGTTTTGCATGCATGCCTGGTGCCCACAGAGACCAAAAGAGAGCACCAGGTCCCCTGGGACTGGAGTTACAGATGGTTGTGAGCCACCACACAGGGGCTGGGAATTGAACCTGGGTCCTCTGGAAGAGCAGCCAGTGCATTTTTGTTTTTAATTTGGGGTCTCGCTATGTAGACCATGCTAGTCTCAAACCCTCAGCCCCCGAGAGCTGTGGTCACAGGTGGCACCTCCACAGGCCGACTGTCCTTCCTCCTGCATCGCCGGATGACAGGCTTGCACTGCTGCTTTCTGACCATCATTCCTGAGGACGACAATGCTTGGTTCTCTTCCCAAACTAACACCAACAAGTACCTCCCATTTTGTAGCCCTCACTTCCAGGAGTTAAACCCTAATGCTGGTGGCCATCATAACCATTTGACTAAGCATATCAGAGCTTAGTTAAATAAGAACCTTTTTCTTGGAGCTGGAGAAATGGCTCAGTGGTTAAGGCCATATGTCGCTCTTCCAGAGGTCCCAAGTTTGATTCCCAGTAACCACATCAGGTGGCTCATAAGCACCTGTAACTCCAGCTCCAGGGGCATCAAGAAACCTCTGGGCTGTGTGGGCACCTGTACTCCAACACACACACACACACACACACACACACACACACTTGGAAACAATAAAAATAAATTTTAAAAACAAACTTTTTCTTTCTTTGGTACTTTCTATTGCCTCTGGAATTAAGAGTGGTCTTACTCTTTTGTTTGTTTAAATTTTCTATATGTAGCACTCACAACTAATTAAAGCCCCAGAGTCTACTCACTACTTGAATCTCAGGAAATTCAGAATTTAGAACATCAAAAGATGTCTTTTCAGCCAGGCGTGGTGGCACACGCCTTTAATACCAGCACTGGAGAGGCAGAGGCAGGAGGATCACTGTGAGTTCGAGGACAGCCAGGGGTTACACAAGAAACTCTGTCTTGAAACATCCCCCCCTCAGAAAAAGTGTCTCTTTAGATCTTCTGATGTCACCTTGCCTTTTCCCTCACAGCGCCCTTGTTTCTCGTGTGCCATGTTTACACACTTTACATCGCTCCCTTGGCTTAATAGATCTTCTAGTAATTCCCCGAGAAAGGCGGATGTACAGAAGCACATTTTTTAAAGATCCAGTCGCCTGTAGCTATCTCCGTCCCCTCATCCTCCTTTGATTTATAACGTGGGTGGCTACCGGGTGCTGTGTTGGAATGAACTCTCCTGCAGCGTGGAAGGTGCTGCTCATCGCCTGTAGCTGCCAGTGCTGCTGTTGTTTCTAACTCTTGCAAGCTGTTTTTCCTCTTTGCAAACTCAGAGGCTTTGAAATCTGCTTCTCCTGGGTACACCTTTGTCCACTGTGCTGAACAGTTGGTGGGTTTTCTTTCCTTCTTTTTAAAGATTTATTTATTTAAGTATAGTGCTTTGCCTGCATGTACACCTGCACGCCAGAAGAGGGCACGAGATCTTATTATAGATGGTTGTGATCCTCAGGACCTTTGGAAGAGCAGCCAGTGCTCTTAACCTCTGAGCCATCACTCCAGCCCGGTAGGTTTTCTTTCAATAGGAAAAGTGATGTTTTCCAGTTCTGGGATGCTGCCAAGTGTTTATCTTGACTATATTCTTCCCTCTGTTGTGCCATTTTTCTCTGTTACTCTTATGATTCAGACAGCAGGATTTCTACACTGATCCTTTCAGATGTGCTGGGACTCCTTTTTGTTTGTTTGTTTTTTGTTTTTGAGACAGGGACTCTTGTGTAGCCTTAGCTGTCCTGGAACTTGTTATTAAGACCAGACTGGCCTGAAACTCACAGAGACCCTCCTGCGTCTGCCCTCCAGGTGCTGGGATTAAAGGTGTGCATTACCACATGGAGAAAAATATGTTCTTTTTCTTGACTATGTTAATTAGTATCAAAGCTTCTGTCCCCTGTGCATTGGCTTTCCCTCCACTTGCCCTTTACCATTACGTCCTTAGGGGACAGGGGGGACAGTTTGGATCACCTTCTTGACTTTCTCTAGATATCTGTTAAGCCATGGTTTAAAGCAGGATTCGGGGGCTGGGGCAGTGGCTCCATGATGAAAGGCTTGCCCCAAGTGTTAGAACCTGTGTGAAAGCCGGCTAAGGCTCAGCACAGACAGAGGACCCCAGGGCAAGCTGACTGGCTAGACAGCCCGAACTGCAGAGTCCTCGGTTTGGGGAGACCTGCCTCAGTCAAGAAAGTGGAGGAAGACAATGGGACTGAAGGGCCACAAGACATGACGTTCAGGCTCCCACGTGCACCCGTGGCACATAGCCGCCTCCCACCTCTCCGCGCACACAGAGACACAGGATTCAAATTCTGTTTTTGTTCATTTTATCTAAATCGTATCCTAAGTGGAAACACTTGAGCACTGACTAGAGCTCTAAATGTATAACTGGGTCTTGTTGACTGTAAGCCATTTTGAGAACCCCTAACACTTGCAATTATAAGTCTTCCCGCCAAGGGGTGTCTAGTGACTCTTTAACTCTGGGCCTGGAAGACTGAAGTCTTTCCCACTAGTGCTCTGGAAGCTGTACAGGGGAGGCTCTACGCTCAGCTTACTTCAGGTTCTGGCTTTCAGTATGTACGCAAGCCCCTCCACACCACAGCCCCTCTGCCTGGGTGGGACAGTAGCGCAGCAGTGTGCAGCGAGGCATTCTGTCCTGGGAGCCTTGTTTCTTACACTCTTTTTCTTTCTTTCTTTCTTTCTTAAAAAAAGATTTATTTATTTATTTACTTATTTATTATGTATACAGTGTTCTGCCTGCATGTACACCTGCAGGCCGGAAGAGGGCACCAGATCTCATTGTGGATGGTTGTGAGCCACCATGTGGGTGCTGGGAATTGAACTCAGGACCTTCGGAAGAGCAGCCAGTGCCCTTAACCTCTGAGCCACCTCCAGCTTTCTTGACTGGTAACTTCGACGCACTATGTGTAGACGGCCAAGTCATGTAGCTCTCCCCCATGGGCCTCCCGACGTCCAACTCCCACTCTACACCCTCCCCTGTGTTCCTTGTACAGGTTTGTTCTTTAGGGTGGCTGTGTGTGCGCGTGCATGCGTGCAGGTATCTATACATGCCACGGCATGTGAGGACACCGTGCGGGGTTGGCTCTCTCCTTCCACCTCTACATGAGCTCAGGATAACAAACTCAGCTCTCCAGGCTTTTGAGGAGAGCAACATTATCCGCTGAGACATCTCAGCAGCCCAGGATTCTCATTCTTATGTTCTATTTCAGGGTTCTCTGCCTGCATCTATTATGTTCATGCAGTGACTGTGAAGGCCAGAAGAGGGCGTCAGATCACCTGGAACTGGAGTTACAGACAGGCCGGTTGTGATCTGCCCTAAGGGTGCTTAGAAATGGACGCCAGGACCTCTAGAGGAGCAGCCAGTGCTCTTAATGGCTGAGCCACCTCTGAGCCCTGGTTTTGCTTTTCAAATGGCTGAAGGTGGGTGTAGGCACTCAAGCCTGCCATGCTAACTGGAAGACTTTATCGTTTTCAAACATGAAAATCCAACTTGCAGCTACCAAGACAGCTTTAGACACCGCGTGATGACACACTGCACCGAGTTAGATGCCACTGTTTTAACCCAGAAGCCCATACACATAATGAATTTGGATTTCCCGACTTAAAAAATATTTTAAATCAGTTTCCTAATTTAAAAATGCTACAGATTTATATAAAAATCCAAATTCTCAATTTCTTTACAAAAATGAGATCTGGCAAAAAAGGGCCTTAATTGAGCAGATATAGATAGCTGTTAGCTGTTGTCTCTTTGATTTACAAGTTGTTAACTGATCATATTTAGTCCACCTCATCTACTGGATCCACATAAACAGCTGAGTCCCTGCTGCTGTCTTGGAGCTGCTACAGACGTGCTCAGAAACACACAGTAAGCATGGGTGCCATGAGAAGGCGTACCTGGGTATCTGGATGGTGTGACACATGGCAGCATTGTTTGTTCTTCAATACAGGGTGTGGTGGTTTGAATAATGGCCCCATAGGGGGCTGGAGAGATAGCACAGTGGTTAAGAGCACTGGCTGATCTTCCAGAGGACCCAAGTTCAATTCCCAGCACCCACATTGCAGCTCAGAACTGTCTGTAACTCCAGTTCCAGAGGATCTGACACCCTCACACCAATACACATAAATTGAAATTAAAATTATCAAAAAAAAATTAAAGAACTGGCCCCATGGATTCACATTTGAACGCTTATGGAGTGACACTGGGTAACACTAATGTTCACTGTTGGAGGAGGCATGGCCTTGTTGGAGGAAGTATGTCACTGGGCTTCCGGTTTCAGATGCCCAAGCCAGCCCTGTGTCTCTCTTCCTGCTGCCTGGCCATCCTCCAGCACCATGGCTGCCTGTGAACAGCCATGTTTCCCACCACAGCAATGACGGACTAAACACTGCACTGTAAGCCAGCCCCCTATCACATGTTTTCCACATAAAAACTGCTGTGCTCATGGCGTCTCTTCACAGCGACAAAACCCTAAGACACAGGGTTTCTCTGCGTGGCCATGGCTGTCCTGGAACTCACTCTGTTACTGGGCTGGCTTCGAACTCACAAATACCTACCTGCCTCTGCCTCTGAGTGCTAGATCACTTTTTCCCCCCAAAACAAGGTTTCACTGTGTAGCCTTGATGGTCTTGGACTTGCTTTGTAGACCAGGCTGGCCTCAAACTCACAGCAGCCCACCTGCCTCCACCTCCTGAGTGCAGGGATTAAAGGCATGCGCCACAACACCCATCTTGGATCACTTTTTTTATACTTAAAATTTTTTTTGAAGATTTATTTACTTTACATATGAGTACTCTATCTGCATGCACACCAGAAGAGGGCATCAGATCCCATTACAGATGGTTGTGAGCCACCATGTGGGTGCTGGGAATTGAACTCAGGACCTCTGGAAGAGCAGCCAGTGCTCCTAACCACTGAGCCATCTCTCCAGCTCCTACTTAAAAATTTTTTGACATGTATGTTTTGGCTGCATGTATGTCTGTGTACCATGTACATGCTGGTGCCCGTGGAGGTCAGAACCGGAATTATAGATGGTTGGGAGCCACCATCTATAATGGTGGGTGCTGGAAACTGCACTCAGGTCCTCTGTGAGAACAAGAAGTTTTCTTAAACCCTAAGCCATCTCTCCACCCCCTGCACCTTCTTCAGATGTCTATTAATCCTTGGTTTAAAACAAGAATCCGTGGCGGGAAGCCTTGCCTGGAAAGTGTGGGGCTGGAGTGTGAGTGCCAGAGCTCACATAAGGGCTAAGCCAGCAGGGCCTGTTCTGCCAGCACTTAGGAGGCAAAGATGGATCCCAGAACAAACTGCTTGGCCAGATGTCAGAACCAGTGAGGCCCTGCTCAATCAGTGACCTGCAAGGAGAGGGACTGATCAAGGAGGACACTCAACATCAAGTGTAACTCTCCACATGCACACGCATGTACATGTACATTCACATATATACATGGGAAACACAGGATTCAAATAATACACACAGATGCACAGAAGCACAAAATTTTAAAGAGATAGCACAGTATCCAAAAAGTATTATTAAGACCTATAGCCAGGTGTGGTGGTGCACACCTTTAATCCCAGCCCTAGGGAGCCAGAGACTCTGTGAGTTCAAGGCCAGCCTGGTCACAGATTAAGTTCTAGGACAGCCAGGGCTACACAGAGTAACCTTGTCTTCAAAAACAAAATAAAACCAAACAACCAAACAACAACAATACAACAGTGGTTTAAACTGTCCCCCTACACCAAATATACAAAAAACTATCCAAAATATGCCAAGCACAGTACAAGGAAACAACCCAGAGGGAACTGGAGGGAAAGTCAATGTACAGGGAAAAACCTTGATAACCATGAGACATACTCAAGTAAAGACCATTTCATGAGAAAAACAGGTGTAAAACATACTTTTAAAAAAGGAGAATTTGGGGGCTGGAGAGATGGCTCAGAGGTTAAGAGCACTGACTGCTCCTCCAAAGGTCCTGAGTTTAATCCCAGCAACCACATGGAGGCTGACAGCCATCTATAGTGAGATCTGGTGCACTTTTCTGGTATGCATGAAAACAGAGCACTTGCATACATAAAATAAATACAAAGCTTTGAAAAGGTGGGGGGCACTGGGGAGAGAGGACTCAAAAGAGCTGTTCTTCTAGGCCCTGGGGTCACTGTGCACCACAGGCATGGTGCTTTACAACTGCCTGCTAGCTCTAGTCTCAAGGGCTGTGACGCCCTCCTCTGGCCTCCACAAGGACTAGGCACACACAGGTGCACAGACAGACATTGAACCCAAACACCCACACACATAAACAGCTGTTAGGACACTTGCCTGGTATGCATATGGGCCAGTCCTACAAAGACTGGGAATGGTTGTACTTAGGGGGCGGAGCCAGGAGACCAGAAGTTCAAAGTCATCTCCAGCTACTGCAGAGGCCATGGAGGAGTGCTGCTTCCTGGCTTGTTCAATCTGCTTTCATAATTTTGTTTTGGTTTTTCAAGACAAGGTTTCTCTGTGTAGTTTTGGCTGGCCTTGAACTCACAGTGTTCCACCTGTCTCCGCCTCCTGAGTGCTGGGATTATAGGAGTGCTCCACTGAGCCCGGCCTCAAATTAATTTATATAAAAGAAAATTGTGTGTGAGTGTGCTACCACACCTGGCTCAGCATCATCATCATCATCTTCTTCTTTTTTTAAAAGATTTACTTATTTATTATTATGTATACAGTGCTCTGCCTGCAAGAGGGCATCATACCACACTAAAGATGGTTGTGAGCCACCATGTGGTTGCTGGGAATTGAACTCAGGACCTCTGGGGCAGCAGTCAGTGCTCTTAACCTCTGAGCCATCTCTCCAGCCCCTCAGCCTCATCTTTTAGAGGCATTCTCTTAGTTGAGGCTCCCTCTCAGATGACTCTAGCCTGTGTCACACTGACACAAAACTATCCAGCACAGCTACAAATCAAATTTAAGTTCAGGCCGGCCTGGGCTACAGGAGACCAACAGACAAACAAACAAAGAAGCAAACGAATGAATGAATGCCCCCTAAGACACGTGACGGGCTCAGTATAGGAGGCCCACGGTCTCAATACAGAGGATCTGATCAGGGGCTGGTCAGCTGGGGAGCCAGAAGAGAGTACTGGGGGGTCCTCTACCATTCCCCACCCACTCCTTGGAGGCAGGGTCTCTCCCTGAAGATGGAGCCCATGGTTTTCCCACTAAGCTGCAGCCAGGGAGCCCCACTGCCCCCTCTGTCCCTGTCCCCCCTTGGAGTTTGGGCTCTGGAATGTGTAGGACACCTGGCTTGTTAACAGAGCCATGGGATCCGAATTCCAGTGCTCTAGAGTGCACAGGAAGTGCTCTTAAAACACTGACCCACCTCTCCAGCCCCACTGTACAATCTTGCAATGTATGCTCAGTCTCTGTTTTAATCTTTTGGGAAAATATCTTAGTACAATAAAGACTTTATGTCTCGGGAAGAATAAAGAGTGCGCTGGGCAAGATCCGTTCCCAGAGAGCCAGCCCACTGACTCCTTCATTCAGCTATGCCAGGTAAGCAAGTGCTCTAACACTGACCTCCGTGCCCAGAAACCCTGCCTTTTCCATAGGAGAACCCCAGGCGACTCAAAATTGCAGCTCCAGACAACGTTCAGTTTCCTTTTTTCAGCTGACTCCTTGGTGAACGTACCTTGGAAGTGCTCGTTCTCTAGAGCTGGGGCACTCTCTACACCAACCTGCAAGACAAGAGAAGCACCGTTACCTTAACCGAGACTCCATTTCAGCCCCACATTAGAAAAAGAGGAAATGGGGACCATCATTATGAATTTGAAGCTAGGCCAGCCTGGGCTATACAAGCAAAACTCCATCGCAAAAAGCCAACAAAAAAAAAAGGAGGCCGTTATGGCTCAGCGATACAGATAGTGGTAGAATATGTTTAAGGCCCTAGCTCAATGCCCACTACTGTTTAAAAAAAAAAAAAGAAAATAGTAGTTACAAAGGGGCTAGTGAACAAATGGTTTCCTTTTTTAAAAAAAGCACTTCCAGACTCTTCAAGAAATAATATTTTGGGCTGGAGAGATGGCTCAGAGGTTAAGAGCACTGGCTATTCTTCCAAAGGGCCTGAGTTCAATTCCCAGCAACCACATGGTGGCTCCCAACCATCTGTAATGGGATCTGATGTCCTCTTCTGGGTATGTGTGTGAAGACAAATTATCCATATACATTAAAATAAATAAATTTTTTTAAAAAAGGAAATGGTATTTCAGTTGAGTAGGTGGCACCTATCACTTGGGAGGTGAGGAAAGGAGATTCAGGTTTAAGACTAGTCATGGCTAGACAGCATGTTTGAGGTTAGCCTGGGCTACATGAGACTCTATCTCAACATCCCTCAAAAAAAGAGAGAGGGACCTTTAATCCCAGCACTTGGGAGGACGAGGCAGGTGGATCTCTGTGAGTTCGAGCCCAGCCTGGTCTACAAAGTGAGTCCAGGACAGCCAAGGCTACACAGAGAAACCCTGTCTCAAAAAACCAAAAAATAAAAAAAAATTTTAAAAAATTTAAAAAAAGAGAAAGAGAAAGGGGGGAACTATCTCATTTAGTTTTTTAACAACCCTGAGGTAAACACTGTTATAAACAGAAACACTGTTATAATAGAAAAATGAGACCCAAAAGTCAGTAGGTAACCTGTCCAAACTCACACAGCTGCTAAAGGGGGAAGCAGGGACTTGAACACATATCTATCTGGTTCCAAAGCTCATGTTTTATGTAACACACTGCCTAATGAAATAGTAGGTGTTTTTTGTTGGTTGGTTGGTTATTTAAGGTAGTGTTTCAACATGTAGACTATGCAGGGCTTAAACTTAAAATCCTCTTTCTTAGCCTCACTAGTGTCAGGGGATGGTAACAAGTGTGAGGCCAGCCTGGTCTACAGAATGAGTTCCAGGCTAGCCAGGGCCACACAGTAAGACTGTCTAAAAAATCATAAAACAAGAGTTAAGACTAAAATATCTGAGCTTACAGTTGGTGCCAAAAGGTTCCCAGAGATCTACTTTATTAAAAGAAGAAAACAGATGGTGTGGCATCAAACACCCGTAATCCCAGCACTATGAAGGCAGAAGCAGAAATTGGAGGCCAGTCTGGGCTTCATAATGAACTTGAGGCAAGCCTCAAACCCACATAAATGCCCTAGGCAACGCTGCTTTTTACAAAGACTTCCAAGCATAGCTGTGGCCCTCGAATCATGGTCCTAGCCCTCACTACTCAGAGAGGGCCATGTCTACGGAGATGCAAGCAGCAGACCGTCCCACCCACACAAACAAAAGGAGCATTTGCACCTGGGAGCCTTGAGTTCTCTCAACACCCTTGGGAATCAAAGGGTTTTCAGGTTTCCTTTCCTAAGAAAGTCTGAGATTAAAGAGATCTTACACAGAAAGACAAGCACTCACAGAGCTCTCTCAAATGGAACATTCAGAAACTGTACTGCTGTCTAGGAACCCAGAGGAATCATGAAAATGTGTCTCTATCAATACTTTGGCTCCATCTGCTCTGGGTATTGTCCCTTATACAAACTTAAAAAAATTACTTCTCTCCCAGCACTTGGGAGGCAGAGGCAGGTGGATCGCTGTGAGTTTGAGGCCAGCCTGGTCTACAAAGCGAGTCCAGGACAGCCAAGGCTACACAGAGAGACCCTGTCTCAACAACAACAAAAAAACCACACTTATCAAAACGGTCTGGCATGTTAGGCAAGGCTATCGGACCAAGAACAGACTCCTTAAAACCGAGTAGGGCTCTTCCACAGTGAAGACTCACACTGTTCTCAAGCTGCACGCAAAGGCTGCTTCCCAAAGTGATGGCACCCATCTCACGACACACACTGCACTTTGCTACAGTTACTCTGTGCATTATCTACGCAAACAGATTATAAATTCCCAGAAGCCTTCAACTATCTTATACTGTGTATATGGCTCCCCTAACATAGAGCATTGTGCATAATTTACAGTTCAAAAAATTCTCTAATAGTGATGTAAACAGATATGAACAGAAACCTAAGACTGAGAGATGAAAGACCTGTCCAGCTAGAGACACAGATACCGATGTAAGAGTCGGACGGGGTGCAGTTCCTTTCCTGTTGATGTGGTGAAATACCCTGATAAAAAGCAGTTTGCAATTTGGCGGAGGACAACTCCAGGTGACAGTCCATCACTATGGGAGGTCACCGCAGCAGGAGCTTCATGCACAGGGCAGAGAGCAACGGGTGTCTGCACTCTCGTTTCCTTGCTTGCTTGCTGCGTTGTTTCATTTCTCCATTCTTACCGTCTTGGACCTTCTACCTAAGAATGTGCTGCTCGGTGCAGGCTGGTTTTCCCGTATCAATTAACTAAGACAACTCTCCACAGACATGTCTGCAGCCCAATCCAACGTAGATAGGTAACCCCTCACTGAAATCTTCCTCTCCGGTGATTTTAAGTTGTATCAAGTTGACAAAGCTAGCCATCAGACACAATTAAACACAACTTTATCCTTCTGCCTGTTTCTCCTCAAGAAGGGGAATTGGGGCCACTCCGCTCTTGTTTGTTTTGTTGCTCTTGTTTTTGTTTTCTGAGACAGGGTTCCTTGGCTGTCCTGGACTCTGCCAACCAGGCTGGCCTCGAACTCAGAAAACCGCCTGCCTCTGCCTCCCGAGCGCTGGGATTAAAGGTGACCAGTTCCCTCTTCTTTTAATAAAACAGAACTAGGGGCTGGAGAGATGGCTCAGAGGTTAAGAGCACTGACTGCTCTTCCAGAGATTGATGGATTGATTTTTATTTTATTTTATTTTGGCTTTTCAAGACAGGGTTTTCCTATGTAGCCTTGGCTGCCCTAGAACTCGCTTTGTAAACCAGGCTGGCCTCCAACTCACATCGATCCACCTGCCTTTGGGATTAAAGGCGTGTACTACCACACCTGGCTTTATTTATTTATTATGTACACAGTGCTCTGCCTGCATGTACACTAGTAGGCATCAGATCACATTATAGATGAGCTAGGAACTGAACTCAGGACCTCTGGAAGAGCAGTCAGTGCTCTTAACCTCTGAGCCATCTCTCCAGCCCAAATAAATACATCTTAAAAAAAAAAATAGCCAGGCACGGTGGCGCACACCTTTAATCCCAGCACTCAGGAGGCAGAGGCAGGCGGATCGCTGTGAGTTTGAGGCCAACCTGGTCTACACAGCGAGTCTAGGACAGCTGAGGCTAACAGAGAGAGACCCTGTCTCCAAAAATCAAAATAATAAACAAACAAACAAACAAATAAATAAAACTGGACTGAGAGGCCTGTGTACTGGTGGCACGGCTGTAATCCCAGTCAAGCCCAGGAGGTGGCGCTCAAGGACTGGGAGCACAAGAGCAGCCTCAGCTACAGAAAGAATTCAAGGTTAGCCCCCGACTCAAAACAACAAAACACCTAAAACAAAACATCTCAGGGGGCCAAGACTCTATACCTGTACTACACAAGTGCAAAGCACTATTACAGAGACAAAGGCTAGATCTGACACCGAGACAAAATGGCTTTTCAGACTCCCGGCCTACGTTTCCAGGTGTGTGCCAACCGCTTGTTACAGAGGCTATTTTTAACATTCAGTTCTTCTTTCTGCTTCCCTTAACATCGAAGGGCTTTTGACGTTAAAAATATCCATCTCCGTTGGCTTTCACAACCCTGGCCTCACCCTGTAGCACCTCGAAGTTTTTCTAAACTTTCACTGAATGCGCTCAATTACAGAGGCCACCGTCTTGGGCACCCAAGGTTGAGTCTTGCGCTAAGCAGCTGCAGCTTTCTCACTACCAGTCTCCTTGCCCCACGCCTATCGCAATCTTTGCTTTGTGCTTTGACCAAGTTCTATAACCAAAGCAGCTCATTTGAAGATTTTCATCTTCAGCCACATAAAAATACTTTCCAAAGCTTGCAAGCCGGTTCATTGAGTAAAAGAGCTTACCCCATAAGCCAGATGACCCTAGTTTGATCCCCAAATCCACATTAGGGTAGAAGGAGAAAACACACTCAGGAAATCAGCCTCTGCACCCCCATCTTTCTTTCTCACACATACACTTCAAAATAAAAACTCAAAACTTACTTTTTCTTTTTTCTTTCTTTTCTTTCCTCTCTCTTTTTGTTTTTGTTTTTTTTTTAGGGGGGTTTGGTTGTTTTTTTTTGTCTGTTTGTTTGTTTTTGGTTTTTGGTTTCTCTATGTAGCCTTGGCTGTCCTGGAACTCTCTTTGTAGACCAGACTGGCCTCGAACTCACAGTGATCCGCCTGCCTCTGCCTCCCAAGCACTGGGATTAAAGGCGTGCGCCACCACATCCGGCAAAACTTACTTTCTTAAATGGTTCAGCCTATTCACAGAAAGCTGTTAAGGATGTTCTTAAAAGCACATTCACTGCCTTGCTCATAAATCTTCCGCGGGCTCCCTGATTACAAAAGTTTGAGCTGGGAGTGATGGGTGCATACCTATGCGGAGGCAGAAGATCTAAGCTACCTACAGAGACCCTGTCTGAAAAAAACCAAAAGTGTGTGTGTGTGTGCATACATGAGAGCAAATTCCAACTTGGTATTAGTCAATTTTTCTCACACCATGACCAAAATCCAAAGTTTCAACACCACCAAGCCATATATTCTTCTGCAGTCTGTAATGGGCTCCTAGGCTCAATGTACTTTTCCTTTATGCTTTCAGTTTATCATGATGGTACTGACTGCGGCCTACTTAACTGACATCTCTCCCCCTGCCTCTGTTTCCCTCCCTCTCCAATAGAAAACAAAGGGCTGGATTTGGAAATACATATAAAGTGGCAGTACATAATAATTATAGTTTTAAAACATTATAACTACAGGCCGGGCGTGGTGGCGCATGCGCCTTTAATCCCAGCACTCAGGGAAGCAGAGACAGGTGGATCTCTGAGTTCCAGGCCAGCCTGGTCTACAAAGTGAGTCCAGGACAGCCAAGGCTACACAGAGAGACCCTGTCTTGAAAACCCAAAACCATTATAATACATTTACAAGTTAAAAAAAAAGTATTGTTTTAAATTTAATGTAATTAGACTGCTTTCGCTTAAAATACTCTTTCTCTGTAAAAACTAAAACTTTGCGTGGATGACCAATTGCATACACACCACTTTACCATTGTATCTATTTTCTCTACTCCTCTGAGACAAAGGCGGGACGCAAAAATTACTCTGGGCAAGTAACTGACTCAAAGAAGAGGAGGAAAACATTCTAAGAGTGAACCTGCAGGTGTCACACGGCCACACAGCGGGAGGTATGACAAACCCCAAGCTGCCTACATAGGATTTTGGTTAAAAACCCGTGGAGCAGGAAGTCGATGGGAGGGCTTTTGGAGTGGCATAGAAAGGCTCCTGTGGATAAGGCGGGTCAAACAAGTAGCTTGTAACCTGTAGCATCTCTAACAAGTGCCTGGGGTCTGCCACTATTGGTCAACGCTGCTCGCCAAAAATTGTCAGCAGGCATGCATAGCGTCACTCATCAGGACACGACCTAAACTTGTCCAAGGGACACAGTGGCCTCATAGGCTCCTTCCTTCACAGAAACCTCTTCTCACGAGCTTATTAAAAGAACGGAACCTCGCTGGATGCTGTATTGTCCTTCCATGCCAAGAAATGCAGTAAACAGTCACACGAACGGGATCCTGGAGCTCCCTGCATGCGGGGCTCGCTCGCCTAATATGCGGGATCACAACCACGCAAACTTCTGAAAGGGTTTGAGGCACTCACAGGCAGGAGGCCAAGATTACCGTGGAGCTCGTGGGCTGCCAGCTCACAGCCTGCTCTCTCAGGGTACCAGGGACCCCAGGCAGGCACGGGTGTGGCCCAGACCTACACGAATGGCCCACAGAAGCAGAGGGGAGTCGGGGACTGCAGCGTCAAGCCCCGCCCGGCCCACCCCGTCCTGGTGGGGGGGGTCCCTGGCTCCACAGCGCCCCCCGCCGCCCTCCTGCACCACTCACCGACTCCATTGCAAGCGCCAGCCAGTTCCTCGGCTTAGAAAGCTCCCTCGCAGCAGACCCCGCCCCACATCCGGTGCCTCACGCCACTTCCGCCTACGTCACAGCATCGCAGCCGCAGGGCGGAAGGCGGGGAACCCACCCTTCCGGCACTGGCTGAGCCTGGCTTGGATAACCTCCCTTCCCCAGGTCTCCAGGACCTTAAGATCTAGCTAACGGCGAGGGTCACGGGACAGAGGCGCTTGTATTTAAAATGTTCTTTTTTTATTTGTCGTTTAAAAACAAACTTTGAAGAAGCAAAATCCAAAACTTGCCCTTTGCCTCTCGCAACATAAATTATGTACAGTTCAGAATGATCGCTGATACAAAACATGCCAAGGACAGGGGCGCTGGGGGTGGAGGAAGAGAGAGCGCTTTAAAAAAGGGAACCATTTCATCCGTTGTTACGAAGGACCAACCTTGCTGTACAGGATACACACAACACAAAATAAAGTTCTTCACGGGATTCACACTTGTCAGCGATTTATTTTTTAAAAAAGGGGGAGGGTCCTGGAGGTGAGGGTAGAAGGTAAAAGGGAGAAACTGAAAATTGAATATGTGCAAGTGTAAACCAACCCAAAATACAAACACAGGGGGGTGGGATTCTGATGCAATTATACAGGCGGGGTACTTTAAAAAAAAAAAACCCAAAAACAAACAAAACAAAACAAAACCAAAAAAACAAAACCAACAACAACCAAAATTCCAACCTTGTAGCGTGGGTCTGAGTTATAGTTTATATAAAAATTAAAAACTGTACGGTTTCTTCACTAAGGTCTACAGGACTATCGGATACCTAGCATATGCTTACAAAGTCTGCCCCTTCTCTTTTCCCAGTTCTAAGGCCCACGCCCGGACCAGAGCCTGACTCACAGGAGACAATCTCCCCCCACCTGATGCTCTGTGGCTTTGGGGACAGCAGCCCAGTTTTCCCACTGTCAGATCTAATTACAATGGTTTCTGTGGGAGTGTGCTGGGGGCGGGGGGTAGTTGTTATTCTCTTAAACATTTGCAGCTTGAAACAGTTGAGGAAGCAGCTTAAAAAAAAAAGGCCAGAAAAAAACAAAAAACAAAAACAAAACAAAAAAACTCCCTACCCCCATCAATCCACAATCCCCCAAATTTAAAACAAAACAGAAACCTAAAATCACAACAGCAACCGTGCTCCCCTCCAGCAGGCCTGCCCATCTGCCACCATCCAGAGAATCTGGTTCTTGAAAATATTAATTACAAAATGCCCTTTGCCCACAGCCCCTAGGAGAGAACTGCATATAAGCTTCATTTTCATCCCCTAGCTCTTTACCAGAGAGGGGTCTGAGGCCTCACACCCCCTCCACCCTACCACCACCGCAGGAAGAGGTTCAACTGCAGCACAAGCGTGGGCAGAAAAAGGAAGGAAGGAAGAAGGAAGATGGGGGTCCCCCTGGGGCCAGCTCACTTTTGTGCGTTGTAACATAGTCCAACTATACAACTGGGGTGACACTCACCCAGCTTCTCTCTATACCCCCACCTTACAGCAGTCATAGCCAGGGGGTGGGGAGGGGGGGTGAGGAAAGGGCGGTAGGTTGGGTAGTGGAGGGGGCCCCCCCACAAGGGGAGCTCCAAGTGTCCGCCCCACACCCCCCTACCATTTATAAACTGGTTTTGTAAAAAGAAAATAGATATATTTATATAGAATATATAAAGCACAAAAATTAGTAGTTTTACATTTGCTCTCCCCGGGGGGTGGGGGAGAGGGGAGGGTTCTCACCTCCAGCCGGCTCCCCCGTGCCCCACAAGACTATGTACAACCCCATGTATAAATAGATAAATACCCCCCACCCTCCCCGCGCTGACACTAAGCTCCCCACCCCCACATCACCACCCATTCCCACCAGACCAGCAGCAGTTTGGTGACTGAGGGAAAGTGAGAGCTCTGGGCCACACCCTGCCTCATTGGGTATGGGCATGCCACTCAGGGATAGCCCTCACCCCACCCCCTACACCCCGTCCAGGGGCTGGGGGGCAAATGGGCTCAGGTTGAGGCTGGGAAAACAGGAGAGAGAGATCCTGGTCCTAGGTTTAGCACACCCCTCCTGCCTCCATGTCCAGATGGAGAAAGAAGTTCTAGAGCAACTATGGACCAGTCATCCCCAATCTTCATCACCATTTGCCTCAACCACCATCCCATGCCCATAATTAAAAACAAAGATGGATTTTTGTTGTTGTTATTGTTGTTGTTTTTCCTTCTCCTACCCTCCTTCCACCCACTAGAAGAGGGCAGTGAGGTGAGGGAGAGAGTCGGGGCAGCAGGGGGCTCGGAGAGGGTCTCACATTTCAAAACAGCAAAAAATCCAACACTTAAATGAGGTAGGTGTGGGTGCGGGGTCTCCTTGCCCAGCTTGCCCTCCTGGGCACCTGGATGCCTCTTTCCCGTCATGTTGCATTTGTCAGAGTGGAAAACAAGGAAACACAACCCATAGAGAGACAGAAACACAGAGGGAAAGAGGGAGACAGAGACAGATAGAGAGGGAGGGGAGAGGGGAGGGGAGGGGCAGGACCCGGCAGGCAGGGCCAGGCATGGGACCCGGCCTTTGGGATTGTCAAGCTTAGTCAAGTCTCTTTGCAGCCTTGAGTTGGGCCAGAGAGGTCGGTGGAGGCAGCAGGGCTGTGAGGCCCAGCCACACCTCCTCCTCCCTGCTCCCTGCTGCCTCCCAGACACTTCTGGGTAGTTCCCGGCCCACATCCCCCTCAAACCTGAGATGCCCAGCGGCTGCTTCTGTCTGTCCCCTCCTGAAGCTGGGGGCAGATGCCAGCCTAAGGGCCGGTGGCAGGGAAGAAGGTCGTCCCTGGTGCCCAGGGTAGGCTTGGCCTAGGGTCCTCCGCCCCAGCCTCCTGCTCCAGGGGCTCCGGTTGGCCGGCAGCCCCAGCCCTGGGTCCTGGCTCTGGCTGCTACCTCTCTTCCACCTCCTCCCTTTCAGGGAAGAGGTGGGCGTGGGGGGGTTGCCCCTGCCTGGTAGCCTCAAAGCTTCTTCTTAGTTCATCCATTTCCTACAGTTCCAGGCTCCACAGTGACAGGGGATCTTGTGCTGATCGTCCTCAAAATCAAACTGATAGTCATAGGTCAGCTGGAAAGACAGGAGGGCAGTCAGGGTGTGCTCGCCGGGGAAGGGTGGGGCAGGGGAGGCGGGTGTCCTCTCACCTCCTCTCCTTTGGGGATTCGGCGGCTGGAGATGATAATGATTTTGTCCTCCTTGTCAAATGTTACAACCTCCGCTACGCAGTTAGGGGCACAGGAGTGGTTAATGTACCTGGATGGCAGGACAGTCAGTCAGCGTCAGCGATACCAGGAGACACCCACAAAATGGCCAACCCGAGACACTTCAACGGTCCCTCTCTCACCTGGCAGGGCCTCCAGTCAGCGTAGCATCAATCACATGCTCATTGTTTATCCGGAACATGTAGATGCCTCGGTTCTAGAGAGGCAGAGGTTGTGGAAGGAACAGGAATGTCAGGACGCAAACCCAGGCCGCGGGCTTGTCCGACATGACCACCTTTCCCGTTCTCCTGCACAGCTTTCCAACCACCTCCTGCCTCCAAGCCTGGCCTGCTCCTCGGCACAGGGTGGACTTCCTACCACACCAGTCCCCCGCCATCCCACAGTACCTGTTCCTCATAGATTTTCTCCCGCCGATTGGCCACCTCATTGCGAATGATGGTGCCAATGTACTCGATGACCATCGTGTGCTTTTCTAGGTCCTTGGCTGCGTAGAGCCCTAGGCCCTGGATACGGGAGCGAGCCAGGTAAACATTGTTCTTCCACTCAGTGCGCAGGCGCCGGTACTGGGACGACTTGGAGTGCACAAACTGCTTGCTGTACGGGGTGCTGGTCTCGCCGGTGAAGGTGCTCTGATACGCCTTAGACATGCTGGTGCTGTTCAGGGTATGGGGCCTGGGGGTGACACAGTCCATGACAAGACAGACCAAGCGTGCACCGCCCGCCTCCTCCCCGGGAACACAGCGTGCTAAGCTAGGGGTGTGCCGCTCAGCAAGTACAAAGTGCCTGCTACCTTGCACCTGGGTCTCAGCCCGGACGAGGCAGCGACTCCCTACTGGGACCCCTGTGGACACCCTGGGTAGCAGAGACCACCCAGGAGGGAGTAGGTAGAGAGGGAAGAGGCACCAATTCCCCTACACCGAGCCTGCGCTCCCATTTCACGCTTCCTTCCACCCTCTTGCCAAACCATGCTCAAGGCCACACTCTTTGAGGTCTTCCCCAAGGAGCCCAGGCCCAGAATTTAAGCTGATGGTTTGTTCAGTGCTGAGTCCTACCTCCTGCATGTGCCGTAAGCCCTGAAAATGGGAGCCATCTGCACCACAGTGGCTCCATCTGACGTTTCAGTGGCAGTGAATTCACAGCCTCAAGATGGTGACCTTGCCTCTCTTGAGACTGTCCCGCTCTGCAGCACAGCATTGGGCTCTGTGCAGACAGCTCAGTGCAGGGGAATGATGGCTGCCTGGGCGGGAGCCTTTCACCACCCTAGGGTACCTGCCAAAGTCTTGCCCAGAGCAGTGGTTTTCAAACGTTGGGGGCACTCGCTTTTCAGTTTTACTTGGCAGATTCTTTTGTTTGGCAAAATATCGAATGTGACTCCAATCCGTAGGTACAAATGGTAAATCCAATCTTAGGAAGGAGAAATTACACACAGAAGGGCGAGGCTGCCCACTGGCTTCTATGTTCTGGGGCCTTGGGAACACATGTACTTACAGTTTGAAAACCACTGTTGTAGAGCACCAAGGATGAGGGCTAACTAGGGGTAGAGTGTTCGACATTCTATGACAGCCTTCGAGACACCAAAGGCCTTCATGGAAAGCCTTGCTGCCATGGACTCTGCCTCCCTCTGCCCAAGGACCACGGTTAGACTACTGTGGTACACAGAAAGACCAGCAACCCACAAGTTAAGAGGAGGGTCTAGTCCCAGCTGTGTGACCTTGATCTAGTCACACAGTCTCTCTGGGCCTCAGTGTTCTCAGCTGGAAAGTGGGGTCATACCACCTGCCCTACCTACCTCATAAGGTTGTTGTGAGCATCAAATGAGATAATGGATGTGAAAACGCTTTGAAAAAAAAAGTATAAAGTGCTATACGAATGTCAGGTTGTATTAGATCTCTATAATACTTCTAATTATTTACTTCTAAGCCAACTCCGCTTTGGGAAGGGAAGGTGCCCCAGCACTCAAGGGCTGTCTGAAGTTTGGGAGCATCACCGGCCCCTCTGGAAGCAAAACCAAAGAAGAAGCAGCAACCAGCTCCCTTATATAGTGCACCATCGTCCACCAAGAGCCTCCCAGCAGCCGTTCCCAAGGTACCCAAGAGCACTCTGTCCTGTTTCCTGGTCAACCCAGTGCACCTGAGCTGAGTAGGGAAGAGGAAAGGGGTACCCTGGGGTATTTGTGTGCCTCTAATCAGGTCTACGGGTGACTCCCCAGGTTCTTGGAAACAACTCTGATCTGCACCTCAAACCCTCAGAACGCAGCTGGACGGTCCTACCCACATCCACACCTGCAGCCCATGGCCCAGCTGCACAAGCTCACCGTTTGTAGTGTGTGAGGATTTTAGGTTCTGATCTGGCACAGCCGGTGGGATTGATCATGAGTGGCAGCTCCATCAGAGGGTGGCGCCCATAGCGGAATAAATAGTTCTGACAGCTCTCCACCCCAGGTAGCTGTGGGCACAGGAATCACTGCCTTAGCCCCTGAGACAGGCCAGTATGCCCCACCTTGCCCCAGCTCCTTGCCACTTGCTTACCGATTCGGCTATGCGAAGTACAGCATGCACGGTCAGCCCAAAGAGCTCTTCGCCTTTCAGGTACTCGGGGAAGAGCCTCAGCATGTCGGCTTCTTTTCTCATGGCAGCTACAGGCTCAATAATGCGGTTCCACACAGCTAGACATGAGACAGACAGCACCCTTTAGAGTAACATTTGCTTACTGATATCCAGCCTGCAACCCCATTCCTGAGCTCTACTTTCAGCCATATGGCCAACACTTCCCTGTGACTCTTCAGGACCCCCTCCTGGTCTCCTAGAAATCCCAGAGGCTTCCCTTTTGAGGGGAGAGACAGAGCCCGTGACACAGGAAGATAAGTGCAGCACCCAGAGACCTAGCAGAGGCCACAGTGCTTTCTAAACGGGCATACATGCTTTGGAGTTGGAAGATTATGTTGAGGTTTGAGTAAATGCCATGGAACTTAACACCCAAGTCTCCTCACAAGACTCAGTCACTCTGTCTACACTGCAGGTAGTGACTGTGCCCACCTCCTAGGGTTGCATGGGCAAAACCACCTGCATGAATCACTCTACTAACTCAACTGTGACTCAGTCCGTGCTCAATAAAGCACACTTCCTGCTGCCTTATTTATTATCAACACAAAAACACAGGTAAAAAGGAATGACCTCAGCAGTTAAGAGTGATGGCTGCTCTTCCGAAGGACCTGGGTTGGGGTCCCAGCAGCCATCAGCCTGCTTACACCATCTCCAACTCTAGACCCAGGATTCCAACGCACCCTCCTCTGCCCTCCACAGGCCCCATGTGCATGGGTTGCATAGACACGCATGCAGGAAAATAGCCATACACACAAAAATTAAATTTAGGGGGGTGGGGTGGGGTTGAGACAGGGTTTCTCTGTGTAGCCTTGGTGGTCCTGGAGGTTTTGTAGACCAGGCTGGCCTCGAACTCACAGCAAGTTCGAGCACTCTGTCTCCTGAGTACTGGGATTTAAGGCATGTGCCACCACACCCAGCTCCAAAAATTAAAATTTTTGAAGGGGGTTAGGCGCAGCTGTAGCTCAGTGGTGTAAGCTTTCCTAGCATGTCCAGAGTCCTGGGTTCCAACCCCAGTACCACAGAAACAAAACCCTAAAAAGAAAAAGGAATGGGGAAAAAAAGGAATTGAAAACTGAGCAAAAGAGACAATAGGATTTCAAAACATCATTATTCAACTGGGCATGATGGAGCACGCCTTTAATTACAGCACTCAGGAAGCAGAGGCAGGCGGATCTCTGAGTTTGAGACCAGTCTGGTCTACAGAGAGAGTTCCAGGACAGTCAGGGCTACACAGAGAAACCCTGGCAGGAGGGAAGAGAAGAGAAGGGAAGGAGGGAGGGAAAGACACAGACAGACAGACACACAGAGAGACAGAGACAGAAAGAGAGAGACCTGTTTAAAAAAAAAATTTAGCTTAAGAGATGGACCTGATGGTTAAGAGTACTGGCTGTTCTTCCAAAAGACCCAGGTGTAGCTGGGCGTGGTGGCGCACGCCTTTAAACCCAGCACTCGGGAGGCAGAGGCAGGTGATCTCTGTGAGCTCGAAGCCAGGCTGGTCTACAAATCAAGTCCAGGACAGCCAGGGCTACACAGAGAAACTTTATCTTGAAAAACAAAACAAAACAAAAGACCCAGGTTCAATTCCCAACACGGCAGCTCATAACAGTCTGTAACTCAGCCGTATAGTACACACACATATGCATGGAGAAACACCAATACACATAAAATTTAAAAAACAAATGTTGGGCGGTGGTGGTTGCATAACTTTAATGCCAGCACTTGGGAGGCAGAGGTAGGGGGATCTCTAAGTTTGAGACCAGCCTGGTCTACAGAGTCAGTCCCAGGATAGCCTGGCCTACACAGAGAAACCCTGTCTCAAAAAAAACAAACAACAAAACTCAAACCAAACAGACACATACACATATACAACATCATTTAATCTACCAAGGTTATGGTAGCAGGGAGCTATAAAATTTTTTTTTTCTTTTGAGAAAAGGTCTCCTGTAGGCCAGACTGTCTTCCAGTTCACTACATAGCTGAGTAAGACTTTGAACTCAGGACCTTCCTGTCTTAATCTCCCAAATATTGCAGGGCTACAGGCATGAGGCAGTATACTTGGCTAAACAAAGTATTTCTAATTGCAAAGGTACTTAAAGTGACTGAGTAGGCGGAACCCCACTATTTGGGGTTTTCGAGGTATGGTGCCACATGAGGGAAGGGAAGGGCACTACAGAAAAGCTGCCTCGCTTCTTTCTCTGCCCAGTTCCTCTGCAGGGCTCACCTTGGGGAGACGCATCAGTGAAGACCAGATCCTCTAAGCCCTGTTCAATGACTTTGATCACAAACTCGGGCCGCCCATTATTCTCGCTGATGGAACAGCGGTAGCAGCAGCGGCGATGATTGGTACGAAGGCTCCAGTAGATGCGGGTGGCCTCGTAGCCCACAGGGTAGAGGGCAGTGGCACTGTGGAAGTCAGCCATCTGGTGTGGGAGCAGCTGCCCAATGGCATGGAACACGAGCCCTCCTACTCGGAACATGTGTAGCCGCTCCCCCCGCTGGATGATGCTGGCGATCTGCTTTACCTCATCCCGTTCAATGTACACCCTCCGGAAGACAGCAAATGAGCTCAGCTCCTGCTCACAGGGCCCCTTCATCTTGTGCATTGGACACAGCATAGTTTTGTCCTTGAAGAACATGCACTTAGCACGGATGGCACAGGCAAAGTGGTAGACATTGGGGCAGCGCATGCGATTGCAGCTGCTAGTGGCACCAGTTCGCTGGCACAGGGAGCACTTGGTTAGCAATCCTCGGTGCAGGGCAACCTCCACGTTCATCAGTGCCCCACCCTGGGTCTCATACACTTCTGTGGACCACAGGGCACAGTTGAGGTGGACCCAGAGGTCCAGGTCGAGGTTGAGCAGGCGGGCTGGCCCATCAGTGGCACCGTCTCCCTCCTCATGACAGAAGCAGCATCGTCGCATGTCTCGAGGCACCTTGTTTGGCCTCAAGGCTGTACCAAGCTGCTCCATAAACTCTGCCACCTCCCGTTCATCGTCCTGTCGCCCACTGCCCTTCTGGATGGTCAGCAGCAGCCTCAGCCGCTTCCAACGTACCCCCTTCCACTTTTTGAGGCGTGGCGGGCGGGAATCTTCACTCTCTTCAGGGGGCCGGGCTCGGGGTTTAGGCCGGGCAGGTTCAGGGGATGAGGCCAGTGGTAGAGGTGAAGGGATTGGTGGCTCAGCAGGGGGCTCAGCCTTAAGTTCAACCATGGGCTCAGTGGGGGGGCTGGCAGGAGAGGGTACCAAAGGGGACGGAGGTGGGGAAGGTTCCTCAGGAGGTGGGGCGGAGAGCTGCCTCACGTCCAGGTTGGAGACATTGTAGGTGTAGCTGTGCTGGATGGATGGCTCTGGGGCAGGACTCTCCTATGGGATGGCCCCGGATGTTAGTGTCAGTCCTTCAGCTGATTAGCCCCTCCCTCCTCTCAACCAGACTCCACTCCCCCAAAAGCCCACTGTCTTCTTTGCCCTAGGAGCACCTTCTTAGCAAAGCTGACCTGCTCCCCGAGACCCACCTGCTTCAAGAGGCTCAAGATGTCTAACTGGCTTTTGAGGGTGTAGCCAGGCAACACTGCATCAAACTGCTTTAACCAATCAGGGCCGGTGTCCGGGCCCTTGCCACTCAAGCCTTTTTCTTTCCCACCTATAGAAAGGAAGAGTCAGTCTTCCCCTAGAACTCCTCTCTGATCTGAAGGGGATCTCCCCAGAAGAGCTCAACTCACCAGGACCCTCGGCTTCTCCCTTCCTAGGCTCGAGGACTGCCCGGGCAGGGCCGTCTGGAAACAATACCTCATAGGAATTGGGTATCTTCATACTTAGTAGCTCTGCCACTGCAACCATCACACCATTCAGGTTCTGCTGGGGCAGAAGAAAGGAGGGCAGTGTCTGCAGTGGGCATCACCAGACAAAGACAAGCGCACCAATCCCACGGCACAGGGGTGCTCAGTGCTCCCTGCTCCATTGAGCGGTCCTCACCACCTTTCCTAAAGCACAGCAGGGCACCACAGATGGGACGGTGATGCCAATGTTCGCAAAGAGACTTGGACTGTTCCCCAACTTTCGTTGACCATAGAACCCTGTACCAGGGTTCCACCTAACGTGACTGGAGGAGAGAGGTCTTGTAGCATTTGTCACTTGACAATCAGTTGGTTGCCTCTGTCCGTGTAAGATGTGGGACCCTACCTTCCTCACTCAGCCCACCATCCCTAACCCAGCCTTTCAAACAAAGCAGGTACTTGGAAGGCTGCCCTGTGACACAAAATCTTCTTTGGCCTCACGGTACTGTAGGACACACCTTGGCGGCGGCGGCAGAGACGGTCAGCATGACTGACACCTCACTTCCTTTGCCCCTTTCCCATGCTGTAGCAGGCAGCTTTCCAGGGGCCTCCAGGCCAAGGACCCCATAAGGTTTGGTGTCTGGGAAGACTGGATGAAGAAGAGAAGCTTGTGTAGATTCAGTCACTTCCCACCATCCTAGCCCTTGCCAGCAGAAGGACATACCAGGGATGCTGGCACGAGGGATGATGGGGATGACAGGAGAGAGGGCCCGGTTGTCTTGCTCCCAGCGGCTCGAGCCCAGCTGCGGGAAACGAGGGGCCTCTTCCCCAAGGATGCTCTCAGGGGAAGAAGCCGGCACGATGCTATCCGGAGAATCACTGTCCTCGTCACTCTCCATCCTAAAGCCAAATGCAAACAGGTGTTGGTACAAGCTCCCTCTCAGAGCTTGACAGCAGGAGGTGTGGCCATAAGTGAAATCTGCCCCCAACTAAGGAAATCTTAGGCCATCTGTCCTCCACCCTGTCCCCACCTGACATCTTCAGTCTGATTGTGAGGGGGTGTAGGCAGAGCAGCCAGCAGGTCTAAACTCTTCACCTCTGCGGCATCTGAGAGGGAAGGGAGAAGAACAGTCAAGGTGAGCGTGAGGAGGAGGTGGTGCTCGGTCCCCAGCGTTTCAGGTTCAACTAGCTACTGTGATGAGCTATCTATCTACCTACCTAACAGTTTGGAGCAGGAAAACTAGACACTGGGCCTTTGTTGTGTGCCACACCCATTTAAAGACAGGGTCTCACTTATGTAGCACAGGCTCGCCCACTTCAAACTCAGAATCCCTGTCACCTTTGTTCTTCAGTTCTGACCCAAGCCACAGGCAGGAGCAGCCATATCACTCCTTACTGAAATCATTTAAAAACTATGAGGTGACTTTTAGAGCATCTAGTCTACAGGGAGGAAATCAAGGCTCACACAAGCCACTCGAGCTACTTGGTCTAAGTCGCACAGCTAAGTACACTCATGTGCTAGAGCTCAAAATGCAGGACCGTGACTCTAGATCCACGAGCGCTGGCTTTGTTCTCACAAACTTCGCTCCGATTCACCCTACTGCCCGCCACCTCCCCTGCTGCCTTTGCAGACTCCAGAGGCCCCACCCCTAGTATCCTCAGCCACGCAACCATGAATGGGCCCTGCCCACCAAGTGCCTTTAAGTGCACAGGCAGTACGCAACCCTTTCATTTCTGAGACTGAGTGGCAGGACACCACTACATGCTGGAACTCATCCACCAAGTGCCACCGGGAAAGGAGGACAAGCTACTCACTCACCCTTCAATGTTCCTTCAGGGTCCTGGGCAGAGGCTGCCTCCTTGGGGTGTTCCCCCAGCTCGTCAGAGGGAGTAACACCATTCACCATCTTCTGCTGCACCGATGGGGGTGGGGTGGGGGGCAGCGACGAGGGTGGTGTCGGCGGGTTACTCAGGTTATTCTGGGGGTGGGGGGGTGTTGTGTGCAAGGCGGCATGGGGAGACTGAAATAGTCTCCTGGCCCCACACTACATCAGCATTTTCCTCCAGCCTCTCACCCCCACCCCCACCCCCATGAATTTTATTATTCCCAAAATGTATTGCCATTTTTCTGACCTTGGTGAGCAGCTGAGAATAGTAGTCAGGGCCGGTATGCAGAGCCCCACTTCCAAAGGCTCCCCGGAGCTGGCTTTGCCCACTGACTAGGCAGCCACTGCCAAAGGGAGCAAAGAGGCTAAAATTGGCGGTGATGGTAGGCTCCATCAGGGGAAGCTGGGACAGTTCCTAGGAGGAACAAGACGACAAAGATGGCAAGTTGCAGCATTCAGAGCTCAGAGGACAAGCTACCCATCCCCAGCCCTGAGATGAGACCATGGGGCTGGTCCTGGCGGATTACCTGTTTTAGCTGTTTCAATAAAGCCTCATTGGCCCTGACTCCATCTTCTTTTCGTAACTTCTTTCGGGAGCTCACCAACCTGTCGCTTGTTTTCTGTACCCGCTTCGGCTTCATAGTCAGAGGCTTTCTTGTGGCTGCATCCTAAACCAGAGAAGCCCTGTGAGGCTGGTGCCCTCACCTACTCTGACCCAGGCCTGCTCCTCGGCCCTCCACAACTACAGGCACCACTCTAGCCACTCACCTCTTTGCTGCTGGCAGTACCCTGTAGTTTCTGCTCCAGCCCTGACAGCTTGCAGTCAATATGGCCATTGATCTCAGCTCGAAGCCCCTCAGGACCCCGCCCAGTGCCAAGTTGTACATTCTTTGCCCGTAGAAGCTTCTGCAAGAGCAGATGCCCAGCTTCTGAGCGGGAGCCCGCTAGCAGAAGGTGGTTGCTGGTGCCTGGTGTCCCAGGTGGCTCCCCAGTGGCCTCCCTTTTCACTGCCTGTGCACCCAGGGCACACGGCTCCTCCCGAGGCTCCTGCTTGATGCCAAGCTGTGATGGCTCCTGTGCCACCTGTCCATTCACCTGCTCCAGGTGCCCAGTTACCAGGCTGCTCTGCTCGGGCTTCTGGACTTCTGTTGGGTTGTCTGAGGGGTCCCAAGGTCCCAGCCCCTTGCCAAAGAAAGTATCTGCAGCAGCAGGTGAGACCCTCCCAGGAGGTAGCTCCAAGGTTGGCCCCTGGGGCTTTGGAGTCCCTGGATGGGTGGGGGTTAGCTGGGCACTGGGGGAAGGTAACTGTGACGGTCTCTTTGGCTCTTGGGGACTGGATGGTGGAGGTGTGGGATGGACAGGGCCAAGCACTGGTCCTGTAGATAAGGCTCCTTGTGGGACAGGGAGCCGGGGTGGGCCCTGAGGTCGAGGCCCTGGCCCTAGCTCCTGGAGGGGTCCTGTCTGAGATCCAGAGAAAACCCCAGGTTGAGGTTGGCAGCCCAGGAGGCCCTGGAGGGGAGAGGGCTGGGTCCCAGGCTCCTGGCACGGTGGAGTCTGGCGTACTGCCTGACTCTGCTGCAGTTGCCGCTGCATGAGGAGTGCCTGCAGCTGCTGCTGCTGCTGAGGGCTCAGGTGTCGCAGCTGTGGGTTTTTGGCCAGGACTCCTTGGAGCTGAGCTCGAAGTTGACCCACTGTAGGCATGACTCCAACCGCAGGAAGACCTTGCCCTGCCTGAGGAACAGGTCCTGATTTGGGAGGCTGTGGACCTGTGTTATTCTGAACGGGTCGATCTAGCCCAAGGGGCTGTTGGGAGGCCAGAAGGTTCTGGGCCATAGGTCCAGGCTGCTCCCCTAAGGAAACAGAGGGTTGGGCCAGCAAGTGGGGTACAGATGGGGCCTCAGAAGAGGATCCACTCCCTAGTTGCTGCCCATGGTTTCCTCCACCTGCTGTGTGGAGCATATTAACTTGCTGCTGGGGTTGTCCTGGGAGCCTTAGTGGTGGCTGCAGCTGCATTGAGGTGGGCTGAGATTGGGCCTGGGATTGAACAAGTAGGAGCTGTGAGTCTCCAGAAATGGAGGGCTTTACCTCCCCCGGTTCAACAGACATTGACTCAGGTGTAGTTCCCACTGCTAGTGGCCCTCCTTGATGTGATGAGGGTCCTTCAGTGATCTCTGAAGGAAGCGTTGTCTCTGCAATGTTTTGTTCCTTGCCTGTCAGGAGGAGGGATGGGCCTAGGGCTCCAGGGCTAGAAAAGTGTTGAAGAGGCTTGCCTGGCATGCCAGGGCCAAGTGTCACCTGCTGCTGCTGCTGCGGCTGTTGCTGCTGTTGTTGTTGTTGCTGCTGCTGCTGCTGCTGCTGCTGCGGAGACAGTAAAGTTCGATTCTGGTTCAAGAAGCCCATTTGCTGCTGCTGCTGCTGCTGCTGCAGCTGTTGTTGTTGTTGTTGTTGAAGCTGCAGTTGCTGCTGTTGCTGCAGCTGTTGTTGCTGGTGCAGCTGCTGCTGCAAGTGCAGCTGTTGTTGCTGCTGCAGCTGTTGCTGCTGCTGTTGCTGCTGTAAGGAGCCCAAGGCCTGAGCGTTCATTTTGGGCTGTCCACCATGTGATATCATTCCTTGCTGAAGATGGGAA
This sequence comes from Acomys minous, assembly GCF_964271855.1. NCBI lineage: Eukaryota > Metazoa > Chordata > Mammalia > Rodentia > Muridae > Acomys > Acomys minous. Next base: position 4,633,458 of record NC_140493.1, on the reverse strand, counting down.
AGCCCTGGCATAGATCCCTGCTGTTGATGCTGTTGTTGCTGCTGCTGGGCTGTGAGCAGCCGGTGTCCCATAAGGCTGTGACCCTGCTGTGCCAGCTGAGGGGAACTCAGCACCCTGGACTGAGTCATAAGCACCTGTCTGTGAGGGCCCTGAGGACCCAAAGCTCCAGAGTGTTGCTGCTGTTGCTGCTGCTGCTGCTGCAGCACTGCCACCTGGGAAGGACCCAGCATGCCCTGGGATCCCTGTGATTGCTGGGGGGACAATTGTTGAACCAGGAGGCCCTGGTGGCTGCTTGGAGGCAGAAGGCCCTGAGGCTTGGGACCCAGAGCCTGGTTCTGTACTCCGGGACCCTGTTGCTGTTGGATTGCCACCTGCCCTAAGAGGTGTTGCTGCTGCTGTTGCTGTTGCTGTTGCTGTTGCTGTTGCTGCTGCTGCTGCTGCTGCAGTTTCTGGGCCAGCTGCATTCGTTGTTGCTGCAGCTGTAGTTGCCTTTCCTGTAAAAGCCTTGAGTCAGGTCCAAGGCTTCGCAGAGCAAGATTGCCAGGGAAGAAGCTCCCTGAGGGGCCAGTCAAGGATCCAGCCACACCAGAATGCTGCTGCTGCTGTTGCTGCTGCTGCTGCTGCTGCTGCTGGGCCAAGGCAGTATTGAGGAATGGGCCACCAGGCTGTCCAGGATGTACCATACCCCCTGGAGGCAGACGAAGACCTCCAGCTTGCCCACCAGGAGGACCTTGTGGTGGCTGTAAACCATGGCCAGGGAGCAGCTGGCCAGGGAGCTTCGTGAGGACCCGAGGATTCTGAGAAGGGCTGAGGGCCATTGCAGCTGAATGCTGCTGCTGTTGCTGCTGCTGCTGCTGTTGCTGCTGCTTGTTTCGATATTCTGCCATGAGGTTGGTATGTTCCTTCTGCTGTTTCCGGACCTAGCATTGGTGGGTTGGAGATATTAGTGTGGAGACTGCCCACCCAGCCGCTCCTTACCCCTGGCTTCCGGGTCCTAAGCCTAACTTGGTTTCCCCACCTGGTCCAGCTGCTTCTGGATCTTGCTTTGCTGCTCTGTAACGAGCTTGAGCTTCTCAGCATCGGCTTCTGGGAACTCACGGCCGGCCTTTTTGGCCGTGCGCTGCTTGGCACACAGAGCCTTCCGAGACTTGCGGTGCACACCGATCTGCTCCTCCAGCACCTTCAGCTGCATCTGCAGGAGCTGCTGCGTGTGGAACAGCCACTCCTCATACTGCCGCTGGTCAGCCTCGTCTGGGAACGCAACTGTGTGTTAGGATCTGCAGGAAGGACCCGTCCACAGACTTGTGGCCGCTTCTTCTGCCCCCTCCCTCTCTGCCCATACTCACTGATCACTCCCTGGGCAAAAGTAGGTGGGTTGGGGCGAGGCTGGGAAGGGTCGCTAGCATTCCGCTCCTGTGGTAAGAGAGATTTCTAGAAGGTCATTGTGTCATGCCATGACCTAAAAAAAAAGGTAGCCCAGTGAAATAGTACACAAGCTCCCACTTCCCCCTTACCTGGCCACTCCCAGGTGCCACATGGTTCTGAAGATCATTGCCAGACCCCCCAGAGAGCCTCTGAGCCAGCAGCGATACTTGCTGCCTAGAGTTTATAAAGCAATAGGGGATCACGTGGTTAGCAACAGGGCATCAAGGCACAGGTCAAGCACGAAGCAATGGTGCATGCTGGGATGGACCCACCAGAACCAATGTGATAGGAAGCCAGCCTCACTGCAGCCCTGAAGCTCACCTGTTCATACCAGGCGCCACCCCAATGCTGCCCTGCGCCATCACTTTCTTGATGCCTTTCAAAGCTACCATCTTGGCCTTTGCAATGGGGTCAATGATATCTTCTGCAGCAAATCTGTCCAGGTCTGGGGAGGGAAGAAATACATAAGCTGTGTTTGAGAGTCAAGGCTCCACGGCATGATGGCTAATTTTTCCAATGCTCTGACCTCTACAATGCTCTGACCTCTACAAGTAGAACAATGATGTGGTTAGTCCAGTTGGCCTAGCGGGACCCAAGGGACCTGGTGATGCGGGACCCAAGGGACCTGGTGATGAAGCACTAACGTCCAGGGAACACACAGCCCTTTTATTTGCTCACTGCTTAAGAAAAGGGAGTCAGAAGCCGGGCGTGGTGGCACACGCCTTTAATCCCAGCACTCGGGAGGCAGAGGCAGGCGGATTGCTGTGAGTTCGAGGCCAGCCTGGTCTACAAAGTGAGTCCAGGACAGGCAAGGCTACACAGAGAAACCCTGTCTCGAAAACCAAAAAAAAAGAAAGAAAGAAAGAAAAGGGAGTCAGTAAACATCTGCTGAGTCACTCAGTCAGCTTTGTAAGCCTCAGTTTCCCTCATTTGAGACCTACTCTGCCTACCTCCTGGTCCTATAGAGGATCATGTGACAAGAATAAAGGCATGCTTCCTGAGGCAGACAATACTCTTCAAAGTAGCATTCCACAACCAACACAGCTCAAGAACCCAAGGTATAGGCTATGACAAAGCCCTAAAAACATCTCTCCAGCCTGGCAGTGGTGGCACCTGCCACCACTCTCAGCACTCGGGAGGCAGAGGCAGATGGAGCTCTGTGAGTTTGAGGCCAACCTGGTCTACAAAGTGCGTTCAAGACAGCCATGGCTACACAGAGAAACCCTGTTTTGAAAAAACCAAAAAGAAAATCTCCCAACAACCAATGATCTTGCTAGTCTAGGACTGAGGAAAAGATAAAAACTGGGCACAATGGTACCTGTAAACCTGTAATCCTAGGACTCAAGGGCTACAATAGAAAGATTTGTAGTGTTTTGTTCTTTGAGACATGGTCTCTCTGTGTAGCCCTGGCTGTCCTGGATTCTCTTTGTAGACCAGAATGACCTCCAACTCAGAGATCCGCCTGCCTCTGCCTCCCAAGTGCTGGGATTGAAGGTATGTGCCACCACGCCTGGCTAATAGAAATATTTTTTCTTTTTTTAAGATTTATTTATTTATTACTTATACAATATCCTGCCTGCCTGCCTGTATGCCACAGGCCAAAAGAGGGCACCAGATCTCACTACACATGGTTGTAAGCTACCATGTGTTTGCTGGGAATTGAACTCGGGACCTTTGGATGAACAACCACTGCTCTTAACCAGTGAGCCATTCATTCATTCATTCATTCATTCGGCTCTCCTCTCAAAAGCTCCACTGCTTCTGCTTTTTGCTTAGTGCTTTGCTGTTTAGCCTAAGTCCCTGGTGTCCCACCTCCCTTAAGTAAGGCGTATCTTAGGGCACTAGAGTCAGTGCCCACTTGGTTTACATCACACTTAACTATGCCACTAAGAAGTTACCTGTGTCAGGGAAGAAACTGTTAGCCAGCTGCTGCTGCTGCATTGCCAGATGCTGGGGCTTCATGCACATGGAAGCTGGCATGGCATTCATGGGTTTTTGTGCTAACACTGGCTGTGAGCTCTGTTGGGGCACCAAGCCCGTCTGCCCCGCTTGCTGCCCGCTTAGCATATGTCCTTGGTTAGACATCATAGCCACAGATGGGACCAGGCGCTGCTGAAGGGCATGAGCTGGTGGCTGGGTGGGCATCAGTGACTGGCCCAAGGCTGGCTGCCGGGTACTTCCAAGGCCCATAGCAAGCTGTTGTGGGGGCCCACCCTCATGAGGCAAAGGCATGGCCTGGGCAGGGCCAGGTGTGGGAAGGAGGGGCGGCTGCTGCGGGGGCTGCTGCGGGGGCTGCTGCTGCTGCTGCTGCTGCTGGGCAGGCTGCAGCTGTGCTGAAAGCTGCTGCTTCTTCTGCAGCTCCTTCTTCTCATGCTCCAGCAGGTCCTCGATGAGCAGGGGCAGCTCGCTGGCTACCAATGAGCTCTCCATTTTGTCCAGCTCATCCCCGGGGGCTGCGTGTCCACTGGGCAAGGTTAGGGCCCCACTCTCCAGCTCAAACTTTTCCAGAATGGAGGATCCAGCAGGGCCACTTAGTGAGCTGGAGTTTAGCAAGTGAGCTGGTGTTCCTCCCGTGGCCCCAAAGGGGCCCTTCTCAGCTGTGTGCCCACCACTGGGGAACGGACCTGTGCCTACTCGAGTGTCCCGGCTGCCCATCACAGTCTGTCCTGGCTTCAATCCCAGGCTCAGGGGAGTGGCAGGAGGTGCTGGCTCCACCTTGGGGGTGTTAATGGTGAACTGGCAAGGAGAAGGATGGCGCCCTCCCTCCTCCACTTTGGGCTTCACCTCAGGGAGCGCGGATGTTAGGCGAGGAGGCTCAGAGTTGTCTGTGGCGGGGAGAGGACGGTCCTCAGGGCCCAGGGACACCGGCTCCACCCCCCGCAGCAGGGCTTCTCGCTCAGCCTTCTCATTTGCAGACTCCACCAGCCTTAGGTGCTCATTGAAGATGTCCTTCTTGTCCCCAGTATCCAGCTCAGGGTCAGTGTATGCAAGCAGGTCAAACTCGTCTCCATTGAGAAGGTCATCCAAGTGGGGGTCATTGGTCTCCAGGTTCTCCAGGGTGCCCAGTTCATCATCACCCTTGGCCACATCCACACCCAGGCCCAAGTGAGCGAGCTCCTCATCATCCTCTAGGGCTTTGTGGGCATCAAAGTCATCATCCAGCTCAGGATCCTCACATGGCAGCTTCCCAGCCTCCAAGGCCAGAGAGGGACGACTGAGTTCAGTTCTTGATGGCGGGCGGCTGACCAGCTCCAAGCCAGCTGGTAGGGCAGGACCCTTGGTATGCGGTGTCTGATGAAGGCTGCTGTTCAGCTCAGGGGCTGGCGGGGCTGAGGGTTTCTGTGGTAGAAGGCCTGAAACAGCCAGGCCCCGAAGACCTTCAGGAGCCAGCCGATGGGTTTCCTCGCTTACTGGGTAAAAACGGGGCCTCTGTAGGGGCCCCTGACCAGGAAACGGAGATCCCCCAGGCCCAAGTCCTTTCTGTACATTGTGTCGTAACTCAATGAACTGAGCAGGACCAGCTGGACCAGGCAGTGGCTCAGCAGGGCCTGGAAGGCGGGTGGGGATTCCTGCCAAGGGGGAACCTAGTGCTTGGCGGCCAAGTTCAGGTCCAGGAGTTGATGGGAAGCGAGCAGGCATGGCAAGTCTCATGGAGGCTGCTGCTGTTGCCTGCTGCTGCTGCTGCTGCTGCTGTTGCTGCCACAGTTGCTGCTGCTGCTGCTGCTGCTGCTGCAATGGCAGGGACCCAGGATAGGGTGTTCGCTGATAGAAGGCCTGGGAGCCTCCAACAAGTTGTCTGGAAAAATATGCAGTAGTCTATGAGAAACAGTCAGCATGGAGGGCAAGAACAGAGGCTCAGGACCGTGAGGAAGGATGAGGAAGAGTACATGAGGACAGAGAAGGACCAGTGACAGGGAAAGATCAGAGGCAGAGGACAGTGATGGTAAAATCTCTCCCACCCAACCCCCAACACACCCAGACGCCCTCTCCTGGAACCTCACCTGCTGTTCATGTCCATGGAAGAAGGTGTGGCTGGTGGAAGTGGCCGGGAGAGCCGGTCATCACTGGGGAAGGCTCCTGGCCCCAGCTTGCCTGAGGGCAGCCCCACCATGCTGCTCTTATCCTAGATGGCAGAGACAGATGAAAGTGCGGCCACCTCCAGTGCGCTGGCCCCACCACACCTGGCCACTCTACCTACCTGAGACCCAGTGAAAGGGGTCTGGCCACGATTCAGCTGTTCGAAGGCAGGGCTGCTGGGTTCAGCACCCCAGCTGCCGGGAGGCCCCACCGCACCTGCAGCTGCTGCAGCTGTTTCCTTCTCCTGCCGCAGGGTGTTACGTTGGATCTGCTGCCGAATCAGCAGTTCCCGTAGTCGCTGGCGCTGTCCAGAAAGCAGAGAAGTTAGCTCCCCAGTCCATTCTAATCTTAGGGCTGCTAGAGAGAGAAGTGGGTGGGGCCAGTTACAGGACAACCACTCACCTGGCGCTGCTTCTCCAGCTCTGTCTGGCTGAGGCTAGACATGCCTGCATCCTGGGCACTTGAGAGTTCAGGTGTTGCCAAAGAGCTACTACTCATTGCAGCTCCTGGGTCTTCTCGCTTTTCCACCGGAGAGGTGATGCCTGGCCTTTGTGAGGCTCCATGTGGTAAGTAGGGGAGGGACCCATCGGGTGTGGGAGGTGGCAGAACTGATGCAGGGCGTAGTGGGGACAGCCCATAGCCCTCCCCTGTGGGCCCACTGTTGGGCCCCAGGGGGCTGCCTGATGGGTGAAAGTTCCCCGTGGCTACTGCGTAGTTTGTGCTTTGAGGCTTGCCCAAGGTGGGGCCAGGCCCAAAATGGCTGTTGATCCCATGGGGTGGAGGGAGACCAGGCTGAGGGGCAGGGGGCTTTAGGGAAGGCTCCCCTACCCCCTGTGGAAAAGTGAACCGCATCGGAGAGGGGGTGCCCACAAATGCGCCTGTCCCAGGAGAACGGGCAAAATTGGGGGGCTGCCCACTTGGGACCTTGGCATGGAGCTCACCTGCTGGGCCGGAGGGCAGGGCTGCTGGGAAGCCCCCAGCTCCCAGCGGAGTGTGGGCTAGGGGCCCAGCCTTAAAGGCAACTTCAGGGGGCTGGGGTCGGGGTGGTTTATGCAATGGAGCAAAGGGGTCACGGGACTGAGGGCGTGAGGGTGGTCGAGAATAAGGATCAGGGGACTGAAAGCGAGGGGTAACCGGGGACGGGCAGAAAGCCTCAGCAGACAGAGGACGTGGCGTCAGTGGAGACTGGGAACTGGACTGGGACTGAGGACTAGCGGGCACTCTGGAGAAAGGGTCAGAGGGCAGTGATCGAGGAGGCAGGGCACAGCAGCTCTCAGTGGGGGGTGGCTGGGGCCGAGGCGTTAATGGGGGCTGGGCATAGGGGTCAGGATAGGGGCCAGGACGAAAGACGTCTGAGTGGCTGGGAGGAGAAGGGGCCAAAGCCTGGGCAGGGGGTGGCTCCTGGGCCCGTAAGCCCAGGCCCGGGCTCTGGGGCTCTACCTGAGATGCCCGAGGGGTTAGGGGGGCTTTGAAGACATCAGGTGCCTTTAACTCCAGGCCACCCAGGTGGGGGCCTGAAGAAGGTGAGTCAACACAGGCCAGGTTTGGGGGACCATAGCCAGGAGAGGATGCCCCAAGCTCTTCCTTCTTCACTTCTAGGGTCTTCCGAGCCTCCCCAAAAGGTGGAGGTGAAAGCAGAGGCTCGGAAGCCTTGCCTCCCACTAACCCTGGGCTTTCAGGCACAGCCAGGTTGTCCAACGAGGGGCATCGGGGTTTGAGGAAGGGGTCAGGCGTGGAAGGCTGGTGTCTGGGGGTACCCGGTGGGGTAGTGTGAAATTCCCCTGGCTGGCCAGTCCCAGGTCGAGTTGTGGTACCCAGCACCGAGGGCTGGGCAGGGGCTCCAGTGGGACTTGGGTAAGGATAGGTGGGTGGTGCCGCAGAGAAGCGGGGCTCCGGGGCGTAGGCAGGGGCCAGTCCAAAAGGGTCCTGCGAAGGCACTTGGGCGGGCACCTGGGGCGGGAGCTTGAGGAAGAGCTCACCAGGTGAGTCAGGGCCGGGCACTGTGCCCGCTGGTGGCTTCAGGAACCCGTCGGCAGAGGTAGACAAGCCAGCAGGGGTGGTGGGGCTGCCAATGAAAATGGTAGGGGCCGCAGCAGGGGGCGGACTGCCCAGGGCCCCTGGCTGGGAGGGAATGCGAAGATGGAGGGCTGGTCGGTCAGTCTTTCGGGCTATGTCGCCCACCCTGGCCTGCTTGCTGATCTGGCTCTCAGCTTGCTACAGAGAGAAACCAAGCAGAGAAGTCAGGTCGCTTGCTGTAGGTGTGACCTGTGCCCCCCAGCCCGAGGAAGGCCACACCCACTCACCTTCTGCACCTTGTTGATGCGGTGAGCAGCCCGGTTATCTTTGGCCTTTTGCTGAGGGACACGGGACACAACATTGGGCTTTGCGCTCAGCCTGGAGCCCAGCCTTGTGTCACCATGCCTCCCCAGAAATCAGTCCACCCTTCAGGGACAGCCGGAGACAGGAGAAGAGGGGCAGAAGGAGCAGGAGCAGGAGGAGGGTCTGAGGCCCCTACAACTGCTTCCGTTTCAGGCCACGACGGTCTTACCAGGTAGGGGGCTTTGTCGGCGGCTGGAACCTTTCTCCAGAGCTTCATGATCTGTTTACATCGGCTAGACCAGTCTGGAGAGCAGAAAGACGGAGTCAGAAGAGACTTGGCAGGAGACCCCTCCACCCGCCAGGCTGTTTCCCTGCCCTTGCCGAGAGGTACCTGGGTAATCTTGCTTGAGATTAGGAAAGTTAATATTGGCATAGAGCACAGGTGAGATGGTGGAGAGCTGGCCCAGCTCCTCATCCTTCTCCCAACGCTGCAGACTCCGCTGGTTATAGGACAGCCCGTCGCCCTCGCCCTCTGTGGTAGGGGTGGTGGGAGTGGAGGGCGTGGTGCCCCCTGAGCCTGTCCAAGGGCTGTCGGGCTCACCGGGTTCTGGGCTGAAGAAGCCCCCGCGCTCCCTGGGGCGCAGGGGCAGAGAGTCACAGAGGGCAGAGACTTCAAGACCCACCCACAGTCAAAAGAGGCAAGGCAGGGAGCCACATGGAGGTGAGAACAAGGAGGGGAAGACCCAAGGCAGTTAAGCACAGATACCAACCTAGAATCCAAGAAGGGGGACTGGCAGAGGCCTGGGTAGGAGTCCATTGGGCTGCTGGAGGGGAGGCTGCCCAAAGAGAGTCCACCTGCAAGAGCAACCAGGTCAGAGAAGACGCAGCACGGACCTACTCAGGGAACAAGGAACAGCTCCAACTACGGCAGGCTTGGAAACGCGCCTCTGCCCTAAGCACCTTGGAGAAAAGGCCTCTGCAGTGGTGTACGGCTGCCTTCCAGGCCAGGAGTTCCACAACCCAAATGCTGCTCTCGCTCTGTGCCCAGGACATCTTTAAAGAGTTGCTGCAGGTCCTTGGACTCCATCTTTGGCAGTTCTGTGTGGGAATGACAAAGCACACTGATGAGAGAAAGGTTCACATGGTGGCACCACAGATCTGCAAATGGTCACGGCCAAGGAGGGGGACCAGGACTCCCCCACAGAGCAGTACAGATGGGACCTTCTCTACCCGAGGAGAGCCTTCATACACAGGAGACCCATGCAGGCCTCACCTTCCGTGGGGATCCTGTCTAAGTCGGAGCTAAGCACCCCTTCCCCTGGGGTGCTCGGCTTCTCAGGGTCACTAGGCACTGGGGATGCCTTTACACCCCCATCCTCAAGCCCTGTAATGGCAGAGAAGAACCAGCAGTCAGCAGGAGAGGGGCGCCACACACCACGCAAGGCAATGTGAGCCTCAGGGAACATGGCAGGGGCACAGCCAACTGACAACAAGACAGACCCAGCTCCTCCAGCAGCCCTCACCTGGTACATCAGCCATGCCCTCAGGCCCACGGGACTCTTCGTCCGCAACATCTGGACCATCATCTCCTATGAGCAACAGGCCCACTCTAGTCAGACTAATGACACCTGATGCCCAGAACAGAGCCCTTGACCCACCCTTAGCTGCCACCCCACCACCACGCACACACCCTCTGCCGACGATGAACAGAGGGTGGCCTGGACGCCCCAGAACACTCATCCCCGTTAACCAACCTTTGTGCAAGGCTGCAAGCTCCTTCTTATCTGAACCTCCATCCCCCCGGGGTTTTGGGGCTCCCAGGCCGAAGCCTGGCCGGCCCACCCCAAGTGCAAACAGGGCTTTCCGACTCAGGTCTAGCAGTTCCTTCCCAAAGAAGGCTTCCTGCAGGAGGAGTCAAGAGAAATGGTCTCTTGATGCGCTGTGGGTGCAGCCCCTCCCCTTCCTCACCCCTGGAAGTCTGAAGCCTACCTGTAGGTAGGCAGGGAACATGTCCTCCAGCTTGCTCTTCTTGCGCCCCCGTCGCTGTTGCTTCTTCTTCTCATCCCCCTCTGCAAGGCTCTGGTCCACAGAGCCCTCCGCAGGCAGATCAGCTGGCCCCACTACAGACAAAAGAGAAGGGCTCTGGCTTTCTGGAGACTTCAACTGGTGGGAGACTCTTCCTACCTATTCCTTCCCCACCCACCCCCCTTTGCCCGGACAGTGCCTTCACACCCTGGCCTCACTGGCAGTGCCCCAGGTGCTGTTACCCCACCGTCTTCCCAGGCCCCAAAGGTGCCCTCACCCGTCTCACCCTCGTCGGGCTGCCCATCCCCACTCAACACCTCCGCCTGTGCAGCAGGCCCCCTTTTCACTCGTGTATGAGACTTCCGCTGTCGTACCATGAAACCACCAATGCCTGTGAGAAAGCAGAATTAAGAACGAGAAGCCAGCTGGGTATGGTGGCGCACGCCGTTAATCCCAGCCCTGGGGAAGCAGAGGCAGGCGGACCACTGTGAGTTCGAGGCCAGCCTGCTCTACAGTGTGTGTTCCAGGACAACCAGAATTAAAACAGAAAAACTATGTCTCAAAAACCCAACATAAAAAAATAAGTAAATACTGAGAAGCCACCAGACACCCTGATGAGCTGCATCACTGGCTCACAGCCCACTGCAGAGCCTTACCTGGCCGATAGGGTTTACGCTTGCGTTTTTTGCTCTCTTCTGTCTCTTCTTTGCCAGGTTCTACATCGGGGCTGGTGGGGCCTTCTAGTTTAATATCACACTCCATTTGCTCAACACCTCCTGCATGTAACAGAAGAGACAGGCCCATCAGAGGAACAGGTCTTTTATCCCTGTCATCCTGCAAGAGGGAACCCAGTAGCCTGCCACAGTGCCACCTGAGCAAGACCAACAGTGCTAGAGGATGCCCAGGAGTGGCCGTGTGGCCCTTAGCCAATAGATCCCAACACCCGTGGGCTGCGCTGCTCCCACTATCAGCCATTCTCTGTGATTCCCCAGCCCAACCTTCACCCTTGAGCAGCTCGTCAGTGTCCAGGTCCCCATCCTTCTTGTCATCAGGGCCAAGGGCATCTGAGGGCTCAGAACCTTCCAGCCCTGCCTCGCCTGGGAGGCCTATCCGTCCTCGCCGCTGGCGCCGCTTGTGCAGTGGTGACATGGTCAGGTTACGCAGCACCGCCATGCCAGTTTCTGTCAGCCACACGCCCTCGAAGCGAAAGAACTGGGGCTCTGGACAACAGGGAAGAACATATGACCTATGACCCCTGAACAGAGGCCCCAGGGAAACCAAGACTCCAAATTTCAACCCATGTTCCCAGCTGAGACATAAGCAGTGACAGACAACAAGTCCTGTGGGCTCCTCAGGGCCATGAACAACTCTGCCAGTGACCTAGCGTATTCAGAACCTGTCAATCCCAAGTGTACCAAACAGATTCTCAAGCTGCTAAGGAGCAGGAAGGGACTGACTCTACTCGCTGAATGCCAGCACACTGAGCCTAGATTGCTAAGGACTTACCTGGTTCTTTCACCTTCACAGGTACCAGCTCTGGCGGGGCCACGGGTGCTATGGGAAGAGGGACAAAGCCAAGACAGTTCAGGGCACTGTCCCAAAGTAAGGCACAATCGTGTCCTCTTTGCTTCTTCCAGCCCCTATACTCACCCACAGGCTTTACCACATAGGGCTGGCAGGAAACACAGTCGAAGCCCTCGTCAGCAGCCTGCTCCACCTCATCCTCTGTGAAGAGGCTCTCGCAGCCAGCATGCATCCACCTGGGAGAGGGAAGACGTGGTAAGCACAGGCTAAGGCAGCTGACACCAGCACATGGAGCTGGCATGAGAGAGGAACACTCTCACCGTTCACAGTGGCGACACTGGATTAGCAGGTCTTCCTCCACATAAGGAGCATGGCAGATAGGACAGGTCACCAGGCTGGCACAGGGCCCACAATGCGTGTAACTATTCTGCCATTCACAGTGGAAGCCAGGGGAAGCGGCTCCACACTGCATACAAGACACACACCTAGTGGAAGCAGAAAGAACTTCAACATCTAACCTAGGGTCCCAGAGGCGCCCCCACGGAGACCCAAACCAGCAGACTGGTCTCCTAAACACGGGGTGTCATGCACGCAACGTTGTATCTGCTCTAACTGTATCTCAGGTCCATTCGCCATCTCCTGTCAGACCCCAGGCTCCTTTAAAGACCAACAAGTCTCCTTACCACTTGCATTTCCAGCCACCCTTGGGCACGGTGAGCAGTGGAGGGTCCAGGCAGTATGTATGGTAGCTAATGTCACAGTCATCACAGAGCAGCAGGCGTGAGGGGTCGGAGGCCTGGCCGCACACCTCACACACAATACACTCCACACAGCGCCAGCCCTTCAGCAGCATCACCTTGGTGATCTGGTACAGAGAGACACCTCAGGTGTGTGTTGGGGAGGGACTGCAGTGTTTATATGGCAGAAGGCAGACCTCAGAGCTCAGAGGGCTTTGCTCAGAGCACTCTGCCCACACAAGCCTGGCTCCAGAGGCTCCGAGGGGACACTGCTGATCTGAGCAGCCCCACTCTGAGTGAGATGCACTCAAGCTGATAACCATGTTCATTCACCTCCACTTCTCCTCACCTTCTAGAACCTGTTACTAATAATGTAAGCTAGTAAGTGTAATCAGTGGATTAATTAATACATTGAGGCCAGGAGTGGTGGCGCACTCAGGAGGCAGAGGCAGGCAGACCCCTATGAGTTCAAGGCCTGCCTGGTCTACAAAGCCAGTCCAGAAGAGCCAGGGCTACACAGAGAAACACTGTCTCGGAAAAAAAAAACCAAACAAACAATAAATAAATAAACAAATAAGTTGATAGTTTTAGAAAAACCCCAAAGGATTGATTATACTTAAGTAAACAGCACTGCTAACAGCTGAGCGTGGTGGCACAGCCTCCAATCCCAGCTCGGGGAGACAGAAGCAAGCAGATTAGGGTGAGTCTGAGGCCAGCCTGGTGCACAAAATGAGCCCAGGACAGCCAGGACTATACAGAGAAACCGTGTCTAGAAAAAGGAGGAGGAGGAGGAGGAAGAAGAGGAAGAAGAGGAGGAGGTGAAGACAACATAGTGGCTATCGGCTGTAGATACGCAGCTACAGTTTTGACTCTACTTCCAGACTACACCATGGGTTGTTTTGGTTAGTTTTTTTGAGACAGGGTCTCACTGCGATGCTTTGGCTGACCTGGAGCTCACTATGTAGACCAGGTTGACCTCAAGGCCTCTGCCTGGGATAAAGGTGTGTGCCACCACTCCTGGCCATGTCATGCTACTAGTGGCATTTATACAGAAACTGATTACACTAGCAAGTCTTGGCCTATGCAACAAACTATAAAGTCTGCTGTAATTCCCAAGCACCTTTCTGAGTTTGACAGCACTGACAACTGATCGATGACTTGCTAGAGCCACAGTCAGTTTAAGAAACCATGTGTCGGGGCTGGAGAGATGGCTCAGCAGGTAAAGGCCCTTGCCACCAAGCTTGATAACCTGAGTTTGCTCCCTGGAGTCAGCATGGTGGAAGGAGAGAACTAATCCTACAAGTTGTCCTTGACCTCAACAATCACACCCTGACACATGTAGTCCCGCCCCCTTCTCCCACCATACGCTCCACATAAATGCAATAAAATAATAAAAATAAATAGTGTGGTACGAATGGGGGTCTAGGGGAATAGAGGACTGACCCTGCACATAGCCTACACGTCTTGGGACTTGAACTCACCTTGCTGTTGACACAGTATGGGTGATAGCACTGGGAACACTGGGAACAGGCCAAGAGGTGGCCCTCGGCTCCCCGGCCAAAGCTGCCACACACCACACACATGTCCTACAGAAAAACAGAAACCCAGACACCCAAGAATGCCTCTGCTTCTCTGCCTGTGTCTGTCTGTCTGTCTGTCAGTCTGTCTCTCCCCCTCCCATCCCCTCCCCTCCCTCCCGCCCCTGTCTTGGCGAGGGGAAGGGGGCGGGCGGTATATGGAAGAAGTCAAGGGTCTTTCTCTGTTGTTTTTGAACGCGAAGCTTACAATTCCAACTAAGCTGGTTGGTCAACAAGCTCTTGGAAGCCACTGGTCTCCTCCCCACAACACTGGCTCAGGCATGTATGGCCACCCCAGCTTTTAACTAGGTCCTGGGACTAGCTTTTAACTAGGTCCTCTTGCTAAGCCATTTCCCGAGCCCTGCAAAGCTGTCTGTTGTCCCCAGCTATGCTAAAGACCAGGGGGTTGATCAGAAGTCCATCCCACAGTACTAAGACATTAGCTACATCACCAGAGGACACTTGCATCTCCCACCCAACTCAGAGAAGCTAGGCCTCCTTAGGATACCTTCCTGGCCTAAATAAGTAACTAGAAATATAGTCTAGCATCATTAAATTTAGGAAGTTATAAGAAGAACAAACTAGGGTAAACACTTGCCCAATAAGAGTTGTATGTGACAAAAACCACAGTAGTGTCAAGATTATTTAGCTGTCAACATATGTAGGCTCCCTACACTACCTTCTGCCCTTTTCACTATGTGGGCTTTCACCATCTACCTTCCTCCCCATTAGCTAAGTATCCCAAGACGCAAACTGGGTCCCGTTATGCCCATCCACCTTCTCAGCGAAGTAAGCCCAAACACACACACACACACACATACACACACACACACACACACTCATGCACTGGAACACACACACTCGCGTACAGCCCATGCACGTGCACACTTGCAGGTGCACACTCACACATGGCTCTGCATGCCTACTGTCACTGATAAAGCTGGGCCATCCCAGTTCAGTACAGTACCTGCATTAGAACAAATTTGTCTGTGTTAGAGAAGAGAACCACGGTATTCTGCATGGTGTCATCATCTTCCTCCTCCTCCTCTTTGCTAGGAGAACTATCAATATCAGCCACCTTAAAAGACAGAAGGTTGTGGAAAGTGAAGAGTCTGTGCCAGCTACGCTGCCCTGTTTTCCGCACTCAGAACAGAGGTGTGAACGCCTGGCTAAGACAGAGGCCTGAGAGGCAGAAGACGCCAGTTCCCCAGCGGGAGGCCTTGGAGTCAAGTGGTCAGGCCCTAGGCTAGCAGGCAAAGGACTGACAGGATTTTAAGAGTGCTTAACGCTGTGGAGCGTGTGAGACATGCTTGGGGGTGCAAAGCCTGTCCTTACTACCAGTGTCTCAATGGAAGAAGTGGTTGATTTCAGTCGGGCCCGTCCTCTCCCTCGTCCTCCATGTGCTCCTCCACGAGGCCGGCGTCTTCCTGGGAAACTACTGCTACGACCCTAAGTGAGGAAGAGGCCCGTTACAGGACCAGGTGTGTTGGGGCCACAGGCTTGGAGGGAAAAAGATGATAAACGAAGAGTGTAACAGGTTTTACAAAAAGAAAGAAAAAGAGAAAGAAAAAGACCCGGGTGTCCCACTGAGAGGACAGAAAAACAGCCACAGTTCCAATATCAACAGGTAGTGACCACGGTGAACGCAAGCTCCTCGTCCCAGAACAGCTAACATGGGAAAAGGACAAACAACCACTGGAGTACCAAGTTTTTGTTCCCAATTCTATTTCTGAGTGACCATGAACCTGGGTAAATCATTTTTACCTCCTCTACGCATAGCGGTCAGCTCGGCAAGGTGGGACTAAAGGCTCTCTATAACATCTAGACAGAGTCAAATGCAAAGGCAGCACTGCGCTGCAGCTGGCAGCCATGTGCGCCTGAGCACGCCCAGTGGCTGAAGAGCCTCTTACCTGTTTGATTCGGGAGCGGGCTGGGGAGCTGCGCCGCCGCCCTTTGTCTCCCTCGGCCTTGCCTCCACTGACAGTTGTCCCAGTGTCACACAACAGGGAGTCATCAGTCTCTGGCAGTGAGTCGGTACAGAGGCGCAAGGAGCCCTCATCGCGGGCTGGACTAACGTCTGTAGATACCCCCAGCTCCATAGACAAGGAGCCGGCCCCCTCAGGGTCAGGAGAGCCCAGCAGGGGCTCTGAACCAGGAAAACTGGCACTGGCATCGCCCTGGCTCAGGTTAGAGATCTCATTAACAATGTCTGATTTGATGAGAGTGGGTGGCATGGGGGCCACTGGTGCACCAGGCTCTTCCTGCTCTTCACAGGGTGAGCCCTGCCCTGCTTGCTTGCATTCTGGGCCATAGACCTCCATAGGGGTCACAGGGGTCAGCTCCTCGGGGTCCAGGAGCACAGGAGAACCTTTAAGTTCACTAGCCAGACTGCCAGAGGTCTGTCCAGCCTGTGACTGTGAAGGGTTAGCCTCAGTCCCATCTAGAGGGGCTGTGTCTTCTTCTCCCAAGCCAGAGAAGTCATCCAGGGCTGGGGCAGGGCTGGCGGCAGGGCAAGAGAGGTCCCCCACAGGGGATGGCAGAGGACTGGTGGCACTGGGTTCCAAGGCTGGGCACTCAGGTTCTGGCCCTTTCTCGGTCTCCATTTCATGCAACTCAGCCTCGTCTGAGATGTCCCCTGCCTGATGCACGGGACTCAGTGGGGAGGGTACAGACAGTGGCAGAGCAGGAGGTGAGCACTGGGAAGGGGGAGAGGCTGGAGGAGGTGAGGGATGCGGGAGGAGTGGGGAGCACGGCGGAGGAAGGGGCTCCATGAGGATAGGGGAAGCGGGTCCCATTGGGGAGCCTGGAGATGGCGGAAGGATCATCGGGGGCACAGGCTCAGGGTCAGTGCAGTTAGCTTCTGGTGGGGGGCTGATTGGTGTCTCTAGGATAGGGGCAGCCAATGGTGACTCAGGGTCACTGTCCCCTTTGGCACCAAAGGGGTACTCTAACTCCCCCAAAGGAGACAAGGCTGGAGGGGCTGCAGCCGGGATAATGGGTGAGAGTGGAGGAGGAAGAGGATCTGGCGGAGAAGAGAAAAAGAGAGGCTCTTAGATTAGAGGTGCCATAAAGGGTTAAGACTGCCCCAGAGTAAGGGCTCATGAACACCTATCTCCTTACCTGGTGGCATCAACTGAGGTGACAAGGCAGGCTCCCCTGACAGGGACAAGGGCAGCTCCTCAGGAAGCGGGGACAGAGGTGGTTCTCCAGGCTCAGACAGGGCTGGCTCCCCAAGCATGGGTGATAAAGGTGGCTCCCCAGTAGGGGGAAACAAGCACAACTCCTTAGGTGCAGGGCACTGGCTTGGTTCCTCAAGAGCCTCTTCAGGCCGAGGAGATTGGTGTAGTTCCTCAGGCTGGGGTGACAGGCATGGCTCCTCAGGCATGGGGGACAGGCAAGGCTCCTCAGATTGAGGGGACAGGTGCAATTCCTTAGGCTGAGGGGACAGGTGCGGTTCCTCAGGCTGAGGGGACAGGTGCGGTTCCTCAGGCTGAGGGGACAGGTGTGGTTCCTGAGGCACAAGGGACAAGCGTAGCTCCTCAGGCTGAGAAGATAGACAGGGCTCTGCAAGCACAGGAGACAGGCATGGCTCCTCAGACTGTGGGGACAGGGGCAGCTCCTCAGGCTGGGGACAGAGTCGAGGCTCCTCAGGCTGAGGACAAAGTCTCGGCTCCTCAGGCAGTGGCGACAAGGGTGACTCCTCCAGCGGCAGAGACACGAGTGAGTCTTCTGGTGGTGGTGAAGCAGGTGAGGCTTCAGGGGGAGGGGACAATCGTGAGGCTTCAGGTGGAGGTGAGGTGGGCGAGTCCTCAGGTGGCGGGGACAATCGTGAAGCTTCAGGTGGTGGGGACGTGGGAGAGTCCTCAGGTGGCGGGGACAAGGGAGATTCCTCGGGTGGCGGGGACAGCCGGGATACCTCAGGCAGGGGAGATAAGTGTGACAGGACAGGCAGAGGCGAGAAGCGTGACACTTCAGGAGGAGGGGACATAGGGGAGTCTTCAGGTGGGGGAGACATGGGTGAGTCCTCAGGGGGTGGGGACAGGCGTGATGCCTCTGGAGGTGGGGACAGAGGAGACTCCTCAGGTGGAGGGGACAGAGGAGAGTCTTCAAACGGTGGGAACAGGCGTGAAGCCTCAGGTGGAGGGGACATCGGTGACTCCTCAGGTGGAGGGGACATCGGTGACTCCTCAGGTGGTGGAGATAGGCGAGATGCTTCCGGTGGCGGGGAAGAAGGCAGTTCCTCTGGTGGGGGGGACAGAGGAGATTCCTCAAATGGCGGAGACAAGGGTGCGGCTTCAGGAGGTGGGGACAGGGGTGTCTCTAGTGCAGGAGATGGGGGCGACTCCTCCAGCGGAGAAAAGGTTGATGATTCAGGCGGAGGAGACAAAGGAGACTCCTCAGGTGGTGGAGAAAGGGGTGACTCCTCAGTCGGTGGGGACAGATGTGATGCCCCAGGTGGCAAGGATTCAGGTGACTCATCAGGTGGCGGGGACAGGCGTGAGGCCTCAGGTGGTGGAGATGTGGGTGACTCCTCAGGTGGTGGAGATAGGGGTGACTCCTCAGGCGGGGGCAGCAGTGGCATCTCATTTAGGGGAGCCTCCAACTGGGATTCAAGTTGGGTCCCTGCTCTCCCTGTCGGCACAACATACCATATTCCCACCTAGCTCAGATCTAACTCCACAAAAAGTGCAAGGTCTGAGGCAAAGCAAAAACTGTCTCTTACCACAGAACAAAGGATTAATTTCAGGGCCTTTAGGCCCTACTCACCTAGTGGTTTGGCTTCGCATTGTAGGGGCTCCGGTTCCTTGGGTTGCATAGAGGTCACGTGCCCACCCTTTGCATGCCCTTGGCATCCAATGTACAGAGCATGGGGCCCATCAATGGGGATATCACCAGGCTCTGGGGGTGAGAGTCTGCAGAGGGTACAGGGGAGTAGGCGCTGTGGCTCACCAGGTAACAACTCCTAGCGAGCAGACTGGGGCAAGGCGTCGATATAGTGGGTTGACAGCAGCACTGGCAGCTATCCACCTGTGTAACATGGTCCTGCCAGCCTCATCCCTCCCAAGGCCCAATCCAATCTCTGTCTACACCACTTACCTGCTACAGACAGGTGGGTGCTGACCAGCCACAGAAACGACTGGCTGGTTTCCCTGGGCTTTGTGACAACGATGACAGAGTGAATAGTTCTCGAACCACTCAGAGTTTGGATTCAGTTCTGCTGAGCCTACGCCACAGGCCCGACACACCCGGCACGTCTAGGGGAAGCAAGCAGGCAAGACAGGCACTAGTCAGACTGCACGAAAAGGCAACTCTGGAGACGCTAAAGGAGGTGGCATCAGAAGACACGCACCTTGCACTTCCATGAGTGAGCAGGCAGCTCCTCTATGGGTGGCTTTAAGCAGAAGGTATGACATCCTTTGTCGCACGTCTCACAGACCAACATTTTAGAATCATTCCCAGGTTTCCTGAGGGGCACAGAACACATCATGGCATTCTTCCTAGCCTCATTTTCTGCCCAAATTTTGCATATGGCTACACTTCAGCCCTCACACTCTTACCTGCAGGCTTGGCACACTTTGCATTCAGGGCACTGCCAGCCAGCACGCTTGCGGTCAGTCAGTGCGGTGTCCAGACAGGCTCCATGGTAGTGATGCCCACAGCTGGTACAGAAGAACAAGTCGCACAGCTCGCCCGGCCCCTCACACACCGCACAGCGAGCCTCCTCTGCGTAGGAAGACAGGGACAGTGCAGTGACGTCAGCCATGGACACTGTGATATATACTTAACAGGTATTTCACGGACATAGAATAAAATACAGTTACCAAGTATGCCTCTCAAATACTTGCCAGGTTCTGTTCCAGGCATTGCAGATACCAGAGCATCTGCACATAGGCAAATACAGGCAAAGCTCCTGCGCTCACCAAGTTCGCATCTACTTTACTGGGACAGAATGACTCTGTAATTTTACACTTTGAATAATGCATTGTAGAGTCCCGACATCCAAGGCACCCTCGGCCCCTCATTTGCTCTATATCCAAAGAACACGGACTTCTCACCCAAATGTGCAGCCCTCTCACTGTGGTCTGGGCAGAGCAGCTGCAGTGTTCTCATGGATAGGAAGGAACCACTGGCTGCCGCGCAGGGAAAGTGGTAAAGCCGTGAACATCCAGGTGAGCGGCAAGGGATGGAGGCTCCGAACCTGGTGCAGTGGGAGCAGCGCTGCGGGGAAGGGAGCAAAGCCTGAGAGCCACTCTCTCTAGACAGTTCAGCCACTAGCCCCTCCCAGGACGGCCCACTATGCCCTCCTCCCCAGAAGCGTGCCAGCCCTGTCTTCAGCCCTACCTGTGAGATCCCTGAGAAGATGGCCTTGTCCACACCACATAGTTCTGGGCCCTCCTGCCCCCATACGCCTGCTGACCATGCAGCACACCAGTGATGCGCCCAGCAGTGCCCTTTACAGGCCGGAAGGAGGGGACAGAGAGGACAAGTTAACAGTGTCCAGTAGCTCAGGACGGCCAGGCCTCCACCCTGCTTCCAAACCCATTTTCTCAGTTACCTCCAGGTTCTCCTAGGTGGGCAGGTGTAAGGCCCTCAGGGAAACCAATTTGTGCTAGGTCCTCACTGGGCAGCCCAGCGTCACAGGGACCCAGGGTTCCCCCAGAGGATGCCACTGGAGACCGGGGCCAGTCAAATGGTAATTCAAAGCGTTGTAGTTCCCTCTGCCCGTGCAGACTGGGCTCTCCGCAGTTACAGAGAGCACACCGCCGCCGTGCTGGACCCCCACTGTGGACACACAAATATCAGTACCAGGCCACCCGCCACAACCTGGCATACTCACATATCCTACCCAGCCCCTACCTGGCCCCCCAACCCCATGATGTGGCATACTCAAGCATCCTAAAGTCCTCTTCCAGAAAAAAGCCTTACACGCTTCCATCAAACTCTCATGGACCCATAAAGTCCCATTTTCCACAAACAAGTTACCGGCAGTCATGAGGAGGCTTCTGAAGCCTGGAACTCCCAGAACCGGGGACAGAGACCTCCCCGACACACAGGACGGGAAGGTCTGGCTCAGTGGCACCTGGCTCCTCGGAGGCTGCAGTCCCATCAGCTGAATGAACAGACAGAAAAGGACATGTCAGCCCTACCTGTATCACCAAGTCTACTCAACAGATGCATGAGACTAAACCCTCAGTGGTTAACAGAGAAGGCATTTAAAGAACCAAGTTCTTCAATAACCTATTACAGACCTAGGCAGGACTTGTGCCAGGACCAGAAATAAAGGGCTACCCACGAGGAGTCAAAAGCTGTCAGCAAACTGGGAAGTTTGTCCTACTCACCTGCCGGTTCTGAATCTTTATCTTCACCAGGCGGCTTCTGCCTGTCCATCCCTCTCTCCGACTGGGCAGGGCCCTCTCGGGGAGACCTGTCGGTGCCCAAAAGATACCTGTATGTCCAGTAAGCTTCCCCACTGAGCCTTTGTCCCATTATAAGTCAGTTCATGTAAGTAGACCCTTTAGACACCAGAGATAAACTTTGTCTACAAGTCCGTGTAGCACTGACATTTTCTAGTAACTCGTCTCCCACTACCCGCTTCCTCCCCGAACACATACCTCCTCCTCCTCCCATTCTGGGTTCTCAGGGTCTCTACCCCACTCTCCCACTTCCACCCTCCTCTGTAACAGTTCCTAGGGCAATCACATCCAACTAAAAATGCATGCTGTTACATTTAGTACAATCCACTGTCTCATCTTAACTCCTGGGCCCTGTCCCCTCACCTTTAGCCTCAGACCTCAGGTCAGCTACCATTTTACAGGCCTGAAAGTAGCAACCCATTGGGTAATCACAACCCAGAAGTCTTAATCATGCCAAAGGCTAGCTATGAATGGATCTCCACTGCTTTCAACAAGGACATCCCAAATACAACAGAAGAAACCTCAATTGCCTGGCAGATGAAACTCAGGACCACCACTGGCCCCACCCCTAAATGAGCCCTGGGTCTCACCTAGCATGAAGGCCTCAAGTTGTTGCCCTTAGCAACGCCAACTGCCCTTCTTCCTTAGATGCTACTAGTAGTTAACAGAAGTGGGCCCAAAGAGGTACTGAGCATGTGTAAGCAAGGCCTGAGGCTAAGCATGCTGGGAGTTGTAGTCTCAGGAAGCACATTGGACTTGGAGGAGGGCTAAATGGGGCAGGACATAACAGAGCAGAATAGTTTCCTTCCTCTTAAGTCAAGCCAGGTTTCCAAATACTTGAAGAGTTAACGGTCCCTCTCTCCCTTCTCATACAGACCGGCATATCTCAAAATCCAATGATACACATTAAAGTTACATGTGAAAGGCTTGAGACCCACACAACACTGGGGGTATTTTCCTTGACCTCCAAGGCAGCACACTAAGTAGAGTACAAAGACTAAGAGAAACTAAGAATAAGAAATTACAGAGATGCTACTAGGACTGGTGGCACAAACCAACAACACCATTACTTGGAAGACAGAAGCAGAGGGATCAAATGCAAGTTGGAGGCCAGCCTGGTCTGCACAGAGTTCCAGCCTAGCCAGAGCTACATACTGAAACCTTTTAGATAGACAAGAATTCCCAAAATGATGAGTAGGAAAGAAACCCTACATAAGAAAGCTGAACAGGTTAAGTGCCTGCAGCTGTTAGTGAGAAGGTGGGTCTTCTGACTTAACCAGAGTCTAGTGCTTCTAAAGAAGATGGTGATGAGGTAAGGGGAGTCCCTAGAAAAGAAGTGTAAATATTAAGAGCCTGAGGACTTATCGCCCACCATTCCCACTCCTCTTGTTTAGCCAATGATCACACCAACATGGGGACAGATAATCCTGCCCTCTAAAACAGGAAGGCAAACATCCCAGTCAATCACCTGGGGCTGAATAACAAGGGGAACCCTCAACGTGCCCAAGATCAATGAATCAATGCCTAGCCACCACAGTATCAGTTCCTTTCCCTACGTTCACAATTGCATTTCCCAATGTTGGTGCTCCCCCCTGAGCCATGTCCAAGTACAGGACATCACTTCACTTTCCTCCTAACACTCAGAACCTGACAGGGAAAAGAGCCCGGGGCATCACCTGACACCTGTTACCTCCATCCCCAAACCACCTCACACACACAACAGTCCAATTACAGGAGAGCAGGATGCTTATGAGGCCAGCTCACAGCGCTCTGCACTGCAAGAGGCCCTTTCCGAGCCAGCCAGCCACCTGTGGGGAGGGGGGACTGGAGGTCAAAAGCTCAAGCCAGGCCCCTCTCCCTATTCAGTCATTCAAGGCCTGAGCACCCCAAAGGGCCAAGAGGACTTCACACAGTTTTCTCCGTGTTTGCATCTTACTTTATCTTCCTTAACCCTTCCAGACCCTCCACAAACTTTGTTCTCAGAGTTGAGGCCAAGAGAGCCACAAACAGCAACAAATAGAAAACAACAGCGATAATACAGTGGGGAGGAGGAGGACCGCCTCACACAAGGCCAGAGGGACAAATTCCTCTGCCCTCCCCCAAGCGCAGCTTTCTCTGGCTGGTAAAAGCTAGCCCTGCCCAAGAAGGTACAGAAACTACCCTCTCCATCCAGCCTTGAGGAACAGAGTAGCAATGCCTGGCAAAGTTAAGAGGCCTGCTCATGGGGCTACAGAAAGTGCAAGACTGAGCAGCAAAGAGCAGCAAGCTGTCCTTTCTCTGTATGTACCATAAAGAATCCAGGAAGAAAAAAAAAATTCAGGGGCACCTCCGAGAAGCCTGAAACCTTAGCCCCTGACCACTCGAGCTTGCCGGCCAGCATCTATACCGAAATACCAAGTGCCATAGCAGTCAAGTCCCTGGAGGCATTTAAGCAAATAAAGGCAAAGGTCTCCTGTCCCAGCATTCACAGGCAGTAAACAGAGGCACACGTATATCCCAAGGGGGTGCCCCCTCCCGCATCAAAACTACGAGAATACCTGGGCCAGGCTTCCTCCGCTCTACGGAGTTGACACCCCTTAAACTAAGAAGCCCAGAACAGCAAGAAAGGAGGCAGAGATTTACTCCAGCCGCTCTCCTTCCTGGGTTCACCCTTGACCAAGAGATTTCGCTCCATTTTCTCTGCACGGGAGGAAATGGAGGCTTGGAGGGGTGAAAGGATGGAGCAGGCCCTTGAGTGAACAGCTCTTGAGTGGGGCTCAGGACTTCCTGGTTCCCAGCTAGAGAATCAAAACCACACCTCTCTCCACCCCCGTTTTCAGCCAGCCCTCCAGGAAGGATCCCAATGCTAACACATTGTCCCTGGGTGGCCTAGGGGGCAGCCAGAGCAAACAAGGCAGAGTCCCACTTAGGGAAGTTCTCTTGAGAGTGAACAACAGAGGCAGAGACCACAGGTGACAGCTCCCTTTACCCCACCACCCCTGGGCCACCTCTCAGAAATCTTTCAAGGCCAAGACCCCCTACTTTCCCCTTTCTGAGACAAGACTCAAGGGAGACCCAGCAAATGTATCTTGGAGGGGGTGGAATGAGGGAACGAGAGGCAGTAGCCAAAACCCTGCTGGGCAACATGACAGGTGTGAGAGAGGCTGTCCCAGCCCAGGGCCCAGAGCTGAGGCAGGAGGTTAACTCTGCACCCTTCCTACTGCACAAACACACCCCTTCTCCCCAGCACCTCCTACCGGAGCTGGAGTCACTGGCCTCCAGCAGAAAAAAAAGCACAAATAAAGTCATTTCTCCACCAAAGAGGTACAAGACACCCTATTCTACAGGGCTGGGGCAGCATAACTATTTACCAATTCAGTAGCCAGAAAAGCATTGTAGAGGTCTGGCGGAGGGCTTTCAGGATTGGGCAGGGGCTCATGGGCAGCTAACTCTCTACACTAGGCCCAGAGAAAGCAAGAGACAAAAGCCTTTTTTTTTTTTTTTTTTTTTTTTTTTGCAGCCCACATTTGTGGAGAACAGATCTCTCTCGACGGCCTCCTCTATAATCCCCTGGAGATTATGTCCACCCCGACAGGAGGGGAAGCAAAGCAGGCTAAGACACCACTAGGCCTTGCTAGGGTCACTTTGCCAGGCAGAGGTAGTTTAAAGTTGACCAGCAGGGCCGGAGCTGCCCCAGCCCCACCTCCTTCTTGCCCCAGCCATCCTCTTGACTACACCAGTTTCCACCCACCCTCCCTCCCCCCGTGAAGGACCCAGGGCTCCTTTGAGTTTCCCACTGACTGTTTTGGGTGGTCGGATAGGTAGGAACTACACTAAAGTCCAATCCGGCAGTAAGTCTGACCTGGCAGTGGCACCCGCGCCCCAAGTTGCTCTATCCCAAGGAACGCTGGGGGGGGGGGGGTGGCGGTGGGGGGGGGTGGCGGAGGTGGGGGACAGCAGCCTGGGGATTGGTGCTGGCATCAGGGCCTGGGTCCTAGTTTGGTCGAACTCCCTCAACACAAAAATAAACAAGCAGAGAGGCTATCTGGACATGTTCCCAAACTCCTGTAGTTCCCTGAACCCCCAATCTTTAAAGAGGCACACCCCAAGAAACCAGGCCTCAGTTCTGCCTTGGCGACTGGCTCAGGTTCCCTTGACAGACCCTGCCAAGGGAACCCTCCCCAGCTCTGGCACCCCCCTTCTCCAACCTAAAGGCCAGCACCGGCCAAGATAGTCCATCTGGCCGTGCCCCCAGTCCAACCCTTTCTGGGCCCAGGCCGGGCGGACTTCACTCACCTCTTCACAAGGCGATCCAGAAATCTTCATCCGAGAACATGGCCAGAGCCCGGGCCGCTCCCCGACCTCCAACCGCCAGAGCGATCACAGCCGCCCCCCACTCGGGGGGGCTTAGGGGGGCCAAGAACGGTAAATCCAGGTCGGAGTGGCCACCCTTCCCCCGAAAAAAAAAAAAAGAAGCGGAAAAAAAATTTAAAAAAAGCAAGAAGCCAAGAGGGGTTCTCTGCCTCAGGTTCCAGCAGTTTAGGTTTCCATGGACAGCCCCAGGGCGGCGAATCCCGAGCGGACACAAAGAGAGCACCGGTGGCTTTGATCTTGGGCGAGCTGGCTCCGCATCCGCGTCGCCGGGCGGCCTCTCAGTCCTAGGGCCCGGCCAGCGCCCCGGCCGCCCGCGCCGGGCTCGGGCGAAACGTCGAGGCTCTCCAGATGGAACGTCGAGGCGCCTCCCCAGCAGCCCGGAAGGAATGCCGCGCCGCGCCGCGCCGCGCGCCGGGCCCGGATGGAACGTGAGCCCCTCACAGCCGCGCCGAGCCCCTCTCCCCGCCCGGCCGGCGCCCCGGGGCCGCGCGAGCTACGGCGACGCGGAGCCGGCGGGGCCGAACCTGACACACACACCCAGCGCCGGGCTCCGCGACCCCGAGCGTCCCCCCCCTCGGCGCCTTCGAGCCCCCCACCTTCTGCTCCCCCCGGGGAAGGGAGGAGGGTTGGTGGGCGAGGAAGAGGAAGGGGCGGGCGGTGCGAGCCCTCTGCCCGCTCCCCTCCGGCCGCTCCAGGCCCAGCGCTCGCCTCCCTTCCCCTCTGGCCTCGGGAGCTGCCCCGCCCCCGGCCTGGCCGGCTGTGGTCCGCAGCACCCCCTAGACCCCCGGCAGGCTACGATCGCGGGGGGTCTAGAGGTGCATGGTCCAACCCCGGCTCCCGGCGCCGGGGGGTCAGGAAACTGAGCGGAAAGTGGGGAACGAGGCAGCCATTTGCAACCGGAGAGGAAAGTAGTGCAGCGCGGCGCCGCTCCGCCTCCCCCCCTCCGCCTCCTGCTCGGCCGGTAGGGTGGTTCCTGCGAAGAGGCTATTTCCTCGCCTGGGAGCTGGGCAGCGGTCGTAGAGACTTGTGGAGCGTCCGGCGCGCGATCCAGGGAGGGCCTTTTGCCTGGGGAACCCCACTCAAGAAGGGGAGAAAGGAGAAGAGGAGGCCCTATTTTGTGTTGGAGCGGGGCGGCGGAGGGGTACAGCCCTCTTGGAGGAAAGGCTGTGACTCTGCAGTTCTACGCACACGCTCCGGGATCCCTCCGCCGCAGGTTAACCCCGACTGCGCCAGGCTGGCCGCCGGGCAGACACGTGGGAATAAAGCCCCCCTCTTCTTCACCGCGGCCCAGAAACTGCCTCCTTTACCTTCTGGGTAGTGAAGCTAGGAGTCTGGCCACTTCTTAATCCTGTTCCCTAAAGTCACCGACCCTCGGGACTCCTTGC
Source organism: Acomys minous (assembly GCF_964271855.1). Lineage (NCBI taxonomy): Eukaryota > Metazoa > Chordata > Mammalia > Rodentia > Muridae > Acomys > Acomys minous. The sequence continues at coordinate 4,606,621 of NC_140493.1, read as the reverse complement.
TTTGGCTGGGGAAAATCTTTGCCAAGGGGGGGGGGGCTGGGGGGTGGAAAGAGAGGCTGGAGATTGGCCGCAGCTCTGCATCCTGGGAACTGGAGTCCGCAAATGGAGAAAGTGAGGCAGGGCGCCTGGCACTGGTGGGTTCTTGCCACGTTCGGGGGCCGGAAGAAAGCTGGGCGACTCTCGGGTCTTCTAACTCCAAGACCCTTTGGTGCCGAAGGATTGTCTGTGTCCTCACGATCCCCAAACACCACGTCCCTACCAAACATCGCTGTAGAGTGTCTCCACCCCGTATTTAATTTTCCCGAAAATTTTCTGAACCTGTCCTTTTTATTTTGTTGTTGTTGTTTTTTTTTAATAACTAAGCTAAATACCCTGCTACTTGGCTGGAATGTTGTTAATCTGGATAAGACCCTGGCAAGCGCCTTTACCCCAAGTGTGGATGAGGGGGAGAATAGTTGTCTTTTCTGTATAGACCGTATACAGGGAGCAAGGAGGTTGAGACAAATTAACTGGGTACTCGTTACTTTATATCCTCTTACTTTTTCCTCACCAGCATTGTGGAATTATCCCCATTTTACAGGTGAAAAGACTAAAGCTAAACAATAGGAAATCCAAGGAATCGCCCTGACTGAGGACTTAACCCAGGATTCAAACCAAAGGCAGCGTTTTCCACGTAGAATAGAAATAAAAAATAAAGAGTTAAGGGCCTATGAGATGGGCTAGAGAGTAAAAGGCACTTCCAAACCAAGCCAGGCTGTGGTGGCGCACCTTTAATCCCAGCACTCGGGAGGCAGAGGCAGACAGATTACTGTGAGTTTCATGCCAGCCTGGTCTACAAAGCAAGTACAGTACAGCCAAGGCCACACAGAAACCCTGTCTCTGTCCCGAACCCACAAAAGACCTGGGTTCAATCCCTGTGGCCCACATAGTGGAAGGACTAAACTGATCCCAAGTTGTGCTCTGACCTTCACATGTCAAGGGTCTTCCCACAAACAAACACACACGATAAATAAATAATGTTAATTAAAAAAAAAAAAAGGAAAGGAAAAGGTAGAAAGAAGCTGGCAAATTAGGTCTGAGGCTACTTTTGTGGGAAAAGTACAGCATGATTCATTCTGATGGAAATGTGCTGTGTCCACAGGAACAAAGCAAGCCATTAGATACATGTAGCTACTGAGTACTTTGAAATGTAGGCAGGTGGTGCAACTCAGTAACTTAATAATAACTATGTTAGCCTTGTGTGACCTTGCAAACTGGCCAGTGTGGATCCCACTGTGGTCACAGGAGGGATCAGTGCTAGACGTCCTGCCTTCCATACACTGGCATCATAGTTTCTAGTCTGGTCACTGAAGTCAACTTCAAGAAAGTTAAAAAAAAAAAAAAAAAAGGAAAGAAAGAAACTTTAAGGGATCCCACAATTGTCTTAGCTATAGTACAAGTTTAACCAGGAGTTGAAAAGTAGGAGGTACCTTCCTACGGCCTGTACCCCAAAAGGAAGAGCAGGCTCCCACCAGGTGATAGTACTGACTGGTTCATCTATGGTGGACTCTCCTAAATTCTGTGTATATTACCTCAATTCCCTGGTGTACTTGGTTTTGTTTTGAGACAAGGTCTTACCGTGTAATCCGGAAAAACCTGGAAGCTGCCGTGTAGACAGGGCTACCTCTCAACTGGAGAGAAGACCCATGTCACCAGAGCTGGAGAGATGGCTCAGTGGTTACGGGCGCTGCCTGCTCTTCCAGAGGTCCTGAGTTCAATTCCCAGTAACCACAACCATCTATAATGCTATCTGATGCCCTCTTCTGCAGATAAAGCACTCATATACAATAAATAAAATAAATAAAATCTTTAAAAACAAAAAGATCCATGTCACCTCTCCCGCCTGAGAGCTTGAGTTAAAGGCGCATACCACACCTGCCCCCTCCTTTCTCAGTTTAATGCTCTGAAACAGTTTTCTTTGTATGTGTATCTCTGTGCGGCTATGTTAGTTTGTGTGTACTAACTACATAGATGCAGGAGCCTTCAGATGCCAGGAGAGGGCATCAGAGCCGAGAACTGTAGTTACAGGTTGGTCTGAGACACTGTGAGGTGCTTGGTAAGCCCCCTTAGCACAGAGCCCAAGGCTCTTTTTTCAGTACCAGGTCTCAAGCCAAGTTTGGGGCTGCACTCCTATGATCTCCTACTAGGGATGTGGAGGCAGGAGGACAGTGAGGACTTCAGAGTCACCCTCTAAGCTCAGGAGGCTCAGCAGGTAGTTTGCTACCAGGCCGGAGGAGCTTGAACCCCAGGACCCCCATAGTGGATGTAGAGAACCAATTCCAGAAACCAGACATGGTGGCACACACCTTTAATCCCAGCACTCGGGAGGCAGAGGCAGGCAGATCTCTGTGAGTTCAAGGCCAGCCTGGTCTACAAAGTGAGTTCCAGGACAGCCAGGGCTACACAGAAGAACCCTGTCTCAAAAACAAAACAAAGAGAACTCATTCCTGAATGTGGTACTCTGACCTCCACACTTGCACCCTGCACACACACGTTACACACACACACACACACACACACACACACACACACACACACACATCCCATCAGAAGAACAATTTTTTTTTTAAACAGCAACACCAGTCTTGTCTTTTCACAATGTGATTCACAATCTGGAATCTGCAGTCCCAGCTACTGAGAAGGAGAAAGCAGGAGTGGTAGACTCAAGCCTGCCTGGGTAACCTAGTGAGACGCTATTTCAATACATTCAGAGGCCAGGTGGCGTATTGTTCAGTGGTTAAAAGCACTCACTGGTTGATCTTCCAGCTGATCTAGGTTTGGTTCCCAGAACCCACATCCACAACTCCATTTCCAAGAGATCTGATGCATCCGTCTGGCCTCAGAAGACCCTGCTCACATGTGATGTTTAGATGTACATGTAGGCAAAACACTAAAAATCCCAATCACTATTTTTTGTTTGAGAAAGAGAACAGTGGTGGCGCACACCTTTAATCCCAGCACCTGGAAGGCAGAGGCAGGTGGATCTCTGTGAGTTCAAGACCAGCCTGGTCTACAAAGTGAGTCCAGGACAGGCAGGGCTATGCACAGAGAAACCCTGTGGAAGGGGGAAGGTTTCTCTGTGTAGCCCTGACTGACCTGGAACTTGCTCTGTAGAGTAGGTTAGCTTCAAACTCTGCCTATCTCTGCCTCACAGTGCTGGAACTAAAGGCGTACACCACCATTGCCTAGCTACAAAATAAATCTTGCTGGGCCTTTACTCCCAGGACCTAGGAGGCAGAGGCAGGTGGATCTCTGTGAGTTCGAAGCCAGCCTGGTCTACAAAGTGAGTCCAGGACAGAGAAATCCTGTCTCGAAAAACAAAACAAAACAAAGAAAAAACAAAATTAATTAATTAATAAAAAAAAATAGCTGGGCAAGGTGGTGCATGCCTGTAATCCCAGCATTCAGGAGGCAGAGACAGGTGGATCTCTGAGTTTAAGGCCTGCCTGGTCTACAAAGTAAGTCTGGACAGTCGACAGCCTTAGAGACAGAAACCCTGTCTCTAAAGAGATGGCTCAGGGGTTAGGGGCATTTGTTGCTCTTTTGGAAGACATTTTTGGTTCCCACATGGTGCTCACAACCACCTATATAACTCTAGTCCACAGGGTCTGATGCCCTCTTATGATCCCCGTAGGCACCAAGCACACATGTAGTGCAGACATGCATGCAGGTAAAACACTCACTCAGGAATAGAAAATGAGTAGGTCACTGGGAAATGGTGACACATACTTTTAATCCCTTTAATCTCAGCACTCCGGAGGCAGAGAGACAAGGGTCTCTGAGCTCAAAGCCAGCCTGGTCTACAAAGTGAGTTCCAGGACAGCCAATGCTACACAAAGAAACCCTGTCTTAAAAATATAAACAAACAATCAAAAAGAACTATCTAGAAGGCTGACAAGATGGTTCAATGAATAAGACACTCGCCGCCAGAGCTGAAGAGCTGAGTTTGAGCCCCAGGACGCACATCGTAGGAGAGAATCAACTCTTTCAGGTGGACTTCTAAGGGCCACTTGCATGGTATCGTATGCCCACACACACAATATTTTTAAAATACATTTTTCAAAACTAGGAGCTATAGCTCAGTGATAGAGCATTTGGGTAGTATATAAAACCTTGATATACAGCGCAGGATGACCTCCTGCCTCAGCCTTCAATATGCTGCCATTACAGAGGGTACCACACCCAGCTTCTGAGGCCAATTCAGCCATACTTCACAAATGGGCAATGCAGGCTGATGGGGGGTGTACTTCAGCTTCCCCTGGTGACAGAGGTCTTTGTCCTCTAGCATGCTATAGTGCCACTTAGGTCTCCCTTACAACTCCCTTTGAGGATAAATGGTGGTGAGTAGTCAAGAAAAACAGAGGCAGGGGCTGGAGGGACAGCTCAACAGCTAACACACACTGCTTGTGCAGAGGACCCAAGTGCAGTTAAGTAGCTGACAACCACCTGTAACTACAGCTCCAAGGAATATGATGCCTCTAGTCTCACCAGATACCTGCACACGCGTGCACGCACACACACACACACACATTTACAAAGTAAGTAAAAGCCGGGCACGGTGGCGTTCACCTGTAATCCCAGCACTTGGGGAGGCAGAGGCAGGCGGATCGCTGTGAGTTCCAGGCCAGCCTGGTCTACAAAGTGAGTCCAGGACAGGCAAGGCTACACAGAGAAACCCTGTCTCGAGAACAACAACAACAACAACAACAACAACAAAGCAGGTTTAAAAAAAAAAAAAGCCTCTTAGTAGCAGAAATACCCATCCTACTACAACAGTGAATCAGAAAAGACAAAAGCAAGTCTTTGATGCCTAAAAAACTATTCCAAAAACAATTCCAAAGGTGTGCAAGGCACAAAAAGAGAACCAAAGGGATAAAGGAAAAAAAAAATGATCGCTATATTGAAAGGGACGAGGCTCTTAGTAAGGTGAGCAGTGATGGTGTACTCCTTTTTTTTTTTTTTTTTTTTTTTTGGTTTTTCGAGACAGGGTTTCTCTGTGTAGCCTTGGCTGTCCTGGACTCGCTTTGTAGACCAGGCTGACCTCGAACTCACAGTGATCCGCCTGTCTCTGCCTCCCGAGTGCTGGGATTAAAGGCGTGCGCCACCACCGCCCGGCTTGGTGTACTCCTTTAATCCCAGCACTCTGGAGGCAGGCAGATCTCTGTAAGTTCTAGGACAGCCAGGACTACACAGAGAAACCCTGTCTGGGTTAAAAAAAAAAGGTGACTGGGGGAGTGGGGGCAGAGGAGAAGGGCCTCGAGGGGCGGCAGAACCAGCACACACCAAGCACAATACTCTTCTCAGTTTTCTTAGGTTAGCATATACTTGTAGTCTCTGCCTCTACTCTCCTCCACATCCTTAGAAATGAGGGGCTTGCCGGGCGTGGTGGCGCACGCCTTTAATCCCAGCACTCGGGAGGCAGAGGCAGGTGGATTGCTGTGAGTTCGAGGCCAGCCTGGTCTACAAAGTGAATCCAGGACAACCAAGGCTACACAGAGAAACCCTGTCTTGAAAAACCAATAAATAAATAAATAAATAAATAAATAATAAATAAATAAATGAATGAGGGGCTTCCTTCTTGCAGAGCTACAGCAAATCATGACCCCAGGACAACAGCTAATCAGCATATGGCAGCTGGCCACTAGAGGGCGGTATATCCATAGTTAAGGGGAACTTTAGACCCCGCAAACTTACATGGGTGGGGCAGGCCAATAGAACTTAGTGAAGTACAGAAAAACAAAACAAAACAAAACAGCAAGATAAATGCAAAGGACAAGTAGTTAAGTCCTTTTTTATTTTTTATTTTTTAGTAGTTAAGTCTTAGGATAGTGATTCCTAGGGAGGAGAAAGGCAAGATTCCATACTCCACCACTGCTCAGCTCTCCCCAGACACAGAAAAGTCAACAACAAAAGATTTCTCAGTTTATTTGCAAATACACAATCACCCCAGCAGCCAGTTCTACTTCGGAACTGCCAAGCAACCAACATCCTTACCCAACCAACACCCAAAATCGACCCAGAACGGTGGATCCTGGATAATCAATGCCCGAGACAGGTATCCCAACTGTACAGACTGTAAAAGTTCATTTAGAAAAACAAGGAGTTAGAAGCCAGTGTCCATGAGACGTCTTGCCCCTTTGTAAACATTAGCATCCAGGCTACCAGAACCTGGGATGAGTGTGCAAAAAATGAGGGTACCACACTGTGTGCCCACAGTGCTAGGGACATAATTGGCAACCATACCAGTTAAGTCCTGAGTCGGCCCCACCCCCACCCCACTGCAGGCTGGAAAATGCCGGTGGCAGACCCGAGGCAGTTATTCCGCGCCAAGAGCTCACATAAGATGGCACCGGCGGCCTTGCTCATAAGAGCTCTCCACACGGGCAATCTCCTGGATGACTTTGATGAAGATGTCTTGAGTTAGCTACAAGGAATAAGCAGCTTCAGAGGTCACAGTCAATTAGTTCAGCCAACCCTACTTGAGGCAAACGCACCACTGCCCCACCACCGAGTCTTTGGCTCAGCACCTGATTCTCTCGAGCAGATGACTCCATAAATGTCGCACCCCAGGACTCTGCCAGCTTCTTCCCTTCCCATGCCTGTACCTCTCTGGAAGCAGATGTGAAAGATGTAAAGAAGGAAGGCAGAGAGCAAAGTCTGCAAGTTCCCAAAAACAAACAAACAAACAAACAAACAAAAAACAAAAAACACCAAACCTGTAGGATTTAGATTTCCTTTGACGCACCAGACCCCTCCTCCAAGGCTTGAGGAGAAAAATACATGTAAACAAAAGCATGATGGGTAAATGTAAGGCTGTAGCTTGAAGTATGGATTGAATTGAAATATGACTGGATTATCCTTAAGTAATCATCAAGGGGCTGGGCATGGGGAGGTGAGGAGGGGTGCACGCCTTTAAACCCAGCACTCGGGAGGCAGGCGGATCGCTGTGAGTTCGAGGCCAGCCTGATCTATATAAAGTGAGTCCTGGACAGCCAGGGCTCTGTTATAACAGAGAAACCCTGTCTCGAAAAACCAAAAAAAAAAAAAAAAAAAAGGGAAAATGCTATATTCTCAGTTGCCACTATTAGGAAGGCTGAAGCAGTGGACTGGGAGTTAAAGGACAGCCACCGTAGGCTACGTGGTGAAAACCTGCCTCAAAACAAAAGTAAGACTGCTTCAGTCAAGCAGCAAAGCCAGGAAGAACCACAGCTTAACTCATCCCCAGTACAACACATTTCCCTCTGACCTGAGCAGCAGAGATTTACACACCTGTCTGGAGAGAGATCTGCCTTGTTCCCCACAAGCACCACCGGCAGCCTGTGAGAAAACAGCACTTACTACTTCAGGACTGTTAAGATCCCCTTCTTCGTTCTCCATGGACCGCAACTACATCAAGGTTAGAGGGTTCCCCAAGCCAGCCAGGCCCCCTTGAAGAATCCGTCCCTTCGCCCACACTACTTCCTAGGGCCAACTTACTGAGTTTCACCATGGCCTTCATGGAGCTTCTGGTACAGGCTCTTAATGATTTGGAAGCTTCAGACGTAAGAAAAAGAGCTATAATCTTGGCTCTAGGATAATTGTTGGAGTCTTGCCAAGCCCCGCTCAAAACCTCAATCACATACCTGCGCAGAGAAGTGACAGAGTACACCAGCACATAACCGTGAACCCCAATGATGAACGAATAGGGCAGGATGCTGTACTCATCCTGACAAGAAGCAGAAACAGGAATATTCAGAGCCACATGACATGCCTCAGATGGCATAAGCTGCTGAGTGTCCCTCCCTGGGACACTCCATTAAACAAGTATTTATGAAGGCTCCAATGAGGCTGCTAACTGCTAACAGCTCAAATGATCTTCTTCTCATACGTTGTCACACATGAACCACACAGACCACCAGACTTTACATAAGGACAACCTGAAACGTTTAGGACACCCTGCCCCAACTGGTACCTGTCCTGCTGTGTCCACTAGACGAAGGTGAAACTCATCTTTGCCAAGAGTCACTGTCTTGCTGTAAGCTGGAAAAACAAAAAGGAGAACCTCTTGCTTGTGAGGTGGTTTTTGGTTTTTTGTTTGTTTGTTTGTTTTGTTTTGTTTTGTTTTTTGGTGAGGTGCTTTGTAGTGCCATCGATAAGTGTTCCTATACGCCTGACCCTGGGAGCAACACACACAGACTTGCTACCTTCATCTGGACCAACAGCTCTTAACCTTCCTAATACTGAGAGCTTACAATACAGTTTCCTATGTTGGGTGACATCCCAAACACAAAACTGTTTTTGTTGCTACTTCATAACTGTGATCATGCTATTGGTTTTTCCAGACAGAGTTTCTCTGTGTAGCCTTGCCTGTTCCTGGACTTGCCTCCCAAGTGCTGGGATTAAAGGCATGCACCCCCACCGCCAGGCTGACCTTGCTATTGTTATGAATCATAATTCATATATAAATATTTCTGGAGTTAGAGGGTTGCAAAAGACGTCACGACCCACAGGTTGAGAACCACTGATCGATACTATCTTGGATTAGAACCTTGTAAATTCCATTCTCTAGATGCAGAACAGGACTATCAGAATGGATTAAATTAACATAAAAAAATCAGCAACTTGGCAACAAAAAAATATCAAATTATAAATGACAGAGAATACCCAGTTTATCTAGATTCTGTTCCCTTCACACTAAAAAACACTACACTAGCTGGGCGTGGCGCACACCTTTAATCCCAGCACTCGGAAGGCCGAGGCTGATGGATCTCTGTGAGTTCGAGGCCAGCCGGGTCTACAAAGTGAGTTCCAGGTCAGCCAGGGCTATTACACAGAGAAACACTGTCTCGAAAAACAAAAACAAAAACAAAACTAGAACACTACACTTTTGAAGAAGGGCGGCACACCTTTAATCCCAGCACTCAGGATGGGAAGGCAGGCAGGTGGATTCCTGTGAGTTCCAGGCCAGCAGCCTGGCCTATAGATCAGCTCCAGGACAGCCAAGGATAAACAGAGAAACCCTGTCTCGGAAAAAAAAAAAAGCCAAAAGGAAAAATAAATTAAAAAAAGAATAGTACTCACTGTTCTCCACTGTAGGATCGTAGCCTTCCAAGAACTCGCCTTCCACAAATTGATGTGCCAAAGATGTCTTCCCTTTAAGGACCAGAGACTGTTATAATACAACCATCCATCCATATTCACACCTTTTGTCCTTTGGTGTCCAAAGGGCACCCCAAATTAGCTTTCCAGTCCGTGGAAGACCCCAAGCAAGACCCCTTGGCCTATCATTACCACCATCCTTACGCGTTGATTCTGCACCGTTTCTGCTGCTGGATGCAGTCACTGGCGCTGCAGGGAGCCTTTCCCTGGCCCGCCCCACCCCGCCTCACCCTATGGAAGATCCACGACTCCCCAGGATGAAGTGCACCAGCCCAAGGACACTTGCTACTGTGTGCTTCCCCACCGCACCCCCGTAGACCTCCACCACGCCTTCAAACACAGATCCCAACCCCGGCTCCCAGAGTAACGCCAGGACCACTGATGCAACCACGGCGCGGTACACTTTAACCCTTGCGCGTTCCTCTTCCAGCATCCTTCCACCCTTCCATCTCCAAGCAGTAAATCCGACTACTTCCCAGGCCACATTGGCTTCTCGTGTCACATTTCCGCGACAGCGCGCCTCTTCTGGCCACAAAGCAACGATGCTCTCGGGAGGGCGGAGACTCACCTACGGAGCGGTACCCGAGGATGGCCACCTTCCTGTATCGCACCAGCGGCATGACAGGAACGCCGCCCCGAGGAGCTTGTATGAGTGAGGGCCGAGAGAGTCCGAAAACCAGCCAGGAACCAGACGGCGGTGGAACCAGGCAAGGACTGCCGCTCACTGAAGCTACGCCCAGCAATCCCAAGAAAAACCAAAACAAGTCGCGCGCCCCGGGCGGACCACGTGATCAAAACACCGCGGCTCTACGTAAGGGACCTGGGCGCGGGGTCGGGGATGGAGCGGGGGGGGGGGGGGGGGGCCGGGGGCGGGGGCGGACGGGATACCCTATGGGGCGGCTCCCAGCTCCGCCCCCCAAGATGCTCCCTATTGGTCTATTAGAATGAAGGAGGGCGGAGTCCTCCACCGGAGGGACGGGTGGGCTTCACGTGGAGAGGGATCTTTGGGAGCTGCACATGCGTAGACCTGTGACTCTTCATTCATAAAGAAAGAGAAAGGAAATCGGGGTCCTAGAGGTAACTTGCCCACTTGCGGACTAGCGAAAGAGGCTGTGAATTTGAATCGTAGATGGAAAACACCTGTTGTGAAAATGCAAAACAAAAAAGAAAATACCAGTTGTGGTTGGGCTGGAACGTTTGCTTTTGAAATAGGGTCTCACTGTGTAACACTGGCTGGCTTACAACTCCACATAAACGGCGCTGGCTTAAAACTCAGTTGTCACTACCCGCCACGGTACTGGATTAAAGGGGACTGGAGGTTTCGTTGAAAGATTCTAGGCCTCTGAAGCCGGGTGGTAGTGGTTCATGCGTTTAATCCCATCACTCTGAAGGCAGAGACTGGCTTGTCTCAGAGTTAGAGGCCGGCCTAATCTACTGCACTGCCTGCGTTCCAAAACAGCCAGGGCTACACAGAGAAACCCTGTGGGGGTGGGGGATGGGCCTCTGGTTTCTAAAGTCTCTAGGATCCTTGGGCTAGGAAAAAAAGAAAACAAAAACAGGTCCAGTTTCCCTCCTCTTTCCCTAGCATTCAGCCCGGACCTTTCGTTGGTGGTTGGTGATTTCTTCTAGGAGTTATGACAGAACTGGAGTTCTTGGGAAAACTGCTTCAGAGCGTGACTGTGCAGGCTATTTCCTTATAATCAGGGCACCAAATATGTGTATAATTTAGTCGGCAAATACTTACTGATCTCAGCACTCAAGAGTTGAGGCAAGGGCTGGAGAGATGGCTCAGAGGTTAAGAGCACTGACTGCTTTTCCAGAGGTCCTGGGTTCAATTCCTAGCAACCACATGATGGCTCACAACCATCTATAATGAAATCTGGGGTTCTCTTCTGGTGTGCACGTGTACATGCAGGCAGAGCACTGTATACATAATAAATAAATCCTTAAAAAAAAAAAAGAGTTGAGGCAAGAGGATGCTGGGAGTTTGAGAGTCACCTGGGTTAAACAAAATCAAGCCACACAAGACTAATGTGTAAGACCTTGTCCAAAACAAAAAAGTCTGGTGGCCTAGGCCTATGATCTTAGGATTTAAGAGGTGAAGACAGGAAGGTCAGAAGTTCAAATTCATTATGGCCTCAGCTACATAGTGGTTTGAGCCCAAGAGACCTTGTCTTAAAAAAAAAGAAAAAGGCCGGGTGTGGGTAGCTCATGCCTTTATTCCCAGCACTTGGGAGACAGAGGCAGTTGGATCTCTGTGAGTTTGAGGCCAGCCTGGACTACAAAGCAAGTCTAGGACAGCCATGCCTGTTACTCAGTGAGACCCTGTCTCAAAAAACCAAAAAAAGAAAAAAGGCCACTGAGCCATGTTCTACATGGGCTGGACCAGTCATGCCCAAGGCTTGCTGAGAAAGACCCGCTCCGTTTTCCTAGCCTTTAACTGTGTTCACAGAGGGGCTGAGCGTGATGGCACATGCTTTCAATTCCAGCACTCGGGAGGTAGAGGCAGGTGGGGATCGCTGTGAGTTCGAGGCCAGCCTGGTCTACAAAGCGAGTCCAGGACAGCCAAGGCCACACAGAGAAACTGTCTCGAAACAAAACAAAACAAAAACAAAATAAATGTGTCCACAGAGGTTGGAGTTGCACGAGGCCTGCCTTGAGTTCAGTCCCCAGAACACACACACGAACCTGAGGCAGACCATTATGTCATGAACAGCTCTACATTAGCCCATGAGTTCATCCCTTGATGAGGCAAAGCCTGGGCAGCAGGCTGTTCCTGGGGGAGGGTATCTGTGAGGCTCTGGTCCACTCTGGCCCCTTCCTGTATGCCTGCTTCTACGTCAATGAGACTGGGTCACCGCAGGCACAAACTTAGAGCCAACTGACTGTAGACTAACTATGGACTTTTGAGCCCAAATAAAACACCCCTTCTGGGCTGGAGAGATGGCTCAGAGGTTAAGAGCACTGCTTGCTCTTCCAAAGGTCCTGAGTTCAAGTCCCAACAACCACATGGTAGCTCACAACCATCTGTAATAAGATCTGGTACCCATACATGCAGAAAAAGTACTGTGTACATAATAAATAAATAAATCTTAAAAAAATAAAAATAAAAAAACACCCCTTCCTTGTAGTGCATTTTGGTTTTTCTCAGTTATTCGGTAAGACCAAAGCAAAATTCTGACTAATGCTATGCTTCATAGAGCAGGGTTCAGCTCCTTGCTGGTATATATATATATATATAATAAGCATCATCATAAACAGCATTGGGAGTTGTGGGGCACACCTCCAATCTCAGTGCTCAGGAGGCAGGAGCAGGCAGATTTGTGAGTTCAAGGCCAGCCTGGTCTACAGAGCAAGTTCTAGGACAGCCGGGGCTACACAGAGAAAGCCTGTCTCAAAACAGTAATAAGAAACATCAATATGTGGCGGCTGTAGCTCAAAACAATATAGGGTTTGGGGATATTTTTTATTATTTTTGTAGTTTATATTTTTTGTTTGTTTGTTTGGATTGGGTTTGGTAGTTGTTTTGTATTTTTTGTTTTATAAGACAGGGTCTCCCTTCATACCTCTGACTTTCCTGGAACTCTGTAGGCAAAACTGGCCTGGAGCTCACAGAGATCCACCTATCTCTGTCTCGGAGTGCTAGGATAAAGGTGTGTGCCACAGCCGGGCGTGGTGGCGCACGCCTTTAATCCTAGCACTCGGGAGGCAGAGGCAGGCGGATCACTGTGAGTTCGAGGCCAGCCTGGTCTACAAAGCGAGTCCAGGACAGCCAGGGATACACAGAGAAACCCTGTCTCAAAAAACCAAAAAAAAAAAAAAAAAAAAAAAAGGTGTGTGCCACAAAAGCTGCTTTTCTATCTTTTCTTTTCTTTTTTCTTTCTTCTTTTTTTTTTTGGTTTTTTTTTTGGTTTTTTTTTTTGAGACAGGGTTTCTCTGTGTATCCCTGGCTGTCCTGGACTCGCTTTGTAGACCAGGCTGGCCTCGAACTCACAGTGATCCGCCTGCCTCTGCCTCCCTAGTGCTAGGATTAAAGGCGTGCGCCACCATGCCCGGCCTTTTTTTCTTTTTTTTTTTAGGCAAGGTCTTACTTATTATGTAGCTCTGGCTGGCCTAGAACACTCTGTTGTTGCTGTTGTTGGCCTAGAACACTCTGTTGTTGTTGTTGTTGTTGTTGGCCTAGAACATGTTGTTGTTGTTGTTGTTGATGATGATGATGTTGGCCTAGAACACGTTGTTGTTGTTGATGATGATGTTGGCCTAGAACATGTTGTTGTTGTTACAGGGTTTCTCTGTGTAGCCCTGGCTTTCTTGGACTCACTCTGTAGACCGGGCTGGCCTCGAACTCACAGAGATCTGCCTGCCTCTGACTCTCTGCGTGCTGGGATTAAAGACCTGCACTACCATGCCAGCTCCCAGCAAGAGCTCTTAATCACTCAACCATCTCTCTAGTAACTGTGGCAATTTTTAACTTTACAACAGATTATCTCTGCATTAGTTGTGGCAAGCTGGGGTTCTGCACTTACTCAGGCAGGCAGTTTTCCACATCTGGAGTTGAATCCTACAAGTCTACCAGCACCGTCTACCCAGTCCTGAACACCCCGCTTCATGCAGACAAGGTGTTGTCAACTGTTGGGCAAACCTCCAAATTGGGTATCTACAGTAACCTGGACTTGCTAATATCTAGCTTATCGTAGTTACTTGAGTGTTTAATTGAAGCCAGCAGTGGAGGCAGGTGGATCTCTAAGTTCAGTTCGAGGTCAGCCTGGGCTACAGAGTGGGTTCCGGGACAGCCAGGGCTACACGGAGAAACCTTGTCTCCAAAAAAACGAAACAAAACGTACTTGTGATTTAGGTGGGAAAGCACCTGCCTAACAAACACCAGGTCCTTGGTTCAATCACTATTACAATGTAGCAAAGTCTTATATGGATACTATAACAGAAAAACACAGTTCCAAACCTCAACAAAGTAACAAAGCTGAAGCAATCTGGTCTGGCACTTCTACAGTTCTTGACTTTTTCTTATGTTGCCACCTCATGGCCACACAGTCATGTCACCTTCAGGTGTCACATCTAAGTTATCATATTTTGTATTGGAGGGGAGCAGTTCAAGACAGAGTTTCTGTCCTAGTATCACTCTATAGGCCAAGCTGGCCTTATACTCACAGAAATCTGCCTGCCTCTGCCTCTGCCTCTGCCTCTGCCTCTGCCGTGCTGGGATTAAAGGCCTATGCTATACCACCACCTGCCAGGTGATTCTTATTAATTTACTCATTTATGGTTTTGTTTTTTTTTTGAGACAGGGTTTCTCTGTGTAGCCTTGGCTGTCTTGGACTCGCTTTATAGACCAGGCTGGCCTCGAACTCACAGCGATCCGCCTGCCTCTGCCTCCCGAGTGCTGGAATTAAAGGCGTGCGCCACCACGCCCGGCCTCATTTATGTTTTTTATTTAATTTTTTGGTAGGGGAGCAGGTAGTAGAGATGGGGTAATGTTGGGGACTGGTATACATGGGACAAGTCAAAGGGCATCTTTAAAATTCGGTTTTCTCCTCTCGCCTTAACATGGCTTCTCGGGATTGAACCCAGGTTGCCGGACTTTCAAGGAAAAATGCTTTCCCTACTGAGCTATCTCTCCAGCCCCACGGTGTGTGTGTGTGTGTGTGTGTGTGTGTGTGTGTGTGTGTGTGTGTGTGTTTTGTTTTGTTTTTGAGGAGGGGTCTCAATGGGACCTGGGGCTTACTGATTAGGCTGGGCTGCCTGACAATGAACCTCAGGACTCTGCTGATGTCACTCCTCCATTGCTGGGATTCTAAGACGCCCTGTGCAGCATCTTACACACCCCTGGGGATCGCACGCAGGTGCTCATACAGGCACCGCAGCACTTCACCAGCCTTCTTAGCATCCCTGTTGATTTTACTTTGATTGTACTTTAGCTTGTTTGAGCATTGGTTTTAAATTCTGGATCCTGTTGCCTCCATCACACACACACACACACACACACACACACACACACACACACACACGTATTAGTAGTGGTGGCGGTAGTCCTGGGAGTTGTACATGGGGCCCACACATTCTAGGCAAGGTCTGTCCAAGTGAAGCGCTCTCTGTACCACTGGGGCTGAGCTGCGTCTCTATCCATTTTTTAAATTCCTATTGGGGCTTGTTGTCACAGCCAGCACTTAGATGCACTTACTGGTCCTCAGGGTGCTTTGGTTCAGTTCCCCAGCACCCGCATGGTGGCTCACAACCATCTGCACCTCCAGTTCTATGGGATCTGATGCCCTTTTCTGGCCCCTGCTCACACCAGGCACCCACATGGTGCACCCACCTGCATGCAGGCAAAACACTTATACACGTGAAATAAAAATAATAATTTTTACTCGGGAGGCAGAGGCAGTTGGACCGCTATGAGGATTCTTTGAGGGTCTGGAGAGATGGCTCAGAGGTTAAGAGCACTGACTGCTCTTCCAGAGGTCCTGAGTTCAATTCCCAGCAACTACATGGTGGCTCACAACCATCTATAATGTGATCTGATGCCCTCTTGCACGCATGTGTACACACAGGCAGAGCACTGTATACATAATAATAAATAAATGGGGCTGGAGAGTTGGCTCAGTGGTTAAGAGCACTGTCTGCTCTTCCAAAGGTCCCGGGTTCAATTCCTAGCACCCACATGGCAGCTCACAACTGTCTGTAGCTCCAAGATCTGACACCCTCACACCAATGCACATAAATTTAAAAATTAAGTAAAATTTTGGGTTTTTTTTTTTTTTTTTTTTTTTTTGGTTTTTTTCGAGACAGGGTTTCTCTATGTATCCTAGGCTGTCCTGGACTCACTTTTGTAGACCAGGCTGTCCTCGAACTCAAATCGATCCACCTGCCTCTGCCTCCCGAGTGCTGGGATTAAAGGCATGAAAAATATTTTTTTTTAATCTTTTAAAAAATTAAAAAATAAAGGAGCCGGCATGGTGGCGCACACCTTTAAGCCCAGGACTTCGGAGTCAGAGGCAGACGGATCGCTGTGACTTCAAGGCCAGCCTTGTCTACAAAGCGAGTCCAGGACAGCCAAGGCTAACACAGACAGACCCTGTCTTCAAAAACAAAACAAACAAAAAATAAAAAAGAATCCTTTTAGAGCTCACGTTTGATCCTACCATTTTCCCCAACCTAAAATACAATTACATTAATGTATCTACTCAAACAACGTCATTTTCAAAATCCCCTGTGTACGGTGGCAGGAATATCTCATGATTACTAACAGTGTTCAAGTGGAGCCAGGTGCTCAAGGCTCGCAAGACAACAAGACATCTTAACAGCAACCAGAAAGGGAGAGGGGGAGCATCTTTGGTACAGGATAAAACCTGTTAGTATTTGTAGGGCCTGATACACATTGCAGCAGGCAGAGTTAAGCCTCTGGGATTGCTCTTTTCCTGTGTGTTTTACTTTATTTAAATCTTACAGCACCTCTTGTTTTCCAGGGTCTTGCCAGCATCTCACCATATCCTCTGGCATCCCTAAACAAAATGATTTCCCTAAGGCCACAACTGATGAATAAGAACCTAAAAGTACAAAACAAAACAAAACAAAACAAAAGGCAGGGCAGCAGTGGTGGTTAAGTGGCACACCCCTTTAATCCCAGCACTCAGGAAGCAGAGGCAGAAGGATCTCAGGCTACACAGAGAACCCCTATCTCAAAAAACCAAAAAGAAAAGAAAAAGAAAGACCCAAAACAAACAAACAAAGCCCCCTAAAAGCATATGTAGCTCTGTAGTTGTTCAATGTGTAATCACCAAGCCGTGAAAAAGAACCAGTTTTGAAGTGAGTACCTCTGGCATAATACTCATTCTCCCTAAGATACTTCTGAGAACTTCTAGAACTTTGCATAGAGTCTTTGAAGGAAAAAGAAACCCATATATACCTTCTCATCCCAACAGACAAGAGCCTTCATCCCTAGACAACTTTGTCACTGAAAGCCAAACTCCACTCTGCCTCTCTTGTTGTGGGGGAGGGGTGATTCAAGTTAGGGTTTCTCTGTGTAACAGATCCCTGGCTGTTCTGGACTTGTTTTGTAGACCAGGCTGGCCTCGAACTCACAAAGATCCGCCTGCCTCTGCCTCCAGACAGACTGCTGGGATTAAAGTCGTGCACCACCATGCCCAGCTCCAAATCCTATTCTTGCTCTGTAGATTCAAATACTCCATTCATTTCAGTTTATAAAAAGGGAGAGAAAATGGTGTGTGCGTGTGTGTGTGTGTGTGTGTGTGTGTGTGTGTGTGTGTGTGTGTGATTCAGACTCATGCTGTGCTTCCAGTTTGGGCCAGTGGTGCCAGGAGAAGTACCTAGGAGTCTTGGCTTATTTAGTTTAAAAAATAATAATAAATCTGTAATACCCACTCTCAAGAGTTCAGGTGATATATTTTTTTAAAACAACTTTACTTGGCCGGGGGGTGGTGGCACATGCCTTTAATCCCAGCACTTGGGAGGCAGAGGCAGGCGGATCACTGTGAGTTAGAAGCCAGCCTGGTCTACAAAGGGAGGCCAGGACAGCCAAGCCTACACAGAGAGACCCTGTCTCGAAAAACAAAAAAACAAAAAACAAAAAAACAAAAAAACAAAAATCAACTTTACTTGCATATGAGTGCTTTACCTGACAAAGAGAGCATTGGATCACATTATGGATAGTTGTGAGCCACCATGTGGTTGCTGGGAACTGAACTCAGGACCTCTGGAAGAGCAGGTGGCACTCTTTTTTGTTTGTTTGGTTGGTTGGTTGGGTTTTTTTGTTTTTTGTTGTTGTTTTTTTTTTGTTTGTTTTTTGAGACAGGGTCTCTCTGTGTAGCCTTGGCTGTCCTGGACTCACTTTGTAGACCAGGCTGGCCTCGAACTCAAAGCGATCCACCTGCCTCTGCCTCCCGAGTGCTGGGATTAAAGGCAAGGCATGAGCCACCACGCCTGGGACAGGTGGCACTCTTAACCACTGAGCCATGTTCCATCCCCCAAGTTCAGGTGATCTTTTTTTTTTTTTTTTTTAAGATTTATTTATTTATTATGTATACAGTGTTCTATCTGCATGTACAGAGGGCACTAGATCTTACTACAGATGGTCACGAGCCACCATGTGGTTGCTGGGAATTGAACTCAGGACCTTTGGAAGGGTAGCCAGTGCTCTTAACCTCTGAGCCATCTCTCCAGCCCAGTTCAGGTGATCTTAAACCAGGCATGACTGTACAGCAGAGGCAGGAGAATATCTGTGAGGCCAGGTTCATCTACATAGCAAGTTCAAGAACAGCCAGGGCTACATAGTGAGACCCTGTCTCAAAAGGAAAAAGAGGAAGAGGAAGAAGAAGGAGAAGGAAAAAAAGAAATTCTCTGATTCTATGAGGCTGGACAGACTAGCCAAGGAGTCTAACAATGAAGAGATGAGTCTTGTGTAGTAGATATGAGATTACTCGCAGCTGCTGCAGTTGCTGGGGGCTTAAGCAGCTGTTCTCTGGGCAGCTGCAGTGCTCAGGCCAGGCCTGGCTATTAGGATGGTAACTCGGTCGTAGCCTGTGGAAACCAGCCCCACCTAAGGCAAGGCTCTCCTCATAGGACCACTCCAAAGCAACAGAGAAAGAGTCCCCAGTTCCAAAGAGTTCTATTTGGGTGCCATGTGTTTTAAAATCAAACAACTGTGTACTTAAGTTATGCGACCCAACAGAGTTAGCTTAAGACACAGTTTGGACTTGGGTTTCCAAAGAAGCAAAGCTGAGACTGATCAAAGCGTCACTGAAATGTAACTGCAAGACAAAGCTAGAGTGTATAAATGCAGATTCATTTGGCTCTCTCCACAGCCATGCAGGGGGAGGGAGAGACAGAGAGACGCAGAGAGACAGAGACACATACACACACAGAGACAGAGACACATACACACAGAGACAGAGAAACAGAGAGAGACAGCGGCACATACACACAGAGACAGAGAAACAGAGAGAGACAGAGACACATACACACACAGAGGCAGAGAGAGAAGAGCTCACAGAGAGAGAAAGAAGAGAGAGGGAAGAGAAAAGGAGGAGGAGAGCTATAGTGAGGGGTGAACCCCTGCCCCTAGGCTGGAAAGTTCAGGGTTGAGGGCCGGGTATGCCAGCCACGCCCTGCAGCAAGTAAGGGATACAGGAATGCAGAGAGATGCTGGGAGGCCAGGTCTACTTTATTTTTTATTTTCTATTTATTTTATTTTATTTTTGGTTTCTCAAGACAGGGTTTCTCTGTGTAGCCTTGGCTGTCCTGGACTCCCTTTGTAGACCAGGCTGGCCTTGAACTCACAGCGATCCATCTGCCTCTTCCTCCCGAGTGCTGGGATTAAAGGCGTGCGCCACACTCGGCTAGGCCAGGTCTACTTTAGTACGGTCTGAAACCCAACAAAGACTAGGGCTACCAACTTGGATTCTATTCACGGCCCATCCTGTTCTCACTTCCGTGCACTGTCTGTCTCCATAGCACACTGTGGGAGAGTGGAACCACATCCCACTCACAGCCAAAGCTGAGGCAAGGAAGCTCAGTCATTCAGATGAGAAAACCTACCTAGAGATAAAGACCATCCAAAAGCCCTGTCCAATGCCAGTTTCTAATTAAATTAATTTCACTTAATTTTATTTTATGTGTCTGGGTATTTTGCCTGCATGTCATGTCTGCGTGCCACTTGCACGCATGGTGGAAGTGGAAGGCAGAAGATGTGCGAACCCAGCTGAGTCCTCTACAAAAGCAACACGTTCCTTTACACTGAGCCGTCTCTCCAACCCCCAGTTTCCCATTTATTTGTTTGTTTGTTTATCGAGACAGGGTATCTCTGTGTAACCCTGGCTGCCCTGGATTAAGGGCATATGCCACCACGTCTGGCTCATGGCTTTTTTTTTTTTTCAAGACACTTCCCCCACCTGAGAGGAAAGCTTCTCTAATAAAGCATAGTCCACAGAAACATAACTAGGAGGCTGGGCATGGTGGCTAGGAGGCTGGGCATGCTGGCTAGGAGGCTGGGCATGGTGGCTAGGAGGCTGGGCATGCTGGCTAGGAGGCTGGGCATGCTGGCTAGGAGGCTGGGCATGCTGGCTAGGAGGCTGGGCATGCTGGCTAGGAGGCTGGGCATGCTGGCTAGGAGGCTGGGCATGCTGGCTAGGAGGCTGGGCATGGTGGCTAGGAGGCTGGGCATGCTGGCTAGGAGGCTGGGCATGCTGGGTAGGAGGCTGGGCATGGTGGCTAGGAGGCTGGACATGCTGGCTAGGAGGCTGGGCATGGTGGCTAGGAGGCTGGGCATGGTGGCTAGGAGGCTGGGCATGGTGGCTAGGAGGCTGGGCATGGTGGCTAGGAGGCTGGGCATGGTGGCTAGGAGGCTGGGCATGCTGGCTAGGAGGCTGGGCATGGTGGCTAGGAGGCTGGGCATGGTGGCTAGGAGGCTGGGCATGCTGGCTAGGAGGCTGGGCATGCTGGCTAGGAGGCTGGGCATGGTGGCTAGGAGGCTGGGCATGGTGGCTAGGAGGCTGGGCATGGTGGCTAGGAGGCTGGGCATGGTGGCTAGGAGGCTGGGCATGCTGGCTAGGAGGCTGGGCATGCTGGCTAGGAGGCTGGGCATGCTGGCTAGGAGGCTGGGCATGCTGGCTAGGAGGCTGGGCATGCTATGCCTGCTATGATAAGAAATGACATAAGCTGCCCACCTGAATATAATGATAAGCATAATGTAAAATGAGTGACATAACCAGATAATGTTAGTATTCTGCTTCAGTCGGCCTACCTGTGATGTCACTGCTTACCTAGCATGGGGGCGTGGCCTGCCCAAGGCCATATAAAAGACAGACCCTCCATGTAGTCTCTCGCTTACCTCTACTTCCTCTCTCTCCCCCCCCCAACTCTTTCTTTTTTTTTTTTTTTTTTTGGTTTTGGTTTTTCGAGACAAGGTTTCTCTGTGTAGCCTTGCCTGTCCTGGACTAACTTTGTAGACCAGGCTGGCCTTGAACTCACAGCGATCCGCCTGCCTCTGCCTCCCGAGTGCTGGGATTAAAGGCGTGCGCCACCACTGCCCGGCTCCCCACTCTTTTTTTCTCTCTCTGCCCTCTTCTTTCTGTCTCTGTCTCTCTCTGGGGCACTCCCTTTCCCCTTTCCTTCTCCCCCCATGCCCAGTTAATAAACTCCATATAACATAATATCTGCTGCCTAATACCTTCTATCTATCATTGCTTTAATTATTAAATATAAAAGATACCTCATTGATTAAGAAAGGCCACAACTCCTCCTAACATAGATAGGGTATATAAGCTGAGGACAAGACCACTTCAGGAGCCGGGCATGGTGGCGCGCGCCTTTAATGCCAGCACTCACTCAGGAAGCAGAGGCGGGTGGATCGCTGTGAGTTCGAGGCTAGCCTGTTCTACAAAGCGAGTCCAGGACAGCCAGGGCTACACAGAGAAACCAAAAGAGAGAGAGAGACAAAGAGAGAAAATGATGACGATGGCGACGATGATTTGGGGGAGGAGAGATGGCTCAGAGGTTAAGAACACTGACAAAACACCAATGTACTTGTGTGTGTGAGAATGTATGTGCACCTGCTTGTGTGGATGCAGTACCTGCAGAGGCTGGAAGAGGGCGCTGGATCCCCCTGGAGCTCGAGTTACAAGCAGCTGTGAGCAGCCTTTATGGTTGCTGGAAAATGAACTTTGGCCCTCTGGAAGAACTCTTAGTGGCTGAGCCGTCTCTCCGGATCCTTTTGAGTATCTTTTTTTTTGTTTGTTTGTTTGTTTGTTTTTTGTTTTTCGAGACAAGGTTTCTCTGTGTAGCCTTGTCTATCCTGATCTAACTTTGTAGACCAGGCTGGCCTTGAACTCACAGCAATACGCCAGCTTCTGCCTCCCGAGTGCTGGGATTAAAGGCGTGCGCCACCACCGCCCGGCTGAGTATCTTTTCTTTTGTTGTTTTTGAAACAGAGTCTCAGTCGGCTCTGAAATTCACAATGTAGCCAAAACTGGCCCAGAGCTCTGACCTCCGGCTTCTGTCCTCTTAAGGGCAGGCTTATAGGTGTGCACCCCTACACCCAGCAAAATAAAAGACTTTCCGTAAAGCCTTTGCCTTAGCATTGGGGGTGGTTTTGTGAAATGTGTATTCAGATGCTGATTTCTGTACCCAGAGATCTGGTTCCAGTCAGACGTGGGCATTGTCATTATTATTGAAGCATCTCCGGGGTCAATGTTGTGTAAAATTTGTTCTCCAGCATCTCCGATTGGTTAACAAGGAGCTGAACAGCCAATAGCTGGGCAGAACAGGAGAGCTGAGGCGGGACTTTCGACCATGGATCCCAGGTTTTGCAGGGGTGGGGGCTCGGGGGTGGGGGGTTGCGGAGGTGGAAAGAAGGTATGTAGGAGAGGTAAGAATGAGTAAGGGGGTCGCCTCCCATGAGGAGGTGACCATAAGGACAAAAATTGAGCAAGCAGCCAGGGTGAGACTAGAGGCCTCCCGAGTGCAGGGATTAAAGGCTTGCGCCACCACGCCCGGCTTGTTTGGTTTTTTTCAGACAGGATATCACATAGGCCAGGATGGCCTCCAAGGAAGACTTCAGATTCCTTCCTGCCTCTGTCTCCCATGAGGACAAAGATTGAGCCAGCAGCCGGGGTGAGACTAGAGGCCTCCCTATTGCTGTGATTACAGCACTCCTGGCCTCCCCCCCCCCCCCTTTTTCCCTTTTAAACAGAATCTCCTGTCTTACTATGTTGCCAAGGCTGGCCTTGAACTCGGTGATCTGACTCTGTCTCCCAGCCAACTTCTTTTGTTTGAAATAGGGTCTCATCCTATAGGCCGGGGTGGCCTGGAACTCACTGGGTACTCAGACTGGTCTTGACCAGTACACAGTCTCCTTTCTCAACCTTCTGAACCTTGGTTGCGGCTCTGTAAGCCACTACTTTTATATATGAGAATAAGATAATGAGATACAAGGTACCAGATATTATGTTCTATGAGGTTTATTAAATGAGCATGGGGGGGGGGGAGGAAAAGGGGGAGGGGTGCCCCAGAGAGAGAGAGACAGAGATAGAGACAGAGACAGGAAGAGTAAGAAGAAGAGAGAGGCCGGGCGTGGTGGCGCACGCCTTTAAGCCCAGCACTCGGGAGGCAGAGGCAGGCGGGATCACTGTGAGTTCGAGGCCAGCCTGGTCTACAAAGCGAGTCCAGGACAGCCAAGGCTACACAGAGAAACCCTGTCTCAAAAGACAAAAAAAAGAAGAAGAAGAAGAAGAGAGAGGAGTGAGTAAGAGGAGGAGAGGGAGGGGGAGGGAGAGGGGGAGAAAGGAAGGGAGGGAGGGAGGGAGGGAGGGGGAGGGAGGGAGGGAGGGGGAGAGAGAGAGAGAGAGTCTGTTCTTTTATGTGGCCCTGGGCGGGGCCACGCCCCCATGGCAGGTAAGCAATGACATCACAGGTAGGCGGACTGAAGTAGAGCCCTAAAAAAGACTACATCCATCTCTTCTGGCCTTAATTACTCATTTCGAAACCCTATACATTCAATACATTGCAGAGCTATGTCCAAAATTAACTGTATTGCTGGGATTCAAAATCAGAGCTCTACACAAGCTCAGCAAGTGTTCTACTCTTGAGGTGTGTCCTCGATCCCTCTAACCCATTTCTTTATTGGGTTACTAGCCTGCCATTATGTACTTCCTTTGCTGGATGGCTACATCGTTTTAATTAAAAGGCTAGACTGCCAGGCGTGGTGGTGCCCTTCATCCCAGCACTCTGGAGGCAGAGTGAGGTTGATTGCTATCAATTTGAGGCAAGCCTGGTCTATATACATAGCGACTTCCAGGACAGCCATTGCTACAAAGAGAAACCCTGTCTGTCAAAAACAAACAAACAAACAAAACAAAAACCAAGCAAAGAAAGAAAAGAAATAAGAATGAGTGAGGGATCCCAGCTCTCGGGAGGCAGAGGCAGGGGGATCTCTGTGAGTTTGAGGTCACCCTGGCTCACTAAAAGTAAGTACAGGACAGCCAAAGCCACACAAAGAAACCCTGTCTCGCCGGGCGTGGTGGCGCACGCCTTTAATCCCAGCACTCGGGAGGCAGAGGCCGGCGGATCGCTGCGAGTTTGAGGCCAGCCTGGTCTACAAAGTGAGTTCAGGACAGCCAAGGCTACACAGAGAAACCCTGTCTCAAAAAACAAAAAAACAAACAAAAAAATAATGAATGAGTGAGGGGCCTGGAGAGATGGCTCGGCTTTTAAGAGCACTGGCTGCTCTTCCTGAGGTCCTGAATTCAATTCCCAGCTACCACATGGTGGCTCACAACCATCTAGAATGAGATCTGGCGCCCTCTTCTGGCCTGCGGGTATACATGCAGGCACAGCACTCATATACATAAAGTAAATAAATAAAATCTTTTTTTTTTTTTTGAGACAGGGTCTCTCTGTGTAGCCTTGGCTGTCCTGGACTCACTTTGTAGACCAGGTTGGCCTCGAACTCACAGAGATCCGCCTGCCTCTGCCTCCCGAGTGCTGGGATTAAAGGCGTGCGCCACCACGCCCGGCCTGTTTTTGTTTTTTTAATTTTTATGTATTTATTTATTTATTTAGAGACAGGTTTCTCTGTGTAACAGCTCTGGCTGTCCTGGAACTCACTATGTAGACCAGGCTGGCCTCAAACTCACATTGATGCACTTGCTTCTGCCTCTCAAGTGCTGGGATTAAAGTCGTGTGCCGCCACCACCCCAGCTTTTGGCTCTCCTTTTTTTTTTTTTTTTTTAATTATTTATTTATTAATTATACAGTGTTTTGCCTGCATGCCAGAAGGAGGCACCAGATCTCATTGTAGATGGCTGTGAGCCACCATGTACTTGCCAGGAATTGAATTCAGGACCTTTGGAAGAGCAGGCAGAGCTCTTAACCTCTGAGCCATCTCTCCAGCTCCACCCCCTAACCAGTGTCTCTTTAGTCAAAGACTTCACGTCATCCTCCCAAATGCCAAATTCTCTCTTGAGATGATCTTTCCAGCCTTGCCCACCTATACACCCATTAACAACCCTGCTTAAATGCTCCACTATCCACAAGAACTTCTCTGCACCAATGTGGCACGTACTACCAGTTGGACTTATCCCCGATAATAATATTGTTTTAGAAGGCATATGCATTTATACATTAATGGTTACTTCTCCAAGAATGTGTTTTGGTTTGGTTTGGTTTGGTTTTGGTTTTTCAAGACAGGGTTTCTCTGTGTAGCCTTGGCTGTCCTGGACTCACTCTGTAGACCAGGCTGGCCTCGAACTCACAGCGATCTGCCTGCCTCTGCCTCCCAAATGCTAGGATTAAAGGTATGCGTCACTTCACCCGGCTTTGAACCTAGTTTTTTGTTCTTAACTTCTGAGCCATCTTGCTAGCCAAAATTCCGTTGTTTGTTTGTTTGTTTTGCTAGCTTCAAACTCACAGTGATCTGCCTGCCTCTGCCTCTTAAGTTCTGGGATTACAGATTGTGTGCCACCACCACCTGGCTTTTGTTGTTGTTTTTTTCATTTTATGTGCATTGCTGTGTTATATGTATGTCTGTGTATGGCTTTCAGATCTTAAACTTACAGATACTTGTGAGCTACCATATGGTTGCTGAAATTGAACCCAGGTCCTCTGGAAGAGCAGTCTGTACCCTTAACTTTTTTTTTTAATATTTATTTATTTTATTTATTGTATATGAGTGCTTTATCTGCTGAAGAGGGCATCAAATCACATTATAGATGGTTGTGAGCCACCATGTAGTTGCTGGGAATTGAACTTAGGACCTCTGGAAGAGCAGGTGGCACTCTTAACCTCTGAGCCATCTCTCCAGCCCCTGTACCCTTAACTTCTAAGCAGTCTCTTCAGCCTCTGGTTTGTGTGTTTGTTTTTCATATCTTTGTCTTGGTTGGTTTGTTGTTGTTTCTGAGACAGGGTCTCTCTGTTTAGTCCTGGCTGGCCTGGAATACTTTTTGTAGCTCAGGCTAGCCTCAGATTCATAGAAATCCACCTGCCTCGTCCTCCCAAGGGTGGGAATGTGTGCAACACCTCTGCTGGACTAATTACACTTTCATCCTAAAACAAATCCAACCCCAACATTCTGGAAACTGAAGCAGGAATATAGATAGAGGCTAGACAGGAAGGTCCAAAGGTGTCATGTTGCATCCGATGTTAAAATAAATAGGGTAGGGTTTGTTTGTGGCAGGGTCTCACTAAGTAGCCCAGACTGCCCTTGAACACAAGACACTCATCCTGCCACGGCCCTTCCTTCCCTGCTGGCAAATGGGCAGGAGATATCATGCCCAGCTTTAGAAGCAAAACTCAGGCCCTAAATTTGTATTGGCAATGCTTTTAGTGGAGCATCAAAAGAAGTAGGGAGCATGGGCTGGAGAGATGGCTCAGAGGTTAAGAGCAACGTCTGCTCTTCCAGAGGTCCGGAGTTCAATTCCCAGCAACCACATGATGGCTCACAACCATCTGTAATGAGATCCAATGCACATGCAGGCAGAATACTGTATAAATAATAAATAAATCTTAAAAAAAAAAGTAGAAAGCAGAAACAGCAGTGAGAAAAGAATGCAGATAGACAATGTTTGTTCAGTTCCCGTGTTGGAAAGAGTTGCTGCAGTTGGAAGGTGCTATGTAACCAAGCTAGTGCGCCCACCTGCTCCAAGCAGAGGGTGCATTTACCTGCTTTGCAGACAAAGTGTATATTGTTTTAGATTTGCTGGGAGAGCTAGAGAGGCCTCAAGGGGCCAAGAATAAGGGGAGGGGCCTCAAGGGGACAGAATAAAGGGAGGGGCCTCAGGGGGACAGAATAAGGGGAGGGGCCTCAGGGGGACAGAATAAGGGGAGGGGCCTCAAGGGATGAAGTTGGAGGGGGAAGGGGAACCTCCAACCCTGGGAAGTAACCTACAATAAGTGATTTAATGAAAACCAATGAGTTCTTCATATGTATGTGTGTGTGTGTATATATATACATATATATAAATATATATATTACTGGGGAATGAATTTGGAGCTCCATGTACACCAGGCTACTACTGAGGTGTATTCCCAGCCAGCCCTTATGGTTTTCTGGTTAAAGGCCTTGGTTTCAGTAGTTTAGATATGTGTAGCGCTTATGAAAAGTAGTATAAGCACAGGTTGCCCAGTGACACAGGAAGACTACTTAGATTTTCAGATTGCACATCACCTGGGTGATAAGACCAAAGGTACCAGGATCTAAGAGAAGCAGATAAGAGTGTGGTAGGAGATGGCCAGGCATGGTGACGCACACCTTTAATCCCAGCACTTGGGAGGCAGAGGCAGGTGGATCACTGTGGGTTCGAGGCCAGCCTGGTCTACAAGCGAATCCAGGACAACCAAGGCTACACAGAGAAACCATGTCTTGGGGGGGGCAGGGGGGTGGGGAGTGTGGTAAGAAAGAAAGTAGGAAAGGATATCACTTGAGATGTGTCTCTGCCGTCATGAGAAAGCATGTGGCCCTGTAGACTGAGGACATTGGTGAACGGAAGACCTTTATCAAGAACTATTTGGAGCTCTATTTGCTATTACCTTCTGGAGCACAAGATTTGAGGGTCACCAGAGTGAGGGACTCAAGAAAGTCTGCACCATTACCTATACCTCCAGCTCCCCAGAGCCACAGAGCTGAACTAGACACGAAGGCTATAGAAACTGCCAAGGACTGAAAGCGAAACAAACAGCTTCCTTGTCTTCTCTCTCTCTTGTTTTTTGTTATTGTTATTGTTTTTTGTTTTTTTTTCAAGACAGGGTCTCTCTGTGTTAGCCTTGGCTGTCCTGGACTTGCTTTGTAGACCAGGCTGGCCTCAAACTCACAGCCATCCGTCTGCCTCTGCCTCCCGAGTGCTGGGACTAAAGGATTGCGCCATCACCCCCGCCTCCTTGTCTTCTCTTAACACCGTGGCACAGTGCTAAAAGCTTAACAGGCCCCGTGTAGCAGTTCGACCCTCCGGGAGAGTTCCCATGAGCAACTCTGGTGCACCTTGCATTATTTCCCTTTGGTCCAGAGGGAACCAAAGGGAGCCATTATGTCCCTAGGCCTAGAGTTCTTCTGACTGCCACTAGAGGGCAGCATATATATGGCACGGACTTGGTTGGCTCAGATGCTCAGAGCAGAGCCGCTCTTCTTTGCGGCAATTGTAGCAGGCTTGGGCCGGTGCCTGGAAGTACTAAGCGCCTTGAATGTCCCTCAGAACCTACAAGCCCATTCCTAGCTCAGCTCAGAGACATCAGTCTACCTGCATTTCAAGGGTCTGCAATGTTGGAATCCAAAGAGTCCCCAAAACACCCAGAGAAGCCAGAGATGCACAGGCAGTAACAAGAGAAGAGTCACCGGTGGGAAAGCAGGAGGAAGGACCCCGGGACTTAAGGAAGAAACTCACACTGTTATAGTAGAACTTGACAGAGGGGCATCATTTCCCTCAGATACACCCAAGCTGCTTCCCTCCCCATTCCACTATGCAGCCCAGGCTAGCCTTAAATTCATGATCCTGTTCCCCCCAGCACCCCCCCCCCCAGACAGTGTTTCTATGTGTAACAGCTCTGGCT
Source organism: Acomys minous (assembly GCF_964271855.1). Classification (NCBI taxonomy): domain Eukaryota; kingdom Metazoa; phylum Chordata; class Mammalia; order Rodentia; family Muridae; genus Acomys; species Acomys minous. The sequence continues at coordinate 4,577,878 of NC_140493.1, read as the reverse complement.
GTCCTGGACTGGCTTTGTAGACCAGGCTGGCCTCGAACTCACAGTGATCCCTCTGCTTCTCTGAGTACTGGGATTAAAGGCATGTACCACCACACCCAGCTCATGATCCTGTTTTATCCTTTCTCCATCTCCAGAGAGTTGGGGTTACAGGCATGTAATCCTGTAATAGGGTCACCATTTCCTGGTCACTCTAGGATCTTTGTTTAGGCCACACATGTGTGCGGAGTGTAAGGAACACCCATGGTCCATCAGCTGGCAAGCAAAATCCCAGAAAGGGAAAAAAAAAAAAAAAGCCCACACTGCTTCAGCCAGCAGGATGATGGCTGGGCTGGTCCACAGCTTGCAGGGATAGCCTAGAACAGCTAACAAGAGAAGAGTCCAAATGCGTTGCGCATCAATCTCCATGTGCCCTCGGTGAGCCCCACTCCACCCAAAGTTGGTATGTATATCCTCATAAGCGAAGTTCTGGTCCCAGCTGGCGGTGGGACCAGTACCTAAAAAAAAAAAGGAAGGGCTTTTCTAGTCTGCTGCTGAGGGGTGGGGACACCCTGCGAGTTGGAAGTGAGGTGCTGGTGGCTCTGGTTAGTTTCTTCTTTCCTGATCTTTGGAGGTGAATCATGGGAGTGAAGGTGCTCTCCAGGAAGCCGTCCCTTTATTAACCCCCCCCCCCCGCCCCCAGCAAGGAAGTGTGAGAATGTGAGACGTCAGGGTGGCTGGCTGTGTCAGACAATGTTAACGAACGCCAGGCTCCAGTTCCTCATATTGGTGGGCTGGGCAAGCAGATCATCATATTACAAATTATAAATAGAAATAAAATTATCGGGTGGGACTGAGGCACTGGGGAAGACGAGAAAAAAAAAAAAGTCCTTCTTAAAGAGTGCCTACCAGCAAACCCAGTTATCAAGGACCAGGAACCACTCATCTCAGCTAAAAGTTGCTCCTAAACCAAAAAGTTCCAGCACAGCACGCTTTTCCCCCCTTCTCTCTCTCTCTCTTTCCCGCCCCACTCTCCCAATCAGCATCACCTACTGCCCACATCCCCAGATCTCAGCTAGCATGTCTCTGGCTTCAGTTTCGATCAGAGCTTGGAGGACTTCTGGGCTTGGATGCTCAGCCCATTAACTCCTCCGCCAAGCGGTAAAGAAGGCGAGAGTACCAATGCATGCCAGTCGGCTGGACTGCACCCCCGGGAAGCAGCGCCCCGAGCGCGTGCAGCAAGCGCAAAGGAGCAAAGGCGCGGTGGGCCCACTGATGACTCTCCAGAACCGCGTAGCAGGAGGCAAGGACATCGTTGACCAGCAACGTCCCGTGCGCAGTGAGCGGCGCGAACACGCCCACGGCTTCCTCGCGCGCGACACGGGCTACGCGCGCCGGCCTGAGCGCGTCCCCGCCGGGAGCCAGCACAGAGTCCCCAGCTCGTAACCGGCGGGCGAACACCGGTGCAAAGTCACCTGGAGCGGGCGCCGGCCCGCGAGCAGCGAACACCAGATGCCAGGGTGTGAGCAACAGTTTGCGGGGAGGCCGCTCGGTCTCCACAGCCACGAACGAGGCGCGGCGCTGCAGGTCCCGGTCCAGGAAGAGCAGCACCGGGGTTGGCACCACCCGGCCCGCTGCATCGGCGGCCAGTACCCAGTCACCACGATGGAGTTCCCTCAGCCCTTTCCGCTCGCCGCTCCTCAGACGCACCGTGGCATTTCCCGGAAAGCAACCACCAGCTCGGACCGCCAGGGAGTTATCTGCAAGGCACAACCATAAAGAGGATTAAAACAGGTCAGCTAGTGAAAGTACAGCGTCTCTAAGATGTGAATCAAGCACAAAGGCCGACCTCACCAGTCCCGGGACACTTCAACTTTCCAGAGATCTAGCCCCAATGAATGGAATTAGAAAGGTGGTTTACAACACTAACGCCTGTTAGTGCAAGGCTTCCTTAGAGCAAGGCTATGGTAGACTCGGTTTCCCCGAGAGAGCCCCTTTTGGGTGGACCAACATCTAGCCTCCACCGTACCAGCTTTGACCGACACGTGGATGTGGTTGCGGGACTCATAGTAGACCCAGTCGAAGCCAGCTTCCACTGCTAGGCGTGCCAGCAAACCATACTTATTGCGGTCACGGTCAGATGTAGTGATATCCAAGGCACGTCCTTCGTAGTGGAGTGAGTCCTGCGCGTGGTGGCCGTCCTCATCCCAGCCTTCAGTCACACGTAGGCGCACTCCGGGCCACATGTTCATCACCGCAATGGCCAGAGCGTTCACCCGCTCTTTGCAACGCTGGTGAGGGAATAAAGGACTCAGATTTCCCACTATTACTGCTAGGAAAGGTGAGGCGGGGAGGTGGGGGGGGGAGAGAGGGGGGCCGGCGCGGGGAGGGGAACCTTAAAGGCACGAATGGAACGCATCTTTATACTCTGGACTCACTTCATTCCCTCCCGGCCTTTGGGTATCCCGGGGAAGCGTGCTTCTGAACAGGTGTAGTCACCAAGCTGTACGCCCACGCCCTCGGGAGGGCTTGATTGGAGAGCTTGGGGGGGATGCGCATACCTAGCTATTTCCCCCCGCCCTCCATTTTCAGTGCTTGCCCTTCATCCCCATCTGTTCCTGGACCAGGAGCTCAGGCCAATCAGAGAGCGAGCCGTAGTGGAGAGGGAGAATGGAAGCTTGCCTAGGGAGGGCCTGGCTCCCCGAATCAACCCTATTTGAGCCTGACCCCAGCTCCCCGGGCCCCAGCTGCCCTCCCTCAGTCTGATTCATCTTTTGTTTGGTTGCCTCCCCTGGCACAGGGCATCGCTTCCTTCCTTCCTTCCTTCCTCCTCCTCCTTTCAGCCTCTAGCATTAACCCATTGGTGGTCTGGGTGCGCCCCTACAGAGGTGCCCAAGAGGAGCCGCGTGGGATCAAGGCTGCTGGAAAAAAAGGGTTGGGTGGCGGGGGCTGCACGAAGTACAATGGCCATTCTCCGGGATGACTTAACTAAGCGAGAATCTCAGGCCGAGGCCGGGAACGCGTCGGGAGAAGCGGACTCAGCAGCTCCAGCTACAAAGAAGCTTTTCAGCCGCCCCGGCTCCGGGAGAGGAAAGGGCAGAACGCCGCGCCCCACGTCCCTGCTCCCGCCGGCCAGGTCCCCTCCCCCAGTGTGGCCAACTTGCCACTGTGACAGTCCTGGGAGCCCCCCTCTCTCCAGTCTCTGTTTCAGAGTCAGCCCTGAAAGGCGTGGGAGCAACCAACAGCACCTGAGAATGGAGCTGCCCTGGCGTAGAGCTGCCCCCACTTCCCCGCGCAGGGTGGGAGTAGAGTGAAAGGAGCCACAGCCGCGGGCCTGCAGCCCCGGGGGAGGAGGCCATAGCTATCTTGGTTGCTTCAGTCTGGGAGTTGGAGACCTTGGCACACCAGAGCCGGGGACACCACGGGAGCAGGAGCGCGCAAAGAACTTTTTCTTTGTTTCCTTTCCTTTCTCACCTCGAACTTGGACTCTACATGATTGGGACACCGCCCCGCCCCCTCTTTTCTAGCCAACTTCACCTCTGCAGTGGCGCAGGAGAAGTGGTAGCTCTTTCTAACTTTGTGTCATTTTGTCCCCTAAGAAGGCCCTGACCTGCGGGGGCAGTAGCCCAGTACAGAGTCAAGTCAATGGAGCCCTTTTGCAGGCAGGGTGTGGGAGATAAGTAAGACTGGGTGTGTGTGTGTTGGGGGGTGCAGGGGGGGGCGCTCCCAGGCCTTTTGAGGCCTCCCGAGCCTGTCCCCTGTTTTATTACTCTGCTGCAGGTTTCAGCCAGAGAGAAGGACCACAATGCCCCATGACCAAGGTAGGGGAGGAATGCCCCTTCCCGGTTTGCTGGAAAGAGGATGGCTTCACCACAGGAAGAAGGAGGATTTTTTTTTTTTTTTGGCTTGGAGTGCTTGATTCTCACCTTTCATCCCAGCAGTCAGGAGGTAAAGGCAGGAGGATTTCTCTGAGTTTTACATACATAGCAAGCTATAGGCCTGTCAGGGCTACATAGAGTCTCAAAAATAAATAAATAAATAAATAAATAAATAAATACAGTAATTCTTCCCCCTCCCCCCCCCCCCCCGTACAGGTTTTCTAACAAAGTAACCTGGAAAACTATGGCAGTTAGTCAGAGGAAATCCGTACTCCCCCCTCTCCTCCACCTCCCTACCGCAGACACACAATTAGGTGGTGTAATGGAAAGAAAGTACATAGGGACTCAGAACTGGGAGCCCTGAATCCTAGTCTCAGCAATGCTACTGGTTAGTTCTGAGGCCTTGATTAAATTGCTCCTTCTTCCTGGGCCCAGCTCTCAGATTGAAATGAGGGGTGCAGTGGGGGAGGGGGGGAGGAATATGTCTTCTGAATTTCTTTTTAGTTCTGATACCCCAGAACACTGGGCAGAGGGGTCCTTCTCTTCCAAGGCGTGGTGCACCTTAACTCCAGGGAGGCTGGATGTCCATCTGTAGCAGGTGGTCACTAACAGTAGTTGAATTTAATCATTTAAATTAATACCAGCTTAGCAACAACATTTTGTAATAAAATTTTAATTTTGTTTATTTATTCAAGACAGGTTTCTCTGTGTAGCCTGGGCTGTCCTGGACTCACTTTGTAGATCCAGCTGGCCTCGAACTCACAGTGATCCGCCTATGCCACCAAGCCCGGTTTGTTTTTTGTTTGTTTGTTTGGGACAGGGTTTCTCTGGGTAATCTTGGCTGTCCTAGACTCACCTTGTAGACCAGGCTGGTCTGGAACTTACAGAGATCCACCTGTCTTTGCTTCCTGAGTCCTGGCTCTGAGTGTGCCACCATGCTGGGGCTCCATTTTTAATTCTTTAAATTAATACTCAGCAAAGTCCTTAAGTTAAGCTGGGTTTCGGAGGCTCAGGAACCCTTGATTCTCAGGTACGTTCATCTGTTCTTTAGATCCTAGTACAGGCCTGTCCTGGTTGAGGACACCTTTCCCATGCCAAGGACAATTCCTGACCCTCCGTTCTCAGCTAGACGGGCTGGTAACCTGACTCTTGCCCACCGTTTCCCCAGCCCTCTTCTTTTTGGCTCACAGAGCTTTTGGACTTCAGGCCAAGAGCCAGGCTAAGTGTAAAGCCTTCTGTAGGTTCCCTACCCTAGCCAGCTTCTGGCCCCCAGCTCACCCCAGCCCTTCCTGCCTGGCTCGGTGGCTGACCCCCGGTCCACGCCTCAGCCATTTCCCGTCTCGCCTGCCGCCATCCTCCATTCCCCGCCCTCCCTTCAGCCTCTCCCAGATTCACTCTCACTAGCCAGTTCCTCCTCCCCCTCCCATCCCAGCCTCTCCCGGTTTGGGTACCTCCAAGCCGCTTTCCAGCCAGCAGGTTATTTGCTTTCTTGAAGGATGTGGCTAAGGAGGTCTTGCTTTATTTTAGCTTAGTTTATGTTCTCTGGGGATGAAGGGACAGTTCATGCTCCAAGGCTGTGGCGTTGGTGAGGAGTTCATGGTGTGTGGTAGAGCAGGTGGGGAGGACCTCTCCTTACCTCTGTCATCAGGCGGTCAGCGCCACTGTTCTCCTCATCCTTGAAGATTATGTCGGGGTTGTAGTTGGGTACGAGGTCCCGGAAGCGCTCGGACCCCCTTGCTACCCTCCCCTCCGCTGGCCCGCTTGCGCCAAGGGTCCTCTCGGGCACACTAGGCACAAATTGCTTGTACAGCAGAGGCACAAGCTGCTTTCGCACGTAACGCCGCCGGCCAACGGGTCCCCGGCCCGGCCCGCAGCTCTGGACAGACAGTGCCAGGAGTGCCAAGCAGCACAGAGGCAACAGACTAGCCGGCAGAGCCATGGGCGCAGTGGACTTGGGTCGAAGGGGAGCGTTCTGATCCTCACTAGCTCTCCTGTCAGTTGGGCATCTCCGCAGGAGCCAGAGAGCAGCGCAGATAGAGAAGCCCCCAGAATACCTGGAGCGCTTGTGGCTCTAAACACCTGGCAGCCGCTAACTCTGCCTACATGCTCCGGGGAACTTGGAACCTACTACTAATAGGCTACCATTACAGGGCAGGTGGGTCGAGGGTAAGTGCCAGCCCAGCCAGTCTCTGCTGCCCGGCTCTCATGCTCCCAGAAACGCCCTGACTCCGCCTTAAGTGGTCCCTGGCCACGCCCCCCGCCCTTCTCCCAGGACTGTCCCGCCCCCTCCCACCCGGGCGGGGGATCTAGCGGTCACCACTGTTCCATTACTCCATTGAAGTGTGTCCCATCCTGGAAACCATGGAGGCACCTGCTTAGGAAATCCTTGAAGCTTTACAGTCCTGGCTGCTTGGATAAGCATCCTTCTACCTCCGAGTCTAAATTAGGAACTAAACTATCTTCCTCTGCTAGTCTTTGCTCTCCCAAAGTCTACTCTGGCAAGCTGTGGCCTCTGCTGTTATCCAGGAAGTCTGAGTTCCAATTTCTGCTCAAGGCCACCCAAGCCCTTTGGGCATATAATCAAAGCCTCCCTTCTCTGTGGTCCTCCCCGATTTCTCTCTCTTCACATTTGTCCATAACTAAGCCTGGATCCCAGAGGATCATGTTCCTTGGTGGTTTTATATCTTCTTGGGAACAGAGTTTGACACAATCCAGTTTGGGACTTACTGCTCATGTGTACGGTGTGTGTGTGTGTGGTCAGACTTTGGGGAGTCCCTTCTCTCCTTCTGTGGGTTCTAGGGCTTGAACTCAGGTTAATCAGGTTTGTGTGGCAAGTGCTTTTACCTGTGGATCCCTCTTGTCAGCCCACACAATCTTTGCCAGATACCCAAGGGTCACTTTGCATCCCTCCTCCTCTTCCTCCTCCTCCTCCTTTTTTTTTTTTTTAAATTTTATTTATTATTATGTATGCAGTGTTCTGGCCAGAAGAGAGCATCAGATCACATTACAGATAGTTGTGAGCCACCATGTGGTTGCTGGGAATTGAACTCAGGACCTCAGGAGGAGCAGTCAGTAGTGCCCTTAACCTCTGAGCCATCTCTCCAGCCCCCTTCTTCTTTCTTCTTCTCCTTCTTCTTTTCCTTCTTCTTCTTCTTCTCCTTCTTCTTCTTCTTCTTCTTCTTCTCCTTCTTCTTCTCCTTCTCCTTCTCCTTCTTCTTCTTCTTCTTCTTCTTCTTCTTTCTTCTTCTTCTTCCAGAATCTGATGTTGCTCAGGCTTGGTCTCAAACTACTTCATAGCGAATGCTGCCCTTGAGTGTTTTCTGGCCTCCAGCTTCTCAGTGCTGGCATTAGTCATGAACCTACCATGCCAGCTTTATGTGGTGCTAGATCAAAACCAGCGCCTCCACAAGAGCTAGCACATGCAGGTGGACCCTGTTCAGGGCTTTCCTCAGCTACATCGCTGTCATACGGCTTCTGTTGCTGTCATGAATACAACGACCAGAAGCCACTTGGAGAGGAAAGGACTTCAGCTCACATGTTCCAATCACAGTCCATTCATGAAGGGAAGGCGGGACGAACCGTAAGGGACTGGAGAGATGGCTCAGGAGTTGGGAGCATTGGCTGCTCTCCCTGGAGGACCCAGGCTCTGTTCCTAGCTCCCACATAGTGGGTCACAACCGCCCATACCTCCAGTTCCAGAGGGACTGACACCTTCTTCTGACCTTTGTGAGGACCAGGCATACGCATGGCAAACCTACATACACACCCATAAAACACCTAAGATAAAAAAAATAAAAACAAAAGTCCAGAGTAAAAGCCTCAAGCCAGGAACCTGGAGGGAAGACCTGAAACAGAGGCCATGAAGAATGCAGGCCTGCTCAACTTGTTTTCTCATGCAACCCAGGACCACTTGCCTAGGGGCAGCACCGCCCACAGTGGGCTGCACCCTTCCACATCAGTTATCAAAGAAAATGCTCTGCAGCTGCGCCCACAGGCCACTCTTATGCAGGTGCTTTCATTAAGTATGATTCTCTTTTTCTAGATATGGTGATTTGTTTCAAGTTGACAAAAGCAACCAGGACAATAACAAACCGTGTTTGCTATTGTCCCAGTGGATGGTCCAGCTGCCTTTCCAAGGACTGCGGTTTGATTCCCAGAGTATCCTTATGGCAGCTGATCATCAGTCAGAATCCAACACTTCCTTCTGCCACCACAGGCACCTGACTCCCGTGGTGCACAGACACACTCATACACATAAAATAAAAACCAATAAAGTCTGAACAAAAGCCAGGTGTGGTGGCGCACGCCTGTAATCCCAGCACTTGGGAGGCAGAGGCAGGCAGATCTCTGTGGGTTTGAGGCCAGCCTGGTCTACAAAGTGAGCCCAGGACAGCCAGGGCTACACAGAGAAACTCAAGCCAACTCAACTTTAAACACAGGTGATTGAAGAGTTGTCCCAGCGTATGAGTACTTTCTGCTTACAGAAGACCCAGGCTTACCTCCCACCTCACAACTAACTCAGCTCTAGGGGAGCCAACACCATCTTCTGGCCTTATGGACATCTGTACACACACACACACACACACACACACACACACACACACACAGTGAATCCTTAGGGTTGGAAAGATGGCTAAGCAGTTAAGAGCACTTGCTGTTATTGCAGACCTGTTTCTACTTGGTGGGTCACAACTTCCTGTAATTCCAGTTCCAGAGAGTCTGTTGTCCTCTTCTGAACCCTAAGAGACGCACCAGGCACACATGGTACATATAACATACATGCAGGTAGACAGTCATAAATGTAAGCCAGAAAACACCTCTTAAATTGTTTTGAGACAAGATCTATGTAGAAGCCCTGACTGTCCTGGAACTGGCTATGTTGACCAGGCTGGCCTTGAACTCAGAGATCTACCCACCTCTGCCTCCTGAGGGCTGAGAGTAAAGGTGTGTACCACCACACCTGGCCAAAGCTTTTTGCTTATTTTTAAAGGTTGGGCATGGTGTTGCACAACTTTAGCCCCAGCACTCAGGAGGCAGAAGCAGGTGGATCTCTGTGATTTGGAGGCCAGGATGGTTTGGTCTACATATTGAGTCCCAGGCCAGTTGTAGCTACATAGGAGACAGTTTTGCCACCGGCCTGACCAGCTGATTCCAATATGAACCCACATGGTAGGACGGAATCAAGGTGTCCTCTGATCTCTACACTTACACCGGTGTGCCCATGCACACATACGCTCAAAATAAACATTGCAAAAGTAAAAACAAAGACCCCCCAAAAAACAAAACAAAAAACCAAAAACCCTCCCTGAGGCCTGACAGTGTGACTCAGGTCCTCTTGGGGGGCAGCAATGAACTACAGTATTAGAATACGTGGCACCTTTCATACAAAGTTCCTCAGGACCAGCTCCTTTATCACGTACTTCCAAGGCCGTCTAGGTTCAAGTTCTGCACTTGGCAAGTGTGTGTGGAACCCACCCCTTTTTGTATTCCACGCTCACCCTCCCTCACCCAGTTCCAAGGCTAGCACCCAGTGACTTTGTATGAACTAGGACAAAAAGCAGTGGGGGACAAAAACCCTTATGCCTGCCGTCCGTTCAAGGACATGAACATGGAGTTGGGAGTGCAGCTCAGTGGTAGAGCACCCAGCTGCCTGGCAAGCATAGGCCCTGGGCTTGACATCTCCTGCCTCAGGACTGCAAAGGTCACAAAGGCTGGCCCAGCAGACGGTCCCCAAGGAGCCACACAGTGGAAGAGCCAATTCCTCAAAAGTTATCCTATGAATACACACACCATGATATTCCTCTGACCTCAGTCACTGAATTTTTGACTCCGGTGTGCTGGTGCAAGCCTTTAATCTCAGCAGAGGCAGAAGCAAGTCGGATCTTTTGAGTTCCAAGACAGCCAGGGCTACACAGAAAAGCCCCGGAACGTCTTGAAAACCTAATAATAGAAATTTAAAATATTCTAGGGCTAGATAGCACTGAACAGGCAGAGGCATATGGATCTTTGTGAGCTCCAGGACAGCCAGGGGCTATACAGTCAGACCCTGTCTCAAAGAACAGAAATTGTATGTAACTATGGAGGAAGTGGTGGCCTTTGAAGTTACACAATGTACAATCTGCGGAGGTCTACAGGTTTGTTCCTTCCTTCAACATAGGAGGACATCAAGGAAGTGGCAGCCTTTACAAACTGAACCGAACCCAGGTTCTGAGGTGTCACTTGACAGGGGGTCAGGGCTGGAGGTGTGGTGGACAGAGGACGGCATCTTACGTTTGTGCCCTCGTAACCCATTTCCCAAGGTGTAGAAACAAAGCCCCAAGCAGCAGGGAGTGTCGGGAAGACTAGCCAAGTTTTGGGCGGGTTCTTTTTGTTTGTTTTTATTTTTATTTTATTTTATTTATTTACTTTTGGTTTTTGCGAGACAGGGTTTCTCTGTGTAACCTTGGCTGTCCTGGACTCTCTGTGTAGATCAGGCTGGCCTCGAACTCACAGCGATCCGCCTGCCTCTGCCTCCCGAGTGCTGGGATTAAAGGCATGCACCACCACGCCCGGCTTGTTTGTTTGTTTTTAAATACAGCATTCTGCCTGCATGCAAGCCAGCAGGCCAGAAGAGGGCACCAGATCTCATTATAGATGGTTGTGAACCACCACCTGGTTGCTGGGAATTAACTCAGGATGTTTGGAAGAGCAACCAGTGCCCTTAACATCTCTCCAGCCCCTGGGTGGGTTCTTTTTGGTTTTTTTGTTTTGTTTTGTTTTTTGTTTTTAGACAGAATTTTTCTGTGTAGCCTTGGCTGTCCTAGACTCACCTTGTAGACCAGGCTGGCCTCCAACTCAGAGAGATCCGCCTGCCTCTACCTCCTGAGTGCTGGGGTTAAAGGAGGAGACAGCCTACTTTAAGTAAAGCTATGAGAAGAACAGCCTCCTCAGCAGAACCTTCTGACCTGACACCAGATCTCCAGCGCCACAGGGGTAAGGAATTCAGGCAGAGGGGAGAGAAAGGACAGTTTCTCCTAGTTGGTAGACTCAGGGCTAGCTGGGACCAGGGTTTTCAGACAGACAGACACAGGCTTTTTACAAAAAACAAAGAAACCCTGGATCAACTTTATTGCTGATGAGCGCGGCCTCTTCCTGCCTGCACCCTTGGTCTCTCCAGTGGTCCAAAGCCCTCCACAGGACAGCACAGTGCTTCGGCTCTGCTGGGCCAGCGGCAAGGAAGACAGCTGTGTCCAGAGCCTACCCCTGACCCAGTGCCCCCCACCCCCCACCCTATTGCACATCAAATTGTGTAAACATGGCTTCAGGCACTGCCTGGAACAGGATTGAGGCAGACTGATGTGTAAACGTGTTTGGGACCAGGAACTAGAGCCAGCCCCCCAGCTCTACCCCAGGCTGAGGGAGGCCACAGCTACATCTGAAAGGCAGGAGGTGAGGGGGGGTCCCAAACTCTGGCTCAGATTATGCAACAGTGCAGATGGTTCAACTCCCTCCTGCCACCCACCCTCTCAGATTCCAGGCCCTGCGTCCAGCCACCCGAGAGCTGGCCTCCAGGCCTAGGCAGTGTTGCTTTTCTCCTTCTCAGCCTCCAGCTGGAGGTCACTAATGCTGTTTCTTCCTAGAAGCCCGGGGGAAACCAGAGACAGGTAGCGGCAGTCTGTCCAGCCCTGGAAAAGAGAAGGTCAGCAGTCACAAGAGGACATGGCTGCTGGCAGGTGAGGCAGCCAGGGTATACAATGGGTAAATGAGTCAGGCGACCTGCAGGTAGCACGCCTGTGGGGCCACCACTGGGTCAGAACACGTCCCTTACCAAAGGCTCGGAGCAGTTCTGCCCTCACAGCTGCAGTGAAGGTCCTCACCAGACACAGGGTGGTGAGGCCGGCAAAGGCTGCATTGTAGAGGAACACGATGTAGAAATTGCCTAGCCAGTTGAAGCGTCCAAAGTCACCCAGCAGGTCAAAGCGAGTCAGTCCTGAGTACAAAGTCCATTATGAGAAGGTGGAACGCCCCAAGCCCTCTCCTCGAAGGAGCCCAGCTTTCTGCTGCCTCCTAGTGGCCACACCTGAGCGTCACAGCTGCCAGCATCTGCTGTGCCCATATTAAGCCCATTCCAAGGCCAGCTCAGGACTCCTGAACACAGTAGCAGCTAAATTCACTAATTTCTCCTCCCTCCAGACACTTGCATCTTTCCATTCAGCCAGCTGCCTCTAGCCTCAGGTATCTCTAGGAACTGCCAGGATCACAAGTGGTTCCTAGCTGAGATTCTACAAGCTGGCCATTAAGTTTTCATTAGTGCACAGATCAGGAGCTAAGAGACTGAAAGAACAGAGTGCAAACTGCCATCAGGCCATTTCTTTTGTTTTGTTTTGTTTTGTTTTTGAGACAGGGTTTCTCTGTGTAGCCTTGGCTGTCCTGGACTCACTTTGTAGACCAGGCTGGCCTCGAACTCACAGTGATCCACCTGCCTCTGCCTCCCGAGTGCTGGGATTAAAGGTGTGTGCCACCACGCCCGGCCATCAGGCCGTTTCTTATGCCAGCTCCACCTCCACAGCTGGGTAACATAGGGCAAGTTCATTACTCTGGGCCTCAACTTGAAAGAGACAAAACAGTGGGGCCATAACAATTAAGGTGACACACACAGTATTTCTTTGTGCCAGGCACTATTAGGACCCCTCCCCTTTCTCTCTTCTGCATTCCAGCCTGGCAGCACTTTGTAGCCGAGGATGATGAACAACTTGTGATTCTTTTGCCCCCAGCTCCCCAGGACTGCAAGTGTCAGCCACTGTGCCTAACTCCCTCTGTATCCCCCATCACAATGCTCAAGTCAAAGGCCTGAACCCCATTTAAATACACATTCCTAGTGCACCCGTCTTTTTTGGGGGGGGGAGGCTGTCTCCCAAGTGCTGGGATTAAAGGTGTGTGCCACCACGGTCTGGCTTCTGTCTTTTCACTCAGTGAGTATCTCTAGGAATTAAGGGAACAATAAACCCAATTTCCTCCAAATCACTATGGCATAGAAGAGAAAGCACAAGTTGAACATTCCTAATCCAAAGAGTATAAAATTGGGGCCAAGGGAGGTGGTGGGGGTGGGGTGGGGGTGGGGCAGATACTTGTTGCCAAGTTGACAACCTGAGTTCAATTCCCCACATGGTATGAGGAAAGAAGCAACTCCTGCAAGTTGTCCACACATAAAATAAATGTAACTTTAAAAATTAAAAGAAAGAGCCAGGCATGGTGGCACACATCTTTAATCCCAGTATTCAGGAGGCAGAGGCAGGCAGATCACTGTGAGTTCAATGCCAGCCTGGTCTACAAAGTGAGTCCAGGACAGCCAAGGCTATACAGAGAAACCCTGTCTCAGAAAAAACAAACAAACAAAAAAACTTCACTGGCTATTCTTTTTATTTTATTTCATTCTATTTTTATTTTTAGACAGGGTTCCACCTGCCTCTGCCTCCCGAGTGCTGGGATTAAAGGCATGTACCACCACGCCTGGCCTATTTTTTATTTTTTTAAAGATTTATTTATTTATTATTTATACAGTGTTCTGTCTGCATGTACACCTGCATGCCAGAAGAGGGCATCAGATCACATTATAGATGCTTGTGAGCCACCATGTGGTTGCTGGGAATTGAAGTCAGGACCTTTGGAAGAACAGCCAGTGTTCTTAACCTCTGAGCCATCGCTCCAGCTCACTGGCTACTCTTTTAGAGGACCCAGGTTTGATTCCCAGCGCCCAGATGGTGGCTCACAACCATCTGCAACTCCATTTTTCTCATTCTGAGGCTGGAGAGAAGACTCAGTAGTGAAGAGCACTTGTTGCCCTTAGATCAGCGCCCAGCAGCCACTGGTGCTCACAGCCATCCACACCGCCAGTTCCAGGGCATGTAATCTCCTCTTGTGCTTTCCACGGGCACCAGGCATGTAGGATGTGCATATACATACAGGCAAAACACTTATACAAATAAAACAATAAATCTTTAAAACATAATCCCAGCACGATGGAGGCTGAAGCAGGATGATTAGTCAGACCCTGGCAGCTTTGTTTTGTTATACGGTCTCCCGGTGTAGATGAGGCCTGAAACTCTCTAATAAGTTTAGACTGGCCTTTGAAAATCATTTTTAATTAAATTTTAAAAATTTTTATTTATTATTTATATAGTATTCTGTCTGCATTTGTGCCTGCCTGCCACAAGAAGGCACCAGATCTCATTATAGATGGTCATGAGCCACCATGTGGTTCCTGGGAGTTGAACTCATGACCTTTGGAAGGGCAGACAGTGGTTGCTCCTAACCTCTGAGCCATCTCTCCAGCCCCTATTTTTTATTTTTTGGCTTTCCAGACAGAGTTTTTCTGTGTGATTGCCATGGCTGTCCTGGAACTCTTTTTGTAGACCAGGCTGGATGCGAACTCACAGCAATGCGCCTGCCTCTGCCTCCCGAGTGCTGGGATTAAAGGCGTGCACCACCACTGCCTGGACTGCGCCTCATTTTTAAACCAAGGGAGTCAGTCTCCCCCGACCCACTGCTGATCCCCCCCTTTTCACTACTTACCAAGGGTTCTAGAGAAGACAGGAAGTGCTGAGCTTAGGACCAGGAGGCAGACACAGTTCCCAATTATCTGGGTGAGAAAAGAAAGAGGCAAAGGCAGGAAGAGGTGTCAGTGCTATTGGGCATGGTGGCGCATGCCTTTAATCCCAGAAGACACAGGTAGACCTCTGTGAGTTTGAGGACAGCCTGGGCTGTGTGTGCCCGCACGAGTGTGCAAGTCGCCAACACCAGTTCTCACCCACACCCAGAGGTGCCCTCCTAGCTACCTGTGTCATAGCTGTGTCATGCCACCTAGGCCTCAGGCTTCGGAAGAGCGGAGAGCTGTAGAAGCCCACAACCGAGGACACCATCAGGTAACTGCCACTGGGTTAGGGAAGAACCGGCCAGCTTCTAGTAACGGCTGCCTCTGTCAGAAAATGGACTTCTTGGACCCCTTTCAAGACCCCGCTTTTAGGCCGGGCGGTGGTGGCGCACGCCTTTAATCCCAGCACTTGGGAGGCAGAGGCAGGCGGATCACTGTGAGTTCGAGGCCAGCCTGGTCTACAAAGTGAGTCTAGGACAGCCAAGGCTACACAGAGAAACCCTGTCTCAAAAAAAAACAACAACAAAAAAAAAACCCCGCTTTTCTGTGTGGTGCACGCGCATGTATGTGCAGGGGCCACAGGTCAGGCTGGGTGTCCCCTATCATTCTCCACATTAGTGTTATCTACTATTATGTTGTATTCATGTGTATGTACATGCCACAGCACACACATGTAATGGGGGAGGGGCAGAGGACAACTTTCAGGGGTCAGTTCTCTCATGCCACTGTGAGTTCCCAGGGACGGAACTCAGGGTGCCAGTCTTCTTGCGTAGCAGGCACTTTTACCCACTGAACCATCTTTTTGAAACAATACTTTTTAGGGCCGGAGAGATGGCCCAGCAAGTGGTTTAAGAGCATTTGCTGCTCAGAGGACCCAGGTTCAATTCCCAGCACCCACATGGCCGCTCACAACTGTCTGTAACTCCAGTTCCAGGGTTCCAACACCCTCACACAGACGTACAAGCAGGCAAAACATCACTGCACATAGACTAAAGATGAATAAACAAGTAAACAAGACATAGATTTAGTTGTGGGTATGTGCATATGAATGTGGACGCCTGCAGGGGCCAGAAGGAGGAGCTTCCAGAAGGATACAAGATCAGTACGACCTGGATGATGGCACCGAAGGATCCCAGTTTGGAGAAGGAGACCTGGCCCAGTGAGGCGTCCTGTGGGGGCAGGGTGCCATTGTTGAGGGGCAGTCCCACTATGACTACCAGCACCACCCAGTCTTCCATCTATCTGTCCTTGACTTCTGTCTCTCTGTCTCTCTCTCCAGCCTCCCCTTTCCCCCTTTTAAGACAGGGTCTTATGCTGTAGTACAAGCTGGTAGAACTCTCCCTGGGTAGCCCATTCTGGCCTGAAACTTGTGGCATTCCAGCTGTTTCAGCCTCCTAAGCACGGGGATAACAGCATGAGACACATACTCAGCTTCCCCGGCCTTTCTTAACTAAGCCCTCTCCAGAAGTGATGGAAAGACAGCCAGCGCCCCTGGCCCCCCCACAACCTCCACCACTTACCTGCATGCCCCCTTATCTGCATGCCCCTCACTCTCTTAACCTGCACGCCCCCTTACTTGCATGCCCCCCTTACCTGCACACCCCCCCTTGCCTGCACACCCCCCCCTTGCCTGCACGCCCCCCTTACCTGCATGCCTCTCGGCATGGCGGCCTCATCGATGAGCAGCTCCAGGATATGGACGGCCACAATAAGCACAGACAGGCCCTGTGGGCAGCAAGGTCACCAAGTCCCACCATCCCCAGGCCAGCCCCCAGCTGTGCTCTGAGCAGTGTTAGGAGCATTCTCTTTAGTTTAGCATTTCCAGTTTACAAGAATGACTCTGCGACCATGCAGCTTTGGGGACCTCCTGGAGGTTGCTGCTTGCAGATGAACTGCAAAAGCCTGACTAGAGAGAGTACACTGCTGGGCGCACACCTGAAATTCCAGCACTTGGGAGGCAGAGGCAGGTGGATCTTTGTGAGTTCAAGGCCAGCCTGGTCTACAAAGAGTCCAGGTCAGCCAAAGCTACACAGAGAAACCTTGTCTCAAAACATGTGCCACCTCCTT
Organism: Acomys minous; assembly: GCF_964271855.1. Classification (NCBI taxonomy): domain Eukaryota; kingdom Metazoa; phylum Chordata; class Mammalia; order Rodentia; family Muridae; genus Acomys; species Acomys minous. The sequence continues at coordinate 4,561,327 of NC_140493.1, read as the reverse complement.
CCCACACACAAAAAAAGGGTCTACCTATGGGGCGAGGCGTAGTTCTGCAGAGCACCTGACTAATGGTTGCAAAGCCCACACAGGAGATGGCCTACAAAAAGGTACCTTTTCCCCTAAGATTCCTCCTGAAGCCCTAATTCAGACACTAGCTTTCCACCTTTATTTTCACTCCACTGTAAGTCTGTGTTCGCTCCCACTGACTGTGTGTGATTTGGGGAAGTCAGTTGTGTTTCTCCATCCACAACGTGGAAATTAATGTTCTTAGCACAGGCCAGGACACATCTGACAGGAATCCTCTGCAACCATGGCAACGTACATCCGTACATCTTTCCTCCCTGAGGAAGCTAAAGTACCAGGGACCCACTTCCTCCCCATCCCCACATGGCTACGAAACCCACCGTCAGCACCAGCAGGCACAGCATGGCCAGAGGGTAGCCGAGGTTCCGCTGCCAGGCCGACGCCTTCCGCCGCTTTTCTGTGCAGGGGTGGGAGGTGGTCAGTAAGTACTTAGGACAGGGGCCTTCTCCCTGGGAAGCTCCCAGTGCACATACCCAGGAGGACCCTCTGGGCCTGCAGAGCCAGGACCTGTCTGTGCAGCAGCTCCATGTCCAAAGGCAACCAGCAGGAGGTGGGGTCTAAGGGGGAGAACACACACACACTTCCTCCAGGCCTCAGCCCTTACCAGGCCAGCACCCAAGCAAGAGCAAGGAAGGACTTAAACTCACTGCAGATCCTCCGAGTCAGAGCTGCCTCCTCAAAGGCTGAACAGTTGAGCTGTTCTTCCAGGTCTTCTAGAAGCTGAGGGCAGGAGAGAGGGAGGGGCTGTGAGAGGCTCCTGGACCGCGGCTGCTCCTATGCCTTCCAATTCCTTGCATTCTGACCAGCCCCAGTGATGGGGAAAGGACAAAGAAGGCAAGCAGGAGTGTGGCCTTGCACAACTGTAGGTCCATTTCACGGTTTGGCCTCAGGTGCACAAGAGGCAAGGAGGATGACATACCCGAGGCTTGACCAGCAACTTCCCAGTGACGGAGAACATGCGGGCGAGACCTAGTGGAGTGCACACTGTAGGGACAAGGGAGGTTCAGTCACCTCTCGGACTCTTCACTTCCCCCCACCCCACCCACTGCCCAGTCCTCCTCCTTCCACCTGACTGCTGGAGCCCAAGATGCTCTTTCCCTCCCAGACTCTGCCACTCACCCAGGAGCAGCAGGACTCCCAGGAAGGAGATGCAGGAGTAGAGATAGGGGAGGTAGTACTCCCAGAAGTCTAAGGACAAGAAAAGGCACGTCAGGCTGTCTTACAGCTCCTGATTACTAGGAGGTAACAGGGCTCAGGGCCTAGACAAAAACTCAGCACAAACACCTACAGGCTATAGGCAAGTAACACACATACACACGCACATGCACACACTCTCAAGGAAAGCTGGCCTAGGGTTAGAGGTAGAGTGATGGGGAAACTAGGGATCCTAGTTTATATAGAAGGCCTGGCTGGACGTGGTGGCGCATGCCTTTAATCCCAACACTCGGGAGGCAGAGGCGGGTGGATCGCTGTGAGTTGGAGGCCAGCCTGGTCTACAAAGTGAGTCCAGGACAGCCAAGGCTAACACAGAGAAACCCTGTCTCGAAAAACCAAAAAAAAAAAAAAAAAGAAGGCCCAGCTGCTGTCTGGTCCTGGCGGCCAGATCCTCTCCCCTGTCAAACAAGGCAGATATTCAGATGAAAGTGTCAGCCGGGTGTGGTGGCACATGCCTGTAATCCCAGGAGAACCGGGAGGTTGAGGTGGAAAGATTTCAACCACCACCTGGGCTTTACAGTGAACAACTGGATATCCATTACTTATTTATTTTTTAACAGGGTCTCTCTAGTAGTCCTGGCTGGCCTGGAACTCCCAGAGATCCACCTGCCTCAGCCTCATAAATGCTGGGATTAAAACTGTGTGCTACCATGCCTGGCTGACTATTTTTTAAATCATTCTGTGGGCCCAAGGGAATTTTCTATATGGTGGATGTGTCCAAAGTCCATCGGTTTGGAACTTTAGCCTACAGAAGTGGAGCCAGTCTTCACGCTTTAAGAGAACCACAGTTGATCAAATGCACATGGCCAACTAAAGAGCCAGTACTGTTTTGTTTTTTTGAGACAGGGTTTCTCTGTGCAGCTTTGGCTGTCCTGGAACACTCTTTGTAGACCAGGCTGGCCTCAAACTCACAGCGATCTGCCTGCCTCTGCCTCCCAAGTGCTGGGATTAAAGGTGTGCGCCACCACTGCCTGGGCTCTTGCCTGTGGCTCACTATACAAGGAGTTCCCTGACTTAGTCTCCTGAGGTCTTAAGAGGAGGTAGGATGGGGCTGGAGACGTGGCTCAGTAATTAAGAGCACTGGTTGCTCTTCCCACGTTCAGTTCCCAGCACCCACAAGCCAGCTCACAACCACCTGTAACTCCAGGTCCAGAGGATCTGACGCCCTCTTCTGGTTTATTTTGCCAATGCATAGATGTGGAGCACAGACATGCATACAAGAAAAACATCTGTACACACAAAAGTAAATCTTTAAAAAAAGAGGGAAAAGCTAGAGCTCTGTTTTAGTTTAGATATAAAATGGTCTTTTAAAACTTGAATGTCGGTGGGCCAGGTGTGGTGGCGCGCGCTTTTAATCCTAGCACTTGGGAGGCAGAGGCGGGCGGATCACTGTGAGTTCGAGGCCAGCCTGGTCTACAAAGCGAGTCCAGGACAGCCAGGGCTAACAGAGAGATCCTGTCTCGTAACCTCCCCCCCCCAAAAAAAGAAAAAAAATCTTGAATGTCAGGAGCCAGGTGGGGGTGGTACACACCTTTAATCCCAGCACTTGGGAGGCAGAGGCAGGTGGATCACTGTGAGTTCGAGGCCCGCCTAGTCTACAAAGCAAGTCCAGGACAGCCAAGGTTAACACAGAGAGACCCTGTCTTGAAACGCCCCCCCCCCAAAAAAACCTTGAATGTCTGCAGCCAGGTGTGGTGGCACATACCTTTAATCCCAGTACCCAGAGAGGCAGAGGCAGGTGGATTGCTGTGAGTTCAAGGCCAGCCTGGTCTACAGTGTGAGTCTAGGACAGCCAGGGCCACACAGAGAAACCCTGTTTTGAACAAACAAACAAACAAACTTGATTGTTGAACGCTTGGTTCCCAATGCGATTTGCAAAGGTGGTGCTTTTAGGGAGTGACTGGGTCGTAGCTTTGGCCATCTATGATTTGTAAGCTTTGTAGGGCATGAGGTTCCACTTCACCATAGCCCAAGAATCAGGGCTGAAAGACCACGGCCTGAAACCCATGGAGCCATGAGCCCAAATTGTTCCCCCTTTAACACAGCAACAGAAAGCTCAACTCTTACCATAGAGTGACTCCCTGCTGGCCTTGTCGTTGTCCACGATGGCTGACGCCACCCACACCATGCCCAGCACAAGCAGAGTGAGGAGTACCAGCATTACCACTGTTTCGTAGACCCGGGCGAGGACACCCTGCAGGAGGAAGAGACCGGCAAGGAGGAGGGGTCAGCACGACTGCATCCCGAGCCTGATGCAAGCCTGGATTTCCTATGCTCCCTCTCACCTTTGGCTAACGCTTTCCAGGAGCAGCTACAACAGAAAGACCACAACTCTTCTGCTAAATGATCCCATAGTCTCAATTTAAAGCACCAGTGGGTCCTAGATATGATTTCTTCCCTCTGCCCCACAGGCTTGGGGCGACAATGACTCCTCTTCATGTTGCTACAGCCCTGTCCTTGTTCCATCCCTTAACTCTGACTGAAGTCTGCAAATTATCTCCTATGCCAACTCCCTAAATCAGAGTTCTGCTTCTGGCTTGGGTTGACTAATATTTCCTCTGCTTACCTTTCTGGAGCCAGCAAAGCCCTCAGACTCTGTGAAGAAATATGCAAAGGGCATGAGGAAGATGAGGGACAGGTTGGAGAAAAGAAAGACGAGGTTCCAAAGACCTAAAGCCAAAAAGAAAGCAGATTTGCTCATTAAGGAGGCCAATCAATGGGGAAGTGGCCCCCAATGGGTGGGCGAACTGGCTAGCCCAAGGGTCTAGCCTGGGTCTGCCTGATAGCTGCCCTGCTCCCCACCCCAGTGCAGTGCAGAGCCACATACCATGGATGAGGGAGCCATTGAGCCATTGTATGTAGTAGTTCCGTGGCAATGAGAGCAGCACCTCATTGCTGATGATGGAGAAGGGCAGGAGTAAGACAGCGCCCAGGGCGACGGCCAGGGTGAAGGTGCACAGCTCCAGCCTACGAGGGGAGGAGGTCAGGCCAAGCCAGTCCCCAGCCCCACTGCCCTGGAAGTCAGTTCTTTGCTAAGCCAGCTGTAGCAATAGGAAGGCGCTATGGAGCTGGGCTCTGCCTCCTGCCTTCCTACCCTAGTCAGTCCTTGCCTACAGGGCAACCCTGGCCCATGGGATGCGCACCTGATCACCTGCCATGTCACTAGTCTAGGGAATGCCAGGGATGCTAACAAGAGGTGTGGCGCCTCCTCTCTGCTCAGAGCTTGAGTCCCGAGCTTGCCTTTTCTGTAAGGACAGGAGCTCCAGCACTTCACATGGTCCTGCCGTTTAGGAAGGGCATCGTCACGGAGGATAAAGCAAGCTAAAACCCAACCTCACCAGCAAGGCCTGTGCCAGCTGGAAACACATTTGCAAAAGGAGAATATGCTGCCCTCAGGCCACATCGCTGTGTGTGCTGCTGGAGAATGACACCGCCAACCACGAGGGCTTCCTTAGGGCCAAGCAGTCTTTGTGGGGTTTTGTTTGGGGTGGGCGGCAGGTTGAGATAGGGCTCCTCTGATCCTCCAGGGGCTTTTAATCTTCACCAAACCCTGTTCTGTTCCCATCGGCCTGTTTCCCTTCCATTCCCCACCCTCACTGACAGTTGGGAGGTGAGGCCAAGCTGAACCCATTTCCTGGTGACTCAGCGCCAGCCAATATCCTCATCATGAAGCCCCTGGCCTAACCAGGGAGACAGGACCAGCAGCTTTTCTGAGCATCCCTGGGATGAGGTAAAGCTGGAAGAAGCCAGAAATAGGAGGGAAGTAGAAACTCTTTCTCTATTGGATGGGGGACAGTTCCTTCTCCCCGCTCCTCAAGGGGGCTTTCCAGATCCCAGCATGTAAAAGTCACTGGGGCCAGTGCTGAGGGTAGAGACACTCACGCGATCTTGTTAACTGTGGCATCTTCATCATCGACTGCAAGAGACAGACAGGGAGGCAGCAGGACATCAGTGGGCAGCTCTGGGAGGCTCCGCCCCCACCCCAGAAGACGATGCTCAAAGAGGGTTCAGGACATTGTACACTATAAACCCGACAACCTGTTCTCCAACCAAGGTGGTTTAGTAAGCAGTGGTCCTCTGTCCACAGAATATAAGCCTCAAACTCCCCTCCTCCCCATCATGGCTATTATAACAGGTTCCTCTTTATATAGGCTTAGATACAATAAACAAATTGCAGTCTATGAGGCTGTTCAGGTCAGTGACTGGGTAGAAGGGAGACACGTGCTACAGGGAAAAGAGGGGACTCCCAAAGAAAAGTCCCCAAGGGAAGAACATTAATGTAGACAGTGTGGCTGGGTATCTGAGCAGGTTGGGTCAAGGCTCTGAAACAAAGTGTGTTTTCTGTTCCCATCAGAGGCCTATGGGATGCAAAGCCACAGTCTGAGAATATTCAGTCTCTCTACCAAGAGAAAGGCCACCATCACCAAACCTTGGGAAGTGCTTGGTCTCAGTGGGAGAGCACTAGGGGAGGAGATGACCCAAAACATATGCCCAGGACATTCATCCTGCAGCTGCTCACTTCAGATTCACAAATGGCCCTCATCTGGTCCTCCCAGTGACAAGGCACCGCTGGACCTCATTATGCCCAGTTTGTAAGAAGACACTGAGGATGAGAAAAGCTACTTGGATGCCAGGTGGTGGCGGCACACGTCTCTCTCTTTTTTTTTTTTAAGATTTATTTATTTATTATGTATATAGTGTTCTGTCTGCATGTACAGAGGGCGCTAGATCTTATTACAGATGTTTGTGAGCCACCATGTGGTTGCTGGGAATTGAACTCAGGACCTTTGGAAGAGCAGCCAGTGCTCTTAACCTCTGAGCCATCTCTCCAGCCCGGGGTGCACGTCTTTAATCCCAGCACTCGGGAGGCAGAGGCAGGTGGATCACTGTGAGTTCCGGCCAGCCAAGTCTACAGAGTGAGTTCCAGAATAACTAGGGATACAAAAGGAAACCCTGTCTCAGAAAAAAAAAGAAAAGGAAAAAAGAAAAGAAATGGGGGGGAGGGGAAGAAAAGCTACATAGACAGTGATGCCACCATGACACTATGAAGCCCAGTATTTGGGAGGTAAAAGACAGGCGTTCAAGGTCACCCTTAGCTACACAGAGAGTCTGAGGCCAGCCAGGACTATATGAGATGTTGGCTATAAAACTAAGAAGGAGGGCTGGAGAGATGGCTCAGAGGTTAAGAACACTGTCTGCTTTCCCAGAGGTCCTGAGTTCAATTCCCAGCACCCACATGATGGCTCACAACCATCTGTAATGAGATCTGGTGCCCTCTTCTGGTGTGCACGTGTATACACAGATAGAGCACTCATATAATAGATAAATCTTTAAAAAAATACGCAAAGAAAGTAATTAAGTAACAAAAGAGAGAAGAGGGAGACATGAGTGCTGTGTGAGGTGCCCGGAGCTTGCTGATTTTCCATATACAGACTTGCTACCACCACTCAGCTCCGCCTGTGGAAGAGCAGGGGCTGAGAATGGCCCAGTAGAGCTGTCTTTCCCCTCCCAGCAGGCACCATCACCCACTCCTCTGAGGCTGGCTCCATGGCAACTGGAACTCTGGCTGAAGGCAGGGAAGTCAAAGTACCTGTGGTGAACTCAGCAGGCTTCTTGAAGCGGGTCAGGAAGATATGGCAGAGGATGTAGAGTGTTGCAAACAGAAGTATTGAGATCTGCGGCAAAAAGCAACCGGAATGAGCCCCGCTAGAGGCGCCAGCACAGCCGCACCCGCAAGGCCCTCAGTATAAAGCCCCACGGATCCCAGGATTCTCGATTCCCCACTGGTGCCTTCCCTCTAGTTAAGCTATCGGGGGCCTGAAGAAGGATCCAGTGCTAATCAGGCCAGAATGAGAGAGGCTGACTTCGAGAACATTCTGGAAAAGTAACAGGCTTGAGGAAAAAAATGTCTAGATTGTCTTGGCCTGTCCTCTTACTCAACTCCAGTTGCTGTCATGACAACATACGGTCCAGGAGCGACTGTGTAAGAATCACCTTTATCCACCAGATCAGAGCTTCTACCCTGCTTATTCATTCACGGCCTGAAGCATCAGGTCTGCTCTGTGGCAAACTAGAGCCCATTGAGCCTAAGAGAAGTCTTTAGTCAGGCCCAGCATTTCCAGAGCTGGTTATCTGTCACTTTAAAAGCAGTCGATCCTGAGACCCTACCACAAGTAACTTCCAGGACCTACTCACGGCCCTGAGTGGTTAGGCTCCCAGCTGATAGGACAGATTCATCAGTATGTCCACAACCCCAAAGTTGTAGAAGACATATATGTCACTGCATTTGAGGTAGGCAAAGACAAGATCAATCTCATGTGTCTTCTAGTCTCCAAGAGGAGCTGACTCTACAGGAAATCTGTACAGCGACAAGGAGAGACCAAGAAACTTCTGTGTCTAGAAGAAAGTTGCAGCTTTTGACTGACTTAGGGACTCTCCACAGAAGGAACAGCTAAGACTGTGGCTGCACTTTTACAGCACGGTGTTCTGCCCCACTCGGCCCTGAAGTTGTGTAACAGCCAAGAAGGCAGAAGAGATCAAAGGGTCAGGCTTGGAGTTCCACCCACTTCCAGCAGAGGCTAGGCTGTACTCTCTCTCTCTCTCTCTCTCTCTCTCTCTCTCTCTCTCTCTCTCTCTCTGGTTTTTCTCCATGTAACCCTGGCTGTCTTGGAACTCCCTCTGTAGACCAGGCTGGCCTCAAACTCAGAGAGCCACCTGCTTCTGTCTCCCCAGTGCTGAGATTAAAGGGCAGGGGCCACCACCCCCTACCTATGTTGTTTTCTAGCTTCTAGAAGGGAGCCACGTGGGGGAGGCACTGGAAACCTTCAGCTGCCCTTGGCTGGTGCTGATGTCCTAAGCTAATAGCTTAGAAGGCAGAGACATTTTACAGGCAGATCTGAGGTCTCACCCCTCCTGGTTGTTGGTATCTCAAGGCCTGGATGTGGCTCCAGGATACGCAACAATGTCCCAGTGTGTCCCTCTCCCAAAAAACACGTAAGGGATGCTACTTGATTCTCACACCTGGGGCCGTACACTTGTATTTTCCAGTCAGACATAGGTACATCCTATTTCCCTCTGTCCTTTCTTCAATCTAAGCACGCATACGGGTAGCCTAAAGCTCAGCCTCAATTCAGTAAGATTTATTTCCACTCCTCCAAGACCGTCCCTTCATTTAGTATGTGGGAGAAACAGCAGACAGGGAGATGAGCATTCAAAACGGGCCCCAAAGCAGACTTCCCTAAGTTCCACTGGGGTGCTCCTATGGAGCAGTGCCCGGCTGTCTGGAAGGTTCCGTGGCAATTCTAGGTTGCCCTGAGGGTATAAGGAACACAGACTCCATGTGCTCAGGACCACTGCGGGCCGCCCCACCCCCACCAAGGAGAACTCCCTGAACGGCTGGAAGGCTGGAAAGCTGGAAGCCCAGACCTCCAGAGCGTCAAACAAATGATCAGGAAGCGGAGTGGGGTGTGTGTCATTGCGTTGGCTTGTGTTTTGGCATGCTGCATGCCAGAGGCCCAGGATTCAGTCACAGCACGAATGACAACAAACAACTACAACTGAAGGGGAACCTTGAGTGTTTCTCCAACGCCACATCTTACAACCCGTTTCGGACACGATTACTTTCTGCCTTCGATGGAGGACCCGCCTCATCCCCCCCCCCCGCATCCCACCCCCATCTCTTCCCTCGCGCCACCCCTGCACTTCCCTAGTTTAACTGCTCAATGTGACTCGGGTCTCCCTTCGTTCCAACATCAGCTACGACTGCCCTCCATCTACTTTCAAGGGGAACACGCACAACCAGCTAGACCATCCCTCTCGGGACGATCAGATAGATAGATTTTCCACACTAGAGGACCCACCGCCAGGAACGCCCACCGGGGTGGGGTAGAAGGGGGCGGGGGGGAGGGGCGAGCAGCCCAGGAACGGAAACCAGGCGGCTTTGTTTACGGAGGCCCAGGGACCCAGCCCACCCGACTCAGGAGTTCGCCAACCGTAGCCCCGGCCCTCGCGGGGGTCCGAGGCGCTCCGAGCCCAGGCGGCAGGACTTCCCCGTCTCCACCACTGCCCGCGCCCCTCCCACCTCGGCCCGGCCCCTTCCCGCCCAAGGTCCCGCACTCACGATGCACTCGCGGACCCTGTCGTGGAACAGCTGCTCTCGCACGGATAGCACTTCGTAGTCAGCTGCTTCCATACTCTGCTCAGCATGACTGGGGCGGGGCGAGGGTGTCTCCGGGTCCGGGGAGGACGAGCGGGGGGTGATGAGGCCGCCGCCGCCCGCCGAGCACCCGGACCCAGCCTGGGAGCCGCCGCTCGCTGCGGGTGACGGAAACTCAAGGTAATCTGGGGCTCAGATTCAGCCGTCGGACGCCCCGCCCTTAAAGGGGCAGGCCCCAGCCCGCCTTGTCTTAAAGGGCTCGGGTCCTCCGCTGTCCCCTCCCCTTTAAGGTGTGGTTACAAGTCGCGTTTCAACGCTAGTACCGGCCACCTGGTTACGCGGAAGCGCCAGGCTTGGAGCTGTGGTTTTAAGAAGCCCAGTGACGACACAAGGCTTGGGCGGGCTTCTTCCAATGAGAGGACCTTATTGGCTCCTCGACGGCTGTCGCTCATCGTTAGGGGTGCGCTGATAGGATATGTGTGTGTGTGTGTGTGTGTGTGTGTGTGTGTGTGTGTGTGTGTGTGTGTGTGTGTGTGTGTGTGTGTGTGTGTGTGTGTGTGTGTGTGTGTGTGTGTGTGTGTGTGTGTGTGTGTGTGTGTGTGTGTGTGTGTAAGGCCTAGAGTTTTGGACAACAAATAGTTAAAAAAAAAAAAGGAGACTACAAAAATATGTCACGACACTGTTGTTTTGTTGAGACAGGTCTCGCTATGCAAAGCAGGCTAAGCTTGAATTCTCAGCGATCTTCCTCCAGGTGATTGCTACACGATAGGCATGTGCTACCAGGCCCGAGCTATCCTGGAACTGTGAGGAAATGTCCACGGGGAATATTGGTGAGTGGAGTGAGTCAAAGATTTACTAGCTACCTGCTATGTGCCGTTCTCTTTATAACCTTTATCTAATTTTTACTTACTAGCAAGAATTTGAGACTAGAAGGTATAGGTTGTCACGGGCGCTGTGGCACGAGTCCGTAATTTCAGCACTAGGAAGGAAGGCAGGCGAAAGACGGTGGCTCTTTAGTGCGGGGCCAGTCTGGTTTACATATGGAGTTCCTGAGCAACCAGAGTAACATGGTGAGAATCTGTCTTAAAAAAGCAAATCAGGGGGCTGGAGAGATGGCTCAGTGGTTAAGAGCACTGGCTGCTCTTCCAAAGGTCCTGAGTTCAATTCCCAGCAACCACATGGTGGCTCACAACCATCTATAATGAGATCTGGTGCCCTCTTCTGCTGTGCAACAGTACATGTAAGCAGAGCACTGTATATGTAATAAGTAAATAAATCTTAAACAAACAAACAAAATACATGCTTGTGTATACAAATATGTACACATAATTGGCCCTCCACTCAAACAACAACAAAAACAAAACAAAACAAAAACCCAAAAGCTTTGGGAGAGGTAGCTGTAGAGACGTAAAGTGCTGGTGAAGTGCTTTCCTGCAGGCAAGAGGAGTGAAATTCCATGCCTGGCACCCACAATTAGTGGAGCATGCTGGAGAGCCCAGCCCAGCCCTGGGGCTGGGGAGGTGGAGACCACAGGAGGTTGTCAGATTCTGACTAGCTAGCCTAACGGATCCATGTAGCTCCAGGTCCTAGGGAGAGGCCAAGTCTGGAAAAAAAAAAATTGAGGCTACAAAGAAAGACCATGTCTCAAAAAACGCTAGGAATGTAACTCAGTGGGAAAAAACTTAGCATGTGCAAGGCCTTGGAATTGAGTCCCAGCACCATGAAAGAAAAACTGAGAACAAGATCCTGTCTGTACTGAATGTGTGTAGATTTTTATGTTCTTGTCATTATTCCCTAAACAACATACTATTTACTTACAAATAAATATAAGTATTTATTTACTTTGTATTTAGTAACTATTTATCTTTAACTATTAACTATTAAAAATATTATAAAATAGTTATAAAATTTATAACTATTTACTTACAAGTAAATATAATTATAGGTGCTCAAGGGGTGACTTAAAGTAGTCTAGGGGATATGCATAGGTTATATGCAAAATCTACATTTTTTTTTTGAGACAAGGCTCCTCTTTATATATATAGCCCTGGCTTTCTTGGAATTCGATGTTTAGACAAGGCTAGCCTTAAATTCATAGAGACTCTTCTGCCTCTGCCTCCCTGAGTGCTGGGATTAAAGACATGTGCCACTATGCCCCACTCTACTACACCATTTTAAAGTGAGTTTTATTTATAATATGTTTAACATGTTCTCTGTGTGTGTGCGTGCACACACAATGAGAACAAGCTTGTGCTTGCATGTAAGACGGACCCAGGACAACTCTTGGGAGATGGTTTTCTCCTCCCACAGTGTAGGTCCCAGCAACTGAACTCAGGTCATCAGTTTTGGCCATCAAGTGCCTTTACAGGTGATGTTTTTTGTTTTCCTTTTGGGTTTTTCTGGTTTTTTGAGACAAGGTTCTTCTCTGTGTAGTCTTGACTGTCCTCTACTCAGTTTGTAAACCAGGCTGGCCTCAAAGTCACAGCATCTGCCTCCCTCTGCCTCCCTGAGTGCTGGGACTAAAGACATGCGCCACCACACCCATCTGAGTCCTCAGATGCTTATTTCAGATATGAAAAGCATTGTGCTTTCATGAGAGCATGGACATGCAAATGAAGTTGAGGTCAATGGTGTTGGTCGGTGCCTATAATCCCAGCACATGGAAGGCTGAGGCAGGAGGATGTGAATTGGCCAGCAGGAGTTAGACTACCCAACAAGACCTTGTCTCAAATAAAATAAAATGAAATGAAAAGACTTAGAGCAAACCCAGAACATTTCATTCATATTACTCTAATTGGCATGCATGAGATTAAGGACCATAGTATGCCAGGAGCTAGACATGGTGAGCATGCAGAAGTAGAGGGCCTCGCCCCTGCCCTCATAGGACTTAGAACCTGTAGTAAGAGTAATCAGTGAGAAAGAGGGCAGGGCCGTACCTCAGTAGGTAGAGTGCTGCCAAGCATGCACAAAGCCCAGGGTTTGGTCCCCAGCAATGCATAAGTGGGCATGGTGGTGTGTACCTGTAATCCCAGCGCCTGAGTACAGAGCTCAAGTACTACTATGTAGGCAAGGTGACCCTTGCCTACATAGCAAGTTCAAAGCCAGCTGGGGATACATGAAACCCTGTCTTTAAAAAGTACAAAAGTAGCACTCGAGAGGCAGAGGCAGGGGGATCAATGTGAGTTCGAGGCTAGCCTGGTCTACAAAGGGAATCCAGGACAGCCAAGGCTACACAGAGAAACCCTGTCTCAAAAAAACCAAAAAAAAAAAAAAAAAAAAAAAAAAAGGAAAAAAATAGCTGGGCATAGTGGCGCACACCTTTAGTCCCAGCACTCCAGAGGCAGAGGCAGGTGGATCTCTGTGAGTTGGAGGCCAGCCTGGTCTACAAAATGAGTCCAGGACAGCCAAAGCTATACAGAGAAACCCTGTCTCAAAACACAACAGCAACAAAACCAAACAATGACAACAACAACAAAAAAATAGAGCCAGGCATGGCAGAGAACACTTTTAATCCTAGCACTCAGGAGGCAGAGGCAGGGGGATCAATGTGAGTTCAAGGCCAGCCTAGTCTACAAAGTGAGTCCAGCCGAGGCTACACAGAGAAACCCTTGCTCGAAAAACCAAAATAAATAAGTAAATGAAAATAAAAATAATCTGTAGCCAGAAAAATGGCTCCATGGTTAAAAGTACTTCTGCCTCTTGAAGAGGAACCAAGTCAGATTCCCAGCACCCACAGGAGGTCCTCACAGCCACCTGTAACTCCGGCTCCAGGGAGATCTAATACTCTGGCCTCTTGAGGCACCTGCGCTCATATCTGTTTGCCCACATACAAACCCACCCGTTGTACTGGTTTGAATGAAACCAAGTGTAGGCTCCTTATATTCGGATACTTGGTGCTCAAGTGATGAAACTGGAAAGCATTAGGGGGTGTGGCCTTATTGGAGGAGATGTGTCAAGGGGGGTGGGCTTTGAGATTTCACACACCCATGTGCCAATCCCTGTCTCTCTGCTTCCTGCCTGTGGATCAGCTGTGAGCCCCCAGCTGCTGCTCCAGAGCCCCGCCTGCCTGCCTGCCTGCCTGCCGCCATGCTCCTCACCATCATGGTCAGGGACTCACCCTCTGAACGCTAAGTCTCCAATAAACTCCTTTTCTATAAGTTGCTTTGGGCATAGTGCCTTGTCACTGCCACTTAAAAGTAACTGAGAAGTAAATTGGTACCAAGAAGTGAGTTATTATTGTGACAGGCCTGACAATGCTGTTTTTGTAGGAACTTGCAAGACTTTGGGACTTTGGACTAGGAAATTGGTTGAACGCTGTAATCGGGGTTTAATAGGCAGCAGTACTAAGAGCAATGTGGACTACGGAGGCCCAGCTCAAAAGGTTTCAAAGAGGAACAATGTAACAGCTGAGCTAGAGACCATTCTTAGGATACCATGGTAAAGAATGCATGTGGTTACTTCTTTATTTTGTCCTGAAAATCTGCCTGAGTCCATATTGAAAAGTTTTGAACTAATGTTCTTGGCAGAGGTGATTTCAAGACAGCCTAGTACTGACTTTGTCACCTGACTGTTACTGATTACCTCTTATGCAGGTCGACAGTGAAAAAGAGCAAGTGGGGCAAAAAGAAACACAAAATGTCACTGGGCGAGGTGGCCCACGCCTGTAATCCCAGCACTCGGGAGGCCGAGGCAGGAGGATCTCTGTGAGTTTGAGGCCAGCCTGGTCTATAAAGTGAGTCCAGGGCAGCCAAGGCTATACAGAAAAACCTGTTTGGGGCGGGGGCTGCAGTGGGGGCGGCGGACAAAACAAAACAAAACAAAAAGTACAGTTTGAGGAGAAAGAGTACCAGGAAACTGAATGTTAAACCAAAGCTTATGCTGAGTGGCAAGAGAAGACCCCGGACACAAAATAGAATAAAGGAGTGGTATCCTCAGGTTAGGACGCCCCCACCCAGCCAATTCTGCAACTTGTGAAAAAGAAAGCTTAAACAGGGCTGGAAGGATGGCTCAGTGGTTAAGAGCACTGACTGATCTTCCACAGGTCATGAGTTCAATTCCCAGCAACCACATGGTAGCTTATAACCATCTATAATGTGATCTGATACCCTCCTCTGGCCTGCAGATATGCATGCAGGCAGAGCTCTGTATACATAATAATAAATAATAAATCTTTAAAAAAAAAAAAAGAAAAGAAAAGAAGCCGGGCGTGGTGGCGCACACCTTTAATCCCAGCACTCGGGAGGCAGAGGCAGGGGGATCGCTGTGAGTTCGAGGCCAGCCTGGTCTACAAAAGTGAGTCCAGGACAGCCTAGGATACATAGAGAAACCCTGTCTTGAAAAAAGAAAAGAAAGAAAGCTTAAACAACAAAGGGAAGCAATCCATCAAAAATTATGCAACTAGAGCCAGGCGTGGTGGCTCATGCCTTTAATCCCAGCACTCGGGAGGCAGAGGCAGGTGAGTTCGAGGCTTCCCTGGTCTACAAAGCAAGTCCAGGACAGCCAAGGCTAACACAGAGAGATCCTGTCTCGAAAAACAAAAATAAATAAATAAATAAATAAATAAGAATTATGCAATTATAATTCAAGGAAAGGGTCAGGTTCTATCCCAAATAGGCTGTATAACATGGCAATATCAGCCAATGGTTCTTTGCTTGGTTTTTGTTCTCTTTGTTTCCCCCCCCAAGACAGGGTTTCTCTGTGTAGCCTTGGCTGTCTTGGACTCGATTTGGAGACCAGGCTGGCCTCGAACTCACAGAGATCCACCTACCTTTACCTCCCTGGTGATGGGATTAAAGGGTTGTGCCACCGCGCCTGGCTTTTGGATATTTTAAATTTATTTACTTGTTTTTATTTTATGTACATTGGTATTCTGCCTGCATGTATGTCTGTGAGGGTATCAGATTCGAACTGGAATTACATATAGTTCTGAACTGTCATGTGGGTGTTGGGAGTTGACCCTGGTCCTTCTAAAGTACCACCAGTGCTCTTAACTGCTGAGCCATCTCTTTAGATCCTTTTTTTTTTTTGGTAAGTTTTTCAAGACAGAGTTTCTCTTGTCTAACTCTGACTGTCCTGAAACTTGCTCTGTAGACCAGGCTGACCTCAAACTCTGAGACCCACCTGTCTCTGCACTGCCTGGCTTACGTCACCACTGCCCAGCTTGTGCCGCCACCACCCCAATGGTTCTTTCTTGGAGTCTTGACATATACAAGAGTAAATAAAGGGGTTGCTTCCTGTGTTTAGAGACCTGAAGATGCCTGAGCCTGCCAAGTCCCCGCCTACCCCAAAGAAGGGCTCCAAGAGGGCCCACTGTGACTGAGGCGCGGAAGGAGGACGCAAAAAGCGCAAGCACAGTCCCAGGGAGAACGAACTGGTGTACGTGTATACGGTGCTGAAGCAGGTGCACCCGACATGGGCATCTCATCCAGGGCCATGGGCATCACAAACTCGTTCCTCAACGACATCTTCGAGCATAGAGCGCGCTAGGCATTGCACCTGGCACATTACAGCAAGCACTCAAACATCTCGTCTACGGAGATCCGGAAGGTCGTAGGCCTGCTGCTGCCCGGAGAGCTGGCCAAGCTCGCCCTGTCCGAGGGCACCAAGGCCGTCACCAGGTACAGCAGCGCCAAGTAATGGTGCCAAGAGGAGGAGATCTTACATTTTCTCTATCACTCACAAGTGCTGATATTGTTTCCTCTGACAAAGGAGACAATGCTAATGGGGATACTTAGCAGATTAGTGGACATATTTCACCTTTTTTTTCCCCCCCAGAGCTGAGGACCGAACCCAGGGCCTTGCGCTTGCTAGGCAAGCGCTCTACCACTGAGCTAAATCCCCAACCCCGCGGACATATTTCAAAGCTTGAAAGAACAATTGATAAGCTTCTGGCTAAAAAATGTTCACTGTTGAGCCGGGCGTGGCGGCTCACGCCTTTAATCACAGCACTGGGGAGGCAGAGGCAGGTGGATCGCTGTGAATTTGAGGCCAGCCTGGTCTACAAAGCGAGTCCTGGCAGCCAAGGCTACACAGAGAGACCCTGTCACAAAAAACAAAACAAAACAAAAATGTTCACTGTAAATATTTGTGATAAGAAAGACACACATAAGTAGAAAATTAAAATACTCGCAAAAGAAAAAAGAAAGGAAAGAAGGAAGAAAGAAAGAGGTTGTAGTCTTTTCCTCCACTGTAAAGGAAAACCACCGAGGCCAGGGGTGTGGCAGGGAGTCCCTGCATGGAGGGCAGAACAAGCCTTTCTCATGAAGCTGTGAAGGGGAAGCTTAGGTTGCCCTGGAGACCTCAAGATGCTCAGTGCTGGAGTTGTCAGAGCTGTGGGACACCTGCCAAGGAGAGCTGCAGACAGGGAGTGGAGGTGGCCTAAGGGGCGAATGTGTTGTAGTCAGCACAGCTGGAAGGCGGAGCCCTGTGCGCCCTTGGGAGTTTGCCTGCTGGATTTCTGCCTCATTTTGGTCCAGTATTTCCTCTCTCTATCCCGTTATTCTTTTTTAGGTTGATAATGTATATTCTGTTCCATTATATATTAGAAGTATGCGTTTTACATTTTTATTCTATTTGCAGAGGGTTTTAATTAAGAGATTGCTGTGAGTCTCAAAGGAGACTTTTGACTGTTTTGGGGGGGTTTTTTTGGATTTTTTTTGGGGGGGGTTGGTTTTTGGTTTTTTTGAGACAGTGTTTCTCTGTGTAGCCCTGGCTGTCCTGGACTCACTTTGTAGACCAAGGTAGCCTCGAACCCACATCAATCTGCCTGCCTCTGCCTCCCGAGTGCTGAGATTAAAGGTATGGGCCATTACCACCCGGCTGCCAGAATGTTTCTTTTTGTTTTGGTTTGGTTTGGTTTGGTGTTTGGCTTTTCGAGACTCACATCAATCTGCCTGCCTGTCTCCCAAGTGCTGGGATTAAAGGCATGTGCCATCATGCCCGGCTCAGAATGTTTGTTTTCTTTTCTTTCTTTCTTTCTTTCTTTTTTTTTTCTTCCTGAGACAGGGTTTCTCTGTGTAGTCTTGACTGTCCTAGACTCACTTTTGCAGACCAGGCTGGCCTCGAACTCACAGCGATCTGCCTGCCTCTGCCTCCCGAGTGCTGGGATTAAAGGCATAAGCCACCACGCCCGGCTCAGAATGTTTCATAGAGAGAGATCTGAGCCGGGCATGGTGGTGCTCACCTTTGACCTAAGCACTCAGGAGACAATGGAGATGGGTACCTGTGTTCGAGGACAGCCTGGTCTACAGAGTGAGTTCCATGATAGTCAGGGTTACACAGAGAAAGCCTGTCTCTCAAAGCCCCCCAAAACACAACCACCCCAAGACACGCCCCAAAAACCCCAAAACCTCAAAACCCCAGAGATCTGACACAACAGGGGAATGCAGACCCATGACTCTACAGATGGTGTGGCACAAGGCGTTGGTCCACACTCCACATCACATACCTTCACACCTTACCAGATTTTCTATTATTTTGTCAGCTCAGACTTGCATCTACAATCTAGAGCCTCTGTACTGTAACCTGGCTTTATCTTCATCTGGCCTCTGTCACTCCCTAGTGGACCTGGCAAAGCCCTTTCTAACCTCAGGACTCTGGATTGGTTGTGTCCTTTATCCCGGTTCACTTCTGATTGCCTCTAGTAGCCCAGGGTGACCGTGAACTTCTGCTCTTTCCCTCCCTTTCAGCTCAGAGTAGTGCTCCTCACTCCCTTATCTAAAGGAGCTTTTTTTTTTTTTTTTTTTTTTTTTTTTTTTTTTTTTTTGAGACAGGGTTTCTCTGTGTAAAAGCCCTGGCTGTCCTGGATTTGCTTTGTAGACCAGGCTGGCCTTGAACTCACAGCGATTCGCCTGCCTCTGCCTCCCGAGTGCTGGGATTAAAGGCGTGTGCTACCATGCCCAGGAGAAGCCTATTTTTTAATTTTGAAATCGTGTGTGTGTGTGTGTGTGTGTGTGTGTGTGTGTGTCCAGGTACATTTGTGGCACTGTGAGGTATGGAGGTGAGAGGGAAACTTCAGGAATACATTCTCTCTCCTTCCATCATGTGGGTCTTGGGGCTCACCCTCAAGCCATCAGATTTGGTCTCAAGTGCTTTTACTTGTTAATCCATTTCACCAGCCCAATAAAGTTAATTTTTTCAGGTTACCAGATTTGCCATAATTATATCTGATTTATTTACATTCATTTGTGGCCTCCCATACAGACGTCTCTTGAGAAAGAATCCTGTTTGTCTTGAACAGTGATTTCTTAGCTTTTTACCTGGTGCCCAATACATGAGGACGAACATCTGAGTTTGAGGCCATCCTGGTCTACAGAGTTCCAGGACAGTCAGGGCTACATAAAAACCCCTTTTTGGTGGGTATGGTGGCTCACACCTTTAATCCCAGCACTCGGGAGGCAGAGGCATGCGGATCTCTGAGTGTGAGGCCAGCCTGGTCAAAGTGAGTCCAGGACAGCCAGGGCTACCCAGAGAAGAAACCTTGTCTTGAAGAAACAAAGAAACGCACAAAAACCTAAACCCAAAACAAAAACAAAAACCCTTTCTCAGGGGGAAAAAAAAGTTCCACTAAGTAATGGACAAACTTCCCTATGCTGGTCTCAAACTCTTTTTCCAGAGCTGAGGACTAAACCCAGGGCTCTGAGCTTGCTACAAACACTTTATACCACTGAGCTAAATCCCCAACCCCTGGTTTCAAACTCTTTATCCTGTCTCAGCAGATTAAATGCTTAGAATCATAAGCATGCACCACAGCCTTTTCCTTCCTTCCTTTCCTTCCTTCCTTTCTTTCCTTCCTTCCTTCTTTCTTTCTTTCTTTCTTTCTTTCTTTCCTTTTTAAGACGGCATTTCTCTGTCTCTAGCTTTGCCTGCCCTGGACTCCCTTTATAGACCAGGCTGACCTTGAACTCACAGAGATCCACCTGCCTCTGCCTCTCAAAGTGCTGGAATTAAAGACATGTGCCACTATGAAGCAGTAAGTTTATCTTCCTTAAACTCTTTTTTGGGAGGAGGAGTTGTTTTTTTGTTTTTTTGTTTTTTGAGACAGGGTTTCTCTGTGTAGCCTTGGCTGTCCTAGGCTCACTTTGTAGACCAGGATGGCCTCAAACTCACAGCCATCTGCCTGCCTCTGCCTCCCGAGTGTTGGGATTAAAGGCCTTACTTAAACTCTTGGAACACAATGAACTGCAGCATCCAGCAAGCTGTCAGTTGGGAGTGGCTTATGTGGGTGGCAGAGGAAGCTAGTGTTAGCAACATAATGACATTAGTAGCAGCTACAAGATACCCAGTGATTATTACTTTGTATCAGTATTGAGTTTAGGTTATTGTGGCAACATTCTCTCTCTTAGTTTTCCTGGACCTTAAGGCCATACTTTTACAATTGTCCTGAAGTAGGGGTGGATGTTGAGACTCACCTCAAGAAACTTCTTGGGTGTGGGGTTTGCCTGTGGCTGTCTGAATCAGAGTGACCTAACATGAGGCACAGCTTCCTCCAGTAATTGTCAGAACAAAAAATTGGCAAGCCTTTAAATGCTAGGGATGCCCTGTCGGTCACTTCCTGTTTGTTGCTTTTTTTTTTTTTTTTAAGCCTTACCTCCAAGGTGATGGCAAGGGCAGACAGAGTTCACATGGCTCAGCTTGGCTCGCCTGGACAGAGAATTCCTTGTCGGTGCTGCCATCTGCAGGCCATTACGGGATTTGCTAGGTGTTTTATGGCATTGGGAGGGGTAAGTTCCGTCTCAGGCTAAAATGTTCTTCCTGCCTCCCTTTTACTCTGTCTACCATGGATCACAGCATGGATCCCTTCCCCGTTGGGCTGAAAAATCCATAGTCCCTCTGATCTTCTAACACAAAGCTGTGGTATCATTTTCTTCCTTCCTTCCTTTCTTTTTTTTTTTTTTTTGGTTTTTTGAGACAGGGTCTCTCTGTGTAGCCTTGGCTGCTCTGGACTCACTTTGTAGGCCAGGCTGGCCTCGAACTCACAGCGATCCGCCTGCCTCTGCCTCCCAAATGCTGGGATTAAAGGCGTGCGCCACCACGCCCGGCTCTTTCTTTCTTTTTTTGGTTTTTCGAGACAGGTTTCTCTGTGTAAAAGCCCTGGCTGTCCTGGACTCACTTTGTAGACTCAGTTCAACTCCCAGAGATCCGCCTGCCTCTGCCTTCCAAGTGCTGGGATTAATAGGCGTGCGCCACAACGCCGGACTTCATTTCCTTTCTTTCTTGCCAATTAAATCTGTCATCTGTAAGATGAGAAACTAACTGGAATCCTATTTTACTAGTGGCCTCAAGGAAGTGAAGAACACTCCACTCCGGACACACTTTAGCACTGTGGGGTTTTTGCCATTGTTTGTTTTTTGTTTTGCTTCGTTTTGGCAAATGTAAAGGCTAATGAGATACCAAGTTTGACCACCTAAGTTTGATCCCCAGAATCCACGTGATGGAAGGAGGGAACCAGCTCTTGCTTCTACAATTAATTACAGGGCCTAACAGGGTCGGTCTCTACCTGTTAATTCCTATGAGCAAGGCATAATGGAACTGCAGTGCAAAAGAATAAATGGTCCCAAGGTAATAGGGGCATCACAACGGAACAAGAGTTCGATCTCTGTGATCCCCAGGGACAGGCCTTTGGGACTCACCTTTTCCAGAAGTGGCTAAAGAGGACGGTGGCTATAAGGAGAAGGTGTGAGCTTTATAACATTTACAGTGTCTAAGAGATGGCCATGGACTGTTAGACTTGCCTGTCAATGCTAGCGTTTGCGAAGCTGAGGCAGGAGGACGGCCATAAGCTGAGGCAGGTCAGCCTGGGATACATAAAAGCTGGCTTGGTAGCACACACCTTTAATCCCAGACTACAATAAGTAATATACTAAAGGGCAGAGGCGGCGTGGGTGGTTCACTCCCACACAGGAGGCAGAGGCAGGCGGATCTCTGTGAATTCAAGGCCAGACTGATTTACAGAGCTGGACACCCAGAGCTACCCAGACAAACCCTGTCTCAAAACACAAACAAGACCCCTACCCCCCCCCCCACAAACAAAACTGGCCTAAGAGGGAAATAATCATGATTTAATAATCTTGGAACCTCCTGTGGGCCACAGGCTTTCCCAGGCACTGCACCTTGAACAACTAGTGCCCTGCCTTCAGCTCCTGAGTGGTGAGATCATCGGCCACCATGTCAGGTTGACTGCAATGCTAGGGACCAACTCAGGCCTTTCACGTAAGCTGGCCAAACATTCTACCAAACTGAGCTACAAAGACAGCCCCTTGGATTCTTGAATGTGTTGTTTTGAGACAGGATCTGTGTAGTCCTGGAACTCACAATGTAGAAGGCTGCCTTGAACTCAGAGATTCAAGCTGCCTCTTGCATGCTGGGAATAAAGGTGTGTGCCACCACATCTGGTATAATCTCCCTGGTAAAAAGATGGTTTGTCGGTGTGGTGTGGTGTGTGTGTGTGTGTGTGTTTACAAAAATGTAAGCATATGTGTAGAGGCCAGAGGTCAACCTCGGTGTTTTTCAGTTGTCCACCTTGTTTTAGTTTCTTAGATTTTAATTCTTATTGTATGTTATGTGGGTAATGTGAGTGCAGGAGCCAGAAGTCAGAGGGGTGCTTGGGTGAATTTGGCTCCTCTGAAAGAACTGTACTCTCCCAAGTGTTGAGCCCTCTCTAGCCTTGTTGTTTTAGAATCTCCGTGGAATGTGGGGCTTGACTAGGTTAGACTTGCAGGTTATCAAGCACAAGGCCTCCTTCTGCCTTCTGAGCCCCAGAATTATAAGCATGTCCCACCATCCCTAGTTGGTATGGGGTTGTCTTGGTTTCTTTTCTTGGGATTTGGTCCTCTGTAGCTCAGGCTGGGCTTGTGCTCCTGACCCTCCGCCTTTCGTTTCTGTCCAGAGGTTTGTGACTTTAATCCCACACTTGGGAGACACAAGTAGCCCTGGGCTACATATTGAGTGGGTAAGACCAGCAGGAGTAACTAAGACAATCTCAAAACAAGAAAAAACAAAACAGAAGGTATGGCAGTGGTATACCGAGGCCGTCTATTCATCTCAAGTACCAAATGTGTAACTTGAGACCTTCTAACCACTTCCTGTAATACAATAATATTTACTACATATACAGTGTTCTGCCTCCACATACACCTGTTACATCAGAAGAGGGTACTAGATCTCATTACAGATGGTTGTGAGCCATGTGGTTGCTGGGAGTTGAACTCAGGACCCCGGGAAGAACAGTCAGTGCTCTTAACCTTGGAGCCATCTCTTCAGCCCTAGACTATGTGTTCTTCCTTCAGCTCTTTACTAGGAGGGAATGGCCACTGTTAAATCCCCTCTAACCTTAATCGTGGAAATGGGGCCTTCAGCACCACCCTCAGTCCTTTGTAACCCTGGCTGGCCAGGAACTCCTGTTTTCACACCCCAAAGTGTAGGTATTAGAGGTGTGCACTACAGCCAGCATCCAGCAAATGCTCTATAACTGTAGGGTCTTTCTCAACCTAGTGCTGCCTGAGCACACAGGCTGTACTGGATCATACCTGTTACTTCCCAGGGCACGAACCAGAGGATCAAGTCTAAGCTAGTCGGGGATACTGGAGACTTAGCACAAATAGCACAAGCACACAGAAACTTTTTTCCGTAAAGCTTTTTACTTTGAGACATGGAAAAACACCTTACAGGCACACATGGAGAAAACATGATCATAGGATGAAGATAACACAATAGCATTGATGCCTGTCAGCTTAACATTGAAGCTGAAATCTGACATGATACAGGGGCTCCAAAAATAGATTAATATTCCTCTCCTTCCTCCTCCCCCTCTCCTTCAACAGAATCCACACCAACCTCCTCATAATCCTTCTCCAGGGCAGCCATGTCCTCTCGGGCCTCAGAGAACTCTCCCTCCTCCATGCCCTCACCCACATACCAGTGCACAAAGGCACGCTTGGCATACATCAGATCAAACTTGTGATCTAGGCGAGCCCAGGCCTCAGCAATGGCTGTGGTGTTGCTCAGCATGCACACAGCCCTCTGGACCTTGGCCAGGTCTCCACCAGGCACCACAGTGGGCGGCTGGTAATTAATGCCAACCTTGAAGCCAGTGGGGCACCAGTCCACAAACTGGATACTACGCTTGGTCTTGATGGTGGCAATAGCAGCATTGACATCTTTGGGAACCACATCACCTCGGTACAGCAGGCAGCAAGCCATGTATTTACCATGGCGAGGGTCACATTTCACCATCTGGTTGGCTGGCTCAAAGCAGGCATTGGTGATCTCTGCTACAGAAAGCTGCTCATGGTAGGCTTTCTCAGCAGAGATGACAGGGGCATATGTGGCCAGAGGGAAGTGGATGCGAGGGTAGGGCACCAGGTTGGTCTGGAATTCTGTCAGGTCAACATTCAGGGCCCCATCAAATCTGAGGGAAGCAGTGATGGATGACACAATCTGGCTAATAAGGCGGTTAAGGTTAGTGTAGGTTGGGCGCTCAATGTCGAGGTTTCTACGACAGATGTCATAGATAGCCTCATTGTCTACCATGAAGGCACAATCTGAGTGCTCCAGGGTGGTGTGGGTGGTAAGGATGGAATTGTAGGGCTCAACCACAGCGGTGGAAACCTGGGGGGCGGGGTAAATGGAGAACTCCAGCTTGGACTTCTTTCCATAGTCAACAGACAGCCGCTCCATGAGCAGGGAGGTGAAGCCAGAGCCAGTTCCCCCGCCAAAGCTGTGGAAAACCAAGAAGCCCTGAAGACCCGTGCACTGGTC
Organism: Acomys minous; assembly: GCF_964271855.1. Taxonomy (NCBI): domain Eukaryota; kingdom Metazoa; phylum Chordata; class Mammalia; order Rodentia; family Muridae; genus Acomys; species Acomys minous. The sequence continues at coordinate 4,537,122 of NC_140493.1, read as the reverse complement.
AGCCTATAGGGAAATAGAGAGAGAAGGAAATGTAATGTTTTGCTGGCAGGGCACACACTCCTAGCTAGGCACCAGAACCCCCTCACTGCATTTTAAATGTATCCACATAAGGCACTTACCAGCTTGCGAATCCTGTCCAAGACAAGGTCAATGATCTCCTTGCCAATGGTGTAGTGGCCACGGGCATAGTTATTGGCAGCATCTTCCTTGCCTGTGATGAGCTGCTCAGGGTGGAAGAGCTGGCGGTAGGTACCAGTGCGAACCTCATCTGCCAAAGGAGAAGAAATCAGCCGTCCACCACCAACCAGCCACACAGCTCACTGCCCCTCCTGTGTCTGAAGAGATCCTGAATATGTGAGGAGGAAGGAATCCCTCGGGGAAGGGAAGCTCCGGGTCAGCTTACCTATAACTGTGGGTTCCAGGTCTACGAACACCGCCCGGGGCACGTGCTTGCCAGCGCCTGTCTCACTGAAGAAGGTGTTGAAGGAGTCATCTCCCCCTCCGATGGTCTTGTCACTCGGCATCTGGCCATCAGGCTGGATGCCATGTTCCAGGCAGTAGAGCTCCCAGCAGGCATTGCCGATCTGGACGCCAGCCTGGCCAACGTGGATGGAGATGCACTCACGCTGTGGGAAGAGAGGGGGGGGGGAAATCTATTAGCAATGTTGCATGGAGCTGGGGTTCTCATTGGCAAGCCATGACAAATGGTTAATTTGGGCATTTTCCACACCTAGTAGTCCTCGTCACAGCTTCCGCTTTTTGAAAACCAAGACACAAAGGTCTTTCATCTACCCTGAGTTCTACTTTTGCTTTGGAATTCTGGACGATTCTAGACACAGGAAGCACATGGCTGGAGCACTGAGGGGGACATGCCTAGATGCAGGCGATCTCCGCCAAATGTGGTAAAGGAGCAATTTTGAGAGTGTGCACCCTGATCGGCTTGGGAGGCTGTTGGGTTTCACTTCCTCTATTTGTATGTATCACAGAGCTCAGTTCCACATCTGTCCTGTCGCAGCAAGGGATTATCAACCGCCCGGATCCGATTACTGTCCCCTCAAAATCCTTCCATGTCACCATCTGGTCCCATACAAATTCCTAACTGGAGGCAGTTGGACTCCATGGTGTCGGGAAGTTACGATTTGTGGAAGGTAGTTGAGGAAATCTTCCCCATAATTCCTTTCATTAAAATAAAAAGAAAGGCCGTGGCTGAGGTTGTAGCTCGGTAGCAGAGAGCTGGCTTAGGATCCGAGAGATCCTAGGTTTGATCCTCAGCCCGCCCCCCCCCCCCCAAAACACAGGTCCAACTGGAGACACACCCTAAATGTATTTAACCCGCAGTGGCTGAGCGCGCACGCGCACTGCAGAAGCCGTTCCCGCCGCTCTCAGGCGGGAATGTAACGGTCGCGCATGCGTCTTTGTCTCTGGCGCCTTCCCGCCCCCGCCTTTTCGCGCTAAAGAGGAAGTGAGGGCGGGGAAAGGCTGCGCGCGCCCGAAATGCAGAAAGCCCGAAATGCAGAAGGATGGGGGAAGGGCCCACGCGGCAAAGACTGCGGTCTGGAAGCGCCATGCTGTATGTCCTATGCAAGAATACGGATGGTTGGAGAGCGAGCCCAGGGGGACCCCTTCTGCCCACAGATCCCTGAAGTCCCCAAGCAGCCCAGGCCCCAAAGCTTCCCCGCCCGCTCACCGGGACCCCCAACCCCCAGCGTATCCCCCATGCATCACCATCCCGCAGTCCCTCCATATACACCGACCCACTCACCATGGTAGCTATGGGTTAGAAGGCGAGGGTGACAGAAGCAGACACCGGGTCCCGGTTACCGTTCCCGACAGCTAAGAGTCGAGGTAAGTAACGCAATGAGGCGGAGGCGGCGGCGCAGGAGCCTCTTAAGTAGCAGCTGGGGCGGGGCGGCCGCGGCCGGGTGGTCACGGTCCCTCCCCTAGCCAGCCGCGGCCATTGGGCGCCCGGCCTGACCGCCGCAGAGGCGGGCTCGGCTCGGTGCCCCCTCCCTGCGCGGGCCCGCAGGGCGGAGCCCCCGCCCGGGCGCGCGCCGGTGCTGCAGACTGGGGCGCGCCGCTGCAATGCGGGGAGGGGAACGGGCTCTGCCGCAGACGGACGGATGTGGCTGGGAACCAGGGGAGTCTCGTTCCATGTGGGCGAACCCTGGGACTTGGGAGGTCCGCAGTTTTAAACGTGAAGCGTCTTAGAATGCAGAAACTTGTGGCCCGGATAGCTCAGCTGGTTATATTCACGTGGCCACACTTGATGAGTGAGTTTTGCCTTTCTCCTTGCTTCCTTTAAAGGCTGTGCGTTGCGTACTTACCTGCTAATGTGAAAACCTTTATAAAGGCGAGGGTACCAAGGGTACCACGTGTTGGAAGCACGGAATGTTGAGCTTGTTAAAACGAGGGCAGTCTAGGCCCCATCTCTAGCCTTAAGCTACCAGCTTGATGGAAGAACCGTAAGTAGGGGTTTTCACACGATTTAAAAAATATTTGAAATGAGGAGAACTGGAAGGGAAATGTTTCACTGAGGAATATTTGAGAGCAGGGATTTCTTGCGCTATGTAAGTTTTCTAAAAAGGGTTTCTTGGCGCTCTGCTGCGTGCTATGATGACCAGATGATTATAATAAATAAATTACCCCCGGATTTATCCCAGGACCATAAACTGCTATTCATAAGGTAATTAGGGCTAAGGATAAAGGCTTTAAAGTTGCCCTCACTGAAACATTGCAATTACTAAACTATTCAAAATGTCCTCCTGGCAGTGGCAGCAGGAAACACTGATCCTTTGCAGCTGTGCAGCCTGAGGACTCCCCCTTTCAGAGCCTCCAGCGCCTCTTAGTCAGGTGCCCTGGGACTCTTGACGTAGTCCAGCTGAACAGAATTCCAAGAGTAAAAGGAATGCCTTAGCCAGTTAATTAGGAGAAAGAGCAGACACTTGAGAGTGAGGCGCCTGGTGTTAGAGGACATCCAGGAAGCTTCCGTGGCACAGTGTAGGTATTTGGGGGCTTTGGGAGATACATTGTTTCAAAGAGGTAATCTGAACTGAGAAAATAGCTCAGTTAGGACCTGAGTGTGATTCCCCAGGACCGAAGGGGGGGAGGGGGACCCCCAGTCATGGCGGCTTGTGCTTGTATTGCTAGTTCTGCAGTCAGTCAGACCCCCGAGGCTTAGTGGCTAGCCAGAATAGCCTTTCTGGGCTAGTTCCAGGTCAGTGAAACCAGGTCAGTATAAAAAACAAAGAAACAAGAGAAAACAAAAACACATCCACACATCAATTGGTAAATGTGATAAATTTAAAACAACCCCCCTTCCAGCACTTGGGAGGCAGAGGCAGGTGGATCGCTGTGAGTTCGAGGCCAGCCTAGTCTACAAAGTGAGTCCAGGATGGCCAAGGCTACATAGAGAAACCCTGTCTCGAAAAACAAAACAAACAAACAAAAATTAAAACAACCCCCCCTAAAAGCTGATCTCTGGCCTTCACAATGCATGCTCATACACACGTATACACATGTGTGAATACACTAACATAAATAAAAGATGTGATTTGTAAGAAAAGTGGAAGGAGAGGAAAACAGGATCTCATTTCCTTGTCAAAAGAAGATTGTTTGGCCAGCACTTAGGAGGCAGAAGACAGGTGGATCTCTGAGTTCAGGGGCAGCTAGGGCTACACAGAAAATCCCTGTCCTGAAAAACAAAAACAAGGGGCTGGAGAGATGGCTCAGTGGTTAAGAGTACTGACTGTGCTTCCAGAGGTCCTGAGTTCAGTTCCCAGCAACCACATGGTGGCTCACAACCATCTGTAATGTGATCTGACACTCTCTTCTGGTCTGCAGGTGTACATGCAGATAGAGCAGTGTATACATAATAAATAAATAAATCTCTCTCTCTCTTTTTTTTTTTAAAGAAAAACAAAACAAAAAAGAATACTTGGTTTGGTTTTGAGACACACTGTCTCATGTAATCCAGGCTACCTCAAGTTCATATAGAGGTCAGCTTTTAATTCCTCCTGATCCTCTACTTCCCAAATGCTAGGATTACAGATACCTACCCCCCCCCCTTGTTTAGCTTATAGAATTTTTGATGATATGGTAACTATAAGAACCCAAATCAGCAGGCGTGGTGGCGCACTCCTTTAACCCAGCACTCCAGAGGCAGAGGCAGAGGCAGGCAGATTGATGTGGGTTTGAGGTCAGCCTGGTCTACAAAGAGAGTCCAGGACAGCCAAGGCTACACAGAGAAACCATCTGGGGTTGGGGGGAAAAGAAGAACCCAAATCAAATAGATTTTTAAAAACACACCTACACAATCATACATTAAAACTGCCTGGTCTGGAGAGTTACCTCAGTGGCTAAAAGCACTGTTGCTCTTGCAGAGGACCCAGGGTCCGTTCCCAGCGTCCACACAGTAGCTCATAACTATCTAATATACCTCTAATTCCAGGAGATCTGTTGCCCTCTGACCTCTAAGAGCATCAGGCATGCATGTGGCGCACAAACACACACACAGGCAAAACTTACAGATAAGTAATCACCTGGCAATGGCAGTTTTGCCCCGCCCCCTCCCCTGCAAAAGCCTTCTCTTTGTCAGGAAGGAGGAGCATGTCGGTTGATGCCACGAAAGTCACTTAGGCACAGCACCATGATGCTCTGGTGAAACAGAAGAGATGGTAAGAGGGTGGCCTGGGGAGCAGCACCTCCCTCATCTGTTTGGTCTGAGTCATCCCTGATGGAAGGAAGGCGAGGTCTCATCCTTGGAGGCCTGTCTCACCCAGCTATAGTGGTACACACTTTCTCCCCCTTGAGACAGGGTCTCACTATGGCTGTCTTGGAACTCACTCTACAGCCTCTGCCTCCCAAGTGCTGGGATCAAAGGCGTGCGCTACCACCACCCTGCTTGGTATAAATGTTTAATCTCCGTTTCTTTTTGTTTGTTTGTTTGTTTTTTGTTTTTTGTTTTTCGAGACAGGGTTTCTCTATGTATCCTAGGCTGTCTTGGACTCACTTTTGTAGACCAGGCTGGCCTCGAACTCACAGCGATCCACCTGCCTCTGCCTCCCGAGTGCTGGGATTAAAGGCATGCGCCACCACGTCCGGCTTTTAATCTCTGTTTCTTAGAAGGCTGAGGCGGGAAGATAAGTTTGGACCAGTCTAGGCAGTGTAGTGAGTTTCTGTTTCTCAAAATAGATGGTGTGTGTGTGTGCAAGTGCTCGCAGTGGGTCCTTTACAGGCGCTATCACTAACAGGGAGGGAACACATCAGAAACCCTCTGTGTAGCCTTGGCTGTCCTGAACTCACTATGTAGACCAGGCTGGCCTCGAACTCACAGCGATCCACCTGCCCATGCCTCCTGAGTGCTGGAATTAAAGGTGTGCGCCACCACGCCCAGCTGAGATGACTTTATTTGTTTGTTTATTTATTTTTATGAGTGCTTTATTTGCCGAAGAAGGCATCAGATCACATCCTAGATGGTTGTGAGCCACCATGTGGTTGCTGGGAATTGAACTCAGGACCTCCGGAAGAGCGTGCGGTGCTCTCAACCACTGAGCCATCTCTCCAGCCCCATGACTCCTTTTTTAAGTCCCAGTGGTCAAAACCAGACCCAGTTCAGGAGGCTGGGAAGGGCAAGCGCTGGGAAAGGAAGACCTTGCCCTGGTTTATCCCCTGGGAATGAGCACTGACCACCTTTCTCTCACCTGGAACGCAGGCAAAGAAAGAGGGATTTGAGGAAGCTTACTATGGCTTAGATTGCAAGTGTCCTCCAGACGGCCACTGAGTGAAGCCAGCTGCTAGCACCACTGGGCAGAGATAGAACGTTTAGGAGGTAGGACCTAGTGGACGGAACTCGGCCAGTGGGGCCAGGTCTTTGAAGTAGATAGCAGGAGGTGGGCCCTTGTCTTCCTGCCTTTCACTTCCTGGCCGCCATGAGCTCCTTCTGCTGGGCACAGTGGCCGCGGGTCAGCTGGAGCAGCTGTATCACCGGAAGTGTCCCCTGCTATAGGGGAAGTCCCGCAAAGGCCGTATCCCTGGAGTTCCCCCACACAAACACACCACTCTAAATAAAGGTTTAGAAAATATAAAATTCACGCTGGGCAGTGGTGGCCGCACGCCTTTAATCCCAGCACTCGGGAGGCAGAGGCAGGCGGATCGCTGTGAGTTCGAGGCCAGCCTGCTCTACAAAGCGAGTCCAGGACAGCCAAGGCTAACACAGAGAAACCCTGTCTCAAAAAGCCAAAAAAAAAAAAAAAAAAAAAAAAAAAAAAAAGTAGCCCTGGTTATCTTGGAACTCACTATGTAGACCAGGTTGCTCTTGACCCCATAGAGACTCACCTGTTTCTGCCTCCCAAATGCTGAGATTAGAGATTAAAGGTATCTCATCCAGCTGGCCGTGGTGGCACACGCCTTTAATCCCAGCGCTCGGGAGGGAGAGCAGGTGGATCTCTGTTAGTTGGAGGCTAGCCTGGGCTACAAAGTGAGTCCAGGACAGCCAGGGCTGTTATACAGAGAAATCCTGTCTCAAAAAAAAGGAGGTGGGCACAAGGGTGTCTGACTTGGTATGGTGGCCTGAGACTATGCAAAACAAAAACGAAGTAAATTCAAAAATAAAAGAAAGTACAAATATAATATATATAATATAATAAATGTTTATAAAAAGAAAAACTCTATTATTTCTCTTGGTCTCTTAGCTGCATTCACTTGGGAGGTCCAGAGTGATAGGTCTCAAGGCTTTTGTTTCCTGTTGGATGAGACACAGCGGTTCTTTCCCACAGGACCTTTCCCTCCGCCTGGTCTTCTATCCACTGGTAATCTAGCTGGGGCTTCTCGGCAGAGTGGCTTTCTTTTAAAGGAGTGAAAACAAAGCTGCCAGGCTTCTTAAGGGCTTGACCTGGATCTGGTGCGCATTCTCCTCAGCTGCAGGCTGACAGTCAGGCGCAGCGGCCTTGTAAGTGTTGCTTCTGCTACAAGACAGGGAGTGGCTCACAAAGCTGAAGGCTCAGAGCTGTGTCCTTGTCCTAAGGTTCCTGAGAGTGTAGCCTTTGAAGACAGACCACCCGCCCATCCACCCCTCCACCAACCCCCCCCCCCCCCACACACACACATGAGATCAGACGAGGGCAATGCTACACTCAGGTGCAGGAGTAATGATTAACAACAAAAGATCAGATTAGCAGTTTATCAGCTGCCTTTCAGGACTGTAGGGGAGACAGGGATGGACAGGGCCTCTCCTGACCAGGACTGTTTCTTTTTTTCTTTTCTTTCTTCTTTCCTTTTTGGTTTTTGAGACAGGCTTTCTCAGTGTAGCCTTGAATGCCCTGGGCTCACTTTGTAGAACTCACAGCGATCGGCCTGCCTCTGCCTCCCAAATGCTGGGATTAAAGCCTGTGCCTCCACCACCGCCCAGCCTGACCAGGATTCTTAATTCTGTATACATCTTTCTTCCTACCCCAGGTCGTCTCTGCTTAAAGCTGAGCTTGTGTCCATACCCTGGAGATGAACTCGGAGCTACTGGGCTCCCTTTGTGCGTTCCTTCTCCCTGAGAGTGATAAAACCTTCCTTCCAGTTGATTCCAGCACTCACTTGGGAGGCAGAGGCAGAGGCAGGCAGACCTCTGCGAGTTCGAGGCCAGCCTGGTATACAAAGTGAGTTCCAGGACAGGCAGGGCTACACAGAGACACCTTGTCTCGATCGAACCAAGCAAAAAGCCCGCCTTTCCCTGCTTTACAGCGGTATTCACCACTTCAGTTGTAACCTGGGGAGAGTGACCACGCCTGACTCCTCAGGGCATCCCCCCCACCCCCAGCTGAGGCTCACACAGCTCGAGTCAGCAGTTACAAATAACCCTAAATGAGTTACTAGTAACAGTAACAAGGAAATGAGTGGGAAAGACTGAACGGTCTCACATAGAGGTCAGGATCACTGTTGTTATAGGGATTTCTTATTTTCCTTCTACTTCCGCCAAAAATCACTGTCATTTGATGACATTGATGAAGCAGAGAAACAAGTTGTTTGTACCCATGGGCTCTAGAGACTGCTGCTTTTTTTTTTTTTTAAAGGATTTATTATGTATACAGTGCTCTGCCTGCATGTACACCTGCACACCAGCACCAGGACACCAGATCTCATTACAGATGGTTGTGAGCCACCATGTGGTTGCTGGGAATTGAACTCGGGACCTCTGGAAGAGCGGCCAGTGCTCTTAATCTCTGCGCCATCTCTCCAGCCCTAGAGACTGATTCTTAATAAATCCCCTAGCTTGGCGCAGTTCAGCATTACCCTGCTGTTCCAGGTCAGTAAGGATGTGGTGCTTCTGCGCTGCCACCTGTCACTTGCCCTGAGATACTGTCTTTGAAGGCCAATTTGCTCTGGTCTTGTGAACTATTTGAGTATCTGCTGTATGTCTTATCAGGCTTGTTTTTCGGTTCTTTTGAGCAAATAAGAGTTCATTTGAAACCAGGCGGTGGTGGCGCCCACCTTTAATCCCAGCACTGAGGAGGCAAAGGCAGGCGGATCTCTGTAAGTTCGAGGCCGGCCTGGTCTACAAAGTGAGTTCAAGACAGCCAAGGCTACACAGAGAAACCCTGTCTCAAAAAAACAAAAAACAAACAAATAAGCAGAGTTCATTTGAATGATCTAGGCATCTGCTAAGGTGTCAGGAAGCTTGGATTCTGTAATTTTCTGTAGAAAGTGTAAGGAGGGCTGGGCATGGTGGCGCACACCTTTAATCCCAGCACTCAGGAGGCAGAGGCAGGTGGATTGCTGTTGAGTTCAAGGCCAGCCTGGTCTACAAAGTGAGTCTAGGACAGCCAAGACTACACAGAGAAACCCTGTTTCAAAAAACCAAAAAGAAAAAAAAAAAAAGAAGAAAGAAAGTGTGAGGAGGGAAAACAAGGTGCACACGCAGAGGCAAGGCCACTGGGTAGCTACCTGGTGTCATTTTCCAGCCTGCACTGCTGTGGTCTCGGGGACTGAAGAGCCCTTTGTGTTTACTGTTTCATGTATATGGATGCATTGTCTGCATGTACATTGTCTGCACATGGTCATCTGATCCGTAACTGTAGAGTTGTAGATGGTTGTGAGCCACCATGTGGGTGCTGGGAATTGAACTCAGGTCCTCTGAAAGAGCTGCCAGTGCTCTTACCCACTAAGCCATCTTTCCAGCCCCGTAAGTGTTTATTTTTTAAAAAGGACTTCTGTGAGTTCAAGGCTAGCCTAGTCTACAAAGTCCATGACAGCCAAGGCTACACAGAGAAACCCTGTCTCAGAAAAAAACATAAAACAAAGCCAGGCGTGGTGGCGCACGCCTTTGATCCCAGCACTCGGGAGGCAGAGGCAGGCGGATCGCTGTGAGTTCGAGGCCAGCCTGGTCTACAAAGTGAGTCCAGGACGGCCAAGGCTACACAGAGAGACCCTGTCTCGGAAAAAAAAAAAAAACATCAAACAAACAAACAAACAAAAGGTCTGAAATTTTGATTTTTTTATTTTTTGGTTTTTTGAGACAGGGTTTCTCTGTGTAGCCTTGGTCACTTTGTAGACCAGGCTGGCCTCTAACTCACAGTGATCTGTCTGCCTCTGCCTCCCATAGGCTGGGATTAAAGGTGTGTGCCACCATGTCTGATCAAAAGTACTTAATAAAAAATTTTTAATTTATTTATTTTATATACAATGTTGTGTCTGCATGTACTCCTGCAGGCCAGAAAAGGGCACCAGATCACATTATAGATGGTTGTGAGCCACCATATGGTTGCTGGGAATTGAACTCAGGACCTCTGGAAGAGCAGTCAGTGCTCTTACCCTCTGAGCCATCTCTCCAGCCCAAAAGTACTTAATTTTGTTTAAAAATATGTGTGCTGGGAACCGAACTTGGGTCCTTGCTGTTGGTCACTGAGCCACCTCTCCGGCTACTTCTGTGATGATTTCTGTAAGAGTACATACACTCTGAGTCAGAAGTCAGGTGGTACATACCTATAATCTCAGGGGGTACTACGGGCCTGCTGTGAGTTGAAGCCAGTCTGAAAAAGTGCACTCTGAATTAATGCAATTGTTTTATGTCATTTTATGTAGTGGACTGTTAGTCTCTGTGTATAATTGTACTGTGAAATTTGAAATTCTGATGACTAGCAACAGTCCCATTAGGGATTTGTATAAGAATCTGTGGGCTGGAGAGATGGCTCAGAGGTTAAGGGTACTGGCTGCTCTTCCAGAGGTCCTGAGTTCAATTCCCAGCAACTACATGGTGGCTCACAACCATCTATGATGTGATCTGGTGCCCTCTTCTGGGGGGTCTGTAGATGTACATGGAGGCAGAGCACTGTATACATAATAATAAATAAATAAATCTTAAAGAAAAAAAAAAGAATTTGCCCCATTTCTAGGTTGTATGAACTACAACATTTTATATATATATATATATATATATATATATATATATATATGGTACATGTAAGTTGGCTAGCCTCCACTCTGAGCCACCCCACACCCCTTACTGTTGTAGCTAAGGACCAAATATCAGCACACAGTCACGTAAATGAAATAGATCTTTTAAAAAGTTGTTTTGTAGGCCAGGCATGGTGGTGCACACACACCTTTAATCCCAGCACTCAGGAAGTAGAGGCAGGTGGACCGGTGTGAGTTTGAGGCCAACCTGGTCTACAGAGTGAGCCCAGGACAGCCAGGGCTACACAGAGAAACCCTGTCTCAGAAACAAACAAACAAACAAAAAAGTTGTTTTGTAAGCAGGCATGGTGGCCCATGCCTTTAGTCCCAGCGGGAGGCAGAGTAGGCAGAGTAGTATATTTCTATGAGTTCAAGGCCAGCCTTTTACCTACAAATCGAGTTCCAGGACAGCCAGAACTGTTACTCAGAGAAACCCTGCCTTGGGGGGGGGGGGAACAACCTCTTTTGTTTCCTATTAGAGACCATTAACTGACATTCCAGAAAAAAAGCCACACCCGGACATTTGCCTAGAATGTGTGAGGCCCTGATTCAGTTTGCAGCACATCCACAAAAAACCCCAAACAAAGCCGGGCATGGTGGTGCACGCCTTTAATCCCAGCACTCCGGAGGCAGAGGCAGGTGGAGTGCTGTGAGTTTGAGGCCAGCCTGGTGTACAGATTCCAGGACAGCCAAGGCTACACAGAGAGACCCTGTCTCCAAAAACCAAATCAAACCAAAACTTCAATGAAACTGTTATCCTATTGGAACATGGTATTCGAGGTAACCTGACTATTCCTTGGCAGTGGTTGCTCAGAGTAAATTATCTTTTATTCCCTTTGAGGTTGGAGCTCTGGTGTGTGTGTGTGTGTGTGTGTGTCTGTGTACACAACAGTGATGTAAACCTAAAATGTTATGCTCTGTGTCTAAAGCAATTATGCTTTTCTTTCTTTTTCTTTGTTTGTTTTCGTTTTTTCCAGATGCCCTAGCTGTCCTAGAACTCACTGTGTAGACCAGGCTGACTTCAAACCTAGAGATCTACCTGCCTCTGCCTCCTGAGTGCTGGGATTAAAGGTGTACACCACCACCATTTGGCTATAACTAGACTTTTAACATATAAATTGGACAAGGGAACTCTTTTGATGTTTCTACTCCCTGTAATTAGTACCTTTTATATGCTTCAGCCATTACAGCCTGGCCCCTTCTCATGTGCTGGTTTTCAGGAGGCCAAGAAACTTAGAGAGCCAGGATATCAGACACCCAGTTCCCTCAAGACTGAGGAGTGCTCAAACACAAGAGAGGAATCTTAAGTTGTTTAAAGGCTACTTTTTTTTTTTGTCTTTTGAGACAGGGTTTCTTTTTTTTTTTCTTTTTTTTTTTTTTTTTTGGTTTTTCGAGACAGGGTTTCTCTGTGAAGCCTTGACTGTCCTGGACTCACTTTGTAGACCAGGCTGGCCTTGAACTCACAGCAATCCGCCTGCGCCACCACGCCCAGTTTAAAGGCTACTTTTGTTACAAGCTATTGAGTTTGTATTAGGTCCACAAAGCTGAAGGTACAAAGACAAGTCCTTGTTTGTTTGTTTTGAGACAGAGTTTGTCTGTGTAGCCTTGGCTGTCCTGGACTCTCTTTGTAGACCAGCCTGCCTCTGCCTCCTGAGAGCTGGGATTAAAGGCATGCGCCACCACGCCCAGCAGTCCCTGTCTTGAACCTGCTGTCACTTTGCATTCTAGAAGAGTAATCCATCAGCCCCGCCCCCTCCTTCTCACCCAGGTGGGGGCAATGCTGCACTGTGGAGCAGAAATCATCATCTTGTGGAAACTAGTGGTGCGGATTACCAGTGTATCAACCACCTCCTGGACTGGAGCTAAGGTGACAGCAGGGACCACACCTTCACCAAGACTGCTTGTTACCATATTTCCTGCTCATAGCGCTAAGTCTTCCTCTGCTCAAAACTAAAGTTTGGCCCTATCTTCCCAGTGCATCACTTAAGTCTGTCTTCTCTGCTTTCCACCAGCATTTGTCTCTTTGGCTGGCATATTGGGACGAGTGGGGGAGCCTAGCTTGGTGGTGCTGTTGACACTGGGACTCCCCTAAAACTGCAAACAAAGAGGCAGTCAGGAAGGTAGGGTGGGTTTGATTTCATGTTGACAGAGTCTCAAACACTGACTGTCCTGGAACTTGCCATCCCCTGCTTCTGCCTCCAGGGTGCTGGGATTAAAGAGGTGTGCCACCATGTCGCAAAGCAGTGCAGGTTCCAAGAGAGCGATACATTCCCCCTTTCTCTTTTACAGGCCAGAAGAGGGCACCAGATCTCATTACAGACGGCTGTGAGCCACCATGTGGTTGCTGGGAATTGAACTCAGGACCTCTGGAGGAGCAGTCAGTGCCCTTAACCTCTGAGCCATCTCTCCAGCCCTACTTACTCACTACAAATTTAATTTGCCAATTGCAGGAGGTAGGAGGATTGCCTTACGTTCAAGGCTAGCCTGGGCTATATAGTGAGTTCCCGGTCAACCTGACCTGTAGAATGAGACCAGTCGCAAAGTCAGTTTTTAAAAGGGGCTGGAGAGATGGCTCAGAGGCGAAGAGCACTGGCTTCTCTTCCAGAGGTCCTGAGTTCAGTTCCCAGCAACCACACGGTGGCTTACAACCATCTGTGAGATATGCTGCCCTCTCCTGGCATGCAGGTATACATCCAGGCCGAACACTGTATACATAATAAATAAATCTTTTTAAAAAGGGGGGAGGGGCTAGAAAGATGGCTCAGAAGTTTAGAATTTACTGCTCTAACCGGCACACACGTGATGCCTCACACCCACCCGTCTCCCCAGCTCCAGTGTTCCAGTACATTCTTCCCACCTCTTCAGGCTCCTGCATGCGTGTGGTACACAAACGTTCACTCAATCACACACTCACAGGGGAAGATAAATAGTTGGGTTTTGTTTTTGTAAGCTGGGGTGATGACTCGGGCTTAAGAGCCGTGCTTGCTCTTCAGGGGACCTGGGTTCGGTTCCCAGCACCCAAGTGGTGGCTCACGAACACCTGTAGCTCCAGTTCCAGGGGATCCAACATCTTTTCTGATCTCTTGGGACCAGGGACACACAGGTGCACACATATTCATAAAGGTGAAATAGTCATACATGGCCTGGCACAGTGGCAAACGCCTTCAATCCCAGCACTGGGAAGGTAGAGGCAGATGCATCTCGGTGAGTTCAAGGCCAGCCTGTTCTGTCTGTCTATCGAGTTCCAGGACAGCTAGGGCTGCAGAGTGAGACACTCTCTTAACCATCCCCCCAAAGTCATAGACATAAAATCAACATTCTTTTAAATTTGGAAAAAATAATATTTCAAAACAAAATAAAGAATAGAGCCGGGCGTGGTGGCGCATGCCTTTAATCCCAGCACTCGGGAGGCAGAGGCAGGCAGATCGCTGTGAGTTCGAGGCCAGCCTGGTCTACAAAGTGAGTCCAGGATGGCCAAGGCTACAGAGAAACCCTGTCTCAAAAAATCAAAAAACCAAAGGAAAAAAAAAAGTTCCCTTAGCCGGGCAGTGGTGGCACATTCCTTTAATTCCAGCACTTGGGAGGCAGAGGCAGGCAGATCGCTGTAAATTCAAGGCCAGCCTGGTCTACAAAGTGAGTCTAGGACAGCCAAGGCTACACAGAAACCCTGTGTTGAAAAACCAAAAAAAAAAAAAAAAGTTTAGTTTCCTGTTGATGGGCTTTGAAGAAGTGACTATATAATGAGAGGTCTGACCTAATCAATGGATTAATCTACTCTTGGATTCATAATCTGATGTTGCTCTAGGGAAACAGTAGAAGCCAGGAGCTAAGGCCTAGTCGAAGGAGGGAGGTTACCAGGGATATGTCCTTGATAGGTGAACTTTATCCTCTGGTCCCTTCTCTCTGCCTCCTGTTCTCTATGAGGAGAGCCTTTTTGTTCTACTGTGGGGATCAGGAACAGGGGAAGGCATTGAGTGGTGACGGGGCCCACACAGAATCCCAGGAACCAGACTCTGGAAACCAGACTCAAAGGTGCAGATCTAACTTTTTTTTTTAATATTTATTTATTTATTTATTATGTATACAGTGTTCTTCCTGCATGTACATCTGTAGGCCAGAAGAGGGCATCAGATCACATTGCAGATGGTTGTGAATCACCATGTGGTTGCTGGGAATTGAACTCAGGACCTTTGGAAGAGCAGGCGGCACTCTTAACCACTGAGCCATCTCTCCAGCCCTGCAGATCTAACTTTATTCAGTGTAAGCCTTTAAAGATTGAAGGGCCAGGGCTGGAGAGATGGCTCAGTGGTTAAGAGCACTGACTGCTCTTCCAGAGGTCCTGAGTTCAACTCCCAGCACCACATGGTGGCTCACAACCATCTGTAATGTGATCGGATGCATACTGTATACATAATAAATAAAATTAAAAAAAAAAAAAGATTGAAGGGCCAAATGCCGCCTTAGCCTCAAGCACCAATAGCAATCAATCAGGTTGGTGTAGCTATAGGGAGTGTGGGCGGTGGGGGGAGGAGGCAGGGTCACCTCTGAGACTTCTGTAAAGAAGAGGAAGCAGTCACTGCCCTAGCCTTGGCTCCATTTTGAGACGTCTCTAGTGTGCCACGAGTCCCTAATAGATCAGCACTGTGTGTGGTGGATCAGGACTGTTCAAGGAGCCCCAGGAGCCGCTGACACTTCCCTCGCCATTCTCTGTGGGCCTCCAGAAGGCCCTCCTCCTCCTCCTCCTCCTCCTCCTCCTCCTCCTCCTCACACTCTACCACACGCTCTTGGCCGCCATGTTGTGCCTACCAAGCGTGGGGCAGGAGCAGCAGAACCAAGGGACCGTGCACAGAAAGCATGGTTCTAAAAAAGTCCTTCCTTTAAGGGCTTAGTTTTTATCAGGTATTTTACCACAGAATGAAAAGTGACAAGGGCATGGTTCTTTGAGTATCTACCACTAGCTGCTAGATCCTATAAGAATTGTATTTCGTGCCGGGCGTGGTGGCGCATGCCTTTAATCCCAGCACTCGGGAGGCAGAGGCGGGCGGATCGCTGTGAGTTCGAGGCCAGCCTGGTCTACAAAGTGAGTTCAGGACAGCCAAGGCTACACACAGAGACCCTGTCTCGAAAAAACCAAAAAAAAAAAAAAAAAAAGAATTGTATTTCGTTTTGTAAAGGAAATGCCATATTGCTTGCTTGTGTGGTTGGTTGGTTGGTTGCATGGGTTTTGTTGTTGTTGAGACATTTTCATGTATCCTAGCTGCCCTCAGAGTCTCTCTCCATAGCCCTGCATGACCTCCCAACTCTATGTCTAAAATGCTAGGATTGCTGGCACCCGTCACTTCCACAGGCTTAGTCATTGCCGGGGACCAAACCCAGGACTTGCCGCATGCTGGGTAAGCCCTCCAGCAGCTCAGCCTCTTCTGCAGCTCAGTCTTGGCCTTCGTTTTGTGCTGAGTACAGAACCTACAGCTTTCTGTGTGCAGGGTACATACTAATACCCAGCTATCCTGCCAGTCAGCCTATGGCTCATTGGTTTGTTGGTTTTGGGTTCTTTTGAGACACAGTCTCATTTAAACCAGATTGCTAAGTGGTTGAAGACCTTGTTTTTCTGTTCTGCTGTCATTTCCCAAGTGTTTAGATTGCAGGCATGTGCTACCACACTCCACTCTGGCCACTTCTTAGCTATGTTACTTCAGGTGCTATTAAATTTTCATTATTGAGGGGCTGGAGAGTTGACTCAGAGGTTAAGAGCACTGGCTGCTCTTCCAAAGGTTCTGAGTTCAATTCCCAGCAATCACATGGTGGTGGCTCACAACCATCTACAATGAGATCTGGTGCCCTCGTCTGGCCTGCAGGCTCACATGCAAGCAAAATGCTATAGAAATAGTAAATAAATTTTGGGCTGGAGAGATGGCTCAGCAGTTAACAACACTGTCTAATCTTCCAGAGGTCCTTTGTTCAATTCCCAGCAACCACATGGTGGCTCACAACCATCTATACCCTCTAATGCCCTCTTCTGGCATGCAGGTAGAACACTTACATACCTAAAATAAATAAATCTTTAAAATTTTTTTCTGTTTGTTGTAAAATTTTGATACTGTTTTATTTTTGTTTATTTGAGGTGATCTCATCATTTTACCTTGACTGGCCTGTAATTACTGTGTAGTCCACACTGGTCTTGAAGTCACAGAGCCACTTGCCTCTGACTCACAAGTGCTGGGATTAAAAGATGTGTGCCACCATACCCAGTTTAAAAGCAAACAAACAAGGGCTGGCGCATGGTGGCGCATGTCTATAATCTCAGCACTCAGGAGACAGAGGCAGATGGATAGCTATGAGTTCAGAACCAGTGTGGCCTATAGAGCAAGCTCCAGGCCAGCTTGGACCTTTAGTAGGTAGTAGGACCTTGTCTCAAAAAGGAAACAACAAAGCAAGAGACAAAAAAAAAAAAAAAAAAAAAAAAGCAGAGCTGGAATTTATTAAAAGGAGAATTTAAGTACAGGGTGCTCCAAGAGAAAGTAAGGCACACCCAAGCGTGTGGGCGTGGGCTTCTCAGAGGACTGTGACTAAATCCGCCCTTAGACAATGTCATACTCGGATATACTGCATTCTAATTACTTTAATCCTCTTCCCTCTCATATCTCCCTCCCTGCCAATCCCTGCCCCTCTCTACAAATCCATTTCCCACGTTCATTTGGTAAACCTGGTTTCATTGCACTTCATTTGTTGTTTTGTTTTGTTTTGTTTTATTGAGACAAGGTTTCTCTACATAGCCTTGGCTATCTATGCTGGGATTCACTATGTAGACCAGGCTGGTCTTGAACTCACTAAGATCCACCTGCCTCTGTCCCCTGAGTACAGAGACTAAAGGTGTGCACCACATGCCCAGCCTCATGGCACTTTATTTAAATTATTTTGTGTGTATGGGGAGGGTCTGGAAGTCCGAGGACAATGTGCAGGAGTCAGTTCTGTCCTTGCACCCTGTGGACCCTGAGGATGGGAATCAGGTCAGCAGACGTGGGGCCTGCAGAGCCGTCTCTCTGGCCCTCACATGCATGTCTTTCTCTTTTGCTTAACCAAGGCCATTTGTATAACTGTGGATTCAGAACTAGCCTTCAGGCTAGGCATGGTAGCACAAGCCTTTAATCCCAGTTACTCAAGGGGCAGAGATTTTTGTGGACTGAGGCCAGCCTCGTCTACATAGTGATATTCAAGATAGCCAGGGCTACATAGTGAGACCCTGTCGCAAAAAACAAAAACAAGTAGGGTGTGGTAGTGCAGGCCTTTGATCCCAGCACTCAGGAGGCAGAGGCAGGAGGATCGCTGTGAGTTCCAGGCCAGCCTGGTCTACAAAGGGAGTCCAGCACAGCCAAAGCTACACCGAGAAACCCTGTCTCGAAAAACCAAAAAAAGAAAAAATAAAGAAAAACAAAACCCTCCACAAAACTCAGCTACCTACTGGAGCTTTGTGACTCACAGATGGATGTACAACTGCATCTGCTTCCGATGTCCACATTTCCCAAAAGATGCCTCTTACATTTGACCTAGATCTTTAATCTTTCCCCCCCCAAACCCATCTTTAGCTGAATATCAAGTTTAAAACCTAATGAACATTCAGTCTGGATGTGAGTAACTGCATTTACCGTTCTATGCCCCCTTAGTTGGTAGCATCAAATAAAAGGACATTTAAAAGATAGTTGATACAAAAAAATATAATTTTTTCCCCACTGCATAGTATCTCAGAGCAGAAAGCAATGTTACAATGCTAAGGATAACAGGCTCTTCTGCCCCGCTGGACTTAAGGCAGGGCTCATTTTGGAGAAATATTTAGCTTAAAACTGTTTCTAGGACTGTGTGATGGCTCAGCACATGAAGATGTCTGCTAGCAAACCTGACAAGCTTAGTTCAAACCCTGGGACCACACAGCGGAAGGGGAGAGCTCTAGTTTCCACACAGTGCCTCCCAGCCCCGAGCATGCTGCGGCGGCTGCTGCTGCTGCTGCTGCTGCGCTGAAATCACACGTTGCCTTTGAATGTATTGGCCCATATTACTAAAGGCACATCCTTAGAGAAGCATTCAGATTTAATTAACATATCAGACTGAATGTTCATTAGGTTTTAAACTTGATATTCAGCTAAAGATGGGTTTGGGGGAAAAAAAGATTAAAGATCTAGGTCAAATGTAAGAGGCAGTTGATGGAGACCAGGCATCTTTTGGGAAATGCGGACATCGGAAGCAGAAGCATGTGACGCTAGGCACACCCCAAGGAGTCCAGGGAGCATGAGCAGCCGCTTATAAAACCCCAGGACACAGTTACAAACGTCACCGTTTTCTCTGTTAATAGCATAGCATAACATCAGCAGTTAACCAAAAGACTGACTGTAAATCAGCAACTTTCAACGCAGAAAGCAACTGCGTGGTAGAAGCTTAGCGTTCAAGGACAGCCTGCGCTACCTAAAGTGGCCTGTTAGGAAACAAAACAAAACAACAAAACCCTCAACCTGCCAGTTAAGTAACTTTAATGAAATAAAAATGTAAATAATAAAAACAGCATTTTTGTTGTTGTTGTTTGGGTTTTTCGACACAAGGTCTCTCTGTGTAGTCTTGGCTGTACTGGACTTGTTTTATAGACTAGGTTGGCCTTAAACTCACAATGTTCCACCTGCCTCTGCTTCCCAAGTGCTGGGATTAAAGAAACGTGTGTGCCACCACCACCCGGCTATTTTTTTTTTTCCCTTTATGATGACATTTTTCTCTTTTTTATTTGCAACAGGACTTCTCTCTGTAGCCCTGGAACTTGCTTTGTAGGCCAGGCTGGGCTTGAACTCACTGAGATGTGCCTATATGATGCAATTTCCCCCCATAATGTCCCCTTCATTGTCCTGTGTTCCCCTTAGCTATTTCCCTTCCTTCCCTTTCTAGTGCTAATCCCTTCACACATATTAGATAGTTTAGTACACCAAGATAGCTTAAAATTAACTGAAGAATATGCAGCAAAGCTCATTCTTTCTATTTAGAATGGGGGTCTCCCCTACAGCCCTGGATGACCTGGGACCTACTCTGTAGGGTGGGCGGACTTAAACTCAAGAGATCCACCTGTCTCCTGAGTGTTGGGATTTGCCACCGTGCCTGGATTATGTTTAAAATTATTTTTATTTACCTATGCATTTTATTTTCCAACCATTTTTTTATCCTTTTGAAAAGGTCTCATGTAGACCAAGCTGGCCTGCAGCTTGTTACACAGTAGGTAACCACTGAATCCTCCGGCCCCTGCACCATGAAATCTTTTTCATGTGGGTCATTGTCCTTTTTTCTGAGAATTTGACTTGGTTATCTGTCAACTTCACACACTGGAGTCACGGGAAGAGAAGGTGCCTCCTCAGATTGGGCTGTAAGCAAGTCTTTGGGGGCATTTTCCTGGCTAATGATTGGTGTGGGAGGGAGGCTGGGTCCGCTGTGGGCAGCGCCACTCCAGAGCAGGTGGTCCTCGGCTGTGGCGCACACCATGGAGTGCAAGCCAATGAGCAGCACTCCTTCGTTGTCTGTTTTCAGTTCCAGCCTCAACTTCCCCTGATGACTGACTGTAAAATAAAATAACTCCCCCGCCTCCACCCCTGCCAAGTTGCTTTTGTTCATGGTGTTTAATCTCAGCAAAAGAATAAAAACTAGGACACAAGACAACGTTTAAGACAGGGAATCTTTTATTTAAAACCCATCAGTGAAATGGACGGCTTGGGTCTATGACAAATCATTCATATTTAAAGCAGAAGTCAGTAACTGTATGAAGCAAACGTTGCCACATACAAATTAGCTGATCTGACCACAACTTTCTCGGCTGGAGCAGAATAAAGTTCCCTGTGAAAGCAGCACCTTCGTGACAACATTTAACTTAATATTCCTCTCCTTCCTCCTCCCCCTCTCCTTCAACAGAATCCACACCAACCTCCTCATAATCCTTCTCCAGGGCAGCCATGTCCTCTCGGGCCTCAGAGAACTCTCCCTCCTCCATGCCCTCACCCACATACCAGTGCACAAAGGCACGCTTGGCATACATCAGATCAAACTTGTGATCTAGGCGAGCCCAGGCCTCAGCAATGGCTGTGGTGTTGCTCAGCATGCACACAGCCCTCTGGACCTTGGCCAGGTCTCCACCAGGCACCACAGTGGGTGGCTGGTAATTAATGCCAACCTTGAAGCCAGTGGGGCACCAGTCCACAAACTGGATGGTACGCTTGGTTTTGATAGTGGCAATGGCAGCGTTGACATCTTTGGGAACCACATCACCTCGGTACAGCAGGCAGCAAGCCATGTATTTACCATGGCGAGGGTCACATTTTACCATCTGGTTGGCTGGCTCAAAGCAGGCATTGGTGATCTCTGCTACAGAAAGCTGCTCATGGTAGGCTTTCTCAGCAGAGATGACAGGGGCATATGTGGCCAGAGGGAAATGGATACGAGGGTAGGGCACCAGGTTGGTCTGGAATTCTGTCAGGTCAACATTCAGGGCCCCATCAAATCTGAGGGAAGCAGTGATGGATGACACAATTTGACCTATCAACCTGTTTAGATTAGTGTAGGTTGGGCGCTCAATGTCGAGGTTTCTACGACAGATGTCATAGATGGCCTCATTGTCTACCATGAAGGCACAATCTGAGTGCTCCAGGGTGGTGTGGGTGGTGAGGATGGAATTGTAGGGCTCAACCACAGCGGTGGAAACCTGGGGGGCGGGGTAAATGGAGAACTCCAGCTTGGACTTCTTTCCATAGTCAACAGACAGCCGCTCCATGAGCAGGGAGGTGAAGCCAGAGCCAGTTCCCCCGCCAAAGCTGTGGAAAACCAAGAAGCCCTGAAGACCCGTGCACTGGTCAGCCTATAGGGAAATAGAGAGAGAAGGAAATGTAATGTTTTGCTGGCAGGACACACACTCCTAGCTAGGCACCGGAACCCCCTCACTGCATTTTAAATGTATCCACATAAGGCACTTACCAGCTTGCGAATCCTGTCCAAGACAAGGTCAATGATCTCCTTGCCAATGGTGTAGTGGCCACGGGCATAGTTATTGGCAGCATCTTCCTTGCCTGTGATGAGCTGCTCAGGGTGGAAGAGCTGACGGTAGGTACCAGTGCGAACCTCATCTGCCAAAGGAGAAGAAATCAGCCGTCCACCACCAACCAGCCACACAGCTCACTGCCCCTCCTGTGTCTGAAGAGATCCTGAGTATGTGAGGAGGAAGGAATCCCTCGGGGAAGGGAAGCTCCGGGTCAGCTTACCTATAACTGTGGGTTCCAGGTCTACGAACACCGCCCGGGGCACGTGCTTGCCAGCGCCTGTCTCACTGAAGAAGGTGTTGAAGGAATCGTCTCCCCCTCCAATGGTCTTGTCACTCGGCATCTGGCCATCAGGCTGGATGCCATGTTCCAGGCAGTAGAGCTCCCAGCAGGCATTGCCGATCTGGACGCCAGCCTGGCCAACGTGGATGGAGATGCACTCACGCTGTGGGAAGGAGAAAATAAAATAAAATGAAGCTGTATTTCTATTTCAGATTCTAATAGATTTCTAAAGTGTTTCCATTCATACAAATATTGTTGAAATTTATTTGGAGTCCTATCCCAATATGACAGAAACAATAAGGAGAACTACTAGAAATACTGCAGATGGGTGTGGTCTAAATACAGTCACCTCAATTCTGTTCAAGGGATGGTGGAAACCCATGGTTCCCACAGCCATAAAAGTTTTAGTATTTGAAACATAATTTGTTCGAGGCCAGCCTGGTCTACAATGCAAGTCCAGGACAACCAGTGCTACACAGAGAAACCCTGTCTCGAAAAACAAAAAATAAAATAAAAATTTTCAAAAAATCGGAATTACTTTGTTTCTCTTCCTGATAGGTAAAGATGAAGGTTTCATCTTATTGAACCTGGTATTTCATCTTGGACATCTGTACTGCAGCTGCGGCAGGGAGCCACACCCTTCTGCAGTGTATCTGCGGAACCCATTAATACTCTGAGGTTAGCAGCTAGGCTACGAGCTAGACAGTCTGACTTCTGCTTTGCGTTGTTTGCTGCGCCTGGTGCTAGCCTGTTCCCTTTGTTACATTATTTAACAGAGGAAGCTCTATTTCCAGCTGCTGTCTATGTGATCGCTTTGTGCTGCTTTCAGCGTCCCTCCTAACCCTGTCTGGGGCCATTGCCTGAATTAGTGAATTAGTGAAGATGGTATTAGAACAAAAGACAGTTGGGTGCAAAGTATATATATTTTTTTCCTTAGCAGCAGTTTCATTATTTTCTGAAGGTTTTTCAGAATAGTTTCCACTGTATGGAACCGAAATATGATCTTTAAAGCAGGCTAAATTAGAAACAAAGATCACTCAAGAAGTGCCAACAATAAAAAAAAAAAATCGAGCAAAAAGATAACATTTAAAACTAGCAAATGGTGTTTTTATTCGCTGCCTCTCTACAGACCACATAACATTATTATTATTATTATTTCAGTCTATAGGTATACTCTTCTATCTCTTCAGGGTTACAACTCTCATTGTCTGCGGGGTGGGGGCGGGGGAAGGGCGTTTCCCTGGGTTCTGACAATCTCTGGGTTTCTGACTCTGGGCTTCACAAAGTGGGCTTTGTCACTCACCAGCCATCCGGCCCCATCTGCTCCACCCCCCCCCCGGACCCCCAGCGAGATGTCCCAGGTGTTTAGTAAATCGTGCTTTTGATACTAAAGCAAACGAAACACCTCCTAAGACTACAGTTCCACAACGATGGTGGGTTTTTTGTACGTTTGGTTGGTTGGTTGAGTTTTTTTTTTTTTTTTAACAAAATAAAAATTAAAAACCCCTCCAGAGTTTGGTGAGGGCGAACCCCTCCCGAAACGCCACGGAAGCAAGAGACAAACAACCCCGCCCCTGCGCCTCCCTGACACCGGCTGCCATGGATCCGACGCAAACTAACCATTTTCCCAGCGAAGTGGGGCGCTGTTTCTGGAGAACGGACTCGGCCACCGCCCTGCCCTCCCGCCGCAGAGGGCCCCGCGCCTGGACCCCCGCCCCGGCGGCCCCGGGCTGTGCGAGCAAACGCTGGCCGGCGCGGCCTTTGTTCTTCCCGGGTCTGGGCGTCTCCCTGTCCCCGCACTGCGGCTGCGGCACTCGCCGACTCCGCGCCAAGCTACACTTAACAAAAGCATCGAGACCACCCTTCCCCGCCGAGGTGACAAAAGGCTTAGGCTTCTCCTCCTAAGGTTGGGGCGCCTGATACCCACCCGCTACCGAGAGCCCGGGAAGGGTTGCTCACCATTGTTGCTGCTTCGCTGCTGCCGGGAGGGTGGCGGAGGCGAGGAGGAGGAGGTGTTGCTTCTTACAGCGCGACTCTTAAGCGGTCGATGTAAGAGAACCTGCGGCACATGGGCGGATGCGGCTCCTTATATACACTTCTGTCACCATGGGGATGGGCCAGGGCCTTTTCCTGTTGGTCCAGACCCCTCTGTCTGCCCAGAGAAGCCGCGACAGGAGAGTGGTGATTGGTGCAAGCGACATGGTATGAGGTAATCTCTCCCCCACCCCTTCCCCCTAGCATCCGTAGACTTCGCATCCTTCAGACAAAGGCTGTGTGCAAAGGCTACTTACTAGCCGAGCATCCATTATGGGGTGGAGTTGGGGAGGGGACGAAAGGGAAGAAAGAAAACTAGGGTTGGTTGATTATACATGGCTTAAACCTTAAACTATAGTTAATCTAAGGTTTTCCCCAACACTTAGTCACGGAATTTATGTTGAGATTCTTTTAATGGAAAATTCCAGCTTTTTATTCATACTGCACTAAATCTGACTACATTCTGTCAGGATTCAACATCTCTAATTACGTTTAAAGTAGCAGGGAAGATGAGAATGATGGTCAGAACGGCTTGGGTAAATGCTGTTTTACAACTATTGTTATATTTATTATTATTATCATCATCATCATCATCATCATCACTATTATTACTACTACTATTACTATTACTATTAGAACAAGATTCAGAAGCCCAGTAAGATTTGACCACGCCCTTAATCCGAACAGCATCTGGGAGTCAAAGGCAAGAAATTCTGTAGTTCAAGGTCATCATAACTGGCCTTAGTGGCCCACGCCTGTCAACCCCATTGGGAAACTCAGGCTGGAGGACTGCTGCAAGTTTGAGGCCAGCCTGTCTGAAAAACCAAGAAAAAGAAATAACACACAAAACAGTTCTCAATCCTTTGCTAGAAACCTTTTCTGAGCGGTGGTTTTCCCATCACCCCTCCACGCCCACACCTCACCCCCCAACCCCCCGCCTTTCAGTGGTATTTTATCCCTAGAAATGAGCCATTCTTTCTAATACAGAATTCAGAAACTATAAGGAGAAAGAATTGAGTTTTAAAACTATCTCTTTCTTTGTGTTGGTTTATATTTCTGCAATGCGTTTTTTTTAAGGGGGAGGGGTGATATCAAGCAAAAACTGAGATACCAATTTTAAAAGAGGAGAGTGTTATAATATAATTTTGCAATGTCGTTTTCATCCCCCAGGCAAATGTGCAATGTCAGCCCTTCTGCCGTTCATTTTATGCAGTTCCCTGAATTCCTTAAATAGCCCCTTCTGCAGCTGGGCTTCTAACTGTGGGAACTGTAGCTCCTTACACCGCTGTACTCAGCCAGAGACTGTGGCTATTGCTCAATTGCCCCGCGGGACAAAAATGCCTTGCTTTCACCCCTAGGAAATGGATTACAGTGCCAGTCTTTCACTGTGTAGAAAACCTCCATTATCAGCAAGAAAGATCTGTAGAGAGTGAGGCTCCGAGCTGCTGACCACTCAACAGTTGCTGGATGAAATTTTAGAGGTAAAGAGATATTTGTTTAGGCAGCAAACTGAAAATGTGGATTTTGACCGGCCACTTCCCTTTCAGGAGCAGAGTCTTGGTCTTGGGCAGCACTGAGTCCAGTGCTATGTGCGGTCCATTCATTCCTGCTGGGCTGGGGCGGGGCTGCAGTGGGAGAAGGGCGTGGGGAACATAGCAGCTGCGGTTGTGCTGCGCTAACAATGGTGGCCCTGAGTTCTTTCAGCCTGCATCCCGCTCGGCTTTTCTTGTTTAAATTTATTAGGAAAGTCTTTTCTAGGGAAAATTAATAAATAAAAACAAACAAATCATTTGTTTACGTGCATATTTCAAAAGAAACCCCCCTGCATTACCTCCATCATCTTAGGAAAGAAAAGGATTTACTTTATTTTTAATTTTTATTTTTTTAAACATCTTTTAATTTTTACATATACATTTTATTATTACACACATATACAATAAACTACCTATAGATAAAAGGATTTTTCAGTAGAGAAACAAGAGGAATGAAAATGACTTGACTTGTAACATGTAAGTACATTTAACATGGATAAGGATGTAATGACGGTAGGTCTCTCTCTAAGAAGCCCGCACGCGTGCTTTCGGATATTTTCTGAACACTTCTTTCTTAACTCTTGTGCTTAAGATCTGTTTTTAAATCCTTTAATAAACCCCAACTCTGCTTCATTAAAACAACTAAATGGTGCAGAGAGCATAAGGATTGATAAATAGTGTTTGAAAACAGGATTGAAAATATTGTCACAACTAAAAACTAGTGTGTGTGTGTGTGTGTGTGTGTGTGTGTGTGTGTGTGTGTAAGCCAGAGGACAACTAAAGGGGCAGATTCTCTTCTTTCACCATTGGAGCCCCAACGACAAAGCTCACTGGGAGCAGGTGTCTCTTCTTCTTTCTGGGAGGGAAAAAAGTCATACAGTAAAGGGCCATGATGAAAGATAATAGAAATCTTTTTCTTTTTTTTGAAGTACAGTGATGCGTTTCTATTCCTTGACAATACGAAAAATCGAGAAATGTCTTCTTTCCCCAATCATCTGTTCTTTATGCATCTTACAGGAGGCTGAGAAGATGATTCTTTGTCATTTGCCCTCAGAACCATTCTGCTCCTTATGCAAATGAGAGGCTTTTTTCCTCTTCCCCTTGAGCATAAGTAACATAAGATCCAGGTTAGAAACGGACCAGTGTGTGTGTATGTGTATGTGTGTGTTTGTGTGTTTGTGTGTGTGTGTGTTCTTTTTGTTCCTTATCTGATTTAATAGCATTCAAACTACAGAAAGCTATATATATTTGTTTCCATATTGCTAGTTCATATTTTACTGTTAATTTCCTTACTTATATCAACAAGCTGGTACGTGTTAGAACACTCTGCTGACAGGTCCGTTCTGCACACATAGGTATTAGCATGAAAACTGTGTTTCTTAATTGATAGTTACCTATTTGCAGGGCTCAGACCTCACCATATATTTCCTTATCTCATCTCTTTCAAGCCTTGTGCATGCCAGGCCAGGGCTTTTTACCTCAGCTGCATCCCAGCCCTACATCACGTCTCTTCTCTTAGCTTCAGATCGTTTTAGCTTTCTCAAAAAACGCTGCTCTGAAAGGTTCAGTTGCTCGCTTAGTTGGGCCAGTGTATACCTGGTTTCTGAGATCAGAAACAGCTGTGACTGACTACTCTCCTGTTTCACACTCCATGGAATCATCTTGCCTCTTATATCTTTTTTATTTATATATTTTTGGTTTTTTCTTTCTTTCTTTTTTTTTTTTTTTTTTTTGGTTTTTCGAGACAGGGTTTCTCTGTGTAGCCTTGACTGTCCTGGGCTCACTTTGTAGTCCAGGCTGGCCTCGAACTCACAGTGATCCACCTGCCTCTGCCTCCCGAGTGCTGGGTATTTTTGGTTTTTCAACAGTGTTTCTCTGTGTAGCCCTAGGTATCCTGGAACACTCTTTGTAGACCAGGCTGGCCACGGACTCACAGCAAACCACCTGCCTCTGCCTCCCGAGTGCTGAGATTAAAGGCGTGTGCTACCACACTCTGCTTACTTCATAAATCTTTTTTGTTTGTTATTTTGAGAAACAGCTCCTGCAGCCTGGGCTACCTTCAAACCTGATTCAGTATGTGGCTAAGGCTGGTCTTGAACTCCTGACTTTCCTACCTCCATCTCCCAAGTGCTGAGATTATAGACATATGCCATTACAACTAGCTCTCAAAGCTTATTTTTTGTTTTTAATTTGGGTGGGGATTAAAGACGGTGTTTGAAAGCAGAGTGTGGTGGCGCAGGCCTTTAATCCCAGCACTCGGGAGGCAGAGGCAGGCGGATTGCTGTGAGTTCGAGGCCAGCCTGGTCTACAAAGTGAGTCCAGGATGGCCAAGGCTACACAGAGAAACCCTGTCTCGAAAAACCAAAAAATAAAAAAATAATAAAAATAAAAAAAGAAAGACGGTGTTTGGTAATTTCACACATGAGTGCACAGCACTGTCCAGTTCCTCCCAGACTTCCCCTTCCTTCTCAGCGGCTCATGTGCATTCTTCCTGGTCTCTCCTATGTCCATTCAGCCGACTCTCCGCACCACGCCGTCCTGCTTTCAGTGTAGCACATAACACTGTAGATCTTGCTGTACAACACACGTCATCCGTTCTGCTCTTTGTTTTGTTTTGTTTTTGTTTTGTTTTTTCCGAGGCAGGGTCTCTCTGTGTTAGACTTGGCTGTCCTGGACTCGCTTTGTAGACCAGGCTGGCCTCGAACTCACAGCGATCCACCTGCCTCTGCCTCCCGAGTCCTGGGATTATAGGTGTGCACCACCACGCCCGGCTCTGCTCTTTGTTTCATTCTACAGCTTAGAACAGACCAAGAACCGCGTAAGCCAGTGAGCCCAGATCCTTCGTCACCTGTCAGAATTCCATGCCAGAAGAAGCACATCTTCCGTTTAAAAATATCTGACAGTTCTGGGCTAGGGAAATGGCTCAGCACATAAGAGCAGAAGAGCATCGGCCACTCTTCCAGAGTTTCTATCCCCAGCATGCACACGATGGCTCACACCATCTGTGGCTCCAGTTCCAGGGGAGTTAATCCTCTCTTCTGGCTCCCTTGGCCACCAGACACTTGTGTGGTGCATAAATATACATGCAGGCAAAATACAGATACACATTTTTCTTTCTTTCTTTTTCTTTTCTTTTTTGTTTTTTGAGACAGGGTTTCTCTGTGTAGCCTTGACTGTCCTAGACTCGCTTTGTAGACCAGGCTGGCCTTGAACTGACAGCCTCTGCCTCCCTAGTGCTGGGATTAAAAGCATGCACCACCACACCCGGCTCTGAAAGTGTACATTTACTTTATTTTAATTAGCTTTTTTTTTTTTTTTTTTTTTTTTTTTGGTCTTCCAAGACAAGGTTTCTCTGTGCTCTGTGTAGCTTTGGCTGTCCTAGACTCACTTTGTAGACCAGGCTGACCTCGAACTCACAGCGATCCACCTGCCTCTGCCTCCCAAGTGCTGTTATTAAAGGTGTGCGACACCATGCCTGGCTATTTTAATTAGCTTTTTAAAGAAGGGTATCACTATGTAGGTCAGGTTGGCATTGAACTCCCCAGACCCATCCATCTCTGCCTTGTGAGCACTAGGATTAAAGGTAGGTATATGGAGGCCTGGAGAGATGGCTCAGAAGTTAAGTCTGGCTGCTCTTCCAAAGGTCCTGAGTTCAATTCCCAGTTCCTATGTGGTGGCTCACAACTATCTATGATGAGATCTGGTGCCCTCTTCTGGCCTGCAGGTGTACATGCAGGTAGAACACTATATACATAATAAATAATTAAATATTTTTGTTGTTGTTTTTCTTGTCCTAACTGTCCTGGAACTCTCTTTGTATTGTAGGCTGGCCTAGAACTCACAGAGATCTGCATGCTTCTGCCTCCCAGTGCTGGGATCAAAGGCATGCTCCACCATGGCCGACTGCCTGGTTTTTTTTTTTAAACTTATTTATTTTATGTGCATTGTTTTGTCTTATGTATGTCTGTGTAAGGGTGTCAGATCTTGGAGTTACAGACAGTTGTGAGCTGCCATGAGGGCGCTTAGAATTGAACCTGGGTCCTCTGGAAGAGTAGCCAGTGCTCTTAACTGCTGAGCCACCTTCCCAGGCCCATGTTTTTCATTTTTAAGATGTGTGTGTATGTGCCCGTGTATATGCTTGTTTATGAATGTGGACATGTGGGTGTGCACCTGTGTGCATGCCTGTGTGCATGTGCGCGTGTGTGTGTATGTGTGTGTGCGTGTCAGCACCACAGTACACCGTGGAGGTGAGAGATAGGCTGTGTGTGTGCATGAGTGTGCATGTGTGTGTGCGCGCGCGCATGTGCGAGCACGCGAGAGTGTGCATGTCAGCATCACAGCACACCGTGGAGGTGAGAGATAGGCTGGGTTATTGCTCCTTACCTTCCACCTTTAGGACAGGATCTCTGTCTTTTTTTTTTTTTGGTTTTTTGTTTGTTTGTTTGTTTGTTTTTTGTTTTTTGAGACAGGGTTTCTCTGTGTAGCCTTGGCTGTCCTGGACTCGCTTTGTAGACCAGGCTGGCCTCAAACTCACAGCGATCCGCCTGCCTCTGCCTCCCGAGTGCTGGGATTAAAGGCGTGCACCACCACGCCCGGCTCAGGATCTCTGTCTTGTTTGCTCTTAGCCCTCCCAGGTTTACATGGCTTCTATGCTAGACCTGAGCCATCTCCCCAAGCCAATTTACTTTTTTTTTTTTTAGACAGATTCTCCAGTGCTCCAGCCTGGCCTCAGACTTGCTATGTAGCCCAGAATGACTACCAACTTTGGATCCTCCTGCCCACATGTTTCAAGGGCCGAGACAAGGGGCATTTAACACCAAGCCTGTTTTTATGACGTGTGAGGCTTTGAACCCAGGACTTCGGGAATGCCAGACAAGCAGTCTACCAACAGAGCCACATCCCTCGCTGTACTCTGAAATGAGATTTGATGTAAAGGACTTTAAAAGGTAAACAATTGTTCTGGAAATTGGTATGGAAAATGGTAGGTGCAGTGGAGGCCCCAGGATTGAAGTCCCAGAAAAAAACCCCGAGGCTTGGCATTGTGAGAGGCCAGAAGAGGCGTTGGGGAAGGGGCGCCTCAGTTGCTGTGGAGACCCCAGGATACTGGAGATGCTGGGAACACAGGGCCCTTATCAAGGAGGGTGGCAGCTGTGGAATGCGTTGTAAGACAAGCTGTCTGTGCTGTGGATGGCACAGTGAGAGCAGAGAGGCTGCGCAAAGCCCAGGAGTTCATAAAGGAGTCGCACAGAGCGGACACGAGCTTTTTGTTTTGTTTTGCTTTTTGAGACAGAGCTTCTCTGTGTCATTGTCCTGGGTTCACTTTGTAGACCGGGCTGGCCTCGAACTCACAGGCCCGGCTGAGACTGAGCTTTTTATATGATTGGGTTTGGATTTTACATGGATCTGATTTGTAACTTTCTCTTGTGTTTCCCTATTTAAATAAGAAAGTATTTATTCTTGAGACAGAGTCTCACTATGTAGCACTGGCTGTTCTGGAATTCACTGTAGACCATGGCTAGCCTTGAACTCACAAAGATCTGCCTACCTCTTCCTCCCAAGAGCTGGGATTTTAAAGTTATGCTCCAGGAGGCCCAATCTTTTGTTGTTGAGACAAACTTCTTTCTACCTTTACATTGAAAGACATTAGATTTATTGTTTCTTTTTTTTTTTTTTTCTTTCTTTTTTTTTTTTTTGGTTTTTTGGTTTTTTGGTTTTTTGAGAGAGGGTCTCTCTGTGTAGCCTTGGCTGTCCTAGACTCGCTTTGTAGACCAGGCTAGCCTCGAACTCACAGGGATCCGCCTGCCTCTGCCTCCCGAGTGCTGTGATTAAAGGCATGCGCCACCATGCCCGGCCCGACATTAGATTTTTTTTTTTTTTAAGATCTTGGGCTTTTCTTTTTTCTTCCCTTCCACCCTCCCTCCCTCCTTCCTTCCTCTCTTTCTTTGAGATCTTGGACTTTTAAAGCATTGAGAAGTTCGAGTTTGAAATGACGTGTTTGTGTGTCAGTACTGAATGGGGTTAGGGTGGAATGTCATAGTTTTCTTCAGCTGTCGATTTATTACAGGCCTAGAGTCACCTGGAAAGAGGAAACCTTAGCAGAAAAACTACTTTTATCAGATCGCCCAGTGACTGTATCTGTGAAGCATTTCCTTTTTCTTTCTTTCTTTCTTTCTTTCTTTTTTTTTTTTTTAAGTTTTTCAAGACAGGGTTTTTCTGTGTAGCCTTGGTTGTCCTGGACTCACTTTGTAAACCAGGTTGGCCTCGAACTCACAGAGATCCACCTGCCTCTACCTCTGAGTGCTGGGATCAAAGATGTGTGCCACCACACCCGGCTCTTTTTCTTTTATTTATTTTCTGTATGAGTGCTTTGTCTGCATGTACGCCTGCATGCCAGAAAAGGGCATCAGATCCCAGTGTAGATGGTTGTGAGCCACCATGTGGTTGCTGGGAATTGAACTCAGGACCTTTGGAAGAGTAGCCAGTGCTCTTAACCTCTGAACCATCTTTCTAGGCCAGAGGCATTTTCTTAATTGCTGATAGAGGTAGCTGACCCAGCTCCCTGTGGGTGGTACCACTCCTAGGCAGGAGAGACTAAGATATATAAGAAAGGCATGGTGGTGCTCACCTTAAATCCCAGCACTAGGATGCTGGGTGGTGGTGCATGCCTTTAATCCCAGCACTCAGGAGGCAGAGGCAGGCAGATTGCTGTGAGTTCGAGGCCAGCCTGGTCTACAAACGGAGTCCAGGACAGCCAAGACTACACAGAGAAATCCTGTCTAGAAAAACCAAACAATAAAAAAGAAAAGAAAAGAAAAGAAAGAAAAAGAAAAACAAAACAAAACAAAAATCCCAGAAGTCAGGAGGCAGGAGGATCTCTGTGAGTTCGAGGCCAGCCTGCTCTGCAAAGAGAGTTCCTACCTCAAAAAAAAAAAAAAAAAAAAAAAAGAAAGAAAGAAAAGAAAAGAAAAAGAGAAAGGTAAACTGAGTCAGGCAGAAGGAACAAGCTAGCAAGCAGTGTTTGTCCCTGGCTTCTGCTTTAGCACTGTCTTCCCCGGATAAGCCTGTAACTTGCCAGCTAAATACATGCTTTCCTTGCTCATGCTGTTTACGTTAGCAGAGAGCAAACTAAGACCCGCAAATATGTATAAAAACTGGATGTATGGCGCTTGAGAAGGATTGTCATGAGTTTGAGACCAGCCTGGGTCCAGAGTAAGACTGTCTCAAAACCTAGAGAACAGTGCCTGAGTTAAGGATACTCCCACAAAACAAATTAGGAGTAAAAAAGAGGAAAAGAATATAACAAAACATATTTACCAGTTAGTTGGGTGTTTGAGGCACATGCCTGTTACTCCCAGGACTTGAGAGGCAGGGGCAGGGGATCAATTCAGAGCCAGTGTCAGCTACTACGAGGCGCCCCTGTCCTACCCAGCATCCTCTGTGAAATGAAGCTATTTGTCCATGTCACTCTGCCTTCATAGTATGATGTAAATAGGGAGATTCCAGCAGCCAGCTTTTCCAACTTCGCTAACAGAACAACCCAAAATCGATTTTCTTTTTGTTGTTTGTTTTTCGAAACAGGGTCTCTCTGTGTAGCCTTGGCTGTCCTTGACTCGCTTTGTAGACCAGGCTGGCCTCGAACTCACAGCCATTTGCTTGCCTCTGCCTCCCAAGGGCTGGGATTGAAGGCATGCGCCACCGCACCTGGCAAAACAATCAGATTTCTAAGAGATAATAATAAAATAACAAATTATAATAAGATAAAACAAAAACTTGCACACCAGTATTGGACAAAATAAACAGACAGATGGGGGGGAAAAGCCCAAGAGAAGGCACAGGAATCAGAGACTCACTCACACACTCTCACACTCAGGAATCCCATCAAAACACTACACTGGAAGCCATAAAATATATCAGAGGACCTGGTGCAGGCTGGCCCTGTGCTTGCTGCTTCAGTTCCTGTGAGACTGAGGCATTGGTCATGTTGCTTTCGAGAGCCTTTTTCCCCTGTGTCCTTCATCCCCTATGGCTCTTTCTGCTTCCTCTTCCCTTGGTGTTGCCTGGGCCCTGGGGGAGGGATGCGATGGAGACATCCTGTTCAGGGCCCAGTGTTCCTCTGTCTTTCACTCTCTGCACAACGTCTGGCTGCATTTGTCCCATCTGCTGCTGGAAGACGTTTCTCTGAGGGTGGCTGAGCAAGGTACTGATCTATGAGGGTGGCACAATGTCATTAGGAGTCATTTATTCCTGTTTTTGTTTTGTGTTGTGTTTTTTAAAAGATTGGTAGTATTTGGACTTACCCTAGGTCCCTGGGCTGTCTAGTATTGGGCTCTTGGCTACCCAAGAAGTGTTAGTGTGGGTTAGATCCTGTAGAGCAGACCGTACGTCAAATCTGATGCTCATTGGTTACTTCCACAAGCTTTGCCCCACCATCGCCCTAGCAGGACTTGTGGGCAGGACAGCATTGCAGATCACAGGGCTTGTGGCTGGGTTGGTACGTAGGTTTCTCTTTTCTTAGGGTGCAGAGTGCCTTCCTGTCCCAGGGGTGAAGGCTCTAAGTGGGCAGCAGCTCTACTTCTTGTTCAGTGCGTTGTGTAGGTCTTGTCTCCAGCAAACTGGCCATAAGTTTGTGGAGAGCAACCTGTAGTCTTGGCAACATCCTGGGTTATTTGGGGAGTCCCATGGGACTGTTTGGACCACTAACTCAATTGGCTGTACCCAAATCCTGGTGCTGGAATATTTATTTTGTGACAAAACATGTCCAGTTGGGGCTCTGTCTCCCCCCATTATTTTAGTGACTTCATATATATATATATATATATATATATATATATATATATATATATATATATATATATAATTTTTTTTTTTTTAGGACACTTCTACAGTATTGGGTTTCCATACTACCTCTCTAATGGACCTTAGTTTTCTGACACCTTCCTCAATGTCTTTCTTCAGTGTCCTTAGGTTCTTATTGTACAACTCTTTCACTTGGTTAGAGTCACCCCCAAATAGTTTATATTGTTTGAGGCTATTGTGAAGGGTGCTCAGTCTATTTGTTGATCTATATAGGGGGGCTACTGGTTTTCTGAGTTAATTTTGTATCCAGCTGCTTTGCTCAAAGTGTTTATCAGTTGCCGGAGTTTCCTGATGGAATTTTAAGTCCATGTTGGTTGTGGGCCTGCTCTGTCTTGTCCCTTGACGTCTGTTGCCCTTTCTGCTTCTTAGGAGAGCGTGGTGGCTGTGTGCTGCCTGGCAGGAAATTCTTCTGGGATCCCCTGATAGGTGTGGCCACTGGGGGTTCCAGGTAAAATGTGTTTCTGGCATTGGGAACTGACCAGTTAGGAGTGGAGATGGGCTGGGGGTGCTAAGGAGGTCCACAGGAGGGAGGAAAGCAGGGTGTTCCGCCAGGATTAGTTTAGTGCCCTGGAAATGGGAGCAGAGAGTGAGGAGACACCAGAGCAGAAGGGCTGCCACAGAGCTGGCGATGAGACTGGGGGAACAGAGAAGGAGGAAGTGAGGATCTGTACTTGGCCTGCCTGCTTCCCTGGTAGGCGTGGCCCGTGGGTTCCCAGGGAGTGCCTGCTGGAGTTGTCTGTGGTGGGGCAGTCACCAGAGAAGAGTGCTCAGACATGGCCTTAAACCAATAGAAAGTCTTTATTAGCCAGTGGGCAACTATGTTGGGTGTTAGGGACCCCAGTGTAGCACCAGGCCTTTCTCAGGATGAATGAGCTTTTAAGCACAAAAACTGTGTTCTGGGCTGACATACTCCAGTTAGCAAGAACAGTCAGCCAGAAGCAGAACTGCAGAAGCCAAAAGGCATGGTTAGCACATTGAGAGACTTTCCAGAACCACGGACTTTGATGGATCATGCCTTTGTTTTCGTTTTGGCAGGTCGGTGCTGTCTCCGTGCTGAGTTTTACAGCCCGAATGATACTTCCACCATGGCGTCAGTTGAGCTAAGGTCTGGGGGGGGGGGCTGTAACACTGGGGGCCTGGGAAAAATCAATTAGTATGGGGGAATTAGAAAAGGGAGAATCTATGTGAGCCACTGGAGATGGGCCGGGGTGGGGTGGGGCCTCAGCAGGTTATGCTGCAGAGCTAAGGATAAGATTGGGGATTGGACAATGCCCTGGGTTCCATCCCCAGCACAAAATGAATTGTCACCTCTGTATTATGGTGATAAACCTGATTGATGCCTCAATATGAGCTAATGAAAGACAAGTTAAAGCCGGGCATGGTGGCGCACGCCTTTAATCTCAGTACTCGGGAGGCAGAGGCAGGCGGATCACTGTGAGTTCGAGGCCAGCCTGGACTACAAAGCGAGTCTAGGACAGCCAAGGCTACACAGAGAAACCCTGTCTTGAAAAACCCAAAAAAAAAAAAAAAAAAAGACAAGTTAAAGTTGGAGCTGTCAAGATGGCTCAGTGGTTAAGGGCACAGGCTGCCCTTCCAGAGGACCCAGGTTCAATTCCCAGCACCCACATGGCAGCTCAACTGTCTGTAACTCCAGTTCCAGGTGGTCTGACACCCTCACACCAATGCACAGAAAATACATTTAAATAAATTATTATTATTATTATTATTATTTTTTTTTTTTTTTGGTTTTTCAAGACAGGGTTTCTCTGTGTAGCCTTGGCCATCCTGGACTCACTTTGTAGACCAGGCTGGCCTCGAACTCACAGCGATCCGCCCGCCTCTGCCTCCCGAGTGCTGGGATTAAAGGCGTGTGCCACCATGCCCGGCTAAATAAATTATTTTTTAAAAAGACGAGTTAAAGTATACAAATGCAGGTTTATTGTGAGTGGATTATATGAGGGGAGGTGAGGAAGGCCCTGCCTCTGGGCTGGAAAGTTTAGAGTAGAGGTCCGGGTATGCCAGCCACACCCTTTGGCAGGTAGAGACTGAGGGATGCTGGGAGAATCTGGAGGTCAGGTCTGCCTTGGTTGAAAAAGCACCTCAGCTGCTCTTCTGGTTCCAAAGCCCACACTCACTCAGGCACCCAGCACTGGAACAGAGTCTTGAAGCCAACTGGGCAGAGGCACACACCTTTAACCCCAGCACTCCGGAGACAAAGGCAGGCAGAACAGAGGTGTAGGAACCAGGCCCAACTGGGCTGCCTGTCTGTCTTGCTGTTTCATGTCCTGTTTCTAGCAGCTTCCACGTCTGTGTTTATCTTGGTTAGCTAGTCATGTTTAATGCTCTGAGCACGCGCCCCTCCCTTCCTCGAGACTTTTCCTCCTGTGTGCAATCACCTCTTGAGGGATTTCACCTGGGAGGAGGAGTCCTGTTTGGCTGTCTATAAGAAGGCTCTTTGGAACGAAGGAGAGGAGAAATAAACTGCTGCCGCGGCTGCTGCTGCCTTAGCACGAAGGACCCGCTGTGTTATTGTGTGTGTGTGCGCGCGCGCGAGTGTGTGTGCATGTGGCGCGGGCATCACACAGAGGCAGGTGGATATCTGAGTTCGAGGCCAACCTGGACTACAGAGAGAGAGAGAAAAAAAAAAAACCCCAAAAACATAAAACTCTTCTGAAGTCACTCACTGATATGCAGTCACTTACCAAATCACACTATCCTTTAAGCGCTTTGCTGCTATTTTTTTTAATGAAGTAAACGGCTCTTCCTCCTCTCGCTCCTCCTTATTCTTCTGACACACTCTCATGGACCCCACGCTAGCCTCACACTTGCCATATTGCCAAGGATGACCTCAGATAGCTTCTGATCCCTATGCCTGCCCTCGGGAGCGCTGCCGTGATTACAGGCTTGTGCCACCACACCCGGTTTTATGTGGTGCTGGGGAGTCAAATCCAGGGCCTCCCCCAAGGTTAGGCAAGGCCTCTACCAGCTGAGCCACATCCCCAGCCAGCTGGAATCCCAGTTTTTTGTAATACACAATTCATAATTTAGTTGCATTTCATCGACTTAAATTATGCAGCACGGCAGAATGTATGTTGAACCACCTTTGTGCTGCTCCCTTTGTTCTTCGAAGCAGATGGAAATTAGGAGGCAGGCTGGGAAGGTTGCCATGGTGCTCTGGCTGCAGGGATTTAACAGTAATCAAAAGAAGCTCCCCAGTCCCCTCCCCCACACCGGTTTCTCACATTTCTTGTCTTTTGTTAGCTGAACTGCCTGGTCAACGATTCCCAAAGACCCTCCTGTCCCTACTTTCCCAGTGCTGAGAGCACAGGCGTCCTCCACTGCGCCTGGCTTTATGGTCTGGGTGCTGGGGATTGAACCCAAGTCCTCATAGCCTGAGTGGTGAGCACAGTACTTCGGAGCCCTAGCCCTTCCATACACCATTATAGTAAATACGATATTATATTTATTTAAATTAATAGGATTTGTGGAATGAGCCAAGGACGAATGTAGGCTCTGTTTCTTAACAATTAAACTTTATTATACAACCCAACTAGCTTACACAAGCGGGGGAAAAAAGAGTGAACCTTCCGGTATCCGTTCCACGGGACGGGTCCCTAGGTGTCTTTGGCCAGTGCGTTGGTCCGGCCTGTTCGCTGATCCACGTGCCCTCAAGCCCGGTCTGAACCTGTTGCTGCTCTCTCCTCTCCGACTGTCTGTGTCACGTGTGAAGGACGCTCTTCTTCTCCCATTGAGGGTCGGTTAGAAAAACAGTCAGCCGGGCGTGGTGGCACACGCCTTTAATCCCAGCACTCGGGAGGCAGAAGCAGGCGGATCGCTGTGAGTTGGAGGCCAGCCTGGTCTACAAAGTGAGACCAGGATGGCCAAGGCTACACAGGGAAACCTTGTCTCGAAAAAACCAAAAAAAAAAAAAAAAAAAAAAAAGAAAGAAAGAAAGAAAGAAAAAGAAAAACAACAGTCCAGGCGGAGTCCCCAGGTCGGCTTCCTGAATTCCAGGTCCAGGATGGCTCCACCCAGTCTATCTCAAGGTATCCATGCTGTGTCCAAGGGTAAAGCCCGCCAAGACTGCTTTCACCTGTGACAAAGCTCACAGTCTTTCCCACAGACGAACTTGTAAAGCTGGACCAATTTCGCTAGTCAAAGGGCCTAATGGAAGAGAAGATGTGGCACAGCACTTGGGGCCCCATCTTTGACTTCTTTAAACATTGTATTAGTTTTATAATATATTTTTCCTGTTGCTGTGAGAAAAACAAAAACAAAAAAACAAGCCACCACCCCAAAGTAGTGTATCGAAGAAAGGGTTTATTTCGGTTTAGTTGCAGAGGGTGGGTCCGTAATGGTTGGGAGCCATGGCAGCAGGCATGTGGCAGAAGCGGAAGTTGAGATGTCACACCTTCAACCTCAAACAGGAAGCAGAAGCAGAGAAAACTGGGAGTGGGACAGAGTTCAAGCCGAGAGAGACCTCCCAGAGAGAGGTCATAACCTCCCGACAGCTTCCCTGACTCCGCACCAGTGTTCAAGTGCCTGAGCCAATCCGAGACATTTTTCTTTCCCACCACCATAAATATGTAAATCCGGGAGTGCCCTGAGAGCCGGCGTCCTCAGTGCGCTGAAGCGCTTGTGCCTCTTAGAGATTTCCGTTCCCTTCTCGGAAGCTAATTCAGTAGCTTTCCTTCAGGCAGCTGGGCTCTCTTGGGGTTAGAGGTGTGCCCTCATGGAAACTGATTGCTACGGGTTGTTCTAAGATCTGATACTTCCTAGATTAACTGACGGAAAAGTGCCCCCTTTATGGTAATGACCCCAAAAGATGCAACTGGCAATAATGCCTGGCCTGAGGGGGTTGGTTGGTGGTTGTTTTTTTGTTTTTTTTATTTTTGTTTTTGTTTTTTTGAGACAGGGTTTCTCTGTGTAGCCTTGGCTGTCCTCGACTCACATTGTAGACCAGGCTGGCCTCGAACTCACACACAGGGATCCACCTGCCTCTGCCTCCCGAGTTCTGGGATTAAAGGCGTGCGCCACCACCTCCTGGCGGAGTTGGTTGTTTTACATTCATTTATTTATTAGTTGTGTGTGCTTATGTGCATGTATGCGTGTGTGTCTGTTTGTGTGTGTGTACATATGTCATGGAGCACTGCAGAAGTCAGAGGACAATTTTAAGGAGACAATTTTCTCTTTACGATGGGTCACAGGGCTCAAACTAAGTTTTGGGGGCTTTACCTGCTAAGCCATATCCCAGGTCCTATTTGTTTGCTTTTCTTTATTTTATTACTACTACTATTATTATTATTATTTTGGTTTTTCAAAAGTTTTTTCTGTGTGTAGTCCTGGCTGTCCTTGAACTCACAGAGATCACCTGCCTCTCCCTCCTGAGTGCTGAGATTAAAGGTGTGCGGCACCATACCTGGCTCCTGTTTGTGTCTTTGAGACAGGATTTCATGTATTTCAGGCTGGTCTTGAACTACTTTTCCTCGGCCTCTACATGCCAAATGCTAGGATTATAGACATGAGACATTGCACCAGGCTTTCAGGGACATTTAAAAAAAAATATTTCTCCATCTTCTTTTAGATTTGAATTTTGATTAATAATTGAACCCAGGTCCTCTAGAAGAGTAGCCAGTGACCTTAGCCACTGAGCCATCTCCCCAGGCCCTAAACTCGAATTAAAAAACCAAACGTGTTTATCTAGTTAATGTGTGAGTTTCATGTGTGTGCCGCGGCATCCGTGTAGAGATCCGAGAACAGCGTGGGGGAGCTGGCTCTCATTTTCCATGTGGCTCCCCGGGATCACCTGGCTTGCTGGCGAGCACCTTTGCCTGCCGAGCCGTTCCAGCTGCTCCCCACTCCGTGAGTGTGCAGAAGCAAAAAGATTAGAAAAGGCTGCAGGTTTCCCCTCTTCTGCTTCTGTGAACAGCAAACTGTTCTGGGGTGTACACTGTAAGCAAGAGATGCTCGCTTCACCCGGGCTAAGATCCACCCCCGCCCTTAGAAGATTGTCTCTGTAGTTAGTATATTTTAATAAAGAAACCCGCTGTTGAGTCTTTTTTGAAGTCTTATGTATTTTTAGATCTGTAAGAGTGGTAGCACTCTCGCCTCTCGTGTCGCTAAGCAACATACCACACAGTTGCTAGGAGACGGACTAGCAAGGTTGGGGGTAGTTCTCATGCCTCCTGACTTCAGAGCTTCAGGCAAAAGAGCAAACAGTTGGAAAGGGTAGCGAGAGACAGGAGCCGGGTAGCCAGAGAGTGAAATAAGGCAGCTGGTAGGGATTTGAGGGGAAGGGTGTGTGTGGGTTCCGCCAGGAGAGGCTCTTACGCCATTTCCTTGCATGACTCATGGAAAAACCTTAAACTGCTGTACTGAGTTTCACCCTCTGCTTTATCTGAAAAACAAAAAGTAAACTCTGAAGAGAAATCTTTCAATTGTCCTTCCTAAGTGTATTCAGGAGAGCGGAAAGCAACAGTAACGCTCACGGAAGACCAGCAACTACAAAAATGTTTACGAGTATTTAAAATTCCCAGGTCCAAAAAAAAAAAAAATTAAAATTAAATTTCCAAGTCCGGTTGTGGATGCAGCCAGGCTTGATTGCCTGGATCCGCAGCACTGCGTAACCAGACGTGGGGGCACACTGCGCAGAGGGAGCCGCAGGGACGCATTGAGTTTGAGGGCTGCTTGGCAAACACGTGACTCGTTTGCCAGGAAGCCTGGGGACCCACAGTCCATCCCTGAACCACCACAGAGGACCGAGAGCGCCGACTCCCCCCACAGTCTTCTAAGGTCTGCATGAACTGTGGCATGTGTGCACATGAAAAGAATAAAAATAAGTAAAACGCCCAAGCCAGATATACGACCCCGTTTCCTCCTGCTTCTCCTTCACAGTAGCAAAATACGGCAGGACGGGGAAGACGTTAGAATACCTGTTCTGGGCCAAATTTAGAAGCAATGTGGTCAGCCAGACTACTGTGCAGCTGTGTTACCATGCAAAATAAATAAATAAAATAAATTTTATAATTAAAAAGTTAAAAATCTGCTGGGGGTGGTGGAGCACACCTTTAATCCCAGCACTGGGGGTGGGGGCAGGGCAAGGGGGCAGGCATGCAGAGGCAGGTAGATCGCTGTGAGTTTGAGGCCAGCCTGGTCTACAAAGTGAGTCCAGGATAGCCAAGGCTGTACAGAGAAACCCTGTCTCGGAAAAAAAAAAAAGTTAAAAATCTACTTTGGGGTCGGGGCTGGAGCGTGCTCAGTGGTCACAAGCACTTACGTGCTGCTTTTCCAGAGGACCTGAGTTCAGCTTCCCGATGATTCACAACACCAGGCCATGTTATGTGTTCTACCAACCTCCACAGGCACCCCAAAATACGTGGGATACACACACACACACACACACACACACACACACACACACACATAAATACAATTAAAATAAATGTTAGTTGGGCCCAGTGACGCATGTTACCAAGGAGGCAGAGGCCAGCCTGGTCTACAGAGTGAGTTCCAGGGTAGCCAGGGCTACACAGAGTAACCGTGTCTCGGAAAACCAAAGAGAGAAGGGGGACAGCGCTAATTAAACATCAGCTACGCGTGTGTTCTGCTCTTGCAGACGACCAGAGTTCTAACGCCAGAACCTAAGCCAAGACAGCTCTCACTTCAGCTGCAAGGAAGCAGCACTGCAGCACTGCAGCACAGCAAGGGCACCTGCACTAATGTGCAGATCACACACACACACACACACACACACACACACACACACACACCCCACATAATTAAAAAGAATAACAAATGTGTTTTTCATTTCTTAAAGATTTACATTTTGTTTTGTTTTGTTTTTCAAGATGGGGTTACTCTGTGTACCCTTGGCTGTCCTGGAACTCACTCTGTAGACCAGGCTGGCCTTGAACTCAGTGATCTGCCTGCTTCTGCCTCCTGAGTTCTGGGATTAAAAGCGTGCATCACCACTGCTACCGCCGCCACCCGGCTATACCTTTATGCCTCCATTTTGTCATCTTGAAACAGGTGTGCTTAGAGATAGCATCACAGTCTGAGAACTAGGGTGAAACATAATCCCAAACACTCAGTAGGGTAGCAAGTGAGGACTGTGCCCAAGGATAGCCTGGGCTACATAGTGAGTGCATCTTTAAAAAACATCTGGAGGGCTGGAGAGATGGCTCAGAGGTTAAGCACACTGACTGCTCTTCCAGAGGTCCTGAGTTCAAGTCCCAGCAACCACATGGTGGCTCACGACCATCTATAATGTGATCTGGTCTGATGTACATGCAGACAGAGCACTGTATACATAATAATAAATAATAAATCTTAAAAAAAAATCTGAATAAACCGGGCGTGGTGGCGCACACCTTTAATCCCAGCACTCGGGAGGCAGAGACAGGTGGATCGCTGTGAGTTTGAGGCCAGCCTGGTCTATAAAGTGAGTCTAGGATAGTCAAGGCTACACAGGGAAACCCTTTCTTTGAAAAAAAATATAAATAAAAGGAATGGAATCCCATGCCCACTTCCCCCTCAGGCTGGGACCCTGTGTGGTACGAACCTGTACAGGCCTTGTGCGTGCTGCCAATGCCTCAGTAAGTTCACACATACACCAGTCCCACTGGGTCTGGAAGACACTGTCTCCTTGGAGTCTTCTATCCTTGGTACCATCCATCTTTCTGCCTTCTCTTCTTAGCCTTGAGGGGAGGAGTTTGATGAAGACCAATTTAGAACTGAGTGATCCCTTCTTTTTAAAAGTTGGGGGGGCGGGTCTTGGAGGCTGGAGAGATGGCTCAGTGCTTAAGAGCACCATCTGCTCTTCCAAAGGTCCTGAGTTCAATTCCCAGAAACCACATGGTGGCTGATAACCATCTATAATGTGATCTGGTGCCCTCTTCTGGAGTGCAGTTGTACATGCAGGCAGAACACTGTACACATAAATATCTTTTTGTTTGGCTGGTTTTGGTTTTGTTTGTTTTTTGAGACAGGGTTTCTCTGTGTAGCCCTGGTTGTCCTGGACTCATTTTGTGGGCCAGGCTGGCCTCGAACTCACAGCGATCTGCCTACCTCTGCCTTCCTAGTGCTGGCACTAAAGATGTGCACCACCACTGCTTAAAGGTTTTGGATTTTTGCTTGTTTGTTTGATTTTAATGTTTATGAGCATTTGTCTGCATGGTCTGTGCACCCTGTGTGTGTGTGGTGCCTGAAGAAGACAGAAAAAAGCATCAGGTCCCCTGGAACAGGAGCTAGAGGAGACTGTGAGCTGCCATGTCTGTGCCAGGAATAAAATCTGGGTCCACTGCAAGATCTGTGTCTCCAGCAACCCCCTAGACATCACTTTTAAATTTTACGTGTATTTATTTAGTGGGGGTGGTCATGCACCGTGGCACATGCGCAGAGGATACATTTAGGGAGCTGGTTTTCTCCCAGGGATTGAATTCAAGTTTGTCAGGTTTGGTGATGAGCGACTTTTCCTTCTGAGCCAACTCACTGACTCACAATTTTCCTTTCTAAATTGACTTTAAAAGCTGATGCCTGGCACAGCCTGTAATCCCAACCCTCAGGAAATGGAGGTAGAATGGTCAGAAATCCAAGACTCATCCTCAGCCACATACTGAGTTCAAGGGCAGCCTGGGCTTCTGAAGACCATACCTGAAAGACATAAGGATGGGCTGGAGAGATGCCCAGGTGGCAAAGTGTTGGCGCTAAAGCCTGAGGACGGGGTTTGGATGCACCATATATGCAGGAGAGCTGGGCATGGCACATCCAGTCTTTAGCACCTGAGAGTCAGAGACCCCAAAAGCTCATTGGTCATCTAGCCTAGGCAAATCCACCATATCCAGGCTCAGTGAGAGATCCTGTCTTTAGAAAACAAAACAAAACAAAACACTATCTTGGGAGGCAGCTGCAGGCGGATCTCTTAGTTCGAGGCCAGCCTGGTCTACAAAGCGAGTCCAGGACAGCAAAGGCTACACAGAGAAACCCTTCTGGGGTTAAAAAAAAAAAAAAAAGAAAGAAAGAAAGAAAGAAAAGAAAAAAGAAAAGAAAAGGGAAAACCCATCAGCATCAAGAATGGCAAAAATCCTAAATATAGTAAATAAAGAAAGAAACTCATCAAGATTTACATCTAGGGCTAAGGATGTAGCTCACTTGGCAAAGTGTTTGCCTGCTAAGCATGAGACACTGCACAAAAACCAGGTGTTAGGAGGCCCGGAATGGTGAACCATGCATGTCCTTAATCCTAGCACCTCAGATCCAGAGGTAGGCAGATCTCTATGAGTTCAAGGCCAGCCTGACCTACATGGTAAGTTCCAAGACAAACAAAACAGGGCTAAGTAAAGACTCTCTCTCTTCTCTGTCTCTCTGTCTCCCCCCCCCTGTCTCTCTGTCTCTCTGTCTCTCTGTCTCTCTG
The DNA here is from genome assembly GCF_964271855.1 of Acomys minous. Lineage (NCBI taxonomy): Eukaryota > Metazoa > Chordata > Mammalia > Rodentia > Muridae > Acomys > Acomys minous. The sequence goes on along the minus strand of NC_140493.1, from coordinate 4,492,522 downwards.
TCTCTGTCACTCTCTCTCAAATTTTATTTACATTTTCAAGACAGGGTTTCACTATGTAGCTCTGGCTGTTGTGAAACTCCCTAGGCTGGCCTGGAACTCACAGAGATCTGCCAGCCTCCCAAGTGCTAGGATTAAAGATACAGGCAACTACACCTGGCTTATAGACTCTATCTCAAAACAAAAACAAAAACAAAAACAAAACAACTTTCCGCCACCACCAAAAAAAAGAAAAGAAAGAAAACAAGAAGCCACCCAGGTGTCATGCCTGTCTATTATGATACAGCCTTCAAACACTGGGTACGACAGAAGGATGGAGAGTGAAGGTCATCCTTGACTTCATAGTAAACTTGAGGCCTATGTGGTATAGGGTACCATGTCTCAAACACACAAATTGTGTGTGTGTGTGTGTGTGGGATAACAGCCAAGGTGGCACATGCCTATAATCCATGTTCCTCAGGCTGAGGCAGGAAGACAGGGAGTTCGAGACAAACCTTTGAAAATGAGACTTCACTCAAACAATCCGCTTTTGGGAACTCATTCTCCCAGAACCCAAGTGGGTTCTGGGCATGGAACTCAGACCATCAGACTTCGTGACGGATGCCTTTAAGCCATGAGCCATCTTTCCTGCCCTTGTTTTGTTTTGCTTTTGTTTTTAGTCAGGATCTTGTAGAATGTAGTTCAGGTGGGGCAGCTTTGGGTGCCTGATCTCCCAGTTCCCACCCCCTGAAACCGCCCCCCCCCCCAGCTGATGACATTACCAGCATGTGTCACTGTGCCTTGCTAGGAATTTCTTTCAATTTATAGGCACCAAAGTCAAAGCCTGAGGCTCTCTTTGTTAATACTCACTGCTGGCCCTTCCAATTTTTAAAGCCCTGGGGGACACATGCTGCCTGTGTGAACTTGGTGGTGAATCAGCTGAAGTGACTCACTTTTGCAGAATTCAGCAGATGCCTTTGGCTGGACCGTTGACAGCTTGAGAAAACACTGTGCTTGGTCTAATTCTGCAGATCGCTGGGAAGTGGGGTTATGTCTGTCTCAGACCCTAACAGGAGGCCTGGTGTTTCAGAGCTTCTCTTGTCAGCAACAGCAGGTCTATTTGGATTGCAATTTGGGTTAACTGTTTTCTTGTTTGGTTAAGTAGGAACTCAGGGTTAGCACTTCTTTCAGCACTGGCTTGGTGCTAGCATTCCCTGGCAATCTAGTCCTTCTACCTTTTGGGGACATTGTTAAGAGTTCCAGAAGCCACAGCCAGGCAAGTCACTGGTCTTGCCCCAGTGAAGGGCATGCCTTCTCTTTGGCTCAGAGGACAAGCCCGTCTTTCCTCAACTGAACACACTCTCTCTGCACAGGATGATCACTTAGGGCAGGGCAGCTTTAAGGCCACTAGCACAATTTAAGGGAGGCTGGCAGCCTCAGCACCTTGAAGGGGCTGTCACTCATATCACACTCTAAATGCTGTGGGTTGGAGACAGTGGGAAAAAAAAAAAAAGAAAGAAAGAATTATTTGGTGGGCATTTAAGAGTCATTTCCCTAAAGCAGCGGGTGTGTTTCTTTTCCAACCATGGGCGAAATGCTGGCAGAAAACAGGTGCAGACCAGAAGACTCGCATACAGCTTACTGGAAGCACAAAGAGGCAGTTAAGGTTGAGAGCTAGGCTGGGTGGCTGCCAGGAGACATCCCAGGGGAGCCGCGCTGCCAAGCAACTGACACACAGAGAGCTGACCTAGCCCTTTTCTTAACGCTGACTGCCGGCTCCAGAGTTCTATCAGAGAACCGCACTGAAAGGCTCGATGTGCGATTCCAGAGCAGCCTGAATCCCAAGGAGCCATTAGAAGGGGAAGAGGGAGCTGCCATACCCATCAGCCCTCTGTGGAACGACTGTGTGGCTTGGGTGGGACACTCCTGGAGACAGCTGCACGTGCCAGACATTCCGTGTCACCAGCCTCTCTGTGCCTTTGAAATGACGAATGTGAATCCAAACATGCCCAAATGCTTCCTAGACACATTTCTTGGGAGTGATGGGGGAAGAGACAAAGAGCACAGCATTTTAGCCAGTAAATTTAGGCTAAACGGGGCTGGAGAGTTGGCTCAGTGGTTAAGAGCACCGTCTGCCCTTCCAAAGGTCCCGGGTTCAATTCCCAGCACCCACATGGCAGCTCACAACTGTCTGTAACTCCAAGATCTGACACCCTCACACCAATGCACATACATTTAAAAATTGAATAAAAATATTTAAAAAAATTTAGGCTAAGCCGGGCGTGGTGGTGCACGCCTTTAATCCCAGCACTGGGGAGGCAGAGGCAGGCAGATCGCTGTGAGTTCGAGGCCAGCCTGGTCTACAAAGCGAGTCCAGGACAGCCAAGGCTACACAGAGAAACCCTGTCTCAAAAAACAAACAAACAAACAAACAAACAAAACAAAAAATAGGCTAAACTATGCTTTTGTATATACAGCCAGAAGTCAGAGGCTAGGGTGGGCGGGCAGGCAGGACAGGGAGGAAAGTCTGAGATGGTTTCCTAACCTCCACTGGTCACCTTGCTAATGAGAAATCTTAGACCAGAGAAGCAGAATCCAGAAAGGCTGAACCTGGTTGGGCTAGAGGCAGGCTGGGAGCCATCAGCTGGCAGCTCACTCTCTAGAGCGTTTTTAAGAGGTTTGGGCAAAGGAAACCACAGAGCAGGTGGTGCCCTGTGTGACTCAGTGAGGTGTCTCGCCCAACCTAAAATGGCAAGCCAATTCTGTTTTCCAATCAGCTCTTAGTTTTTCATCTTTCCTTTGCAAATACAATATTTAAGTGTACTAAGAGAGTAAGCTTGGGGGCGGGGCACCCTACAGACATTCTTTAAGCAGTTAACTTTCTACACTCTTTTAGGACAGGATGCATTTTGCACAAGCACCATGGCCTTCTGGGTAGTGACAGCTGCCAGCAGTCACATACTCCTGCAGCGCAGCATTAATTCGTCGTTTCCATAGCAACTCCAGTCCCAAGGATTTTACTAGAATGCAATCAAGGGACCACATGAGACGCAAAGCTTCAGCCTTCAAAACAAGCTGGTTGATGCCTGTTAAAGTAATAAGGAGAAGGCTATGGAAATTGGTGTCATATAAAATGTAATGACAGGGTGGGTCTAGAGCTTGCCCTCGAGTCTTTAATTAGCTTCTCCTCACCTTTATTATTGTCTCATAGGCTACCAGACACACTGTCACCTTAGTTACCAAGTAGTAGGTACAGGAATTTATGTTTGTCCTTTGAGAATATACATTAAAAAGCAGAAAAAAAAACACACTCACAAATGAGAACTTCTTCTTCTTTTTTTTTTTTTTTTTTGGTTTTTCGAGACAGGGTCTCTCTGTGTAGCCTTGGCCCCCTGGACTCACTTTGTAGACCAGGCTGGCCTTGAACTCACAGCGATCCGCCTACCTCTGCCTCCCGAGTGCTGGGATTAAAGGCGTGCGCCACCACGCCCAGCTATGAGAACTTCTTATCAAAAGATATGTTTATTTATTTATTATTTGTTTGGTGTCTTAGGGTTTCTAGTGCTGAAAGACCAGGACCAAAAGGCAGGTTGGGGAGAAAAGGCTTTGTTTAGAATACACTTCCACAACGCTGTTCATCACTGAAGGACGTCAGGACAGGAACACGATCAGGCCAGGAACCTGGAGGCAGGAGCTGATGCAGAGGCCATGGAGGGGTGCTGCTCACTGGCTTGCTCCCCCATGGCTTGCTTCCCCATGGCTTGCTTAAGCCTGCTTTCTTACAGAGCTCAGAACCACCGGCCCAGGGATGGCACCGCCCACAGTGGGCGGGGCCCTCTCCCATTGGCCACTAATTGAGAAAATTCCCTACAGCTGGGTCTCATGACGACTTTCCCTCAATTGAGGCTCCTTCCTCTCTGATGACTCCAGTAGCCAGTGGGTTATTCGAGAGTGCTACATGTCTGTAAAGCGCTACACGTCATCCACGGGAAGCAGGCACTTTACATTTTCCATGTTTCTGTTATTTTTGTTTTTGAGACAGAGTCTTACCGTATAACCCAGGCTGGACTGAAATTCGTATTTCTGTGTTAATTTTGGATATTAGGACATAGACAAGAGGCTATGAGCCATTTGCTTGATGTCATAAGATACTTGTGTGAAATAGCCCTGACAGGAGTGTAGGCAAGCTCCAGGACGTATCATTTAAAGAAGTGTAATTACAAAAAAAAAAAAAAGTGTTGTAATTACGATCCCTACACTCAATAAATGTATAATCTAGCTGGGGAAAACAGGACTAGCCCACATTTTAAGAAGCCCAGTAAGGCCGGGCGTGGTGGCCCACGCCTTTAATCCCAGTACTCGGGAGGCAGAGGCAGGCGGATCGCTGTGAGTTCGAGGCCAGCCTGCTCTACCAAGACAGCCAAGGCTACATAGAGAAGCCCTGTCTTGAAAAATAAAAAAACAAACAGAAAAAGAGAAGTCCAGTAAATTACGTATATAATCACATACACCTGAGTGCTAAATTAGGTGCTGTTACCTGTGAGTGCTTCAGGACTCTGGAGGACACGGAGGCATGAACTAGGCAAGCCAGGTCTTACGGAAGAACGACCTTGGAACTGAGGTGTGAGTAGTCTCTGAGATGTGCCTGAGAAAATCACTAGGAATGAACAGGACCTTGTCCTAGAGGGCGAAGCAGCCATCCTGCCACAGCTGGGTGCAACTGATGGGACTGGCCAGACCAGCTTTGAAGGCCTTTAAAGTAAGGCAGAGTTTAAGCTTACAGCATTAACAAGAAAACAGTCATTAAAGGCCCTAGATCAATCAAGCCCTATAACAAAAGGATGTTTAAAGAGGATGTGTTTGGTTGCTAGTTTGGGTGGCTCAGATCTGTAACCCTAGAACTTGGGAGGCTGACCCAAGAGGATTGCTGCAAATTCAAGGCCAGCCTGAACCACAGAGTGAGGTAAAAGGAAAGGCCCCCCAAGAGGTGACACATGAGCTGGGCTCTGACACAATTGGCTTTCTCAGTGAAAGCTGTCATCTTGGCAAAGACATTGAGTCAGGTGTAACAGAGAACCCTGCATGCCAGGCTGAGCTCAGAAAGAGCAATCTGCTGGTGAGGGAAACAGGAAGAGAAGAAAAACTACCTAAATACAGGTAATTGAATTTAGGAAGAAGAGTCAGCCAGAAAGTGTTTGCTAATGTTAGAGAAATGTTGAAGAATAAATGAAAAAGAAAAGCATAGCTGGGTGGTGGTGGTGCACGCCTTTGATCCCAGCACTCGGGAGGCAGAGGCAGGTGGATCGCTGTGAGTTTGAGGCCAGCCTGGTCTATAAAGTGAGTCCAGGACAGCCAGGGCTACACAGGGAAACGCTGTCTTAAAAAACCAAAACCAAACAAAACAAAACAAAAAATGTTGGCAGCAAAGCAGGGCACTTGGCATTTGCTGACGGGTCCCAGCTACTTGGTAGATAGAGAGAGGGGAAAGGTCATTTGAGCCTAGATGTTCAAGAGCATCATAAACAATACAGTAAGATTTTCATCCAAAGAAGAAAGAGACAGGAAGAAGAAAAGTGGTCATGCTGTCAGCGGTCTCCTTCAGTCTCTGCCTTGTGGTTGCTTCTTCCTCTCACAGTCCCGTGGTCCCCCACCAGAATGTTCTAAAATGGAGTTTGGTAGGACCGGTGAGATAGTTAAGCAGATAAAGTCTCTTGTCACCACACCTGATAGCCTGAGTTCATTCTCTGAAACCCACATGGTGAAGGCGAGAACAGACTTCCTCAGGTTGTTCTGTGACCCGCTTGTGCTGTCACGTGCCACATAAACACATATGATTTCTAGGGCCTGGAGAGATGGCTCTCACAGAAGACCTGGGCTTGGTTCTCAGCACCCAAATAACAGCTCTCAACTGTCTAACTCCAGTTCCAGGGACGCAATGCCACCTCCTCCTCCTCTCCCTCCTCTTCTTCCTCTTCCTCCTCCTCCTTCTTCTTTTTGGCTTTTTGAGACAGGGTTTCTCTGTGTAACAGCCCTGGCTCTCCTAGACTTGATTTGTAGATGAAGTTTGGTGTTTTTTTTGTTGTTGTTGTTTGTTTTTTGGTTTTGTTTTTTGTTTTTTTTGTTTTTTGTTTTATCAAGACAGGGTCTCTTTGTGTAGCCTTGCCTGTCCTGGACTCACTTTGTAGACCAGGCTGACCTCGAACTCACAGTGATCTACCTGCCTCTGCCTCCCGAGTGTGCCACCCTTGCCCAGCAGCACGGCTATGATTTTTGTTTACACACTTGAACCTTAACCAAGGAAAACCCACCACACGTCTCCCCTCCATTATAGCCCCCCACAGTTGGGGGTTCCTCGGCACAGCTGCGTCTCCTCCCTTGGCTCTTCAGATTCTTTGCTCCAAGCAATGAGTCGATGTGCTCACCGGAGTCTGTATATGGGGTGCAGGGCTCAGTGAGAATGCGCTTTAAGATTTGCGAGTAGGACCGGGCGTGGTGGCGCACGCCTTTAATCCCAGCACTCGGGAGGCAGAGGCATGTGGATTGCTGTGAGTTCGAGGCCAGCCTGGTCTACAAAGCGAGTCCAGGACAGCCAAGGCTACACAGAGAAACCCTGTCTCGAAAAACCAAAATAAATAAATAAAAATAAAAAGATTTGCGAGTAGGTGAATAGGCCCAGCCTGGTCTGCGTAGAAAGTTCCAAGATAGCCAGGGCTACCTGGGCAGCCTGGGCACACTGGCTAGCACAGTAGGATGAGTGCTTAGCTAGCTTGTCAGATTCCCAGGTTAGGCCCTCAGCGTTGAATAAAATTGGGCATGGTGCACACACTCCCAGTACTTGGGAGGCAAAAGGCAGGAGGATCAGAAGTTCAAGGGCACCCTCAGCTACAGATTCAAAGCAAACCTGAGATCCCGGAGGCCCCGGTGAAACAAAGAAAGGAAGAAAGGAGAGAGGGAGGGAGGGTAGAGGAAGGAAGGGGAGCGGAGGGAGGAAAATGTGGCCACTTACCCCGTTTCACAGGCTTGCAGGAAAAACAAAAGTCACAGTGTTACTATGAACAATACAGAGTATCTCTGAGCCATACTCCCAAAGGCTACCCAGGAGACCAGCTTCTCAGAGTTGAGGACGAGAAAACCCAGAAAACCCAGGCTGTGGGGAGCCAGAGAAGGAGGCAGGGAACAGACTGGAAGCTGCTGTGGATGCGTTTGTCTTCTGTTGACTGGGATGAGGGGCTCCCATCCCAAGGGCACAATGACAAGGTCAGCCCCATCTCTTCTCTGTGGTCTTGGCAACAGCCCGTCATGCCAGAAAGAGCAATCTGTCAAATCTAATTAGAGTGAAGAAAGTGAACAGTGCCCAGCGCCCAGCTCGGAACCGACAGCCCTGGTCAATGAGGTGGAGGGGCTGGGGTGGGGGGTGGGGGCGTGTGTTTCCAGGGCTTGGACATGGGTGCTTCAGATCAGCTCTTTTCTTAAGCAGGAGCGTAGAGTGTCTCTGACTGGATTCTCATTTACTTCACCAGAAATCCTCAGATCTCTTTGCTCTTTTAAATTCATGCACATCCAGCAAAGGCAGAGGAACACTTGGGTCTGTTCCAAAGGTGAGGTTGAAACAGACATCATGTGCCGCTTGGATGTGGTGCTGTGTGCATGCTTTGATCATGTCACTGTGTGCATGCTGTTGCTCACGGTGCTGTGTGCATGCTGTTGATGTTATGAATGGGTTCTCATTTCTTTTTTTTTTCTTTCTTGAAAATGTATTTGAATCTTAAAATATTTTAGTTCTAAGATACCGCATTGAAGCTGGGTGTAATGGCGCATGCCTTTAATCTCAGCACTTGGGAGGTAGAGGCAGGAGGATCGTTGTGAGTTTGAGGCCAGCCTGGTCTACAAAGTGAGTCTAGAACAGCCAAGGCTACACAGAGAAACCCTGTCTTGAATATATATATCATTGATTTTGGTCCTTTTGAAGGGTTCTTATTTCTTTTTTGTGTTGATTTATACCAGTGATATTAGTGTTCCTCTATCTTTGAAATCCTTTTTTTGTTTGTTTTTGTTTTTTGTTTTTTGTTGTTTTTTTTTTTGAGACAGGTTTCTCTGTGTAGCCTTGGCTGTCCTGGACTTGCTTTGTAGACCAGGCTGGCCTTGAACTCACAGAGATCCACCTGCCTCTGCCTCCCGAGAGCTGGGATTATAGGGATGTACTACCATGCCCAGCTTTTGAAGTTCTTTTAACACAAGGCTTATAATTCAATTGCTGAAATTTCACAAGCATCTGAAGTTTTATTAGGGTCATGAAAAAACACACTATAAGATACAAAAATATTTAATTGTATTTTTGATTTGTACTTTGGATAGGCTCTCTGGTCTTGGTGCTTTATCTCTTATATCAAAAATGGGTTTCACAGGGAGGAAATGTATTTTTTTAATTCATTTAAATATATTTCTTAAAATGAATAGATGAATCAGAGTGTTGATGCTTTTTTGAAACATGCATTTGCACAATATTTGGTATAGGCATTTAGTAATGAACAAAGTTTATATAGTCTTAATGTGAGCATGTAGGTTTTTTTTTTTTTTTTTTTTTTTTTTTTTTAGACAGGGTTTCTGTGTGTAGCCTTGGCTGTCCTGGACTTGCTTTGTAGACCAGGCTGGCCTTAAACTCACAAAGATCCACCTGCCTCTGCCTCTTGAGTGCTGAGATTAAAGGTGTGCACCACCACTCCAGGTGCATTTAGATATCTTTTTAAAAATGTATTTATTACATATACAGTGTTCTGCCTGCATGCACACCTGTACACCAGAAGAAGGAACCAAATCTCATGATAGATAGTTATGAGCTACCATGTGGTTGCTGGGAATTGAACTCAGGACCTCTGGAAGAGCAGACGGTGATGTTAACCACTGAGCCATCTCTCCAGCCCCGCATTTAGATATCTTAAAGGTAAAAGAAAAATGTATGTGAAGTAGAGGGAATAGGCTGGATTCACACATCCCACTTCCCAGAGTTTGATGTTATTGTCTGCTTGTTTTCCCATTTGACCGGCACAGCATTCTGTGCCGCCTGATATGGGCCCCAGTCAGGCCGCCTTCCAGCCCAGGCTGGTCTGGTCCCGAGAACTAAGGATGTCAGAACCTTTCCAGTAGCGATAAGAAATATTAAATATTAAAAGCCAGGGAATTGAGGATAAGATGCTGGCCTGACATCTGTGTTCTGGTCCAGCAGTCTCTATGGATACGGACATTTAGGCATTCAGCCTGGTGTGCTCAGGCCAGTTCCTTTACTGTGTGTGGGTAATCTTTTATTATTATTATTTTTTAATCCTTATTAGATTTATTTATTTTGATCTTTTATTTTCTGATTGAGTCTCTGGTCCTCCACTCTCATCCTTTGTTCCTTTTCTTTTACATACCCATTATGTTAATAAACATCATTTTCTTACCTTTAGCTGGGTCCCCTGCCCAGAGAGCCAGCACTTTCAACATTTCTCCTTCCTTGGTCACGGACTTACGTGCATTAAGTGTGTCATTGTTTTGTATGACTTTTAAGAACAGAAATGATGCCATGTTGTGCTTGTGTTTTCTGTTTGACTGGCTTTTCTCCTCCCTGTGCCTTATGGAGCTCCTTTCACAGAGATGTTTACACATCATCCCCTTAGCTGTTGCATAAGCTCAAGTCAGGGGCCACTCACTTTCCACTTGTTTTTACCTCAACCTCCTGCCTGTGCCCTTGACATGACTTCATGGCACAAGTGAGCATCTAACTGGGTTTGTATTCACAGGGCAGGTTGGGACAGGCATGTGCTTTATGCCTGGCTGGAGTGTTTCTAACAACATGTAAGAACAGAAAGTAGCTGGGGCCCATATCAGCCCTGTAGCTCAAAGAGAGGCCCAGGGCAGGTGCTCTGTCCTCGGCGCCTTTGTTACCCCCTCGCCTCCCGGGAGTTAACCCATCACTCTGCAGTAACGTATTCCTTACACGTGAGGTATTAGTAATAGACTCACAAAGGTGCTGTTGTGAAAGTGACGTGAGGTAGCACAGGGAAAGATCGCGAACCTGCTGTACAGAGCCATGCTTGCACTCTTCAGGAAAGTGTTTCAGATGAAGGACTTCCCGGTGCGGCTCACAGGGCGTGGTTAGTGAATGGAGCTTCAGGCATGATTAGGAACCAGGAAGCTCTTGGAGATCAGACACAGTCATGCATGCTTGGAATCCAAGCCCTTGGGAGACCGAAGAAGCCAGCCTACCCTACGCCGCCGGAGACCTTGTCTAAAACAAAACAAAACAAAACAAAACCCACACACAGGCAAGAACAAAAACAAAAACAGAAAAAAACAAACGACAACAGCAACAATGAAATTGAACTCAAAGCACTGGGAATGACAGCTGGTGTGGTTGCTGGTTCTGTGTGGCTTATATAGTGTTTGTCACTTATAAAATAAGGGTCATCACAACGTGTGGCTTTCTCCAGGTGCCGCCTCAAGGAGTCCCCACAGCGTCACCCTGGGAGGTGCACGGAGCTGCTAAGTGAGATAATATGGGAGTGAGATGGTGTTAACGATGTATGTCGAGTTGCACTGCAGACAGCGTGGCCTACACTCAGCACTGAAGAACATCCGCTGTCCCTTTTTTTAAATTTAAAAAAAAGATTTACTTATTATGTATACAGTATGCATCAGATCACATTATAGATGGTTGTGAGCCACCATGTGGTTGCTGGGAATTGAACTCAGGACCTCCGGAAGAGCAGTCAGTGCTCTTAACCACTGAGCCATTTCTCCAGCCCCACATCCACTGTCCTTTTAATGCTTTTGTTAGTTGTTTTATTTCTTTCAAGATGATTGCAAGTAGTGGAGGCTGTCTTTGAACTCCTGATCCTCCTACTTATGCCTCCTGAGTGCTGGGAGGACAAGTGTGAGCCATCATACCTGGCTAATGCATCACACCTGGCTAGGGCAGCACACCTGCCTAGGGCATCACACCTGGCTAGGGCAGCACACCTGCCTAGGGCAGCACACCTGCCTAGGGCAGCATACCTGGCTAGGACAGCACACCTGCCTAGGGCAGCATACCTGGCTAGGACAGCACACCTGGCTAGGGCAGCACACTTGGCTAGGACAGCACACCTGTCTAGGGCAGCACACTTAGCTAGGGCAGCACACCTGCCTAGGGCAGCACACCTGGCTAGGACAGCACACCTGCCTAGGGCAGCATACCTGGCTAGGACAGCACACCTGCCTAGGGCAGCACACTTGGCTAGGACAGCACACCTGGCTAGAGCAGCACACTTGGCTAGGGCAGCACACCTGGCTAGGGCAGCACACTTGGCTAAGACAACACACCTTGCTAGGGCAACACACCTGGCTAGTGCCCTAACTCTTGGCTAATGCATGAATTCTTTGGATACCTACTGTGTGCTCTTGGTTTTTAAATTGAAATTCTTTTTTGTTGTTGTTTGTTTGTTTGTTTTTCGAGACAGAGTTACTCTGTGTAGCCTTGGCTGTCCTGGACTCGCTTTGTAGACCAGGCTGGCCTCAAATTCATAACGATCCACCTGCCTCAGTCTCTCCAGTGCTGGGATTAAAGGTCTGTGCCACCACACCTGGTCTTAAAGTTCTTTAAAATATGAGTCAACATATTTTGGGAACTTGGGACCCTGCAGTTGAAAGCTTTGCTAACCCCACTGTAGGTTAACTGCCATCAACCTACCCAAGGCCTAATTATGAGTATTCATCCGGTCGTGGTGGCACATGCCTTTAATCCCAGCCCCCCAGCCCGCCCCCCCCCCCCCCCCCGAGGCAGAGGCAGGTGGATCGCTGTGAGTTTGAGGCCAGCCTGGTCTACAAAGCAAGTCTAGGACAGCCAAGGCTACACAGAGAAACCATGTCTCGAAACACCAAAAAAAAAAAAAAAAAAAAAAAAGAAAGAAAGAAAGAATTATGAGTGTTCACGCCCAATGTCGGGTTCATCAAAATTTTCTTTTAATTACAAAACTAAAAATATAAGCCTGGTGCTCGCCTCAGCAGCGCATATACTATAAAATTGGACCGATACAGAGATTAGCATAGGCCCCGCGTAGGGATGACACGCAAATTCACAAAATGTTCCATATTTAAAAAAAAAAAAAAAAAAAAAAAAAAGCCGGGCATGGTGGCGCACGCCTTTAATCCCAGCACTCGGGAGGCAGAGGCAGGCGGATCGCTGTGAGTTCGAGGCCAGCCTGGTCTACAAAGCGAGTCCAGGACAGCCAAGGCTACACAGAGAGACCCTGTCTCGAAAAACCAAAAAGAAAAAAGAAAAAGAAAAGCCTGAGACATCTGCTTGTTTGTTCTAGCTGCTCCTGAGGGTGAAAGGGAGCCTTTCTTTGCAGGGTCTCCCTGAGGGCTAACCAGGCTGGTCAAGGGTTGCCTGAGAGGTGGGCAGCTGTAGACAGCTGCTCAGGGCTCTTAGGCTCTCAGAGAACCTTGCAGATACTCGGCTGTTGTGAATACAATACAGCCGGATACTGAGCAGGCATGTGAAGTCCTAAGAACGATGACATTAAGGGGCCGAAACACTCACGAAACAGCCCGATTTGGGGTGTGGGGGGTGGTGTGTGGATTTCCAGGGACTAAACCTGTGCTGTTTGCCTAGTCCTCTCAGCTCAGAGGGCTTTCTCTAACCCACAGAACGTGTTTTTAGAGAGTGTGTGAACTCATTCCAGCCAGCCCCAAACCAAAATAACAATTCGGAAAAACAAAACAAAGAACAAAAAAACAGACCACTTCAGCCGTCAAGAGCTGAAGCCACGAGTGAACTTGGTCTAAGAATCATTCTGGCAGCAGAAGGGCGGAGTCCAGAGGCCTAAGCCACGCCCCTTTGCCTCAATTCCAGGTTTAGCTCAGAGAGAAACAATTCGGAATGCTTTTCTTTTAAAGGGACATTTGTTTTGTCTTTCGAGACAGGGTTTCTCTGTGTAGCCCTGACCTGGAACACACTCTCTGTCTGTCTGCCTCTGCCCCCCCTCCCCCCACTTTGTCTCTTCTCTCAGGTTGGCCTCAAACTCAGAGATCCAGAGTCCTGAGTCCTGCCTCTGCCTCCCAAGTGCAGGGAATAAAGGTAAGTGCCACCACCACTTGGTTTAAAGGGACAATGTTAAATTATTTTTTTTTATTCTTTTTTGTTGTTGTTGTTTTTGTTTTTTCGAGACAGGGTTTTTCTGTGTTAGCCTTGGGCCTCAAACTCACAGCAATCTGCCTGCCTCTGCATCCCGAGTGCTGGGATTAAAGGTGTGCTCCACCACGCCCGGCGTATTTTTTTTTTCTTATTTTTATTTTCTCATTATTCATTTTTCATTTGTCTTCTGTTTTTGTGTGTTATTTGTTCGTTTGAGTCATTTAGAAATTGAACTCTGCTGCCTGCATCGCACTGCAAGCATTCTACCGTTTTCTGTTTTGTTGACAGGGTTTTACCTTGTAGCCAGGATGTCCTTGAAGGTGAGATCCACCCACCTTAGCCTCCAGAGTGTACAGCCTCACCGTGCCCACCCAGTTCAGGGGGCTTTTATAATAAAAGCATCTAGTAATGTGAAAAGGGGGTGTTGCTAAGGGAGCTAGCTCCCTTTTAGACTGAAGATATTTCTTCCTCTCCTCCTCCTCCTCCTCCTCTTCCCGCTCCTCCCTTCCTCCCTTCCCCCCCTCCGTCCCCGGGTTTCTTTGTGTACCCGTGGCTGTCCTCGAATTCACAGACAGTCCCCTGCTTCTGCCTCCGCATACTGAAGAGATTTCTTAGGAGACCAGTGTCATTGAGACAGTTGTTTTAACCTCTAATAAAATTGTCCTCCATCTTCCGAACCCATTCCTAAATTATTTTATCACGGAGACGGAGACTAAGAAGCGCCAGAGGGGGCGCTAGTTTCCCCAGGCTCAGCAGGATGGTTAACCTGTGTAAGCCTGCAGGATGGAGTCTCAGCCCAGGACCCAAGCGAAGGTGGAAGCAGAGACCGAGCCCGCCCACTTGTCCTCGCGTCTGCCAGGCCTCCGTGGCCGCAGGAGCATAAACTTTAGGAAAGGATTCAAGCGGAAGCTCGAGGGCAGCTTTATTTGAATTAAAAGAAGCCAGGCGCAGTCACGCATGCCTGTAATCCCAGCACTTGGAAGACAGAAGCAGACCACTGTGAGTTCAAGGCCAGTCTGGTCTACAAAGCATCAGCCAAGGCTACACACAGAGAGAGAGACTCTGTCTCGAAAACCAAACAGCTCTCTCCTCTCTTCTTCTTCTCACTCTTCTTCTCTTTGTCTCTGGGGGTACCCCTCCCCCCTTTCCTTCTCTCCCCATGATCACTTAATAAACCTCACAATATATTAAAACAAACAAACAAAAGCAAGACAGGCCGGTTATGAGCTTCACATGGTGGGGAGGAAGGCTTTAGAGAAAAGACTTTGGAAGCTCAGAATATTGGGGGTGGGGGTGGGGAGCCCAAAGTGTTAAGGAAAGCATGCTTAGAAAAGAGAAGAAAGAATAAGAAACATTATATTTTTCCAAATAATTCAGAATAATAGTTACATGGCTGTGGTCCCACAGCCCTGCAAGCTACTGCATTAGGAATGGATTCTGGAAAGGAAAAAAAAAATACAGTATCTCATTAAAAAAAACTATTAAATTATGGTGTGTGTCTCTCTATCATGGCTTAAGGTGGCCTAGGGCTGGCCCTTCCGTTTAAATGACCGAACTCAGCCCAGCCAGAATGTTAGGCCTTTACCTAGGCCAGATATGCAACCAGTGTTTCACTCTAACAGCCAGCTCATACACAAACAATAAATAACAAAAGTAAAAAACCTAAAGATCCCTTATTGTGAAAGAGAAAATAGTTGGGTGTTACAGGCACCCCACCCATTCTGCACCTGGCAAGGTTCTTTCTTGAATAACCATTTTTTGGTTTTTTTTCCCCCTTGAGGTTAGCTTAGGCTCCTGCACTCCTGATCAATTTTGCAACAACATGCGGTGTGATGGCTGAGAGCGCTAGGGTCCCTTTCTCCTCCCACGCCCTGCCCACGGCTTCAGCTTAGAATCAAGCCTGAATCGCCTCTTTCTAAAGGCGATCTTTGTCTATTTCATTTCATTTTTGAAGGGAAAGGACACATTTATGAGATTTTGCCTGAAAACTTAGATCAACATTTTTTTTAAAGGTGGGAGCGTTGCTGATTTAGGCATAGTCAAAGCCTTGGGTTTTGCACTGCTAAAGGAGAAGGGCACAACCCAGAGCAGGTTAGAATTCTAAATATAGTCGGATCTTGGCTTTTCACAGAGTTCAGGGCTCTGGATGATTCAAGGCTCAGATCATACGGGTGAGGAATTTATTTTGCCATCTCCTCCCCAAGAGGAGGGGAAAGCAGCTGGTGGAGGGGGAACAGGTGGGGGGCTGGAGAGGGGGGAGAGACCCTTCTCAATGACAAAGAAAAGCCGGCTCCCCTCCCCCCTCAGGGAAGGGCTCCGCTTTGTGAGAGCTGACTCTCAAGGGACTGTCTCTGGCTGTTTCGGCAATAGTCCAGGGTCATGCAGGGAGATGTGTGCCTACATTGTATTAATGTTTTCTGCTACTGTGGTCACTTATCTCTCCCTGAAGGACATTTCCAGTACAGTAACAGGGAGGTACTCCCCCCTTCCTCTCTGCAGATAAATGTCCAACATCTTCCTGGACCAGCCCCATTCTCTACAAGTTACTAAATATCCCCCTTTGTCCTCCAAACAAAGACCTCCTGGTGCCCATCTGGCTGGGTCCCTGTGTGAGGGCTACAAGCCCAGCCGCTCACCTACTGGACCTACTAACCTATCTTTTCGCTCGCTGTTGAGTTCCTAATTCCGGTTTTTCTGGCACTGCTGTTGTAGTCACGGACCTATAATTGATGCTTACAGATGGCTGTGGTGGGAAAAGACACCTTCACATGGAACAGGGACCCAGTAAACACCCTTGTTCCTTTTGTTTTCTCCCTTTTGATGGACCCCCCCTTTTTTTTTTCTTTTACTGAATTTGTTCTTTAACCATTTCATACAGTTGGGTGTGGTGGCTCGCGCCGTTAATCCCAGCACTCCGGAGGCAGATGGGTAAATCGCTGAATTAAATACCACCACTCTCTGTGTACTGAGTTCCAGGCCAGCCAGAGTTAGGTGATGAGACCCTGTCTCCAACAAACAAAACCAGCTTCTTACATGTACACAGTGCATTCTGATTACGGTTTTTTTGTTTTGTTTTTTTCTTTTCTTTTTTTCTATTTTGGTTTTTTGAGATAGGGTCTCTCTGTGTTAACCTTGGCTGTCCTGGACTCGCGTTGTAGACCTGGCTGGCTTCGAACTCACAGTGATCCGCCTACCTCGGCCTCCGGAGTGCTGGGATTAAAGACGTGCGCCACCACTGCCCGGGCTGATTACGGTTACCCGTTACCCTCACCCTCTCTTTTTCTCCCCTCCCACCCCTAGAGCCCCCTCCACTCAAGTCTCTTTCCCACACTCATGTCAATTGGTTCCGCTTTGTGGCCCCCTGAATTAGCCCGGGCTGCCTTTGCGACCACAAACCGTTTGCTCCTTTTCATTGGAACGCGGTGACCTGCTTGGGTACCCAGCTGAAGACAATGCCTGCCCCTCCCCCAGAGTGCATCCGAGTGGCTCGGAGTGCAGCTCGGAAGTGTGGCCACGAGGGCCCTCCCAGATGGCTGATAATTGCTGACAGACCTGGTCAACTGCATAATTTCAAGTGCAAGTGTCCTAACAAAGTGCCCATCTCTGGGTTTTCATTTTCTTGCTAGAAGTAAAACGAAGTCACGGAAGATTCTTAAAACTAGCAATGGCTGGGACTGGAAGGCACAAAGGAAGACCTAATCATGGGATAATGTGAAAGACAGGGTTGTGCACCAGCAGGCACCTGCTCCCTAATGAGAGACAACACAGAAAAAGCTGCGTTTGGCGTCATCCTGGAGGGTTCCCGGCAACCAGGCAGGCTCAAGGGCGCATAGCAACCCGTCATCTTTCTGCCGGCTTCAGCCATAGGGGGAAAAGGTGGTACCACAATCCTCTCTTCCAGTGGATGATGATGACGTGTTCTAAGGAGAGGAGCGCAGAGGCTCCTGTCAAATGAGTGAAGAGAAAACGGAAGTGGGGAGAGGAGGCGGGACTTCAGAAACCTCACCGCAACCTTCCTAGAATAAAAAATGACAGGCAGAAATGATTAGCGCATCCACATTCAAAACGCAATCTCCTGCTCATATTTTCAAGTTTGTATTATAACCTCTTAATATTTGGCAAGTCCCATTAACACAGGATAAAATGGAATTAAAGCCGACCCCATCCGGTTCTGTCTTCCACTCTCCACTAGAGTCGTATAAAATGGCAACGTTATCAGAAAAATCAAATCCATCCTTTTTAAAGCCCTCAGGGAGTCTGCTTTCCCAAACGATAGCGGGCACCTAACTTTCTCTTCGGGGCAGTAGGGCGACTCCGGCTACGTCCCTATCGCCTAACGTCCTTGCTTTGGGCAAAATAAGCTCTCTGGAATGCGCGGGGTCCACGCCCTGCAGGCAGCTGCGGAGCGCCGAGCTCTTCGTCGCCGTGGACCAGCAGGCGGCGCTACCCCGGCTTCCTCCGAGGCCATTTCCGTCGCCGCGGGTGAGCTCGCCGGCAGCCACGCCTTGCAAGTCACCCGGGCTCTTGCTTGAGCTTCTGAACCACCGTGCCCCTTTTAAGTAAATTTAAAAAAATTTATTTTACCATTTAGTACATTTATACAGCGTGTATTGGTGATATCTATCCACCGGTGCCTCCCTCGCGTTTTATTTATTTATCTGTGGATTTTGCAGCTCCGGAGCCATGGGCCCTGTGCATGATAGCCAAGGACAGCCAAGGATTCTACCTCTGAGCTGTATCCCCAGCTCCACTGTCCTCTCTTGGCAGTTACTACTGTTTTGAGATTTGGGGCAGGCTAAATGGCTCAGTGAAGAAAAGAGCTTGCAGCCCAGGCCCTGCTAATTGAGATTAATTCCCGGAACACACTTGGAAAGGAATGACACCGCAGTTACCAGTGGTACTTTGCCCATCACACGTGATGCCGCTCAGATACTTAGGACTGGAATGCTGGCTCAGCAGTAAAGAGTGCTTACTGATCTTGCAAAGAACCAGGTTCTGTTTCTAGAACTTACCTTCACACAGCTCACAGCTGCCTGTAACTCCAGTTCTAAGACATCAGGTGACTTCTGGCCTCTGCTGAGTCCCTGCCTGCAGGTGCTACATATAACCTCACACAGCTACCACAGCTACATACACGTACTGATAAATACATAGATCCTTTTTGTTTTGTTTTGCTTTTTGTTTTTCGAGACAGAGTTTTGTTTCGTGGTTTTTTGGTTTGTTTTTTGGTTTTGTTTTGTGTTTTGTTTTTGAGACGGTTTCTCTGTGTAGCCCTGGCTGTCCTGGACTGGCTTTGTAGACCAAGCTGGCCTCGAACTCACATCAATCTGCCTCCCGAGTACTGGTATTAAAGGCGTGTGCCACCACGCCCAGCTTCTTTGTTTGTTTTGTTTTGTTTTGTTTTTCACTGTGTAGCCCTGGCTGTCCTGGACTGGCCTTGTAAACCAAGCTGGCCTTGAACTCACAGCGGTCCTCCTGCCTCTGTCTCCCTAGTGCACACCACGCACAGAGGTTTTTTTGTTTAAAATAAAGTGAAAAACCTAATGAACAAAGCTCAAGTATTTCTAGAAACAAAACCAACTTGCATCTGAATGGTAATTAATCAACTTTTTAAAGGACCTCAACTTTAGTTTCACTAATTCTAATAAAAAGGGGCCTCTGGTTGGGGCATAGTGGCACACACCTTTAATCTCAACACTCAGGAGGCAGAGGCAGGTGGATCGATGTTAGTTCGAGGCCAGCCTGGTCTACAAAGCGACTTCAGGACAGCCAAGGCTACACAGAGAAACCCCGTCTAGGAAAAAAAAGGGGGGGGGGGCTCTGACACAACAAAGAAAGCATTATATGCTGAAGTTAGAATATCTTTTTAAAAAATCTCCTTCCTTCGGGAAGCGGAAACAAGTGATCTCTAGGAATTCTAGGCCAGCCTGTCCAACAGACAGAGTTTCGGGACAGTCAAGGATACACAGAGAAACCTTATCTCGAAAAACCAAATCAAACCAAAACAAAAAAAACCCCTCCTTCCTGTTTTGTTTTGGCTTTTTTCAGCCAGCCTTCTGCGAGCCTAGCATGCACAAGAACTCGAGAAAATTCAGCTGCGGCGCCATCTGCTGGACACTCTGAGATGCTGTAAGAACCTGCCGGTTGAACAAATAAAGTGTGATTGGCAGTGTACAGCTCGCTTTTTGGCCAGCAAATAGCGCCAAGGTAGTATTTGCATGCTGTCTGTTCATTCAAAAACAAACAAATAAAAAAACTAAGATAGGCAGTGGTGGCGCACGCCCTTAATCCCAGCACTCGGGAGGCAGCGGTAGGGGGAGGATCTCTCTGAGTTCGAGGCCAGCCTGGTCTACAGAGTGAGTCCAGGACAGCCAGGGTTACACAGAGAAACCCTGTCTCGAAAAAAAACAAAACACGGCCTGTAGAGATGGCTCAAAGGTTAAGAGCACTGTCTGTCCTTCCAGAGGTCCTGAGTTCAATTCTCAGCAACCCCATGGTGGCTCACGACCATCTGTAATGTGATGCCCTCTTCTGGCATGTAGGTGTATATGCAAATAGGGTGCTCATATATATAAAATAAGCTTTTTATTTAATAGTATTCTTTACCTTTCATTCATTCATTTATTTAATGTATGAGTGCTCTGCCTGCATGTACACCTGCAGGCCAGAAGAGGGCACCAAATCTCATTCTAGACGTTTGTGAGCCACCATGTGCCTGCTGGGAATTGAACTCAGGACCTCTGGAAGAGCAGTCAGTGCTCTTAACCGCTGAGCCATCTCTCCAGCCCTCTTTCTTTCTTTTTAAGATATTTATTTGGGCTGTATACATAATAATAAATAAATAAATCTTAGTCAGGCGCAGTGGCACACGCCTGTAATCCCAGCACCCGGGGAAGCAGTGGCAAGGGTATCTCTGTGAGTTCAAGGCTAGCTTAGTCTACAGAGCAGTCCAGGACAGCCAAGGCTACACAGAGAAACACTGTCTCAAAACAAAAACAAAAGTGAAAAAAAAAAAGAAAGAAAGAAAGAAAGAAAGAAAAAAGAAAAAGAAAAAAAGAAAAGAGAAGAAAAAACAAAAACTCCTACCAAAGGGGCCCTTTGCTGATCTGAATGGACGTGAGTCCATGCTGGGCACTAGCTGACAACCAACATCTTGTTTCCAGCACTACACATGGGGGAGTGTCAGGGACGGGTGCTCTTGTTCTCCTGAATGGATTGATTTTGATGACCAAAAGAAATGTAAAGGTGAAAAGGTGACAGAAATAAAATCCTTCTGGGAGCTGGAAGGCAGTCAGACGTAGCCTGGGTGAGGTGTGAGGTAGATTGCTAAATCCTGCCACCAGTTCCTGAACTCTGGAGTCAGATCTGATTCACGTGAAGATTTTTCTATTTAGGAGAGGCAGGCCCTTTCCACACAGAGGTCTAAACCCATTTGCAAACACATTTATACACACACTGTCAAGTAAACCTTGTTTACTTGAAACACTGCACTCAACACGGCTGCAATTCTGTTACAAGCCACACTGAGAGCCCCTCGGGGAGCAGGTGAGAAGCAGAAATGTAGATCTGATGAAGATTGGTCCACCCACCTGGGAAAGTCCGGCCCGAAGCGGCAGCTTTACTAATGGAAACACATTTACCAAACATAGCTCTGACCTCAAGGAGCTTCACGGTCACTTTGAACAAAACTAGTTTTTGTATTCTGGAATGGGTTTTTAGTGGTTTTCCTGAAAGAGATGAAATTGCATGATCACCCATATGGCCTGCTGGTGCCTAGGGAATCCTGGGGGTCCACGTCAGGTGCCTTTCAGCTTCCTTTCTTCAATAGCTAAGCCCTTGGGGGTGAGACTGTCTGAGCCCTACTGCTAGAATCCGTAGCCCTCTGCAGGGGTGCTCAGGGAAAATAGGACAGCAACCAAGAAAATAGAGTGAGAAATAAATAAAAGTCCCCAGACAGCAAGGCCTGAATGGACTGACTATGTCAGAAAATAAGAAAAATCAAGCAGGGTTTTGTTGGGTCTTTTTGCTTGTTTGTTTAAGACAGGTTTTCTCTGTGTAGCCTTGGCTGTCCTGGACTCACCCTGTAGACCAGGCTGGCCTCGAACTCACAGAGATCAGCCTGGCTCCGCCTCCCTGAGTGCTGGGATTAAAGGCGTGCGCCATGTTGCCCGGTGGAATGGTGGCATCTTTGAGAAAGAAAGCTTCTCTGCTTCATTGAAGAGTAGAACTGGTCCCATCTCAGTCCCTGTTAAAGAGTCAAAAGCATCGTGTTCTGGGGAAATGCAGGATTGATCAGAATTAGCCAAATGCCTCCCATTGGAAATAAGCCATGAGATTTTTAGAGATGACAGCTGATCTTCTGCAGTTATTCCCCAGAATGGAGCTAGCAAAGCCAGTCCTGGTGGGACAAGCTTCTTGCCCCATCTACCAGGGGTCTGAGGCAGTGTTGTGGGGCGTCCATCAGAGAAGACTGCTCTGACATGGGTTTAACCCAATAGAAAGTCTTTATTGGCTGGCCAGGACTGCACTGGATGTTCAGGACCCCAGCACAGGACCAAGCCTTTCTCTGGGTGAACTTTTAAACACACACACACAAAACAATGTTCTGGGTTGACATACTTCAGTAAACAAGAACAGTCAGCCAGAAGAGGAACTATAGAAACCAAAAAGCAAGGTTGGTACACTTAGGGACTTTCCCAGAACACTGGGCTCTGATGGATTAGGTCTTTGTTTTTATTTTGACAGGTAGTGCTGTCTATGTGCTAAGCTTTATAGCCTGAATGGTATGCAGTCAATTGTGCTAAGGTCTGGAGTCCTGTTACAGCAGGAAATCTCAGGTTCAAGGTCCGCCTGTCTACAGAGACCAGAGCTAGTATATAGTATACGCAAATTCCTAATGAAAGGGGGCAGGGCCCAGAATACTGCTCAGGTCAGAGACCAACCTGTTCCAGGGACCCTGTACTGGGTGGGCTGGTATGCGGCTCAGTGCTTGCCCAGCCTGAAGGAAGGCCTGGGTTTGCGCCCCAGCACCCCCAAGCCAGGTATGATGGCATAAGAGTTGTAATTTTGGCTCCAGAAGGCAAGAGAGTCCAAGATAATCCTTGGCTGCATAGCAAAGTCAAAGCCAGCCTGACCCTCAGAGTAAGAAGACCCTGTCTCAAAGCCAGCCTGACCCTCAGAGTAAGAAGACCCTGTCTCAAAGCCAGCCTGACCCTCAGAATAAGACCCTGTCTCTCAAATAGAAAAGTAAGAAAAATGAACAAAAGCCCAAACTTATTTTCTGAGGGTTTGAAAAAACACATTCTTTATATCACAGTAAATTGTTTTTCCCCCACAGTAAATTGTTTTTTGTTGTTGTTGTTGTTGTTGTTTTTGTTTTGTTTGTTTGTTTTTGTTTTTCAAGACAGGGTCTCTCTGTGTTACCCTTGGCTGTCCTGGACTCGCTTTGTAGACCAGGCTGGCCTTGAACTCACAGCGATCTACCTGCCTCTGCCTCCCGAGTGCTGGGATTAAAGGCGTGTGCCACCACGCCCGGCAGTAAATTGTTGATGAATGTAAATAATTAATATTCAGCCACGTAGTTAGTAAATTTTTATGTATTTATTAATCAACAATTTGCCCAACTAACCACACATTCCAGCCAGGCGTGGTGGCATACACCTTTAATCCTAGCACTTGGAGGCAGAGGCAGGTGGATTGCTGGTGCCCTCAGGCTGCTCCTGTGGAAAGCAGGCCTAAAGGAGTTCCTAGGGGAGCTACAAAGGCCAAATGGAAGAATACATGCAGGTCTCCTATCTCAGTAATAACAAATAGGCTCATGGTGAGTTCTGGAAATTTTCAGCTAGAAAGTAATATCAGGTAACTGTCCACCCAGGGTTATTTTTATTTGAATGCACAACCAGGCTTTGAACTCAGGGTTTTATCCCAAAAGATTCCAGTAGGGGGCAGCAAATATACGCATGGATCTCAATGCTGACAATTTTATTTATTTATTTATTTATTTTGATTTTTGAAGACAGACAGTTTCTCTGTGTAGCCTTAGCTGCCCTAGATTCACTTTGTAGACCAGACTGGCCTCAAACTCACAGCAATCCACCAGCCTCTGCCTCCCAAGTGCTGGGATGTAAAGGTGTGTGCTACCACCGCCCAGCAAGTGTAAGATTTAAATAAAAAATTAAAAATCATGGCAGGAGGCGGGGCAACCTGATAGAACAGAACCGGAAGATCACAGTCAGGAGGAAGCCTTTAGCTGTTCTTGACTGTAAAACAACCTACCTGGAGCTAGCGTGGTGGCGCACGCCTTTAATCCCAGCACCTGGGGAGGCAGTGGCAGGTGGATCTCTGTGAGCTCAAGGTTAGCCTGGTCTATACAGTGAGTTCCAGGACAGCCAAGGCGACACAGAGAAACCCTGTCTTGAAACAAACCAAACCAAACCAAGCCCAGCCTTATTTCTATTTTTATTTGCTTGCTTAAAAAAAAAAGATATGTATTTTTATTTTATGTGTATATGCATCTTGCTTGCATATATAGCTGTGCAGTGCCAATAAAGGCCACAAGAGGGCATCAGCATCCATGGAACTGGAGTTGACAGACGCTGTGAGCCAGCAAGTGGGTGCTCTCAGCTGCTGGTCCAGAGCGACGTCTGCTGCCACACTCCCCACTCTGAAGTGTAAGCATACATTTTAAACTACTTTATTTGGGTTTCTCATGCCTCTGCTGTCGCTTTTCTCCGCCTTAATCCCTTCCAACAGCTCAGCACCAGGTAGGAGAGAAAGGCGGTCCATGCGGAGGAGGGGCGCAGCTCTCTGTAGCTATGTCCCGCTGGTTAGGGTTGTCGGGTTCAATCTGCATCTCAGGATAACCCCAACTTCTTCTCATCAAATGCAACAGCAGCAACCAGGAGCAGCAGCATTCTTCTTTGTTGGAGCCCCTGCCCCCTCCCCCGCAACACTCTCTGGGCTCTGCACTTATCCCCCTCGCCAAAGCCCTCAGAATTAAACTATCTGCAGCTGGCAACGAGCCCCTCTCAGAACCTGCACGAGGCCAACAGTTTGCTGCTGTGGACAATCTGAATCAAGCCTGTATCCCACACCTGGGACGGAAACAAAACCATGTTTATAGAACATAACTGGGTTTTTAAAGACACCAAAAGTTTCTCTTTTTTTCTTTTCTTTTCTTTTCTTTTTTTTTTTTCAAGACAAGGTCTCTCTGTGTAGCCTTGGCTGTCCTGGACTCACTTTGTAGACCAGGCTGGCCTCGAACTCACAGCGATCCACCTGCCTCTGCCTCCCGAGTGCTGGGATTAAAGGCGTGCGCCACCATACCCGGCCTCATTTCTATTTTTATTTGCTTGCTTTTTTAAAATGTAGGAACCAGGCCCGACTGGGCTGCCTGCCTGTCTTGCTGTTTCATGTCCTGTTTCTAGCAGCTTCCATGTCTGTGTTTATCTTGGTTAGCTAGTCGTGTTTACTGCTCTGAGAACGCGCCCCTCCCTTCCTCGATCCTCCTGTGTGCGATCACCTCTTGAGGGATTTCACCTGGGAGGAGGATTCCTGTTTGGCTGCCTCTATAAGAAGACTCTTTGGGCCGGGCGTGGTGGCGCATGCCTTTAATCCCAGCACTCGGGAGGCAGAGGCAGGTGGATCGCTGTGAGTTCGAGGCCAGCCTGGTCTACAAAGTGAGTCCAGGATGGTCAAGGCTACACAGAGAAACCCTGTCTCGAAAAACCAAAAAAAAAAAAAAGAAGGCTCTTTGGAACTCTGGGAGGAGAAATAAACTGCTGCCGTGGCTGCTGCTGCGGCTGCTGCTCTCTTAGCATGAAGGACCTGCTGTGTTACTGTGTGTGTATGTGCATGTGTGTCTGTGTGTGTGCATGAGTTAAATCCGCAGTCCCTCTCACTCGACTCGGTACTGTTATTTTATGTGTACATGCATTTTGCTTGCATATATAGCTGTGCAGTGCCAATAAAGACCACAAGAGGGCATCAGAACCCATGGAACTGGAGTTAACAGAGGCTGTGAGCCAGCAGGCGGGTGCCGGAAACCAACCCTAGGTCCTCTGGAAGAGCAGCAAGCCTTTCAACCCCTGAGCTATCTCTCCAGCCCTGTTTGTTCGGCTTTTGAGACAGGGTCTCACTATGTAACCCTCACTGGCCTCAAACCCACTTGTGTCTGCCTCCCACGTGCTGGGATAAGAGGGGTGCACCATCACGGCCTGGCTTCTTGTTGCTTTTTGCTCCCCATTTCATGGTTTGGTCTAACAACTCCAACACTTTCCAGCTAAATGGTCAGTCACAGTGGTGTACGCCTTTAACCTCAGCGTTAGAAGCCAGAGACAGGAGGATCCAGGCCAACCTGGTCTACATAGCAAGCTCCAGGATAGCTTGGACTATGTAAAGAGACCCCTATCTCCAACCAAAAGCAAAAGGCTATGGCTCAGAGTCACCCACATATTTCCTAATCTCTCACTGCCTTTTGCCTGGCCAGTGTCCTTCTGTACCTCTGTAGCGACCAGAGTGTCCGGATATGGATCGAGGTGTGCCACCATGCCCGGCTACATAGTGAGACTCTGCCTCACAATTTAATTTAAAAAGAAGCCAGGCACCCTGACTAATGCCTATAATTCTATCACCTTGGAAGCCGAGGCAGGAGGATTGCCATGAATTTGAGGTCATAACTAGTTATATAGTATATTCTAGGTCTGTCTGGACTACAGAGACTTTATCTCAAAACACACACACAGACAGACACACAGACACACAGACACCGGCACACAGGCAGAGCAGCTGGGTATGTGATACACTTCTGTAATTCTAGAACTTGGGAGGCAGAGGCAGGAGGATCAGGAGCTTACAGTCATCATGGGCTTCAGAGGAACTTCAAGGCCAGCATGGGCTCCAGGAAACACTGTCTGGAAACAAAACAAACAAACAAACAAATCAGTGTATGATGCTGGCAAATTCCTTTCATCCCAGCACTCGGGAGGCAGAGGCAGGTGAATCTCTGTGAATTCAAGGCCAGCCTGGTCTACAGAGTGAGTTCCAGGACAGCCAGGGCTACCCAGAGAAACCCTGTCTCAAAAACGAGAGAGAGAGAGAGAGAGAGAGAGAGAGAGAGAGAGAGAGAGAGAGAGTCCTGTCTCCAAATACCCCTTTCCCCCAAATCAGTGTGTATGTGTCTGTCTATCTGTCTGTCTGTCTGTCTGAGTGTCAAATGTTTGGGTATATGTGTGAGTGTGCATGTGTGTTCTATTCTGAAGAAATAGGTTTGGATTACAAACTGTGACCAGTACGGGAGAAGCTGGTGCCTTTCCTGTTTCGCCCCTAGTAACTCGGTATTGAGTTGAAGCGAGCCACTTGACAGCTGTGAATCTCTGAGGAGAACTGAGCATCTCTCTGAAGGTGCCTTCAGGTCGCAGTTAGAGCAAAGCTGGGAGAGAAGTGAAGCGGGGCCCTCAGAACCTTGCACCTTCTCAGTCCCAGCTGTGCCTCAAAGGATGCCTGTACCGGCACGTTTTCTCCTCTCTGCTTTTCTGTCCGGCTTGAAAGCGATTTATGCCTAGAACAAACCACACAGATGCCCAGGAAACAAGCCACACCCACAGGAGGGGCCCAGCCCTCTCCTGCAGATGCCCAGGAAACAAGCCACACCCACAGGAGGGGCCCAGCCCTCTCCTGCAGATACCAGCAGTCCCTGTGCCCTTTTTTCAGAGCTCCCCATAAAAGGCTCAACAACTGAACTCTTAAGTTCAGATATTTGTGCTTGGCAACAAGCAAGGGAATTTTTTTTAGAGGTGACCTTTCTCATAACACTCAGCTTATTGTATAATAGGGCTCTGAGCGTTTGTGGCTATTTATTGAAAAGTATGACCTAGCTGGAAGTTTTTAAGATCCCAGAGATAAGCTATTTTGAAACCAGTGGTGGGAAGATCACTTGAGGCAAGAGTTCAAGGACAGCCTGTGCAGCTAAGTCATCTATCTCAGAAACATGGTTGCACATACCAGCAATCCTAGTACAGTCCAGGCAGGAAGTCATGAGTTCAAGGTCATCCTCAGCTACATAGAGAGTTTGACCCCAGCGTACTACATGAGATCCCTGGCAGGGTGAGAGAGGAGATTTTCCATTAGGCACAAGTATCCATAGCTCAGGGTGCCAGGGCACAGGTCCTCTTCTGCTGTGAAGGCTGAGTGTTTGCGAAGTTGAGAGCCTTGAGCGGTGTGCGCACTTCCTGCACAAAAAGCTGAATTCCCACCAGCTCCAAATGGCCTCACCGCAGTATTTTCATCTCAAATTCCACGTATTTTGTTTGGCTATGATTTTTTTTTTCCTTCTCCATTCTTTATTTTTCCTTCTGCACCATTTCTAACCACCAAATTGAGGCTTAGTTTCTGTCTTGGGAAAGCTTGGTAGCTTTCGGTTCTTAAGAAGGAAGGTTTAAAAATGTGAAAAATGGAAAAAAAAAGTGAAGGCCGGGGCTGGAGAGATGGCTCAGCCAGAGTTCTTCCTGTTCCTGCAGAGGACCCAGCACCCACACCAGGCAGTTCACCGAAGCCCAAAACCCCAGGTTCAGGGCACCTGACGCCCTCTGACTGCAGAGGGCACTTACATGCACGTGGGTCACAGAAACTACTACAGGCACACAAACATACTCATAATAAATTGATAAATTATGAAAGTTTAAGATGGATGTGGTGTCTGAGGCTTGTAATGCTAGCATTTAGGAGGTTGAGGTAGAAGGGCCAGCCTGGGCTACATAGTGAATTCTAGAACAGCTTAGTCTACAGAGGAAGACCCTTTTTCATAAATAAAAATTAAGAAAGAATGCGGCTGGGTGTGGTGGCACAAGCCTTTAATCTCTGCACTTAGGGAAGCAGAGGCAGGAGGGGTCTCTGTGAATTCGGGGCCAGCCTGGTCTACAAAGTGAGTCCAGGACAGCCAAGGCTACACAGAGAAACCCTGTCTCGGACAAAACAAAACAAAACACAACAACAATAAAAGTGAAATACAACACACCAAAGTGAATGGGGAGCAAAAACTGTGTACCACGGAAGTCACGGGATTTATGGTAAGCACTTGGAAGGTACATGCATGCCACAAGGTAGAAGAAGTCACGGGATTGGGAAAACATGCTTGGTCTCTGTTTCCTCGAACATAACTCAGAATCTCTGGATTCTCCAAACCCTATGTCCTTGTTTGCTAACGACTAACAGCTGGTGAGAACCAGGCCCTGGCTGGTGGGCACATGGGAGATTCGAAGAGGCAGGAACATTTGCCCTCACTCCTTGTGCTGCGTAGGTATGTCAACATGGCACGCCAACTAAAGTTATCTGAAAGGAGAGAACCTCAGTTGAGGAACCGCCTCCATGAGATGCAGCTGTCAGGCCTTTTCTCAATTAGTGATCAATGGGGGAAGGCCCAGCCCTCTGTGGGCTAATTGGGGTTTTTTTGAGACAGGGTTTCTCTGTGTAGCCTTGGCTGTCCTGGACTCTCTATGTAAACCAGGCTGGCCTGGAACTCACAGAGATCAGCCTGCCTCTGCCTCCCGGGTGCTGGGATTACAGCCCAGCTGACAGAACATTTTTTTTTCTTTTCTAAGATAAATTTAAGATTTATCTATTTATTTTATGTATAAATACATAACCTGCAGGCCAGGAGAGAGCATCCACATTACAGATGGCTATAAGCCACCACGTGGTTGCTGGGAATTGAACTCAGGACCTCTGGAAGAGCAGTCAGTGCTCTTAACCTCTGAGCCATCTCTCCAGCCCTTATTTAGTTAGTTAGTTAGTTAGTTAGTTAGTTAGTTTTTTGAGACAAAGTTTCTTGTGTAGACCTGGCTGTCATGTAAACTTGCTCTGTAGACCAGGCTGCCCTGGCATTCAGAGATCCACCTGCTTCTGCCTCTGAGTGCTGAGACTAACAGTGTGTGCCAGCAGCTGCAGCAAGTGTCCTTAAGCATTGAGACGTCTCTCCCCCAAGGATAATATAATTTAGTTTTCTCAGAAAATCTTGACAGTTTTCAGGGTGTAGTATAGAATGGCTGAACTGTGTCTTTTTTTTGTTTGTTTGTTTTTGTTTTTTGTTTTTTCAAGACAGGGTCTCTCTGTGTTAGCCTTGGCTGTCCTGGACTCACTTTGTAGACCAGGCTGGCCCCGAACTCACAGCGATCCGCCTGCCTCTGCCTCCCAAGTGCTGGGATTAAAGGCGTGCGCCACCACGCCCAGCCTGAACTGTGTCTTACAGATGATGAAAATGAGTCAGATGCAGTCTGTAATCCCAGCACTCTGGAGGCAGAGGCAGGCAGATCACTGTGAGTTCGGGGCCAGCCTGGTCTACAAAGTGTGTCCAGGACAGCCAGGGCTACACAGAGAAACCCTGTCTCGAAAAACAAAACAAGGGCTGCAGAGATGGCTCAGAGGTTAAGAGCACTGGCTGCTCTTCCAAAGGTCCTGAGTTCAATTCCCAGCAACCACATGGTGGCTCACAATACATCTATAATGAGATCTGGTGCCCTCTTCTGGTGTACATGCAGGCAAGAACACTGTATACATAATCAATAAATAAATCTTTAAAAAACAAACAAACAAAACAAAAGATGAAAATGTGGGTTGTTCAGTTACTTATTTTTTTTTTAAAGATTTATTTATTTGATATTATGTATATAGTGTTCTACCTGCATGCACACCTGCAGAAGAGGGCACCAGATAGTTGTGAGCCACCATGTGGTTGCTGGGAATTGAACTCAGGACCTCTGGAAGATCAGTCAGTGCCCTTAACCTCTGAGCCATCTGTCCAGTCCCCTGTTCAGTTACTTATGCTGACTGAAGCCAGGTAGCGTTTTCTCCAATCTCAGTCCAGTGACCCAGGCTGCTCCAAAGCAAGTATCCTTCTCCGCTCTGGGAAACGGTAGCCTTCCCAGGGCTCCCGGCAGTTGCAATAGCTCAGAGATTTTGCGTGTTTGTCCCCGAAGGAGGAGTCACAGCAGGGTCCTGCCTACTTTACCTCCCCACAGAGCCTCCCCAGGCCATGTCTTCAAAGACCTGCCTAAGAAAGAGACTGCCGCCGGCGTGGTGGCGCACACTTTTAATCCCAGCACTCGGGAGGCAGAGGCAGGCGGATCGCTGAGTTCGAGGCTAGCCTGGTCTACAAAGTGAGTCCAGGATGGCCAAGGCTACACAGAGAAACCCTGTCTTGAAAAACCAAAAAAAAAAAAAAAAAAAAAAAAAAAAAGAAAGAAAGAAAGAAAGAAAGAAAGAAAGAGACTGCCTCCCCAGGCAACCTGACTTCCTCCTCTTTTGATCCCCTAACAATGTGTTTAGAGTCGGGGCCATGTGGGCCAAGAAGCCACCAAGACCCCAGCACAAAGGAGAAAACTAGCACCAAGAAAACAGGGCTCCATAGACTATGGGGTGGCCTAGAGTCCAGGTTAACGTTTTCTCACTGTACACGTTGTTCATTTCTCAGAAGAAGGCGAGAGACAGCCGAGCAACCTGAATTTTAAGTTTGTTTCTTTGTTTTGAACACAGAGGAATTTTTTCCCTCCGCAGTATGTGAGCCAGGCTCTGTCCCCTGGGCTCCATACAAATGCGCAGAGCTGTGAAGGCAACAGTGTAAGTTGATTTTTGTAGCTACAAGCTGTTCCACATCAACTATTTACAAGGTCAGCAGGGACCACGGCTTACCAAAACCGAGAAGTATGTAATTTAAAATGAGGAAATCTCGATCTACCAGGAACAGGAGACCTTTCAGGGTTTCTAAACAGCTTATCTACCAGACTGTTGGAAATAAAGTATGCGGAAGGGGAAGGAAAAAGCACAGGGACTGCCACATGGCAAAGAGCTTTCCAAACGAAGGCCTTTGAGCGTGTCTCTCCTTCCTTCACCAGAGCTCCTGAGGGGGTGGGCTGTTCCATATTTGGATGATTGAAGAAAAAGATGGGGTTACAGTAGTAAATATGAAAGTGGTTCTAAAAGAAAAAAAATGGTTCTATACTAATGTGTTTTATTGTTGTTTTGATATGTTTATGCAATTATTTTGTGTGTGTGTGTGTGTGTGTGCGCGCGCGCACAAGTGTGCCTCAGCACACTGTGTGGAAGTCAGAACAAACTGGGAGCTGGCTCTCCCCTCTTATCATGTAAGTCCTGGGGGATCCTACTCAGAGCTTTGGGTTTTGCAGCAAGTGCCTTGAGACACAGAGGCATCTTCCTGGCTCTGTTTAAGTTTTCTTTTTCTTTCTTTTGTTTTTTTTTTGTTTTTTTTTGTTTTTTTGTTTTTTGTTTTTCGAGACAGGGTTTCTTTGTGTAGCCTTGGCCATCCTGGACTCACTTTGTAGACCAGGCTGGCCTCCAACTCACAGCGATCCGCCTGCCTCTGCCTCCCGAGTGCTGGGATTAAAGACATGAGCCACCATGTCCGGCTTGTTTAAGTTTTCTTTTGTTGTTTTGGTTTGGTTCTTGTTCTTGGTTTTGTTTGTTTGTTTGTTTGTTTTTCAAGACAGGCTTTCTCTGTGTAGCTCTGGCTGTTCTCAAGTCACTTTGTAGACCAGGCTGGCCTCAAACTCACAATGATCCACCTGCCTCTGCCTCCCAAGTGCTGGGATTAAAGGTGTGCACCACCATGCTGGGGCTTGGTTTTAGTTTTTTAAAACAAGGTTTTTCTGTGTGGCCTTGGCTGTCCTGGACTCACTTTGTAGACCAGCCTGGCCTCGAACTCACAGATCTGTCTGCCTCTGCCTCCTTGAGTGCTGGGATTGCATCCAGCTTTAAGGTTTTTGTTTAGTTTTGTTTTTCTGTTTCTGAGAAGGGGCCTCACATAGCCCACGCGGGCCATGAATTCTCAGTGTTGGCTCTGAGTTGCTGATCCTCCAGCCCGTGCCTTCTAAACTCTAGGCCAGCGTGTGTGCCATACCTCGTACACCGGTGGTCTTAGACAGAAGACAGTGGCTCAGAAAGGAAGGCAGCAGCCACACTCGGCATTGGCTTACTCCTTGAACCCCAACAGCCAGGCCTCAAGCAGAAGGACTGCCATTAGTTGGGGGTCAGGCATGCTGACCTGATCTCAGCCAGGTGTGTGGTACACGTGGTGGGGTATACCTGTAATTCTAGCAGAAAGCAGAGGCAGGAGGATAACCACAAACACAACGCCAACCTAGTCCACACGGTGAGTTCCAGACCAGTGCCGGGACTATGTAGTGAGGCCCTGTCTCAAGAGGCAAAGAGCAAAATCATATATAATTTTTTAAAAGATCCTGACACCACACTCACCACACACCCATCCGAAATAAAAGCTAGGAATGGTGGTATAAACCTATAATCACAGATCAAGAAGAGACTTGATACCCTACGAGCATATACAGGGGGAGGAGGTCCCCCTCAGTCACAGTCATAGGGGAGGGGAGTAAGGGGAAAATGGGAGGGAGGGAGGAATGGGAGGATACAAGGGATGGGATAACCATTGAGATGTAATATGAATAAATTAATAAAATAAAAATAAATAAAACAGTCCTTTGGTGGTGGCACATGCCTTTAGTTCAAGGACTTCTGGAGGCAGAGGCAGGTAAATCTTTATAAATTTAAGATCAGACTGGTCTACAGAGCAGTTCCAGGACAGTAAGGACCAGAGGGAGAAAGCTCGTTTTGAAAAACCAAAATAAATGAATAAAATAATTAAAAGAAAAGAAGTTGGGCCGGGCGTGGTGGCGCACACCTTTGATCCCAGCACTCAGGAGGCAGAGGCAGGAGGATCGCTGTGAGTTCAAGGCCAGCCTGGTCTACAAAGGGAGTCCAGGGCAGCTAAGATAACACAGAGAAACCCTGTGTCAAAAAACAAAACAAAACAAAAAACAAACTGAGTGAGAGTAACACAGGCTTAGATTATGGGAGACCTGGGTTCAATGCCCACACCAAAACCAAAACAAACTAATTCGTGAGTGGGCTGACTGAGGGGAGAGGTAGAGGCCTAAAAGCTGCCTCAGGGGGAGCAGTCTGGGCCTCCGCCTTCAGTGAGAGGGAGATTCAGCCTGAAGCCAGGGAATGAATGAACCAGCTTTTGAATAACAAAAGAACTAAGAGAAGGAGCCTAACTTAGTCTAGGGTAAGCAGGAAGGTGTTTAATTTACTTTTTCCCTCAGAAGGTTCTAGAATCTAACCTATGAAGTGAACTGACAACATAGAGATTAACGGGGAGGGTGGAGGGAGAACTGTACAATTACAGTCATACGAATAAGCACAGAGGCTGTGCACAAAGCGAGAGTCAGAGGGAAACAAGATGGCTGAGCCTTACAAAAAACTGAAAAAAGGCTCAGGGCGTAGGCCTCTTGGGAGAGGGTTAAGGCAGAGCTGTATAGGCTACAGGCTGTGGGAAAGAGTTGCACAGCCAGCCAGGTTGTCTGCCTGTGAAAAGGGAGCCTCGCCGGGCAGTGATGGCATGCGCCTTTAATCCCAACCCTGGGGAGGCAGAGGCAGGAGGACCGCTGTGAGTTTGAGGTCAGCCTGGTCTACAAAGCAAGTCCAGGACAGTCAAGGCTACACAGAGAAACCCTGCCTCAAAAGACAAAAACAAAAACAAGCAAACAAACAAACAAAACAGAAGAAGAAGAAGAAGAAGAAGAAGAAGAAGAAGAAGAAGAAGAAGAAGAAGAAGAAGCCGCCTCTTGGACTGGAGACATGTCTCTCTGCCTACAAGGCTGGGTCCCCATGTTCACAGAAATAGCCTTCTGTAAGCAAGCCTCAGCTTTTGGAGCTATTTCAATGCCTACAGGGGGTGAGGGGACATTCCTGAGGTTCAGGGACCCTCAGAAAACCAGTGCTTTCTCAGCTGGTGTCTACAAGTTATAAAAGGAACTAAAACCCTCAGGGGCATTCCACTGTGGGCTGCCTGGGTGCTTTCTACATATGGGAATGAGTGCAATTATTAAATAAATACTGCCATAAATAGGGACATTTCCAGACCCCAGGGTATGTCTCAATAAAAAACAAAAATAACCCGGGCGTGGTGGTGCACGCCTTTAATCCCAGCACTCGGGAGGCAGAGGCAGGTGGATCGCTGTGAGTTTGAGGCCAGCCTGGTCTACAAAGTGAGTCCAGGATTGCCAAGGCTACACAGAGAAACCCTGTCTCGGGGGGAAAAAACCCTAACTGATGTTAAAAAAATTAATTTATTCAGATTACAACTCAATTGTTACCCCATCACTTGTATCCTCCCGTTCCTCCCTCTCTCCCCTAACCAATTTTTAAAAATATTTTTATTTTATTGTTTCTGTGTGAATGTATGCTCTATGGTGTGGGCTATAAAGGTAGGATTAAAAGGTGCCCAAGAGGACCAGAAGCTGGCATTAGATGCCACAGAACCAGAATTACAAGGTAATTGTGAGGCTCTTGACATGGATACCAGGAACTGAATTTGGCTTATCTGGAAGAACATTGAGTATTCTGCCTTCCCCCCAGGGTTTCTCTGTGTAGCCTTGGCTGTCCTGGACTTACTTTGTAGACCAGGCTTGGCCCTGAACTCACAGCAATCCACCTGCCTCCACCTCCCAAGTGCCACCACAGCTCATTAACTCATTCTTTTTCTTTTCTTTTTTTTAAGGGAAAACACCACTGTTTTTCTTTTCCTTTTTTTTTTTTTTGATTTATTTATGTATATTAGCACTCTATTGCATTTGTGCCTGTATGACAAAAGAGAGCACCAGACAGAAGAGGTCATCAGATTCCATTTATAGATGGTTGGGAGCCACCATGTGGTTGCTGGGAGTTGAACTCAGGACCTTTGGATGAGCAGTCAGTGCTCTAATCCTCTGAGCTATCTCTCCAGCTCCCTCACTGAGTATTCTTAACCATTGAGTCAAGCTCCCAAACTCCAGTTTTGAGTGTTTGATACAACATATTTCCAGCATGACAATAAATCATGACAGAGTCTCAAGTCACCTAGGAGATAGACTTGGGCCTATGGGCTGTCGTCTTGATTGCCTTGAGTCGGGAAGACCTACCCACTGTGGGCAGCACCATTCCCTAGCTGGACCCTGAATTGTATAAGTGGACAAAGGGAACAGTAACTCATTTATTGCTTCTTTTCTTTCTTTCTTTTTCCCCCCCCCTGAGACAGGGTTTCGCTGTATAACAGCTCTGGCTGTCCTGGAATTCCCTCTGTAGCCCAGGCTGGCCTTGAACTCACAGCCATCTGCCTGCCTTTGCCTCCTGAGAGCTGGGATGGCTTAGTTCAGTCTTACACATCACAAATAATACTCAACACCTTGTCACACTGTTCCTCCCCTCCACCCCCCAGGCAGGGTTTCTCTGTGTAGCCTTGGCTTTGTAGACCAGGCTGGCCTCCAACTCACAATGGCCTCTGCCTCCAAGTGTTGGGATTAAAGGCGTATGTCGGCTGTTGTTTTGTGTGTGTGGTGTATGTGAGTGTGTGTGTGAGAGAGAAAGATGCTTGTGTATGCGCCTAGGCCAGAGGACAACATGTGCTGCCTTTATGACTCTCCACCCCATTTTTTGAAACATGCTCCTTCACTGAACTTGGAGGCCTCTGATAGCACACGACCAGCTGGCCTGTGAGCTCCAGGCTCTTCCTGTCTCTCACTCCTTAGCCTGAGGATTACAGGCAAGCACCACTCTGCCTCCTCACATTTTCCCAACAAGCCATCTCCTCAGCCCAACTGGATGGCACTTCTGAGGAAATCTGCTTGGCAGAGCTGCTGAGACAACTGACACAATCTGGCTAATAAGTGCTCTGCCTGCATGTACACCTGCAGGCCAAAAATGGCATCAGATCACATTATAGATGGTTGCGAGCCACCACGTGGTTGCTGGGAATTGAACTCAGGACCTCTGGAAGAGCAGTCAGTACCCTTAACCTCTGAGCCATCTCTCCAGCCTATCTGGAGTAAGTCTTACTTCTCACACTGTGAGACGTCTGTTCACCTAATTTAGTTTCTTGAGCTGTTGCCTCGTCTTCTGTAAAATGGGTACAGCAGCCACCTTGCTCTTGGACCAGACAGACCGTCGTAATGTACTGTGAACTGTCCACTCTGCGTCCCAGATTGGGA
This sequence comes from Acomys minous, assembly GCF_964271855.1. Classification (NCBI taxonomy): domain Eukaryota; kingdom Metazoa; phylum Chordata; class Mammalia; order Rodentia; family Muridae; genus Acomys; species Acomys minous. The sequence goes on along the minus strand of NC_140493.1, from coordinate 4,456,342 downwards.
GAAAAGGCTAGAAACCAGCTTGAGCACCACAGCTGTGATTGCGCTGGCAGAGGAGGGAGGGGGGATGAACAAAGGGCTAGCCCAAAGGTGGGAGTAAAGTGCTTAGGACCCACGGGTTAGGAAACAAGACTGTGTTCAGGAGCCGCACTGGCGATGGTGCTGTAACTCGGCTTTGGCGTCAGCTCCACCCCTCCCACTGTGCCGTCAAGAGAACAGGGCGTTTCCATCCTGGCCCCCTGAAGCTGTCTCAGTCACCACGCTGCGGGCGGCGGCAGGTCTTTGGGTCACCTCGCAGCCTCTCTCTTCCGGGCCCCAAGGCCTGGGTGGGGCGACCGAGCCACAAGCGGTGGCGACCAGCTGCGAGTCCCCAGGGAGAGCGATCCCAGCCGCCCCGTCTACCTGGGGGCTTTCTTCCGGCCCGAGCTGCACAAAGATCTCGCTTGTCCTTCAGCTTCCAATCAGTCGCCTTCTCCACCTCCTTCCCCGCCCCACCTGGCCCTGGCGTGGACCCTAGATGTCTCCTCCTCTTCCCACTCGCAGCTCCTTCTACAGAGTTTGGTTTGAACTTTCGAACCCGCCAATCACCGCCCTCGGAGTGCGGCCCGGGGCGTGGTCCGGGGTCCATCCTCCTGACGCGTGGCCTGGGTCAGGGTATATAAGACTCCTCCTGGAGGCGGACCTCACTCTGCCTCTCCCCCGGACTCCTTGGTAGTCTGTTAGTGGGAGCGCCTCTTCACCCTCTCTTCACTTCCTCAGTTTTCGCGGACCACTTCAAGGACCAAATATGGTGAGTGTGGCTGGGGAGCAGCGACGAGGTCGTCTGAAGGGACTGCAGGAACCGTGGGCTGCCCGGGGGGTCGGTGCCTTCCATAGCCCCCGACCGCCGCATCCAGTTAGCCTGGCTTCTGGTGGCCAGGGTTGGGGAACCTAGTCCACTGGGCTTTGGCCTGGAAGACCCGTCCCGAGTACCACCCTCTTAATCGGACTGGGAGACCATCCCGTCTAGGCAGCCGGCCGCTCCTGGAAAGGCAGGGAACTTTCACGTTGACCACAAGAGTTTAAAGAAACTGAAAGGTCTCCTTTTCTCCTAAGTGATGTCGCTGTCCCAGCTGGGGTACCCCCAGAGGACCTCGTGCTCTCAGGACGGGGCTGAGCAAACACTTCCGGGCACTCTCCACGCCCTGTGACTCGCTGCTGAGTCACCTGTGACCAGTCCTGGGATCTTCCTGCTGCAGCTGTGCACCTGGGAAGGCGAGCGCCTCCATAGGAGGGGATAATAATTAACCATCAGATCCAGCGTAATTTCTAGTGTTAATGCAGAGGCATATTAAGTCAAGTTAAACACATTAAAAAGTTCTTTCTTTTTTTTTTATTTTTTATTTTTGAGTAAACTGGTACCAACAAAAACGTTTGGGTTTTCTAGACAGGGTTTCTCCGTGTAGTCCTGGTTGTCCTGTCGCTCACCCTGCAGACTAGACTTGCCTCCGCAAGTACCATTGCCTGGCTTGTATTTTGGTTGTCTCATGGAGCTCATGTCAGCCTTGAAATCACTGTGTGGCCAAGGACCACTTAAGCTCAACATCCTCCGTCTCCACCCCACCGGAATCCTGGGGTTAACTCTCCAAGCACAACGGTATATCCGTTCATTAAAAACAAAACAAAACAAAACAAAAACAAACAGGAACTCTAGGGTGGTGGCTGGCTGCCTTTAATCTCTGGGCTCTCTGGTAGAGAGAGAGGCAGGGGGAATCTTCTGAGTTCAGGTCAGCCGGAGCTGCATGGTGAGACCCTGTCTCAAAAACAAACAGGAAACTACCAGGCACTGAGCCCGATGTGGATGGGGAGGGCACTGGGTAGTTCTGTAGTCTTGGAAGGCTGAGACCAGGTCATCATGAGTTTGGGGCTTTTCAGGTTCGCTAGTGAGTCCCAGGCTAGTGTGGGCTTACAGACTGACTAATCTTACAAAGAGGAACTCCATTACAGCCTTCAGATTTAACTCCTTCCTACATCTTTCCCGTGAAACAGCCAAGGTCTTCTCCCCCACATCAGCAGGTTCAGCTGTTCTGAGTGACTTTTGATGCTCTATGGAAGCTTGTGTGGGTGTGGGTTGTTCGTGTAGCCCAGGCTGCCTCACTCTTCTTGGTGAAGGATGACCTTGACCTTGAACTCTGACCTACCTCCCACCGGGATTACTGGCCGGAGCAACCACGTGTGCTAATCAAGACCTCTCCCAACTGTGCTAAATCACCAGCCGCAATAGCTATTGGTTCTTCAGTTCCCTTAGCCGAGCAGGTGCTTGGGATGCTGGTATGCTTGGGTGGGGGTGGGAGAGAGCAGCTTTCCTTGGGGTTCCCCGGTAGTAAGCCCCTTTACCAGGTGAACCAACTGCCCTCCCACACACACACAGGGTGAAACTGTTTCAAAACTGTATTCTGAAAGGAGAGAGTCAGTGAGTAACAGTGCAGTAGTTACGAAACTATGTAACAACTGGTTTGAGCGCTTTTGGCCAAGCAAAGCTACAAAGATGCAATTCAGTGGAGCCCGAGCTCACCTGTTAGGCAAGCCCTGGTTAAGTGAATGGCTTTTTGCAAGACAAGCCTCTTAGCCAGTTGAGGCAGGAGTAGACTGACTCATCCTTGCCTCCTCTCCGAGCCCAAGCGCCCTTGACTTTGCCTTCTTAACTTCCAGGATGCCGGACTGTCTTTTGAAGATGTTACCCTGCGGATGTATGTGGTCCACAGCATGTTTGTGGAGCTGAGACAACTTGGGAACATTGGTTCCTTCTTTCTTTATACTTCTTTTGTTTGTTTTGTTTTTGGGGGGACAGGTCTCTCTGTGTAGCCTTGGCTGCCCTGGACTCCCTTTGTAGACCAGGCTGGCCTCGATCCGCCTGCCTCTGCCTCTGCCTCCTGAGTGCTGGGATTGAAGGCGAGCAACACCACGCCCGGCTCCTTCCTGTGTACTAAGTAGGTCCCTGGGATTGAGCTCAGATCATCCCACTTGGCTGAAGTTGACCTTAACTCTTCATGCCATCTGGATAGCCCAAAAAAGCAGTTTGGGTGTGGTAGTGCAAGCCTTTAATCCCAGCACGCCATTAAAGGCTCTGCGAGATAAAGATGGAAGTTGGGCCGGGTGTGGTGGCACACGCCTTTAATCCCAGCACTCAGGAGGCAGAGACAGGCGGATCGCTGTGAGTTCGAGGCCAGCCTGGTCTACAAAGTGAGTCCAGGACAGCCAAGGCTACACAGAGAAACCCTGTCTCAAAAGACAAAAAAAAAAAAAAAAAAGATGGAAGCTAGCCTGGTCTACAGATTGAGTCTAGGACAGCCAGGCTACACAGAGAAACCCTGTCTTGAACCCCACCCTGCCAAAAGGCAGTTTAGACTGAAACTGGGGTGCTAAAAGGCCTCAGTTGAAGTGCCTTGTTAGAATGGAATGGCCCTCAGACACTGCTCCCTCAGGCCTGGCTGTGGTTCTGCCTAGCTTCAGGGCACTGTGGAGGTTCCAGGGTCCAGGGCAAGGTCACTGGAACAGGAGCCGCACCTCCCCCACAGTGCTGGCCAGGAGACACTGACCTCACTGGTGTGTGTGGTCAGAACCCTTGGATTGTTTTATGAGAAACACGAGTGGAAAGGACGTGACAAGTCAAAGGTTGTCAGTGACGGCTTGTTTTATTACCCTGGCCTGTGAAACTCCTCCTCGGAAAACCTGGGTGTTGAACTGATAACCCATGAAAGTGTTTGCTGCTTGAGGAAAACAGTAGGAGTGGCAGGAGACTCTACGGCAAGGTTTCTGCCAGACTTACTCACTGGGGCTCATGGTGAACACTGGTCCCCTCTTAGTCCTGGGAGTGCAGGATTAGGCAGGAGTGAGTTCAGCAAGGAAAGGCCTGCCTACAGGTGTCTCCCCGCGGTGAACGCTTGCAATCCCTTCCCCTGAAGTGCCAGAGATGCATGCATAGTCCAGCTACTAGGGAGCAACCAACTTCTCCTGTTTCCCCCACTCTCCTGCCCCGTTTCTTAAACTATTGCTGTAAAGTTTTATGAGCCTTCTGGCCTTTAAAGCATCTCTTCCTCTTACCAGATGGGTTGACAGCAAAGGAAAAATGTCCTCACAGATTAGCGTCTTCTCTGGGCTGGAAGGCTGCCTCTGGCCACACTTGACACACAGCTAAATGCTTATCTAGCGTTTCTTCCCTGAGTCATGGGGCCGGTTTAAGCTGGTTTTAAAGGGGAGAGGAAGTTTTGTCTCCTAAAGAACAGGATAAAAGAGGAACCACAGTCAGAGTGACTCAGCCCTGGGAAGGAAAGATTCTGCTCGGGTTCAAGGGCTCAGCGGCCCGCTTAAAGGAACTGGGGAATTCTGGCACAATCTTGAGCACGGCTCCTGAGCTGCTGTGGGTCCCGGCGGTGGAAGGGCCTGGCCTGGCCTAGGGCATCAGCATTCGTGCCCTCCGGAGAGTACTATTTCCCTGAGTTAGCACTTCAAGAAAGATTTTTGGTTTGAAATACAGGAGTGGCCTCTGAAAAGTGATTTGAAGGGTTTTTTCCTTAGCTGTTCCTCATGTGTAAAGCTGCCCCAGCCCCTCGTAAGTCACATTCTGACACTTTCTTCCTCCCGGTCCGCAGCGTGAGTGCATCTCCATCCACGTTGGCCAGGCTGGCGTCCAGATCGGCAATGCCTGCTGGGAGCTCTACTGCCTGGAACATGGCATCCAGCCTGATGGCCAGATGCCGAGTGACAAGACCATCGGAGGGGGAGACGATTCCTTCAACACCTTCTTCAGTGAGACAGGCGCTGGCAAGCACGTGCCCCGGGCGGTGTTCGTAGACCTGGAACCCACAGTTATAGGTAAGCTGACCCGGAGCTTCCCTTCCCCGAGGGATTCCTTCCTGCTCACATACTCAGGATCTCTTCAGACACAGGAGGGGCAGTGAGCTGTGTGGCTGGTTGGTGGTGGACGGCTGATTTCTTCTCCTTTGGCAGATGAGGTTCGCACTGGTACCTACCGCCAGCTCTTCCACCCTGAGCAGCTCATCACAGGCAAGGAAGATGCTGCCAATAACTATGCCCGTGGCCACTACACCATTGGCAAGGAGATCATTGACCTTGTCTTGGACAGAATTCGCAAGCTGGTAAGTGCAGGGGGCTGTATGGGAGAAGGACTCTGTACACTGCGTCTTACCAGGATTTGAGGTGTGCTCATCCAGTGAGAACCACAGGCTCTACCCTCCCCTAACACTGGAGACTGTTGAGCCTGTTTCAAGCTCCCCCTTTTTTGGTTCTCTTGGTCACTCTGAGTGGGTGACTGACACCCACATGCAACTAAAACTCCTTTGGAAATCTGGACTGGTATCTCCTGTTAGTAAAGCTCATCCATAGAGCTAGTTACCTGGCTTTAACAGGGCCCTGGAGTCAGTCTTGAATCAGAAGAAAGAAAGAAAGAAAGAAAGAAAGAAAGAAAGAAAGAAAGAAAGGTTTCAGAGCCCAAGAAGCCAGTATGACACCTACTTTAAAAGTAGGCCATAAGCTGGGCAGTGTGCCGGCCTTCAATCGCAGCACTCAGGAGGCAGAGGCCTTCAGATCTCTTGTGTTCAAGGCCAGCCTGGTTACAGAGCGGGTTCCAGGACAGCCGAGGCTGCATAGAAAAACTCTGTCTCAAGACATGCTCACCACCCCTGCCAAAAAAAAAAAAATTAAAAAACCCGACTAGTCCTGCAGCACATCTTGAGGTAGAATCACGAGATTTCATATTGGGCAAGCAAATATGTCATTGGAACTTCCAGGTTATAAATTCTAGAAAAGGCCCGGTATGGTGGCGCACGCCTTTAATCCTAGCACTTGGAAGGCAGAGGAAGACAGATTACTGAGCCAGCCTGGTCTACAAAGTGAGTCTAGGACAGACAGCTAAGGCTACACAGAGAAACTCTGTCTCAAATAAATAAAAAAAAAAGCAGTTTCATGGTGCCCAGTGTCTGGAACTGGCTCTGGGTGACCTGTCCTTAGCAGCTCTAGTCTGGTCAGGAAAAGCTGGTTAAGTGCTGTTTGAATGGACAGCCTGGCAGTCAGGTGAGCACTCTGTGAGGCTTGTAAGTGATTAACCAAAAAAAAAAAAAAAAGCATGCATGCAGGCTGAGGGGCGGAGCAGGCTGAGGGACAGTGGCTCCTTGGAAAAGTCAGTCACATTATGATTAGGCCACCCCAACTTTGCCTCACTTCCCATCGAATCAAGTTACTCGATTCTAGTGCAAACAAAGCTCAGTTACAACACTGATATCAGGGACCTGCCTTCAGGGATATAAACACCAAGCAAAAGCCACTCACAGTTCTGGGATGATCTCTACCCAGAGGCGTGCATTTGATCTTGGTGTCCCTGTGTGTACAGGCAACACAATGGATGGTGACTGGCAGGTCTGATATTATTGTTTGCATGTAATCAGAATTAGAATATGGACCCATAAGATGGTAGAACTAAAGGATCAGTAAAAAGGTCACAGTTAGGGGTGGGGAGGTAGCCCCCCAACAGAGTATTTGCCCAGCTTGTACAAGCAGGTCCCATCCCCGGCATCAGAAAAGTGCCTTTGGGTTTGTAACAGTTTGCAGTAGAATAGACCAGTTGAATGGAGCTGGGAGCCCCAGTGACCTGAGGTCTAGTGGAAAGCTGATAAATAAGGGAGTCACCTTGCCAAGGATGGAACAGGCACCTGAAGACTTGGATGCTTACTGTGCCAGCATTATTCCAAGGACTCAACCTGAGCTAGGTCACCACTCATTTTAATAAGCGAGATAGAGAGGTTAGTTTGTCCTGTCACATGTGAGGAGGCCCATCAGCACCCACGCACCTCTCCACACCCCCCGCCCCCCTCGCCCCCTCGCCGCCTCACAATAACCTGGGCAGTGAAACTTGGCCATCCCGTGTTCCAGCTTGGATGTTTCACACTGATCTGGCAGCTTTAGTCAAGGTCTGAACTCTGGTGACTCCAGCTGATAAGGGGGGCGGGGAGCGTGCCCTTGAATAGCGAAGTCACCAGCAGCCAAAGCCTGTTGTGTCTGTTCCAACCTCCTAATGTCCTACTGCAGACACAAGAAACTCATATGGAATCGGCTTTAGGAAGTGTCCCCAGCCCCAGAAGTTTCTTTGAGTCACCCGAGCATTTTGAAGCCTTTCCTAACTGCTCTAACTGGATGTTCTTGAAGACTCGGGAGTTTGCCAATATTTAGTCACAGGCTCATAAACGCCCACTGGGGCTTTCACAAGATGTCTTCAACATTAAAATGAACTTTTCTGTTGCAGGCTGACCAGTGCACGGGTCTTCAGGGCTTCTTGGTTTTCCACAGCTTTGGCGGGGGAACTGGCTCTGGCTTCACCTCCCTGCTCATGGAGCGGCTCTCTGTTGATTATGGAAAGAAGTCCAAGCTGGAGTTCTCCATTTACCCCGCCCCCCAGGTTTCCACCGCTGTGGTTGAGCCCTACAATTCCATCCTCACCACCCACACCACCCTGGAGCACTCAGATTGTGCCTTCATGGTAGACAATGAGGCCATCTATGACATCTGTCGTAGAAACCTCGACATTGAGCGCCCGACCTACTGTAACCTTAACCGCCTTATTAGCCAGATTGTGTCATCCATCACTGCTTCCCTCAGATTTGATGGGGCCCTGAATGTTGACCTGACAGAATTCCAGACCAACCTGGTGCCCTACCCTCGCATCCACTTCCCTCTGGCCACATATGCCCCTGTCATCTCTGCTGAGAAAGCCTACCATGAGCAGCTTACAGTAGCAGAGATCACCAATGCCTGCTTTGAGCCAGCCAACCAGATGGTGAAATGTGACCCTCGCCATGGTAAATACATGGCTTGCTGCCTGCTGTACCGAGGTGATGTGGTCCCCAAAGATGTCAACGCTGCCATTGCCACCATCAAGACCAAGCGTACCATCCAGTTTGTGGACTGGTGCCCCACTGGCTTCAAGGTTGGCATTAATTACCAGCCGCCCACTGTGGTGCCTGGTGGAGACCTGGCCAAGGTCCAGAGGGCTGTGTGCATGCTGAGCAACACCACAGCCATTGCTGAGGCCTGGGCTCGCCTGGATCACAAGTTTGATCTGATGTATGCCAAGCGTGCCTTTGTGCACTGGTATGTGGGTGAGGGCATGGAGGAGGGAGAGTTCTCTGAGGCCCGCGAGGACATGGCTGCCCTGGAGAAGGATTATGAGGAGGTTGGGGCAGATAGTGCTGAGGGAGATGATGAGGGGGAGGAATATTAGCCCGGATGCTTCCGTCGTCCTGCACTATCAATAAAGCTGGTCCCATCTTAAGTGGCTCCTTCCCTTCTCCTCTGGGATAGCGTCTGGCTAGTATGAGATGTAGTTCTTTGGGATCCATTGTTTAGTTTGACAGCCAAAGGGGGGAGAGGCACAAGGTTCCTGAAGAGGGCATGGGTGCTTGACTGGCTGGCGCGCTTAGCCTGCTTATAATTACAGCACTGGGGCCAGGCGTGGTGGCGCACACCTTTAATCCCAGCACTCCCGGAGGCAGGGGCGGGCAGATCACTGAGTTCGAGGCCAGCCTGGTCTACAAAGCCAAGTCCGAGACAGTCAAGGCTACACAGAAACCCTGTCTCAAAACAAAAATCAAAACCAGACTGGTGCCTTTTTAAGTTTGAAGTTTGAGTAACCGTCACAGTGCTTGTACAGAGGGAAGGAGTAACCGTCACAGTGCTTGTACAGAGGGAAGGAGTAACCGTCACAGTGCTTGTACAGAGGGAAGGAGTAACCGTCACAGTGCTTGTACAGAGGGAAGGAGTAACCGTCACAGTGCTTGTACAGAGGGAAGGAGTAACCGTCACAGTGCTTGTACAGAGGGAAGGAGTAACCGTCACAATGCTTGTACAGAGGGAAGGAGTAACCGTCACAGTGCTTGTACAGAGGGAAGGAGTAACCGTCACAGTGCTTGTACAGAGGGAAGGAGTAACCGTCACAGTGCTTGTACAGAGGGAAGGAGTAACCGTCACAGTGCTTGTACAGAGGGAAGGAGTAACCGTCACAGTGCTTGTACAGAGGGAAGGAGTAACCGTCACAGTGCTTGTACAGAGGGAAGGAGTAACCGTCACAGTGCTTGTACAGAGGGAAGGAGTAACCGTCACAGTGCTTGTACAGAGGGAAGGAGTAACCGTCACAATGCTTGTACAGAGGGAAGGAGTAACCGTCACAGTGCTTGTACAGAGGGAAGGAGTAACCGTCACAGTGCTTGTACAGAGGGAAGGAGTAACCGTCACAGTGCTTGTACAGAGGGAAGGAGTAACCGTCACAGTGCTTGTACAGAGGGAAGGAGTAACCGTCACAGTGCTTGTACAGAGGGAAGGAGTAACTGTCACAGTGCTTGTACAGAGGGAAGGAGTAACCGTCACAATGCTTGTACAGAGGGAAGGAGTAACCGTCACAGTGCTTGTACAGAGGGAAGGAGTAACCGTCACAATGCTTGTACAGAGGGAAGGAGTAACCGTCACAGTGCTTGTACAGAGGGAAGGAGTAACCGTCACAATGCTTGTACAGAGGGAAGGAGTAACCGTCACAATGCTTGTACAGAGGGAAGGAGCCGCCTCACAAGCCACCGCTGCAGGGCGGGCCAACAGTTCCTGACATGGCCACCTTTGCCCAGTGACCTACTCTAATGGGACCAGGTTACTACCTTTCCCAAGATGGCTTTGTAAGCCTGGCCAGAGCTTACACTAAATTTCTCTCGGTGAGGAGAAGTGAACTCAGGTGCCAGGTGTGGCTCCTGTTTGCAGCCCTGCCCTACAGAGGCTGAATGCCAAAACCAACCTGGGCAGACTCCTGAGTTAAAGGCCGTTTAAGAGAGATCTTAGACCCCACACCCATTGATTCCACCACCACCGAAAGAAAGCTGTGGAGCATGTTGGCCTGTAACTCCAGGGGATTTGACACCCCCACCCCCCACCGCTTCTGGCCTCTGAAAGCATCTGCACACACATACAATCTTAAAAACCCCAGTGTCTTGTGTAAGGCATGTCTGTGGGTCCCGTTTGGCAGGCGTTTTCTGTTCTGTAACAGCTTTCTGCTTTAGTCATTTCTGCAGCACTGCGGTTTTGAGTGCTTGGGACAAGCTAAGCCCCCTGCTCTGAGCTGAACTTGACCAGTGAGCTGCTTATTGGACTAGTTCTTCCTGAAGCTCTGGGGACAGGAACATCGCCTAGCTAGGATGACAGCCAGGTGTCTATTGACTGCAGTGTGTGACTGGGGAAGATGGGACAGCCAGGTATGGGGGGGCCAGATAAATGTTTCAGGCTAGCAAAAAACCCAGGTATATCTGAAGAGGCTCATTTCCCATTAAAACCACCCCCAAGAAAGCAAACGGACATATGTGGTCCTTTCAGCCTTTCAGAAGGGCCTGGTGGAGCCTGAAGCCCCGACACCCCTTCCCCCTGCTCCCCAGCAGCCACGCCTGCCTCGCCCGGAGGAGCAGCCTTTGCCAATTCCCTCAGCTCTTATATAGGAGCCAGGAAGAAAGGTGAGGGAGGAAGAGTGTTGCTGAGGAAAATCATCTCAGAGTGGAGCCTGGGGAGCTGAAGAGCAAAGTGCCGCTGGTCTGGGAGGAATCTGCCCTTGAAGGATGATTTTCCTTTCCGTGTGGGTGGAAAAGTGCCCAGAAGTTAGCCTCCAGCGAGAGCAAATATACTGGAGGTCCGGGTCACTGCTTTGTGGCTGACAGTCATCTGAGCTGCTCTTGAGCACAACAGGAAAGTCTTTGGGGGTCTGGGAGGATAAATGGACAGAGCCTAAGAGGTGTGTGGGTTTCCAGCCTCATTGTCCAGACGGGGCTCTCACTGCCCTCACCCGACCTGTGCCTTCCCCCTCACAGTGTTCTGGAGGGGCAAGTGGGCCCAGGCAAAGCTCCTCCAGTGTGAGAAGGAACAAAGAGCAAGGGTGGGGGCAGTCTGCCTGTACTCTCAAGTCTTCCATCAGCTGGTAGGAAATGTCCGTGCACCGACAGAAATAGGAGGCTGTGTAAGTTAAACTAAAAATCCAGCCTGGGGCTGGAGAGGTGGTGGCTCAGCAGTTAAGAGCACTTGCTACTACTACTGCTGGGCATGGTGATGTATGCCTTTAAGCCCAGCAGAGGCAGGTGGGTTGATGTGAGACCAGCTGGTCTACAAATCAAGGCCAGGGCAGCCAAGGCTACACAGAGAGACTGTCTTGTGGGGGGTGGAAGGGGGTAGGGAGGAGCACTTGCTACTTCTGCAGAGGACCAGGGTTTGGTTCCCAGACAGCACCTGCATGGCAGCTCATAGATACCTGGAACTTCAGTTCCAGGGGTCTCTCCTGGCCTCCATGGGCAAAACACACACACACATATACACATAAGCAAATGTGGCACATGCCTTTAATCCCAGCACTCAGGAGGCTCAGGGAAAGTGTAAAGTGAGTCTAGGACAGCTATGACTACACAGAGAAACCCTGTCTCCAAAAACTAAAACAAAACAAAAACATTACTCCTGAAGAGAACCTAGTCTTCAAACCTCTGACTTCTGGAATGTTCTATGGCACCCTGAAGGATTGTGGGAGGAAAGGCTACATTCATAGCTTATCTCAGTGTTCTTTACCTGATAGACGAAGCCTGGAGAGATTAACTAGCCTGAAGCAGCAGAGCAATTAGCACAATTGAAATGTGGCCCCCAAACTCCTGACTGAACAGAGATGTCACCTTTGTACCTGGCTGCCTTTCCTTGCCAGGGGGGTGGTGTCACAACCTAGAGTGCTGGATGGAACTATATCCTGAAGAGACCTTGGGTCATTGGTTGTCACCAGACATCCCAGAAGCCCCAGGTAGCAATATACAGTGGTCTAGCACCCAGGCTGAAGTTATTTCCCTAGTGAGCAGGCCTCTAGGTCTTTGAGTAAATTCTCCAATGGTGGGGAGATACTGAGAGGGTTGCTGACACCATCTGGACTCCTATTCACCAGATAGCAGCTGATTCCTGGTTTTTTGTTTTTGTTTTCTGAGTCAAGGTTTCTTTGTGTAGCATTGGCTGTCCTGGACTGGCTTTGTAGACCAGGCTGGCCTCGAACTCACAGCGATCCACCTGCCTCTGCCTCCTAAGTGCTGGGATTAAAGGCGTGTTCCACCACCACCCGGCTTGCAGCTGATATCTAACTGTACAGCTCGCATCTGAAATATTGCCCTGTGGACCACTGAGTGCCTATCAGCCAAGGTCACAAGGTGGGGCATCGAGATTTGACCTTGGCAGATGGGGTTTGGGTGGAGGTCCAGGAGACAGGGCAGCAGAACTGAGAGAAGAGCCCTGAGTGCTTGCGGGCAAGGGTGTGGAAACTCACCTCCAGCCTCACGGAGAAGGTTGGTCCCTTTTCCTGACATCTGAGCCCATCAGCACCCCATTCATCCCGGGAACCTTGTGTTCAGAGTTAGTCAACTTCTGTGCGGTTTGGGGAAAATGGGTCATTCCTCCTCCAGTGCTCCAGAAGTCAGCATCGGGAGAGAAATATTAAGAGTCAAACATTTGGCAGAACGGGACAGGCAGGAAATCTTATAGAACAGGAAGCATCTTTTTAAAATAATTTTATGTGCTGAGTGGCGCACGCCTTTAATCCCTAGGCACTCAGGAGGCAGAGGCAGGGGGATTTCTTTTTCTTTCTTTTTTTTTTTTTTTTTTTGGTTTTTCGAGACAGGGTCTCTCTGTGTAGCCTTGGCTGTCCTGGCCTCACTTTGTAGACCAGGCTGGCCTCGAGGCAGGGGGATTTCTATGAGTTCGAGGCCAACCTGGTCTACAAAGAGTACAGGACAGCCAAGAATACAAGAGAAACCCTGTCTCAAAAAAAAAAATGTATGACCCGGGCGTGGTGGCGCACGCCTTTAATCCCAGCACTCGGGAGGCAGAGGCAGGCGGATCAATGTGAGTTCGAGGCCAGCCTGGACCACAAAGCGAGTCTAGGACAGCCAAGGCTACACAGAGAAACCCTGTCTGGAAAAACAAAACAAAACCAAAAAAAAAAAAAAAAAAAAAAAGCAACAACAACAAAACTGTGTGGTGGAATCCACTACAGAAGTGTTGTGTATGAAGGCTCATACATCTATATGTACATGTGGGTAGTTTGGTTTTATGCTTAAATAGAGTTTCACACTAGCCTAGGCCGGCAAATAAAGCCCTGTTAAGCGTGCCAGAGCCTGGGCCTTCCCACTACTACGGTAAATCTTTGTTTAAACTAATCAAGGTAATTTTAGTCCCCTTGCCAGGGATTGGTTAAGGAACCGGGCAAGTGATGTCATTATGGAGATGAAGATGAGGTAATGTCTGCTGGTGTGGGGGATGGGCCAAGGAAGGCTTCTGGCTCTGGAGAAGGAGTCTGGGAAAGGGTTCCGTTTCTCAAAACCTTTGCACAGCATGTGAGTGTAGGACACTTGTGCAAACTGCTTGCTGCTGCTGCAACTGTCCTGAGACCATAAGAGGGACAGACAGAACAGAAGCTAACATCTTAAACCTGAGGCAGCAGAAAATATAGAAAGGAAACTGGTTCTTGACGATATTTTGAGGCCCTGACTTTTTGTTTTGTTTCATTTTTCTGGTTTGTCGAGACAGGGTTTCTCTGTGTAGCCTTGACTGTCCTGGACTCACTTTGTAGACCAGGCTGGCTTTGAACTCACAGCAATCCACCTGCCTCTGCCTCCTTGGAAATTTCTTTTTGAAGAGACAGAATATGGTATGTTCTGGGCTGAGGTAATGGGCTCACTCAGCCTTTCTCGTGTCTGGTGCTTGGTTCCCCTAACTCCGGGAGCCGAGGTCCAGCCCTTCTCATGTCTAACATCGCCCCGGCAGGGTGCTGAGCCCACACTCGGCCGGCCTCTTTCCCTCGCTTTCTTGGTTGCCTTCCACCAGTGGCTCCTGGTCAGACAGACTGACCTGTTCCTTCCAGTCTTCCTGAGACACCTGGCCCAATGCAAACTGTACATCAAGACAGTACAGAGAACAGCAACAAGCCTCCGAAACCGCACCAACCTTCTTCCTCCCTGCTCACACCCGTGTCCGGCTAGAGCCCAACTCTACCTACACAGGTGCACAGAAAACCAAGAAGGCAAGTTCCAAAGCCACGGACTCCTCCTGTCAAAGTAAGCCTGACCCGGATGGTACCAAATCTTCCTGAGCTTTCCGTTTCATTTCACCTTTAGATGAGAGGTGCTACAGGGGGCCTCTGGGGTGGAAGACAGGCCAGGCTCTGTAGCCTAGGCTGGCCTGGCACTCACACTATAGCCTGGGCTGGCCTGGCACTCACACTGTAGCCTAGGCTGGCCTGGCACTCACACTGTAGCCTAGGCTGGCCTGGCACTCACACTGTAGCCTAGGCTGGCCTGGCACTCACTCTGTAGCCTGGGCTGGCCTGGCACTCACTCTGTAGCCTGGGCTGGCCTGGCACTCACACTCTAGCCTAGGCTGGCCTGGCACTCACACTCTAGCCTAGGCTGGCCTGGCACTCACACTCTAGCCTAGGCTGGCCTGGCACTCACTCTGTAGCCTGGGCTGGCCTAGCACTCACTCTGTAGCCTGGGCTGGCCTGGCACTCACACTCTAGCCTAGGCTGGCCTGGCACTCACACTCTAGCCTAGGCTGGCCTGGCACTCACACTGTAGCCTAGGCTGGCCTAGCACTCACTCTGTAGCCTGGGCTGGCCTAGCACTCACTCTGTAGCCTGGGCTGGCCTGGCACTCACACTGTAGCCTGGGCTGGCCTGGCACTCACACTGTAGCCTAGGCTGGCCTGGCACTCACACTCTAGCCTAGGCTGGCCTGGCACTCACTCTGTAGCCTAGGCTGGCCTGGCACTCACTCTGTAGCCTAGGCTGGCCTGGCACTCACTCTGTAGCCTAGGCTGGCCTGGCACTCAGGGTCCTCCTGTGTTATTCTTCTGAGAGCTGAGAGTATATTCATACCCGCTATGTCTGGCTCAATTTGGGATCAATCAATCCTGAATTGGGAGGAAATAGGAAGAACAGGAACATAGAACATTATTGGAACGATTCAGCGAGTTTGAGTGTGAACTGCACAGTATAAATGTATGTATATACGTGTGTGTGTCAGTATATATGTATAATGTTATGTAAATTTATTTTGACACTAAACCTCTTAAATAGAGGATGAGCATGGTAGTGTATGCATGTAATTTCAGCACTTTGTAGGCTTGTTTCAAGTGTGTAGCCATGTTGAACTATATGGCAAAATCCTCTCTCTCTCTCTCTTTCTTTGTCTTTTTGGTTGTTTTTTTTTGTTGTTGTTGTTTTTCTTTCTTTCTATTTATTTATTTATTTTGGTTTTTGAGACAGGGTTTCTCTGTGTAGCCTTGGCTGTCCTGGGCTCTCTTTGTAGACCAGGCTGGCCTCAAACTCACAGCAATCCACCTGCCTCTGCCTCCCAAGTGCTGGGATTAAAGGCGTGCGCCACTGTGCCCGGCTCTTTTCTTTCTTTCTTTCTTTCTTTCTTTCTTTCTTTCTTTCTTTCTTAAGAGAAGGTATCACTATGTAGCCTTGACTGTCCCACAATCCAGAACTTGCTATTAGGTCAGACCTGCCTTGAACTCACTTCCCAAGTTCTGGGATTAAAGTCGTGCTTCACCCCATCTGCCCTATGTTGGCTTCTGGGGTAATTAAGAAGCTGCCGAAGCCCAAGGGGGCGGGATCCAGGCTCTAAACTCCTAAAACCAGCACTGCTAAGACTCCTCTTTAGACATCCTGATGTAATTCTTGTCATCTGTGAAAAGCAGCAGGATGATTAATTTCGAAGCATCCTAAATCCTAGAGTCCCAAAGGCTTTTGGGTCAGACTGTGGACATGCCATTCTGCCTTTTCACCAGTAGGTGGCAGCAACAGCTTTATTTTTCAGAACAACCAAAAAAAAAAAAAAAAAAAATTGGTCCCAGAGGACAGGAAGGAGGTGAAGTGGGGAATTTCAGGTACTTTAAAGGCATTTTGTCGACCTAGGTCCTAAGCGAGACAACCCAAACACAAGAGCTGACATCTGCTCTCAGGATGAGCGGGTCTCAGGGAGGAGAGTCAGACCGAAACCATGCGGTGTGGCTTTGAGCAAACCGCTTCATCTGTTGTTTATCTTCATTTTCCCTTTTTCTTTTCTTTCTTTCTTTTTTTCTTTTCTTTTCTTTTTTTTGATATTTTTATTCACTTTTACTTTATGTGTTAGTGTATTTTGCCTGCATGTCTATCTGTGGACGTTGGATCCTCTGGAACCAGAGTTATGGTGCTGGGAATAGAAGCCACTTCCTCCAGAAGAGTAGCTAGTGCTCTTAACTGTCGAGCCATCTCTCCAGCACAGACAGCTACACGCGCACACACACACACACACACCACACACACACCACACACACACACACACACACCACACACACACACACACACACACACACACACACACCACACACACACCCACACACACCACACACACCCACACCCACACCCACACACACCACACACACCACACACACACACACACACACCACATACACACACACACCACACACACACACACACACACACATCACACACCACACGCACACACACACACACTTTATTTTGTAAACTGAGAACAGTAACAGCAGCTATCTGGGTAGGCTATTGTGATAATAGAATGTGACTGAGTGTGTCAAATACCAAATGTTAGTGCTAATAAAGCAGGCTGAGAAAAGGGAAGAGGTGGGAAAGATGAACCAGGATAGTCCCTGACTGGAGGGTGGAGCTCTGGGGCAGAGATGGGGGCGGGGGGGGGGGGAAGAATTCTACTCTTGGAGCATCTCTGTAGGTGGGTCTCCTGTGTCTGACTGGTGGACTCTCTCTTGAAAAGTGGGATCCTGAACCGGGTGTGGTGAAGCACGCCTATAATCCAGCATTCCAGGAGACAGAGGCAGGCGGATCGCTGTGAGTTTGAGGCCAGCCTGGTCTACAAAGTGAGTCCAGGACAGCCAAGGCTATGCAGAGAAACCCTGTCTCAAAAAACAAACAAAAAAACCCCCCCAAAACAACAAAAAACAGCCAGGCATGGTGGCGCACGCCTTTAATTCCAGCACTTGGGAGGCAGAGGCAGGTGGATCACTGTGAGTTCGAGGCCAGCCTAAGTCTACAAAGTGAGTCCAGGACAGTCAAGGCTATACAGAGAGACCCTGTCTCGAAAAACCAAACCAAAACAAACCAAAACAAAAAAACCCAAAAAACAAACAACAAACAAATAAAAAAATACAGACTGAGCTCCCAAATCTCAGACCCGTGTATTACAGTGCCTGGAGACGTGTCCCCCATCCCTCTGCAGCCCTCCCCCCCCCCCCCCCCCCCCGCAACTCGTTGGCCTTGCTTTCATCCTCTTTAGACCTTTCCACTCATCTGCTTCCAGCCTCTTCCCTACACATTACCTCTCCTAACCCAGCTTTGGGTCCACAGCACATAACTGACTGGGACCCTTGTTGGTGACCTCACCTTTTTTGCAAGCCCTTGCACATATATCCAGCTGTTTCTCTAAAAACCTGCAGGAGAGGCCAGGCACTAAGTGCTTTCCATGCTATATAGCTCATTGGCTCCTCCCACTGATGTGATGTAGGCACTATTATTAGCATCTATTTAAGGATAGATAAAACAGGGCGGACTCTTCAGGAAAGCCCAAAGCATACTGCTCATCAAGCTGAACAGCCAAGTCCTGAGTCCCAGCACACTAAGATGAGCCCACCTTCCCCTCCAGCCATCAGCTAGGTGGTACTTGGCTCCTTCTACCTGGGGTCCAGCATTGCTCTTGGCCCCCAGGGAGGACAATCCAGATAAAAACTCAGATCTCCTGGCCCCCAGAGGGTGACAATATTAGAATAGCAATGACAACAAAACCGCCAATAAACACCACCTTACCTTTTTGAGCCTTCACAACGTTTGTGTTAAGGCTGTACATATATTCCTTCATTTAGTCTAGTGGTTATCAGCCTGGGGTCGCGACCCCCCCACAGGGGTCACATACCAGAGTTACATTATAACAGTAACAAAATTAGAGTCATGAAGTAACAACAAAATCATTGTACGGCTGTGGGAGGTGGACTATGAGGGACTATGTTAAAGGGTCACAGCATTAGGAAGTTTGGGGACCCCTGATTTAGTACCCCAAGGTTTTGAGGCGACGGTTTTACTGACAAGAAAGGAAAGTCAACAACAAGGCTGGATTTCTAGGGCTGGGGAACTTTCAGGAAGGACTGCAGCTTACCTGTGACTTTTTTCATCCCACCTCCCTCTCCCCCAACAGCTTCCAGGCCTGGCTCCTTACCACTAGGCACGAAACCTTCTCTGCCTTTGCCTCTCTGTGTTGCTCACACAGGAAGACTGGCCTAGCTCACTCCCCCTACTACTGAGCGGCCTCCTGGCCCCCTCTTCTCTAAGGCCTCTGAGTAGTGAGCTGGGGCTTAAGCTAGAGCGGCAGAGGCCAACAGAAACTTTACCTGCTTGATACCCTGGGCCCAGGACCTCCCCAGCTCTGGGCTCAGCCACCGGCTCCCAGTGCAAGGCTTGTGCCGGCCCTCCGCTGGCATGCTCTCCGGGCCTCATCTTTGGCTTTTGGAATCTGGGTTAGACGGAACTGCAGACCAATGACAGCAACTGCTTAGAGTCCAGGTCTGCAGCAGAGAGCGTCACAGCACGGAGCAATCTCACCTCTGACCTACCAGCCCGTTACCCCATCCCAGATGGGATTGTAACTCTCTCTACTCCAGGAACTGGGGTGGGGCAGCCCCCCACAAGGTTTATTCACCTTGTTTCCTCTTTCCCAACCTCCCTTTTCACATTGCCCTAGCAACTAGATCCACCAAGGAGCGGGACCTGGCAGCTGAGCTGGGAGAGACTAATAGCCCGGAAGGAAGGAGGAGCCTGGAGAGGGAGGAAGGCTAAGGGTATGAGCCAGCTGGGGCTGGGCGTTGGCTCTGGCCCATCTCAGAGGACGCACAGAAAGGGAGGGAGGGCGGGGGCCGAGCTCTCTGCTCTGCGGTATGAAGGAGCTGGCCAGCAGGGAGCCGCCCTCCTCAATCCAGTCAGACATCCATCCTGGAACCCCAAACCTGCTTCTCCCATGTCCGGCTTGACCCCTCTGAGGTAGACCATCCATCCTGCTTGAGAGCCCCAGAGTCCCCAGTGGCAGCAGCCATATGGCTCCCAGCAAACTGGAAAAGCCTCAGGATCCTCCAGCGCATCCAAACCACCCCATTCCACTTGTATTCTGCAAGTGGTGTGACACACAAAGGCCAGACACCAGCCTTCCTGCTAACTGGGGTTGCGGGTGTTGTGAAGGGTGTGTTTGTGTAATGTCTGTGCATACAGGCACGTGGGGCCGACTATGCACTGCATGTTTGTAGGATCTACAAGATGGCTCAGTGAGTAAAAGGAGTCCGTGGTCCTGTCTCAGGACCTCTCTCTCTCTCTTTCAGGTCGTACAGGGTGGGTCTCTTTTTCCATCTCATCTCTCTTTATCTGCCCCCATTTCTGGGTACCTGCACCTCCTCAGTAATGGAGACTGGTGCCTACTAGTCTGTCTTTCGACCCTGGTGGCTGCTACCCCTCAAGCCCCCCCCCACCCCGCCCCCTTCCTATTTCAGGAATTCCTCTGCTTCCCGTAAGGCCCGTGGCTGCAGGGCAGTTGGTGTGGAGGGGGGCGAGAATCCAGTAACTGCTGACAGCTATATACCACAGGCCTCTAACATGGCAGAGACCCCCCCCCCAGAGTCCAGACACACCCAGCCCCCAATGAGGTGCCCACCCTTGTTGAGGTGGGTGTAAAATCCAATTGTGGGGGCTGTGTCTTTAAGGTGGAAACATCAGCCCTGCAACTTCGGCTGGGCTGAGGGCAGGGGGGAGGGGAGCTGGTCAGTCCATTAGCTGCAGAGCTGGCGCCAATCGCCAGACCTTTGCCGTGCCCTGGGGAGTAGGCAGAGATAAGCCCTTCCCCGAGCCCCCCTGCCTCAGCTCTCCTGTCCGCTGTGTCTCTTGGTTATGGTCAGCGACATGCGTGTGTGGGGAGGGGGGAGCTGACAACAGGTGAAAAAGGAACCCCAGTTCCGGGAGACAGGCAGAAACACAAACTTCCCCGCTTAGACCAGGTTCTCTCTCCCTCTACCTTCCTCCCTTCTCATTGCTGAAAGCTTGTCCTTTAACCCCAGATCCCCCATTCCCTAATTTTTACCTCCTCGACTGAGGGGGCACCCCAGGTCAAGTCATGACCTCCTACCCTAGGCTCCAGCGTTGGATGCATGTTCAAAAGCTCGGACCCCCTAGCTCACCTCGACCCTGCCATCACATGCCTGATCTCAGCCAGCAGCAAGGGGAAATCAAACAAGCGGGGTGCCAGCAACCAGGAGAGTGAAGGGGGTGGTGTCGCCGCTCTGCAGGGTGGGGCATCCCCCTCCCCACACAGGCCGACTGTAGTCAGGCCAGTGGGAGGAGCTGTCGTGCCCCCCACGCCCCCACCCCCCTAGACCGCAGGGCTATAAAGGCGCCCCGCACCAGTCTGCGGCTCCTTCCCGCCCGGCCTAGCTCTGCCAAGCGCTGAATGCCATCTTCCGCCACCATGAGCCATCACTCGTCGGGCCTCCGGTCCAGCATCAGCTCCACCTCGTACCGCCGGACCTTCGGGCCACCGCCCTCACTGTCCCCGGGAGCTTTCTCCTTTTCCTCTAGCTCTCGCTTCTCCAGCGGCCGCCTGCTGGGCTCGGCGTCCCCGAGCTCCTCGGCGCGGCTGGGCAGCTTCCGTGCCCCTCGGGCGGGGGCCCTGCGCCTGCCCTCGGAGCGCCTCGACTTCTCCATGGCCGAGGCCCTCAACCAGGAGTTCCTGGCCACGCGGAGCAACGAGAAGCAAGAGCTGCAGGAGCTCAACGATCGCTTCGCCAACTTCATCGAGAAGGTGCGCTTCCTGGAGCAGCAGAACGCAGCCCTGCGCGGAGAGCTGAGCCAGGCCCGGGGCCAGGAGCCGGCGCGCGCCGACCAGCTGTGCCAGCAGGAGCTGCGCGAGCTGCGGCGCGAACTGGAGCTTCTGGGCCGGGAGCGCGACCGGGTGCAGGTGGAGCGCGACGGGCTAGCGGAGGATCTGGCGGCCCTCAAGCAGAGGTCAGAGGGCAGGGCGCTGCCTGCCAGTGGTTCCTCCACTCCTCCCTCCCTTGCCCTAGGATCCAGCAGCCTTAGGGCGTGGCCGGGCTGGCCAGCCCCAGCTGGTACCCGCAACATCCCACCTGGCCCCGTTCCAGCATTTTGCTCCGAGCGCCTGGGGGAAGAGGTCAAGTATTAAGGGGACGCTCTTCTCTTCTCCGTGCGTTAGACGGGCAGGCTGAATCCCTTGCTTTAGATGCAGAACAGGTGCAAAAGCGATGGAGCTGGATGTAGCATGAGGGCTGGGATGTGACCCCGCAGCTCAGTGTCTTCCTATCCCGCCTGTCAGGTTAGAAGAAGAAACCCGCAAGCGGGAGGACGCGGAGCACAACCTGGTGCTCTTCCGTAAGGTGAGTGGGGGGTCACGTCGAGTCCCACCGTCCCAGCTGTGCCTCCAGGGTGACATCGGTGGGTTGGCGGAGGTAACTCCACCGCCTCCGAGGCAGACAGGGAAGGCCTGGTCCTCCCTCTGCCTGAGGAGCCCTCCTTTCTCTTGAACCCCCATCCCACTCAACAAAGGACGTGGACGACGCCACCCTGTCCCGCCTAGAACTAGAGCGCAAGATTGAGTCTCTGATGGATGAAATTGAGTTCCTCAAGAAACTACACGAAGAGGTGGGTGGTCGGGGTGTCTGGGAAGGCTTGGGAGAGGCATCGCTGAAGCTTTGGAGGCAACAGGGATGCCGCTATGATGACAACCCCACCCTTTACAGGTGTTTTGACTCCCACCCATGCGCCACCTGTTGGTAGGCGGGGTAGCTACACCCTGACCCTGACTACTGGCTTACCCGCAACCTTGGCTCAGGCGCGCACACACCCCCTTTTTGAGACTGTCTCAAAGCCTAGAGTGGTCTTGAACTAGTGATTTTTCTGTCTCAACTTCTCGAAAGCTAGGGTTACAGGTAACCTCCATGCCGACCTAGGCATTTTTTTTTTCTGTTCACATGTCCCTCTTTTCCTGGCCTGTAGGAGCTTCGAGACTTGCAGGTGAGCGTGGAGAGCCAGCAGGTGCAGCAGGTGGAGGTAGAGGCGACAGTGAAGCCAGAGCTGACCGCGGCGCTGAGGGATATCCGTGCACAGTATGAGAGCATCGCAGCGAAGAATCTGCAGGAGGCAGAGGAGTGGTATAAGTCTAAAGTGCGAGAGCAGGGAAGAACTCTGGGGGGTCCGTGGAGGGGAGGCACCGAGAATGGCGCGCATCCCAGCCGGGCCCGTCTGCCACTCCACAGTACGCTGACCTGTCCGACGCCGCGAACCGCAACCACGAGGCCCTACGCCAGGCCAAACAGGAGATGAACGAGTCCCGACGTCAGATCCAGAGTCTGACGTGCGAGGTGGACGGGCTGCGTGGCACGGTGAGCACTCGGATGCTGCCCGGGGCAGTAGGTGGATGATGAAGGCCCTTCCGACTGGCCCTCCTCTTCTTCCCCTACCCCAGAACGAGGCGCTGCTCAGACAGCTGCGGGAGCTGGAGGAGCAGTTCGCCCTGGAGGCTGGAGGGTACCAAGCGGGCGCGGCGCGACTGGAGGAAGAGCTGAGACAGCTGAAGGAGGAGATGGCGCGACACCTGCGAGAGTACCAGGAGCTACTCAACGTTAAGATGGCCCTGGACATCGAGATCGCCACCTATAGGAAGCTCCTGGAAGGGGAGGAGAGCCGGTGAGTGGTGAGGCTGCTGGACAGTGCAGGGGCACTAGGCATTGGGGCCTAGTGGAGGGACCGACCACGCTGTGTGCTTTGCCTTCAGGATCTCCGTGCCGGTTCATTCTTTTGCCTCCCTAAGTTTAAAGACGACTGGTGAGTCCTCTGTGTCTGGTTCCAAGCCTGAATCTACTTTATTCCTTCTGCCCTGGTTGCTCTGGCTGAGCTCATCCTAGATTGACTGCTCTTCATCCTCCTCCTCCTCCTCCACCTTCTCCTCCTCCTCCTCCTAAATGGGAGCCTAAATGGAGAAAGCCCCAAAGCTTTCTGTGTCCTCTCTCTTGCTTTCTCAGTGCCTGAGGTGGAGCCTCCCCAGGACAGCCACAGCCGGAAGATGGTTCTCATCAGGACTATTGAGACCCGGGATGGGGAGGTGAGACAAACCCCTTGATCCTGGACCCCACCATTTCTAATATTTCTGAGCCCCAATATGGCCTGGCTCAGATTGTAGTATGCGGAGGGTAGGTGGCTCTTGGGAGGGACACCAGCTAGAAGGTGTGTGGTGCTCAGGCACACCTATGCCACGTGCTCAAGTGGAGATCAGAAGGCATTTTCAGAGTCAGTTCTCTTCCTTTATTGTGAGTTCGAGGGATCAAACTCAGTAAGGTTTGTATGACAAGTTCCTCTACCTGCTGAGCAAGGGAGGGACACCAGACAGAAAATGAGCCAGGCAGTGGTGGCACACGCCTTTAGTCCCAGCATTCGGGAGGCAGAGGCAGGCAGATCGCTGTGAATTTGAGGCCAGCCTGATCTACAGAGCAAATTCCAGGACAGCCAGGGCTACACAGAGAAACCCTGTCTCAAAAACAAAAACCAGCCAGGTGTAGTGGCACATGCCTTTAATCCCAGCACTCGGGAGGCAGAGGCAGGCGGATCTCTGTGAGTTTGAGGCCAGCCTGGTCTACAGAGCAAGTCCAGGACAGCCAAGGCTACACAGAGAGACACAACAACAACAGAAAAACAAAAGAAAACAAAACAAAAACCCAAAACCAAGCAAACAAGAGTGTATAAACTGTAGCCTCAGCGAGCTATGACAGGCAGGGATCAGGATGAGTTCCAGGAGGGTGGTGCTGAGGGATGTTCTTGTCTGCCTTGTCCCCAGCAGGTGGTGACAGAGTCCCAGAAGGAGCAGCGCAATGAACAGGACAAGTCTTCTGTTCACAGCTACTGAGCCCTCCCTCATCCAGAGCGCTGACCGCGACCTAAACCCACTCTAAGCTGGAACCCTAGCTCTCATCTGCACCCAGCCCCCCTCTGCATGCTGCATGAACCCCTCCCAGCCAGGCTGCACCTGACACGGTGGCTGGCCTGATGCATAGATGTGACCCATAGCTTTCCTGTCCTTGTAACAGGGGGATGAAGAAGCCCAGGACAACAAGTCTGCCCAAGAATGACCCCATGGTCAGTGGGGTGGGCCAGAGTATGAGCCTCACTCTGCGCCAAATAAAATCGCTACCGAGAGAAACTCCTTATTGAATTTGTCTGGAGTAATTTCTTTTCTGGCTCTCATTCCTCCAGTGGACCCTGCTGGGTTTTCTCAAATTTCTCTGTTCCTTTTGAACTTTTGGAGGGGGGGAAGGGATCTGTGTGTGTAGCCTAGCCTAGCCTTGAACAAACTTTCAATCTTGCCTCATTGTCTCAAGTGTTGAGATTGCAGGTTTGTGGGACTATGTCCATCTGGGTTTTTTGTTTTGTTTTGTTTTGTTGTTTTTTTCAAGACAGGCTTTCTCTGTGTAGCCCTGGCTGTCCTGGACCTGGCTCTGTAGACCAGGCTGGCCTCGAACTCACAGAGCCACCTGGCTCTGCCTCTGGAGTGCTGGCATTAAAGGCGTGCACCACCGCACCTGGCTGCCCTGGACTGTCCTAGACGTCCATACGCACATCAGTCAGCTGGAGCTGGCGTCAGTTATCCTGCCGCTGTTTGCAGAGCGCTGGTACTGCAGGCACTGGCCTGCGCATTTATTTAGTTTCTTTGTTTCTTTTTTTGGTTTTTCGAGACAGGGTTTCTCTGTGTAGCCTTGGCTGTCCTGGACTTGCTCTGTAGACCAGGCTGGCCTCGAACTCACAGCGATCCACCTGCTTCTGTCTCCAAGTGCTGGGATTAAAGGCACGTGCCACCACGTCCAGTTCTATTTAGTTTCTTTTTAGATACGATTTTAGTCTAGCCCAGGCTGGCCTGAAATTCACAGCAATTCCACTGCTTCGGTCTCCCAAGTGTGTGAACCATCTTGCTTGCAGTGTGTACCAGCTTTAAGAAGAGACCACAGAGCTCTGCCTCCCAAGCGCTGGGATTAAAGGTGCGTGCCACCGCCCAGTCACTATGTCCATTTTATTGGGAGTATTTTTTTTACATTTAATGTCTCTGTCTCTGTCTCTGTCTCTCTCTCTCTCTCTCTCTCTCTCTCTCTCTCTCTGTGTGTGTGTGTGTGTGTGTGTGTGTGTGTGTGTGTGTGTGTGTGTGTGTAGTATCTCTGTGCCATGGTGCTCAGGTAGAGGAGGTGAAAGGACAGTTTTCAGGAAGCAGTTTTCCCTTTTTACTGTGAGTTTGTATGACAAGCACTTTTTACCTGCTGAGCGTTTTGATGGCCTTTATGTAAACTTGACACAAGCTAGAGTCATCAGAGAAGGAGCCCGAGCTAAGGAAAAGCCTCTGTGAGATGCAGCTGCAGGGCGTTTTCTCAATGGGAGAGGGCCCAGCCCACCGTGGGCGGCGCCATCCCTGGACTGCTGCTCCTAGGTTCTGAAAGAAAGCACCTGAGGAGGCCAGGGACAGCGAGTCAGTGAGGCTGCACCCCTCCTTGGCCTCCGCATCAGTTCCTGCCTCCGGGTTCCTGCCCTGCTTGAGTTTCTGTCCTGACTTCCACCAATGATGGACTATGATCTGCAAGTGTAAGCCCCCTGGCCTTTTGGTCATGGTGTCTCATCACAGCAGAGGAGACTTGAAGACACAGGGTTTCCATGTGTAGCCCTGGCTGTTGTGGAACTCACTGTGGACTGAGCTAGCCTTGAACTCAGAGATGTGCCTGCCTCTGCCTCCTGAATGCTGGGCTTACCTTTTTTTCTTTTTTCTTTTTTCTTTTTTGAGATCCTGCTATATTTCTGGGCTGATCTGGAATTTACACTGTAGCCCAGAAGAGCCTGAGACTTGCGCTGATCCTCCTGCCTCAGCCCCCTCGGCACTAGACTTACACGCATGCGCCACTGCGCATACTCCCTTCCACCTCTTGCCCTCCCACTGGATGTGCTGCCCGTCCATTCACCTCTCCGTGGTTTTTAACAAACTCTCAATCATTCCATTTTACCAATAAAGACTCAGGAGCCAGATGCTGGGTTGAAAACCTGCTAGCTCAGAGAGGCAGAGAAAGCACCCAGCTGACCTTCCTGCTCAGCTCATGTCCCAAAAGGAAAGAAAAAGTCTTCTCCACGCCACTGTCTCAAAAACCCTCATCAAACTCAGTGTTCCTCCCTTCTACGTCCTCTGTGTCTCTCTACCCATCCTCCTGACTTCCTGTCACTCTCTATGGTTTTTCCTTTGTTCACTCCCTGTCAGCTGGTTGCCTGCTCCACTCCTGACCTTGGTTGAATTGATTTAATTCAAGCAGAAAGCTCTTGGACTAAAGGTGTGTGCATGGCTGAGCCATGCCACAGCTAGAAGCAGGTTTTGTTTTGTTTTGAAGTAAGCACAATCTGGGGCTCACAGTGTGATCAAAGATCGTTCAGTGCCTCCCAGCGTGACGCTACAAGTCACCAGGTCCCTGTGGAGCTGCAGTCATGTTCTTCCCAAGCAGAAGAAAACACTGGAACTCCTCTCAAGTATGGTTCATCTTTCATTACCTTTTTTTTTTTTTTTTTTTTTTTTTGAGGCAGTGTTTCTCTGTGTAGCCCTGGCTGTCCTGGAACTCTCTTTATAGACCCGGTTGTCTTTGAACTCACATTGATCTGCCTTCCAAGTGCTGGTATTAAAGGTGTGCACCACCACACCCAGCTGCTTGTGAGCTCTTTACATCCTGAATCTTTTTTTAAAAAATATTTTTTAGGAGGCAGGAGAAATGGCTCAGTGGTTAAGAGCACACTGACTGCTCTTCCAGAGGACCCAGGTTCAATTCCCAGCAACCACACGGCTGCTCACAACTGTCTGCAACTCCAAGATATGAGACCTTCACACCAATATACATGCAAACAAAACACCAAAGCACATAAAATAAAGATAAATGAATTTTTCTAAAATGTTATATTTAAATCAGGCAAGATGGCACAGGCCTGTAATCCCAGCACTTGGAGAGGCAGAGGAAGGCAGATTTCTGTGAGTTCGAGGACAGCCTGGTGTACAGAGCAAGTTCAGGACAGCCAAGGCTTCACAGAGAGGCCTGTCTCAAAAATCCAAATAAATAAATGAATGAATGATTGAATGAAATTGATATTTATTTGCATGTATATGCACATGAATGCCAGGAGAGGGCAGCAGATTTCCTGGGAGCTAGAGTTACTGGCTTTTCTGACCTGCTCAACATGGGTGCTGGGAAGCTAACTCAGGTCTTCTGGAGGAGCAGGGAGCACTCGTGTGTGTGTGTGTGTGTGTGTGTGTGTGTGTGTGTGTGTGTGTGTGTGTGTGTGTGTTTTGTTTTTTTCAAAACAGGGTTTCTCTGTGCAACTGAGTCCTGGCTGTTCTGGACTCACTTTGTAGACCAGGCTGGCTTTGGACTCACAGAGATATGCCTGTCTCTGCCTCCCAAGTGCTCAGATTAAAAGCATGCACCACACTGCCTGGTGCAGAGAGTACTTTTTTTTTTTAGACAGGGTTTCTCTGTGTAGCCTTGGTTGTCCTGGACTCCCTTTGTAGACCAAGTTGGCCTCAAACTCACAGTGATCCATCTGCCTCTGCCTACAGCAAGCACTTTTTTTAAAAAAAAGATTTATTTATTTATTTTGTATACAGTGTTCTTCTTGCACATCTGCACACCAGATCTCATTATAGATGGTTGTGAGCCACCATGTAGTTGCTGGGAATTGAACTCAGGACCTTTGGAAGAACAGCCAGTGCTCTTATCCTCTGAGCCATCTCTCCAACCCCTACAGTGAGCACTCTTAACCAGAGTCTTTTCCCTAGCCCCAGTTTCTGAGTCTTAAGGAGCCTCCCTTTAAAACCACCTTCTCTCTCTTTCTCTTTCTCTGTGTAGTCCTGGCTGCCCCGGAACTCCTTCTGTAGACCAAGCTAGCTTTGAAGTCACAGAGATCTGTCTGCCTCTGCCTCCAGAGTGCTGGAATTAAAGAAGTGTGCCACCACCAATCACCTTTTCCTCCCTTCCTTCCTTCTTCCTTCCTTCCTTCCTTCTTCCTTCCTTCCTCCCTTCCTTCCCTCCTTCCATACAGGAGCTAGAGGCTATGACAGGATAGAGCGGGGGACTCTCAAGCAGACATAATAGACAACGGCCAAAGAGAACACTGTAAACTGGTGATGGTTGCTTAAGCCTGGAATCCCAATACTCAGGGGGCAGAGGCAGGAGGATCACCTTAAGTTCACGGACCCCTGGTCTGTGTATTCAGTTCTTCACCAGCACACAAACAGAAACCAAACCAACCCTACACGAGAGAGAGAGAGAGAGAGAGAGAGAGAGAGAGAGAGAGAGAGAGGGAACCTAGTGAAAATGACTCAGAATTCAGTGTTGTATATGCCCAGCACTCAAACTGTGATTTAGGTAAACGGTGAGATTTTTTCTCAAGAGTAAATGAAGAGAGAAGAAAAGAAAAAGGAAACAGGAAAGAATGGGAAAGGAATTGGGCTGCGCTGGAGCTAAGCTCATTAGCAAAGCACCTGAGCAGAATGTGTGAGCTGGAGTACATGTGAGGGAAGCGCTCGTAAAAGGTTTGTTGTTTTTGTTTTTGTTTTTCTTTCTTTTCTTTTTATATTTTTTTGAGTCCGGTTTCTCTGTGTTATCTTGGCTGTCCTGGACTTGCTTTGTAGGCTAGGCTGGTCTTGAACTCACAGAGATCCGCCTGCCTCTGCTTCTGCCTGTCAAGTGCCAGGAATAAAGGCGTGTGCCACCACGCCTGGCTTGTTTGGTTTGTTTGTTGTTTTTCGAGACAGGGTTTCTCTGTGTAGCCTTGGCTGTCCTGGACTCACTTTGTAGACCAGGCTGGCCTGGAACTCACAGTGATCCACCTGCCTCTCCCTCCTGAGTGCTGGGATTAAAGGTGTGCACCACCACCGCCCAGTTTTTTTTTTTTCAAGACAGGTTTCACTGCATAGCAGCGCTGGCTGCCCTGGAACTCACTCTGTAGATCAGGCTGGCCTTGAACTCAGAGATTTGCTTGCTTCTGCCTGAGTGCTCAGATTAAAGGTGTGTGCCACCACTTCCCAGCATAAAAATGTATGTATTTGTTTTGTTTTTCAAGACAGAGTTTCTTGTGTAATAGGCTTGGCTCTCCTGGAACCTGATCTGTAAACCAGGCTGGCCTCGAACTCATGCAGACCCACTTGCTTCTGCCTTCTGAGTGCTGGGATTAATGGGATGCATCACCATGCTCAACATAAAAATTTTTAAATAGCAAAAAAAAAAAGAAAGAAAGAAAGATGGAGGAGGAGGAGGAGGAGGAGGAGGAGGAGGAGGAAGAAGAAGAAGAAGAAGAAGAAGAAGAAGAAGAAGAAGAAGAAGAAGAAGAAGAAAAGAAGAAGAAACAACAGCCTAGTAGCCACCTCTCCTGGAGCTTTTTCAGCAGCCCCCTTCAGGGTCATTGGCCCAGCATTGGTCCTTGGCTCTGGGTTGTGTTGTTTCTTTAGAATATGCCCATACTTCAACTTGAACTTCTTCCTTTCCAATACTATACATGTGTGTGTGTGTGTGTGTGTGTAAGGGAAATGTATAGACTCAGGATACTTACGACCAAGTGCTTAGCACAACAGAGATTTATTTACCCCAGAGGGACAAAGGCCAGGGAATAAGAGACAAAGACAGGGGATAGGAGGATGGGGGAGAAGGGAAGAAAAAAGGAGGAAGAGGTATTTGTCATGGGGAGGGCAGGGAAACAAAGGACTGCCTCTGGGTAGAGAGGAGGCAGATGTGGTCCGCAGAAAATGGTGGTGTATAAAGGTAAAAGAGAAAACCTCTTGGAGTGTTTAATTTTAGTTGGGCATGTCAATTAGGTGAGCCAAAGAGGGCTTTTGACTTGTGAACTGCACTACTTTGAGAGCTGGAGCTTGGTAGTCAGCCTCAGAAAGGAAGTGGCCAAATAAGGGAATAGACCCTGGGGGCTAGCTAACAGTTTAGCAAGGCAGAGGGAATGGGGAAAGGGGCCAGAGCTTGCTAGAAGCTTCTTAGAGTCCCTTCAAGGTGTGTGTGTGTGTGTAAGTGCCCATGTGTGTATATACTATATACACAGATGTCACCTCCAGTGTTGGTCTTCAGCTTGTTTTTGTGTGTGTGTGTGTGTGTGTGTGTGTGTGTGTGTGTGTGTGTGTGTGCACT
This sequence comes from Acomys minous, assembly GCF_964271855.1. NCBI lineage: Eukaryota > Metazoa > Chordata > Mammalia > Rodentia > Muridae > Acomys > Acomys minous. The sequence goes on along the minus strand of NC_140493.1, from coordinate 4,425,985 downwards.
TCACATGTGCAGGTACCCATGGAGGCGAGGAGAGAGTGTCAGATCCCTTGAGCTGGAGTTACAGGTGGATGTGAGCAGCTGATGTGGATGCTAAGAAGAAGCCCAGCATGTGCTCCTACCTGTTGAGCCATTTCTCCAGCCTGTGTTTGGTTTTTGGTTTTTGAAAGAGTCTCATTAGAGCCAGGGTGTCAATGATTAGGTTAAGCTGGCTGACCAGCAAGGCCCAGAGGTCTCCATATTTATTTATTTATTTATTTATTTATTTATTTATTTATTTATTATGTATACAGTGTTGTGACTGCAGGCCAGAAGAGGGCACCAGCTCTCATTACAGATGGTTGTGAGCCACCATGTGGTTGCTGGGACTTGAACTCAGGACCTTTGGAAGAGCAGTCAGTGCTCTTAATCACTGAGCTATCACTCCAGCCCCGAGGTCTCCATTTCTATGCCTCCTCCTCACTTACACACATGAGCCACCATACCTAGCTTTTTTTTTTTTCCTTCAAGACAGGGTCTCTCTGTGTAGTCTTGGCTGTCCTGGACTCACTTTGTAGACCAGGCTGGCCTTGAACTCACAGTGATCCGCCTGCCTCTGCCTCCCGAGTGCGGGGATTAAAGGTGTGCACCACCACGCCCGGCCATACCTAGCTTTTTATGTGGGTCCTAGGCAGAGGACTCGGTTCTCATGCTTGCATGGCAGTGCTTTCCTGACTGAGCCCTCCACTCAACCCCTCCTCCCTCGTTTCTGAGACAAGGACTAACTCTGTGGTCCTGATCAGCCTTCAACACGTGGCACTTCTGCCTTTGCCTCCTCGGAGCTAGGGCGTCACTTATGGGTTTTGCCATCTCCCTATACATTCATCCAGCCCTTTATTTACTCACTGGCTCACTCAGCAAAGATTCAGAAGGACTCTAGGAACACTCACTGTAAGCCACTGGAAATATGAAGGCCAAGGAAACAGAAGCAGTTCTCAGCCTGTGGCTCATGACCCCTTTGGGGATCACATATCAGATATCCTGTATATCAGATATTTACATTATGATGCATAACAGTAGCAAAATTACAGTTATGAAGTAACAATGAAATAATTGTATGGGGGGGCTGGAGATGGCTCAGAGGTTAAGAGCGCCACCTGCTCTTGCAAAGGTCCTGAGTTCAATTCCCAGCAACCACAGGTGGCTCATAACCATCGATAATGTGATCTGATGCCTTCTTCTGGCCTGCAGGTGTACTTTATTTATTTATTTATTTTTTGAGACGGGGTCTTACTATTTAGCCTTACCTGGCTTAGAATTTGCTATGTAGACAAAGCTGGCCTCAAACTCACAGAGATTTACAGGTCTCTGCATGCAGAGTGCTTAATAGTAAAGGTGTGTACCACCACATCCTGCCCACCAGGGCATTAAAACACACACACACACACACACACACACACACACACATACACACACACACATACACACACACATACACATATACACACACACATACACACACACACACACACATACACATATACACACACACATACACACACACACACACACACACACACACACACACACACATTAGTGGGGCCTGGAGAGATGGCTCAGTGGTTAAGAGCTCTTGCTGTGCTTGCAGAGGACCCGGGCTTGATTCCCAGAATCCAGGTGGTGGCTCACTACCCCCATACCTCCAGTACCAGGGCATCTGCCGCCACCTTCTGATCTCTGTGGGCATCAGCCGTGCATGTGGTGCACATTCCCATACGCAGGCAAAACACACAAATAAAATAAATCTAAAGTAATAAAAAGATCCGGGGGGGGGGGGCTGGAGAGATGGCTCAGTGGTTAAGAGCACTGGCTGCTCTTCCAGAGGTCCTGAGCTCAATTCCCAGCAACCACATGGTGGCTCACAACCATCTATAATGTGATATAATGTGCACTGTATACATAATAAAGAAATAAAAATTAAAAAAAAATACATTGATGGGAACAGAGGGCTGCTGGTAGCATTGTTAGCTCTTTGGTGGATGGAAAGCTGGGTTCTGCTAATGCAGTCTAGAAGTTTCCACCTGAAGTCAGGACAGGAGTCATGGAGGCGGGCAAGAAGGGTTCCCTGTGGGGTTAAAGATGGCTGCAAGATGACCTGCAGTTAGCATCTGAACTGTAACATTCCAACCACCTGAGTCACGGGAGCTTTAATCAGCCTTTGGGGACACAGCTTTGTTTCAAGAATTCTTCTCCACAGAAGGCAGAGAGCAGGAGGGCAGTGTCGTAGTGGTTCAGAATGCTAGGTATAAATGCCCAGACAACTAAGGCACTACTGTTACCAGACCTGCATTCTGGGACATTTTCCCAGCTACTGTGAACATGGACTCCTGTGGACAGAAAGACTGGGGGCTCCCCTCCAGGCTCATAGGACTATTCAGAAGAAGAGAAGGCAGAAAAATTATAAGAGCCAGAAGGGGATGGAAACAGTGTCTTCCGGACACAACAGGACGGATGAACTCACAGAGACTGCGGCAGGGGGCACAGGGCCTGCACGGGTCCCAGCCTGAGAGGTAGAAGAGGACACAAGCTCCAATCCCTAACCAAGAAATTACCTCCAACTGACAACTGCTTGCAAAGGAAAATGTAGTTTTCCCCCAGTGGAGTCCCACTGAGGGGTTTTTGGTTGTTTGTTTGTTTTTTCAAGACAGGGTTTCTCTGTGTAGCCTTGGCTGTCCTGGAACTCACTCTGTAGACCAGGCTGGCCTCAAACTCACAGTGATCCTCCTGCCTCTGCCTCCCGAGTGCTGAGATTAAAGGCGTGCGCCACCACACCTGGCCGACTTCTTGTCTTATATTGCTTTGTTTGGGCATTTTAAAATTTAATTTAATTTTATTTTTTGTCTTACTGGTCTTTGTTTGTGTATTACAGTTTCCAACTTTGTATTTTTATGGGTTTTGGTTGTGTGTGTGTTTCTTGCGTTTTTGCTTTTTTGTTCCGGTGTTTGTTTTGTTTTGCCTGTTTTCTAAGGAGAAGGAAAGGGTGTGCAGCTGCGTAGGATTCAGGAAGAGTTAGGGGAGAGGAAACCCTCACCAGACTATATTGCATGTAAATATATTGCAATAAAAGCTTATGTATCATATGACTGGATGGGTGAACTATTTGGGAAAGACAATCACTTTTTTAGACCAAGCTGACTTGATGACCTAGGGACACAAGAGAGCCGCCTGCCTCTATGTGCCCCATTTCTGGCTCAACAGCTGATTTCTTTCTTTCTCTTTCTTTCTTTCTTTCTTTCTTTCTTTCTTTCTTTCTTTCGTAATGTGCGTGTGTGTCCTTTTTCTTCACACACACCAGAAGAGGGACTCAGATTGCATTACAGATGGTTATGAGCCACCATGTGGCTCCTGGGAATTGAACTCAGGACCTCTGGAAGCGCATCCGCTGAGCCATCTCTCCAGCCCCCTCAACAGTTGAATTCTAAAGATGCTTAAAGGTTCGTAAGCGTGAAAAGATATGGGGTATGAAAGGGGAGATCCGGAAGCAGCTAATTCTCTGCAGGGTGCTTGCAAACCTAACACGTGGGAAGCTGAAACAGGAAGCTGCAAGTTTGAGGCCAGTCTGGGACAGAAAGTGATCTAGTGTGAGGTGTGTGTGTGTGTGTGCGTGCGCGTGCGATCGTCTGTTCCCATTCTCCATCTGGCAGCCTCACAACTGCCTGCCAGTGAACAGGAGGCGAGCTCCGTCTCCAGACCAGTGAAAGGCAACCTAAAGAGGCGGAGACCCACACAGGAGCGGTCATTGCTGGTTAGCAGAGCTCCAGCCACACCGCATCTAACCACACCCCACCAGGTTGAGGACAAAAGATTTCTTGGCTCCTCGTTCTTGTTGGGCTCGGTTCAGTTACCTCCAGCCCTCTCGCCCGTCAGAAGCATCTCCAGCAAGAAGTGTCCATGCTTCCTGGAATCGTGCTGAAAACCCGACTTTGCACTAGGATCAGACTGTGTGGTCAATGGGATTCTCTCGATGGCCATCCCTTCCCACAATTCCGCGGCCCTTCAGGGACCAGCCTGCCTTCAGCTGTGTCCAGATCTCGCGAGAGGACGATAATGCCCGTTGCAGTCCAGACTCCCCTCCCGGGCAGCAGAACTGCAACCTCCCTGGTTTTTCCCCTAATCCAGCCACTCGCGCTCCGCTCTCGGATTGGCTGACAGAGCTGGTCAGTTGTTTTTTTTTCCCCAGCCAGAAAGCGGTTCCACAACTTGCCCTTCTCTGGCCCCGCCTTCGGAGCCTGCGGATTGGGTGACTGCCAGTGACGTCACGAGCCCTCGCGTCACCGGGAACTAGCCAATCACAAGCTTGGCGTATTTTACAAACTGGAGAAGCAGCAGCAGCAGCAGCAGAAACAGAAACCCAGGAGGTCGGCGAGAGAGCTGGGAGAGAAAGGGTGACCTCGGTGGGCTCCTGGAAAGGTGCGGCACGGGGATCTTAGAGAGATGAGTCCTGCCGAGGGGACTTAGGGAGGAGAGCACTTTGGAGCTCCGGGACGAGATAGCAGTCTTGGGGTGCCTGGGTGGAGTCAGCCAGGATAGCGGCCTTGCTGCCGGTGTGGACTTGTGGGCGGGCACATGGATTGGGACTAAGGTGGAGGAATCGGGATAGCAGCACCCATGGCTTGCGAGGTGATTTGCTTTGGTCCTCAGTCCTTTCTCTCTCGTCTTCTCCTGTCTCCCTTATAGCCGCCATGACTACCCTTCAACCCAGGAAGGATCCCCACCTCCGAGGTGTATCTCCCACCCCTAGCAAGATTCCAGTGCTTTCTCAAAGATGCTCAGATTTACCCTCAGTCAAGTCGTGCCCTCTGGACCAGGAGAACCAAGACCCAAGGGTAAGGGGGAGCGTGGTGGGTGACAAGGAGGCGGCTTACGTCAGCAATGCACCCCAGCGCTGAATCCCAGCTTTTCCCCCTTCCCCCCTCAGAGACTGGCGCAGAAGCCACCGCTCGGTACTCAACATCCGCCCATTGACACGACAGGCCTTGGACCGAAAACCTTGCACCAGACAGAAAAATCACAAAAATTGGGGACCACTCAGATCCGGAACCCTTTGGGGGAACTAAAACCACGCTCTGGGGGATCAAATCCCCAGACAGGTATCTGTTGGAGGCCTGGGCATAGCCTACTTGTCTACGTGAGAATGGGGGAGGCAAAGTGGGGGGCTTTGCGTGCCTTCTGGTGTCTTGCATACCTTAAGCAAAATGTCATTTCTCGCCTGTCGTATGGGCCCAGGCCTCTAATCCCAGCACGTGGGAGCCAGAGTCAGGTGGTGTCTGTGAATTCGAGGCTAGCCTGGTCTACATAGTGAGTTCCAGGCCAGCCCAGGCTGCACAATGAGACTATTTCTCAAAAAATAAAAATAAGAAAGAAAAAAAAAAGCCGCTGCCTCTCCTGGTGCCTTTCAGCAGCCCTGATCACAGTCATTGGCTCAGAGTTATGCTGGTTCTTCATAATCTGTCCAGACTTCAGCTTGAACTCCTCCTTTTTCTTTGTCCTTTTTTCTTTGTGAGACAGAGTTTCTCTGTGTAACAGCTCTGGTTGGCCTGGAACTCGCCTTGTAGGACCAGGTGGGTGGATCTCTGTTGAGTTTGAGGCCAGCCTGGTGTACAAAGTGAGGCCAGGACAGCCAGGGCTACACAGAGAGACCCTGTCTCGAAAGAGGGGGAAAAAAAGAATTCAGGTCTCCTGGAAGAGCATCCAGTACTCTTGACCATCTCTCCAGCCCCTAAAAAGAGGATTATTTTTAATTATGTGTGTGTGGATGAGTGTGTATGTGTGTGAGTGCAGGTGTCTGTGGAGGCCAGAGACACCGGATTGTCCTGGAGCTGGGGTTCTAGGCTACTTGACGTCGGTAAAGGGAGCTGAACCCCTGTCCCACGCAAGAACACTGTTTACATGCTCTCCAGCCCCCAGTCATGCCTTCTGTATGACAGGATCACTACGCAAGAACACTGTTTACATGCTCTCCAGCCCCCAGTCATGCCTTCTGTATGACAAGATCATTGTTTTTATCTTTTAACCCAATGGTTAGAGTAATGGCTTGCATGAAACTCTTCAAACTTTTTTGTTTTATTTTATTTTTATTTTTTTAAAGATTTATTTATTATGTATACAGTGTTTTGCCCCGCATGTACACCTGCAGACCAGAAGAGGGCATCAGATCACATCGCAGGTGGTTGTGAACCACCATGTGGTTGCTGCGAATTTAACTCAGGACCTTTGGAAGAGCAGGCAGCACACTTAACCACTAAGCCATCTCTCCAGCCCTTATTTTATTTTTAGGGTCAGAGTTTCTCTGTGTAGCTCTGGCTGTCCTGGAACTTGCCTTGTAGACCAGGCTGGCCTCTATCTGCCTGCCTCTGCCTCCCAAGTGCTGGGATTAAAGGTGTGTAGCACCACACCCGGCTTTCTTCAAGCAATTGGTGAGCTGGGTTCAGCTTCGTGGTCTCTCTCTTCCCGTCTCTCAAGGTCTGTTTGAGCTCTCCATGCCATGGTGACTGGCCTTGAGCTTGTTCTCCTACCTTGGTATCCTAAGTTCTGGGATTACCAGGTGTGCAGCACGAAGCTTGCGTATGTTTCTTTTGCTCACTATTGCTAGTTCACCTACTCCTCAGTGCCCCTATTCCCGTTTATCCTAATGCTGTCTCTTCCCTTTCAGAGGCCACAGGGGCTATAGAGTTTGTTGCTGACCCTGCAGCCCTGGCCACCATCCTGTCAGGTGAGGGGGTGAAGAGCTGTCCCCTGGGGTTCCGGTCCAGTCTGGCTCAGAGAGTACTAGTTCGAGGGAGCAAGGGAGGCACCACCCGGAGGGGCCAGGTAATGAGAAGGATGAGACCAGGCTGCCACGTGGACGCATGGACTGGGGGGGTGTGCCAACCTCCTGCTAAGAGCCTCCCTTGGCCTCTCAGAGTGCACGGTGTTCTGCATACCTGGCTCCCAGGACCCCCGTCCATCAACTGGACCCCGCACGGGCTTCCTGCTTCTCAAGACTGGAGGGACCAGGACCCCGAGACCGCACTTTGTGTGAGGCTTCAGTGAGTAGCCTTGAGGGGCTGACCCCCAGGCACAAAGCAGGCCCTGGGACAGTGTCTCAGGAGGGGAGTGTCCCTTGGGGCCCACGGGTTAGGGGCCCAGTTCTTACTCTGCTTTCATGTCTTGCTTTGCAACCAGAATCAACCTTCAGGCCCCTCTTTCCACCCCTCTGCGCGCCCCAGTCTACAGGAGCTAAGAAGAGAGCCATGTGGTGGCGGCGGCGGCCGGTAAGGGAAGCGGTAGATTCTCTTTCAACCCAGAAGGGGATGGGCAAAGCACGTCACTGGCAGCGTAATAAGCCCCAGAACAGGGTTCAGGGCTCTCATAGCCACTTGCCTTGGCCTGTCGGGGTTTCTGCTTCTGCATCCCACAAGCAAGGGTAACATTTGCACTGTTTAGAGGCTCTTGTGGGAATGCAGTGAGAGGCGTGTGTGACGCTCTTGGCAAAGGCCCAGCCCTGACACTCAGGGGTGGCTGTTGTACCGTCAGCAGGACTTCAGCAAGCCAGGCCCCAAGACTGTTCCCGAAGACCCCAGTTCACCCTGGTGAGTTTGTCTGGGTATAGGAACAAAGCAAGGGTGAGTGAACTGCCTGCCCAGGGAACAAGACACGGAAAAGGTCGACAGGCCTTGAGGACTGGGGTGAGGAAGAAGCTGGGGGTTAACTGAGTGGTAAACCAAGTCTTGCCTAGCATTCACACCCCGGTAACACACACCCATGCACACAGAAGAGACGAGACCTCCTGGCTAGGTCAGAGGTTGGCCCGCTTGTATGTGTCCCTGTTTCTGCCCTCTGCCTGCCACTTCCTGCAAGACTGAATGTCCACTGTGTTCTGTCCCAATCCCTTACGAGCCATGGCCATCTCCAGCCCACTCAGGGCATTTGGACTGATAAGTATTCGCCAAGGTATTATGGGCTCTCGGGTTGCCGACGGGTGGACTGCGCTGTTCTTGTCGCCTTTCCTCCCAGCTTCCTTACCCCTCGGAGGAGAGCACGAGGCTGCCCCTGACTCCGATGGAGGAGGAAGAGCCCTCCTGGGTCTGGCTAAACGAGTACCACTAAGAGAGAATCCCACACACACCAGGGTGAGAAGACACCTCCTGGGGCGGGGCGGGCGGCTCTGCAGAGGCACTGAGGGTTGGGGGTAGAGTTGGCCGACCCAGGACGCAGGATGTTATCTGGTCTTAGTTTGCTGGGGTTGGGAACCAAGCCCCCTTCAGCGTGAACCTGACTCTCTTCAGTTGGTATCTGGCCTGGGGTGAGAAGTGACAAACTGGTATGTGTGTCACCATCAAATCAGTGCAGAGGCTGAGCCACAGCCAACACTTACCAACCAAAACTATTAATCCCTTCATTGCACAACTATTTACTCAGGGCTTTTGAATGCAGACAGGGTTCTAGGTCCAGAGTATGCATATTCTCGAAAACGGAGGCTAGATAAATAAATAAATACATATGTAAAGTATATAGGGTGTCAGCTGGTGATGTGGCCTAAGTATGTAAGGCACTGAAAGGGTTTGGGAGAAGGAATTAGTGTCAAATATTGGTATTTTAGAGCCATGCATGGTGGCAGATGACTGTAACCCAGTACTCTAGAGGCAGGAGAATTGCAAGTTAGAGGACAGGCTAGGCTGCTCCATGGCGAATTCCAGGACAGCCTGGGCTATACAGTAGGATCCCGCCTTTAAAATGAAAGGTGTGCCGGGTGTGGTGGCGCACGCCTATAATCCCAGCACTCGGGAGGCAGAGACAGGTGGATCACTGAGTTCGAGGCCAGCCTGATCTACAAAGCAGGTCCAGAACAGCCAAGGCTACACAGAGAAACCCTGTCTCAAAAAACAAAACAAAACAAGAAAGGTGTTGGGCTGGAGAGATGGCTCAGTGGTTGGGAGCACTGACTTCTTCCAGGAGACCTGGGTTCAGTAGTTCCCAGGACTCACATGGCAGCTCACAACTGTCTGTAACTCTAAAATCGGACACCCGAAGACATATAATACATATAAAAATAAATAAAAAATAAAAATGAAAAGTATGGCTGGGCGGTGGTGGTACACGCCTTTAATCCCAATACTTGGGAGGCAGGTGGATCTTTGGGAGTTCAAGGCCAGCCTGGTCTACAGATCGGGTCCCAGTTATAGCAAAGTCCAGGACAGGCAAGGCTACACAGAGAAACCCTGTCTCAAAAAAATGGTGTGAGTATGTGGCAGATGATGGAGACTTAGCTCACATTGGTCACCTTATCACTGTAACTCCCCCTTCAGGGGCTCTGATGCCCTATTCTGGCCTTCCTGGGCACCTAACACACCACACATAAATTTAAAAAATATATATGTCTTTTAATGTTCTGGAAGAAGACACTAAGTACTCTATTTTATGAAACGCAGTTTGTCCCAGGCACTGTTGTTGAGAAGAGGAGGTTTGAGTATAGACCAGGAATTGAGGAAGTGAGGAGTACAGTAAAAAAAGGAGGAGAATATAGAGGTGTTTAACCAGGGCCCTGAGGAGAGAGCACATGTAGTGTTTGCGAGCCAGCAAAATAAGCCAGAGACAGTGAAGCCTAGACAAGAAGAGGAGGTCCAGGTGGCTCTTTCCTGGGCTGACTGGAAAGCCCAGGGCGAAGTGTAAGGACCGATAGTTGACGTGGGAGGAGGAGACAGGGATCAGAAGTTCCAAGCCTTAGAACTTCTTAGCTACATGAGACCCTGTCTTTGAAAAAAGAAAAAAGGGCTGGAGAGGTGGCTCAGAGGTTAAGGGCACTGTCTGTTCTTCCAAAGGTCCTGAGTTCAATTCCCAGCAACCACATGGTGGCTCACAACCATCTATAATGAGATCTGGTGCCCTCTTCTGGAATGCAGGCACACATGTGGGCAGAGTACTATATACATAATAATAAATTTTTTTTTTTATTTAAAAAAAGAAAAGAAAAGTAATTGTTTCTTGGTGGAAAACAAGGATAAGACCTTGGAAAGTAAATTCAGAATGGCTACACTTCCTGCCTTTTTCCTCACTGGTGACCCCCATCTGATGGCCTTTCCTGTCCTGTAGCCCAGCCCATGGCTGGCCAGGTAGTGCCACCTTTTGTCACTAACCCATCACCTTTCAGACAGGCTCAGGGTGCTCGTTCCCCAGGCCTCTCGGCTGCAGTTTGTACTGGCAACTCTTAGGCGGGGCAGGCTTGGGAGCGGGGTTAGAGAGCTCTGCTCAGCACCCACATCTCTCCCCAGACAGCATATTCATCCTTGAAACGCTGCACCCCTCGACCAAAAACCCAACTCACACCCCTCCGGTCAGTACCCAGAGCTCAACAGGTGAGAGCAGAGGAGGTAACTGGTGTGGCCCGTGAGGAAGGGAGGGGGGCAGGCAGGCCCTGCATGGTGGGGAGAGGGGCAGGCAGGCCCTGCATGGTGGGGAGAGGGGCAGGCAGGCCCTGCATGGTGGGGAGAGGGGCAGGCAGGCCCTGCATGGTGGGGAGAGGGGCAGGCAGGCCCTGCATGATGGGGAGAGGGGCAGGCAGGCCCTGCATGATGGGGAGAGGGGCAGGCAGGCCCTGCATGGTGGGGAGAGGGGCAGGCAGGCCCTGCATGGTGGGGAGAGGGGCAGGCAGGCCCTGCATGGTGGGGAGAGGGGCAGGCAGGCCCTGCATGGTGGGGAGAGGGGCAGGCAGGCCCTGCATGATGGGGAGAGGGTCAGGCAGGCCCTGCATGGTGGGGAGAGGGGCAGGCAGGCCCTGCATGGTGGGGAGAGGGGCAGGCAGGCCCTGCATGGTGGGGAGAGGGGCAGGCAGGCCCTGCATGGTGGGGAGAGGGGCAGGCAGGCCCTGCATGGTGGGGAGAGGGTCAGGCAGGCCCTGCATGGTGGGGAGAGGGGCAGGCAGGCCCTGCACGGTGGGGAGAGGGGCAGGCAGGCCCTGCATGGTGGGGAGAGGGGCAGGCAGGCCCTGCATGGTGGGGCGAGGGGCAGGCAGGCCCTGCATGGTGGGGAGAGGGGCAGGCAGGCCCTGCACGGTGGGGAGAGGGTCAGGCAGGCCCTGCACGGTGGGGAGAGGGGCAGGCAGGCCCTGCACGGTGGGGAGAGGGGCAGGCAGGCCCTGCACGGTGGGGAGAGGGGCAGGCAGGCCCTGCATGGTGGGGAGAGGGGCAGGCAGGCCCTGCATGGTGGGGAGAGGGGCAGGCAGGCCCTGCATGGTGGGGAGAGGGGCAGGCAGGCCCTGCACGGTGGGGAGAGGGTCAGGCAGGCCCTGCACGGTGGGGAGAGGGGCAGGCAGGCCCTGCATGGTGGGGAGAGGGGCAGGCAGGCCCTGCATGGTGGGGAGAGGGGCAGGCAGGCCCTGCACGGTGGGGAGAGGGGCAGGCAGGCCCTGCATGGTGGGGAGAGGGGCAGGCAGGCCCTGCATGGTGGGGAGAGGGGCAGGCAGGCCCTGCATGGTGGGGAGAGGGGCAGGCAGGCCCTGCATGGTGGGGAGAGGGGCAGGCAGGCCCTGCATGGTGGGGAGAGGGGCAGGCAGGCCCTGCACGGTGGGGAGAGGGTCAGGCAGGCCCTGCACGGTGGGGAGAGGGGCAGGCAGGCCCTGCACGGTGGGGAGAGGGGCAGGCAGGCCCTGCATGGTGGGGAGAGGGTCAGGCAGGCCCTGCACGGTGGGGAGAGGGGCAGGCAAGCACTGCATGGTGGGGAGAGGGGCAGGCAGGCCCTGCACGGTGGGGAGAGGGGCAGGCAGGCCCTGCATGGTGGGGAGAGGGGCAGGCAGGCCCTGCATGGTGGGGAGAGGGGCAGGCAGGCCCTGCACGGTGGGGAGAGGGGCAGGCAGGCACTGCATGGGGAGGGGTCTTTAAGACAGGCTGGAGGAGAGTAGGTCTAACTCATGGATGATCTGTCCTGTCTGACACAGGCCCAGTGGCTCAGTGGCCGCCTCTCCCCTCATACCTCCCCTGAAGAGCCTGCCCTGCCCTGGGTAAGTGTCAAAAGCCTTCCTGTAGTCCTGTATTGAGGTCTTGTTTTGGTGCTGTGCACTGGCCTGGCAGGCTGCCCTTGTGATTTGAGGTAGGTGTACTTGCCTCTCGCCTCTCCAGCTGTCTTTTCTAGTCTATGTTTAGAATGTCTGTCTGTCTCTGTCTTCTACTAAACTCAAACTTTGAAAAAAATTCCTTGTGTGTGTGCGCTTGAGCGCATGTGCGTGTATGGGTAGATATGTGTGCATCTCCACAACCTGGGCCTCAATTCTCCTGCCGTATCAGCTCTACTATAGGCCTGTGCCACCATCAAACAAAAACAAGAAACAAAAGCTGGGCATGGTGGCGCACACCTTTAATTCCAGCACTCGGGAGGCAGAGGCAGGAGGATCACTGTGAGTTCCAGGCCAGCCTGGTCTACAAAGTGAGTCCAGGACAGCCAAGATAACATAGGAAAACTCTGTCTCAAAAACAAACAAAAAGCCAGGTGTGGTGGTGCACACCTTTAATCACAGCACTTGGGAGGCAGAGGCAGGAGGATCTCTGTGAGTTCGAGGCCAGCTTGGTCTACAAAGAGAGTTCCAGGACAGTTACACCGAGAAACCCTGTCTTGAAAAACCAAAAAGAAAAAAGAAGAGAAAACAAACAAAAACAAAAGAGCCACCAGGGAGCTTGGATGCACTCCTCAAGAGGATGAAGATAGTATTCCTTCCACCTTAATCTGGCTTCCTCACCAAACCGTCTTTCCTTCTGTGTGGCAGGAGCAGATTGCTGTAAGGTTGTTTGAACAAGAGAGTTGCATCACATTGCAGAAGGGATCCGGGAAAGCGCCTGTGGCAAGCACTGCTGCACCTCACTCCAACAGAACCTCCAACCACCAGGAGCTAAAGATGCAGGTGGCCTGTAGCTTTGGTGGCATCTGCACCCTGAGAAGCTGGGGAAGCCGGGCGTGGTGGCGCACGCCTTTAGTCCCAGCACTCAGGAGGCAGAGGCAGGCAGGTTGCTGTGAGTTCGAGGCCAGCCTGGTCTACAAAGCGAGTCCAGGACAGCCAGGGCTACACAGGATAGAGGGGGAGAGAGGACTGGGGAAGGAGGAGCTGGGAGGGAAGGGGGGGAGTGTGAGGAGACCTGTGAGCACACAGTGATGACACGCTGGGGTGTTCTCTCCCACCACAGCGCATCAGCATTCTGCAGCAGCTACTGCGGAAGGAGGTAGAGGGGCTGGCGGCGGACAGACTGGCCCCTCCGAATGGAGGCTCTGTCCTAGAGCTGACTGAACTTCAACCCCTGATGGCTGAGGTTTCTAGAACTCTGAATCAAGCTTCCCTTCTTGGACTGTCAAAACACTCTGGCGTGACAGAGCCCCTCCCTGCAGAAGGGTGTGAGGAGCCTCAGCCCCTCCCTGCAGAAAAGCATGGGGAGCCACAGGCCTGCCCTGGGGAGGAGACGAAGGTGGCTCAGCCCTGCTCTCCCACAGAACTGAAGCCTCCAGAACCGTGCAGCAGAGCTGGGCCACAGCCGCCAGAGCCTTGCCCTCCAGCACTGCCTGGACCCCTTCTGCCTAGTTGCCAGGGCCAGTCTGGGCCTCCCGAGGCCTGCCCTAGCATAGAGCTGGGCGCATCGGCAGCCTGTGCTGTGGAAGGTAGAAACCCAGAGTGTAGCCCACAGCCCTTCTGCAGTCAGGGGCCTCCGGCAACCACCAGCTTGACTTTCGTGTCACAAAGCCCACTCTGTGCCAGTCCCCCTATCCGCTCACTGCAGGCTTCGAGGTCCCCAATGGGCCATTCAGGTAAGGAATAGGGCTGGGGAGGGACCTGAAGGGAAAATCCGTTCTCTGGGAGTGGGCCCTGCCTTGCACCGGCCCATGCCATGCTTGCTTTCCTCTGGCCCCCTTGTGAAGAGTTCTCCCCCACCCCTGTGCTTCTAGCAGGCTATGCTCATCAGGCAGGGGAGGGGGCAGCAGCCAGAGGGGCTGGAACTCCAGAGGCCCTTCTGAAGTGTCCACGGCCTTCAGGCCCCCACAGTCTGGTCCCTCGAACCCTGGCTCTGAGGCAGCACCTCCGAGCCTGTCTCACCGCCCTCCACTGCTTCCACGAATCTCGCCTGGATGATGAGTGCGCCTTTTACACTAGCCGAACCCCACCTCCGGGGCCCACCCGGATCTGCACCAACCCTGTGGCCACGATGCTTGACTGGCAGGACACCCTGGTGAGCCTTCAGTACACAGCCAGACCCAACATGCAGCAAGCCTACAGGACAGTGGCAGGGCTGACCTTGCTTCCTCTATGGAGAAGTGGCATTACGACAAAGCCTCTTTTTTTTCTCTCTTTCTCCAGCATTTCATTCCAGTTGGTTCTGTGGTCCCACAAGACTCCCCGGCATGACTCTGGCCTCCACCCTGCTGCACTCAAACCTTCCTTTTAGCCTTATTTATTGTTGGTCTGACCACTGGACTGGGGGCCAACACCTTTTATCCTTTAATAAAGTTACTATAAATTCCAAGTGTTTGCCTAGGACAGCTACTGCTGTTGCTCTCCAGTGGCCCACATGGTGGCAGTGTGGGACAGTGTAGGGGACTAAGCACTGTCCTCAAAGTAGCCATCCAGCCCGCTTCAGCTAATTCTTGAGTTGGTTAGGGGACTTGTGGAACCTGTCCCCTCTGAGAACAGCCCCACCCCAGGTGCCACCAGCCATTTTCTCATCTAAAGTATCTCTGTTTAAATTCTGTCGGGCAAGGCAGGAGGATCACTTGAACCCAAGAGTTGGAGGCCACTCTGGGCGGAAAGCTATGACTCATCTCAAAGTAGAAAAAGGGCTGGGCACTGTGCCACATGCCTGTAATCCCAGAGCTCTGGAGGCAGAGGCAGATGGAACTGTGAGTTCAAGGCCAGCCTGGGCTACAAAACAAGTCCAGGACAGGCGGGGCGACACAAAGGAACCCTGTCTCAAAAAACCAAAAATAAATAATAGAAGAAAGAAGACCACAAACAGACCAACAGCAAAGAAGAAAAAAGCCACTAGAATTCTCATGCAGGCACTCCAAACCTTTGCCTTTAGAATCTTCCACACTCTACCCACAATGCTCCCCTTCTGCACAAGCAGGCCTGGCCAGGCTTAGCTGCATTGATCAATCTCCCCGGGGTGACTGACAGGCAGGGCGGGCGCCCTCCCAGGTGTCAGGCCACTCCAACACCGTCCCTCCAACTCTGCACCAAGGTAGGCAGGCACACACAATCCCCAACCTCGCTTTATTGAAAGAAGTAACAGTATCTGTAGCCCCAAGACCTAGCCCGGAGAGGGTGGGGATGGGGGCTATACAAAATGGGGTTTAAATGCTAGGAAGGAAGTCTTCCAGGTCACCGGAAGGCTGCCTATGTCTGGAGCCTGGAAAATGGAGATGAAGGAGGGGGAAGGAAAAAGTGGCTACTGAGCATCCAACCTGTGCCAGTCTCCTCTCACCTAGACAGGCTCCTTCTATTTCTCCCCTTCCCTGCCAGGATGCTCCTTTTGGCCTAGGAGTCTTCCCCAGCTCCAGCCAAAAGGGAAAGCCATGACCTCGGTCTCTCTGGAGCACATGAGGTGGTCCCTCCCTAAGCCGCTCTCTTTATTGGGTCTTGCTACCTCTCAACTCCCCCAGCCACTTAAAACCTTTGAACCCCGGGAATCCATTCCACCCCGCTTAGGTGGCCTCTGGGGAGCGGGAGAGTCCGCAGGCTCGGGGGATGGGGCCTTGGGGAGGGCTAGCTGGAGGTGGGTGTGGATTGGAGCGAGGGGTCAAAGGGGCGGTGACCGAACGTGAGAGTATGTGAGGTGCTGGCCTCAGTCTGGGTAGATGATGAACCCCGAGAAGGTGCTGTACTTGTTGGTGTTGCCGCCGTGCACCTTTCCACCGTCCAGCTTGATGAACACCTCATCACCGACATCTAGGTGCAGGATGACGCTGTTGCTGGCGTAGTCGTAATTCTGATCCGCATCCTGAGCAATGGCGCTGGCCCGGACCTAGTGAAGTGGGACGGAAAAGCAGCCCCACAATCCTCACGTCCTGCGCAGAGCTGAATTCACCAAAGGGGCTGAGTTGGGTGGCTGCTAGAGCAAGGATGGTTTATACAGGGGTAGGGTGGGACCAAAAAGCAGTTTTCAACCTGTGTGTTGGGGTCAACCCTCTGGCATTATATTACAGTTCTTTTGGGGTTTTTGTTGTTGTTTGTTTGTTTTTGAGACAAGCTCTCTCTGTGTAGCCTTGGCTGTCCTAGACTCACTTTGTAGACCAGGCTGGCCTCGAACTCACAGCGATCTACCTGCCTCTGTCTCCCGAGTGCTGGGATTAAAGGTGTGCACCACCACGGGCAGGCCGGCTTATATTACAATTCTTAACCGTAGCAGATATGAAACGGCAACAAAATAATTTTAAGGCTGAGGGTCAGCATAACAGGAGGAACTGTATTAGGAGTTGCAGCATTAGGAAGGTTGAGAACCGCTGAGCTAGGAGACCTCAGAGCTTCTCAGGCTCAACTTGGGTACACATGTCACGGCTTCTCTGGACCTGTACTAGAGCAGTGAAACCTACCTCATAAGATAGTTAAGATTAAACTCTCAGAAGTGAGTGCAGAGCCATGTTTTGTATACAGAAAATATTTTACAGAATTGGTATTCTCGTGCTAAAAAAAAAGAATCAGCCCTCAGGATCCTTCTAGGATGCGTGCTGGCTAAACCAGCTTTCCTGAGGTGTTGGGGCACGCATGTGTCTGTTGCACCTGGCTTGGACCAATAGGAGAGTGGACTGTTTCCCTTTGGCCTCCTGGGCTCTAATTCCCTGTGGAGTGTTACCTGGTCCCCCACCATGTGGGAGGTCTCCCTTTGGTCTTAATCTCTGGGCTGCTGCAGCAGTCACACTGCCAGCCCCTTCCCTCAGTTTCCATCCCATTGGGACTGGTTATTAAATCATTAATTATTCATCATTATTCTAATCATTATTTACCATTCCCAGGGCCGCAGTGTTGGCTCCTTGGAATACAGAGTGGGAGCTGCACCACCCCACCCCCCTGCAAAACCAACACACTCCAGTCTCCTCCCAGACTCCTGGCACAGACCAAGTCTGCCTACTCGGTGCCACCAGCAGGAAGACACCGAGCTCTACTTACACTTTGGCATTCCACAGTCACAGAAACACCCCTGGGGGTCACGTGGACACTCACTTCCTTGCAAACACTGTCAATGGCATGAGGACTCACATACCCTGACAACTCCCCTTCCTTAGGCTCCAGAAGAGAGGCCTTGCTAGGAACAGCCCCCCCACCCCACCCCACCACTACCCCAAAGATGAAGCAGAAGATGGACTGGGTGGTGTCGCCTTAGGATCCTGGAGCTTTTCAGCTGTGTACCAGGGCTCAAGGCTTAGGCTACTCCCTGAGGAATAGGCCTGCAGAGCCAGGGCCAGGGCCAGCCCTCCCCATGTCCCCCCCCCCACCCGCTGTGGAACACTCAGAGGTCACTGCTCAGCCCAAACCTTCCTCTCCCTGCAGAGTACAGGCAGCTTCTTCCACCTGAGCCTACCGGCATCCTGCTTGTTCAAACTCTCTCTGGGGGTGAGGGCTATGGTTTTGACTACCCACTGGTAGTACCATCTAGTGCGATCTGAGAGGTTATCAGGGAGGGGGGGTGTAGGGCCCTAGACCAGGCCTCCTTTCTCCCTGTCCACTTCCTCCTAGCTTTTTTTTTTTCCCAAACCCAAACCTAAATTGCCTCATCCCACAACCTATGTGGCCTCTGAGCCAGCAGACCATTTCCCACATCTGCCTACAGACTGCCTCAGTGTTAGCTGAGGGCAAGGCTTGGTCTAGGTTTGGTCCCAATCCCTGGGGATGAACAAATAGGACCCTGGCAAGTGGGCAAGCTAGTGTTTTCTCCCCCTCCCCCTTTCCTTGAAAAACCCAAGCCGAACGGCTTCACCTGAGGGAAGTCTGCCACTACCCAAAACAAGAGATGCCATTCCAATTCCTTGGAAACAGATTCTCCAATAGCTTGTTCCATGCCAGAGCGGGGAAGCCCACTGCCCTGAGAGGACTGGCCAGTAGAGAGGGCAGCTCAAGGCAGGAGGAGAGAAGAGGCTAAGGTGGGCCAGACACCGAGGACATTTGATTTGGCAAGGGGCAGTTGGAGGTTGGAGTGTGAGGGTGAGGCTGCACAGACATTAAGCTTTGTTTGCATTCTGAGTTCTGGTCCTAACGTTTTAGTGCCCCATGGGACTTTCCACAGGTGATTTTCTTTTCCAGACCCCCGGTTCCTCCCCTGTGACTAAATTAAGGTGACATACTTTTTTTTTGGTAGCCTGGCATTCTTGGGTACCTTGGTAGCGTCTGAGTGGAGGAGCTGAGCTGTAAAGCGAGCACAGGGAGTTTCAGGAAGTCATTAGTAAGATCTGGGGCTAAGTAGAGGGGCGATCTCACCTGCCCGTTCTTCATCAAATCGGCCCACATGCTGGTGCCGTCGCCGCCGCGCATGAGCACATGGTAAGCAAAGAAGTAGACGCCTGGCATGGGACAGGTGAACTTGCCGCTGGCTGCCTCGTAAGCGTTGCCCACGTTGGTTACCACATCGTCAAAGCGCAACACCTCATAACCCTCGTGAGGCCGCCGAAGACCCGCGTAGAAGGCAATTCGGGGTACGTAGCCTGCAGGGGGCGCTGCCCCTCCAGGGCCTGGGCCAGGAGGACCTGGGGGACCTGGCCTGCCTGGCTCTCCAGGGGGACCCCTAGGACCTGGGGGTCCTGGTGGCCCCCGCAGGCCAGCCTTCCCTCGCCGCCCCACTTCACCCTTGGCACCCGGAGGGAAGGGAGGCACCGAGGCGGGCACGCCGTCGGGGCCCTGGCCTCGGGGTGCGTGGGGGTCACACACCATGCGACAGCGACCCAGCATCTCATAGTGTGTTGGTCCGCGAGAGCTGTGCACCAGTAGCGGGATGGCTACCAGCAGCAACAGCACCATGGCCACCCCGACGGCCGCGCCGGCCACCCGCTTGCGGCGGCTCAGCCGTGACGCGGCCAGGGCCAGCAAATCCTCCTCACTTTTGGGCGCAATGGCGGCGGAGGCCCGGGGCTCTCCGCGGGCTCGGGCCCCGGTCTGAATCTCCCGACGGCTGTTCCGGACCACCTTGCCCCGGCGACTTCCTCCTGTCACAGCAGTGCTGTTTCCCAAACCGCCTGTCAGGGTGGCAATCTCCCCGGCGGGTTGGGCCAAGGACAGCCCTTGATGGTTCAGAACCTATAGTCTGATAATACCCGCGGGTGCAGTTCTAATGATCCAGGGCACCTGAGACCCGCAGCTTCTTGGACGGCTGGTTTCTCACAGGTCTGGGGCTCCAGCTCTCTAGACAGTTGCTTTCTTGCGGATGGTGCTGTCTGGATCCCGGGCTCCCCTCGCTGATTTCTCCCCGCTAGACCCGAGACCTCTCCCGGCTCTCCCGACGTCCCAGGCTCTGAGCTGCTGGGGGTAGGGGGTGAGGTTCTCACTGGACGCGACCTCGTCGGAGATTTTGCACTCTAGCTCTTGGAGAGCACTACCTGCCTCCTTCAGTAGCCGTGGCCTCAGCCCTCCTCAGAGCCCTAGCCAGGCGTCCCTCTCCCGCAAGCGCTCTCCCTCTCTGCGTCCCTAACCTTCCTCCCCGGCGGCAGTGCGGGTGGTGTGAGTCGCTGCGCGGCAGGAGCCACTATAAGCGGCCGCAGGCGGAGCGACCCCTGGCGCCTAGAGCGGGAAGCACGGGGGCGGGGCAGGCCGCGCCACCTCCCCCACCTCCCCCGCCGAGCCCCGGCCTCCAGGTTCCTTGCCAGCTTCCCAGGGCTCTGCAGCGATTCTCAGCCCTTACCGTATGTATCCTTACTTTCATCCTGTACCTGGAGTTTGGCGTTCTCAGAGCTTAGAGGAAGATGGACACACTGTTGGGGTAAACAGGGGTCAGGTGACAATATACATATAAGACCTCAGAAGGGGACTGCGGAGCTAAAGAAGGGGCGAGGGCACTCACATATAACAAACAGAAAACAGACATAAATAGCAATTCGCCACCACATGTCCCTCGGTGCCCCCCAAGCAAAAGGTTCAACCGGTACTTGTTGACCAGCCCGGTCCTGGCCTCTATGATTGGAGGGGGTCTCATAGCCCCAGAAGCAGGGGAAAGAGAGAGATGGAGGGGAGAGAGATAGAGGGAGGGAGAGCGAGAGAGAGAGAGAGAGAGAGAGAGAGAGAGAGAGAGAGAGAGAGAGAGAGAGAGAGACGGACTAGGGAATGGGCAGGAAATGTACAGCAGAGAAATCAGAGACAGAGACAGAGAGACAAAGCTTCGAAAAGAGACTGACAGCCCCAGAGCGGAAAGGGAGAGACAGAGACGGAGAGAGGGAGAAGGGAGCCCAGACAGGTTGACAGATCGAGAGAGAAATGTAAATGGCGCGCTGCAGAGAGACACCCAGGTCCGTGTTCGGACTCCAATGTGACATATCAACTGTGAGGAAGACGCGGGGGCGGGGCAGTTCTGCAAGGCGAGTGGGAGGCTGTGGGTCTGTGCGTTGTGACAGTGCTGCATACTGTGTGTGTGTGTGTGTGTGTGTGTGTGTGTGTGTGTGTGTGTGTTGTGGGGTGGCCATAAGATCCTGGCCTTGCCGTGCCTGGGTGAGTAGGACTGTCTTTGTGTGTGCATGTATGAGGCTGCCTGAGGAGGGTATTTATATCTCTGTCTTAGTCCTAAAAGCTGAGAGCCACAAAAGCCATTTATTCTGTCTCAGGACTGAAAACCCATGGAAGCTCCTGGGGAGAAAGAGTCAGAAAGGGTAGTGTCACTTGGCCTGCCCAGTCTGGCAGGACCCTGCCATGCCCTAGCTATCGTGACTGGCCCCACAGAGGCTTGGCTCCCTCTCATCTCCCCAGTTGTTTGTTATGAGAGAGAATCTAGAGAAATTAGGCCCCCAGGTAGCGGATGCTGCTTCGTTGATTATGCATAGTAATATGATTCAAACGTGGATTAGGTATTTGGTGACTAGAAAGGTGATCATGTCTGCTTTCAGAGCGGCCAAGAAGGAATACTGGCTCTCATGGCTGCATCTTCTCAGGGGATAGATAGTAGGTCAGAGACTGGGAGAGTGGGGTTTGGAACTGAAGGACCTCGGGTGTTGGTAGACCTAAGGGCCTCTTGGAGAGTAGGGTGAGCCAAGAGTGTGGTGTGCAGGATGTGTTTGTACAAAGCAGAGGACACAAGATACATCGGGGCACAGTTGTCGGTGAAAGGTGATCTCTCTTCGTCTTTCCTGTACCCCTTACTTGGATCCCCAGTCTCAATCTGGAGAAAGACTCGGCTGGGGCGGGGCCTGCGCTGGGAGCTGGGCGAGGTCTCCACCTGCTTGAGAGGGATTAGAACAGAAAGGATTGGCAGCCAGTGGGGGAAGGGCCTCCTCCTCCTCCTCCTCCTCCTCCTCCTCCTCCTCCTCCTCCAGCCATAAATACAAATTTTATTCAAGGTCTTTGTCACCATTTGTCTTCCTCGGGGGGCTGAGGGCCATTGTCAGCCCTGTGCATGTCTAATTCCAGATCTGCTCCCCCAGGCTGCTTGATGGATGCACCAGGGAAAGCGGGTCCCGTTCACACCAGTCTCTGCTGCAGAGCCTCGGGCCTCATCCACCCCAAGTCTGGACACCCCTCTTCTGTCTTCCCCTCACTCCCCTCCCTCCATTTAGCAGAGACCATCTCTCTGCCCGGCTTTTCATCCACCAGGCTCATTCTAGTTCTCAGCACCCCCTTTTTGGTCCCCTCACCTTAGCCCCTTTCAGATGCGAGCTTTCTTCTCTATAGCATCCCCAGCACAAACCACCATGAGCAGCCAGGCTGCAGGCAGCATCGGCTGTGCTTGGTGTGTGTGTGTGTGTGTGTGTGTGTGTGCTGGGGGGGGTGAGGGGGAGCAGGCTTGGCTCACGGGGAGCCAAGGGGCCAGCTCTATGAATTTATTCATGTTCTGTTGCTCTTTCCCCACGCTTTGGAATGGAGCTGCCAGCTCACCAGGTCCTCACAGCTTCCCCTGCAGCTGTCACCTTCGTCCAAGGAGGGATCTAGTTAGGGCTAAGACCAGCAAGTCTTCCTAGGGCCAAAATCTATGAGAACGTGCTGGGGAATGGGGAGGGGTCAGAGACTGTTTACCTAGAGCTTCTTTGGTGATCAAACTAGGAGGCCCCAGTGAACGGATGAGCCTGAGAATGGGAGGTCAGCGGCGGTGGGCCAGAGGACAACAAAAGCATTCTGCAGGTTGGTGGGAAGGAGGTGAGGAGGGGATGACTTCCATGATCTCCTAATAAGGTGCACAGCCTGCTCTGAATCCTGCACTAACCTCTACCAATGACTGTACTTACATTGATCCTAATCCCAAATTACACACTTAACTTCTCTCCAGTCCTAAAACCAACCTACATTCCATAACAGGACCCTGAAGGGGAATCCTTACCTTCCTGGAACCCAGGGGTTTCCCCAGAATTTCCCCCAAGGCAATAACCAGGTGTGTGTGTCCCAGCTTTAAGGGCTAGACTTTAGATTAGCATGTGATTAGCATATGATTTGCATGTGTTATGTACCTTCTACTCTGCAGAAGTTTTCATGTTAAATTTTTATGAAGTCTAGCAGAAAGGTCTTGGCTCCTTGAAGGTTCTTTCTTTTTGTTCTTTCTCTCATACTTATTGTCACTGACCCAGATGCCCTCTAGGGAAGAAAAGGGCTGAGGAGGTCAGCAATAAAGAAAGGTGGGAGGACCACAAGTGGTTTTCATCACTTGTACAATCCTCAGTTTTGTCATGTGTGTATGTGTGTGTGTGTGTGCGCGCGCGCGCGCGCGCGCCCAGTATCCTCCCTTTCCTCCTCTTCAGGACCAGTAGAAGTGATACCCACTCCCATGCTGAGGTTAGGTTCCATTTTTTTGTTTTGTTTTGTTTTTTTTTTTGAAACAGGGTTTCTCTGTATTAGCCTTGACTGTCCTGGAATCACTCTGTAGACCAGGCTGGCCTCAAACTCACAGTGATCCACCTGCCTCTGCCTCCCTAGTGCTGGGATTAAAGTTGGGTTCCATTTCAGAGGACACACAAGCTAGAAGTAGGTTGGGTTGCCTGACATTAGACCCCTTGTTTAAAAGGAGAGAACTTAAGCCATGCATGGTGGTACAGTGTAATCCCAGCATTTGGGAGGCAGAGGCAGGCGAATCACTGTGAGTTTGGCCAGCCTGGTCTACCCTATCAGTCTGTCCCTACCAGGACAGCCAGAGCTACCCTGTCTCAAAAAAAAATAAAAATAAAAATAAAAATAAAAATAAAAATAAAAAATAAAATAACCCAAATCAAACAAACAACAAAGGAGGCATTGCACGGCCTGGAGGTGACATTATAAAGCCTGTTTTGTTTTAGAGCTTTGTCCATAGAAATTCTTATTGCATCCTTCCCGAATCCCTGAGAGGTGGCTGCTTTATCCCTATCTGGAAAAGGTGGGGAACAGGGGTCCAGAACCACCGGGAAGTGGTTTGTCCAATTATCATCTTGTAAGGAGATATCCCTAGCCGGGGATGGGATATTCTTAGGATGAGAGCATTGATACCTCAACTTCATTCCCAATGCTTGGAAAAGAGACATGGCGACAGAGGCGATGCAAGGGTTAAGAAAGCTGGGCAGGAGTAGGGGCAAGATGTTTATAGAGACCCAAAAATCTACTGTGCAAGTCCACAGTTGTCTTCACTTCCTCCACCACTGGCCCTAACCTCTGGCCCAGCTGTCAACTCTGACACCACCAAAGTTCAAATATTGGCCAACAGAAGGCTAAGGGTTAGCTACAGAGAATGGTTCAGATAGCGGCGGGGGACATGGAAAAAAAACGAAACTAGGGACATTTTGCTTACTGCACCAAAGGGAAAACTGAACCCTGTTCCTCTGTGACCAGCTGGGGAAAGCTGGTCTTTGGACCTGTGTGTTTTACTTTCTTTCCTTTTTTTTTTTCTTTTTTTGGTTTTGTTTGTTTGGTTGGTTGATTGGTTGTTTTTTTTTTTCTTTCTTCAAGACAGTTTCTCTTTGTAACCTTGACTGTCCTGGACTCATTTTGTAAGTCAAGCTGGCCTCGAACTCAACTGCCTCTGCCTCCAGAGTGCTGGGATTAAAGGCGTGTGCCACCACGCATTTTACTTTCTTTTGGAGACTATGTGCGTGCTTTTAAGGCTCAGAGGGCCCTTGTGAGCAGCCAAGCCACTGTTCAAATCCATCAGCTAGTCAGTCCCCTTGGCCTGGAGCTCTAGTTTTGAGTCCAAATCACCCCCACTCCTGGGAGTGGGCTCCTGGCTCCCCAGCGAGTGCTTTCAAAATGTTTATTAGGCCCCAGCGGCGGCTTCCTTCCGAATCCCAGTACACTCATCCAGATGGGGCACCCTCTCCACCTCCCTCTGAGCTGGCAACCCCATCCCTTTCCCCTGTCGCCACCTCTGGCCCTCTCCAGCCTCTGGTTAATGAAATGTGGCAGTCGGCTGCACAGACAGCTGTCATTACCCCTCATTTCTCCGCTGGGATATTGCATCCCTCGCTGGGAGGCCGACAGGTGAAAGGAAGTGGATGAGGTTCGGAGAGCTGAAGCTGGGGTGCAGGCTGTTGAGAGCTGAGAGTCCAGGAGGAAGCGCCAAGCTTGAAGTCTCCAGGGGTCAGCTAACTGAGGTAGGCCCTAGGATGCTCTTTCTGGCGGGGACCCTAGTTCTTTCGTTCTTTGATTGGCAGTCAACTTTAACCAGCCCCATACCCACAGCTCTCAGACAAAAGTCGGCCTCACACATCTTGCCCCACACCCTGGGCCAAGCTTGGCTTCAGTGAGCTCAGCAAGCAACGCCTCAGAGCTCTCGGCGGCAGCCCAGTGCTTTCCTGCCATCTCCTCCATGCCTTCCCTCTCGCTCCCCCTCCTTCCTGCGCTCCCTCCCCCGCGGCCGCGGCCTTTATTAGGGATTCCGCGGCTGTCGGTCCCGCCATCCATCCTGTCCGCCAGCAATTAGGCGGCCAGACAAAGAGCAGCTTCGGATGGATGAGGGTCCCGGCGGATCGGAAATGTGAAGGGTCAACGCTGCCGCCCGCGGCGCACCTCGCTCCCCCTTCCGCATAATCACCCGCTGCCCGTCACTCAGCCGGCCGCCCGGGAGCTCCGGGGCCCGGGAGAGGGCGGGGCTGGGACTGCAACCTAGGCGCCCGGGGCCGGGGCGGAGCCGCGTCCTGCACGCGCTTCTCCTGCTGGACGGTGGAGCACAGACTCCCGAGGCACTCACAGAGGAAGAGGAAAGAATTTGGGCATCCCCTAAGGGGAACTTGGTACCCGTGGCCTGAGGCCTTCCTGAGGGCAAGTGGAGACTAACTAGTTGCCAGAGAAAGGCAGATCAAAGTCCTGGGTGTCCCCTGCTGGGAGAGTGGAGCACTTAACTTTGAGGGTCTCCACACCTCGCACCTGAAACTAAGCCCGAGGGCACCCCCCCCCCTTTGGAAAATGCCAGGCGTCCTAGTCTATGGCACCTCCTATAGGACGAGAATGACTCTGCGCTTCTTATCTTCGCTCTTCTGAGTAAAATCCAAACCATCCACATCAAACCAAGAAATGCTCCAAATCCGGGCAAAGCCAAGTGGAGCCAAGAGGAAGTTCAAGGAGTCCAGGTTTTACTGCGGATTCTTTGGAGCTTGCTCCCAGCTGACAAACCAACATCTCAATCTGACAATTAGTGGTCCGGGGTTGGGGGGGGGTGGCAGACGACGAGGGGGAGAAGGGCCCTTGCTGCTGTGGAGCCCTCCCGGCAGGAGGCAGAGGTGGGCGGTGCTGGCAGTGATGAACGACTCAGGGGGGGCCCAGGGCCCGGAGCGCGCATTCATTACTCCACTGACAGGCCGACGGGGGCCGGGTGGGCGGCTAGTGGACGTGCTGGGAAAGAGGCCAGTGGCAGAAGCGGGAGCAAGGGAGCGTTTAACAGTCCCACAGCACCTTCTATTCCTGGTTTTTTTTTTTACTTCGACCCTGGCCTTAACTACCTTGAACTTGGCCTCCCCGTTGCTGGTCTCCTTAATTAAAGAATTAGGGAATCTAAGGAACTCTGCTCTTGGATTAAGTGATTTAAGGTCAGATACCGAGAAAGGAGGCAGACGGGTTTTTAAACTAGGCGTTTCGGTGGTGCTTGACCTCAGAAGAATTGTGCGTGATGCTCGCCCAGGCATTGGTGTGCGTGCGTGGCAGCGATTGATGGAATGGATGGTGTATCGGCATCGGTAGCTGTGCGTGTCAGCGCTGGTGATGTCTCCTCAGTTTATCAGTGGAGGTGTGTGAGTTTCATGTGTCAGGGGATGAGCCACCACACCCCTCCCGGCTGGCGGAAGCCCCCCTCCAAGTGGCTGTCAGTTCTGTCTGCAGTTCTGGGGGAAATGGCAGCCGCAGGGTGACAGCTGAGGTGTGCTCCTGAGGGTGTGTGATGCGTTAACTGTGAGAGTGCTGTGACAACCGATCCCTTCTAGCACCTTCTTCACTGCTTCCGGAAGTGGTGAAAGCAGTAAATGCTCTCCCCTTGCCAAAGTCTAGAAATCTAATTGCTCAATCCTGAAGAAGCGTTTACGGCAAGAGCCTTCATACCGTACAGCCTTATATATACAGCATATGCAGTCTGCAGCGTGTGATCGCTAATCCATCTGGTTTCCCCTGGCTGGTAGTGATCCCAGAGAAAGGACTGGCTACAAACTAGACACCTGTGTGATGCGCAGGGTGAAGACCAGATCTTTTGATCTCTAAGAGAATCCTCTCGAAGTGGCCCACGCCTTTAATCCCAGCATTTAGAGGCAGAGGCAGGCAGATCCCTGTGAATTCGAGGCCAGCCTGGTCTACAAAGTCTAGGACAGTCAAGGCTACACAGAGAAACTCTGTTTCAAAAAGCCGAGAGAGAGAGAGAGAGAGAGAGAGAGAGAGAGAGAGAGAGAGAGAGAGAGAGAGAGAGAGAAGAGAGAGGTGTATCTCATGGGGCCTGAAGCACCAAGAAGTTGAGCCTGGCCTCTCTGGGGCTGAGCCTCCTGCACCAGGGGATTCTGGAACTCTGGAACGTTGCTCTATCAGGCTACCTTTCAGGCAACTTCCGTTTGCCTTGCTCTTCCCAGGCCTAGAGCGTTTTTTTGGGGCCCACTTCAGTTTCCTTTCTTTTCTCTATGCTTTAACCCTTAGTGGGGCGCGCGGGCGGGGGTGTCTCTTCCAATTTTGTCTCCTCAAGTTTGGGGTGGTCTCTGTTCCTCTTGGGGATCCTGCCTCTGAGAACAAGCCAGTACAATAGTGAAGTGCTGTGGGGGAACCGAGGTGGTAGAGGTAGAGCTCCCTTGTTGCCAGAGTTGAGAACACAGGAATGGCCAGGTCATGCCAAGGCACGCTGGCCCTTGCTTCTCATCATTCTGGGCACAGGCGCCTAGTCGATGCCCTGCCGCCCCCCTCCCGTCCCCGCAAACGGCCCTCCTCCTGGCCCCCGCCCCTCCGCCCGCCTGGAAAAGGCAAATTTGACATTTTTAAATCCCGAGCCTTAGAGGGATCGATGCGGCCCGAGGGCCCCGCCCGGGGTCGATATTCCTGATTGGGAAGAGGCCGCTGAGCGTAGCCCGTGTGTAAATCACCCGGACTGGGGGGGGGGTTGTGCGGGGGGGGGGCGCTCACCGGGAAGCTTCCGGGCCCGGGCTGGACCGAGGAGGACCAAAAGAGAAAAATAGGATTTAAAAGAACCGGAGAGGAGCCCTCCCAGGGCCTCCCCCCTCCCCCGTCTAGCCCTGCCAACTCCCGCGGCCGACTTCGGTCTCGCTTCAGCGGCCTCCATCCTCCGTTGCCCCTGGAGCCGCGAGGGAGGCCGGTGTCGGAGCCAGCCATGCAGCGTCTCCTCTCCGGCCGCTCCCGCGGGGCCCGGGCTTCGGCGGCGGCTGTCACGGAGCCGACAGGCTGGGCTGGCGGGGAAGAGGCGGGTGGCGGGTGTTGGGGGCGAGGGGGGCGGGAGTGGTAAGGCAGCTGGGAAGCTAGCTCAGTCCTCGCTCAGTGGGCGCAACAGATGTTTGCAGAATTAAGGGCCAGCAAAGTGGTCTAGGTTTGCTAGCGACACGGGGGCGAGAGGACGTGGGCACACTTAGGAACGAGAGTGGCAAACCTGCGAGGCACTCCAGGGCGCTGGCGAGAGAGAATGGGGAAAAGGCCAAGGAACTTCTGGTTGTACCTGGTAATCGCCTCTGTTGGGGAAACCGAGGCAGCTGAGACTGAGGAGGAGCCAGGAAGGTGGAAAGCGGAATCAGTGGTGAAGGTCGGGGTGGAAATTAATTTCCGCGTGGGTTTCTGCATTGACCAAGGCCAACCCTGAGCCAGTAAAGGGTAAATATGTTACCATGCCCTCGACAGCTGCTCACACTCCCCCCTCCCTCATCAGCTTGTCAGATCACACCCCCCCCCAACTCCCACCCCGCGCCAGTTTATAGAACAACAATTTGGGGAAAACAATCCCGGCCGAGTGACGGCCCCGTAATTGTGACAAAGTGAGTGCGGACGGCTGGAGAGAGCGCTAGGGCGGGAGCTCGGCAGGGTGAGGCGCAAGCAAGGGAGCCTCTCACCCACCCCGTCACCCCCTTCTTCTTATTCTGGTCACCTCTCGTCTCTCTCCTTGACTCTTCCTCAATTCTTCTCCTCAAGGCCCCTTGTGCCTCCTCCTCTTGTTTCTCCATCGCTCTGCCCTTTCTTCACAGCATCAGCTCTTCTCTCGCCCCTCACGCTCCGTCAACCCACCTCCAGAAGTGCCTGTTCCTTGCTCATTTCTCACTCTCTCCTCCACCCTCCGCTCTTTTCTCCATCTTTTTCATGCACTTATATCGCCCTTGGGCCATAGGCAGGCTCTACAGCAAAATCTCCTTAGCTCCTTCCTTCCAGGGCTGGGTCGGGAGACTTCATTCCTCCCGCATTTCTGGGCAGTTCTGGGTACCTCCTGTGCTCCGGACACCTGGTTCCCAGCTGATCCCCTCCCCACCCCACCCCACCCCCCGCCGGGGCGGTGGGCACCCAGCACCCGGCTCCCGGAGCCCAGAGCGAGTTTGTTTGTCCAGCGGCAGCAGCGGCTGCCGCCGGTGCTGTTTGCCAAGCTTAGCGCGCCGCCGCGCAGTGCCGGCCCAATTAAGTCTCATTCATTATTAAGCGCCCCTGTCCGCCCCCGTCGCCAGGCGTGCCTGTGCTGTCGTTTCGCTGCCTCTTAGCCCTAAAAGGGCCAGATCCTGAGCTGCATTCTCGCCCCCAGCTAGGGGTAGGGGGTGTTGGAGGGCTCTAAAACGTTTGGTCTACTGTTGACAGGTGACCCTAAGTGAGGCCCACTGACTCTATCCCTTCCTCTAGTGAAGGCTGGGAGACCGTGTAGATCCAAACTTCTTTATAAAGAAACTGAACCTCAGGGAAAGGTGTGACTTGGACAAGGTCACGGAGCCTGGAATAGTGAAGGCGTCTTGTACACCAGCTCCATTCCAGCAAGGAAGCGAAAAGGCGGCTCCTCTTCCCTCAGTCCTGGGTTTTGGCCTAGATGGCGCGCCTGGACCCTGGTATCCCTTGCTGGTGGGTTCATCCTTTGCTTCAGGCTACTGGGTCTGAACAGCTTCGGGGCTCTCTGGGTTCTGGGCTGTGCACGCTCAGGCTCAGGGCTGGATGTGTAGTCCTTCAACTGCAAGGCCTGGAGGCAAAGCAGTGAGACAAAACTGGGCGTCTCTCTTGGTGCTCCCTTTTGCTTGTGGGTGGATGTCTGTCCCTTAAGAAATTACAAGTGTTACCGGGCAGTGGTGGCGCACGCCTTTAATCCCAGCCCTCGGGAGGCAGAGGCAGTGGATTTCTGTGAGTTTGAGGCCAGCCTGGTCTACAAAGTGAGTTCAGGACAGTCAAGGCTACACAGAGAGACCCTGTCTCAAAAAAAAAAAAAAAAGGAAAATAGGGAAGAAATTAGAAGTGATGCTATAATAGCTTGAAGCTCTTGGAGTGTGGAGAGAGGACCCTGCAGCCTGACGTGAGAGAGGGATCACCTTCCATTTGCGGCGGGGAGAAGAGGGAATCAAGAATTTAAATTTTACTGATGGGATCACCTTTTCTTTTTTTTTTTTTTTTTTTTTTTTTTTTTTTTTTTTTTTTTTTTTTTTTTTTTTTTTTTTTTATCCCGCCAGGTAGCCCCACAGTCCAGACGGCTTTGGCAAGGGGTGTCCCAACCTTGCGAAAAGGTGATCTGGGACTTTTTGGGAACCTCCCTTCTGTAAGCGACAGCGCCACCTGGCGGTTGCAGTGACATGCTACAAGAGGCGTGCTTCTCCCGGGAGTCGGGGCGCGGTTCCAGGCCGTACAATAATAAAACTGGGTGAGCCTGGACAAAGCTTCCCACAGAGTTTATCCCAGAGGGCAGGTGGTGGAAGGCAGGACCGGAAGGCAATTCCGCAGGGGCTGACGAGGGCTTGGGGAGGGGCCGGGAGGAGGTGGCCTGACTTCAGAGACGCAGTCTGCACTGGGAGACAAAGTCCACTTGTGTGAAAGCAGGAGCGGGCACAGAGGGGCCATTTTGATTCCACGGTCAAAGGAAATGACTGGTCTGAAGCGGCCTGTCAGCCTGAACAGTCAGGTACTGCGGCCCTACTGGGACAGCCTGAGGGAGTTCGCTTGAAGTAGGCAGGACAATACTGGCAGGCACTCTTTGCACCAGATTTGATATTCTGAGGATTTTTGCAGCCTCTTTGTAGAGGCTCTTCAGTCCTGTTTGGGGACAGAACGGCTGAGCTGTGGGGTGCTAAGGTCTAGGTCAAAATGTTTTCTAGAATGTTTAAGTGGAAGGAATCCAGGGTTTCTTTCAAGTTTGACTTGTAGGAAGTTTTCATGGTCTGGGGAAATGGGAAGGCTGGAGAAAGGCTAAAAGCTTGGGCCCAGGCAGCCGGCCAGACACAAGGAGACAACACACGGGCTTTCCAAAGGGTTGGAAACATTGGAAAAGTATTCTGAACAAACTTCCTCCTATGAATCATTACTCTTCCAGTAGTCTGAGGGGAAGACTAGAATTTAAGTTGATTATTATTATTATTATTATTATTTTACTTTATTGCATGAGTGTTTTGTGTGCGTGCGTGTGTGTGTGTGTGTGTGTGTGTGTGTGTACGTGCGTGCGCGCGCGCACCTGATGCCCTTGGAGACCAGAAGAGTGCATCTATAAGCTGCCATGTGGGTACTGAGAACTGAACCCTGGTCCTCTGGAAGAACAGTAAGAACCCTGGGTCATCTTTCTAGTCCCAAGCTTTTGATTTGTTTGTTTTGGTTCAGGCAGCTGGTTCTCAGTGTCCCAACTAGGCATAATGGCACCTGCCTGTATCCCCAGCATTTGGGGAAGTGAGGGCAGGAGAACAGGAGCTCAAGGACACATCCTTGGCTATGGGCACATAAGACCATTTTGGGCTCAAAAATCAATTAATTAACTATTAATAATATATAAATGAAAAATTTTAAATTGAAGCATTCTCCTCCCCTAAATATGGAGTCCCTGTGACTATCACTAACAGGACCAGGGTGCTTAACCAAAGGTACAAGACATCCAGTACATGAGAGACCCAGAGGTAGGACCAGACTTGGCTTTTATTACGGTGCAATGGTTGACTGTGCTGAGGGCTGGATGTCGTCTGATGAGTCTGCTTTCTCCCTGCTCCGTCTCTTAGGGTCTAAGGATGCCTCTTGGGACTATGGTGATTTTCACAGAGGACCTTGAGATGCCTGCATTCTGATCGATGTCAAACGCCACTGGATCCCAAGACTCTTGCCCTAGAGGATGGGCAAAGGGCTCCTGGTGACCTATGTCCTTTGGGCTTTGGGGGGCCCTGTTGGCCTCCACCATCTCTATCTGGGAAGGGACAGCCATGCCCTGCTCTGGATGCTTACCCTGGGAGGTGGTGGCTTGGGCTGGCTCTGGGAGTTCTGGAAGCTCCCAGGCTTTGTCGCTCAAGCCAACAGAGTCCAGGGTCAGAAACAGAGGCCAGGAGAGGGGACACCACCTCTGAGCTTCCTTCGCTTTGCCGCCCAGGTGATAGTGGGCATCTATTTTGGTCTTGTGGCCCTGATCAGCCTTTCCTCCATGGCCCACTTCTATATTGTGGGCCTCCCACTGGCGGTTGCCTTAGGGGTCTTGCTGGTGGCTGCCGTTGGTAACCAGACCTCAGACTTTAGGAACACCATAGGAGCAGCCTTCCTCACGTCCCCTGTATTCTATGGCCGCCCCATAGCCATCCTGCCCATCAGTCTGGCTGCCAGCATCACAGCCCAGAAGCATCGCCGATTCAAAGCTTCAGGGGAGTCAGAGACCCTTAGCGTGCGGCTCTACCGTGTGGGCTTGGCTTACCTCGCCTTCACAGGCCCACTGGCGTATAGTGTTCTGTACAACACAGCCGCCACCATTAACTATGCGGCAGAAACCCTTGGCTCCTTCTTGAGCTGGTTCAGCTTTTTCCCACTCCTTGGACGCCTTGTGGAGTCTGTCTTGCTGATGCCTTGCCGTATCTGGTGGCTACTGGTGGGGGATCCGGCCTTCACTGGCGGCCAGTTCCAGGAATGGGAAAAGCTCTACGAATTTGTTGACGGTTTTCAGGATGAGAAACGTCAGCTGGCTTACCAGGTAAGTCTTTCTTCCCTCTCTTTCGGGGAAGTCTCCCCAGGGCCTGTCTGCACTCTGAGAGTTTAGAAGTCCTGCTAGAGCTGGTAGCCTGCACAGGGAAGCACTGTTCTGAGGTCCTCTCGCTAAGCTCTGAAAGGGAATCCTGGCTGCTTTGGGCTTTTCTGTATGTGTGTGCTGCATGAAGGTATATGCTTGGTACTTTTTTCTTTTTCTTTCTTTCTTTTTTTTTTTTTTTTTTTTTTTTTTTGTGAAGTCTAACAGTTTACCTAAGTTTGTGTACACGGCTGTGAGGTTAGGATGTGGGACACTACCGGCTCAGAGAAGATTCCTTCCTACCCCTTCCCTAT
Organism: Acomys minous; assembly: GCF_964271855.1. Taxonomy (NCBI): domain Eukaryota; kingdom Metazoa; phylum Chordata; class Mammalia; order Rodentia; family Muridae; genus Acomys; species Acomys minous. Next base: position 4,392,948 of record NC_140493.1, on the reverse strand, counting down.
CTATTCCTACCTCAGAGCGACCTTAACGACAGCCATCCCTGTGGCTCAGGGGTTTCGTGTGTCCCACTGCGTAGGAGATTACATTCAGGCCCGCTACAGATGATGCGTGAACTGTGTAACACTGAGCCACATCCCAAATCCTGTTTCGGTGCATTAGGTTTAAAACGTAGTATTGTAGCAGGGTGTGGTGGTGTACACTTTGTTTTGTTTTGTTTTTGGAGACAGGTTTTCTCTGTGTAGCCTTGGCTGTCCTGGACTCACTTTGTAAACCAGGCCAAGGCCTCGAACTCACAGCGATCCACCTGTTTCTGACTCCAGAGTGCTGGGATTAAAGGCGTGTGCCTTTAAAGGCAGTGCCTGGCTGGTGGTATATACTTTTAATCCCAGCATTCGAGAGGCAGCGGCCGGCAGATCTCTGAGTTCAAGGCCAGCCTGGGCTACAAAGCGAGTTCCAGGACAGCCAGGATGACTATACAGAGAAACCCTCTCTCGAAAAAACAAACAAACAACTTATTATTGTGTGTAAATTCACCTGTCAAAACATGAATGTAGAGGTCAGAGGACAGTTGGCAAGACTGCAATCTCTAGGGCTGGAAACATGACTCAGTTGTTAGGAGCACTGACCGTAGGGGACTGGAGAGATGGCTCAGTGGTTAAGAGCACTATCTGTTCTTCCAAAGGACCTGGGTTCAGTTTCCAGCACCCACACGGCAGCTCACAACTGTCTGTAATTCCAGTTCCAAGGTATCTGATACCCCCCACACCAATGCACATAAAATAAAGTTAAATTATTATTATTATTATTAATTAATTAATTTATTTATTTATTTTGGTTTTTCGAGACAGGGTTTCTCTGTGTTAGCCTTGGCTGTCCTGGACTCACTTTGTAGACCAGGCTGGCCTCGAACTCACAGGCATCCGCCTGCCTCTGCCTCCCGAGTGGTATCTGACATTTTTCATTCAACATTCTGTCTATAAGACTTATTCATGGGCCAGGCATGGTGGCGCACGCCTTTAATCCCAGCATTCAGGAGGCAGAGGCAGGCGGAGCTATGTGAGTTCGAGGCCAGCCTGGTCTACAAAGGAAGTCTAGGAAAGCCAGGGCTACACAGAGAAACCTTATCTCAAAAAATCCAATGAACAAACCAACCAAAGGCTCTATTCCTATTTAACATGCGATTTGAAATAGCCTTCATTCATTGCTGTAGCAGTGAACACTTCTTACACACAGCTTAGTTATTCACTCTATTGTTAATATTTAGGTCATTTCTAGTTCAGGACTTTTTTCAATGAAGTTCCTTTTTGTTGTTGTTGTTGTTTTGAGACAGGGTTTCTCTGTGTAGCCCCGGCTGTCCTAGAACTCACTCTGTACAACAGGCTGGTCTTGAACTCACAGAGATCCACCTGCCTCTCCCTCCTGAGTGCTGGGATCAAAGCAGTGCACCATCACTGCCCTGGTCGATGAAGTTCCTTTTAAGTAGTCTTTTCCAGCCTTTGGTGGACATATATACTCATTTCTCTTGTGGGGACGAGATCCTGTCAAGGATGTGAAGCTCTAGGTTGGAAAATGCAATTGTGACTAATGGAATCTTAGTGATTATGGGATATCCTGAGTTTTCTGGGTGGGGTTGTCTGCTTGGGTTCTTTTGTTCTAACACTAGACCTCACTCTAGTTAGGGACATGGCTGTATGTCTGAGCCCAAAGGGCGAAGTCTTGTCTGAGGCTCGGGACTCTTCTAGTTACTAACTAGCCTGGTTGAGCAGGAAGCAGGAACTCCGAGCTTTTACAAGATGCTAATTCGTCAGTTCTGTCTCCTCAAGGTTCTGGGCCTCCCAAAAGGGGCAAGCAATGAAGAAATACATTGCAGTTACCGCGACCTGGTGAAGGTCTGGCACCCAGACCACAACCGACACCAGACGGAGGAGGCCCAGAGGCACTTCCTGGAGATCCAGGCTGCGTATGAAGTCTTGAGTCAGCCCAAGAAGCCTAGAGCATCCTGGGGGTGAAAAGCAATCCCTCAAAGATGGCCTCACTTTTGTCAGCGGCATATTCAAAACCTCTCGACCTGATTGATAGTGTTAAAGGAGCTACTTGTGTAGAGACAAAAACTTTAAAGGGATGAGAGAGTCTGTGGTAGAAAATATTTGAATTTCTAAGTTCTTGGCTACTGTATTCTTGATTGCATTTTTTTGCTTTTGTTTGCTTGTTTGTTTGTTTTGGTTTTTCAAGACAGGGTTTCTCTGTGTAGTCTTGGCTGTCCTGGACTCACTCTGTAAACCAGGTGGTCCTTGAACTCACAGAGATCCACCTGCCTCTGCCTCCCAAGTGCTGGGATTAAAGGCGTGTTGATTGCATTTTCTTAAGGCCATATAGTGAAAGGAATAGTATAAAATCAATAAAATATCTTTCAAAGACTATACCACCGCTGGGGGCAGGAGAAATGGCTCAGCAGTTAAGAGCACTGGCTGCTCTTCCAGAGGACCTGAGTTCAATTCCCAGCAGCCACATGGTGGCTCACAACCATCTATAATGTGATCTGATGCCCTCTTCTGGCCTGCAGGTGTACATGCAGGCAGAGCACTGTATACATGAATAAATAAACAAACAAACAAATAAAAAGACTGTACCACCATATCCATCCCCAGTATATTGGTGTATGACAAAGAAGGTTATTTAACTCTTTTCAAGACAGGTCTGTCTGTGTAGCCTTGGCTGTCCTGGACTCGCTTTGTAGCCTAGGCTGGCCTCGAACTCACAGTGATCTACCTGCCTCTACCTCCTGAGTGCTGGGATTAAAGGCTTGTGCCACAATGCCTGGCCTTATTTAACTCTTATAATTGTGTACAGCACTGTGTTAGGAGATTGAAGGAAAAATATGAAGATTCTAATACTTCATATGCTGACCTATATGACAGGAAGAAGTCAAAGAGGTAAGTCAGGGGTTAAATGTCAAAGTTCCAGAAAAATGTTTTTTTTTTTTTGCCACTTATACTTTATTTTTTTTTTTAAGATTTTATTTATTTATTATTTATACAGTACTCTGGCCCAATGCCAGAAGAGGGCACCAGATCTCACTATAGGCAGTTGTGAACCACCATGTGGTTGCTGGGAATTGAATTCAGGACTTTTGGAAAAGCAGACAGTGCTCTTAACCTCTGAGCCTTCTCTCCAGCCCCCTCACTTACACTTTCTATTCTTGTACTGTCCCCAAAGGGAACAGGTAGGGGGAAGGGCCTCTATTTGGAACAGAGTTGTAGAGAAGCCCTCATGGGTTTGAAATAGGCTGAATTCTAAGGTCTTGGACTTCTGTGTGAAGTCCAAATTGTGAGTGTCACATCACACTCTCAGGAACATTTGTCCCAATAGAGGATCACAGCGTAGGAGCAGAAATAAAGTCGGCCTTGTCTGCTGCTTTGAGCTAAATGTCACAGGACTATAAATGGTGTGGTGAGGTATCGGAGGAACAGATGATATTGTCTCACGGGGGTCTGTAGCCCAGGATGGCCTGGAGCTCACAGAGCTATGTCCGCCTGCCTCTGCCTCCAGCCCTGGGAATAAAGCCATGGCTGCCGTGCTTCAAGAGTGATGGCCAGTTCTCATTATCAACCTCACACTGTCTTGAGTTACCATGGAGACTCACAGATCAGGTTGGCCTGTGGGCAGGTCTGGGGGGATTTTCTTTTTTTGTTTGTTTGTTTGTTTTTGAGACAGGGTTTCTCTGTATAGCCTTTGGCTGTCCTAGACTCACTTTGTAGATTCGGCTGGCCTTGAATTCACAGTGATCCACCTGCCTCTGCCTCCACAGTGCTGGGATTACAGGCATGCGCCACCATGCCTGGCACTGGGGGGATTTTCTTTCTTTTTCTTCTGAGACAGGGTTCTCTGTGTAGCCTTGGCTGTCCTAGACTCACTTTGTAGACCAGGCTGGTCTTGAACTCACAGTGATCCACCTGCCTCTGCCTCCAGAGTGCTAGGATTACAGGCGTGCGCCACCACGCCCGGCAAGGGGAGATTTTCTTAACTAGTTTAGTTGAGGTGGGAAGACCCACCTTGAGTGCAGGGGGCACCATTTGCGCAGACTGGACCCAGGACTGGATGAAAGGAGAAAGCAGGCTGAACTCTGGCACGCCTCCACTCGGTGCCCTCTGCTCCTGACCATGGAGTCGGTGTGACCAGCGCCTCGAGCTCCTGCCTTCCTGGACAATGATGGACCGTGCTTGACCTGTAAGTCAAAATGAATCCTTTTCTCTTAAGTTGCTTTTGTCAGGGTCTTTTATCACAGCAACAGGAAAGGAAATAAGACAGGACTCGTGGGAAGATTCATGATTCTATCCCCCATGTGTCTCCCAGGCAGCCGGGGAAGCCCTGGGGAGCTGGCAGTTTGTATGTTTCACTACTTAACTCCAGCCAGATGTGGGAAAGGAGGCCAGGATGTCCCACGTTGCAGGAACGCTAAAGGCCAGAAACGTGGTAAAATGATATACTTTTCTTTACTTGACATTTCACTCGCTCTTCCAGAGTATTTTATTCACACTTCTTTCCTCCTGGGCCTTAACTCTGAGTGGTATATAGAATGTTTTAAGCTGAACATCTGGCCTCGTAGCATAAGCATGTTCTCAGCATGCATGAGGCCCCATACCACATAAGCTGGGCACAGCGATACCGACCTCCTCAGCACTGGAAGTGTTTTGTTTTGCTGTTTTTTTATCTGTTTGTTTTTGACAAGGTCTTACTTACACTGTAATCTGGGCTTGCCTGAAACTCACTATTAAGCCCAGGCTAGCCTCAAACTCATAAGCCCAGGCTAGCCTCAAACTCACAGTGTGATCTTCTTGTTTACTGATGCTGGAATTATAGGTGTGAGCCACTGTTTTAGTCTAGAGGAACAGAACCAGTGGGGTGTGTGTGTGTGTGTGTGTGTGTGTGTGTGTGTGTGTGTGTGGTGAGCTTTAAAGTAGTGACAGCCAAAAGACCCCCAAGACACTGAGAACCCAGTACTTGGTCCTTGAGGCTGGATACCTCAATAGTTGTCATGATCTCTTACTGAGGGCCAAGAGCCCACAGTTGTTCAGTCCATAAGGCCGGGTGCTTCCATTGCCACAGTCTGGTGCCAGGAGCAAGGTAAGCTTCAGGAGAGATGCTGGAACATAGGTCTGCTACCAGCAAAGGGATCGGCAGCAGCAGCAGCAGCAGCCACCCGAAGGGCAGATCTACTTACGCAGCAGTGAGAGGGAGGCTGAGGCAGCGAAAGCAGACCTGTTTTCCCTTCCGCCATGCTTTTGTTTAGGATGCTCCCAGGAGGAGCAGGCCTGCACCAGGGCTTCCCTGGTGCTCAGGACACTTTTCAGGTGAAGCTCCATTCTGAGGGGGCACACTCTGAGGGGACACGCCCTGAGGGGGCACGCTCTGGCTTGTGGCAACTTGACATTAAAACCAACTACGGTGGCCACCCTGCCCTTTCTCAGGTTTCCATTAGATAACTCCTGTCTGCAGGAAGATGATAAAGGAATGCAATGCATCTGAATAGACAGACGTTTATCACAGTTCCGTGTCCACAGAGAACAACTTGCTATTGTTTGAGTGTTGGGCCAGCTCACTCACCTACAATCGTGTGCTGCTCTTTGAATTGTCACCTTCTCCGTCTTGTTCCCATATAACCATCTGGACCTTGCTGGGTCATGCGGATGCTCACTTGCTAGTGGTTCTCCTCAGACGTGCTCACAGGAATGTGTGCGTTTCTCTCACTAATGTATCTATTTTCACTTTGTTCTAGCCAAATTTCAGAGTCTTCACTAGGTCCCTAGGGCTGGTGGCAGGAGCATTCGCAACAGCTCAGAGGCTAATTTAGAGGGATGGCTTGGGGCCAAAAAAGCAGCAACCACAAATTGTAGATAGTTTCTTTCAGTAGTCACACATAAAAAAACAAAAACAAAGCAACAACAACAATAACAATGAAGACAAAATCCACCTCCCACCGAGCAGTGGTGACTCACAATTTTTTTTCCGAAGACAGGGTGTCTCTGTGTAGCCTTGGCTGTCCTAGACTCTCTTTGTAGACCAGGCTGGCCTTGAACTCACAGAGATCCGCCTGCCTCTGCCTCCTGAATGCTGGGATTAATGGTGTGTGCCACCACCACCTGGCTGTGACTCACAATTTTGAGGCCGAGGCAGGCAAATCTGTGTGTTCGAAACCACCCTGGTCTACAGAGGGAGTTCTAGGACAGCCAGAGCTACACAGAGAAACTCTATCAACAAGACAAAAATCAAACAAACAAACAAACCAACAAACCAACAAACCAACCAAGCAACACCCCATACCCCCCCTTTTTTTTTTTTTTTTTTAATTTCTCTGTGTAGCCTTGGCCATCCTGGACTCACTTTGTAGACCAGGCTGGCCTCGAACTCACAGCGATCCGCCTGCTTCTGCCTCCGCCTCCCGAGTGCTGGGATTAAAGGTGTGCGCCACCACGCCCGGCTGATCCCCATACCCTTTTAACTTAAAATTTTTGTGTGTGGGCAACGGACAACTTGAGGGAGTCAGATCTCTCCTTCCAATGTGGGGGTCCTGCGGCTTCCGGCTTAGCAGCAGCTGTCCCATCAGCCCTATAAAGAACTTGTTTTTTGTTTTTTTCTGGGACTAGAGATGGCTTAGTGGTTACAAGCACAGGCTTCTGTTACAGATAACCTGGTTCCAGTCCCTCATGGCAGCTCGTAACTGTCCTTAACTCCAGTTCCAGGGGATCCAGCACCCACTTCCGGTCTCCTTGGGCAACAGACACACAAAATCATTTTATTTGTTTTTTGAGACAGAGTCTATCTACCTAGCCCTGGCTTTCCTGGAACTCATATGTAGACTAGGCTGGCCCCTGCGTCTTGGGTACTGGGATTAAATGTGTATGCCACCACTGGCTGAATCTACAAATTAAAAACCACACAGGCTCTGTAGGAAGGGCATGGGGAGCCCCCAGCCTGGGCACCCTGTGTTGCAGAATCTCAGGAATTACTTGCCTCACTGGGACCATTTCTATGTTTTCTTTTTAAAGATTCATTTTTTAAATTAATTTATATAGTGTTCTGTCTGCATGTACCCTGCAGGCCAGAAGAGAGCATCAGATCACATTATAGATGGTTGTGAGCCACCATGTGGTTGCTGGGAATTGAACTCAGGACCTCTGGAAGAGCAGTCAGTGCTTTTAACCGCTGAGCCATCTCTCCAGCCCATGTTTTCTTGAAGTAGAGATCCCTTCTCTTTCTCACTTTGGGACATTTGCGTGTGTTTGGAAACTGAACTGTGACTTGAACCCAGGGCCGCAGGAGTGCTAGGCCAGAGCTGTATCTCAGAGCCAGATATAGCTCAACCCTTTCTTACCTTTTATTTTGAGGCAAGGTCTTTTTGTTTGTTTGTTTGTTTGTTTTTGGTTTTTGGTTTTTGGTTTTTTGAGACAGGGTTTCTCTTATAGTCCTGTCCTAGACTTGCTTATAGAACAAGCTGGCCTTAAACTCAGAGATCCTCCTGTCTCTGCCTCCCAAGTTTTGGGAATTAAGGCATGCATCAGCCGCTACGCCTGGCTCTGAGCCTATAATCTTTTTTTTTTTAAAAAAGATTTATTTATTATTATGTATACAGTGTTCTGCCTGCATGTACACCTACAGGCCAGAAGAGGGCATCAATCAGATCATGTTACAGATGGTTGTGAGCTACCATGTGGTTGCTGGGAATTGAACTCAGGACCTTTGGAAGAGCAGGCGGCGCTGAGCCATCTCTCCAGCCCTGAGCCTATAATCTTAAGAATGCTTTTTAAACTGAGCTGTAGTCACACACACCTTTAATCCCAGCACTTAGAAGGCAGAAGCAGGCCGATCTCTGTGAGTTCGAAGCCAGCCTGGTCTACAAATCAAGTTCCTGGACAGTCAAGGGTACACATAGAAACCCTGTCTCAAAAAACCAAAACCAGTCAGGTTGGTGGTGGCTCACACCTTTAATCCTAGTACTCGGGAGCAGAGGCAGGCAGATCATTGTCAGTTCAAGCCCAGCCTGGTCTACAAAGTCCAGGACAGCCACGGCTACACTGTCTCAAAAAACCAAAACAACAAACAAACATACAAAGAACCCAACCCCCCCCCAAAAAAAAACCCAAAAAGTGCTTTTGTTTGTTTTGTTTTTTTGAGACAGGGTTTCTCTGCATAGCCCTGGCTGTCCTGGATTAGCTTTTTAAACCAGGCTAGCTTCAAACTCACATCGATTAATCTGTCTCTGCCTCCCAGAGTGCTGGGATTACACATGTCTGCCACCACACCTGGCCAAAAAAGAGTACTTTTGAAACCCCAGTTTGATCCCCAGTCCTGAAAAGGAGGGAAAGCAGCAGTTACTTTGGGGGGGGGGGAGGGTAAAATTTTAGGCCCCCCCCACCTCTCCATACAAACAAGAACAGCACCTCTTTCGCAATGTGAACCTTCCCTTTCCTTCAGACCCCTCAGTCACTCCCTTTTCTGTATTGAATAACACACTTCTGAAAACTAGACAAACCAGGGCAAAGAAATAAAAAGCTGGGCTCTTCTCCTGCCTCAGCAGTCAGGGTCTCACGTCCCAGGGCGTAACAGTGTTTATTATCAGGCCTATATCTATTATTATTACATCAGTAAAGCCCGCAGGCAGTCAATCAAGACACAGACACCTGTTATATTCTAAAATAGCCTTAGTTAACCTGGGGCAGGGCAGACATTAATCCTCAAAACTACTTCCCATAGTGGGGCAGGTATGGGATACCTGTCCGATCCCATGCCATCTGCTTCTAATAACTTCTATCAAGCTACCTCCCACCCATAATCCCAAATACTTGCTAATGTTCTTCACCTGGGCCAAATCCCCATCCACGCCGCCCACATGCTTCTTCCCCATCTAACTCATGGCTCAGGCCTTTTTCTCCCCTCTCACTTCAGGTCTTCTTCTTCTTCTTCTTCTTCCCAGGATCCTCTCTGTCTCTCTAAGCCCAGGAACCTTAGCCACACCTATCTCAGTTGCCCCGCCCAGCTGGGATGGAACCTTAGTCACGCCTATCTCAGTTGCCCCGCCCAGTTGGGGGATGAACCTTAGTCACGCCTATCTCAGTTGCCCCGCCCAGCTGGGATGGAACCTTAGTCACGCCTATCTCAGTTGCCCCGCCCAGCTGGGATGGAACCTTAGTCACGCCTATCTCAGTTGCCCCGCCCAGGTGGGATGGAACCTTAGTCACGCCTATCTCAGTTGCCCCGCCCAGGTAGGATGGATCCTTAGTCACGCCTATCTCAGTTGCCCCGCCCAGTTGGGATGAATCTTAGTCACGCCTATCTCAGTTGCCCCGCCCAGCTGGGATGGAACCTTAGTCACGCCTATCTCAGTTGCCCTGCCCAGCTGGGATGGCTTTTTTAAAAAATATTTTTTATTAATTTATTCATATTACATCTCAATGGTTATCCCATCCCTTGTATCCTCCCATTCCTCCCTCCCTCCCGTTTTCCCCTTACTCCCCTCCCCTATGTCGGTGACTGAGCGGGGTCCTCCTCCCCCTGTATATGCTCATAGGGTATCAAGTCTCTTCTTGGTAACCTGCTGTCCTTCCTCTGAGTGCCACCAGGTCTCCCCATCCAGGGGACATGGTCAAATATGGGACACCAGAGTTCGTGTGAAAGTCAGTCCCCACTCTCCACTCAACTGTGGAGAATGTCCTGTCCCTTGGCTAGATCTGGGTAGGGGTTCCAAGTTTACTGCACATATTGTCCTTGGCTGGTACCATGGTTTGAACAAGACCCCTGGGCCCAGATCTGCCCTTCATAATGTTCTTCTTGTAGGTTTCTAGGACCCTCTGGATTCTTCTATTTCCCTATTCTCCCATGCTTCTCTCACCTAGAGTCCCAACAGGATGTCCTCCCCTCTGTCCCACTTTCCTGGTAAGTGAAGACTTTCACAGGTCATGCCCTTTGGGCTAGTGTCCAGATATAAGTGAGTATATACCATTTAACTCTTTCTGCTTCTGGGCTAACTCACTCATTATGATCATTTCTAGCTCAATCCATTTTGGGATAGCTTTTTATTAACTAGCATCAAAATGCATCAGACCAACCTCCAACATAGCTCACAGTCCACTGCTGCTTCTCAAGATCTGAGGGGCCCAGCGCCAGGCTCATCTACTTGCATGGCTTCTGCTGACAAGACGGTGTCCACTGCCTTGTTTTCTTCCATGTAAGGTGAGGAGTTAGGCGGTGGTGGCCTTTAAGATTACAGTTGACATTGGGTCCTGTGGTTCTTTTCACTTGGGGTTTCTGTTAAGCAATCTGTTTGTCACCTTCTTGTGGCCCTCTTGTGGACATTACTTTGGTAAGATTAAAAAAAAATTAGGTGTTGTAGTGGCACACACCTCTAATTCCAGCACTTGGGAGGCAGAAGCAGGAAGATCTCTGTGAGTTCAAGGCCAGCCTGGCCTACATGTTGAGCCACCTTGTGGTTGCTGGGAATTTAACTCAAAACCTCTGGAGGAACAGTCAGTCCTCTTAACCTCTGAGCCACCTCTCCAGCCCTGGTCCACATGGTTAGTTCCAGGCCAGCCAAGGCTAATAATCCCTGAGACCCTGTCTCTAAAATAAATAAGTAAATAACCTATTTCTTAAAAAGATGTATTACAAAAAAAAAAAAGATGTATTTATTTATTATTATGTATGCAGTGCTCTGGCTGCATATACACCTGCAGGCCAGAAGAGGGCATCAGATCATATTATGCATGGTTATGAGCCACCATGTGGTTGCTGGGAATTGAACTCAGGACCTCTGGAAGAGCAGTCAGTGCTCTTAACCACTGAGCCATCTCTCCAGCCCCTAAATAATCTATTTTTGAGTCCGGGCAGGTCTTGCAAGTTGTTTAGACAGCCAAACTCCTCCTGCTTTTGTTCCCAAGTACTGAGATTACAAGCAGGTATCAGCATATCTAGCTAAGAAAAAAATTAAGTTAAAAAATTTAATTTACTTATTATCATCATTGAGTGTGTGTACCTATCCGTATGTCATAGAGGTCAAAGGGGACCACATATGGAGGTCAAAGGGCAACTTTCATGATGCAGTTTTCTTCTTCCACATTGGGCTCTGGGAATTGAACTCAGTGAACTCAGGCCATCGGCCTTTTTGTTTGTTTGTTTGTTTGTTTTGTTTTGTTTTGTTTTGTTTTTCGAGACAGGGTTTTTCTGTGTAACCTTGGTGTCCTGGACTCACTTTGTAGACCAGGCTGGCCTCGAATTCACAAAGATCCACCTGTCTCTGCCTCCCATGTGCTGGGATTAAAGGCGTGCGCCACCACACCTGGCTCCATCAGGCTTTTGAAGACAGTGCTTTTGTTCAATAAGCCATTCTGCTGGCTTTAAAAAAATTAAGAGAGGTTGGGGAAGGTAGTTTAGTGGCAGAGTACTTGCCAAGCATTCCCGAGACCTCGATTTGATTGACAGCATAGCCCTTAAAACACTGGTTCTCAAGCTGAGGGTCTCAACCCTTTTGGGGATCAAATGATCTTTGGGGTGGGGGGTAGCGGACTGGATGACACTAAGATCTCAGAAAACACTGATATTTGCATTATGATTCGAGTCGAGTGGTGGTGGCGCACACCTTTAATCCCAGCACTCAGGAATCAGAAGCAGGCGGATCTCTGTGAATTCAAGGCCAGCCTGGTCTACAAAGTGAGCCCAGGACAGCCAAGGCTACACAGAGAAACCCTGTCACAAAAAAAACCAAGAAAAGAAAAAGAGAAAAAAAATAGTTTTATGGTTGGGGTGGCCAGGGCATGAGGAACGGTATTAAAGAATGGCTGCGTCACAAAGACTGAGAGCCACTGCTGTAAAAGGGAGAGAGAAGAGGACGTCGCAACATTGTCAAATGTATCCTTTGTGGTTTCATTTTCTTTTATTGAGATAGGGCCATATTCCTTCAGCCCAGGCAGGCCTCGAACTCATAATCTTCCCATTCCTTCTGCCCAGGGATCGCCGGCATATGTCACCGTGCCTAGCAAATCCACTGGCTTTGTTCTGTGTTGTTTTGTGGCAGGAGTTCAGATGACCCAGGCTGGTCTTGTGCTTTCTGTGGCCAAGACCAACCCCGAACTCACGGATCATCCTGGCTCCATGTACTGAGTCCTGACTACCTGGTTTATTGATCCTTTTAGAGTGCACAGTATTAACCCCAACACTTGGGAGGTCGTCGTAGGTGGATCTCTGTGTGAGTTCAAGGTTAGCCTGGTCTACATAAAGAGTTCTAGATCAGTCAGGGCTGCATTTAAGAGACACTGTGTCTTTTCTTTTTCTAAAAGATTTATTTATTTATTATTGTGTATACAGTGTTCTGTCTGCATGTACACCTGCAGGCCAGAAGAGGGCACCAGATCTCACTATAGATGGTTGTGAGCCACCATGTGGTTGCTGGGAATTGAACTCATGACCTTTGGAAGAGCAGCCAGTGCTCTTAACCGCTGAGCCATCTCTCCAGCCCCTATCCTGGTTATTTTGTATACGCAGAATCTGACAATATGTTGCCCTTTGTGCGTGTCAGGCTTCTTCCATGTAGCATGATTTCTGAAGGTTCATTCACATGTGATTGTATGCACCATTATCATATTTATTTTATATTTAACTGATTCACATTGTAAAGCTTTTCAATCATCCCTTTCTAAGAAACATTTATTTTATATCTATACATATAGATATCTATACATCTGGATATGTACAGATAGTAAAAGATGTTGGATCGATGCCTTCACGGCTCTAGTTCGTCTGTTCCCTTGAATTATATCCTTAGAATAAATTCCCATGAGTGGGATTATTAGGTCAAAGGGCATGACCATTTTTACAGCCCTTGTCAATATTGCTCTTAAATTGTGGTGCCCAGAACTAATGCAATTCTCAGTGTGCTCAGACAGAGCAGGGTGCTGTGGGGCTATTAAGTTCTCAAGGTCCGGACAGTGTATCATCCTGTAAACCAAGCAGCCCGAGAATTTATTAGTGTTTCTCTTTCCTCCCTCTCTTTCTCTCCCCACCCCCTTCTTTGTTTTTGGCTTGTATGTCTTCGTTGTGCTTTGACCTTCTAGCTAACTGAGGCTCTTGCATGTTTCCCCAGCACCGAATCTTTATTTACTTTTCTGTTTTTGAGACAGGATCTCGGGTATGCAGCTAAGGATCACTTTGAATTGTGATCCTTGCCTCTACCTCCCGAATGCTGAGATTACAGACAAGGACCACCGAGCCCGGGCTACACAGAGCTGGGGATCAAGCCAGGTGTGCTAATGGGACACGCTCCGGTGAAGCCGCCTCCCTCACCTCTAAGCTCTGTGTGTGTTAAGGTTGTGTTTGCACTTATTCTAAGAGTTGGGGGCTCTTCAAGGATCCTGGGCTTGAGTTTATTGTGTCTTGGTTTTCTTTTAAAATGTTTTTTTTTTTTGAGCCGGGCATGGTGGCGCATACCTGTAATTCCAGCACTCGGGGAGGCAGAGTCAGGAGTTCGAGGCCAGCCTGGTCTACACAGGGAGTCCAGGACAGCAAAGACTACACAGGGAACCCCTGTCTCGAAAGACCAAAACAACAAAACAAAAACAGAAGCTGGGCAGTGGTTGGCTCACACCTTTAATCTCAGGAGGCAGAGGCAGGCAGATCATTGTGAGTTCGAGGCCAGCCTGGTCCCCAAAGTGAGTCTAGGACAGCCAAGGCTACACAGAGAAACCCTGTCTTGAAAAACCAAGGGAAAACAAAAAAAATCAAAAACAGAAACAAATATTTTTCTTACCCTTATTTTTATTTGTATGGGCTGTATGTCTGTATGCCACATGCATGCAGTACCCACAAAGGCAGAAGGGCATGGGTCCCCTGGGGCTGGAGTTGCAAGACTGTTGTGAGCCATCACATGGGTGCTGGGAACCAAGCCCAGGCCCCTTGGAAGAGAGGACAGTGCTCGTAGCCACGGAGCCATCTTTCCATCTTCATCGTCATATTCTTTTTTTTTTTTTTTTTTTTTTTTTTTGGTTTTTCGAGACAGGGTCTCTCTGTGTAGCCTTGGCCATCCTGGACTCACTTTGTAGACCAGACTGGCCTCGAACACACAGTGATCCGCCTACCTCTGCCTCCCGAGTGCTGGGATTAAAGGCGTGCGCCACCACGCCCGGCTCATCGTCATATTCTTTTCTTTAACGCTGAGTGGTCCTAAGAAAGTTGCATAGTTTTATTTTTTTATTTTTATTTTTGTCATAGCTATAAACTGCAGGTTGTCACAGGACAAAACATGGCACTTTCCACTCCCTTCACTTTTTTTTTTTTTAATAAAAACTTCATTTGTTGGGTTTTTGTTTTTGTTAGTTTGCTGTTTGTTTTGAGACAGGGTTTCTCTGTGTAGCCTTGGCTGTCCTGGACTCGCTTTGTAGACCAGGCTGGCCTCGAACTCACAGCGATCCACCTGTCTCTGCCTCCTGAGTGCTGGGATTAAAGCTGTGCGCCACTACAACTGGCTGATTTTTTTTTTCAATGTGTATGAGAGTTTTGCCTGCATGTATGTCTGTGTGTCATGTGTATACAGTGCCCTCAAAGGACATTGGAACCCTTGGAACGAGAGATATAGACAGACTGAGCTGCCATGTGGGCCCAGGTCCTCTGGTAAAACAGTTCTCTTTAACTACTGAGCGATCTCTCTAGCCCCACCTCCTCCTGTACTTTAAAAAAGTCTGGTAGTTGCTCCTCCTTAGGAGGACACTTTCCAGAGTTCAGATAGCCCCCTTTTAGTGAAAAGCACCGAGTTATTGTGTGTGGGCGATGGTGTTACAGGCAGGCCCCAGTTGCTGGGTGTGTGTTTTTTTTAGCTACCAGTGATTCCCCGGGGCGATCTGGAGTGGTCCGTTTCCTTTAGCTTGCGCTCAGTGGACAAAGGCCCATGTGGGCGGCTTGATAACCCGAGTTTAATCTCTTGATCCCACACCGTGGCGGAAGAGAACTAATTCCCAATTGTCCTCTGACCCCCACGTGCACCCTGAGGGTCTGACCTTGTTTGCTGTCAGGCCCGCGTTCTCTTCAGCGTCTTTCTTACAAAAAAACCACAGGGACTGGCATGTATTTAGTTGTTTTGTTGGTTGTGTTTAGTTTAGTTTTGTTTTTGTTAAAAATGAGTCTTAAAAAAATTTTAAGTGGCATTCTAGCTGGATGAGATATAATTTTTTTCCTTTAGATATCATTTTTTAAAACAAAAATGTCCTTTCTCCGTCCCTTTACCTCCAGCCCCCTCCGCCCCCTCCGCCCCCCCTCCGCCCCCCTCCGCCCCCTCCGCCCCCTCCGCCCCCCCCCAGTTCTTCTCCTTTGTCCCACAGCTCACCCAAACTTTTATCTGTCCGTCTGTTTATTTGCAAAAGATTATAACTCTAAACAAGGACTTTGGATTTCAGCAGTTTAAATTTTACTAGCGAGTTTCAACAGAAGAAAGCACTGTCTTGTATGGGAAAGTTGAAAAGGGACAATTTTAACCCTTAATATTCCAGAGCTCAGTTCTACCTCTGTGCTGAGGGAACCTGGGCAGTGAGTCAGGTATCTCAAAAACTTGGCTTTTATCTGTTTGTTTATTTTATTTATAAATGAGTTTTTTGTTTTGTTTTGTTTTTCCAGAGCTGAGGACCAAAGCCAGGGCCTTGTGCTTGCTAGGCAAGTACTCTACCACTGAGCTAAATCCCCAACCCCCATAAATGAGTTTTTACAAAAATTTATTCATACAGTTTTCTGCCTGCAGGCCAGAAGAGGGCGCCAGATCTCATTACAGCTGGTTGTGAGCCACCGTGTGGTTGCTGGGAATTGAACTCAGGACCTTTGGAAGAAACAGTGCTCTTACCCCCTGAGCCATCTCTCCAGCCCCCATAGTTGTTAATTTTAAAAGTGTGTGTGTGTGTGTGTGTGTGTGTGCAGGTGCTCAAGGAAGCCAAAAGAGGGCGTTAGATCTACTGGAGCTGGAACTACAAGTGGTCGCCTAGACTCACCTGACAGGAAAGCTGGGAGCCAAATCTGAACTCTCTGCGAGAGCCATATGAACTCTTAACGGCTTTCTCTCTAGCCTTAAATTCAGCTCTTCAAAAACTTATGTACGTGTGGGGACGGGGGCTGAAGCAAAGCTGACCTTCTGGCCTTTGCAGGCACAAGATGCAGACATACACTCAAGGAAAACACTTACGCCTACATAAAAAATAGCAAACAAAGGAGTGCGGCTTGGTGCCACAGGCCTTTAGTGCCCACACTCAGGAGGCAGATATAGGCAGGTCTCTGAGTTCGAGGCCAGCCTGGGATACACAGGGAAACCCAGGGCATAGAGGGGAGAAACAAAAACAACAAACCAAGCCAGCGGTGGTGGCGCAAGCCTTTAATCCCAGCACTCAGGAGGCAGAGGTAGGGAGATCGTTGTGAGTTCAAGGCCAGCCTGGTCTACAAAGCAAGTCCAGGACAGCCAAGGCTAACACAGAGAAACCCTGTCTCGATTTTGATTTTGTTTTTCTCGAGACAAGGTCTCTCTGCGTAGCCTTGGCTGTCCTGGACTCGCTTTGTAGACCAGGCTGGCCTCGAACTCACAGTGATCCCCCTGCCTCTGCCTCCCGAGTGCTACTCTTCTTTCTTATAGTTTCCCCCCTATGCTAGTCTGACTCTTTGCACTTATTTTGTGACCTAGCTTAAGGTTTATCCCTGAATGGCACCGTCACTGACTAAATCTGCCTTCAGTCATCTTCCCCTGCGAATTCCTTTTGCATCCTTACCTAAACCGCTCTGGTCTCCCGGCCACTGTCTTACATGTTGCTGTGTAATTGCTCTGGCTTGTGTTTATACGTCTTTCCCTAACTTCATCCAACTCCTTCAGGGCAAGAATTGTCGTCTTCCAAAGCAAATAACAGAGCGTTTAATAAATCTGTAATCTTGGATAAATTATTTAACAACTTTGAGGTTCCGTTTTTCTCCTTTCTTACGAGAGGATAATGTTGCCTGTATTAAAGGGATGATGACACAATCAAACAAGACGAGGTGTTGAGAATGCTTCATAAATTATAAAACATTTTTATACCAGTTACGTGGTATTCTTTGTTATAAAGCCCAATGGACCTCGAATTTATAATCTTCTACCTCAGCCTCCTAGGTGCTGAAATTATGTCTATTCCGCCATGATTGGTTATTTTTATTTTGAATTTTATTTATTATTATTGTGTTTCTGTGTTTTATGCTAATTATGATAATGATGGTGTGTATGTGTGTGTGCCTGTGTGTTTGTGTTGTGTGCCTGTGCCTGTGTGTGGATGCACACATAGATAGGTCATAGGATAACACTCAGGAGTCAGTTTTCCTTTTTCAATGTATTTCAGGAATCTAATGCAAGTCAACAGGCTTTTGAGACAATCGCTTTTATTCACTCAGCCATGCGGTTGACTAATTTTTTTTTCAAGTCAGGGTTTCTCTGTGTAACCCTGGCTGTCCTGGATTCGCTTTGTAGACCAGGCTGGCCTTGAACTCACAAGAGATCTGTCTGCCTCTGCCTCCCCAGTGCTGGGATTATAGGTGTGTGCCACCACACCCGGCAACGCTGACTAATTTTTGAAAAAAAAATTATGACAGAATGTAAAAATGAAAGCACACTAAAGGTGCTGGGCACGGTGGCCCAAGGCTGTAATCCCAGCACTCAGGAGGCAGAGGCAGATAGATCTCTGTGAGTTCGAGGCCAGCCTGGTCTACAAAGCGAGTCCAGGACAGCCAAGGCTACACAAAGAAACCCTGTCTTGAAAAACAAAAAACAAAAAGGAAAAGAAAGAGCATGCTAAACTTCCAGGTCAGCTCTTACTATCAAAGTGTTATGTTACAAAATGAACGGCAACATCAGAATCAACCCAGGTAACAGCTGGGCATGGTGGCGCACGCCTTTAATTCCAGATGTGAGGCCAGCCTGGTCTACCAAGTGAGTCCAGGACAGCCAAGGATACACAGAGAGACCCTGTCTTGAAAAACTAAAACCAGGGCTGGAGAGGTGGCTCAGAGGTTAAGAGCACTGGCTGATCCTCCAAAGGTCCTGAGTTCAACTCCCAGCAACCACATAATGGCTTATAACCATCTATAATGAGATCTGGTGCCCTCTTCTGGCCTACAGGTGCACATGCAGGTGCAACACTGTATACATAGTAAATAAATATTAAAAAAGAAAAACTAAAACCAAACAAACAAAAAAACCCAACCCAATCAATCAACCAAAAACTCAGGTGACAGTAACGCACTATTAATTACATCTCTTTCCATAGGGACAAATTCACTGAAGATTAAATTGAAGGCGTTGTTTGTTTGCTGCACTGCTGATGATTAAACCCAGGGCCTCTGTCATGCTAGGCAGGCAAGGATGTACCCAGCCCTGCTTTGTGATTTTTTTGATACAGAGTCTTGCTGCAGAGGCCAAGTGCTGGAACTACAGGAGTGTTCCACTATCCCTGGCTCGGCCCTCAGGTTTGTTATGTGTAATGTGGTAAATGCTAAGCTAAGTGAGCCCCTCTCAGTAGCATGTCCCGAGTTCATCCAGAGGACCCAGGGTTGATCCTCAGCAACCACACGGTGGGCCACACACTGTAATTCCAGCTCCTGGATATCACCCTTTCTGGTCTCTGTGAGCACTGACTGCATGCATGTGAGGTACAGACACGCATGCATGCAAAAACACCTATACACATAAAATAAAATGAGTAAATATTTTTTAAAAATATTGGAGCAAGGTGTGATGGTGTATGGCTTTAATCCCAGCACTTGGGAAGGAGAGGCAGGTGGCTCTCCTTAAGTTCCAGGCCAGCCTGGTCTAAATAGTGAGTTCCAGGCTAGTCAATGCAGTGAGACCCTGTCTCTAAAAAACCAACCCAAAAATAAGTAAATAAACAAACCGTTAAAAGAAACCTGAAACCTGTGGAAACCCCTTGGGAGGTGATTTCTTCTTAGAGCAAAGCTGTATATGTTATAATAGCCTGTTCCCTTTAATGCGAACAAGGCACATTTCCGTACTATTAAATGCTCTGGGAAAACCTCAATGTTTTTAAAAATTATCTGCGTGTCTAATAGCTTTCTTAGATAATATCCTCTAAATAGTGCACAAAACTAATTTTTGAGACTTAGTTTGGACTGCTGCCATCATATTTTTAGGTATAAGTAGTGGGCTGAAGAAACAGCTCACTTGGTAAAGTGCTTGCTTTGAGAGGAAGAAGACTTGACTTTGATCCCCAGACCATATTAAAAAGCTGGGCGTTAAGCCGGGCGGTGGTGGCACACACCTGTAATCACAGCACTCAGGCACGCAGAGGCAGGTGGATCTCTGAGTTTGAGGCCAGCCTGGTCTAGAAAGTGAGTGCAGGACAGCCAAGGCTACACAGAGAAACCCTGTCTCGGTGCAGGGGCTGGGGGGTGGGGTTAGGTGAGGCTGAGAAATGGCTCCGTGGGTAAACACACTGGCTTCTCTTGCAGAGGACCCACACCCAATTCCCAGCACCCACATGGCAGTGCATAATTGTCTGTAACTCCAGTTCTAAGGGATCTGACACGCTCTCTTGGCTTCCATGGGCACCAGGCACCAGAGAGGTGGGTGCACAGACATACACAAAGGCAAAACATCCATACACATAAACACACACACACACACACACACTGAACAGCACCTGAGAAAGACACTGAGGTTCCCTCTGTCCTCTACGTGCACCTGCACAGACGTTCATTCACACACACACAGCCATGCACACACACAGTGCACACACACAGCCATGCACACACACAGTGCACACACACAGCCATGCACACACACAGCCATGCACACACACAGTGCACACACACAGTGCACACACACAGCCATGCACACACACACAGTGCACACACACAGCCATGCACACACACACACAGTGCACACACACAGTGCACACACACAGTGCACACACACAGCCATGCACACACACACAGTGCACACACACAGCCATGCACACACACAGTGCACACACACAGCCATGCACACACACAGTGCACACACACAGTGCACACACACAGCCATGCACACACACAGTGCACACACACAGCCATGCACACACACAGTGCACACACACAGCCATGTACACACAGTGCACGCACACCATGCACGCAGAGCTGGAGATGGCAGGCAAAGGAGAACCATAAGCTCATGGCTCTTATCTGCTCCTTTTGTGCCTGTTATGGTTTGCAGCTTCAGTCAATGTCACTGGAAAAAAAATTTCCCCCTTCAAGACAGGGTTTCTCTGTGAGGCCTTGGCGGTCCTGGACTCACTTTGTGCTGGGATTAAAGGTGTGTGCCACCACACCTGGCTACATTTAAAAAAAAAAAAAAGATTTATTTCTGATCCGGCATGGTGGCACATGCCTTCAATCCCAGCACTCAGGAGGCAGAGGCAGGTGAATCGCTGTGAGTTTGGGGCCAGCCTGGTCTACAAAAGGAGTCCGGGACCACCAAGGCTAGCAGAGAGACCCTGTCTTAAAAAACCTAATACACACACACACACACACACACACACACACACACACACACACACACAGTGTTTTTCCTGCATGTACACCTGCACGCCAGAAGAGGGCACCAGATCACATTATTGATGATTGTGAGCTACCATGTGCCTGCTGGGAATTAAGCTCAGGACCTTTGGAAGAGCAGCCAGTGCTCTTAACCTCTGAGCCATCTCTCCAGCCCCCCAGTAAACACTCTTAATCACGGTGCCATCTCTCCAGCTTTTCTTTTCCAATTTTTAACGTTACTTTAATAACTTCAGAAATTCAGTTAGTGCTTTCTTCAGAGCCAACCACAAGCTTATGTTGCATTAATTTTTCTTCAATTTATAGATAGACTGTAACTACTTTGCAATTATTTCATGGTGGGTAATCATCATTTTTATTTTAAAATAAAACACACACTGGGAAATGTATGTGTAGTATAAAGAACAATGACAAAATTGATATTTATTTGTTAAAATTTAGATTTGTGTGTGTGTGTGTGTGTGTGCATATGAGCATTTTTACCTGCGTGCATATGTACACCACATACCTGCCTGGTGCCTGCAGGGGTCAGAAGGGGGCTTTGAGTCTGTTGAAATCAGAGTTAAGGATGATTCTGAGCTACTATGTGGGTGCTGGGAACTGAACCAGAGTCCTCTGCAATAGCAGCAAGCTTTCTTAACCACTGACTCTCCATTCCAGCTCCCCCAATTTATATTTTTTTAAAGATTTATTTGTTTATTATTAAGCATACAGTGTTCTGCCTCCATGTATACCTGTAGGTCAGAAGAGGGCAGCAGATCACACTAGAGATGGCTGTGAGTCACCATGTGGTTGCTGGGAATTAAATTCAGGACCTTTGGAAGAGCAGACAGTGCTTTTAACCTCTCAGCCATCTCCCCAGCCCTCAAAATTCATATTAATAGAAATAAATTTGGAAAATGTATTGAATGCCCTTCTACAGACATGGGAATTGTAAAGTGAAAGCAGAGGAGAGCCTTGCATTTCCAGGCCCCTCTTGTTAACTCCATTCAGCACGACGCATATTTTAGGAACCCTAACTCTCTGTTTTTCTGAGACAGGGTTTCTTCGTGTAGCCCTGGCTGTCCTGGACTCACTTTATAGACCAGGCTGGCCTCGGAACTCACAGAGATTCACCTGCCTCTGCCTCCCTGAGTGCTGGGATTACAGGCATGTGCCAATTCACCCAGCTAAAAAAAAAAAATTTTTTTTTAAAGCATGAGTGCTCTGTCTGCATGAACATCATCACACCAGAAGAGGGCATCAGATCCCTTTTATAGACGTTGTGAGCCACCATGTGGTTGCTGGGAATTGAACTCAGGACCTCTGGAAGAGGAGCCAGTGTTCTTAACTGCTGAGCCACCTCTTTAGCTGTGGAGTGCAGTTTTTTCATTTCATTTCTTTCTTTATTTTATTTATTTATTTATTTATTTATTTATTTTTCAAGACAAGTTTCTCTGTGTAGCCCTGGCTGTCCTGGACTCACTTTGTAGACCAGGCTGGCCTCAAACTCACAGCGATCCGCCTGCCTGTGCCTCCTGAATGCTGGGATTAAAGGCGTGTGCCACCACGGCCTGCTTGGAGTGCAGATTTGTAAAAAATTAATCGTGTGAGGGGAATTTTTCTGCTGTTACCCAAGGGATTGTGCATTCCTCTCAACTACTCAGAATTTGTCTGTGAAGATCTACTAAATACAATGTTACAGTGATTGTGTGTATGTGCATATGTGTGTGTGTGTGTGTGCCTGTAGAGGTCAGAGGAAAATCTCATATATTCCTCTACCAGCATCTGTTTTAAGTGTTGATGCTATAGGCATGTGCAGCCATTCTTGTCTCTTTATGGGTGCTGGGGAGTTGATTTTTTTTTTCTTTTCGAGACAGGGTTTCTCTGTGTAGCCTTGGCTGACCGGGACTCGTTTTGTAGACCAGGCTGGCCTCGAACTCACAGCAATCCGCAGCTCCAGATTTTTTAATTCTTGCCTGTGCAAAGCTAAGGAATACAAAAATGGCCATCTGGAACTCACTGTGGAGACCAGGCTGGACTTGGACTCACAGAGCTACAGCTACTGGGATTAGAGTGTGCTAGCTTCTACAAGAAGGTAACAGTCAGACATCTTGCTTCGTATCCCAGACTGGCTGAGAACTCACAGTCCTGCTGCCGCAGGCCACCAAGTGCTAGAGTTACAGTGTGTGCCACTCTACTCCGGCTCAGTACGTTTTCTATTCCCACATAAAGAACCGAGCCTAAAGGAGAACAGTTAAGAGCACCTGCTCCTGCAGAGGACGCCAGCTTGGTGGCTCCCAACCATTCAGAACTCCAGTTCTTAATCTGACATCCTCCTCTGACTTCCTGCGGGCACCAGGCACCCATGTGGTATGCATACATGCAGGCAAGACGCTCACACATATAAAGTACATTAATGCAAAAATAACGTTGAAAAAGAACAGTGCTTAGCATGTTAAAGGTAAAGGGGGTGGGGGTGGGGTGGCTACAGTGCCCACTCAGCATGGTGTAGGCCTTAGACAACCTAGTACTCAGGAGGCTGAGGCAGGCGGATCCAGAGTTTGGAGGCCAGCAGGGAGCTACATAGCCCGATCTTGTCTCAACGAACAAAAATAAAGCCGTGCAAACCAAACCAAACCAAAAAAAGGATCAGATGAAGACACATACTGTACTACACTCAATCAAATGACCTAGGACGCCTGGAAACCAAAACGGTGTCCTGCCTGCCTGTAATGCCCACACGAAACGTGGTTCTGCCTGTTCAAAGCTTCTTGGCTTGGCTTCAAAGGAAGTGAGAAGAGAAGGTACAGATTGTGATCAACATTTTCAGTGGTGGTTTAGTGGAAATCTGAGCTTCTACCAGGCGTATCCGACCTTTGGATATCGTGACATGATTGTCTTCTACAAAGTGCACTGTTCAGATTTTAAAAATAATCGCCAAAACAGATCTCATGTTTAAAAGTTTCTCGGCCTACGTGTCTGTTAGACATGCCCTTTCTAACCTCTCTCTCCTGACCAGCCAACCGGTAAGACGCTGACTCAAAAGATACACCTCAAGACTAGAGACGGTTCCGGCGCTGGAGAGGCTGGAGATACCGAGTACTGATTACGAAGAAGTCAGGTATTTAACAACAATAGGTGTTTCTAATCACAGCCATGTAGAGGGACGCAGAAACCGTGAGGTTGTTCGCCCGCATGTCCTCTCTCCAGACCTCTCCCACCAGGCTGGGTGGTCGTCTGGCTCTGAAAGGATCTTTAGGAGCAGAAGGTGGGTCCGGGAGGGGGCAAAGTGAAAGGGCGCGTAGTCGTGAGCGGCCAAAAAGAGGACAGACGTCTTCGCGGACCTGGTGCAAAAAAGCGCTAGGTTCCCATTGGGAAGCGTCGGCTACCTCCGGAGAGTTTCGGCTCTTTCCGTCAGTTCCCGCTCGACTCCTCACTCCTAGCCGGCCCGCTTTCTGTAGCCTTTTGGCCGTCCCGCACGCGGACGCGAGTACGCGCCCCGCTCATCCCTCCGTTCCTTCCCGTGTGGCCCCTGACCCGCTCCTTCAACCCCTTCCTCTCCCGCCTCTCGGGCGCGCGAACCGGGCGAGGGAGCGGTAACCCGACCGCCCAGCGTGCCTGCCCCGCCGGCCGCGCGCCCCCTCCCCGCCCAGGTCTCCCTCGCGCGCCCCTCGGCCGCAACCCCCGCGCGTGCGCGCGCCTGCCCCCCCCCCCCCCCGCGCGCTCTCCGGCTGGCCGGGGCGCACGCGCGGGCTCCGAGGCGGGGCGAACCGGGCGAGCAGCGCGCGGGCCGGCGGGCGGGCGGGCGAGGGTCGCTGTGGATCCGCGGGCACTCCGGCCTCTGCCGCGCCAGCGAGTCTCTGCCGGCCGCCCGGGCGGACGAGGGAAGCGGGGGAAGGCGGCGGTGGGGGCGGGGCGGCGGCGGGCCCAGGGCGAGCTGGGGGAGGAGCGCGGCAGCGACGGCGGCGGCTCCCGAGGACGAGGCGGAGGAGGCGGAGGAGGCGGAGGCTCATCTTCTTTCCTCATCCAGGACCCGGAGCGTCCCGGGCGCAGAGCCCGGAATAGGGGGACGCGGCGACTGCAGGGAGCCCGGGCTAGGTGAGGCTGAGGGTGCTGGGTGAAGTGGGTGGCGGGGGTGCGAGGGGCCCGGGGTGGAGGGAGGGCTCGAGGTAGGAAAAAAAGAGGGAAGGGGCAGTTGTTGGGGGTTGGGGGACCGAGAGGAGGGGGACCGGGAGCCCCTTGGGACCTGCAGTTGTTCAGAGGGCCGAGGGTTTCTGGGGTTAATGGGGCGAGCGAAGCACACGGGTCCGAGTTGGGGACTTTCTAAAGGATAGGCCGGAGAAACAGTGGAGTGCGGGGGGACTCTGGTGTGAGCCTGTGTGCGGTATTGGGTTTTAAAAACTGCGTGCGTGATCTTAAAGGATGAAATAATGGGTCACTTGAAATGCGAAGTACAGCGAAATGAGCATGTGTAAAGTCTCCTGCATGGGTGCCCGCGGTCCTTAGGACGCAAGTGCCATCATGGGACCTAAAGGATAGGAGGACAATTTGGGAATTTTGGGAGGAAAACGGACTAGAAAAAGGCAAAGAAATACGAGTTTGGGTTTTAGTTAAAAGCGAGAATATAAGATAGGTGCACTAGAGGGGTCTTCGTCTCCTAATTCATCCAAGATAATTGGAGATTTTTTTTTTTTTAAAGAAAGTGGGTTTAGTCTTAGACTTGGCCCCTTGCTAAGGCATGCAAGCCAGTCTTTCAGTAATTTTGTTATTTATTGTAAAGCAAATCTGTAATATTTATTCTTGATCGGCTCAGCAGACTACTGTTCATAATTTCCCTATTTATTGAAGCGAGAAAGGACACATTACCAGAAATACTTTCCTACGAGCGAGGACACTGATACTGCAGAGTTCAAGGTGTCCGGGCTGAAAAGTAATGAATGCTGTTAGAATTTCAGCTTCTCACCGAGAAATGTTCATAAACCATCTAATTCTGGTTTGTGTTTGGGAGAGAGAATTGGGGGTTTTGTTTTTAGAAATTGTCACTAATGGTGACTCCTAGTGATCAAGCTGCCTCAATACCTTCCAGGGTGAGTTAAGATTTGGGAATAGTGTAAAAAAGTATTTCTCCCCTCTACTCCCCCTTTGGAGGGTCATCTGTAACCCAGGCTGCCTGGGGACCAGTTGTGTCACCCCAGATGGCCCTGAAGTGGTTGTCCTTTTGCCCCAGACTCCCGGGTACTGGGATTACAGGTGTGAGCCGCTAAGGTGGACTACTTGTGTTTTCTTGATACTCTGATTTCCAGACCAAATTTGATATAGCACTGACTAGAAGATCACTGATTTCGAAGCTATCATTATTCATAGATGTCTGTGTTAAGCTTTTTATTTGTGAGATATTTAGTTTTGCTGATTCATCTAAACTAAGATTTCTGGGCAGTCATCAGTTTATAATTTTCAGCTCTGTTCTGGTAGTATGCAGCATTAGGCTACCTTATAAATATCCAGATCTCATGATCAAAAATATCCTTTTAAATTCTTATTTATAGGAGCCCGGTTCTGTGGGGGCGTGTTTGTAATCCCAGCACTCTGGGAGGTAGAGGTAGGCGGATGTCTGCAAATTCGAGGCCAGCCTGGTCTAAAAAGTGAGTCCAGGACAGCCAAGGTTACACAGAGAAACCGTGTCTTGAAAAACCCAAACTGAACAACAACAACAACAACAAAAATCTTATTTATAGCCAAGCGGAGGTGATGCACGTCTTTAATCCTAGCACTCAGGAGGCAGAGGCAGGTGGAGCTCTGTGAGTTTGAGGCCAGCCTGGTCAAGATAGCCAGGGCTACACAGAGAAATCCTGTCTTGAAAAAACAAAAAATTCTTATGTGTTTGTCAGTATGTTTGTGCATGTGAGTGCAGTTCCCCCAGAGACCAGAAGAGGGCGTTGGAGTCTCTGTATCTAGAGGTACAGTCTATTTTGAGTTTTCTGAGGTGGGTACTGGGAATTGAACTCTGATCCTTTGCAAAAGCAGTACACGCTCTTAACCACTAGAGCACTTGTCAGGTCTCTAAATTGTACGTACTCTGCCACTCTATAGCCCTAGCTGGCCTGTAACTCATAGTAATTGGTTCCCTCTCAGTCTCCAAAGTCCTGGGATTGCAGGCAGATGAAGCAGCCATGCCTGGCTAAATGGCGCTTTTCCAATACAAGAATCAAGTGAGGAGGGAAGTAGTGGTGCAGGAGTGTAATCTCAGCACTCCGGAGGTGGACGCCTGAGGGTCAGAACTCAGGGGCATCCACCTTTGGCTATGTAGTTTGAGATCATCCCGGACTTAGACTACAGGAGGCCCTGTCTCACCCCACCCCACCCCCACATCAAAGCAAGAAGAGAGTCTAGTGTACTCCCTGGTGAGGTGTGGCTCTTGACCTGTTAGTGGGCTAGGCAAAATGTTAAGATTGCTTTTTTTCCATGTACAATCTTTTTTTATTAATCATCACATTTAATATAATAATCTTTATAAATTTAGAGATAAAAAAACACACCCAGTCATGCATGGTGGTGCACCCCTTGAATCCCAGCATTCAAGAGGCAGAAACAGGAAGATCTCTGAATTTGAGGCCAGCCTGGTCTACAGAGTGATTCCAGGACAGCCAGGGCTACACAGAGAAACCGTGTCTCGAAAAACCCTCCAAAAAAAGTAAATAAATTTAGAGATAAAGTAATTTGCTAAGGTCACAGGAGTAGAGAATAAGGAAGCTGAGTCCAGATGTACTTCTGTTTCATGGCTTCTTCCATTTTCCTCTGCCTGTTTCCCTCGATCCCTTAGCTCTTTTTCTTTTTCTTTTTCTCCTCTCCTCTCCTCTCCTCTCCTCTCCTCTCCTCTCCTCTCCTCTCCTCTCCTCTCCACAGAGGTCTGCTTCCACCTCCTGCAGGCCAGGATTACAGGGGATTATAGACCAGGCAAAGTCCATGTGGCAGGGGAATCCAGGGCTTCATGCAGTCTGTCAGCTGAGTGAGACCCACCCCTCTTCTCTTGTGTTTTCTGTTTTTCTTTTGAGGCAGTCTCACTATAGTCCTTGCTGGCTCACAGAGATGGACCCACCTCGGCCTCCTGGGGATGGGGGTTAAATGTGACACCAGGCCTGGTCCGCAGGTCCTCTTTTGTTCTTCTGGCGTCGGTGTTAGAGGTTTTACTCTACAGCTCAGGCTGGCCTGGGACTTTGTGTGGGTCTCTTACATCAGCCTCCCTCCCAGTTGTTGGGATTGCAGGATTGAACAGTGTATCCATCGTTATCCTTTTAAAAAAAGGTGTGTGTGTCTCTGTGTGTGTGTGTCTCTGTGTGTGTGATGTCTGTGTTTGTGTCTGTGTGTGTGATGTCTCTCTGTGTGTATATGTGTGTGTGTGTGTGTGTGTGTGTGTGTGTGTGATGTCTGTGTGTATATAGGCAGTGTGTATGCTGGAGCTGGAGTTATAGGCAGCCGTGAGCTTCCTGATGTGGGAACCAAACTCCCCTGGAAGAGCTGGTGACTGCTAACTTAAGCCACACTGCTTTAAAGCAGTAGGAACTGGCTGAAACTTGAGTCTGTTGTGACAGTAGTTAAGTTTTTCCTCCTTGCCTCCCGTCCCGTCCTCTGTCCTTTTGGAGAGGCTCTTGTGGCATAGCCCCGGCTCTCCGCAGTCTGTCTGCTTCTGCCCCCCAGGGGTTGCAGTTACAGGCGTGTACCCCCATATCTGTCTTGACAGCAAACTGGGGCTTTTGCGGAATCTTTGAAAAGTTGCTCGCTCCCCTGCGTGGTTTTAAAGAGTCGAGGGTCCTGGTGAAGGTGCTAAGACACCCCGTCAAGACTGTGAGCACGCTCACTGTTTCTGTCGAGTTGAAGTGGTGTGCAGTATGCGGCAGGCACGCCAGAGCCAATTAACTGGGGAAATCGAGAGAAAACTGCTCCTCGCTCAAGTGCCCTCCCAGCACCTGTTGATCCCGCAGTTGATCGCGGCATGGCTTCTAAATATAGGTAGGACACTGCTAGGAACCCGCAGTGAACAAAGCAAACAGCTGGGGCCTGAGGGAGGAGCTGTAGGTTACTGGCACAACATCAGCACAGTCCTTGGAGATCAGGCTGCAGATGCTGGCGAATAAGAGGGGTGGGGGGGGGCGGGGGCGTCTTTTCTTTTGCTGAGGTTTTATGTGTTCCAGGTGCTGACCTGCAGTCACTCTATATCCGTGTAGGGAGAAATGTATATGCACTACCTTTAAAATCGCTACTTACTGTAGAGCCGCCCTGTTAAAGCTGGGGACGAAAGGGACGCTGTTCTTTCCAACAAGGCTGCTGCTGCTTTGGAAGCACAGCTGCTTGCAGCAATCTTGCTGCTCCCATTGGAGCCTGGTAGGAAAGGCAACTTTGTTTTATTTTCAGGGAAGGAGTTGTCCATTTTCCTGTGACCAAAAGGCCCTCTTGTAGTGTAGGAGTCGCCCTCCCCAGCTGGTATGTGTGGTGTGTGTCCAGCGCCTTGAGGATGGCCTGCCCACCCTTTGTACTGAGGTCCTGACTTTCTGTCCCCTGGGCTCTTTGCACGGTGACCAGCGAGGCACGCCTGCTCACCTTGCCACTGTTTTTGGTATGTTTTCGACACAAAGGGTTGACTGTTCTACACAGTGAGACCCTGTCTCAAACAAACATACATACACACCACCAAATTTTACTATTTGATTAACGAACTAAAACCAGGGTCAGGTTGGGTGACATCCTAACCCTTTTAAACGTACAGACCACAGCACGCGGTACCCTCATGTGGATGGACACCATTATCTATCATGTGACCTTTTTTCTTCCAAAAGGCAAACTGTCTGTCACTGTGGATTAAACAGCAGCTCCTCCCCTTCTCCCCCCCCCCCCCCCCACTGAGCCTCTGTGCACTGGGAATTGAAGTTAGGGCCATGTGTACCAAACCATCAACTTGCTGGTTCACGTGGCTGAGACCAGGTGTTGACTGCTGCGCCCTGCTACACTGGCTGTTTTTCTCTTCAGCCTCAGCGGGCCTCGAACTTGCTTTATGCCTTTAGGATATTGTGAGTAATATCCAGAGTCTTTATGTCCAGTTCTTAGTGATAATGCTGGACCAAGCAAGGTATGGTGGCTTGTGCCTGCAGTCCACAACGCGAACTGACTCCGGAGGAGTGCCTCTCTAGCTGAAGGTCAGCCTGGGCCGTAGCACTTGACGGCCTCGCAAAACAGCCACAGCCAAAGGAAGAGCCATATGATCCAGCATCATTTTCCCTCTTTGAGACCAGGTTCTCAGGTAGCCCAGACAGACCTGGAATGTCATCCTGGAATGACTTTGAATTCCAGGTTTTCCTGTCTCCATTATCCATATTCTGGGATTACAAGCATATGCCACTATATCTGGCTTTTTGTTTGTCTCTAGGGCAAGATTTTACTCTGGCATGGTTTCAATATGTAGTCCAGGTAGGCTTTGCTTTGTTTATTTTTGTTCTCTCTGCATAGTCCTGGTTATCCTTGAACTCAATGTGTAGACTAGACTGACCTCAAACTCACCGAGGTCTACCTGCCTCTAACCTGGTGAGCCCTGGGATTAAAGGTGTGTACCACCTTGTCAGTCTTGGTTGGCCTTGAACTCAAGATACCCTCTTACCTTTTCTGTCCAGACAGGTGCCACGTGCCTGGCTCTCCTCATTTAGTGTTCTGAGAAAGTTTAGTTACTTTATTTATTTTTATTATTATTTTTTTTTTTTGGTTTTTCAAGACAGGGTTTCTCTGCGTAGCCTTGGCTGTCCTGGACTCCCTTTGTAGACCAGGCTGGCCTCAAACTCAAAGCAATCCACCTGCCTCTGCCTCCCGAGTGCTGGGATTAAAGGCGTGCGCCATCACACCTGGCCCTAGTTACTTTAAAATGGTGATTTTTTTTTATCACCTGTTCTCCTGAGGTCTAGCACTCTGCCTCTTATATGAGGGGTGTGGCTTGCTCCCTCACTTCGTATGTGCTGGCAGGACACCTGTGGAAGAAATGGTTGCAAAGGAAATGCTGTGCTCAGTTTTTCTAACGTAGAAGGAACCATTCATGCTTGTGCAGATCTTTTCTTCCACACATGCAAATGAGGTGCCAAAGTCAGAGTGACGCATCTATAAAAAAGTGTCAGTACTGTGGAACATCCCAGCACTCTCGCTTGGGTGTACTTTTTTTCTTCCTTTAAAGGGATTTTACATGTATCACTTGCTGGTTACTGCTGATCTTTTTTTATTTTTTAAAGATTTATTTATGCATGTGAGTGCTCTATTTGCATATATACCTGTACCAGATCTCATTATAGATGGTTGGGAGCCACCGTATGGTTGCTGGGAACTGAACTCAGGACCTCTAGATGAGCAGGCAGTGCTCTAAACCACCGAGCCATCTCTCCAGCCCCTGCTGATCTTTTATATTTAGTTTATTCATTGGAAATGGTCTGACTGCCTGGTATGTGCTAGAAGTTTTTGTTTAGTTTAGTTTTTGTTTTTAGACAGGGTCTTACTATGTAGTCTAGGCTGGTCTCAAGTTCCCTGTGTATTCAGGGTTGGCCTGGAAACTGGAGACAATCCTTCTGCCTCAGTGTCCCGAGATTACAGATGTGTGCAGCCTCACCCAGCTACTTGAAGTATTTGTCATAGTTGGCGGGAATGCGTGAGCAGAACAGGAAGTGAAGTGGAAGCCACACGGTTCCATTTCTTTTCACAGGTCTGAGTTGTCACATAACAGCAAACATCAAGGCTGAAATAGCTATAGCAAATGCCCCTTAGCACGCTCTTGCCTCCCATTTTATCTTTTCTAAATGCCCCATGGAAGCAGCTAATTATCCCCATGATTATTGGGCCTCAAAGTGGTGTTAGCGTCCTGTGCTGTTCGCCAGGATGGAACCTTCGTGAGGCCGGCCACACTGACTGAGGACGGCTCTGTCTGAAGCTCGGGCCAACTGTGCTTGGTGGCTGAGTTGACCCTGGGCTCCTTCACACGTGGGAGGTCGGTAACCCCTTTGTTGTTTGATTGCCGAGTAGTGAGGCTTCACTGGAGGGTAGCCTGCACCGTCAGTGTTCACATGTGAGCTTATGGTCAGGTACAAGCAGGTTAGACGTTTTGGGGGTTTTTACCAGTTGCATGAGGCTTTTTTCCTGGCTCAGACCCTAAGTTACCATTGGATGGCTGGAAAGATGGAGTGTTTGGCATTACTCAGTCCGCAGAGGGACATGGTTATTGACCGTCGCGTGTGTGTATGTGCCTGCCTGCGTTCTTTAGGGAGGGTAAAGAGTGCTGGGCTGAGGAGGAGGTTTAGGATAAGACCATTATATAGTGTATCTGAGTGAAGATATGTATAAATGAAAGAACATTTTGAACTTGGAAACACTGCTGATGATATCAGTTCCCTTTGCTGTGGGTGGTGGTGAAAACATCAGTTTGTCTTCTGTCTTCTAATTTGACTACATGGGTCTGCTCAGTAGTAATTGGCTTGCTGTAGTTTCAAGCCTCCTCTTGCCCGTAGAGCACTGCTTTTCCTTGAATTATCCACTTGGTCTGTGATTATAGCTTGTCAGTGTGGTTAGCACACAGCTGGCCCTTGCTGGCCTACTGCTTCTTAGATTCTAAGTATGCACTAGCGTGTGGCACAAGTGGCTCTTCTGCTTATTTTGTTGGGTTACACCTTTATAGTAAATTGCGTAGGCGAGCATGCCTGTATATTCTGAGCAAACCCTCTATATAGGGGTCCCATCATGAGGGGCTCTGTTATATTTATATGTTAATGAATTATGTTTATTTTTGTGACATTTCTTGCTGTAACTTGCTGTGTAGACGGGGTTGGCTTTGAACTCAGAGACCCGCCGCTTTTTGCAGGAACTGAACCCAGGTCCTTTACAAGAGCCACAAGTGCTCTTAAGTGCTGAGCCAATTCTCCAGCCCCTTAAAGTCTTATTTTTGTTTTTTCGAGACAGAGTTTCTCTGTGTAGCCTTGGCTGTCCTAGACTCGCTTTATAGACCAGGCTGGCCTCAATCGGCCTGCCTTTGCCTCCCTTGTGCTGGGATTAAAGGCGTGTGCCACCACACCCGCCTAAAGTTTTATTTTTATTTGATGTGTGTAGGTGTTTTGCCTGCATGTATGTATGTGTGCCATGTCTGTTGCTCTCGAAGGACAGGAGAGGGCATCAGATCTCTGGACTGGAGTTGCAGGTGGTTGCAGGCCTCCACACGGGTGCTAGGACCCTAACCTGGGTTCTCTGAAAGAACAGAAAGTACTCTTAAGTGCAGAGCCATCTCTCCAGTCCCTATATTTTTGATTGGACAATGAAACTGAGAACATAAAAACTTTATGTATTCTACTGGCCACTGTAAAATAGCCAAAATGTATTATTAATTTTTTGTCATTCGTTTTCTTGGTAACTGAAGTTTGTTTGTTGTTTTTTTGTTTTGTTTTGTTTTTTTAAGATTTATTTAGCCGGGCAGTGGTGGCACACGCCTTTAATCCCAGCACTTGGGAGGCAGAGACAGGTGGATCTTTGTGAGTTCGAGGCCAGCCTGGTCTACAAAGTGAGTCTAGGACAGTCAAGGCTACACAGAGAAACCCTGGCTCAAAACAAAACACAAAAACAAAAACAAAAACAAAAACAAAAAGATTTATTTATTTATTTTATGTATATGAGTGCTCTATCTGCATGTACACCTACATGGCAGAAGAAAGCATCAGATTACATTGTAGATGGTTGTGAGCCACCATGTGGTTGCTGGGAATTGAACTCAGGACCTCTGGAAGAGCAGACAGGACTCTTACCTGCTAAGCCATCTCTCCAGCCCCAGGTTCTCAACCTTCGTAATGCTGTGACCCTTTAATACAGTTCTGCCAGCCAGGGCAGGAAGAGTTAGAGGAGGAAGTAGGGGACCGGAGGCACGGGAGAGATCAGGAGAGGAGCTGGAGCAAGGACAGCTACAAAGTGCAAGTATCTCTGGGATATACGCTGGAAACCAGATTAGCGTAGAGGGTGAAGAATAGCGTAAAAGTCACACGTGGTGCGCACGCCTTTAATCCCAGCACTCAGGAGGCCGAGGCAGGTGGATCACTGTGAGTTCGAGGCCAGCCTGGTCTACAAAGCGTGTCCAGGACAGCCAAGGCTAACACCAAGAGACCTTGTCTTGAAAAAAAAAAAAAGAATACAGTAATAACTGCTCAGGTACTATGTTGTGAAGCTTATTATTAAACAAATATAAAGAGTCTCAGTTATTTGTGTGATAGCTGGGTTAAGAGAGAAACTGAGACACAGTCTTATGAAAATAACTGAACAGAGATGACTGAATTTCTGATCCTCCTGATTCCACCCAAGTGCTGGGGCTGTAGGTGTGCACTACACCCAGCTAATGCTGTATTTGGGTTGAACTCACTGCTTTGTGTATGTTGGGCAAGCACTCTACCAAACTCTACTCCCAACCCTTGTTGTCTGTTTTCTTTTTCCTCCAAGTTTTTATTCTTGTTTTATGTTTCTGGGTGTTTTGCCTCTGTGCATTATATGTTTGCCTGATGCCCGCAGAGGCCAAAAGAGGATGTTGTGTCCCCCAGAACGCAAACTACAAATGGTTGTGAGCAGCCATGTAGGTGTTGGGACCCAAATCAGGGTCCTCTGCAGGAACAGCTAGCGCTCTTCACCTCTGAGCCATTGTCCTGATTTGTACTTTTATTTATTTATTTATTTATTTAGACAGGGTCTCTCCATGTAGCCCTGGCTGTCCTGGGCTCGCTTTGTAGACCAGGCTGGCCTCAAACTCACAGCGATCCACCTGTCTCTGCCTCCGGAGTGCTGGGATTAAAGGTGTGCGCCACCACGCCCGGCTGCAGTTTTTTTTTAAGTGACTAATGATGACGATCTTTTACGAGTTTATGTGCATCATGTGTGTGCGACAGTCCACGGAGGACGGAAGAGGCTGTCATATCCCCTGGAACTAGAGTTTCCCAAGTGGCTAGCTGTGTGGGTGCTGGGAACTGAACCAGGGTCCTCTGCCAGAGCAGTGGGAGCTCTTCACCACTGTGGCATAGGAATCTCAGCCCGTAGTTGAGTGTCTTATATTGTGTTTCTTGTTTTTTGTATCTTCTTCAGAGGAATGTACTTGAAGTTTCTTGCCCAGTTTTGGAATTAATTAAACACATTAATTAATTTTGAGACATGGTCTCTGTGCACCAAAGGCTGGCCTGGCGCTAGCGCTAGACTCCCTCCTGTTTCAGATTGTCTGTGCCTGCTGAACCTCAGTGGCTGGGAGCACTCAGCTCCCTTAGTGTACATGCTTTGCACTTTGTGTTTGCTGGTGCTACAGTTACCATCGCATGTGCTGGCTGTGACTGCATGAGAGGGAAACGTTGCCTACTTTTTCTAAGGTAGGAGGTGACGCTACAAAATCTATATTTACTGTCGATTAAAGTTTAACTGTCAGTGTTGATATTTTGCTTTTAACTGATGCCCTACATCATCAGTGTCTAAGTCACCACAATGCCATTGTTATCAGTCAGCTGCCAGGGATTGTGGGTAGGAAAAGAAAAGCTCTCCCTGTGCTAACAGTCCTTGGGCCCTTGAGAACCAGTTTTGAGGCTGATCAGGCAGGTCCAGAGACTAGCTCTAAGCCCTGAGACTTGGGGTCTGCTGCTCTAAACTTCAGAAGACACCAACAGTCAGGCGCGGTGGTGCGCACCTGTAATTCCAGTACTCTAGGAGGCAGGCGGATCGCTGTGAGTTCGAGGCCAGCCT
The DNA here is from genome assembly GCF_964271855.1 of Acomys minous. NCBI lineage: Eukaryota > Metazoa > Chordata > Mammalia > Rodentia > Muridae > Acomys > Acomys minous. The sequence continues at coordinate 4,357,625 of NC_140493.1, read as the reverse complement.
GGTCTCCAAAGGGAGTCCAGGACAGCTAAGGCTACACAGAGAAACCTTGTCTTGTAAAAAAAAAAAAGACCTCAACATACCCTTTTAGGCAGTCTAGCTGAAGCCTGTATGGGGTGGCTGGTAATCCCAAGCCTCAGCTTCTAGCAGCAGTGTGTGGTGGCAGCTGACCTCCGCGAGGATGGCGCTGTCTGGTGCTGCAGCTCTTGTATAGGCCTCAGTCTGAAGCCTTGGCCCTGTGGTGACAGCATGATGGCTCCTGGGCCCAGGGTTTCAGAGTCCTCAGCCTTGGCCATGCTCAGGCCTGGGGTGTAAGAACCCCTCGGCTCTTTGGAGGTCTTCCAGTGACCAGGTCCTGTCGTCTCTTCCTCCTTTATCCCTTGGTGTCCTGGTGGCGTCTGCTGTCTGCCCTCAGCCTCCTCTAGTTGTTGCTGTTTCTGCTGCCCTCCTTTCTTCTTCCAGCCCAGCCTCCTGCTAGAGGACAAAAGCGGCAGGAAGGGGCTGTGTACTGTGAGGCCTTTCATCTCAGAACCCAGGACACTGATAGAGGGTACTCAGGGCCAGCCTTGGCTGCGTAGTGAGTTTGAGACTAATCTGAGCATCGGGCGATGGTGGTGCACGCCCTTAATCCCAGCACTCGGAAGGGAGAGGCAGGTGGATCGCTGTGAGTTCAAAGCCAGCCTGGTCTACAAAATGAGTCCAGGACAGCCAAAGCTACACAGAGAAACCCTGTCTCGGAATCCGCCCCGCCAAACAAAACAAAACAAAACTAGTCTGAGCTATGCGAGACACCCCCGCCCCCCTTTTTTGACAAGGGTAATGTAGGTGGAGGTCAGTGATAAAGCACTTGCCTAGTATGTGCGAGGTCTGGATTCTACTCCAGGACCAGCAACCAAAAGAGGAGGCAGTAAAAGACCACTCCAGTTTTTTTCTTCCCTCCATGTTTATATTTATTAAAAACTGAGAGACAAACCTGTGCTAGAAATCTACCAGATTGGGGGCCGGGGAGGTGCTGAGCAGGTAAGAGCACTTATTCACTCTTCCAGAGGAGCCCAGCTTGGTGCCCAGCACCCATATGGACTGGCCAGCAACTTCAGCTTCAGGGGGTCTAGTGCCTTCCTCTGGCCTCTGGACATCCGTACACTCAGGGCAGACAGACAGACACACATATGCATAAAGAAAGAGAAAAATAAATCATCTAAGAAATCCCAAATCGTGGTTGGATTGATAGCTCGGGGTTAAGAGCATTGACTGCTCTTCCAGAGGACCCTGGTTCGGGTCTCAGCACCCACATGGGGACTCCATGCAGCTCCAGGGGACCCTGTGCCTTCTGCTCCTAGGCCTCTGCAGGAATTCCAGGTGCATAAGCTCACACAGCCACATACACATTAAAAAAGATAAATAATTAGTGAAAAGGAGCACCATAGAACAAACCAACCACCCACAAAGCACTAAACTGCATGTTGCTTTGGAACAGTGATCTTGAGAGGCCCCGTTCCTCTGCCACAGCTGCCTCTTTCCCTCTCCCTTCACCTCTCCTCATCAGCTTCCCTTTTCTTGGATTTCCCCGTAGAGTCCATAGCGAGGTGATCTGTCTGCAAGAATAAGTTAATCAAGTGCTATTTCCTCAAATACCCGGTGTTTCTCGGCGTAGTGTTCTTCCCCGGCTTTAAGGCGTGTGCCCGTGCTGAGGGACACCTTCCAGATGATTGTCCCGGGCCCTGGGTTCCGTTCACGCTCATGTCTCTGCCTCATCGAGACTCTTATAAGCTTCCTCCATCTTCCAGCGTTTGAGTCAGTCTTTCTGCCTCAGCCTCTGGAGACGGTGATTACAGTGAGCACCACCAGCAGCTGAGGCAAGCTGTTTATTAGGCCAAATGTGCTAACAGCAGGGGCAACACAGGAAAATGACTGGAAAAGTGACAGAGCCAGAAAAGGTCCGGTGGCAAGGGTGGTTGCACCAATCATGGCAGACCTTCCTGTAAGTGAAGGACTCTACCAACCACACTACAGACGGTCATTTTGAAGGACTTAATTCCACCAATCATGGCACAGCCTACTAGTGAAAAGCTGTATTTGTACACCAGCCACAGGTTTCTGCTGGCCTACCGAGGGAGGTGCTTTTCTTCCAGTGCGGATGAAAGTAGCCGCAGGGCCATGTAGAGGAGGGCAGCGTATCTGGGTGTTTGGTTGGCTGTGCTGCACTGAAGTGAGAGACAAGGGAAGGGTGTAAAGCTATAGCCGATGCCTATGGCTCCTGGCTCCCAGCTTATTTACAGGAAGAAGAAGAAGCGTTAAAGAGGAGGCCTTCAATCAGGAAACAGTGAAGTGCAGCATGAGGCTTCCCAGTGCTTAGCTCTGAGCAGCTCAGGAAATCACCCAGTCATCAGCCACTTACAGCTGACACGACAGCTTTTCTTTCTTCATTCTGCCTTGTTACAAGACATTTTCGTGCAAACGCCACAATTAGAATATTTTTTGGGAATGCTTGGGGAAGCCCACTTGTTTGGTTTGTTTTTTTATTGGTTTTTGGTTTTTTTAGATAGTGTTTAGCTGTCCTGGACTCACTTTGTAGACCAGGCTGGCCTGGAACTCATAGAGATCCCCCTGCCTCTGCCTCCCAAGTGCTGGGATTATAGGTGTGTGCCACAGCTCCCAGCGGGAAGCCCACTTTTTATATTTAGGGGTTCTGTTCACTGATGCATTGCTCTCCCGATCTGTGCTTGATGCTGGCGATCATGGTAGTCAGGCACTCTCCTGACAGAGCCCTGCTGCTGGCCTGTATTCCCCTTGCCTTCTTGCTGGTCAGACAAGACAGAAGGCAGAGACCAAAGTATCAACTCAGAATCTCACTCTGCAGGGAGAATCTTTTTTAAGATTTATTTATTGCTGGAGAGATGGCTCAGAGGTTAAGAGTACTGGTTGCTCTTCCAGAGGTCCTGAGTTCAATTCCCAGCAACCCAATGGTGTCTCATAACCATCTAGTAAGAGATCTTATGACCTCTTCTGCCCTGCAGGCATACATGCAGTCAAAACACTATGTACATAATAAATAAAATAAATCTTTTTTTAAAAGGGGGCAGGGCGGTTGGGGATGTAGCTCAGTGGTAGAGTGTTTTCCTAGTAAGCGCAAGGCCTTGGGTTCGGTCCTCAGCTCTAGGGGAGAAAAAAGATGGTTGTGAGCTACCATGTGGTTACTGGGAATTGAATTCAGAACCTTTGGAAGAGCAGACAGTGCTCTCAACCTCTGAGCCATCTCTCCAGCCCTGGGAGAATCTTGTGTTGCATTGTTCAGCAAGGTCTTGCTGTGTGGTCCAGCACAGCCTCTCCCCTCACCCCCATCCTCCTGCCTTAGCCGGCTGCTGCCTGGTCCAGCACAGCGCAGGCCTGCACCACCTGGCACCGATGACGGCTGTTTCCTGACAGGACTGTGAGTGCGCATTTTGCTTTGCCATGGTCTGGGGTAGCGCACTTGAATTAAACAAGAATACAGAAAGATGAACACATTGAGTCTGGTTATTTATTGGCTTGGTGTTTTTGTTTTTGTTTTTGTTTTTGAGACAGGGCTTCTCTGTGTAATAGCCCTGGTTGTCCTGGAACTCTTTTTGTAGACCAGGCTGAACTCACAGAGATCCACCTGCCTCGGTGTATGCCACTACACCCGGCTTAAACTTTTTTCCCCCTGGTAGTTTTCTTGGAATAAGTGATGTGAATCATGGTTTTAGAGATCTCTTTAGTTCTTTCTCCTGTGTTACCTAGCTTTGCCCTGATCATCCCTCCTCCTGTTTTCACAGGCTTCTGTACCCATTTCTGTGAACGTGCCTGCAGTGTCATTGGAACGAGTGGGTTTTATTTTATGTACGTGGGTATTTTTATTCATCTACTTATTTGACTACAGGCTGTGTATTCCCTTTCCTCTTAAAAATTATTTACCTATTTATTTACTGTGTGTGTGTGTGTGTGTGTGTGTGTGTGTGTGTGTGCATGCAGAGGTCGGAGGGCAACTTTTGAGAGCTGGTTCTCTCCGCCATGTAAGGTCCAGGAATCAAACTCAGGTTTTCAGGGCTTGGTAGCAAGCACTGTACCCCTTGAGCCATCACCCCCTTCCTTTTGTTTTTTTGAGGCAGAGTCTTGCTGTGCAGCCCTGGCTGCTCTGGTACTTGTTCTGTGTCTCAGGCTGGACTCAGTCTTGAGGCAGTGGCACTCCGCCATCCCCGCCACGCTCTTGTATCTCATTTCTCTAATGAGCACCTTCGACTTGTTATTTCTTTTATCATCTGTAATAAGATGAACTACTAGAAAGCAGAGACAGGCTCACCAAATGGTCTGTTGAAGTACCCCTAACATAGCTGAGGAAGTGTAAAACTGTAAATCAAGCCAGGCAAGCTGGTACAAGTCTGTACTCCTAGGGCTCAGTAGGCCGAGGCAACAAGATTGTGAATTCCAGGCAGTGTAGACTCCACAGCAAGACCCTGACTCCAGAAGAGGAAGCAAACATGATAAGCCACCAACCAAAAACGCACAGCAAGCTGACTAGTGTCTCAACCGTGGCCTTGTGAATGCCGCGGAAACAAAAGCCTTTTGGGGGGATATGAACTGGTTTTCAGCTTATACAATCCGAGTCTACCAAAATCTCAAGTGGAGATTGTAAGTTAAAAGTTGTTTCAGTGGGGCTGAAGAGATGGCTCAGCAGTTAAGAGCTTGCTGCTCTTTCAGAGGACAGCGGTTCAGATCCCAGCAGCCACTTGGCAGCTCACAACCACCTACAATAACACTTTCAGGGGATCCTGTGTTAATTACTTTTCTCTTACTGTGAAGAGACACCATGGCCAAGGCAACTTATAAAAGAGCAGATTTGGCTGGGGCCTTGCCTACAGTTGAGAGGGTGAGCCCATGACTGCCATGGAGGGGAACATGGCAGCAGGCCTGCACACATGGCACTGGAGCAGGAGCTGAGAGCATGCATCTGAACCATAGGCACAGGCCAGAGAGACACACTAGGCCTGGTGTGGAGTTTTGGAACCTCAGAGCCCACCCACAAGTGACACACCTTCTTCAACAAGGCCACACCTTCCAACCCTTCCCCAAACAGTTCCAGCTACTGGGGACCAACCATTGAAATATACAAGCCTGTGGGGCGGTCTCACCGTAACCACCACACGTCCGATGCCCTCTTCTGGCCTTTGTGGGCACCAGGGATACAAGATAGCTACACAAGCAGGCAGAGCACCCAAACATTAAACAAAACAAAACAAAAACAAAAACCAAGTTGTTTGAAGGTTAAGGATGTGGCCCAGTTGGTGGAGTGCTCACCTACTTTCATGAGGCTCTGGATTTGACCCACACAATGCTTTGTAAATCTGGAGCAGGGATGCACCTGTCCAGCCTGTCTAGGGCAGAGGTTGGAGCTGATGTCATCCTTTGCTGTATATCAAGTTCAAGGCTAGTCTAGGGTTGTTTTAGGAGTCTAGTGACCAGCTAGAAAGTGGTGGCTCACCCCTTTAACTCCAGCCCTCAGAAGGCGGAGGCAGGCAGATCTCTGTTAGCCCCATTCTTTCTTTAAAAATATATTTTATTAATTTATTCATATTACATCTCAATTGTTATCCCATCCCTTGTATCCTCCCATTCCTCCCTCCCTCCCACTTTCCCCTCACTCCTCTCCCCTATGACTGTGACTGAGGGGGACCTCCTCCCCCTGTATATGCTCATAGGATATCAAGTCTCTTCTTGGTAGCCTGCTATCCTTCCTCTGAGTGCTACCAGGCCTCCCCAAACAGGGGACATGGTCAAACATGGGGCACCACAGTTGGTGGCCCCATTCTTAAGCATGTAATACATTTGTGTATTCCTCTTCCTGTTCAATTTTTCTTTTTCCATATTAGTAGTGTCCCAGGAACTTGGGCTATATACATAACAGTAATGCATTGTTGGCCGTGTCTGGTTTTCAGGTATGTCTGGCTATTAGGAAGGGGCTGGAAGATGGCTTACCGATTAAGAGCACTCACTCACTGTTCTCTTCCAGAGGTCATGAATTTGCTTTCTAGCACTCAAGTCAGACCCAGTACTCAAGTCAGGCAGCTCACAACTATGGAACTCCAGCTCCAAGGATGTAATGTCCTCTTCTGGCTCCATGGCCGTGCACACCACACACAAATACACAAGTAGGGCTGGAGAGATGGCTCAGTGGTTGAGGGCACTTGCTGCTCTTGCAGAGGACCTGATCCTAAGCTGATTTCAAGCTGGAGCTCTTTCTCCCTGAGCCCCTTGAGTTCTAATCTTACAGGCACGCACCTCAATCCTGCTGCAGCCCCTCTGTCTGCTGCTATTAGGAACAGTTTAAAGTTTTGAAAAATTTTCTTTAGCTAGGCGTGGTGGCACACGTCTTTAATCCCAGCACTCAGGAGGCAGAGGCAGACGGATTCCCTGTGAGTTCGAGGCCAGCCTGGTCTACAAAGCAAGTCCAGGACAGCCAAGGCTACACAGAGACCCTGTCTCGAAAAAAAAAATCTTTAATGTGAATGAATATTTTTCCTACATGTCAGACTGTGAGCCTCAAGTGTGTCTGGTACCGGAAGAGGCTGGATAAGGGTGTCAGGTCCTCTGCAGCTGGACAGTTCGGATGGTTGTGAACCTTGATGTGGGTGCTGGGAATTGAACCTGGCTTTTCTGGAAGAGCAGTCAGTGCTCCTAACTGCTGAGCCATCTTTCCAGCCCCAGGAGTGGGAAGTTTTCCAGACAGGCTCAGTTGAACTAATACCATCCTGACGTACACCAATTTTTAATTAAAAAAAAAGAGTCTGATGTAGCTGAGGCTATGGTTGATCTTTCAGGCCTTCTGCCTCTGCCCGCTGAGTGTTAGGGTGTGGGCTTGCGCCTCTGTAGGCCCCTGGCTGTTTGTGGTATTTTTTCTTCAGTGCTGGGGGTCATTTGCACTCTACCACTAAGCTACATTGCAGCCTTTTAATTTAAATTAATTTAATTTTACATGTCTGAGTGGTTTGCCTGCATGTATATGTACTTATCTTGTTACCTGGTGCACAGGGAGATCAGAGAAGGGCGTTGGATCCCAGGAACTGGAGCTAAAGTTGGTTGTGAGTCACCACGTGGGTGGATGTGAGGTCCAAACCTGAGTGCTCTGCTTGAAACTGCTGAGCGTCCGTCCCTTCAGCCCCAGGCCTTGCTTTTTTGCGCAAGGACTCCTGTAGCTCAGCTTGGCCTCTGGGTGCTGGGTACAGATGTGTGCTGCCATGCACAGCAGTTGTGGCAGGTCTGAAGTCAGTTGTATTGAAGTCTAGAACTCGGGAGCAAAGCAGAGGTGGCTGGATAGTCGTGGGGCTCGTTGTGAAAGCAGGGCTTGCTAAGTGACAGGTTTGTATAGTCAGGCCAGCATGGCGGTGCAGTCCTGGAATGCTAGCATTGCATACAGGCAGGCAGGCAGACAGTGAGGGTCAGGCCACCATGAACAACAACAAAACCAAATTAGCCTTGGCTGTCCTGGACTCCCTTTGTAGACTAGGCTGGCCTCGAACTCAAAGTGATCCACCTGCCTCAGCCTCCTGAGTGCTGGGATTAAAGGCGTGCTCCACCACGCCCAGCTCAAAATCAGTTTTTAAAATAGGACCTAAATGCTTGCCCTGTAAGCAAGAGAAATCCTACTTCCCTTTAGAAGACTTTTCTTAGCTATTAGTCCCAAAGCCCAGACTAATCAGTCAGGTTGGTTGGATGCCTTTAATCTCAGCACTAGGAAACCAAACAGACCAGTCTCTGAGATCCAGGTCATCCAGTGCTACATAGTGGAAACCTGCCTCAAACCACAACAGAAGAAAAACCAACAAACCCAGCCATGCTATGGGTTAAATGGATGTGGGTTTTCTTGTCTGTTTTTGCTTTTGAAACAGGATTTTGCTATGTCTGGCCTTGGAGGTCCTTCTTGTCTTAGCCTCCAAGTGTTGGGATTATAGGCGTGTCCACTAACCTCTTTTTTTGCTTTTTCTGAACTATTTAGTAATATAAAGTCTCTTTAAGTAGTTCCGTGTCTGGGATAGGTACTGGAGAGATGGTTTAGAGGCTAAGAGCATTTGCTACTCTTGAGAGGACCCAGGCAGCTCACAGCTCTCTAGAAGCTCCAGAGCAGGGCGTCTGGTGCATGTCCTGCATGCTTGCAAAACACTCATGTACATAAAAATAGGTTTAAATATCTATATTGTTCACTATGTAGAGAATCATTGTAAAACAGGATATATATTTTATTCCTTAAAATGTCTTATTAAATTACGATTATATTTTTCTTGGTATTTGCTAAAACAAACATTTGAATGTCTAGGGAAAAATGAAGAAAGGTTAATTAAACTGCTCCTAAATAATTCAGCGTGTTTTAGTTGCTTAGTGGATAGAGCCACCCTCTTGCAGAATGTCTGGCTGAAAGTATCCGCATGATGGAAGAAGCAATTACTTGTCTGTAGGTGTGCGCTGCCTTGACCTCTGACCTTGCTGCTCTCTTCCAGTATGCATGCCTTTGTCATTCTGTTGGGACCAGTGAGTGTTAATTTACCTTCAGAAGTTAGGCTTAATTGTAATCACAATCTGTGCATTTAAGGGTTTTTTTTGGTTTCGTTTTATTTTGTTTTTTGGTTTTTTTTTTTGTTTTTTTGTTTTTTTTCTTTTCTTTTCCAGAGACCAGGTTTCTCTGTGTAGCCTTGCCTGTCCTGGACTCACTGCGTAGACGAGGCTGGCCTCGAACTCACAGAGATCACCTGGCCTCTGCCTCCCGAGTGCTAGGGTTAAAGACGTGTGCCACCACACCCAGCTTTAAGATTTTCAAAAATTTTTTACATGTCTGGATATTTTATCTGCATGTATGTCTGGTGAGCACTTGCATGCCTGGTGCCTGTGGAGGCCAGAGGAAGACAGTGAGTCCCCTGGACCTTGGGTGGCCAGGCGAGTGTGAGCCACCATGTGGGTGCTGGGAATTGAGCCTGGGTCTTGCAAGAGCAGTCAGTGCTCTTAGCTGCTGAGCACCTCTTTAGCCCCCAGAGGGCACATCTTAATTTAAGGAATTTCGTTATGGACTAGCAAATCCTGGCTCATTTGCATTTCTTTTATATTCTGCTTGAAAATAATATTATTCCTCCATTAGCTCATCTTCCTCCATCTATATATTATGTATTTAAAAGAAGCCAGTAGACACTTGAAATTCTCAAAATCTCATCCTGCCCATCAGTCCATTAGTTCATAACTATATTTTTTCACTTTATTATGTATTATGTTTCTATATCTATCCCTCTCTTAGTACGAGGAGTTGAATCTAGCCATGGCCATGTACATGTTAGGCAATCACTACCTTAGTTTCCTGGAACTTTGTTTGTAGACCAGGCTAGCCTCAACCTAAGGCATTAAAGGTGTGCACTACTTCACCTGACCCTCCCATAACTTTTTATTAGAAATATTAAACATAGTAGGTTTGTGTTAATATTGTCTATAAATTAATAATTTTTAAGTTAACTGGAATATTAGAACTTGCTTTTTTGTGTGCATGGAATCTCCCTTTGTGAATTGAAAACAATAAATACAGTTGCTCTTAATTGTCCTGTCTTGTTTTTTCTTATTAGATACCTTGCTGAATGCCCTGTGCCTCAGGAATACAGGAGGAAGGGACTTTATATGTGTGTATAGTTGAGAAGGGTGAAGGAACCAGAACTGCTTAACTGTTTTATCGGAGAATAATACGGAGCCTGGCAGGGTGGTGTTGGCTTTGATTTTTCTTAAAAACCTACTTTATGTGTGGTTCCTTAGTGCCTCTACCTCCCTTCCAACCCACCAACCCGAGGTAGGAATCGAAGAAGGTTACTAGGGAGGGGGAATTAGGGGTTTTAGACTCAGCTCCTTAAGGCAGTCCAGTCAAACAGCAGACAGCTGCAGCAAACAGAAACAAACAGCCACAGCAGAATAAATCAGGAGCGGGGGCAATGTCAGGGACCAACTGCAGCGTCTTAGAAGTTCTCCCTGGAGCAGTTCTCTCTAGGCCCGGCTCAAAGCAAAGCGATGCAAAGAATGCTAAGGGTGCAAAGTGATGTCTGTTTTTTGTTTTGGCTTCTATTTATATCCTCTCAGAGTCTGTACCAGGGTGTTTTTCAGTTGGCAAATACCACGCCCTGCACGTGGCAGTTCCCAGCTGACAGAGATCACACACCCTCCACAAGCCTGTCTTCAGCTAACCAACATCATGTGCACCCTCACAGGCAGTTTCACATCCCACGCTTGGGAATAAAAACAAAAACATGTTTACATCCACTACAGGGTAGCACACACCTTTAATCCCAGCGCTTGGGGCAGAGGCAGGTGCTTCTCCATGAGTCTGAGGCCAGTTGAGTCTGCATATGGAGCTCCAGGCCAGCTGAGACTACAAAGTCAGAGCCTGTCTGAAAACAAAAGGCAAGACTAGTACAGTGGAGGATTGGGTTTGGGTCACAGCCACCTGCGTGAAGGGGGGCGTACAGACAGCTCTGCCGGCAGCTTAGCTAAAACAGAGACAGACAACGCACGTATGGATTTCTTCTCTGGTGCATTTGCGCTCCCATCCATGCTTAAAGGGTGGTGCTGTTGACTAAGAAAGCAAGCTGGGGACTTGAGTCTTTTAGTAGTAAAAAAGAGGAGACATACAGACTGTATGACCTCTTATTTTCTATGTAGAGTATCCTCTGGTTAGAATATCAACTGTTCTTGCCTGTTCTTACACTAGGCAGAGTGTCCTCCTTGGGGCTTACGTCACTATTTAACACATGCTTGTGAGATTCAGCTGTGTTGCATGTAACGGTGCCCCCTTCTGTAACTCCTGATCACTCCCTCGTGTGTTGGTACCCATGAAGACTGACTCCAGGCTCCAAACGCACGTGGGCTCAAGTGTCTTCAATACATACTGTAGGGTTAGTACACCCCCCCTGAGTACGCGTAATGCCTAAGACCATACAAGTGCTGTGTAGGTGGTTGTTGTATTATATTGTTTAGGGATCAGTGACAAGAAAGCAAAGTGTGCACATGTACAGTTCAATGGCAACGACATCTTTTTTCAGAATATTTTTATTTTATGTGTGTGAGTGTTTTGCCTGCATATGTGTATTACACTCTGTGCCTGAGGGAGCCAGAGCTCCTGGAAGTAGACTCGCAGCTGGCTGAGAGCTGCGTGTGGCTGCTGAGAACCAGATGCAGGCAGGTCCTGTGCAGTAGTCAGAAGAGCTCCAACCGCTCACCTGCTTCTCTAGCCTCTCCAGAACACCGCACCACACACACACACACACACACACACACACACACACACACACACACCACACAACACACACACACACACACACACACACAAGGTTTCTCTGTGTAGCCCTGGGTGTCCTGGAGTCACTCTGTAGACCAGGCTGGCCTTGAACTCAGAGAGATCCCCCTGCCTCTGCCTCCCATGTGCTGGGATTAACAGCGTATGTCACCATGCCCAGCTTAGAGTCCATTTTTAGCATAATTTTTTATTGAGTCTTTGTGAATTCAAATTAATCCCACTCATTTCCCAGTTCTCTCATATCTGCCTTCTGCCCTTGTAACCTCCCTCCAAAAAATTAAAAGTAAAATAAAGTAAAACAAAAACCATCTTACCATGGAAGCTGGAAGCTGTGGTGTGTCACTGTTTGTCACACAGAACACCCTTGGGCCCAACAGCCTTACCTGCTAATGTTCATTGCAGTAGATCATTGCCCTAGCCTCTGCTAACCCATCAATACTAGATCCTCACCAGGACTCCTGGATACCATACTGTTGCCCTGTGTCATGGAGATCCTGCAGCTTTGGCTCTACAGGACAGTCCCCTTCATGTGCTCTGTCAGCTCATATGTGGAGTAAACGTTGGGGTGGGTCAACTCAAAGCCCTGGCTCTGGGCCTGAGTGTTAGCTGAGTTGGTCAGCCGGCCAGCTCTCTTCAGAACTTTTATTTATTTATTTATTTACTTACTTATATATGCATTAACATGAATGTGTCAGATCCCTTGATACTGGATTATGTGAGCTGCCATGTGGGTGCTAGGATTTGAACCTAGATCCTTTGAAAGAGCAGACAGTGCTCTTAACCACTGAGCCATCTCTCCGGACCCCAGAACATTTTTTAAATGATATTTTATATGTATGGATATATATGATTATGCATCTATAATACATGAGAAATCCCATTGATTGGTTCACATGTCCAATTAATTTTTTTTTATTTTTCAGTTTTAAGCATTCCAATGTGTGTATACTTTTTATTTTGTATTTTGTAATTTCTGATGAATAATAATGTTGAGCTTCTCTTTAAATTATTTTAAAAGATTCAAACTTTTTATTTACTTTGTATGTATGTATTCATGTATGGTATGCCATGATGTACATATGCAGAACGGAGGACAGTGCTTAGCCAGGCCTCTGGCAGAGAGGCATAAGTACAGCTTTGTTGGGAATTGAACTCAGGACCTCGGGATGAGCACTTGGGAGGCAGAGGCAGAGGCAGAGGCAGGCAGATCTCTGAGTTCAAGGCCAGCCTGGTCCACAAAGCAAGTGCAGGACAGCCAACCCTGCCAACAAACAAACAAACCCCCAAACCCAAAGCCTTTTTAGTGTGACCTATGATATAGGCAGCAAAATATATGCAGTTATAGTATATAGCTCAATAAGTTATATATTTAAAATAAACTCAGTCATGTAGCACATGTGGTCAGGACTACTTCATTCTGTCAATCATCCAGTACGTTCGCTGCACGTCCTCTGTGTGCTGGGATTAAAGGCATGTGCCTCCACTGCCCAGCATAACAGTATCTCAGAATAAAAGCGAAGGTATGCTTTTAAAATGTATTAAAATATAACTATCATTTCTCTCCTCCAACCTCTCCCTCCTATCTCAAATTCATGGCCTCCCTCTTTAATTATTCTTCTTACATGTATGTATGCAAATGAATATATAAATGCAACCTCCATTGATATATTTATATACATTTGTTGTTGTTTATGTACCTGTTTTCAGGGCTGACCCCTCGGGGTTGTGCAGCCACTTATGGGCTCGTCCCCAGAGAGACTGAGGCTCCCCGTGTGAGTAGTTATTGGTTGCCTTTATTTCTGCAGCTGAGGGTGAGGCCTGAGGGGGCTTCCCTCACCCATAGCCTGTCAGCTCGCGTTGTATTTATTGTTCAGGTCTTATTTGGCAACTACTTTTAGTTGAGTTCCATGGGTGTAGCTTGCCTGCCACGTCGAGATGCAGTCTGTCCTTTAGTCTCTGCTCTTGTCTTCCACAGTGTTCCCCAGGCCTTAGGCGTAGGCTGGGTTTTGATGTATCGGTCTGGGCTGGGCGCCACAGGTGAGCACCTCCCTCCATCTCCTCCATTGTGGCTTTCTGTGCTAGTCTCTGCTGGCTGCAAAAAGACACTTTGGTGAAGGGTTGGCGCTGTACTTAGGCCTCCGTGCCAGCGGCTGGCTAGAGCTCCAGAGATCTGGTGAGTCCCAAAGAGAGGAGAAGTGGCCAAGAGAGAAAGCGTACTTTTCAACTAAGATGATCAGACTCTAAGATTAAGTTTTTTTTTTGGAAAGTGGTGCTATTTGAGGCCATCCTGGTCTACAAAGTTAGTCCAGGACAGTCAAGGCTACACAGAGAAACCCTGTCTCGAAATTCAAAATCCACAAATGTCATTTATAGAGTTTTTACTGATATTTGTTACCATAATAGTAAATATGTTTGTATTTTTCCTTCTAGAATCTCACTGGAAAACGACATGACTGTCTGCAATGATATATCCTGACAAGACATCCATACCAAAGAAGGAAAAGAAATTAAGAGCTAGTGAACAGAATTTTAAACAACCAGGATTTTGTATTTATTACGTCCAACTACAGACTTCAATTGCCTACTTTTAAATTAGCAGGATTCCCAGAACTTGGACAAAGATATTTTCTTCTGTTTGTTTGTTTGTTTTTTTTCCCTGAGCGTGAGAAAACTGCAATGTCTAGGAAACAAAGCCAGAAGGGTAAGATCACATACATGCATAAATTATGAAAAGAATTATTGCTGCCGCCCGAGGATGTGTGTAGCTCGTGTAGCGCTTGCCTGGCACGCACGGGACCGTGGATTTTATTCTCTAGCACTGAGAATAAGCAAAACCAAAGCGTGGGGTTGGGGACTAAGGCTCTCACACCCTTGCTGACACGCATGAGGCCAGCGTGGATTGGCTCCGCAAGAAGGGCAAAACGTTAGAGGCCAGGCACTGTGTAGATAGAGCAGTGGTCCTCACGTCTGTCGGCCTGTTGGAACTGTTCCGAGTGACTCTGCTGGGGTTGTATAGGGTTTCATTTTGTGTAGACGTACGTCTGGGAATGGATCTCCGTAAAAAGTTCTTTTGTACTGAGATTTATCCAGCTGTAGTGCATTTGTCAGAGAGCGAGATGAGGCTGGTAGTGCATTGCTGTAAAGTGAGCGTGGTAGGAGACAGCTCCCTGCAGGATGCTTCCCGTTCCTAGGGAGAGGAAGTGGAGCAAGAGTGAATGCTTCCTTAGCTTTGCTACTCTGGCAGAGGGGAAGGTTCAGGCAGGAAGTACCAAGAGGTCATAGTGCAGGGAAGCAAGCCACAGGCTGCAGGGAGCCCTCCTCAGATGCGCTGGGGTAGCTGCAGAGCCACAACATGAGGGCTGCTGCAAACAGCTGCCGTGCTCACAGAGCGATGACTTTGCTCTCCTGTACCTTTTAATTTTCAATATGATGTTCTTCAATTCAAAACAGATACACCGATTGAGGTGTTAACATATTAAATATAGAGGAAACACTTTAATTTTGATTTGACAGTTCATAAACCTCATAAGGTATTGCCAGAGCTGCTTTAGTTTTGAAAGCTGTACCTTCATTATATATTTACAGGTTTTCATAAAGGAAATGTGAGCTATACTGAGTGTTTCTGTGGAATGATTTACAAACTAGGAAAAAAAATTATAACCTGAGTTTATTTCCTTTTAGTCAGCGTGTCATATGATTGTTTTTCCTCCAATTACTCTTGAAAAGTCAAGCTTCTGTATCCCTTCTCCCATGAGGATTACAGTAATGAAAGCAAGACTCTTTAAATCAGCTGATTTACTCTGACAAGGGCAGCTTTCACATTTTTAAGGTATATTTTTATTTATGTGTATGTGTGCGTGTATGCTTGTCTATATGTGCACCACATGTGTGCACGTACCCACGGAGCCCAGAAGGGCATGTCAAATTCCTTAAAATTGAAGTCACAGGTGGTTGTGAGCCTTCACGTGGGGGCTGGGAACCAGATCTGGTCCTCTGTAAGAGCAGTAAGTGCTCTTAACGGCCGTGCCCCTGAGCCGGCCTGCTGCTCTCCCCATTCCTGGGTTGTTGGCTGTGCTCCTCAGGCACAAGGGAGCAGAAGCAGGGAACCCCTGCATCCCTTCCGGGATCAGCTGCTGGAGGCAGGTCAATTTTATTTGGGGTGAAGGAGGGGTATATAGAACTTTGGGGCGCGGTGGGATGTGCAGGCTGGGTGGCTGTCATTGGCTGAAGGGCTGAGGTCCTGAGATGCCTCATTAACGTAGAGTAGTCGCAGGTGCTTGCTGAACGGGTTCTTATTGGGAGGAAGGGAGCTGGGCCTGTGGTTTCCCTGAGACTACATGACGTTTCTCAGGTAGAGAATGTGGGAATTCGGGCTCCCCAGATCAGTCAGATAAGAGGGAGCCCCGCTGACAAAGGGAGTCATGGAGGGCTGCAACCTTTGTCGCGGGGTCCAACACTGCCCTCCCCCCCAGCTCCAAGATCATGGTTTAAAAATTATTTCCTTTGTTTTTTTCAGATCATAGTATAATTATATCACTTCCCTCTTTCCTTTCTCCTCCTAACGTCTCCAAACCCCTCCTTGCCCGGTTTCAAACTCATGGCCTCTTTTTAAATATAAGTGTTTGCATTTAGGAAGACTATCATAACATACTGTATAATACTATTTAGAGCAAACTAGAAATCATCTCAAGTGGCATTTTTGTCCTTCTAAATTTCCCTTCTCTGATTTGCTTCCTTTCCACGCATAATTCTCCATTATTTATACATCTTGAGGGTTTGTAGTTTGTTGGTTTGTGTGCGTGCGTGCGTGCGTGGGTATACACAAGACAGGACAACTTTTGGTTTGTTCCTCAGGTACTGTCCACCTGGTTTTTGAAACAAGGTCTCAGTGCCCTGGGTGGGGCTTGCCAGTTAGCTCGGCTGGCCACCAAACTTGCAGTACCCACCTGCCTCTTCCCCCTAGTACTGGACTTACAGTCAGATGCCACCAAGCTCAGCTTTGGTTTGGACGTTAAACCAGGGTTCTGATGTTTGTCCAGCAGGTACCTTAGAACTGAGCTATTTCCGTGACCTCATTGTTTGTTTATTTTTCTAAATGTCAGGGTTTTGTTTGTTTGTTGTTTTGGTTTTTCGAGACTGGTTTTCTCTTGTAGCCCTGGCTGTCCTGGACTTGCTTTGAAGACCAGGCTGGCCTTGAACTCACAGCGATCCGCCTGTCTCTGCCTCCCAAGTCCTTTAAATAAAGGCATCCACTACCATGCCCGGCCAATTGTCAGTATGTTTTTCTTAAAGTACTACTAGCGGAAGAGAAGAATATCACTCAGAGAGTAAGATTGCTGTCTTCAGTTTTGAACCTAGAAGCATAAGCTAGAAGGTCTGTGACGGTAGCTTGCTTGGGGTTTTGGTTTTTTGTTTTTTGTTTTTTGTTTTTTTTTTGGCCCTAGCTTTCCTAGGACTCTGTCACTCTGTAGACCAGGTTGTCCTCAAACTCTAGAGACCCGCCTGCTTCTGCCTTACCAGTGGGATCAAAGTTGCGTGCCACCACCTGGCAACAGTAGCTTTCATGCTTGCACTTGTGTGGAGAACCCTGGTCCCTACGCTCCAGTGGTTCCTGTGAAGAGACAGCTGCCCTTGGCACTTGAGAGTTGTTCTCCAGGCTGGCGTGAGAAGAGCAGGTCTGGGGCCCATTGCTCAGGAAGGAGCTAAGACAGCCCTCACCTGCCCCTGTAGTCACCTCTGGCGACTTCCTGACTCCTCTTCCATGAGCTAGCTAATGTAGGCTACCTGTCTGCATTGTCCCTCATCCATCCATATGTCCCTCTGTCTTTCCCTCCTCCCCTCCCCCCCTCCTACTATGCCTTCCTCCATCCCCTCTTTCCTTCTACCTGGACCTCTCTCCTTCCCTCCTTCCCTTTCTTCTTTCCTTCTGTCCCTCCCTCTTTTCTTCCCTTCTGTCCATCTTGTAATCCAGCACGAGGGAGACAGACAGATGTGTTTCTGGTACTCGCTGGCCAGCCAGCCCTGTCTGAGAAATGCTCGCTCGGACTGGACTGTCTGAGAATGCTCGCTCGGACTGGACTGTCTGAGAATGCTCGCTCGGACTGGACTGTCTGAGAAATGCTCGCTCGGACTGGACTGGTGCTCGGTTTGCTCTGTTCTTGCAATGAGTGCCTCTTACATTGGGCAGGCATTTATTTTCAGTTTACTTTTTTAAAAAAAATTTATTTATTTATTTATTATGTATACAGTGTTTCACCTGCAGGCTAGAAGAAGGCACCAGATCTTACTGTAGATGGTTGTGAGCCACCTTATGGTTTCTGGGAATCGAACTCAGGACCTTTGGAAGAGCAGGCAGTGCTGTTAACCTCTGAGGCATCTCACAGCCCTCTGTTTAGTCTTTAATGGAACCGCTGGATTGGTTTATAGTAGAAGTTGCCCCTTATGCTGCTGCAGCAGCAGCGATGCTCCAGGGCTCCAGGCGCCCGCCTCCTGCCAGGGCTTGTTTTCTGCAGTTTATTTTGGTTTTACGTCATCACCAGGACTAAAACAACTTTTGCCTGATTTCTTTCCTCTCTTTCTCTCCCCTCCTTTCTCCCTTCCTCTTTCTCCCCTCTTCCCATCCCCTCCCCCTCTCCCTCACTCTTTCCCTCTCCTCTTGCCTCAGCCTTCCAGGTACTGAGGTTATAGGCCAAACACCAGTACTCAGGAGGCAGACGGATCACTGTGAGTTGAAGGCCAGTCTGGTCTGCAAAGCCAAGCCCAGGGCAGCCAGGGCTACACAGAGAAAACCCTGTCTTGAAAAACTAAAATGAAAAAAGCAAAACAAAGCTTGGTGTTTATAAAGATGTCAGTGGTAATTCAAGTAGCATCGTTACTGAGCTAACTGTGCTCTTTGAAATTATTCTAAGAGTTCCAAGTGTATCCTGATAGGCTGAAGAAGTGAGTGTGGGTGGCTGGGCTCCTTCATCTTTCTTGACTCTTGCCTGAGAATCATTTAACACAATTTCTTTCTTTAAAAGTGTATCTCCAGTCGGGCATGGTGGCGCACACCTTTAATCCCAGCACTCGGGAGACAGAGGCAGGTAGATTGGATTGTGAGTTCAAAGCCAGCCTGGTCTACAAAGCGAGTCCAGGACAGCTAAGGCTAACACAGAGAGACCCTGCCTTGAAAAATCAAACAAAACAAAACAAAACAAAACCCCCAGACAAACAAGTAAATAAATAAGCCCAAAACAAACAAACAAAAGTGTATCTCTGAAAATTCATAACTGGTCAGAGTGTAGAGAATAAGTGACTGTTGAATGCGCAGCATAAATGAGATATTTATATCACTTCCTCCAGAGCCCAGGGCGTATCTTGGAGGAGGGACAGATGTGTGGTGGACTCTGGGCACAGCCTGCCTCTACACTTTTGACCTCAGGGCAGCTGTGGTAACTTCCACAAAATACCCAGATTGAACCTGTTGTACAGTCATGGGAGAGGGAGTGGCTCAAGGGACACCGTCCCCGTCCCCACCCCACCCCACCCCCAGCCATGTGTGGCTAATAGTCGATGAGGGAGGAGGGCATGGTCTTAGTGGTGTGGTCCCTGGCCAGGTTTCCATGCTCCTGTGACCAACTCCAGTGACATTTACTGGTTACAAAAAGGGTGTTGGCTACAGAGACGGCTCAGGGTTAAGAGCGCCTACGGTTCTTGAGCACCTGGTGGGAGGTGACTTATAGTGCAGACATGAGGGAGGATTTGAACTTCCATCCTGAGCTCAGGTATGCACTGTAAAGCCCAGCACTGGGAGGGAGAGGCAGGGAGAGCACGCCTTACACAACAGCAACAGGCATGCTCTTTCCACAGCTAAATAGAAAACCAAGTTCTGACTGTGTGTGTGTCTGTGTCTGTGTGTGTGTTGGTGTGTCTGTCTGTGTGTCTGTATGTGCGCACAGATGCCCGTATTCACATGTGGAGGCAGGAGGCCAGCCGTAAGTGTCATTCATTCCTCAGGAGCCATCCACTTTGGTTTTTGAGACAGGGTCCTTCACTGGCCTGGCTGAGCTGACTGGCCAGCAAGCTCCAGGGATCTGCCTGTGTCTGCCTCCTGGGATTACAAGCACAAGTACAAACCTGCCTGGCTTTTTAGAAATGAGTTCTGGGGTTGGAGAGCTGGCTCAGTGGTTATGAGCACTGGCTGCTTTTGCGGAGGACCTAGGTACAATTCCCAACGCCTGCATGGCAGTTCACAGCCATCCATAGCTGAGCTGTGGGGACCCAGCACCTCTCTGGCTGCCTTGGGCAGTGCGCCGTCTCCCTGGTCCTCTGACTCTTTAGGACTTGGGATGTGGGTGAATTCTGAGTTAACTAAGACGCAGTGCCCAGGACCGTCAACAGTAGACCTGTGCTTAAAGTGTCCAGCTTCGTCAGCTTGCGTTTGCTCCTCTTTGTTCCCCCTCCCCCGCCTTTCCTCACCCATCTGGCACTGGGATTGCGGACATGCACCACCACACCGTTTGCTTTGTATATTGGTTTATGTCCATTGGCAGGCTGCATAGACTCACATAATATGGAAATTAATTTTGGGATCTGAGTGCAGAACTGCCATTTGTTTTTTCTGTAGTTTGTATTTGCTGGTGTGTTGTTGAGGGAACAGTTAACAGGCTGGTCATAACCCTCTTCTAATATAGGCCGTAAATTGCTATGTTGCTCTAAGTGTCCCCTCTCTCCTGAGATTGGTGGCTTGGATCTCTAATAAAAGCATGACTGGTATCTTGGTGTCATCTCGGTGCTCACTGATGGCTCTGTGGGGGAGGGGGGTGCACTCCAGCGTTTGGCTGAGCTGGAGTCTGGGGAGGAATCCAGATGGTGGGGTTGGCGATATAGGGTCTTGCATTTCTTTCCATCAATGAAGACAGTTGAGAACCAGCACTCTAGGAATCACCTGGAAGACTTCAGCTCGCATGCACGGCGTTTGTGGAAGCACCGCCTGATCCTTTTGTATTAACAGGTTATATATCTAAGTGAATTTATGGTTTGTTGGTAACTGGCAAACTTAGATTGTCTTTAAAAAACGACGTGGCAGCCAGGCGTGGTGGCGCACACCTTTAATCCCAGCACTCGGGAGGAAGAGGCAGGCGGATTGCTGTAAGTTGGAGGCCAGCCTGGTCTACAAAGTGAGTCTAGGACAGCCAAGGCTACACAGAGAAACCCTGAATCGAAAAAAACAAAAAACAAAAAAACCCCGCATGGGCTCTATCGTGGCTGCTTTCACACTTGTAGGACTCACATCTAATCATAAAACTTGGATCTCCCATAGCAACTAGGAGGTATTTGGAACAAAGGTAAAATTTAAGCTCTAAATTAAACCTTAATTAATAAAAACCTTTGTAATTAATAACAAAAGAATTTGGAATATAGTATCACATTTCAACTTTTTTTATACCCCCTTTGTCAGAATTTCCCCTGTTACTTTCTTTGTTGAGATTTTAATTTCCAAGCTAATCCAAGTAGGGTTCAGGAATCGGTAATGCTGAGAACAAAAGTCTTAGGTCCCAGCTAGACTGCTGAGGCACGTTTTGGCATAAGGTTCCTCCGGGCGAACATGCACGACAGACCCTGAGAAGCACTTTAACCTCTCCCCAGGATTGTAACGCTGGTGTCGAGGCGGAGGCCCAGCCCAGGGTGGAACGCTGTAGAGGAGTGCTGGTCTACCAAGTGTAAGTCGGTAGCCAGCATCTCACGCACTGACACGCACATGAATGCACACACGTGTGCTGTGGCAATTTGCTCATTATATAGCCACAGTGTATTAAAAAGCTTGAGAAAAATGAATAGCTCGCTGGAGGTTTGGTTTTCTTTACCTTGCTTATTTGAGAACATGTGCTGGATACGAACTTGGATATAGTGTTGGTAGCATAAACTTGGATATGTTGCATCATAACACATCAAATCTGGGAACATGAGTCAGAATTCAGAATGCATTCTGAATTCACAGTCTAGCCAGACGGTGGTGGCACACGCCTCTAATCGCAGCACGAGGCAAGTGGATCGCTGTGAGTTCTAGGCCAGCCTGGTCTACAGAGTGAGTCCAGAGCAGCCAGGGCTACAAGAGAAACCCTGTCTTGGAAAACAAAACAAAAAAACAAAATAAAAAACTAGAATTTGCGGTCTAAGAATATGTACAGTCGGGGCTGGAGAGATGGCTCAGAGGTTAAGAGCACTGATTGCTCTTCCAGAGGTCCTGAGTTCAATTCCCAGCCACCACATGGTGGCTCACAGCCATCTATAATGCGATCTGGGGCGCTCTTCGGGCCTGCAGGTGTATGTGCAGGAAGACAGATGACTTCTATTTGTCATAAGCAGAGAAGCTCTGTCTCTGCTCACAGCAATGACATTGTGGGGTAGTGTATAAATCAAGGTAGGATAATTAAGAAAGAGGTTAAGCGGGGCTGGAGAGATGGCTCAGAGGTTAAGGGCACTGACTGCTCTTCCACAGGTCCTGAGTTCAATTCCTAGCAACCACATGGTGGCTCACAACCATCTATAATGAGATCTGGTGCCCTCTTCTGGCCTGCGGGTGTACTGCAGGCAGAGCACTGAATATGTAACAAATAAATAAATCTCTTTTAAAAAGAAAGGTTAAGGATTATAGAATACTTTTAATATAGTTGGCACATTGCTAGTTTCTTTAATATATAACAGTTCAGAGCACTTACTGTTCTCAAAAAGTGCCTAGGTTTGATTCCAGTACCTACATGGTGGCTCGCAACCATCCAAGACGCCATCCAGTTCTAGGCCATCTGCCCCCCTGGCCTCTGCAGGTACCAGGCACACGTGGAGTACATACGTATATACATACATACATACATACATACATACATACATACAACACTCAGATGCATAAAAATACTTTTCTTTCTTTTTCTTTTCTTTTTTCTTTTTTCTTTTTTTTCTTTTTTTTTTTTTTTTTTTGAGACAAGGTTTTACTATGTAGCTCTGGCTATCCTGGAAATCACCATACAGACCAGGCTGGCTTTGAACTCACAGAGATCCACCTGCCTCTGCCTCCTAAGTGCTAGAATTAAAGGTGTATGGTTAAAAAAAATTAATTAAAAAAATAAATTTTTATTTTATGACCAACTCAAAATATAAATATATATATGAGCTATCTATGTAATGGAATTTTCCAAATAGTAACTATATTCTTAGTAGTTATATGAGGAAAAAAAGTAGCTAGACTTGGTCTGTTTTAGATGAATAAAATACATAGATTATATCAAATTAAATATATTTTTCTTTATAATCTTTCAGATTCATCAGGATTCATTTTTGATTTGCAGTCCAATACTGTACTGGCCCAGGGAGGAACGTTTGAAAACATGAAGGAGAAGGTAAGACAATTGCTATGGGTAACGGTTTGAATACCGTAAGAAAAGGTATTATTAACAGTATTAACTGTCACGTTATGAAAACGAACACAGGCCACGTGCCTTTAATTCCAGCGCTCCGGCAGATGCAGGTGGATCTCTGTAAAACCAGCCGTCTGGTCTACAGGGCAAGTTCCAGGCCAGCCAGGGCTACAGAGTGAGACCTGACTCAAGAAAAGGAAGAAAGAAGGAGAAAATGAAATCCTAGGGACAGAGCAGGACGTCACTGTGTAATGGAAGGATGGCTGTCACAGGGGCTGTGAAGAACCAGTTTATTAAAATGTGCAAAAATGGTTTTCTTTGGACATCTCCACATATGTTTATTCTAAATTCTTTGAAGACATTCAGTATTAATGCTACTACTAATACTTTTGTTATTGTTTTAAGACAGGATTTCTCTGTGTAGCCCTGGCTGTCTTAAACTCACTTTGTAAGCCGGGCGTGGTGGCGCACGCCTTTAATCCCAGCACTCGGGAGGCAGAGGCAGGTGGATTGCTGTGAGTTCGAGGCCAGCCTGGTCTACAAAGCGAGTCCAGGATAGCCAAGGCTACACAGAGAAACCCTATCTCAAAAAAAAAAAAAAAAACAAACACACATACACACAAACAAACAAAACCCCTGGCTTTGTAGACCAGGCTGGCCTTGAACTCACAGCGATCCGGCTGCCTCTGCCTCCCGAGTGCTGGGATTAAAGGCATGCGCCACCACGTTTGGCCCAGGAGACCTGGTGTTGACACTGACACTAAGGATTCGGCAGCAGAGCATCATAAGATAGGTGCTCCAGAGTGAGAGTTTTATCTCTAGCACTGCAAAGAAACAAAATGTCTAATTATCCATCAACAGGAAAGTGAATAAATTAGGTGTATTGTACCATAGGAATGCTATGTACAATATATATATGTTAAAATATATGAATAATAGGTATATGTTAAACTATATGAGTAACGTGCTTATTAATATGGAGAAAATGAAGTGTGACAAAAATTGAAAATAAGCATGTATGATGATTAATATTTATATAATAGAAAATAGTATATTACCTCTGAAGATAAACTTACATCATTAAAATGCAAATATATTGAAATTAGATCAAATTCTGGGTAGAAATTTCTGGAGAGAGATGGAATTTAAGAGATGTTCATTGGGCTTCATCTGCGTTTGTTTTGTTTTATTAAGCTGGGTTATTACTAGTTGTTCATTATGTTTCGTGTGCCCGAAACAGCTTATAAGAATTCAGATGGTCTGTGTAAGTTACGTCTGTAGAGTTTATACTGCTAAATGACACAAAGGGGGAGTGCTTGGAGTAGTGCTGTGTGAAGGTCTGAGCTCAGTAGTAGAGCATCTGCCGTGTGAGCACGAGGACCTGCCTAGTCCTGTGAGCGCAGCACATGGGAGGCAGAGGCAGGACCACTGGAGCCGCCTGCCTGCCGGGAGACCCTGTCTAACGGGAATAAAGTGCAGACTTAGAGAGCAGAGCAGCCGGTGTCCTCTGGCTTCTACAGTGTGCATGGGTGCTTACACCAACACATTAAACAAAACAAAACAGGAAGGGAGGGAGGGAGAGACACAGGACACAGAGAGTCAGAGAGATGTTGATTGATTGATTGTGTGGAGGTCTGAAGACAACTTTTAGGAATCCGTTTTCTCCTCCATCGTAGGCTCTGAAGGTCGTGCTGGGGCTCTCAGGTTACTGTAAATGCTTTTATTTACTGACCGTCTCAGTGGTCCCGTTTTATTTTTATAAATGTTCTGCCTTTTTGAATTTTGAGATTAAGTTGTCATGTGGTGTTACCGTTCCTGTGTTTGTCATTCCCGGTGTGATGGTTGTGTGTGCGCTTACTGACAGTCAAGAGTGGTAGGTAACACTGCTGAAAGTGAGATGACCCTGCTGCTCACCCTGACCTACTCATGTTGGAATTACATGACCTGTCGCCTTTTGCAGATAAACGCAGTGCGTGCAGTAGTTCCCAACAAGAGCAACAATGAAATCATCCTGGTTTTGCAGCACTTTGATAACTGTGTGGACAAAACAGTACAAGCATTCATGGAAGGTAACGCTGCCGACTTTCGGAACCTGAGCCGTCGTGCGCAGCAAGGCATACTGGGGTGCTCTGTTAATGTAATGCTTCTTTCATTAGTATTTAGAAGAGACAAACTAAGAAAACTCTTATTATTAAAAATGTTCTCGTTTGGCATTTAAGAAATGAGAGTAAGTGTGATGGCACATTGCTGTAGTCCGAGCATTTGAGAGGTGACGGCAGAAGGGGCTGTGACGTGAGGCCAGCCTTGGTTACATAGTGAGTGATAGGCCAGTCCCTTACTATATGGTGAGGCTCCATCATTAAAAAAAAATTATGCTTAGGCTGGAGAGATGACTCAGACATTAAGAGCACTGGCTGCTCTTCCAGAGGTCCTGAGATCAATTCCCAGCAACCACATGGTGGCTCACAACCATCTATAATGAGATCTGGTGTCCTCCTCTGACGTGCAGGTTGTATAGGCAGACAGAATGCTGTATACATAATAAATAAATCTTCTTTTAAAAATTATGCTCCCCTCCCCAAGGAAAGGAACTCTGCAGCTGATGGTCTCAGTAGCTAAATGGAACTGGACAAGGGAGTTTAAGAGCCTGATGAAAGGAGTGATTTAGTGGCCGGGGCAGATGACGGAGGACTCAGCATTTATTTGCAGATGCCACTAAGATTTAGTTTGGATCCTGGCAGGCGACTCAAATGCATAAGTTCAGTTTCCTTACGTCTCCACATGTCTGGTGGAGGACGAGGCGGCCTTGCCCCTCCTCACACCACAGAGCTAATAAGGGTCTCTAAGCTTCTCTCCATAGAACTTATTTGAAAAAACTTGGCTTGGGGCTGCTTTGCCTTTGAACAGTGGAGTCAGGTCAGGGCTCCCTGTCGCATCCTCCTGAGTTTGCAAGTATAGGACAAACAAGGTTGAACTACTATACGGTTTCTCTCTGCCGTCATGTCTTCTTTACACTGTTGGGGTTTGGGTCTGGTGTGGGATGCAGCTCTTCCCAGATGCCACAGTGAAGGTGATGTAGGCTGCAGGGAGAAGATGGCACACTGGGTAAAGACTCTGTACTCAGATGTGTCTGACCAGAAGCAGATCTCACTAGGCTAGGGTAGCAGACACGTGCCACAGCTGCCTCGGCGCAGCATCCGGCCCTTAGGAAATGCACTGACTCCTTCTTGACCTGTGTGTGGCAGAAGAGGAAACCTCTCTTTGATTTCTTTTTCAGGGAGTGCCAGTGACGTACTCAAAGAATGGGTGGTGACAGGCAAGAAAAAGGTAAGACCACCGCATGGAAGAGCGTGCTCTTTATAGTGCTTTTATAAGTGGGCTGGAGGGGTTGGCAAGATGGCTGAGCAGGTAAAAGTAGCATAGTGGTCTTCCAGAGGACCTGGGTGAGGTGCCAGCACCCATGTGGTGGCTCCCCCTCTGCAACCCCAGTTCCAAGGGATCTCGATCTCTTTGACCTCCCTAGGCATTAGGTGCATGCATGGTGCACAGACTTACGTGAGGACAGGCGTTAGGTGCGTGCATGGTGCACAGACATACGTGAGGACAGGCGTTAGGTGCGTGCATGGTGCACAGACTTACGTGAGGACAGGCGTTAGGTGCGTGCATGGTGCACAGACTTATGTGAGGACAGGCGTTAGGTGCGTGCATGGTGCACAGACTTACGTGAGGACAGGCGTTAGGTGCGTGCATGGTGCACAGACTTATGTGAGGACAGGCGTTAGGTGCGTGCATGGTGCACAGACTTATGTGAGGACAGGCGTTGGGTGCGTGCATGGTGCACAGACTTACGTGAGGACAGGCGTTAGGTGCGTGCATGGTGCACAGACATACATAAAGGCAGAGCATTCCACATAATTTTGTAAGGGGGCTTTAAAGAGTATTTGACAATACTTAAGAGCTTGTTTGGAAGTTCCAGCAGAGGAACAGAGGGGCGCACCCAGCAGTGAGGGCAGAGGGCACACAGCAGTGTGCCCTGCCTAGCCAACCAGATCAGCCAAATCTACCCTGGTGGTCAGTGGGGTGGCATGTCACAGCCATCTTGCCCATACATTCTATAATATTTTAAAGAAAAGGGGCTTGCATGTCTTCTGATTACCATCTCAGAGATGCAGTTTTGACATCAAGAGCTGCTGTGTTTCTGAGCATTACACAGCGTGCCCCCTGTGGTTGAAGGCAGAAACCAATTACGTTTGCTGAGCCGTTGCTGGGAGTGCTCTAGCCAAGAGTGGGCACAAGCCAGCTGTCAGAGACAGCCCAGTGCCCTGGGGAAGGCGACCACAGGATTTGTTCCCTAGATTAGCCAAATCAGTTTATATTTTCAATCAGCAGCCTTGGTGGTCTCCAGGCGTCCTGAGTTCTCACTTACGGCCACCTGGCAGCTTTTGCTCCTGTAAGAGCTTTACATCTGGACAGGCGGTGGTGGCGCACGCCTGTAATCCCAGCACTGGGGAGGCAGAGGCAGGTGGATCTCTTGAGTTCGAGGCCAGCCTGGTCTACAAAGTGAGTCCAGGACAGGCAGAGCTACTCAGAGAGACCCTGTCTCAAAAAACAAACAAACAAAAAACCCCAGAATCAAAATAAACATTACTTGTGTTGTACATGTGTGTTAGTGCCGTGGTGCAGAGTTGAGCTTTGGGCAGCTGGTTACCTTCCACCATGGGTTGCTGGTATTGGATTCAAGTTGCCAGGCTTGTGTGACCAGAGCCTTTAACACTGAGACATCTTGCCAGCTCTGAAAAGATTTCTTGACCAAGCCAGGTTTGGCTTTATTTTTTTATTTACTTTTATTTATTTATTTATTTATTTATTTTGGTTGTTCGAGACAGGGTTTCTCTGTGTAGCCTTGGCTGTCCTGGACTCACTTTGTAGACCAGGCTGGCCTCGAACTCACCTCAATCCGCCTGCCTCTGCCTCTTGAGTGCTGGGATTAAAGGTGTGTGCCACCATGCCCAGCATTTTTTCTTTTTGGTTGCTTGGTCTGGTTTTTTTTTTTTTTTTTGAGACGGGGTGTCTCTGAGTAGCCCTGACTGTCCTGCAACAAGTTTGGTTTATTACAACACATGATATACACATAGTTGAAAAGGTACATATATATGTATATATACATATGTGTGAATATATATATATGAGATAGCATACAATTTTCTTTAAATCTGGAGAAAGAAAAATAGATTTACTTTGGAACTCTCCAGTGCTCAACCGTTGGCGCTGAGAGTCAGGGTTAGCCTAATAAGAAGGGATTGTTCTACTAATAATGTGCACTGGATGGTAGTGTCAACACGTGGCTGTTCACCTGGGAGAAAGCAGGGTAAAAGAGAGGAGACTGAAGGCGGCTCAGGAGTCGCCCAGCTGTCAGGCCATCTACGGGAACGGCATGAGAGGGTTGAGACCCGACTGCGTTTATCTGCTCAGAGTTAGGTACTGCTAGTGGAGCTGCCTGCTGCTAAAACAAAGGCGGACTTTATTTATTTATTTATTTATTTAATCCACATGGTTCAAATTTCAAAGGTATAAATGTTAGTGCCCAGTACCCTAAACAACTTTATCCCATCTCTTCTCCAGCCATTGGGTGCCCCAGTTACTTATTTAGTTATTCGGTTTTTGTTTGTTTTGTTTTTGGCACTGGGCTCAAACCTAGGGCCTTCTGAGTGCCTGGCAGGTGCTGTACCCCTGGGCTACAGGACAAAGCTCTCATTAATTTCTTATGTAGCTTCCAAGACACTGTAGTATCTAAACAATTACGAATGTATATTTTCTTCTTTGCACATTCCATATAATAGATCCTGGAATGTGTAAGTCTACTTCTGATCTACATTTGCATGGTTTCTAGTCTTTATTAATATTAATGTAACAGTGCTGCAATGAATAATCTTTATACATTTGCCAGTCCTGGCAAGGATAAATTGCTTGCTAGTGTTAGAATTGCTGGTTGAAAGGTTTGTGCATTTGTAAGTTTCAAAAGCATTACTAGATTCGCACTCAAGCTAGTGTTTATGAAGATGCCCGCTGTTTCCAAAGCAGCCAAAGCCATCTGCTGAGTGGAGCCAGTGGCCTTCTGTGTTTACACTCTTTGACCTTTGCTATTCTAGTAGGTGAAAAACTGTATAGCAGTTCAGGTTTCATTATTTGTCAATTATTGGACTGAGGTTATGATTCAGTTATTTATAGATTATATTTTTTTCTGTTATTGTGATTGTTTAGAGCTCTGTTTATTTTTCACTTTAAATACATAATTAGACTTTTTTACTTCTTATTTTGCTTAAGATAGATTTTGCTATGAAAAATATTTTGTTTATTTTAGTTCATTCAGGATACAGTTTTGTATGGTAACATGTTGTTTTTGTCATTGGTCCAACATAAACAAAATTATCTTCACTTCCTAGAGAAATGTGTGCAGAATTGGTAACACTATTCTTCCTGTAGCTGGAGTTGGTAACTCTGTTCCTCCTGTAGCTGGAGCTGGTTGCACTGGAGAGCCTGCTCTTTGTTCTTCTTTTTTCTCTTTTTTCAAATCTTTGATAATCTTAGAACAAAAAGAAGAAAAGCAAATCCAAACCTGCATCAGAAGCAGGTACCAGTGCCCCAGACTTGAGGAAGTCGGTACCCACTCAGGAGGACCAGCCTGCATCTTCAGAGAAAGGTGGCGTTAATGGTTACCATGTTAATGGTGCCCTCAACGATGCTGAGTCTGTGGACTCGCTCAGTGAAGGTTTGGAGACACTTTCAGTAGACGCCAGAGACCTGGAAGACCCCGAGTTTGCCACACCAGATGCACTGGATAGAGCTGGTGAGTACAGTAAGAGACTCGGGAAAGTTGCGTCACTCAGAAAGTACTGGGGGCGGGGGGTCTCCTGGGTAAGACACTTATCATTACATTAAATATAATTGGTCTTTTACCTTACAGTTGTTGTTATCTGTTGTATGGAAGAGTTCATGTTTAATATCTTACCAAAGACCTTAAAATATAGAATTCCTATTTCCTTGTCTCAGATTTTTCTCTTAGAGTTTGTGGTGCCAACACTTCTGACATTGAGTAACAGAAGGGAGCCTTAGTAGTTGGACGTAGGAGAGCGACTTTTTAAAGGTCTTTCTTTAATACACACACACACACACACACACACACACTCTCTCTCTCTCTCTCTCTCTCTCTCTCTCTCTCTCTCTCTCTCTGTTTCTCTGTATAGCTCTGGCTGTCTTGAACTCACTCTGTAGACCAGGCTGATCTAGAACTCACAGAGATCCACCTGCCTCCTCCTCCTGAGTGCTAGGATTAAAGCTGTGTGCCACCACACCGGGCCTTAAAGATCTTTTAAGATCTGATAGAATTCTTAAAGAAAACAATGATGGTGACACATGAGGAGTGTCAGTCAGACATCAGTCTCTGGCACTGGTCCTGTCTAAGGATGGTGTTGTAGAGCACAGTATGGGATGAATCATTTGTGCAGTCTTCAATACAGAAAGAAAAAAGGCAGAAATATTTTAAGACTATGTAATAATAACTGTAATCATAGCTTTACTGGTAACTAGATTTTTGTGGGTCTTTTTAAAGTTTTTGTTTTGTTTTGTTTTGCTTTTTTTGTTTTTCTTAGACAGGGTTTCTCTGTGTAGCCCAGGCTGTCCTGGACTCACTTTGTAGACCAGGCTGTCTTTGAATTCACAGAGAGGCACCTGGCTCTGCCTTCCGAGTGCTGAGATTAAAGGTGTGAGCCACCACCCGGCAAAGGTTATTTTTATAGTCCTATATTTGTTTTCTTTATTAAAATTGGTTTTTTAGATTGATTTATTTTATATGTATAAGTATTTTGCTTGTGTGTATGTCTGTGCACCACATGTGTGCCTGGTGCCCAGTGACTCCAGAAGAGGGCGCAGGAGTTAGAGGTGGCTGTGAGCTGCCGTAGACGTGCTGGGAACGGACTCTGAGCTTGTGCAAGAGCAGCCAGTGTTCTTAGCCATGAGCCATCTCTGCAGCCTCTCTACATTTCTTCTCTAATAAAGGGTTACGATTAGTTAATAGTTAGAAATTTATGTGTTTTGTGTATTTCTTTGTTAGTAATTTTGCTAAGAG
This sequence comes from Acomys minous, assembly GCF_964271855.1. Classification (NCBI taxonomy): domain Eukaryota; kingdom Metazoa; phylum Chordata; class Mammalia; order Rodentia; family Muridae; genus Acomys; species Acomys minous. The sequence goes on along the minus strand of NC_140493.1, from coordinate 4,326,784 downwards.
CTGAGGAGAAACTGAGAATGTTTCTCTTTTAAAAACAACTTATTTGGGCCTGGCATGGCAGTTCATGCCTTTAATCCCAGCACTCAGGAAGCAGAGGCAGGTGGACACTGTGAGTTCGAGGCCAGCCTTGTCTACAAAGAGAGTTCCAGGATAGCCAGGGCTATTACACAGAGAAACCCTGTCTCGAAAAATAAAAACAAAAACTTATTTGGAAGCTAGGCATAGTGGTGCGTATTTTCAGTCCTGGCACTTCAGAGGCATAGGCAGAGATAGGCAGATCTCTTTGAGTTGGAGGCCAACTTGATCTACACAGAGAATTCCAGGACAGCCAAGGCTACGTAGACAGACCCTCCCACCACCCCACCACCCCCACCCCACCCCCCGCCCAAGAAAAAACAAAAAGAAAAATTAACTTATTTTTGAGGTGGGGCAGGATTGAAGGGTCTTTGGTTAAGGGTCTTGCGTAGGACCAGGTTTGATCCCCACACGCATGCTGTGGCTCACAGCCATCTATAGCCCAAGTACCAGGGATCTGACACTCTCTTCTAGTGTTCGAGGGCACTGCTTGCGTATGCAGGTAAAAAACCCATATACACAAAATAATAAAGGAAATAAACTTAATATTTAAAAATTTTAAAAATTACTTATGATTAATCTTATTCCCTGTGCTTTAGTATTCATGGTATTATAAATGTAATGTTGGTGTAAGAATTTTACTCAGCTTTTTAGCTGTTCTTTTATTGGTTAATTTACATATTGTTGTGTGGTTGGTTTTTTTGTTTGTTTGTTTGTTTTTAGTTTTTTTTTTTTTTTTTTTTTTTTTGGTGTTTTGGGTTTTTTTTTGAGACAGGGTTTCTCTGTGTAGCCTTGTCTGTCCTGGACTCACTTTGTAGACCAGACTGGCCTTGAACTCACAGCGATCCGCCTGCCTCTGCCTCCCGAGTGCTGGGATTATAGGTGTGCGCCACCACACCCTGCTACATATTGTTTTTTTAAAAGACGCAGAGGAAAAAAACTGACTGCAAACAAACCAAACCAAAGATAACCACTGTGTTCCAATTTATTGCCTATGCACTTTCTTTTCATTTTCCAATTCTGCCCTTTCTCTGCTCTGAAGCTTTTAAATTCTTTTTCCCCTTCTGAGACATTTAAAACTTTTTTCTTCATTGCAGCTTATGGAAGCTAGCAGTCTTTTTAACAGGCGTGGTTTTGTCTGACTTTTTGCCTGCTTTCTCTCTGTACTGAGGCTGGCTCAGGTAGCTCATCCACACTGTGCTGTAACCCTGTCCTCTTTCCCGGACAGGAGCTGTGCTGGAGAATGGCGTCTCTGACTTTGAGCCCAAATCTCTGACTGCGCCGCACTCTATCCCGAATGTCCAGCAGTCCCGGAGTGCTGCCAAATCTCTCTCAAGAGCCACTGCAGGAACACAAGTGTCAAATCTGGGAATGGAGAACGTTCTACTCTCTTCCACCAATAAAAAGCTAGGTAAATGCAAGGCTCAGTTGGGAGAGGAAAAAACAGCTGTTTCTGATGAAAGAGACAGAGTCCACCGATGAGCTGGCTGCGGCTCCCAAAGAGGAGTTCCAGGACACCCGGTGACTGTCTCTTCTCAGTGCTGCATCTCTGCATGCTACTGTGGTTGCCTGTGCTGCAGGATGACCTAGCTGACCTAACTGTCCCTGTGTGTCACTGCAGCCGCCCGTGCTGTTTTCCTCATGTCTGTTCTCCTGGTTGAGTCAATAGGTGTCCCCTCTCTGACAGGACAGTTGAAAGGACATTTTCACTGTTCTACAGCTTCGTGCTCTTCCTGAAGTCTGGCAATCTGAGGTCTTCTCCAGAGCATGTTCTCTGAACTGTGTGGTATCACTTGTGGTAGCTCTTTACTTTTAAAATACCTGACTATTGCCGTGTATGGTGGCGCATGCCTTTAATCCCAGCACTCGGGAGGCAGAGGCAGGTGGGTCTCTGTAAGTTGAAGGCCAGCCTAGTCTCTGCGTGAGTTCCAGGACAGTCAGGGCTACACAGAGAAAACCTGTCTTGAAAAACAAAACAAAACAAAACAAAACAAAACAAATTGGCTACTATAATCATTTTGGCTTGGAGTTGCAGTACTTAGAGCATGCCTGTGATCCTAGCACTCAGGAGCCTGAGGAAGGAAGACTACAGCCTCCAGGCTAGCCTGGGCTACGGCAGATGACCTCATCTCTACAAGAACAGATAAATGTACTTAGTACGAACTAGTAATAACTGTATGTGTGTATGTGTGTTGAGCAAGTGTGTGTGTGTGTGTGTGTGTGTGTGTGTGTGTGTGTGTTTGAGGCAGTCTCACTGTGTAGTCTGGCTGTCCTGGAATTCCCTGCATACACCAGACTGGCCTCAAATACACAGACACCCACCTACCTCTGCCCCCAAGAGCTGGGATCAGAGATACTCATCTCTACACCAGCATCTCTTTGTTCCTTAGATGTTATAGTGATGCTTTAAATGAACAGCCTGTGTTAAACAGAGATGCTCCCCTCACTGCTTCATGTAGCTAAGCATGGTGGTCTGCTCAAGTGAGCAGCGAGATAGAAACATAGAGGTCCATCGTAAGCTGCAACTATTTATTAAATAATTTATAATTATATATTCACATATTTCATGTGTGTGTGTATGTAGATATGTGTCTCTGTATCTGTATCAAATTTGAATGAAGAGGAATTAATATGGAACAGTTAAGCTGGGGCCATTGGCATAGGCTACTCCAGAGGCTGAGCCATGGGGGTCACTTAATTGAAGACTTTATGGTTGGCCTCGGCAGTATACTAATAGTCCACAAAAAAATCGATGGGATTGAAACTGTAGGGGCTGTAGAGACAAGCATGAGGACCTGAGTTTGGAGCCCTGTGGCCACGTGGGTTAGCCGGATGGAGCACGGAAAGCCCTGTGCTGTGGAGACAGAAGGGGCTCTGGGCACAGGCCGGCCAGCCTACCTACTTGGTGAGCCTCAGGTCCTGGTGAGGAATCCTGTCTCAAAAACCAAGGCAGGGAGCAGAGAGCTGACTAAGACCGACCACTTGTTGCAGAGTCTCTGGGTTGGTTCCCAATTCCCACATCAAAGCTCACAACCACCCATTAACTCCAGTTGCAGTGAATCGGATGCCTTCTTCTGACCTAGGACACTGGTTGGCACAGGCATACACACGCATGCATGCAGGCATGCACCCGCACACGCAGAGACACAAATGCACATGTAGACACTCGAACTTGGGTCCTTTGGAGTAGCCAGTGCTCTTAACTGCTGAGCCATCTCTCCAGCCCCCACCCCCCCCAATTTTTTTTTAATTTTATTTTTTGGTTTTTTGAGACAGGGTTTCTCTGTATAAAAGCCTTGGCTGTCCTGGACTCGCTTTGTAGACCAGGCTGGCCTCAAACTCAAGAGATCCACCTGCCTCTGCCTCCAGGAGTACTGGGGTTACAGGTGTGTGCCATTGCTGCCTGACTTCCAAAAAAGTAAATCTTTAAAAAAAGGCCCCAGGTAGCTGCTAAGAATGACACCCATGGTTGCCCTCTGGCAAATACCCTGCATGCATACACATGCAGACACATTCCCTGCACACACATACATACTGATGCACACAAGATTGAGACTGTGGGATGCGTGAGGTCGTGCATACTTGTAATCTCAGCCCTGTGGGAGGCTAAGGCAGGAGCACATGGTGTGTGCAGTGAGGTCCTGTCACAGGAAACATAAAGAGCTGGGCTCAGCTCAGTGTGGAGTACTTGAGAAGCTTGTACAGGCACTAGGACTGATTCCCAACCTTGCAACCAGAAGAAGGAAGGACACCATAAAATAAGTGGGGGAGATGTTCGTCCTAGGCTGGGTGCCGTGGGAAGAAGGAAATCGAAGAGGAGAAAAAGAAAGTGTGTGTCATAAGCTGAATCTGGTGGCCCACAGGTCCTTTGACTGCACAGTGAGTTGCAGGCCAGCCAGGACGGTATAAGCCTGACTGTGTTTCAAAAATAAAATAACCAAGACGGACAAGGCTTGAAAAACCCCAAACCAAATAACAAAACAAAAACGGGGCCAGCAAGATGGTTCAACAGATGAAAGTGCTCGCTGCCTGAGTTTACCCCTGACCCCTCCCCTGTGTTGTGGTGTGTAGGCCCACACTTACACACGTCATACGCACACTGGTAATCGCTGTCTAATCCCAGCTCTTGGGAGGCAGAAGCAGGAGGGTCATTTCAGGCTCCAGCCTAACTTGGTATATATTTGAGTTCCAAAACCAAGCACAGTTACAAAGTGAAACTACGTCTAAAAAATCAGAGACTTGAGAGACAGAAACAAAGAAAACAAAAGTGTGCCTCAGTCCGCACGGTGAGTTACTCCATGAGACCCTGTCATTGTAAGGCATTAAAAATACGATGCCTGTTCAAATAGTGTTATTTCTTATCTGTGACTCATCTTATTTGAAATAGTTTCTAAAGTCGCTGCCTTAAGAATCACTGTCAGGGGCTGGAGAGATGGCTCAGCGGTTAAGAGCACTGGCTGCTCTTCCATAGGTCCCGAGTTCAATTCCCAACAACCACATGGCAGCTCACAGCCACCTATAATGTGATCTGATGCCCTCTTCTGGCCTGCAGGTGTATGTGCAGTAAGAGTACATATAATAAATTAATAAATACATATATTAATGAATATTTTAAAAAGATTCACTGCTCTATTTTTTCAAAAATTAAAATTTTTCTCTCTCATATTTTACATCTCATCACAGTTTCCCCTTCTTCCTCCCAGTCCCTCACCTTTCCTTTCCCCCCAGTCTACTAATCCGTTCCATTCAGAAAAGAGACCTCCCAGGGATATCAAGCAAACATGACACATTAAGTTGCAGTAAGAGTAGGCACCTTCCCTCATATTGAGTCTGGACAAGGCAACCCAATAGGAGGAAAAGGGACCCAAGATCAGGGGAAAGAGCCAGAGACACCCCCACCCCTAGTGTTGGGAGCCCCACAGGAACACCAGCTGATCCCCATCACATGTATGCAGAGGCCCATGTCAGACCCATACTGCTTTTTAAAAAGCTTACTATTTTCATCTCCAAATGTTCAGTTGAAGCATTTTGAAATGTCTTCGTTATCCCTGCTTAGTGTGTGTCTGTATTTGTCTCATAGTAACTGTTTGATATTTCTGCCAAAACACATACTTTGTTATGGTCCTAGGGGCTTACGCCCAGTGTGTGCCAGGCAGACAGTGCAGCCTGACCTCATAGCCTCAGAGTAATTTTTAAATGTATTTTATGTGTTTGGGTGCTTTGCGTACAGATATGTCTGTGTGCTGTTTATAGGCCCAGTGCCCATGGAGACCAGAAGAGGGCCTAGAGTTACAGACAGGTGTGAGCTGCCATGTGAGTGCTGGGAATCAAACCCAGGTCCTCTGGGAGAACAGCCAGTGCTCTTAATTCCTGAGCCTTCTCTCCAGCCCAGACCCTCAGCTTTTGAGGTCCTGTCGTACTTGACTCTAGCACGTGCGTCATTTCTGCATCTGTTACTGTTGGTTTTCTCTTCATAGTTGATCATGTTTATTTTTAAATACACTCTTCTGTTTTCACATGCCTGAAACTGACAGTCAGCTGGGGCAGCTGAGGGCCTTGGTTCACTTGCCTCTGCTTCTTCAGGGCAAGCGCCGCCTGCTGTCCATCGCTAGGCGCCATTGTTTCATGTTCCGTCTGCGGTGTGTGAATGGTTTTAAGATGAGAGGACACCATGCGGTTCTTTTTTTTTTTTTTTTTTTTTTAAGATTTATTTATTATGTATACAGTGTGTATCCAATCACATTATAGATGGTTGCGGTTCTTGTCACTTCATTTTCATTATGGTACTTACTCTAAAAAGTAAACATGAAAATTTGAAAAACAGAGTTTCTTTCGTTGGAAAGGGTGGTCATTTGGTGTACAGTCTTAATTCATATGACATTTGGCCCTAAAAATCCAACCTTTAATCTACACGGTTTGTTTGTTGTTTGTTTTCATCTTTTCCCTCCCAGGCTCTAATATCGAGAAGTCTGTGAAGGACCTCCAGCGTTGCACTGTGTCTCTCGCACGATACCGAGTTGTAGTTAAAGAAGAGATGGATGCATCCATTAAGAAGATGAAACAAGCTTTCGCCGAGCTGCAGAGCTGGTAAGATAAGTTGTGTGTGATGTGTAATTAGCACAGAGCTCACCCACAAATCCCATCAGCTACTCGCCGGCTTCTCCAGTCCCTTCTGCTGCCGCTCAGCGGGGAGAAGGTTTGAGGGGCTCAGAGAACTCTCAGTGCTCTGGAGATGGCTGAATGGGAATGTGTTTTGAAAAGGACAAATAACTATAGAACAGGGCCCGTCTGTTAAGCGAACAGTGTAACAAAGGACATACTGCTAAAACAAAACTGTGAAGTAGAAAGCCAGGCATGTCGGCTCCCCTGTAATCACAGCACGTGGGAGGCTGAGGCAGGAGCATCACCACCACATCCAGGCTACCAGTGAAGTCTTACTGTAAAACAAATAAGCAGACTAAAACATGTAAAGTGGAGAATATCTGTTTTTTTAATCTCATCTTATCTGTTTCACCACCCTGGTAGTCATGGTCTGCTTTAGATCTTGTGTTTTCCCAGTCGTTTTCTGTACTTATCTCCCTGTCTCTCTCCCTGTTTCTTCTCTTCTCTTCCTCCCTCTCTCCCTGTTCTCCTTCTCTCTCTCTCTCTCTCTCTCTCTCTCTCTCTCTCTCTCTCTCTCTCTCTCTCTCGTTTTGGAGACAGCCTTGGCTGTCCTGGAACTCACACTGTAGACCAGACTATCCTTGAACTCAGATCCGCCTGCCTCTGCCTCCCGAGTGCTGGGATTAAAGGCGTGCGCCACCACACTTGGCTGCCTGTACTCATTTCTTAAAATGCACTAACTTGTATTCTGTGAGAGAAAAGCAGGTTTGGTAAAGAGACTTGAAAATACTTGTATGTGTATATGTATGCACATGTGTGCTTTAAGTGTAAGTATGCATGTACCATGTGCATGTGTGGAGGTCAGAGCACAGCCTCAGGCATTGGTGTCCTCTTCCACCACAGTATGCCAAGCCACGTGCTCCAGGAGCTTCCAGCCTCTGCCTCCCATATTACCACAGGAACACGAGGACTACAGACGGGTGCTGCCACATGCGTGTGTGTGTGCGTGTGTACACGTGTATTATGTGTGTGGACCCTGAGTATGCATGTGGAGGCTGGAGCAGGGCGTTGGTGTCTTCTTCCTCTGTTGCTGGCTCTCACACTGTTATGCAAGTTTTCCTTTTCTGCTAGGCATCTGGCCACTGGCCCCCAGAAACACCTTCTGCCCTGCCCCTCAGTGTTGGGGTTGCACACATGTGCAGCCACGCCCAGTTTCTTGTGTGTGTGCTGGGGATACAAACTCAGGTCCCCGGGTTGCAAAGCAAGCACTCTTCCCCATCGAGCCATTTCCTCAGCCCTCTAGAAATACTGTTTTAAAAAGCTTAGCATGCCTGGCATGATGGCACAGGCCTGTACAAAGCAAGTCCACGACAGACAAGGGTACACAGAGAAACCCTACCTTGAAAAAGAAATCAAGATAGAATAGTGTGATCTTTACATTTTTGTTGTTTTTATGCAGTTTGTGTGTGTGTGTGGACATGTGACCCAGCCTGGTCTTCAAGTTGCTGCGTATCCAAGGACAGCCTTGGCTTCTCATCCTCCTGCCTCTACCTGCCAAGTGCCAGGATAACAGACATGCGCCACTATACCTGTTTTATGCATAAAACAGAGCTGGGAATTACACCCAAGGCTGTCTGTGTGTTAGCCAAGCACACTACTAATGGAGCTGCCTCCCAGTCCTGCCTTCCTCCCTCCTCTTCCTCTTCCTCCTCCTCTTCTTGTTTTTTGAGACAGGGTTTCTCTGTGTAGCCCTGACTGTCCTGGAACTCTCTTTGTAGACCAGGTTGGCCTTGAACTCACAGAGCTCTGCTTGCCTCTGCCTCACGAGTGCTGGGATTACAGGCATGCACCACTGTGCCTGGCTTGGTCCTGTCTTCTTAAGAACAATACATAGATTCTTCAGGTCAAATGCTGATTCAACTGCTGCCCCTACTCTAGCTCAGCTTTGCCCTTTTGTAGGCTTCCGAGTCTTTGAGTCTTTTTTAAATGCAGTGTTCTATCTCTACTGTAGTTGCTCTTTGCCACTTTGTGGTTCCTTCTTTCCCCACCCTTTATAGCACACACCCCCCAAAGGATGGAGTGGGCTTGAATCTAATTTCTTTCTTCTTGTTTCTTCTTTGAGCACGACTAACAAACCACAACCAAGCCATAACCCCCGTCCCCCCCCCCCCATGACCGCTAACCACCAACCCTGCCTATCGAGGCTCTACCATTTTATATGCTCTGAAAATACCAAATATCATGTATCACAGAAACTATCTGCAGCTGGGAAAAACACGCCTTTGCTAAAGCAGGAGGCAAGTCGTAGTCAGCCGCTGTGGACAGTCCAAAGCAGCCCTGTCCCCCCGCACCTGGGATTAAATCAAAACATATTCTTATTATATTTCTGTGGCTTTTAAAAAAGATTTATTTATTATGTATGTAGTATGCATCAGATCTCATTATAGATGGTTGTGAGCCACCATGTGGTTGCTAGGAATTGAACTCAGAACCTCTGGAAGAGCAGCCAGTGCTTTTGATTGCCGCATTTTTTTTTTTTTAAAGAAACCAAAAATTCAAAATTGTCACACTATTTCTACCAACAGAAATTCCACCCTCACCTCCAGTTCTTGATCCATTCCTACCAAGAATACTTAATAATTAGCCCCACCCTATTGTTTTAAAATTATATGTATTATCAGTATTATTTGTATTATCAGTAGGCCCCGGCTAGCGATCAATTAAAACACAGACACTTGCTGTATTTTAAAAAGGCCTTAGTTAACCTGGGGCAGGGCAGATATCAATCCGTTAAACCACTTTCCGTAGTGAGGCCTCAGGCACGGGATCCCTGTCTCAGTCCCATCTACCTCTGATAGCTTCTGTCGAGCTCCCTCCCACCCATAATCCCACATACTTGCTCATGTTCTTCATCTGGGCGGGATTCTCCATCCACGCCGGCCATGTGCTTCTCCTCCAGCTAAGCCATGGCGGCCTTCTCTCTTCCCTCCAGGTCTCTCTCCTTTCTCCTCTTGGCAGTTTTTTCTTCTTCCCAGGATCCTTCTCTCTCCTAGCCCCACCTATCTCCTGCCCTGCCCAGGTGGGATAGCTTTTTATTAAGCAAAAGGTGGGTCAGGCAGCAAGCAGTAATTAGTATCGAAATACATCAGACCATCCCCCAACATCTCCCCTTTTCTGTCTAAATAAGAAAAAGACCATTTTTTTTCTATATTGTAAGTACAATTGTGAAAGATTATAAAAACCAAGAGGTAAGACTTACACATATAATTTTTAATCAAAATGTATTTGGCAACTTTGTAGAAGATATTATCTATTTTATCTTGGTAAAACTAGAGTTTTGAACCTAAAACAACATCTATTAAAGCTTAAATCTATCAACCTAAAAGTATCTATCTAGATTTAAAAGTATCTTTTTAACTTTTAAAGCAACTAAGCTTAATTTTAAAATTAACTATCTGGTCTTTAATCCCATCAGAGACTTGAGAAGGAATAAATTTAACTACCTGAGTAAAAGTAAAGTGTAGGTTAGTAGTTTTTAAAATGAAAAAAAAATATGACAGATAGTTTATTGTCTGAACAGACATCTATAACATTGGAGCATCATCTTCAGCCTTCTGGTCCAGTATATCTGACAGACATATTTGTGAGGCAGGAACTATTGAGGACTTGTTTCCTCTGTCTTGGCAAAGTCTGGCCATTAACTTTGTCTGTATCTAACCTTGTCCATTTTAGGCAGAATTTTGTTTTGGGGGAGAAACGAGGACATTTTTGTCCAGTGGCTGTTTTGTCACACTTAAAGTCATGTCCACAAGGATGTTTTTTAATGTTCACCATCTTTTTTATGGAGGCTGGATGTTGTCAGGAGTTAACCTGTCTTACTGTCAAAGAGTCTTTAAAATAATAAAAATATTTTAAAATGTCATATTTTATAGGTCCCTTAAGGTTTTTGAAGACCTTATTTAATCATATTTATCTATAGAATCATACCTTGTGTGTTAAACCTTGTGTATGATTTAATTAACAATTGACTTGTATTACTTAATTATCCTAACCAGCCTACAATAATACTACCAGACTATTAGAAGTAAACTATGTATTAATTGAGCTGTATGTGTACAATACCTCATACTAGAGTAGAAATATAGGGTGTGAAGAACAATGCCAGATTTGAATTATATTTTAATGTATCAAAATTAAATCTACTTTGTATCACTATATAAAATTTTATATCAATAATCAAAATTAACCCTATTTGTGAGTAACAGTTAAGGCCTCAAGTTGAGGAGTAGATTTAATAATCTATCTTTTGTCCTGTCGTCTCTATATATCTCTATACTCCCCCACCCATTAGTTTGAAATGGAGTCTTGCTATGTTGCCCAGGCTGGTCTTGAACTCTTGAACTTCCCGTCCCCAGCCTCTGAATGCTGAATTACAGGCACATACTACCAGTCTCAGCCCATAATCCTATACCCTCTGTATCTAAAGCATACCTCCCTCACAAGGCGGACTGCGACGTAACACTGCAACTCGAGCCGGGCGTGCTGGCGTTCATTTTTAATCCCTGTACTCAGGAGGCTGGGGCAGGAAGATCACTATGAGTTTGAGGCCGACCCGGTCAGTCTGTGTTCCAGGTTAGCCACCAGACAAAGCCAAACATCCCCAAGAGTGTTTTAAGACGGACTTAGAAAAACCAAAAGAGCGTTGACTATTTTGGTGGTACATTCCCCTTGTATGTCTATTAGTTGTGTTGCCCATTATGCGTGTATACGTGTAAATGCTTGAGTGTGCGTGTGTTTGGGCACAGATACCACAGCATGCATGTGGAGGCTTGGTGGCAGTGCTGTGACTCATGAGCCGTCTTGTACTCACCAAAGCCCCTCGATCCTACCCTGACAAGTTCTAAGTCTATTCACACTGGCTCCTCTGTGGCACACTGGCTCCTCTGTGACACACTGGCTCCTCTGTGACACAGCCTTTCAGCTGAGGGAGGAATAATATATGTGACATATGTCAAATGTGTCTAGCCTTCCAAAGCTTAAATACTGGAGATAAGTCGTCAAGAAGGTCTGAGAAGAAAGAAGGTGACTGGGCCAGAGTACACAGGTTCGCAGCTTGCACCTGCATCTGGTGATGTCATCTTACACAACCTATAGACTGAAGACTGAGTCCTTTTTTACTATGATAAGAGACAACTACTTAGTGGGAAAGAACCCAGGGTTAGGGGCTGGAGAGATGGCTCAGTGGTTAAGAGCACTTGCCCCTCTTCCAGAGGTCCTGAGTTCAATTCCCAGCAACCACATGGTGGCTCACAGCCATCTGTAATACGATCTGGTGCCCCCTTGTGGTGTGCATGAAGACAGCGTACTCATATAAATAAAATAAAATTTAAAAAAAAAAAAAACCCAGGGTTAGTAAATAAGGTAATAACTTAGCCAGTCTTAGTAAGATTCATGTGCTGTTACTTTTTGTTGGCTTGATCCCTGGATACAGGGGAGCTGCCTCTGTCTGTAAGGCATTTTCTTGATTGCCAGTTTGAGACGGGGTTGCCTGGCCCACTGGGCTGAACCCCTCCTGCCAGGGGGCTGAACCGAAGCTAACAAAGCAAATAAACTTCCTTCCCTACCTTGTTTGGGCCAGTGTTTTATTACAGCAACAGAGTGGAAACTAGGACAGTATTCTTCATAGTCATTTTCATAGATGGTTAGAGGCCTTTTTAATGTTGGCTTTTCATAAAACTAAAACTTTATTTTTATTCAAAAAGGAAGCTTGGCCAACACCCTGAATAACAGCCTTCTGCCACACCACAGCTTGCAGGACACACGGACTTTGCATCCTGCTTCCTCAGTAGCTATAAACTTCAGCCGAACAGCTACTCTAGAAATGTACATTTTATTAACAAGAAAAGCAAGCCTAGATGTAGAGATGGTGACGCTGATTTCAGTCCTTTCAGGTCCAGGTCAGGTTTCCCTGACCCTTATGTGAGCGTCATCACCACCGGACACCTCCACGCTGCCCTGACAGCGATGCCATCCTCCTGTCACAAATGTGCTGGAACTCTTTGCTTCTCCTTGATACTGAACAAATTGGAACATGACTTTCTAATCGGCATTAACTCCAAACTGTGTGCTTCTGAATGCAGTTAGCTCACCTGCCAGTTATGTCTTGAAGTAACAACTACAAGGTACAGGAAAGAAGGCAGCGTTTTCAGTCAGCCTCAGAGAATGCACCAGCAGGAAAGGGAGGTAATCTCTTTCCTCAAGTTCAGTTGACCCAGTTGTTAAGCCTGCTAATCAGTACTAAACACACAGTACCCAGGGAGGAAGCCATTTCATTTGTCACTTACTGAAGGAGGTTCCTCCTGGCTGGCCTCCCAAAAGTCTGCAGGAACTCACACATGTCTCTCACAGAAGTGTGTTTCCTGGCTTAGGCTCCTGTGGCTGGGTCAGCAGTGATCTGTGTGGTCAGGGAGAGCAGGGACCTAAAGCAAATTGGTGGTACGCCACACCCACCTCTGCTTTCCCAAGTCAGGCAGTAGCATGGTAAGAGCTGATACAGCAGCACGGCACTGCATCCTTGCAGGTGTCCAGAGCAGGGTACATTGGCTCCTCAGTACACGGACCAAAAGTAGAGCAGAAAGGGTTTGGGGAACTGGCTGGACTTAGCTACACACGGAGTCGCAGACGACTGCAGCAAGCGGAGAAAGTGGCACTAATCCCCATTAGAAAGGGGAAATCCAAGTTTGGAGACCATGAGAGACTTGACAGGCGCACAGATGCACGTTGAGAAAGAGGACACACCATGACGTTCTAGCTACAGAACTGAAAGGTGGAAACAGGCTCCACGGCAAGGTTAGCCTAGGAGGTGAATTCCGTGTCTTAAACAGTCTTTCTTTGGACCTGAGTGAGTGGCTTTAGTTCCAGCACTTAGAAGGCTGAGGCATGAGGCCCACGGCCTAGATTACACAGAAGCCCTCTCTGAAACACCCCTCGCACAAACACACAAACCCTTTTTGCTTATAAGAACAATCTTTTGTGTTATTTCATTTTCCTTACTTTGCTCTTTTTTCCATCCCAGAGACAAGGAGGACTGAAGGGACAAGTTCACTCTCCCTGCCCAGCTCCCTCCACCTGCTGAGGCGCCCAGTCAGGCATGACCTCACGGTCCATGGACAGCTGTGGAGACACGCAGGGTTCCCTTCTCAGTGTTAGTGCAACTAGTTCTCACAGATGTGCAAGCCGACTGTCCTGAGTCCCTCAGTAGCCTGAAGGCCTGTCCTCTGCCTGAAGGCCTGTCCTCTGCCTGAAGGCCTGTCCTCTGCCTGAAGGCCTGTCCTCTGACGTCGTCACATTTATTTGTGGGGGTGGGGGAGATGTGTGCCATGGTACACTTGTGAGTCAGGGGACAACTTTACGAAGATAAGACCATTCTCTGCTTCCATCGTGTGAGTCCTGGGGATCAGACTTGGGAGGTCAGGCCTGGAGGCAAGCGCCTGTCGAGCCATCCTGCCAGCCCATTGTCTTTTCCTGACAGTTTTGATAAGTTGGCCCATGTAAGTTTTTTTAATCCCTTAAAAATACAATTCCCAATGCCAGGCTTGGTGGCTCATGCCTTTAATCCCAGCACTCGGGAGGCAGAGGCAGGTGGATCTCTCTGAACTTGAAGCCAGCCTGGTATATAAACAGAGTCCAGACCAGGCAAGGCTACACAGAAAAACCCTGTCTTGGGGAAAAAAATTCCCAGAAAAGGTTTAAACACACAACACTTTATTACCTAATTAAATAGCTTTAATTTGCCAGCATAAATTTCTCCCCAAGAAGGATTCAATGATCAAACACACTTGAGGGGAAAAAAAAAACATAGTATAGGTCCCCTTTAGTTCATAATGCAGATGAGAATTGAGAAAGCTCTGAGGTTCAGTGTTAAGCTTGCTTATTTATGTCACTTATTTATTTATTTTATTTTTTCAAGCCAAGGTTTCTCTGTGTAGCTTTGGCTGGACTGGCTTTGTAGACTAGGCTGGCCCTGAATTCACAGTGATCCACCTGCCTCTGCCTGCCCAAGTGTTGGTCTTACAGGCATACACCACCATGCCTGGCTTCTCTTTTTTTAAAAACTACATTGCCCATAAACTATATTTTTTAGAATAGAAATAGAAGTCATAGTTTTTCTGCCTTGACAGATAAATAATTTTAAATTTCTATAAGTCAAAAGTCATAATACTTTCTTACTCTACAGTTTTTGATTTCCTGTGTCTTAACATGTATCTCTGTTTGCTTTATTCTGCAGTCTCTGCCTTGCTGGTTTATACAGTCCCCTCTGTTTCTGGAGCCTCAGATGTGGGTGTCACTGTTCTATAAGCAAGTTGCACAAAAACAAAAAGTGGTTTCAAGTGAAAACCCAGTCACTCGCTTACTATGTGTGCTTAACACCCCAGCCATTTTCCGTAACTACAAACCTAGCCACAGACTTGTTGGTAGCACAGATCACTACTGCTTCCATTTTCCTTGGCAGATTATAAAATACCACTGTTCAGTCATGTGGTTGTGCTGTGTAGCCCAGGCTGGCCTCGAACTCATGGTCCTTCTCAGATGTGGAATACTATGATTCAGGTGTGGACAGTTTTGGCTAGTTTTGAATTGAAAAAAAGAAAAGCTCAAGCTCCTCCCCCTCTCTCTCTCTCTCTCTCTCTCCCTCTCTCCCTCCCCCACTCCCACCCCCCCCACCTGTCATTTAGTACACAGTGTTCTGCCTACATGTACACCTGCAGGCCAGAAGAGGGCACCAGGTCTCAGATGGTTGTGAGCCACCATGTGGTTGCTGGGAATTGAACTCATGACCTCTGGAAGAGCAATCCGTGCTCTTAACTGCTGAGCCATCTCTCCAGCCCCCGCCCCCTAACTTGTTAAAAGCTGTTTTAGAGAATTGAAGTATGGAATCAGCTGACCGCAGCAGCACGTACTTGTACACCCTGAAGTCAGGAGGCTGAGACAGAGGGGTTGCTGTGAATCAGCGAAGCAAAACTATCTGCAAAAATAAAACCAGAATGGAGAGATGGCTTAGTGGTTAAAGGTGTTTGCTGTTCTTTAGAGGCCCAGCTCAGTGCTGCTTCCTGTAGTGAGGAACTCACAGCTCCAGGGTAGCCAGCGCCCTCCTCTGGCCTCCACCAGCACCTACATGTGTGTACATGCTCATAAATACACATATACATAAATAAGAACTAAAAATAAAAAATTTTAGTTAACAAAAAGCAAGCAGGAAAATAAAGAAATAGGGAATTCCTACCACATGCTCTGTGAAAGCCTCCTTACAAAAAGAAAACCACCAGAATCTTCATAGTAATTAGGCTTATACGTAAATTAGTTCTTGAGTTTGGTTTTGCTGCAGTTACTTGGCTGATCTGGCTCCTGGACGAATGTACTCCAGTGAGGTCCATGCGGAGGCCTGAGAAACATAGAGAACGTTTATTCTTCGCTAATAAAAACTGCTGCGGGCAGGCCAGCCGTGGTGGCGCATGCCTTTAATCCCAGCACTCGGGAGGCAGAGGCAGGCGGATCGCTGTGAGTTCGAGGCCAGCCTGGTCTACAAAGTGAGTCCAGGACAGTCAAGGCTACACAGAGAAACCCTGTCTCGAAAAACCAAAAACCAAACCAAAACAAAACAAAACTGCGGGGGGCTAAAGCTGGCTCAGCAGCCCAGAGCACCGTCCTGCCCAGGGGACCCAGGGTCAATTGGAAGCACCTGTACAGAGGCTCCAGCTATCTGCAACTCCAGTCCCAGGGGATCGTAAGGCCTCCTGTGGCCTCCAACGGTGTCAGGCCCTCAAGTGGGCCACAGACAAGCATGCCCGCAAAACACCCGGGCACTCAGCTGCTGTCAGGCGCGGTGGCGTATGCCTTTGACCCTGGAGGAGAGGAGGGAGGGGGCTACGATTGGCATGTAGAATGAATAAGAATAAGAATAATAAAAAGACTGTAGTGTCATTGAACTTGGTGTAATAATAATAATAATAATAATAAAGACTGTAGTGCCATTGAACTTGGTATAATAATAATAATAATAATAATAATAATAATAATAATAATAATAATAATAATAATAAAGACTGTAGTGCCATTGAACTTGGTGCAATACTTTTCACATGCTGGGTACATAGATCTTAACCTTGAACAACTTTCCTATGCCCTCACAGAGATACTGCCTGGTAAAATTAAAAGCAAGACCATCAAATTATATACACCAAGCTCAGCAGGGTGGTGCATACCTTAATCCCAGCATTCAAAAGGCAGAGGCAGGTGGATCTTTGTGAGTTGAAGGCTGGCCTGGTCTTCAGAGTGTGTTCCAGGACAGCTAGGATACACAGTGAGACCATATCCTTATTAAGAAGATAACCCAAAATATAAAAATTGTGAAAAAAATTGTTCCAGAAGTACTGGAGTTGGCATGCCTGAGGAGTTGTTTTGTGGCTTGCTACTGCCACCTGCTGGTTCTAAGCTCAGATCTCGAGTAGCTGGCTGTGGTGTTACACGGAACAAAAGGGAGTGGGAGCCATTTACTTTATTGACAATCTTAAAAATATTCTTTGTTGAGAATACAATACCAGACATTCATGTGGTCCATGCTTTTTTCCCCCCTTGGGGTTGTTTTTTTTGTTGTTTTGTTTTTTGAGACAGGATTTTGTTGTGTAGTCTTGTCTGTCCTGGACCCACTTTGTAGCCCAGGTTGGCCTTGAACTCAGAGACCCACCTGCCTCTGCTTCCCTGAGTCCTGGGATTACAGGTGTGTGCCACTGTGCCCAGCTCATGCATTATTTCTGTTTATTTGTTTGTTTGTCTTTTTTTGTTTTTCCAGACAGGGTTTTTCAATGTCATAGCCCTAGCTGTCCTGGACTCACTTTGTAGACCAAGCTAGCCTTGAACTCACAATGATCCACCTGCCTCTGCCTCCCGAGTATAACACATTGTTTCTTGGCAGTGTGCTTTCAGTGAACAAGTTGTTATTTCTCCATTATTAATTATATGCTATTTTGGTATTTGAGGGTTTTTTGGTTTTTCAAGACAGGGTTTCTCTGTGTAGCCTTGGCTGTCTTGGAACTCACTCTGTAGACCAGGCTGGCCTCTAATTCACAGCAATCTACCTACCTCTGCCTCCTGCGTGCTGGGATTAAAGGCGTGCGCCACCAACTCTCAACTGGTGTTTGGGTTTTTCATCTAACTCTTTTCTCTTTGTCATTTTCCCCCTAGTTTAATGGATCGAGAAGTGGCATTGCTTGCTGAGATGGACAAAGTGAAGGCTGAAGCAAGTAAGATGATTGATATTTCATTAAGACTGTGATGGAGCCTGGGTTGTGGTGGCACACGCCTTTAATCCTAGTGCTTGGAAGGCAGATTCAGGCCAGTTTGTGAGTTTGGGGCTAGCCTGGTCTACATAGTAACTTAAAAACTATCATCAGTACAAATTATATTAGACACAGTAAAACAAAAATGAGTTAGTAAGCTAAGCGTAGCGTGGAAGTCTACAGTGATAGCTAATGGGCTAAGCTGTCGGGGAGACAAAACATGAGTTTATAGCCGTCGTTTGGAGCAGTTGTGCTGTGCTGACGTAATTCTTCATGAGAGTCTCTTAAATATCTCCCCAAACAGCCGGGCATGGTGGCGCACGCCTTTAATCCCAGCACTCGGGAGGCAGAGGCTGGTAGATCAATGTGAGTTTGAGGCCAGCCTGGTCTACAAAGTGAGTCCAGGACAGCCAGGGCTACACAGAGAGACCCTGTCTCGGGGGAAAAAAATATTTCCCCAATCTTAGCATCCTGGGTGTAGAATTGACTCTACAAGAAATTGCATCACGGCGCGGCAGTATTAGCATGATCAGACAAGACCTCCATGCTCCTACAGCTGTGTGCGCCTGTCACTTCCTGTCATGAATTTGTTTTCACACTTCTGGATGGTCCTTATCAGTGTCTTTAATCAGGGAGTAAGGGGAAGATGCTGAGCTGAGGACTCAGGAGGCCGTGAGCGCATACTGAATAGATTGTAGAGGAACAAAGTCCTATGTGGCGACTGATGTGGCTTTGGTGGAAGAACCAGACCCTGAGTGTGGTGTTGAGTGCAGATGTGCAGCACAGGTGTGGAGGTCAGGGAAAGCTTTAAGGCATTGGTTCTTTACTTAAAGCTGTAGGGATGGAACTCAGGTGTCAGGTTTGCGTGGCAGGCGCTTTGCCCTCTGAGCCACCTCGCTGGTGCAGTGGCAGGTTGAATGCTATACTTACGTAGGAAGGTGTTTCCTTTAACATACCCTCAAACTAGTAAGAGTAGAGATGCTATGACCTTGGATTGAGGTGATGACTCACAAACCATTGTGCCTGCTCTCACAGCCCTAGTAAAAGACACCTGAAAACACCAAGCTGGGAAATGTTGGAATACAACCGAGATTCTGTCCCTGTTTGTCAGAAATAGATGGCATTAAATAGTATGGTTTGACATCTCTACGTTTCATACCTATTGCTCATTCTTGTCCTTTGATTCTTTTATAAGATAAAGGTCAAAATAAACTAAAACAAGTGAAAAGACATAGTCTTTACTTTTGAGGAAAAGATGCGTTTTAAAAATATATCTGTCAGCCAGGTATGGTGGCGCACGCCTTTAATCCCAGCATTCAGGACGCAGAAGCAGGTGGATCTCTGTGAGGCCAGCTTGGTCTACAAAGAGTGTCCAGAGCAGCCAGGCCTCTGTGCAGCAGAGAAGCCCTGTCTCTGGGGGTGAAGGAGGTGGGATGTGTGTGTGTGTGTGTGTGTGTTTGTGTGTGTGTGTGTGTGTGTGTGTGTGTGTGTGTGTGTGTTAGGGGTGGAGCAATGCGTTAGCAGTTAGAACACTGGCTGCTTCTGTGGAGGACCTGCGCTCCATTCCCAGTACCCACGCTGCAGCTAAAAATGCCTGTAACTCAGTTCCAAGTGATCTGATGCCCTTCCCTGACCTCCCTGGGCACCAGGCATTCCTGTGGCCTCCACGTGTGCACTGCACCTGGCTTTCTTAGGTTTCAGGTTTTGGCTCAGCACTTACTGGCTCAGCTGTTCTGTACGTGTGTCAGTTAGATATGGAGCTTGACTATATACAGTAGAGTGACCCAAGTAAAGACATAACTAACCGTAGTCAGCAGGGTCCAGCCTCTTCTTTCTCCTCACACTTAGCTACCCTTAAAGTGTGCTCTGGTCAGAAGTTCACCCCTAAGGGTGGGACCCTCAGGAACGGAGGGGCAAACATTCATGAGCCTTTGGACTGCTTTACACTCGCTCTTCCCCATGTGCCCCTCCCTGGGAACTGGCTTATGTCCGTGTTGAACGCTAAACCTAGCACACCATCATTTCATCTGGAGCAAGGTCAGAATTAGGTTTATACCAAAGAGCATTGGTACTCAACATCTTTATTCTGTCTGATACATTTTGGTATGGTTTAATTTGGTTTGATTTCTCAAGACAGGGTCTGGCTGTATAGTGAAGGCCAGCCTAGAACTCAGTACCCAGCCAGACCTGCCTCAACTGCCCAATGCTCAGACTAAAGGCATGAGTCATCATGCCTGGCTGAACACTGGGCTTCTGGCAGGAAAAAGAAGGGCCATATTCCCTGGGTAACAGACTCTGTCACAGCCCTCCGCTCTAGCTGCCCACTGACTCTCTTTTAAAATCAACACACCACATTGGGGCTGGAGAAATGGCTCAGCGGTTAAGAGCATTGGCTGTTCTTACAGAGGACCTGCCTCCAATCCTCAGGAACCACAGCTGTCTGTTAATTCCAGTCCCAGGTAATCCAGTGCCCGCTTCTGGCCTCTGAGAGCATGCTCATGGTGCACAGACGATCATGCAGGCAAAGCACCCATGTGTTTATGTGTATAAAATAAAGTAAAAAAGCTAAAGGCTAGTTATTAAATAAATGGAATAGTACGGTTTCTTGTCCGTGGCAATACCTTGAGAGCCTAATGTTTGAGAGGCCACATCCTCTGAGTGACTGAAGCCCTCCTCAGGCCCAGATCCGGCAGCTGTGGCCTGAGGCCCTAAGCTAAGGGAGCATGTCCCCTCTTCTAGGTCACATCCATAGAAAAAGAAGATGACAACTGTAGTGAGAGTTCTTCCTTAGCAGAGCAGTGACCGCTGGGCTGGGCGTGGTGGTGTGCTCGGGAGGCAGAGGCAAGGAAGGGGGAGAGAGCGGGGAGGGGAATCAGTGCTCAGACCTTGCAGGACAGAGCTGTGTATACTTGCAGCGTGTGCAAGGCTGGGCCAGAGGATCACTATGCCATCCTGGTGAGTTCGGACAAGCTTGGGCTACAGAGTGAGATGCTGCCTCAAAACAACCTGGTGAGGTCTCTTGGGTCATGCATGTGACAGCCCCTAGCCCTTGCTGCTGCCCGCTGTCCGTGGGAGATTTTCTCCTGTTATTTACCACAGCCATAGGAACAAGAAGAGTGTAAGGGCTGGACTCTCTATCATTAGCAGATGTGCCAGACAGTGGGGCCTATGTGTGGAGTAGAGGGCTGAGTAAGGCTGCGGCGGCAGAGTAACAGTGGCTAAGGGAAAAGCAAGTGTGTATCGTATAGACTCCTGTACATAAATAGACAGCGTTCGGACTACACATAAGAAGCTCTGGGTTCTCAGAACAGAGGACAGGGAGGGAATGGGTACTGTTACTTTTCATTTTATACCTGTTTGTTCTAGATGAAATTTGTGTCAAATGTTATACATATTCCTGTCCTAATTCATACTTTTTTTGAGAAAAAAATATGGGGGTAGGAAAAGGAAAGAGAAATGGCAAGTGATGACTTCCTACGTCTTTGTGGTTCATAAATGTTTGTCTTTTAACAGCCTTCAAGCCCCCTAGACTAAAGCTCCGCCTTCGGTGGCTTCACCTTCTGGATGACTGTCAAGGCGTGTGCTCTCGTCCTGTGTCCTGTCTAACTGTGGCACCAGCTTCATGCTCTGTTTTCTTCCACAGTGGAAATCTTGCTCAGCCGTCAGAAGAAAGCAGAGCTGCTGAAGAGGATGACGGATGTGGCTGTACGGATGTCCGAGGGGCAGCTGCTTGAACTCAGGGCTGACATCAAGGTGAAACTTGCTTCTGCTTTCTCCTTCCGTTGACTCGGGACTGGTGCCCACAGCACACCTCCAGGGGTCATGGCTGCGCGTGCAAAGTACTAAGCCCATGAGCTTGGCCCCATTCCAGGCTTTCTTTTTCTTAAGTGGTTCTGCATCTATCCAGTCGTCCAGGTAGAAAACAATCTCAGGCAACTTGTCCATTCCTCCAGTTAAATCCGTCAGGAGCCGCTGCGCGCCCTTGGAGCCCCTGCTGAGTCTGCCGTCAGCCTTGCTCCTCATTCCCACTTGACCGACCACAGAGCCCAGGCTCCTTCTGTGTTCGAGTCTTTCCTTGTCCAAGCCTTCCCACCCACCCCATGTCTGCTGTCGTACTTAAGGAGCCTGCTTCAAATCCTCCTGAACTTTGAGGATAAGCATTGTATCCTTTACAGACTGCTGCGCTCTGCGTGCACTGCCTCTGCTGCCACCCTCACGTCACTCCAGGCTCCTTTGGTCTTCTTACTTAGTCATACTAACAGTGCCGTGTGCACAGACACTTCCTGTGCCCTCCTGTTGGGAGGACATGGCACCCCTCTCCTCCCCTGAACCAGACATCGCTGTTGGCTCCCTGTCACACCCCTGTACTGGGCTGCGATAGCACAGTCATAGTTTATGTGGCCCATCTGTCTTGCCAACCAGACTGTGAATGTGACAACGCCAGCTACTGCCAGGCACAGTGCGTAGAACACAACAGGTTTTAGGAGTTTGCTCAACTCTGGTTTAACAGAGAAATGGTAACAACTTTAGATCATTATTGTATTTATTCTCCTCATGTGCATTCCTGGAGTTTGTCACTCAGACCTTTATTGTGCCTCCTGAGTTCGAGGGTCACAAACATGAGCACCATGCTTGGCCTAATGCCTTTAAAACTATTGTATAAATAATAATTTTTGGGGCCTAGAGGTCTCAGGTATTGATAGCACTGATTGCTTTTCCAGAAGACCCAGGTTCAGTTTCCAGTACCTCCTTGGTAGCTCACAGCCATCTGTAAATACAGTCCTGAGACCCTGATGCGCTCTTCTGGCCTGACATGGCACACACAGACATGCAGGCAAAGCATTCATCCACATAAGGTCAACATAAGCAAACCCTGAGTGAGTGAGAAACAGAATAGGAGTAGTGCGTCAGGGGCTGGAGATGGCGCTGAGTCTGAGCACCGGCTGCTGTGTAAAGGACCCAGGTTCAACTCCTAGCGTTCCCCGGGCTCACAGCGGTCTGTGGCTCCGGTTCCAAGAGCTCCGACGCCCTCTGGCCTCGCACACATGCAGTATGCATGCATACGTGCAAGCAAATAACTCCTTGTACATAAGGAAAAGTAAATAAATTGTTTTTAAACATTGTAGGGCTGGAGAGATGGCTCAGTGGTTAAGAGCCCCGGCTGCTCTTCCAGAGGACCTGGGTTCAATTCCCAGCGCCCACATGGCAGCTCACAGCTCTCTGTAACTCTGGTTCTACAGTTTCTGACACCTTCACACAGACATATGCAGGTAAAAACCAATGAACATAAAATAAAAATAAATTATTTTTAAAAATATTTCTGAGCCCAAGTGTGTGGCCCCAGGAGAAGCTGGATTCCGTGTGGACACTCGACATGAGTGTGCTCTGAGTCACTGTATATAAAAACAGAGAGCTTTCTGAGCAAGGATGGCCTTTTAAAAAAAAAAATTATTTACTTTTACTTTATGTGCATTATTGTGAAGGTGTCAGATCCGGTGGAACTGGAGTTACAGACAGTTGTGAGCTGCCACGTGGACACTGGGAATTGAACCCGGGTCCTTTGGAAGAGCAGCCAGTGCTCTTAACCACTGAGCCATCTCTCCAGTCCCAAGTATAACCTTTCTATTCCTAAGCCTCTCACCTCCGTTCTTTCTGAACACGTGCGCTTTACTGCTGTATTTGAGAGGAAGGCTCCCTGTGGCGGCTGGCAGTGGCCCGTAGAAAGGACAGGCGCAGATGTAAGGTAATCTAGAACCTTTCAGCCGTCATTGGATCCAGTGTTCTTACAAAGCTGCTAAGAGCCCCTTGTCCCTTCCCGCACTCCTTCCCCTGAGAACTGATGGGGTAAAAGAGCTAAAAGATGTGGATTTTAAATCCCTTTTTCGTAGTCACTGGTGGCACATCGCAGGATTTGTGGAACACCGTCCTCACGTTGGCGCCAGTCAGTCTCCCTGAGCTACCTGGGGGAAACCAGAAATCCCCGTAATTAGATGAGAATTCTGGCTCCCATGGGTTTCATCTGTTCCTCTTCCTACGAGGCTGAAAGGTTTCTAGAAATATTCCCAGGGGCCGACTGAGGCTCTGTTTCTTTCCACATTTTTAATGCACTGAGGTGGGTGCTATGCAATTTAAGCATCTTATTTCCAGATCATTGTGCTTCTGTCATCTCTATTATGTCTTTGGCTCAACAAACCCTAGAATTTGTTTCAGAATTAATATGAGACAGATATTCTGTATCTGAAAGTGCCATTTCAGGAGGTTTGCATGCTTTCCTAAGCTGCAGCATACTCAGGGTTTTTAGGATGTCAAATCTCAGGGGTAATTTCTCTCCTTTCCCGGTTGATATTTCTGGACGCATTCCAAGAATTCTGATGGATGTGGAGGTGGGTGTCGGGGGTTGGTCAGGCCACCTAGACATTGGTTGTTTACTGGATCCCAAGCGCTTTGTTCCTGACGGGTTCTCATGCCACGGTTTCCATAGTCTAGTTAGCTGCTGACCCGAGGGCTGGTTGCTTCTCGGCTCAGTCTGCCTTTAAAAGGATTAAATCACTCGCTTGCAGAGTTGCCTTTCCACACGAATGAGTTTCCATCTCAAGAAATTGCTCCTATTTCAAAGACTCTGAAATTCTATTTTTTCAAGACCACATGGCTTTTCTAAGGAGGTTCCTACCAAAGGACCATGCACCTCTGCGGGGCTGTGGTTGGAGCCATGGTCACTCTGGCTGCCTCTGCCTCTGTGTGGAGAATCGCCCGGGGAGAGCATGATCCGTGGCTACAGACTCTTTCTCCTTCTTTCCTGTTTCTTTGGGTTATACCCATTGGGTGTTGGCCATTTGTAACATTTCATGAGACTGTCTGTCAAGCTCATCTTTGAGCTCTTGAGAAAATGACTGTATTTGTCTGATTTCTCAGCATTGGTAATGTGGTGCTCACTTAGCAAACTAAAGCAGTGAAAATGAGAAAACTGAAAATAATTCTGTCTCACTTTGTGTGTGGTGTGTGTGCGAGAGCCCATGTGTGCATGCATGCGTGGGGGATGTGTGCAGGCGTGTGGGGGGCATACAAGGACGTGTGTGCAAGTGTGTGTGTGTGTGTGTGTGTGTGTGTGTGTGTTTCAGGTCTGTACAGTGTCTGTCTTATCAGAAGCCTCTCTCTTTCTCCAGCACTTTGTTAGTGAGCGTAAATACGATGAAGATCTTGGGAGAGTAGCGCGTTTCACCTGCGATGTGGAGATGCTGAAACAGAGTATTGATTCGTTCGGACAAGGTGAGAGGGTGGAGACCCGGGACGCCGACACCCTCGCTCGCTAAGGAGCCCGGCCTCTGATGGGGAAAGGCCGGTGTGCTGGCTGACAGGGATGCACAGGACCCTGGGCATACAGACAAGACTAGTGTTAGCCAGTCCTGAAGTGGGAAATGGTTTTTTGTCCTTTTGGAGCTCAGACTGGCTACAGACTTGCTGAGTCTCCCAGGCCGGCCTTCAGCTCCCAGTTCTCTCGCCTCCATTGTTCAGGTGCGGGGAGTATAGACCTGTCCCCAACATGCAGCAGAGCACTGTCGCTGGTCCCCACCAGTTGAGGGGTGTATGGTGCATCAGCGTGAATGACAGGTGGGCCATCTGGAGTCAGGCTGTGGGGAACCCTTGCCTCAGCACGACATCCTGGACCTCATTTTATTTCTTCCAGTGGGGAGAATGACCCTGCCTTGGTAGGCACATAGTAGGCTCTTTAGTGATAGTATCACACATGGGAGAGAGCTGGGCCTGGAAGGACTTGCTGTTCTTCCAGAGACCAGAGTTCAGTTCCCAGGACCCAGGTTGGGCGGCTCTGAGCCACCCATAACTCCAGGCCTCTGTGGGCACTTGCACACACAGACACACACGCAGGAACATAAATAAAAACAAACCCTCCTGGGGCTGGAGAGATGGCTCAGTGGTCCAGAGCACTTGTTGCTCTTATAAGAACCTGGGTTCTGTTCCACGAGCTGCAGGCTCTTTTGACCTTGATGGCACCAGTCGTGCACATGGTTCACATACATATCCAGGCTAAACTGTAGAATGGAGAGTTATTCTTTCTATATTAATCAATCCAGTAACATATTACAGCAGTAGTTTCCTTTAACCAGCTTGTTCTCCGATGACTGACACCGACAGACTGTGATTTATCTTTAAGCTGTAAGTACTATGCTGGTCAGATTCTGAGCTACTCTACCAGCCAGCCTGCTCCACACGGTGAGCTTAGGACAGCCAAGGTTACACAGAGAAACTCTGTCTCAAACAAACAAAAAAACCACAGTTGGGGGCTGCAGAGATGGCTCAGTGGTCAAGAGCACTGTCTGCACTTACAGAGGTCCTGAGTTCAATTCCCGGCACCTTCTGGCCTGCAGGTATACATGCAAATAGAGCACTCATATAATATAATAAAGAGATAAATCTTTTTAAAAGAAAGACAGACAGACAGACCACCAGTTGGACCTTCCTCCAGCACTGAATACTTAGGCACCACAAAATGAAACTTTTTTTTTTGAAGTGGGAAAGGATGCAGGGCCTCTCTGAACTCGTCCCCCTTTCTTCCTCTCAGTGTAAAATCTGTGTGGAGACTGGGGCGCTAAGGTGGTGGGGTAGCACTAGCCTGGCCTGTGCTGGGGCCTTGGGTTTGCTCCCTTGGGTTGGTCCTAGAGCACTGACTGTTTGCCCCTCATAGTCCAGGCTTAGAGCTAAGAGGAGATCTGGGGAGAGCATTGATATCTGACAACATTTGAATTAAAAATATGTTTTAATTATATTGATATACTGAATTGGGTGCTGTTTTTGCAAAAAGAATTTTTTTAAGATACATGATTGTTATAAAGACAAGTTCTATTTATTTTTACCTTACATCATTCAGTTTATTTTTTTAAAAAAGGATTTAGCTGGGCAGTGGTGGCGCACACCTTTAATTCCAACACTTGGGAGGCAGAGGCAGGCGGATCTCTGTGAGCCAGGACAGCCAGGACTACACAGAGAAACCCTGTCTCCAACAACCAAAAAGAAAAAATGGGGGGGGGGGATTTAGTGGAGATTTGATTGCTTACATCTTTCTTTCTTTCTTTGCAAAGTCTGTTCTTCAGGGTGTTCCTTGTGTTGGGCACAGGACATACGGTCCGTCGGTCCATCCTGCCATTCCCAGGGCTTAGGTGGAGGGAATGCCGAGAGGCCGTGGCTTTGATTTGAAGCTCTTTTCCTGTGGCTCAGAATTCCTTACCAAGCAGTGGGGTTGGGAGGAGGCGCCTTCCTTTTCATCGGTAGCCATTTTCTAAGTTTCCATTATGACTGTTACATGAAGCGGTCTAAATGTATTGTTAGAAGGAGGTGTGGTGTGCCCCCACGCACACATGGCGGTGACGATAGGGAGGTGTCAGGCTCATCCCGCCCAGCTTCAGGCAGCTCTTTTCCTGACCCTGTCACTGTGAAGTGCGTCATGTGACCACACGTATCCTCGTGTTTCTGTTTCAGTGTCCCATCCAAAGAACAGCTACTCCACCAGATCTCGGTGCAGCTCAGTGGTGTCTGCGTCCTTGGGTGGCCCAAGTGACGGTCCTGCTGCTTCCTTGTCCCCCGGTGCCTCTGTTCCCAGCCTTACAGGTGCTAACAAGAGAAGCTGTGCCCCAGGAGAGGCTTCTGCAGCCATGGCGAACTCCAGTGAGCCGCCCTGCCAGGCCCATCGGGAGGTAACCTGGCGTTCATACTGAGCGTGTCAGGGGGAAGTGATACCCAGTTGTTGGCATCTCAGTACCCATGCTCACTGCATTGCCCTCCTCTCTCCATCCCCGTTCCATACCTATTTTTGCATCCATCCAGCCTCCGTTAGTTCCCGAGAAAGCATTTGAGATGGTTTTCCAAAGCACCACGGGCTGAGACTTCCTGTTGCCCCAGACAGCTGACTTCAGTTTGTTGTCGGTTGTACTGTCTGGTAATTAGTCACACTGGGAGTTGTGCACCCATCTCAGGGTGGACAGGCAGTTCAAGTGGCAGGTTAACCCCCATGCATCTGAAAGCTCCAAGATTTGAGAAACCCAGTCTGAGTGGATCAGGGGACGAAACAGTGAACTTGGTGTGGGTGGGCACAGCCGGGAGAGCTGCGGAGACGTGGATTGAACGAGAAGCATGGGAGCACTCCCAGGCTGTCGATGACTCCTCAGAACTGCTGGAGCGCTCCCAGGCTGTCGATGACTCCTCAGAACTGCTGGAGCACTCCCAGGCTGTCGATGACTCCTCAGAACTGCTGGAGCACTCCCAGGCTGTCGATGACTCCTCAGAACTGCTGGAGCACTCCCAGGCTGTCGGTGACTCCTCAGAACTGATGGAGCACTGGAACCGGGCGACAGCAGGGCGGTCCTGTGAGCCTCCTGGCTGACCGTGAAAGGTGCGCTAGCTGTCACGAGGCGTAACCTGCAGCCCATACCCACAGTGCAGCCCACAGCCCAGTGCTCACTTTATTAGGCCAGGTGTGCATCTCTTTCCAGGTGGCTTAGGATCAGCCTGTGCAGATGTGTATGCAGCACAGCACTTGTCTGATTTTGAGCTTGTAACTGTCTTCAGTGTTCACTTTCTCCCTGTGCGCATCTAAAGGGACGGAAACCCCCCTTCAGTAGAGAAGACCTAGGCATGGGAGGCAGGAAAAGATGAGTGGAAGGCAGATTGGTTAGGAAAGGATGACGAGGTTGGGTTGCCCAGTGGCACTGGCTCCCAGGCTATAAACTAACCTGGAATAAGTCAGGCACCATCATGACTGCACCATAACGCTGTATTTTTTTATCTGTAGGTATTTTCAGGCAACAGGAGAGGAGGACAAGGCTACAGGCCACAAAGCCAAAAGACCGCTGACCCCACAGACCCAGGGCAGCATGACAGTGCGGGTCGCGACCCCACAGGCCAAGGGCGGCAGGACAGAAACAGCTCTCGGTATTCATCCAGGTCCAGGTATCAGACTACTCCCCCTCAGGCCCCGGGGAACGCTGGCCAAAGGAGCCAGGCTTGCTCTGCAGGGGCCAATGGAACTGGAGCCGGCGTGGAGCCTAGCACCAAGCCTTCCTTCAGAAAGGCGCTACCGCAGCGCAAAGCACGGACCTCCCAGACTGCAGCTGTGAACTCCTGAGCGCCTTCCAGTCGGCCTGTCCTGTCGCAGCCACCTCGCTCTCATAACTGGACATTAGGAAATGTATACTTAGGTTTAATAACAAAGAGACATTTATGCATATCACTTTGGGCCATCCTAAATATTTTTGGTTTCTTCTCATTCTTTGTTGAGGGGAAGCTGTTCTCCCTTGGCCTTTCCTAGTGATACAGATTGACTCTGCTTGGTCCTTTTCATCAGGAACCAGGGCAGCTATGGCCAGTTTTCCCAAGGGTAAGCAACCTTCTTCCCAGCGACCTGTCTTCCAACTGCCCGCAGAGGCCTTACTCAGCAAGCCCACCACAGAGGCTGCCTCACGAGGAGGAGTGACAGTGCCACGCCCGCCACGTCCCATTCAGAGCAGACACCGCAGGTGCCAAGTTCCCACAGTATGGGCAGGGGCAGCAATGAAGGGGCTTATACAGTGCTGGGTTATGCAGACAAGGGAAAGGCGTGCGCGTCTGTGAAGCCTAGGAGACACTCAAGCGTCTGCTGCCTGGGTTGTGCCTGAGATCGGACACTCAAGTCAGGGTTTCAGTCCCGCGCCCGGCACCAAACCTTAACCTGCAATTACTTCCAAATGCCTAAAGCCTTGTTTCCTCTAACCTTAGGCTTCAGCCTGGTCTAAGGAACTCTATGGAAAAGTAGCATTTTAAGTTTTTTTAAAAGAAAAAAATGTTTTTGTTTGTTTCTGTGTTTTGAGTTTTTTGTTGTTCTTCCTTCCTGAATCCTGTTAGGATCCAAGTTTATAGTAATATAATTAGTGTTTATCTAAGGTTGCTCGTCACAGTTGTGCGGTCATCTTCATAAGGGAATAAATAAAAGCAACTGCACCAATGACCAAGTGTCCCACAGCAGCCAGTGGCTTCCTTGTCTCTCTGGGCCCTGTGGGTAGCGTCACTCGGACCTCTTGTTCTGTGCTCAAGCCAGGGTGGCTGGCTCCCAGCCCCTGTGTCCACTGCTGCTGAGTTTAGAACCAGATTCAAATGTGAAAACAGGGTGAGCAAATGCAGCTGTGCCTTGTGGGAAAGGTGCCTTAGCTAGGGAAGGGTGGCGTTCAGAAGAGGACGTCGTGGGTGAGGAACACCGCAGCTGCTGACTGCTCTCCCAGGCAGCCGAAGGTCAAATCGGTGCCCTCGCCTCATTTCCCTGCCCTTTGGCAGGGTTTACTGAATGTAGCCACGTAATTGAGCTCCTGTGTGTGGCAGATGGTGGCACTGGTGCCAGACGCGTCCCACTACTCCTCCATACTGTCTGTGATGCGATAACAGCTGCATTCTGGGTAAGCCACCAGAGCTGAGGACACTGGAGAGGGAGGTACTGAGAGTGCTACTAACGTTTAGCCAAGAAAAGAGCAGTCATGAGTACCATGGAAACCATTTCCAAGGGGCTGGCCACCATGGGCCTCCGGGGCTCAGGGGAAAGCCTGCCTTTCCTGACAGGAACCCTGAAGGGCTAAGAGGTCATCCCTGCCTAATTTTATTTCCTTTTTCATAAAAAAGATTATATCGTTTGGGTCCCTACATTTTAGCCACATTGAAATTTTACCTTTTGGGGAGCTGGAGAGCTGGCTCAGTGGGCAAGAGCACTGGCTGTACTTCCAGAGGTCCTGAGTTCGATTCCCAGCAACCACATGGTGACTCACAGCCATCTATAATGAGATCTGATGCCCTCTTCTGGCCTGCAGGTGCACATGCACACAGAGCATTCATATGGATAAATAAATCTTTAATAAAAAAGAAGAAATTTTACATTTTTGTTGGTTTTTCTTTCTTTTTTTTAAAGATTTGTTTATTATGTATACAGCATTCTGCCTGCATATACACCTGCATGCCAGAAGAGGCCACCAGATCTTATCATAGATGATTGTGAGCCACCATGTGGTTGCTGGGAATCGAAATCATGACCTCTGGAAGAGCAGCCAGTGTTCTTTACCTCTGAGCCAGCTCTCCAGCCCGTTTTGTTGGTTTTTTTTTGAGACAGGGTTTCTCTACTCGCTTTGTAGGCCAAGCTGGCCTCAAACTCATGGATGTGCCTGCCTCTGCCTCCCAAGTGCTGGGATTAAAGATGTGCACCACCACTGCCTAGCCCTGTTACAGTTTTTTAATTTAAGTGTGGGTGTTGGGGTGTGTGTTGTGCACACATACATGCAGGTGTTCCAGAAGGCTGGCAGAGGGCGTCAGACTTCACCCTGCCTGGAGCTGGAGTTACAGGAGTTGCAAGTTGCCTGGTATGAGAGCTAGAGAGAGTGAACTCCTCACCTCTGCGCCATCTCTGCAGCTCCCTAACCTCTGCGCCATCCCTGCAGCTCCCTAACCTCTGCGCCATCCCTGCAGCTCCCTAACCTCTGCGCCATCCCTGCAGCTCCCTAACCTCTGCGCCATCCCTGCAGCTCCCTAACCTCTGCGCCATCCCTGCAGCTCCCTAACCTCTGCGCCATCCCTGCAGCTCCCTAACCTCTGCGCCATCCCTGCAGCTCCCTAACCTCTGAGCATCCCTGCAGCTCCCTAACCTCTGAGCATCCCTGCAGCTCCCTAACCTCTGAGCATCCCTGCAGCTCCCTAACCTCTGCTCCATCCCTGCAGCTCCCTAACCTCTGAGCATCCCTGCAGCTCCCTAACCTCTGCGCCATCCCTGCAGCTCCCTAACCTCTGCGCCATCCCTGCAGCTCCCTAACCTCTGCGCCATCCCTGCAGCTCCCTAACCTCTGAACCATCCCTGTAGCTCCCTAACCTCTGCGCCATCCCTGCAGCTCCCTAACCTCTGCGCCATCCCTGCAGCTCCCTAACCTCTGCGCCATCCCTGCAGCTCCCTAACCTCTGCGCCATCCCTGCAGCTCCCTAACCTCTGCTCCATCCCTGCAGCTCCCTAACCTCTGCGCCATCCCTGCAGCTCCCTAACCTCTGAGCATCCCTGCAGCTCCCTAACCTCTGCGCCATCTCTGCAGCTCCCTAACCTCTGCGCCATCGCTGCAGCTCCCTAACCTCTGCTCCATCCCTGCAGCTCCCTAACCTCTGCGCCATCCCTGCAGCTCCCTAACCTCTGAGCCATCCCTGCAGCTCCCTAACCTCTGCGCCATCTCTGCAGCTCCCTAACCTCTGCGCCATCTCTGCAGCTCCCTAACCTCTGCGCCATCCCTGCAGCTCCCTAACCTCTGCTCCATCCCTGCAGCTCCCTAACCTCTGTGCCATCCCTGCAGCTCCCTAACCTCTGAGCCATCCCTGCAGCTCCCTAACCTCTGCGCCATCTCTGCAGCTCCCTAACCTCTGCGCCATCTCTGCAGCTCCCTAACCTCTGCGCCATCCCTGCAGCTCCCTAACCTCTGCTCCATCCCTGCAGCTCCCTAACCTCTGCGCCATCCCTGCAGCTCCCTAACCTCTGAGCCATCCCTGCAGCTCCCTAACCTCTGCGCCAGCCCTGCAGCTCCCTAACATCTGTGCCATCCCTGCAGCTCCCTAACCTCTGCGCCATCCCTGCAGCTCCCTAACCTCTGCGCCATCCCTGCAGCTCCCTAACCTCTGTGCCATCCCTGCAGCTCCCTAACCTCTGCGCCATCCCTGCAGCTCCCTAACCTCTGCTCCATCCCTGCAGCTCCCTAACCTCTGCGCCATCCCTGCAGCTCCCTAACCTCTGAGCCATCCCTGCAGCTCCCTAACCTCTGCGCCATCTCTGCAGCTCCCTAACCTCTGCGCCATCTCTGCAGCTCCCTAACCTCTGCGCCATCTCTGCAGCTCCCTAACCTCTGCGCCATCCCTGCAGCTCCCTAACCTCTGCTCCATCCCTGCAGCTCCCTAACCTCTGCGCCATCCCTGCAGCTCCCTAACCTCTGTGCCATCCCTGCAGCTCCCTAACCTCTGAACCATCTCTGCAGCTCCCTAACCTCTGCGCCATCCCTGCAGCTCCCTAACCTCTGCGCCATCCCTGCAGCTCCCTAACCTCTGTGCCATCCCTGCAGCTCCCTAACCTCTGAACCATCCCTGCAGCTCCCTAACCTCTGCGCCATCCCTGCAGCTCCCTAACCTCTGCGCCATCCCTGCAGCTCCCTAACCTCTGCGCCATCCCTGCAGCTCCCTAACCTCTGCTCCATCCCTGCAGCTCCCTAACCTCTGAACCATCTCTGCAGCTCCCTAACCTCTGCGCCATCCCTGCAGCTCCCTAACCTCTGCGCCATCCCTGCAGCTCCCTAACCTCTGCTCCATCCCTGCAGCTCCCTAACCTCTGAACCATCCCTGCAGCTCCCTAACCTCTGCGCCATCCCTGCAGCTCCCTAACCTCTGCGCCATCCCTGCAGCTCCCTAACCTCTGCGCCATCCCTGCAGCTCCCTAACCTCTGCGCCATCCCTGCAGCTCCCTAACCTCTGCGCCATCCCTGCAGCTCCCTAACCTCTGAACCATCTCTGCAGCTCCCTAACCTCTGCGCCATCCCTGCAGCTCCCTAACCTCTGAGCCATCCCTGCAGCTCCCTAACCTCTGCGCCATCTCTGCAGCTCCCTAACCTCTGCGCCATCTCTGCAGCTCCCTAATCTCTGCGCCATCCCTGCAGCTCCCTAACCTCTGCTCCATCCCTGCAGCTCCCTAACCTCTGCGCCATCCCTGCAGCTCCCTAACCTCTGAGCCATCCCTGCAGCTCCCTAACCTCTGCGCCATCCCTGCAGCTCCCTAACATCTGTGCCATCCCTGCAGCTCCCTAACCTCTGCGCCATCCCTGCAGCTCCCTAACCTCTGCGCCATCCCTGCAGCTCCCTAACCTCTGTGCCATCCCTGCAGCTCCCTAACCTCTGCGCCATCCCTGCAGCTCCCTAACCTCTGCTCCATCCCTGCAGCTCCCTAACCTCTGCGCCATCCCTGCAGCTCCCTAACCTCTGCGCCATCCCTGCAGCTCCCTAACCTCTGCGCCATCTCTGCAGCTCCCTAACCTCTGCGCCATCTCTGCAGCTCCCTAACCTCTGCGCCATCCCTGCAGCTCCCTAACCTCTGCTCCATCCCTGCAGCTCCCTAACTTCTGCGCCATCCCTGCAGCTCCCTAACATCTGCGCCATCCCTGCAGCTCCCTAACCTCTGCGCCATCCCTGCAGCTCCCTAACCTCTGCGCCATCTCTGCAGCTCCCTAACCTCTGCGCCATCGCTGCAGCTCCCTAACCTCTGCTCCATCCCTGCAGCTCCCTAACCTCTGCGCCATCCCTGCAGCTCCCTAACCTCTGAGCCATCCCTGCAGCTCCCTAACCTCTGCGCCATCTCTGCAGCTCCCTAACCTCTGCGCCATCTCTGCAGCTCCCTAACCTCTGCGCCATCCCTGCAGCTCCCTAACCTCTGCTCCATCCCTGCAGCTCCCTAACCTCTGCGCCATCCCTGCAGCTCCCTAACCTCTGAGCCATCCCTGCAGCTCCCTAACCTCTGCGCCATCCCTGCAGCTCCCTAACCTCTGCGCCATCTCTGCAGCTCCCTAACCTCTGCGCCATCGCTGCAGCTCCCTAACCTCTGCTCCATCCCTGCAGCTCCCTAACCTCTGCGCCATCCCTGCAGCTCCCTAACCTCTGAGCCATCCCTGCAGCTCCCTAACCTCTGCGCCATCTCTGCAGCTCCCTAACCTCTGCGCCATCTCTGCAGCTCCCTAACCTCTGCGCCATCCCTGCAGCTCCCTAACCTCTGCTCCATCCCTGCAGCTCCCTAACCTCTGCGCCATCCCTGCAGCTCCCTAACCTCTGAGCCATCCCTGCAGCTCCCTAACCTCTGCGCCATCTCTGCAGCTCCCTAACCTCTGCGCCATCTCTGCAGCTCCCTAACCTCTGCGCCATCCCTGCAGCTCCCTAACCTCTGCGCCATCCCTGCAGCTCCCTAACCTCTGCGCCATCCCTGCAGCTCCCTAACCTCTGCGCCATCCCTGCAGCTCCCTAACCTCTGCGCCAGCCCTGCAGCTCCCTAACATCTGTGCCAGCCCTGCAGCTCCCTAACCTCTGCGCCATCCCTGCAGCTCCCTAACCTCTGCGCCATCCCTGCAGCTCCCTAACCTCTGCGCCATCCCTGCAGCTCCCTAACCTCTGCGCCATCCCTGCAGCTCCCTAACCTCTGCTCCATCCCTGCAGCTCCCTAACCTCTGCGCCATCCCTGCAGCTCCCTAACCTCTGAGCCATCCCTGCAGCTCCCTAACCTCTGCGCCATCTCTGCAGCTCCCTAACCTCTGCGCCATCTCTGCAGCTCCCTAACCTCTGCGCCATCTCTGCAGCTCCCTAACCTCTGCGCCATCCCTGCAGCTCCCTAACCTCTGCTCCATCCCTGCAGCTCCCTAACCTCTGCGCCATCCCTGCAGCTCCCTAACCTCTGTGCCATCCCTGCAGCTCCCTAACCTCTGAACCATCTCTGCAGCTCCCTAACCTCTGCGCCATCCCTGCAGCTCCCTAACCTCTGCGCCATCCCTGCAGCTCCCTAACCTCTGCGCCATCCCTGCAGCTCCCTAACCTCTGAACCATCCCTGCAGCTCCCTAACCTCTGCGCCATCCCTGCAGCTCCCTAACCTCTGCGCCATCCCTGCAGCTCCCTAACCTCTGCGCCATCCCTGCAGCTCCCTAACCTCTGCTCCATCCCTGCAGCTCCCTAACCTCTGAACCATCTCTGCAGCTCCCTAACCTCTGCGCCATCCCTGCAGCTCCCTAACCTCTGCGCCATCCCTGCAGCTCCCTAACCTCTGCGCCATCCCTGCAGCTCCCTAACCTCTGAACCATCCCTGCAGCTCCCTAACCTCTGCGCCATCCCTGCAGCTCCCTAACCTCTGCGCCATCCCTGCAGCTCCCTAACCTCTGCGCCATCCCTGCAGCTCCCTAACCTCTGCGCCATCCCTGCAGCTCCCTAACCTCTGCGCCATCCCTGCAGCTCCCTAACCTCTGAACCATCTCTGCAGCTCCCTAACCTCTGCGCCATCCCTGCAGCTCCCTAACCTCTGAGCCATCCCTGCAGCTCCCTAACCTCTGCGCCATCTCTGCAGCTCCCTAACCTCTGCGCCATTTCTGCAGCTCCCTAATCTCTGCGCCATCCCTGCAGCTCCCTAACCTCTGCTCCATCCCTGCAGCTCCCTAACCTCTGCGCCATCCCTGCAGCTCCCTAACCTCTGAGCCATCCCTGCAGCTCCCTAACCTCTGCGCCATCCCTGCAGCTCCCTAACATCTGTGCCATCCCTGCAGCTCCCTAACCTCTGCGCCATCCCTGCAGCTCCCTAACCTCTGCGCCATCCCTGCAGCTCCCTAACCTCTGTGCCATCCCTGCAGCTCCCTAACCTCTGCGCCATCCCTGCAGCTCCCTAACCTCTGCTCCATCCCTGCAGCTCCCTAACCTCTGCGCCATCCCTGCAGCTCCCTAACCTCTGAGCCATCCCTGCAGCTCCCTAACCTCTGCGCCATCTCTGCAGCTCCCTAACCTCTGCGCCATCTCTGCAGCTCCCTAACCTCTGCGCCATCCCTGCAGCTCCCTAACCTCTGCTCCATCCCTGCAGCTCCCTAACCTCTGCGCCATCCCTGCAGCTCCCTAACATCTGCGCCATCCCTGCAGCTCCCTAACCTCTGCGCCATCCCTGCAGCTCCCTAACCTCTGCGCCATCCCTGCAGCTCCCTAACCTCTGCGCCATCCCTGCAGCTCCCTAACCTCTGTGCCATCCCTGCAGCTCCCTAACCTCTGAACCATCTCTGCAGCTCCCTAACATCTGCGCCATCCCTGCAGCTCCCTAACCTCTGTGCCATCCCTGCAGCTCCCTAACCTCTGAACCATCCCTGCAGCTCCCTAACCTCTGCGCCATCCCTGCAGCTCCCTAACCTCTGCGCCATCCCTGCAGCTCCCTAACCTCTTCGCCATCCCGGCAGCTCCCTAACCTCTGCTCCATCCCTGCAGCTCCCTAACCTCTGAACCATCTCTGCAGCTCCCTAACCTCTGCGCCATCCCTGCAGCTCTCTAACCTCTGCGCCATCCCTGCAGCTCCCTAACCTCTGCTCCATCCCTGCAGCTCCCTAACCTCTGAACCATCCCTGCAGCTCCCTAACCTCTGCGCCATCCCTGCAGCTCCCTAACCTCTGCGCCATCCCTGCAGCTCCCTCACCTCTGCGCCATCCCTGCAGCTCCCTAACCTCTGCGCCATCCCTGCAGCTCCCTAACCTCTGCGCCATCTCTGCAGCTCCCTAACCTCTGCGCCATCCCTGCAGCTCCCTAACCTCTGCGCCATCTCTGCAGCTCCCTAACCTCTGCGCCATCCCTGCAGCTCCCTAACCTCTGCGCCATCCCTGCAGCTCCCTAACCTCTGCTCCATCCCTGCAGCTCCCTAACCTCTGAACCATCCCTGCAGCTCCCTAACCTCTGCGCCATCCCTGCAGCTCCCTAACCTCTGCTCCATCCCTGCAGCTCCCTAACCTCTGCGCCATCCCTGCAGCTCCCTAACCTCTGAGCATCCCTGCAGCTCCCTAACCTCTGCGCCATCTCTGCAGCTCCCTAACCTCTGCGCCATCTCTGCAGCTCCCTAACCTCTGAGCATCCCTGCAGCTCCCTAACCTCTGCTCCATCCCTGCAGCTCCCTAACCTCTGCGCCATCCCTGCAGCTCCCTAACCTCTGCGCCATCCCTGCAGCTCCCTAACCTCTGCTCCATCCCTGCAGCTCCCTAACCTCTGCGCCATCCCTGCAGCTCCCTAACATCTGCGCCATCCCTGCAGCTCCCTAACCTCTGCGCCATCCCTGCAGCTCCCTAACCTCTGTGCCATCCCTGCAGCTTCCTAACCTCTGCGCCATCCCTGCAGCTCCCTAACCTCTGCTCCATCCCTGCAGCTCCCTAACCTCTGCGCCATCCCTGCAGCTCCCTAACCTCTGAGCCATCCCTGCAGCTCCCTAACCTCTGCGCCATCCCTGCAGCTCCCTAACATCTGCGCCATCCCTGCAGCTCCCTAACCTCTGCGCCATCCCTGCAGCTCCCTAACCTCTGTGCCATCCCTGCAGCTCCCTAACCTCTGCGCCATCCCTGCAGCTCCCTAACCTCTGCTCCATCCCTGCAGCTCCCTAACCTCTGCGCCATCCCTGCAGCTCCCTAACCTCTGAGCCATCCCTGCAGCTCCCTAACCTCTGCGCCATCTCTGCAGCTCCCTAACCTCTGCGCCATCCCTGCAGCTCCCTAACCTCTGCGCCATTCCTGCAGCTCCCTAACATCTGCGCCATCCCTGCAGCTCCCTAACCTCTGCGCCATCCCTGCAGCTCCCTAACCTCTGCGCCATCCCTGCAGCTCCCTAACCTCTGCGCCATCCCTGCAGCTCCCTAACCTCTGTGCCATCCCTGCAGCTCCCTAACCTCTGAACCATCTCTGCAGCTCCCTAACATCTGCGCCATCCCTGCAGCTCCCTAACCTCTGTGCCATCCCTGCAGCTCCCTAACCTCTGAACCATCCCTGCAGCTCCCTAACCTCTGCGCCATCCCTGCAGCTCCCTAACCTCTGCGCCATCCCTGCAGCTCCCTAACCTCTTCGCCATCTCTGCAGCTCCCTAACCTCTGCTCCATCCCTGCAGCTCCCTAACCTCTGAACCATCTCTGCAGCTCCCTAACCTCTGCGCCATCCCTGCAGCTCCCTAACCTCTGCGCCATCCCTGCAGCTCCCTAACCTCTGAGCATCCCTGCAGCTCCCTAACCTCTGCGCCATCTCTGCAGCTCCCTAACCTCTGCGCCATCGCTGCAGCTCCCTAACCTCTGCTCCATCCCTGCAGCTCCCTAACCTCTGCGCCATCCCTGCAGCTCCCTAACCTCTGAGCCATCCCTGCAGCTCCCTAACCTCTGTGCCATCTCTGCAGCTCCCTAACCTCTGCGCCATCTCTGCAGCTCCCTAACCGCTGCGCCATCCCTGCAGCTCCCTAACCTCTGCTCCATCCCTGCAGCTCCCTAACCTCTGCGCCATCCCTGCAGCTCCCTAACCTCTGAGCCATCCCTGCAGCTCCCTAACCTCTGCGCCATCTCTGCAGCTCCCTAACCTCTGCGCCATCTCTGCAGCTCCCTAACCTCTGCGCCATCCCTGCAGCTCCCTAACCTCTGCTCCATCCCTGCAGCTCCCTAACCTCTGCGCCATCCCTGCAGCTCCCTAACCTCTGAGCCATCCCTGCAGCTCCCTAACCTCTGCGCCAGCCCTGCAGCTCCCTAACATCTGTGCCATCCCTGCAGCTCCCTAACCTCTGCGCCATCCCTGCAGCTCCCTAACCTC
Organism: Acomys minous; assembly: GCF_964271855.1. NCBI lineage: Eukaryota > Metazoa > Chordata > Mammalia > Rodentia > Muridae > Acomys > Acomys minous. The sequence goes on along the minus strand of NC_140493.1, from coordinate 4,287,911 downwards.
TGCGCCATCCCTGCAGCTCCCTAACCTCTGTGCCATCCCTGCAGCTCCCTAACCTCTGCGCCATCCCTGCAGCTCCCTAACCTCTGCTCCATCCCTGCAGCTCCCTAACCTCTGCGCCATCCCTGCAGCTCCCTAACCTCTGAGCCATCCCTGCAGCTCCCTAACCTCTGCGCCATCTCTGCAGCTCCCTAACCTCTGCGCCATCTCTGCAGCTCCCTAACCTCTGCGCCATCTCTGCAGCTCCCTAACCTCTGCGCCATCCCTGCAGCTCCCTAACCTCTGCTCCATCCCTGCAGCTCCCTAACCTCTGCGCCATCCCTGCAGCTCCCTAACCTCTGTGCCATCCCTGCAGCTCCCTAACCTCTGAACCATCTCTGCAGCTCCCTAACCTCTGCGCCATCCCTGCAGCTCCCTAACCTCTGCGCCATCCCTGCAGCTCCCTAACCTCTGTGCCATCCCTGCAGCTCCCTAACCTCTGAACCATCCCTGCAGCTCCCTAACCTCTGCGCCATCCCTGCAGCTCCCTAACCTCTGCGCCATCCCTGCAGCTCCCTAACCTCTGCGCCATCCCTGCAGCTCCCTAACCTCTGCTCCATCCCTGCAGCTCCCTAACCTCTGAACCATCCCTGCAGCTCCCTAACCTCTGCGCCATCCCTGCAGCTCCCTAACCTCTGCGCCATCCCTGCAGCTCCCTAACCTCTGCTCCATCCCTGCAGCTCCCTAACCTCTGAACCATCCCTGCAGCTCCCTAACCTCTGCGCCATCCCTGCAGCTCCCTAACCTCTGCGCCATCCCTGCAGCTCCCTAACCTCTGCGCCATCCCTGCAGCTCCCTAACCTCTGCGCCATCCCTGCAGCTCCCTAACCTCTGCGCCATCCCTGCAGCTCCCTAACCTCTGAACCATCTCTGCAGCTCCCTAACCTCTGCGCCATCCCTGCAGCTCCCTAACCTCTGAGCCATCCCTGCAGCTCCCTAACCTCTGCGCCATCTCTGCAGCTCCCTAACCTCTGCGCCATCTCTGCAGCTCCCTAACCTCTGCGCCATCCCTGCAGCTCCCTAACCTCTGCTCCATCCCTGCAGCTCCCTAACCTCTGCGCCATCCCTGCAGCTCCCTAACCTCTGAGCCATCCCTGCAGCTCCCTAACCTCTGCGCCATCCCTGCAGCTCCCTAACATCTGTGCCATCCCTGCAGCTCCCTAACCTCTGCGCCATCCCTGCAGCTCCCTAACCTCTGCGCCATCCCTGCAGCTCCCTAACCTCTGCGCCATCCCTGCAGCTCCCTAACCTCTGCGCCATCCCTGCAGCTCCCTAACCTCTGCTCCATCCCTGCAGCTCCCTAACCTCTGCGCCATCCCTGCAGCTCCCTAACCTCTGAGCCATCCCTGCAGCTCCCTAACCTCTGCGCCATCTCTGCAGCTCCCTAACCTCTGCGCCATCCCTGCAGCTCCCTAACCTCTGCGCCATCCCTGCAGCTCCCTAACCTCTGCTCCATCCCTGCAGCTCCCTAACCTCTGCGCCATCCCTGCAGCTCCCTAACATCTGCGCCATCCCTGCAGCTCCCTAACCTCTGCGCCATCCCTGCAGCTCCCTAACCTCTGCGCCATCCCTGCAGCTCCCTAACCTCTGCGCCATCCCTGCAGCTCCCTAACCTCTGTGCCATCCCTGCAGCTCCCTAACCTCTGAACCATCTCTGCAGCTCCCTAACATCTGCGCCATCCCTGCAGCTCCCTAACCTCTGTGCCATCCCTGCAGCTCCCTAACCTCTGAACCATCCCTGCAGCTCCCTAACCTCTGCGCCATCCCTGCAGCTCCCTAACCTCTGCGCCATCCCTGCAGCTCCCTAACCTCTTCGCCATCCCTGCAGCTCCCTAACCTCTGAGCCATCCCTGCAGCTCCCTAACCTCTGCGCCATCTCTGCAGCTCCCTAACCTCTGCGCCATCTCTGCAGCTCCCTAACCTCTGCGCCATCCCTGCAGCTCCCTAACCTCTGAGCCATCCCTGCAGCTCCCTAACCTCTGCGCCATCTCTGCAGCTCCCTAACCTCTGCGCCATCTCTGCAGCTCCCTAATCTCTGCGCCATCCCTGCAGCTCCCTAACCTCTGCTCCATCCCTGCAGCTCCCTAACCTCTGCGCCATCCCTGCAGCTCCCTAACCTCTGAGCCATCCCTGCAGCTCCCTAACCTCTGCGCCATCCCTGCAGCTCCCTAACATCTGTGCCATCCCTGCAGCTCCCTAACCTCTGCGCCATCCCTGCAGCTCCCTAACCTCTGCGCCATCCCTGCAGCTCCCTAACCTCTGTGCCATCCCTGCAGCTCCCTAACCTCTGCGCCATCCCTGCAGCTCCCTAACCTCTGCTCCATCCCTGCAGCTCCCTAACCTCTGCGCCATCCCTGCAGCTCCCTAACCTCTGAGCCATCCCTGCAGCTCCCTAACCTCTGCGCCATCTCTGCAGCTCCCTAACCTCTGCGCCATCTCTGCAGCTCCCTAACCTCTGCGCCATCCCTGCAGCTCCCTAACCTCTGCTCCATCCCTGCAGCTCCCTAACCTCTGCGCCATCCCTGCAGCTCCCTAACCTCTGCGCCATCCCTGCAGCTCCCTAACCTCTGAGCCATCCCTGCAGCTCCCTAACCTCTGCGCCATCCCTGCAGCTCCCTAACATCTGTGCCATCCCTGCAGCTCCCTAACCTCTGCGCCATCCCTGCAGCTCCCTAACCTCTGCGCCATCCCTGCAGCTCCCTAACCTCTGTGCCATCCCTGCAGCTCCCTAACCTCTGCGCCATCCCTGCAGCTCCCTAACCTCTGCTCCATCCCTGCAGCTCCCTAACCTCTGCGCCATCCCTGCAGCTCCCTAACCTCTGAGCCATCCCTGCAGCTCCCTAACCTCTGCGCCATCTCTGCAGCTCCCTAACCTCTGCGCCATCTCTGCAGCTCCCTAACCTCTGCGCCATCCCTGCAGCTCCCTAACCTCTGCTCCATCCCTGCAGCTCCCTAACCTCTGCGCCATCCCTGCAGCTCCCTAACATCTGCGCCATCCCTGCAGCTCCCTAACCTCTGCGCCATCCCTGCAGCTCCCTAACCTCTGCGCCATCCCTGCAGCTCCCTAACCTCTGCGCCATCCCTGCAGCTCCCTAACCTCTGTGCCATCCCTGCAGCTCCCTAACCTCTGAACCATCTCTGCAGCTCCCTAACATCTGCGCCATCCCTGCAGCTCCCTAACCTCTGTGCCATCCCTGCAGCTCCCTAACCTCTGAACCATCCCTGCAGCTCCCTAACCTCTGCGCCATCCCTGCAGCTCCCTAACCTCTGCGCCATCCCTGCAGCTCCCTAACCTCTGCGCCATCCCTGCAGCTCCCTAACCTCTGCTCCATCCCTGCAGCTCCCTAACCTCTGCGCCATCCCTGCAGCTCCCTAACCTCTGAGCATCCCTGCAGCTCCCTAACCTCTGCGCCATCTCTGCAGCTCCCTAACCTCTGCGCCATCTCTGCAGCTCCCTAACCTCTGAGCATCCCTGCAGCTCCCTAACCTCTGCTCCATCCCTGCAGCTCCCTAACCTCTGCGCCATCCCTGCAGCTCCCTAACCTCTGAGCATCCCTGCAGCTCCCAAACCTCTGAACCATCCCTGCAGCTCCCTAACCTCTGCGCCATCTCTGCAGCTCCCTAACCTCTGCGCCATCCCTGCAGCTCCCTAACCTCTGCGCCATCCCTGCAGCTCCCTAACCTCTGCGCCATCCCTGCAGCTCCCTAACCTCTGCGCATCCCTGCAGCTCCCTAACCTCTGCGCCATCCCTGCAGCTCCCTAACATCTGTGCCATCCCTGCAGCTCCCTAACCTCTGCGCCATCCCTGCAGCTCCCTAACCTCTGCGCCATCCCTGCAGCTCCCTAACCTCTGTGCCATCCCTGCAGCTCCCTAACCTCTGCGCCATCCCTGCAGCTCCCTAACCTCTGCTCCATCCCTGCAGCTCCCTAACCTCTGCGCCATCCCTGCAGCTCCCTAACCTCTGAGCCATCCCTGCAGCTCCCTAACCTCTGCGCCATCTCTGCAGCTCCCTAACCTCTGCGCCATCTCTGCAGCTCCCTAACCTCTGCGCCATCCCTGCAGCTCCCTAACCTCTGCTCCATCCCTGCAGCTCCCTAACCTCTGCGCCATCCCTGCAGCTCCCTAACATCTGCGCCATCCCTGCAGCTCCCTAACCTCTGCGCCATCCCTGCAGCTCCCTAACCTCTGCGCCATCCCTGCAGCTCCCTAACCTCTGCGCCATCCCTGCAGCTCCCTAACCTCTGTGCCATCCCTGCAGCTCCCTAACCTCTGAACCATCTCTGCAGCTCCCTAACATCTGCGCCATCCCTGCAGCTCCCTAACCTCTGTGCCATCCCTGCAGCTCCCTAACCTCTGAACCATCCCTGCAGCTCCCTAACCTCTGCGCCATCCCTGCAGCTCCCTAACCTCTGCGCCATCCCTGCAGCTCCCTAACCTCTGCGCCATCCCTGCAGCTCCCTAACCTCTGCTCCATCCCTGCAGCTCCCTAACCTCTGCGCCATCCCTGCAGCTCCCTAACCTCTGAGCATCCCTGCAGCTCCCTAACCTCTGCGCCATCTCTGCAGCTCCCTAACCTCTGCGCCATCTCTGCAGCTCCCTAACCTCTGAGCATCCCTGCAGCTCCCTAACCTCTGCTCCATCCCTGCAGCTCCCTAACCTCTGCGCCATCCCTGCAGCTCCCTAACCTCTGAGCATCCCTGCAGCTCCCAAACCTCTGAACCATCCCTGCAGCTCCCTAACCTCTGCGCCATCTCTGCAGCTCCCTAACCTCTGCGCCATCCCTGCAGCTCCCTAACCTCTGCGCCATCCCTGCAGCTCCCTAACCTCTGCGCCATCCCTGCAGCTCCCTAACCTCTGCGCATCCCTGCAGCTCCCTAACCTCTGCGCCATCCCTGCAGCTCCCTAACCTCTGCGCCATCCCTGCAGCTCCCTAACCTCTGCGCCATCTCTGCAGCTCCCTAACCTCTGCGCCATCCCTGCAGCTCCCTAACCTCTGCTCCATCTCTGCAGCTCCCTAACCTCTGCGCCATCCCTGCAGCTCCCTAACCTCTGCGCCATCCCTGCAGCTCCCTAACCTCTGCTCCATCTCTGCAGCTCCCTAACCTCTGCTCCATCCCTGCAGCTCCCTAACCTCTGCGCCATCCCTGCAGCTCCCTAACCTCTGCGCCATCTCTGCAGCTCCCTAACCTCTGCGCCATCTCTGCAGCTCCCTAACCTCTGAGCATCCCTGCAGCTCCCTAACCTCTGCTCCATCCCTGCAGCTCCCTAACCTCTGCGCCATCCCTGCAGCTCCCTAACCTCTGAGCATCCCTGCAGCTCCCTAACCTCTGCGCCATCCCTGCAGCTCCCTAACCTCTGCGCCATCCCTGCAGCTCCCTAACCTCTGCGCCATTCCTGCAGCTCCCTAACCTCTGCGCCATCCCTGCAGCTCCCTAACCTCTGCGCCATCCCTGCAGCTCCCTAACCTCTGCGCCATCCCTGCAGCTCCCTAACCTCTGCTCCATCTCTGCAGCTCCCTAACCTCTGCTCCATCCCTGCAGCTCCCTAACCTCTGCGCCATCCCTGCAGCTCCCTAACCTCTGCGCCATCCCTGCAGCTCCCTAACCTCTGAGCATCCCTGCAGCTCCCTAACCTCTGCGCCATCTCTGCAGCTCCCTAACCTCTGCGCCATCTCTGCAGCTCCCTAACCTCTGAGCATCCCTGCAGCTCCCTAACCTCTGCGCCATCCCTGCAGCTCCCTAACCTCTGAGCATCCCTGCAGCTCCCTAACCTCTGCTCCATCCCTGCAGCTCCCTAACCTCTGCGCCATCCCTGCAGCTCCCTAACCTCTGAGCATCCCTGCAGCTCCCTAACCTCTGAGCATCCCTGCAGCTCCCTAACCTCTGCGCCATCCCTGCAGCTCCCTAACCTCTGAACCATCCCTGCAGCTCCCTAACCTCTGCGCCATCTCTGCAGCTCCCTAACCTCTGCGCCATCCCTGCAGCTCCCTGCCCCACCCCCGCCTTTGGTTTTGAAAGAGGGTCTCTCGCTGGCCTGGAGCTAGCACTAGGATAGCTGGCCAGTGAGGGGGTGGGGAGAGAGATCTGTCTGATTCTTACCTTCCCGCTGCTGCGGTGCTGCTATTTCAGGTGTGAGCCACTATGCCTGAATTTTTCACTTGAGTTCTGGGATCAAATTCAAGCCCTTGTACTTAATGACAGAGCTATCTCCTGAACCGTTCTGGAACTTCTTGTTTGGTTGATTGGTTGGTTTAGTTTGGTTTTCAAGACACTGTTTCTTTGTATAACAGAACCCTGGCTGGCCTAGACTCACTCTGTAGACCAGGCTGGCCTCGAACTCACACTGGTCTGCCTGCCTCTGCCTCCCAGGTGCTGGAATTAAAGATGTGTGCCACCACACCCAGCCATTCTAAAACTGTTTAAAGGACAAACATGGAAATAACTGTTTTTCTTCCACACTTCAGGGGTGAGGGTGTACACTGGACCACACTTCAGGGGTGAGGGTGTGCACTGGACCACTGTCACTAGTAGAGATATCAGCTCAGCACAGTGACATGGGCCCATAATCCTAACACTTGGAAGGCTGGAGCAGGAGGATTACAACTTTGATATCAGCATGGGCCTCACAGCAGTAAATTGTCTCAAAAAAGAAGTCTATCAAGAACTACATGGTTGGGGCTGGAGAGATGGCTCAGAGGTTAAGAGCACTGACTTCTCTTCCAGAGTTCCTGAGTTCAATTCCCAGCAACCACATGATGGTTCACAACCATCTACAACAAGATCTGGTGCCCTCTGGCATACAGGTGTACATGCAGGCAGAACACTGTATATGTAATAAATAAATAAATCTTTTTTTAAAAAAACTACATGATTGCTGGAGGTGGTGGCGCACTCCTGTAACCCCAACACTTGGGAGGCAGAGGCAGGCGTATCTCTGTGAGTTCGAGGCCAGCCTGGTCTACAGAGTGAGTCCAGGACAGCCAGGGCTGCACAGAGAAACCCTGTCTTGGGGGAAAAAATAAAATGATTCTATTTCTAATCACTTGTCCTACAGATGTGTCCTCACAAGTGGGAAATGGTTTCTGTATCATTGAGTGTTTGTTGTAACGATGCTTATAAATAGAAAGCAAACCACCTACACAAGCCATGAAAAACGTCACCAGGAATCAGCCAACCTCATGACATCAAGTTCATACGGTGGATACTGTGTCGCCATAGGAAGAAGGATGTGTAGGTGAACTCATAAATCTTGGCGTGGTTGAGGTGCCCGGGACCCTTGTGTTAGAGGTGCTGTGTAGAGCAGTATACTCACATTGCCTCCCGGAAGGGACCAGCAATCCAGAGTGACCTGCTTTCCATTGTGTCTCTGCATTGTTCAGGCTTTTCTCTAAACAAAGTAAATGCTCTCAGGGGTCCGGTGGCAGCTCAGTCAGTGAAATGCTTACCTTGCAAGAATAAAGACCTGGGTGTAATCCCCAGAACCCATAGCCAGGTGTGAGAGAGTTGAGGCAAACACAAAGGGGGACCCCAGAGGCTCCCTGGCCAGCCTCCCCTACTTGGCAAGTCCCAGGCCAGTGAGAGACCTTGTCTCAAAAGCCAAGGAAGTGGGGGGAGGGGGGCCTGCTGGAGAGATGGCTCAGCGTTAAGAGCACTGGCTGCTCTTCCAGAGGTCCTGAGTTCAATTCCCAGCAACCACATGGTGGCTCACAACCATCTATAATTGATCTGATCATACTGTATACATAATACATCTGAAAAACAAACAAACGAGGCTGGGGAATAGCACCTGAGGTTGACCTCTGGCCTCCACATGTATGTGCGTGCGCGCACAAACACACACACACACACACACACACACACACACACACACACACACACATGCAGCCTTAGTCCCAGATTCCCATGTAGCTAATAAGCTGGTTGGTTCAGGGGCTGGAGTTGAGGCTCAGTGGCAGAGAGGAGGGTGGGAGACAGCTGAGACACACAGGAGGCTCGCAGGTGAAACACTGGGTCTCACCGGGGCTACACCTGTGGGTGTTTTGGGACAAGGACACAGTCTTGTGACTATGTAAAGGGAATAGGAAGCTGCCCTTGGTGAGAACTGCTGTCCGTAGCTGTGTGCTATCTAACGCAGGGCCTGCTGGGAGGCCACTGTTCTGTTACCCTTCAGCCAGAGAGTTCAGGGAGCTAATGATGCCAGTGTTCGGGCTGTAAAATACGGAGCTTGGGCACATTGGATACCTCCTGTGTCCCAGGCACCCCACTGCGCTCTGAAGACAAAGGGACTGGCATCACCTTTCCCCCCAACCAGCAAAACCCTGCCTGGCAGCAGGGTCTGAACTTCATAGCTTGGTAGCTGCCCTCGGAGCCAGGTGCTGCCGAATAGCACCCTGGGAGCCTCAGTTGGCCTATGACAAACTGAACCACCGCTTACTGATCTTTGGCTTCTCTCCCCATCCCCCACCCCCCAACCCCCACCTCTTGCCTTCCTAAAAAGCCTCTGACAGGCTTCCCTGCCTCAGTCTTGCTTAATCAAAAGGAAATCAGGAACATCACATCGCCCCTCAAGTAGGGTGGGCTTTGGCCCAGCCTTCAGGGCTGTGTGAGTGGGGCGGCCAGGGAACAGCCCCCAGAGCCTGCAGGAGTGACTCTCAGGTCTAACTCCCCACGGGAAAGTCAAGGAATGTCATTTCCACAAGGGTGATAAGGAAACTTCATGATGAGGAGGAAAGCCTACCCGAAGATGCTTCTGGATGAGGAGACTCACCCACCGTCATCAGTGCAGCGGCTCTGCCCACCCGCCCCTTCGCTGCCGTCAAAACAGCAGGAACAAGTGCCGCCCACTCCCGACTCCTCAAGCAAACCTCAGGTCTCCTGTGTGTCTCTTCAGCTTTAACCCGACTTAAGCTTTCTCTCTAACCAGACTTTAAACAGACCTTTTGGCTGATGCACAGCACAGAGTTTGGGGAGATGGGCTACAAGTCAAGGCCTTACCCGGGGCTGTCTTTGCGGGGCAGTCTGTGTTCTCACTCTGGAGGCATGGCAGAAGCAAACTGCTATCAGCTCGGCCAAACCCTGCGTTCAGTCTGGTCCTGCTTAGTCGCTGTGTGATCTGAATTAGGTTCCTCTAACTTTATCATATACCTTCTAGGATTCTTTGTTGAAAACTAACTCGGCTTCCCCTCTAGCTAGGCCCCTCCCCCTCCGGTTAAGAGAAGGAATGCTCTAAAATAGCCGAAGAGTGGCTAAGACCTGCGGCCTCAAGGACTTATCGTGTTGGTGCGGTGGGATGTGGGGCCTTCCACCTGGCCTTCCCCTGAGTCAGTGTCCTTGGTCTCAGCACCACCTGACACATGGTCTCAACGTAGCCCAGGCTGGCCTCAAATTCTCTACATATGGGAGGGCCATTTTGAGCTTTTTGGTCCTCCTACTGGGGTTATATGGGTCCACCATATCCAGTATTGTGTGATGTGGTCCTGGGGGTGGAAAGCAGAGATTCCACCCGCAAAGCAACTTAGTTGCCTCCCCTCCCTTACACCAGTCAGTCTTCATAAGGATCAAGTTACACCCCAGGTCCAACTAGAGTTGGAAGTCAGACTCTCCCACTGTTCCACCTCAGGAGCAAGAACAATGCCCCCCGGCTGCATTGGTGAACCAGGATCTATCCACCCCAGGGACCTCCTGAAAGAGGTTGAAGAGAGTGGGCAGAGAGGAGGAGCCCTGGGCCCCGTTCCTCGACAGCCACCTGTTCCCACCCCCTGCACACAATGTCTGACTCCGCCTGCACTCTGGGGCTTGTGGGGGAGGGGGGCTTGCTCCATCTTTTGTGCGTTGAACAGTTTTTTCCTCGCTCTGCTCTGCTCTCTCTCTCTCTCTCCTTGTTCCTTTTTGTAGATAACACTCCCACGGGCCTCCCACGGCAGCTCCAAAATGCAGCCTCCTGAGTTTCTCCTTGTTGACAAAGGTTTTGAGCTGTCTCTGAGCAGGGCTCCCCCTCAGCTTTAGCCCCTCCCCCCAAACCTTCCAAGCAGGGCCCAGAATAAGTTCAGGGTTAGGGAAAAGAGGGGAGAAAGATTTCACTGAGGAAACAGCGCAGTGGCCTGGTGCTCTGTCCCATTTTCAACACCTCAACCTCCTCCTCACCAGCTCCTAACCGCAGCTCCCTGTCCCTTCAGGCGTAAGTGCATCCTGCATTGTAGGGATGGTGGAAGAAGCCGAGCGGGGAGTCAATAACTAAAAGCCAAGGTAACCGATGTAAATAAGCAACTGCCCGAGCCAAGCAGATCTGAGAGGCTGCTATAGCTGGGAAGACGTCCCAAGGAATGGTTCAAACAGGACAGACTATAGATATGGGGGTGCAGGTTGAAGGAATGAGACGTGCAAACATCCTTCCCAATAGTCACAACACTGGGCATGGTGGCGCACACCTTGAATCCCAGCACTTGCGAGGCAGAGGCAGGGGGATCTCTGACCAGTACATACCCAGGCTTACCAACACAGCGGCACAGGCTTGGTGCTAATAGAAGCAGTGTGTCCGTCACCTCATTGCTTTGGTGTTTTCACCTGCATATAGGCAGTTGCAAATAGGAACAGCTTCTAATTGTTAGGATTAATAGGGGCGTCTAAGTAAAGCCTTAGCACAGTGCTTGCCTCAGTCAACGCAAGCTCTTGGAATGCCCATTCCGCCCTTTGGCCTCCTCATAGGAATGACTTGGACCAGTTGGGCCTGACTTGGTGACCAGTGCTGTGGGCCTCAGCTGCGCTGGAGGCAGGGGCTGGATTCTGGGGGAGATTGTCAGGATGGAACCCTGAGGCCAGGCAGTGGTGGCACATGCCTTTAATCCCAGCACTTGGGAGGCAGAGGCAGGCGAATCGCTGTGAGTTCTAGGCCAGCCTGGTCTACAAAAGCAAGTCCAAGACAGTCAAGGCTACACAGAGAAACTGTCTTGAAAAAGAAAAAGAAAAAGAAAAAAAAAAGGAATGGAACCCTGGTTTTGTCCTCCTCCTTCCCTACTCCCCTCTCTCTTTTCTCCCGCGTCCCTTCCTTCCTTCCTTCCTTTCCCTTCCCCCTTTATGAAATGATTACCCTGGCCGCTTCTCAAGATTCCTCTGAGACTCAAAAAATCAGACAATAAATCAGCCACATACTGTTTTGAGTATACATGGTCCATTATTTCTCCTTCAGAACCCCCAGAGGTGGTTAGTGTCCTTTCTCTTCCATAGATAAAGAGAACTGAATCACAAGCACGTTAGTAAGTTGCCCAAAACAAACAACAACAACAAACAAACAAACAAAACAAAAACCAAGCAAACTCGCAGACATCGGGTGACAGAGCGGTACTTAAACCTAGCTACCCCAGAGGGTGGGTGCTTTCAACCACAGTCTCACCGTGGCTTAAAGTGAGCTAAAAAAAAAAAGAAAGAAAGAAAGAAAGAAAGAATGCTGACTAGCCCACCTGGAAAGAAAGAAGCAAGGACTGGAAAAGTTACTCTTTAGCCCTGGCCCATCAGGAGTCGGGGGGGGGGGGCATGATTTGCGGACCTTTTAGGCTGGCCTCGGCTCCTGGGTGCTGGATTCCAGGATGCAGTCCACCGAGGGGGAGGGGGCCGTCTCCTCCCTTTCTTCCTAAAGCGCCTGCTCATTTAAATACAGGTGCCTTGAGCTTAGGCTTTGCTGGCTGCTGACGGGTAGTTGGAGCAGGGTACACTCCTCTTTCCGACGCTGGTGGCAGTGGGTGTGTCTCCTCTAGGGGAGCAGTGCTGAGCTCCAGCTTCACCCATTGGAGAGCAAATTGTAGTTTTGGCCCCGGCGGCTCCTCTGGGCGCGGGCGGCTGCCGCGCTCACTGGCAAATCGTAGGAGGGAGGAGGAGCGGCGCTGGCAGGAGAGGCCGCGGGGACGGTGGCAGCGCGCGGGGACTGGAGACTGCCGTCCGCCCCTGCTCTCCGCCCCCTCGCTGGAGGTGCGGGCTCCGGGGAGAACCGAGCTCTGAGACCGAAGCAGGGCCTAAACAAGCGCGCACAGGAGTCTCCGACCCTCGAGCGACGACGGAAACGTGAGGGAAGCGACGGGAGAGACGGAAGACTTGAGTTCCACCTACCCCGTGCGCTCTCTGCGCTCCCGGGTCTCGCCCAAGGCCTCTGGACCTCACTCCTTGGGCTCCCCACCTTCGGGTTTCCTCAGCTCCTGCCTGCACTTTTTAGGGGTTCAAGCTGAATCGAGGGAAAAGCTTGGCTGAACCCGGGTTCGAACCCCGCCCTTTAGGAGTACTGTGCGCAGTAAGAGCTCCCCAAGGGGGCCCAAACCTCCAACTGCTGGACCCTCCCCGCCGCCTGGTCGACAGTTCCCTTTCTCGTGACATTTTTCTCGTTCCGAAACACAGCTACATCCCACACGCCCCCAAGCCCTCCTCTGGTCCCTCTGGAGGATAAGAGAAACCCCAGGCTGTGCCGGAGGCTGTCAGTCTAAAACCAACCGGCCAGGGTTCTCGCCGCAGGGAGCGTGGCAGCGCTAGGGGGCGGCAGCTTTCCCTGCCCCCACCGAGGTCCCTAGGGGAGGGGGATCCCTCCGCAGGAGGCCTGTCTCTTTAAGGAGGCGGCCCTGACTGGGTGTGCCCCGTCTCCATGGTTACCCCGGTGCAGGCGGCGGTGCGGGAGGTAGGCTGCCGCTTCTCCCCGACAGACGGAGGGAGCTGTGGGGACCCGGCGCCGAGCCGAGCCCGAGCGGGAGCCACCCCGCCAGCAGAAACGGGAGCCGCGGGAGGACGAAAGGTGCAGAGAGAGAGAGAGCGTGGTGGCCGCGGGGCCTGCAGCCCGGAATCCGTGGGCGGCGAGGGGTCGCGCGCGCGCCATGCGCCCAGCCCCGACGGCGCGGACGCCCCCTCGCTCGCCGGCAGCTGGTGGGGCCTGCCAGCCTGGGCTGGGCATAGCCCCCCGACGGCTACTCTGAGGGGCGCGGGGCCCGGCGGAGGGCGGCCGAGCCAGGCGCCCTCCCCCGGCGCTGAGTCCCCGCGCCCCGGAGGGATGGGGCGGGCGGCCACCGCTGCCTAAGATGCCGGCCATGCGGGGGCTCCTGGCGCCGCAGAACACCTTCCTGGACACCATCGCCACGCGCTTCGACGGGACGCGTGAGTCAGGCCCTAGTCTCTAGCTTCCGGGGAGTAGTCCACTGTCGGAACTGCCACCTGCTGCTTGGCGCCCACCGGCCTACCCCCTTCCTCACCCCTACTGAAGCTAGGGCGATCCTCTCCCTTCAGTCACTGAAGGGTCCCCGGAGGTTTTCAGGGTCAACACTGCTAGCGGATGTCCCTAGGTGCGGGGCCAGGGACGAGTCAATCTGACCCATCGCATCCTCAGAGCTGGGCGCTGTTGCAAAGGCTGAGTCGGGTGAAGCGCGGAACCAGTGCTGGTGGACAGCGCAGAGGGCTCAAAAGCCAGATTTAGAAAGATTTGCAGAAGAAGGTAGAGTAGGCGGGATTCAGCAGGGAACGGTGCGTGCAAGCTCATCGCAGAGCCCAAACCCATCGCTTGGGATGCCCACCCAGCCCCGAAGATGAGCCTGGGGACTCCCATCCGGACTGGGGGAAGTTTGGAAAAGGCAACTGGAGCTTCCAGCTTCCTGGGTCCCTCAGCCTCTGAACACAGGGGAAGTCATGAAAACAGGGTCCCTCCCCCTCTCACTCCCAGTGGGGCTTCCCGGTTCTGACAAGCTTTCTCCCTCCTGTTGTAGACAACCTGAAGGAGCTCTCCACTGAGCACCCCCCTCCCCAGGCTTCTCCATCTGCTTTGGGCTCGAAGCCTGCTGACTCAGCAGCCCTCATCACCCCCCCCATACATGCTTGGCTCTAGGTTGTTATCCAACCACTATCCATACACCCCCCACCCCACCCCCCGTTCTTAATTGCGTTGAAGAGTTCCCGAACCAGGGCATGCAGTGAGGGTACGGACAGGGCAGAGGTGGGACTGTGGCCTGCTTCCCAGACCAAGTGGGTCTTCACGCCACGTGGCCAACCTAGTTACCCAGTTCGTGGGTCAGCCTGCCAGAAGCAGGGGGTGGGCCCCAGAGATGGTGGTGCAGTCTTTTGGAAATCCCCAGCTTCCCCCCCCCCCTTATTCAGAGTACACGCAGGAGGACTCCCTCTCCTCAACGCAGTGCCCGCCCACGCGGGACCGCGTTCCTTCGACAGTCTGCATTGACATGCTCTGGTCCTCAAATACACCCATGCACCACGTCCAGCCCTTGAGGACGCTGGTGCACGGATGCTAAGTCTCATGCAGAAACAGGTCCTGGCCAGTGCACACACAGCGTGTCCCGGGGTGGGTTTCCCCGGGTATTCCGAACAGCAGGGCTGGCAGGTGAAGGTGCCTGTGTGTGTGTGTGTGTGTGTGTGTGTGTGTGTGTGCATGTGTGTGTGCGCGTGTAGTGTGTGCTCTCTCTCTAAGAGGTGTTCTGTTGCAGACAGTAACTTCGTGCTGGGCAACGCCCAGGTGGCTGGGCTGTTCCCTGTGGTCTACTGCTCTGATGGCTTCTGTGACCTCACGGGTTTCTCCAGGGCTGAGGTCATGCAGCGGGGCTGCGCCTGCTCCTTCCTCTATGGGCCAGACACCAGCGAGCTGGTCCGCCAGCAGATCCGCAAGGCCCTGGATGATCACAAAGAGTTCAAGGCTGAACTGATCCTGTACCGCAAGAGCGGTAAGGCACCCGCCATGACACCAGTGTCACCATTGCCGGCCAGGGCAGCCGCCCCGTTCACTGTCTTTCTCCTCCCAAGTACCCATCCACCCTTCTGTCCCTTTCCCTGTCTGTCCCTACCTCCTGGGTTTCTTCCTCCTGCCTCCGTTCACTTCCGGTCAGGCCATTTCAGTGTCTCTGTCTGTCTGTCTGTCTGTCTGTCTGTCTGTCTGTCTGACTGTCATACCTGCTCCCTTTGCCCCCTCTCCCAAGCCTTGTCCTAAGTGAACCCGTACTGCAGCTCTCCCCCCAGGAAGCTCTGTTTCTGTTAGCTTCTTCCCAGGGACTGTCTGTTGTTACCTCGGGGGAGGGGGCAAGAATGGCAGGCAGCCAAGACTGTCTCTTTGCCCAGGGCTCCCATTCTGGTGTCTCCTGGATGTGATACCTATAAAAAATGAGAAGGGGGAGGTGGCCCTCTTTCTGGTCTCTCACAAGGACATCAGCGATACCAAGAACCGAGGAGGCCATGACAAGTGGAAGGAGAGAGGTGGGTGCTGTGCTGCATCGATTTAGCCACAGAAGCGTGGGCCTTGGCTGCCTCAGGCTCAGGTGGGGCTGTGACACCCAGTCTGGGTTACAGGTCCCCAAACCTTCCTGGGTTCACCGAGCTCCACTCCCGACAGAGAGGCCTGGCCTTCTCTGGGTTTAGTCCTGGGGAGGGAATCTTGTCGGAATAGGCTAGTTGAAACAAAGTTGTCAAACCAGGGTTCCTGAGCCAATGAACTCCACGTGTGCCTAGGAAGTCCCTCTTTCCCCACTGACTAATACCGCTGAGCACGTACTCACCTGACTCCCCTCCGCCCGGCATGCCTGATGGGGTGCACAGGGCCCTTGCAAGGGCTGGGCCGGGTTTTCGGGGTCGCAGAGCCATCACTAGACACTGGTCCACAGTTTCACCGCTGTCTGGAAGTGTGGGGAGGTACAGTCCATCCCACTGCTCCACCTCGCTCAGTTCCAGGTCACCTCTGCTGATGGCAATCCGGCTCCGCGTCTCGGAGACCCTCTTGGAGATTTCCTCTCCCAGGCCTTTCTCCTCTGGTTGCTTTTCTTGTCTGGCTGGATCCAGACCTAGCATCTTGAGTGTATACCCCTAGGACAGTGTACTCTGATTGACGAGTGACCCAGGCCACTCGTGAGGAATATGGCTGTGTAGAGATTCCGCAGAGACAAAAGGGTCACTGAGCCACATCACCCCACAGACTAGCTACTAATGTCCTACAGTGTCCTATAGGATCCTAGAGCTTACCGCCACAAGCCCCTCTTTTCTGCCCCACCCCCCCACACACAGGTGGCGGCCGGCGTCGATATGGCCGGGCAGGAGCCAAAGGAGGCTTTAACGCTAACAGGAGGCGGAGCAGGGCCGTGCTCTACCACCTGTCCGGCCACCTGCAGAAGCAACCCAAGGGCAAGCACAGGCTCAATAAGGTGGGTCCAGCGCCTGGGGGCGGGTTCGGGTTGGAGGCAGGGCAGGGCACGCTGAGGAGATCTGGGAGAGGGAGCCGAACCACCTCAGAGAGACTGTCCCAAAGCCACCTGGGTCCCACCAGCCCTCTGTGGGCGGGACCTAGTGAGGAACTACACCATGTCTGTCTGATCCAGTGCAGGTCTAAAAGAAGGTCTTGGCTTTGGACTTCTTGGCCAAGGCCTGGGCCTGGGTTCAATCCTGGCTCTACTACTGAGCAACTGCTTGGTCTCTGCTAAATCCCTGGCTCCTCCCAGCCCTCAGCCCTCTGCTCTATCAATCTAGCCCGTGTCAGGGCCACGTTGAGAGGACAGGGAGAGAAAGGAAGTGAATACCCTCGCAGACTCTCTCCTGATTGAGCTTCTGCCCATGTCCATCCTTTCTTCTCTACCTGGACCCGCCCCCCTTCCCTCAGGGAGTGTTTGGAGAGAAGCCAAATTTGCCTGAATATAAAGTCGCTGCCATCCGGAAGTCACCCTTTATCCTGCTGCACTGTGGGGCTCTGAGAGCCACCTGGGATGGCTTCATCTTGCTTGCCACACTCTACGTGGCTGTCACTGTGCCGTACAGCGTGTGCGTGAGCACAGCCCGGGAGCCCAGTGCTGCCCGCAGCCCGCCTAGTGTCTGTGACCTGGCCGTGGAGGTCCTCTTCATCCTTGGTATGTGTAGTCCACGCCTCCTGCCCCACTCAGGCCCAGGCCCCTTGGGCTCTGTAGGGTTGGCTCAATCCTTTGCACGGTTTCCAATGCCCCCACAAGTGTCACCCTTGCCCTCGCCTGGTTTGTCACCCAGGGGTCTTTAAATCAAGCCTAGATCCCAAAGACAAAGTGTCCTAGAGCCCTGAGCCTAGAATAACCTCGGCAAACCTCCGTTTCTCCCTCTGGGAAATGGGTATAGCAGTGTGTGGTGCATGGGAGAGTTACAGCTTAGTCAGGCCACGGACGTGTAGGGCCCGGGGCAAGAGCAAGTACTGAGCAGGAAGGTTGGAGCTGTATCCTGCCCTATTGCTGACTGCCTTATTTTCCACACAGATATTGTGTTGAATTTCCGTACCACATTTGTGTCCAAGTCAGGCCAAGTGGTATTTGCCCCAAAGTCCATTTGCCTCCATTACGTCACCACCTGGTTCCTGCTGGATGTCATAGCAGCACTGCCCTTTGACCTACTACATGCCTTCAAGGTCAACGTGGTCAGTACGGCTGGGCTGGGTGGTGAGCTTTGGGCTGATACGGGCAGGGCGAGAGCCGGCCCGGGGTGACCTCCCTTCCTCGACCTTAGTACGTTGGGGCGCACCTGCTGAAGACCGTGCGCCTGCTGCGCCTCCTGCGCCTGCTGCCGAGACTGGACCGGTACTCGCAGTACAGCGCTGTCGTGCTCACCTTGCTCATGGTGGTGTTCGCCCTGCTGGCCCACTGGGTGGCCTGCATCTGGTTCTACATCGGCCAACAGGAGATAGAGAGCAGTGAATCCGAGCTGCCGGAGATAGGTACCGCAGGCTGAGGGGGAGGGTTGCATGCGGGCCGCCAAAGGAGGGGTGGCAGGTGGCAGGATGGAGGGGTGGCAGGGGAAGGACATGCATGTGTGCGATGGCCACTACTGTGTGGAGACAGCCTGGTGGCTGCCTGGAGAGTCTCAGTCTCCCCTAGTGTCCTCCCGTGACCTTGGTCACATGACCCAAGCTCCTGTCTAGCTGTGGACAAGGGCTCGCTGGCCTCAGGGTCTCCTCTCATGCCACCTCCTTTGAAGCTTGTCCTCACGGGTTCTCCAGGCCACTGCCCCACTCTAGGCATCTCCGTTTCGCATCTCTGCCACTGGACGCCCGAGAGCCGCGCTCTCCCTGAGCCTGAAGCAGCCTCTTTATCCCAGCATCTCCCCTCCTGCATCTCCCCTCCTGCATCTCCCCTCCTGCATCTCCCCTCCTGCATCTCCCCTCCTGCATCTCCCCTCCTGCATCTCCCCTCCTGCATCATCTCCTCTCCTGCATCTCCCCTCCTGCATCTCCCCTCCTGCATCTCCCCTCCTGCATCTCCCCTCCTGCATCTCCCCTCCTGCATCTCCACTCCTGCATCTCCACTCCTGCATCTCCCCTCCTGCATCTCCCCTCCTGCATCTCCCCTCCTGCATCTCCCCTCCTGCATCTCCCCTCCTGCATCTCCCCTCCTGCATCATCTCCTCTCCTGCATCTCCCCTCCTGCATCTCCCCTCCTGCATCTCCCCTCCTGCATCTCCCCTCCTGCATCTCCCCTCCTGCATCTCCCCTCCTGCATCTCCCCTCCTGCATCTCCCCTCCTGCATCTCCCCTCCTGCATCTCCCCTCCTGCATCTCCACTCCTGCATCTCCACTCCTGCATCTCCCCTCCTGCATCTCCCCTCCTGCATCTCCCCTCCTGCATCTCCCCTCCTGCATCTCCCTCCTGCATCTCCCCTCCTGCATCATCTCCTCTCCTGCATCTCCCCTCCTGCATCTCCCCTCCTGCATCTCCCCTCCTGCATCTCCCCTCCTGCATCTCCCCTCCTGCATCTCCCCTCCTGCATCTCCCCTCCTGCATCTCCTCTCCTGCATCTCCCCTCCTGCATCTCCCCTCCTGCATCTCCCCTCCTGCATCTCCCCTCCTGCATCTCCCCTCCTGCATCTCCCCTCCTGCATCTCCTCTCCTGCATCATCTCCCCTCCTGCATCTCCCCTCCTGCATCTCCCCTCCTGCATCTCCCCTCCTGCATCTCCACTCCTGCATCTCCCCTCCTGCATCTCCCCTCCTGCATCTCCCCTCCTGCATCATCTCCCCTCCTGCATCTCCCCTCCTGCATCTCCCCTCCTGCATCTCCCCTCCTGCATCTCCCCTCCTGCATCTCCCCTCCTGCATCTCCCCTCCTGCATCTCCACTCCTGCATCTCCCCTCCTGCATCTCCCCTCCTGCATCTCCCCTCCTGCATCTCCCCTCCTGCATCTCCCCTCCTGCATCTCCCCTCCTGCATCATCTCCCCTCCTGCATCATCTCCCCTCCTGCATCTCCCCTCCTGCATCTCCCCTCCTGCATCTCCTCTCCTGCATCTCCACTCCTGCATCTCCACTCCTGCATCTCCACTCCTGCATCTCCCCTCCTGCATCTCCCCTCCTGCATCTCCACTCCTGCATCTCCCCTCCTGCATCTCCACTCCTGCATCTCCCCTCCTGCATCTCCACTCCGTTGCTTCTGTTCCTCCTTGCGCTCACCACCCACTCACTCCATCTTAACTCTGGCTGAGCGTTGCCACCCTCACCTCTCCACGTCACCCACAAGGCTGTGGTGATTTTTCTGGGGCTGAAGCTCAGTAAGGCTATAGAGCCCCTGACTCTCTGCCAGCCACACGCTTGCTGAGCCCCTCCGAGTCCCAGAGACCCCAGACAGGTTTGCACCCCCTCCTTCCTCCTCGCGTTGGTTTCCTTCACCAGCCCACTGATGTCACCGTAAGGACATTACAGTGTTCACTTTTCCCATTTAGCCATCCCGTTCTATGCACCCCCAAAACTGAACACACCTTCCTTCCACCCTTAAAGCCCCCTGTTAGTGTCTCAGAAACTGACATTTGATGAGTTTCCAGCTGCTCAGATGGCCTCTCGTGTCCAGGGACCTCAGTTGAGTCACCGGTCATTTTTAGAACCTGCTCTGATCAGTTCAGTTCCCCCAAGAGATGATGAGGCTTTTGTGGCTTCTTCTTGCCAGGGGCACGGAGACAGGGATGTGCCCAGAGGATGCGTTTGGCTGCTCAGCACGTGCAAATACCGATACCCCAGAATTGCCAGCTCCTTGGCACGCGCCCTTCCCAGGGGTAGTCTATAGTGAGGCGGCTCTAGGGTCAGCTGCCGCCCTGACCCTGTCCCCAGCTCACCTCCAAGTGGCCCTGAGGCATCAACTTCTCAGGCATAACACATTCTCTGCAACAGATGCAGACACCCTTGGTCTTGAGTCCACAAGAGATGGCTTACCGAGTAAAAGCACTCGCTGCCGAGCCTGGGAAACCCAGGTTTGCTCCCCAGGGCCCACGTGGTGGAAGGAGAGAAGTGACTTCCACAAATTACCCTCTTATCTTCACATGTACACCATGACATGTGCACACACAGAAGGAGAGGGAGGGAGGGAGGGAGGGAGGGAGGGAGGGAGGGAGGGAAGGAGGGAGGGAAGAAAGGAGGCAGGCTAGCTGGCTTAAAAAAATACCCTCCTGAGCCGGGGCGTGGAGGCAGGCGGATCGCTGTGAGTTTGAAGCCAGCCTGGTCTGCAAAGTGAGTCCAGGACAGTCAAGGCTATACAGAGAAACCCTGTCTCAAAAAACACAAAAACAAACAAACAATACTCTCTGTATCTTTTAAGGCTAAGCACACCTATCTCCTCTCCCGGGAACCTGTTGGACCCCCCCCCCCCCGGGCTCCTCTCTAGCAGAGCTCCTATCTTACAGTCTAACCTCTGCCCCCTCTGCTGGAGCACTGTGTACATTCATCTACTGAGGGAGTAGACGAAAATGAGAGGGAAAGTGTGAGGTCCTCCAGGACCGTGTGCAAACAAAACAAAACAAAACAAAACGTTGCAGGAGTGTGGCACAGGGTCTGTCTGTTGACCCTGTAAACCTGCCCCCGTCTTCTCCGTTGTCCAGAGAAGACTGGGTAAGTTCAGCCACCATCCAATGTTCCATCCTGGCCATGTGTGTGCCAGGAAGTCTGTTTGGGAGGGTATATGGGTGTGAGTGCCTGTGTGAGTGTGCAAGGATATACAGATCCATCTGTGTTCAAGATGTGTCCCCACTCCGTCTATGTGTCAATGTCCAGTCACCTTGGTCACTAGTCTTCCAAGCATATGCAGGCCTTTGCAGTGCACGTGGCCATGGTTGTGGCTGGGCATCTGTGGAGTGTTTGCATGTGTGCCCTTGCCTTCCCCACCGTGTGGTGTGCACACACCCATGTGGGCATGTTAATGACAGCATGTGTGAGCCTGGGTGGTTTGTGAGGTTGAGGGACAGGGTATGTCTGGATGGGCAGGGCTATTAGGAGCAGATGGGCTTGGACAAAGGAAAAAAATAGAGTGAGTGGACAGGACAGTAGAGGAGTAGAGGTGGCCTCAGCCACTCAAGCTTGGGGACCAGGCTGAGACTGAACGCAGCCATTTGCCACCTCTACCCCCAGCCTCTTTGCCTGGCCACCCACCACCTGTCAGATGCGTTCTGTGAGATGGACAAGCAGCCTTGGAGAGGGTGGGGGTCTCCTTGCTCTAGCAGTGGCACCAATAGGCAGCGGAGCATAGCAGCCTTTCTCCTGCGCTGTCTTGCTGCGAGTTGAAGGGCTAAGTAAAGATATGCTAGCAGAGCTGGTCGTGGTGGCGCACGCCTTTAATCCCAGCACTCGGGAGGCAGAGGCAGGCGGATCGCTGTGAGTTCGAGGCCAGCCTGGTCTACAAAGTGAGTCCAGGACAGCCAAGGCTACACAGAGAAACCCTGTCTCGAAAAGAAAAAAAAAGAAAAGAAAAAGAAAAGATGTACTAGCAGAGAATAAAGATGACAGAAGCCACAGGGGTGGGCCTGCATTGCATGCCCCCCCCCCACTTTTAGGGGTGCCAGCTACTACACCTATATCCACGGAGCAGAACTGTTCTGCCCTCTCAGTCCTCCCTCACCGTTCCCAGGCTGGCTGCAGGAGCTGGCGCGCAGGCTGGAGACCCCCTACTACCTGGTGAGCCGGAGTCCAGATGGAGGGAACAGCTCTGGACAGAGTGAAAACTGCAGCAGCGGCGGCAGCGGCGGCGGCAGCAGCAGTGACGCCAACGGGACCGGGCTGGAGCTTCTGGGCGGCCCCTCCCTACGCAGCGCCTACATCACCTCCCTGTACTTCGCACTCAGCAGCCTCACCAGTGTGGGCTTCGGCAACGTGTCCGCCAACACAGACACCGAGAAGATCTTCTCCATCTGCACCATGCTTATCGGAGGTGAGGCTGGGCCATGCTTTTGCGAGTCCCCTCCACGCCCACCTCTCTCAGGGTCCCTACAACGAGAGATTTTTTAGATCCTACCTTTGGTGGTCCACCGGCCGGGGCTGAGGGAGATGCCCGTGCGCCCTGCCTAGGAACGTGAGGATAGGCAGGGAGCGGAGGACAGGATGGCTAGCACGACATTAGCCCTTCCTCTTTACCCTCCAGCCCTGATGCACGCGGTGGTGTTTGGGAACGTGACGGCCATCATCCAACGCATGTACGCCCGCCGCTTCCTGTACCACAGCCGCACCCGAGACCTGCGGGACTACATCCGCATCCACCGCATCCCCAAGCCCCTCAAGCAGCGCATGCTCGAGTACTTCCAGGCCACGTGGGCCGTGAACAATGGCATCGACACCACCGAGGTGTGCTGGCCTCTCGGCCGCTCCTTCTAGACTTTTCCTTCCTCCGAGGCGTTTGCCCTTGGTCTCAACGATCAAGGGGTGGAGGTGCGGGTGGGCGAGAAAAGCGGATGTTTGGTTTTCCTGGGCTCTCCTGCAGGGACAGCACCCATACGTGAGACAGAGCAGAACCCTAGTTGGGTCTGTGCGCGCTATGCTCGCCGACATCAGGGTTTGAGGGCGGGAGGCGGAAGGGCTGGGAGGGGGCTGTCTTCCACTGACCCTGTGCACCTCAACGCTGTACAGGAAGGCGGCCCAGGCCTCCTTCGTTTCCCCCTTTTGTTTCTGAGGTTGGAGATAGTGGCCAGGAGCTGGGTGGGCGGGGCCTCCTCCTCTGCCACCTTAACTCTGCCCTGCTGCCTGCTTGCAGCTGCTGCAGAGCCTCCCGGATGAGCTTCGCGCAGACATCGCCATGCACCTGCACAAGGAGGTCCTGCAGCTGCCACTGTTCGAGGCAGCGAGCCGTGGCTGCCTTCGGGCACTGTCCCTGGCCCTGAGGCCCGCCTTCTGCACACCTGGCGAGTACCTCATTCACCAGGGCGATGCTCTGCAGGCCCTCTACTTCGTCTGCTCAGGTTCCATGGAGGTCCTCAAAGGCGGCACCGTGCTCGCCATTCTAGGTCTGTATGGCGGGAGATCGGGTGCTGGGGGGATTCATGTGTCTGGGGAGTTCACGGCCTTTCCGAAGAAAAACCGGAGGAGTGGGGTGCACACAAAACTTCGGAGGGGAGAAACTGGGTGGAGTTGGGAACAGAGACGAGAGCCAGCGACCACAAGGTGGCAACACAGGAGGGGATGGCAGCCCTGAGGCTGGTCCTAGGATGAGGCCGTGAGGGGTCAGGCTTTGGTAGGGTGGAGAAGCAGTGTGCAGAGGACAGTGCTCTAGCAGGGCAGAAAGAGGGCAGGTCACAGAGCTGGTCCAAAGCCCAGATGGGGGACAGCAGAGCTCAGGCTTCAAGTGACAGAAGAGACTCACTCAGCTAAAAGGCACACTCTTCCTTTGGCAAAGGTCAGCACTATAGAGGGGACAGGGCTAAGCACAGGGTCTCATGGGGCTGTCTGCCTGGCCCTTCCACATCGAGACTCTTCTTGAAGGTCATAGGAAGCATCACAGAAGCCACTATTGTTTCTCTCACACAGAAGGGAACTGAGCTCAGAAAAGCTGCTACGCTAGGCGTTGGCCGGTAGACGTGGTATAGCCAGGTGCCCTGGGAGAGTGGTCGAGCACAAAAGGGAAGCAGGTGTGCACACGGGCACCAGGCCAGCACGTGCACTGGGAAGCACAGGTCTGCGCGGAATATAAGCCTGTAAAGGGGCTGAGCTATGCAGCCGTGGGAGGCTCTTGCTGGTAATCCTGGGGGGGGGGGCAAGGAACCGAGACCAGCCTGGATAATCCAGGGGGGCTCATATACCAGGTAGGGGAGAGGTCACGGCCAGGTTCCAGCCAAGTCCTTGCTGTGGGGACAGTTAGAACCCCAGAAGGTATAGGCCACAATGGAGACTAGGACAGAGAAGAACAGAGAAAGAAGGTGGTGGTGTTGCTGGTCACACCAGCAGCTGCTGGTTGTTCATCCTCACTCCCCTGAGGAGGAGGAGGGCCCTCCAACAGCATTTGATGGAAAAAAAAAATGTCGCCGGGGGCTCAGAGCCTGAGCAAGGTGACAGACTGTAAAAGCACTTTTTTTTTTCACCTTTCATGACAGCATCTTCTGAGCTTAAATATAATGTATACTAGAGCTGAGAAAATGGGAGTTATGGCCTTGTCTCGTGGCGCATGCATGCTTGGAGCCCAAGCCAGGTGGAACACTGCGGCAAGAGTTCTAAGCCAGCCTGGGAGACATAGCAAGACCATCCAAAGGACGGGGTGGGGGTGGGGAAGAGAAGGGGGTGGAGCAAGAAGGGAGGGAGGAGGAAGGCAGGCTGACCCGCAAGGGTTTGGGGTAGAGCTTAGCTGGTGCAGTGTTTGCCTAGCAAGCACAAGACCCTGGCTTCTGTCCCAGGCTTACATTAAGCCAGGCGTGGTGGCACCTGCCTCTAATCCCAGCACTTGGGAGGTGGAGGCAGGAGAATCAAGTTCAAGGTCATCCTGGACTCCATAGTGAGCTGGAGGCCGGGACAGATGAAACCCTGTTTCAAAAGGCAGAAGGGAAACACAAAATAATTAAAACGTAAGGGAGGAAGACGGGGTTTCGCCGCCCAAGTGTGGCTGGTAACCCTTGAGGAAGCAAGGGGAGCTGGGGAATGAGAGGGCGGAAAGGCTGGTCGAAGCAGGATTGTGCAGCTGGCCACTGGGTAGCGCTGATGCCCTCGTGAGTGCCTGGCTCGGACCCTGCGTGTGGACTGAGTGCTTTGTTCTGTGTCTGCTATGGAGCCCGCTCTGGCCCTGAACTTGCCGTCTCCTCTTTTAGCCGGGAGTACATGTACCCAGCTGTGACCTGGTTTTCTGCTTTGCTTTCCTCCCAGCCTCCCACCTGCCTCCTTAGCTGGGCATTCAGGTGCATCCAGCTGGCTCCTGGCAAGCTGAGTCTGGCCCTGTAGCCGACAGTAGTGACTCTGGCCCCAGCCTGTTTGTGAACTGATTCAGCTAAGTGTCCCAAGAGAGGCCGGGAACTGGAAGAGCCGAGCCTGGAAGCCACAGCCCAGGTGCCAGTGGCAGGTCCCAGGTCGCCGCTGGCTCTGCTCGTAGTCTTGTTTCTCTTTTGTGGGTCACTTCTTGGATGAGGACTAAATTACACTTATTTTATTCCAGGTGACACAGAACAAAACTCCTTTTTTTTTTTTTTTTTTTTTTTTTTTTTTTTTTTTTTAGGAAATCCCTTTGTAACCCAAACAGCTCTCGGAGGGGTCCAGGAAGCTTTTCCACAAGAACAGACAAGGCACATTCTGCCTTCAAGTTTGAGCAAAACTCCACCAACATTTAGAGGCCTCTGGAATCCATGTGTGTTGACAGCAGCCACCTGTCTTGGTCCTTACGGCCTTGACCACCCTTTCTGATCTTTCTTATCACGTGGCTGGTCTGGTAGGGGCCAGACTGCCCCTGCCGGGGATCAGCGGATCAAAGGAGAGGCAGACAGTGAAGGTCCCTGGTTAGCTCATCACCGCTGACCCTCTCGGACCTCTCCACCAGGGCACAGGCCCCAGGTGTGATTCTTTTTTCTTTTTCATTTTTGGCATTTTTGGCTTTTTCAAGATAGGACAGTGGCAGCATAGCCACCTGACTCCTCCCTATCATCACCAGCAGGCTTTCTCTGCCCTGGACTGGCTTTGTAGACCAGGCTGGCCTCGAACTCACAGCGATCCGCCTGCCTCTGCCTCCCGAGAGCTGGGATTAAAGGCGTGCGCCATCCTGCCCGGCACTCCAGCTGACTTTTTTATTTTTTATTTTTATTTTTATTTTTATTTTTGCCATGCCACACAGAGCACTAAACTGCTACTACCAAATTCAGGTCCTCAGGCAAGCTGCACCCAAACTACCTGTGGGCCTTTGAGAACATCAGATAAAGGTCAGGCTGGGGCCTGGAAGTCTGATTGGTTTAATTTCCCCAGGGGACTCTAATTAACAGCCTGTCTTCAAAACACAGGAACGGATGCCATCCTACCTAGATGCTGTGGTTTGCCCTTGGAGGTGCTTGTGAGCCCCGGCC
Source organism: Acomys minous (assembly GCF_964271855.1). Lineage (NCBI taxonomy): Eukaryota > Metazoa > Chordata > Mammalia > Rodentia > Muridae > Acomys > Acomys minous. The sequence continues at coordinate 4,261,643 of NC_140493.1, read as the reverse complement.
CCACTGTTCATCCTCGCCTCAAGTGTGGGTGTGACCCACTGAGGCCTAGGGGATCACACCACAGCCAGGACTGGCTACCTGCTCAGCCTACAGCCCAGTGGCTTGCTAACCTTGGCTTCCTCTCCCCAGGGAAGGGTGACCTGATCGGCTGCGAGCTGCCCCAGCGGGAGCAAGTGGTGAAGGCCAATGCCGACGTGAAAGGGCTGACATACTGTGTCCTGCAGTGTCTGCAGCTGGCTGGGCTGCATGAGAGCCTCGCGCTGTACCCCGAGTTTGCCCCACGCTTTAGCCGTGGCCTCCGAGGGGAGCTCAGCTACAACTTGGGAGCTGGGGGAGTCTCTGCAGAGGTGAGGGTGCTGCTGCACGTGTGCATGGCGAGGCTGGGGTGCCAGGGGAGCAGATAAAGTGGAAAAAGTTTGGGGAGTTAAGAGGGAAGTGTGGGCTTCTGTGAAAGCCCTTACCTCCACCTCAGGGCAGGAGTCCACACTCAGCCCTTTTGTTTTTGTTTTTTGTTTTTTGTTTTTTTGTTTTTCGAGACAGGGTCTCTCTGTGTAGCCTTGGCTGTCCTGGACTCACTTTGTAGACCCGGCCGGCCTCGAACTCACAGGGATCCGCCTGCCTCTGCCTCCCAAGTGCTGGGATTAAAGGCGTGTGCCACCCCGCCCGGCTTACCCAGCCCTTTTGTATCCCTGAGTTTTAGGGCATGGTGACATGCTCCTTTAATCCCAGGACTTGGAAAGCTAGAGGCAGGTGACTCTCTGTGACATCAAGGCCAGCCTGGTCTATGTCGTGAGTTCCAGGACAGCCAGCGCTGCATAATAAAGAAACCTGTCCCAATTAAAAAAAAAATCCAAGCCGGGCATGGTGGCGCACACCTTTAATCCCAGCACGTGGGAGGCAGAGGCAGGTGGATCACTGTGAGTTTGAGGCCAGCCTGCTCAGCCTGGGCTATAAGGTTAGTCCAGGACAGCCAAGGCTACACAGAGAAACCCTGTCTTGAAAAACAAAAAACAAAAAGAAGGAGGAAGAGGAGGAACGAAAAGGCTGTCATGGTGTCATGGTGGGGAGACAAGGGAGCAGGCATGGCGGCTGTGCAGGAAGTGGAGCGAGTGATGGCGGAAGTGGCACGCTTTTTTTTTCTCTCAAAGCCGCCTTACCTTCAAGCAGCACAACCGCACCTCCTAAGCCTCACCAAAAGGTGCCATCAACTGGACACCAACTGTTCAAGTGCCTGAGCCTGGGGGGCATTTCTCATTTGAGCCACCACAGATATCTTGGGGTCTCCAGGATTATTGCTGTTGCACAGTGACAGCCCCGTTAGTCTGAAGGACCAAGTAGAGGGCGGGGTGTGGTGTCCACACTTGGGTGGACTTTGGGGGTATTTCATCATGGCAGCAGTGCAGCGGGGTTTCTTCCGACGGCGTTGTCCTCTTTCTAGATCCATGCCTCCTGTGCCTTGATAGGGGAGTAGAGAGGAGGGGAACAGTGGCTGTCTATGTTGAACCCGTTTCCCTCTGTCCCCAGGTGGACACCAGCTCCCTGAGTGGTGACAACACCCTCATGTCAACACTGGAGGAGAAGGAGACAGATGGGGAGCAGGGACCCACAGTCTCACCAGCCCCCGCAGACGAGCCCTCCAGTCCCCTGCTGTCACCTGGCTGTACCTCATCCTCCTCAGCCGCAAAACTTCTGTCCCCACGTCGAACTGCACCCCGGCCACGGCTGGGTGGCAGAGGGCGGCCCAGTAGGACCGGGGTTTTGAAGCCCGAGGCTGGTCCTTCTGCTCATCCACGGACCCTAGATGGGCTGCGGCTGCACCCCATGCCATGGAATGTACCCCCAGACCTGAGCCCCAGGTGAGCAGGCTCCAGGCTTCATGGCAGGATTGTGGTAGGAGGACAGAGGCAGCAGCTAGGCACACCCCACCCTGAATGTTACCCATTTTTAGTTTTGAGTCCATGTTACCCAGGTTAACTTCCACCTTGTGATCCTCCTGCCTCTGAGTGCTGGGTTTACAGGTGTGCACCATGCCTGGCTTCGTATTTTTATTTAAAAAAAAAAAAAAAGAGTCAGCACCCGGGAGGCAGAGACCAGCCTGGTCTACAAAGTAACTCCAGGACAACCAAGGCTACACAGAGAAACCCTGTCTCAGGAAGCCTAAATAAATAAAAGATTTTATTTTAGGCGGGGCGGTGATGAGGCACACCTTCAATCCCAGCCCTTGAGAGACAGGTGAGTCTCCGTGAGTTTAAGGCCAACCTGGTCTGCAGAGCGAGGTCCAGGACAGCCAGAGCGGTTATACAAAGAAACCCTGTCTCGAATGCCCCCTCCCCCCCCACACACAAAGATTTTATTTTTAACTGGGTGTGAGGCAGAGGACTGTGCATGTGAGTGTAGGTACCCAAAGAAGGGGGCACCGGGTCCCCTGGAACTGGAGCTGTTCTGTGCAGGAACAAAACAGGCTGTTAACTTCAGAGGCGCCTCTCCGGCCCGCAGCCTTCTAGCCTTCGTGGTCCAAGCCGGCCTCCCCTGTTTCCTGCGATCCGCCTGCCTTGTCGGCAGGTAGCACACCGCAATCTCCTGCTGTTTCGTGATACTGCAATGTACTTCTGCTAAAACAAGCTCCCAGGACAAGGGACCGTGTGCTAGTTCTTGGAATGCCCGAGTCCCCTGGCTTACTCTGAGCTTCTGCAGCCGACATGTGTGAACACTGCAGCGACATGTCCCCTCTCCTGACACAGTGGCGGCTGCCTGTTGTCTGGTTTTGTGCTCTTACCTGTTGCTTTGTTGGTCCCTACAGGGTCGTAGATGGCATTGAGGATGGCTGCGGCTCTGACCAGCACAAGTTCTCTTTCCGAGTGGGTCACCCTGGCCCAGAATGTAGCAGCAGCCCCTCCCCGGGACCAGGTATTGAATGCTGGGACAGGGAATGTTGGTGGGCACCCCACTGGCTCATACACCCCAAGCACTGAGGTACCTAAGCCACTGTGGGGCAGCCTGCCTGAAAGCCCTCACAGGCTGCCAGCGATGCCTGACAGGAGGCTAGGATACCCGCCCTGCCAGCTTGCTTTTTGTTTGTTTGTTTTGTTTTGTTTTTTCGAGGCAGGGTTTCTCTGTGTAACAGATCCTGGACTCGATTTGTAGACCAGGCTGGCCTCAAACTCATAGTGATGCACCTGCCTCTGCCTCCCGAGTGGGCCACCACGCCAGCTCCTGCCATTTTTCTAACGGCGTAAGCTCAGCGTCTTTGGTCAGGTTCCTGTCTATAAAATGGGATGTATAAGTTAAGTTAGAGGATGGTCCTACACTCCGGAACATGGTGGCACTTGCCTGTGACCTCAGCGCTAGGGCAGTGCAGACAGACAAGCTCAGGACTCAAGTAGCCTTGGCTCCTCAGCAGCCTTAAGGGAGCACCATGGCCCAGACTCTCCCTCATCCTGCCCCAAGAGCGGACAGCTAACTTCCTGCAGGGTGACAGTAGACAGCGTTCCTCAGGGCTGCTGGGAGAGGTGTCTATGCTGCTGACAGCTCAGGCAAAATGTAGCAGCCTGACCAAGGCCAGAAGGGAGCTGCGTGAGCCAGGCCTGGATCCTAAACTGTCTTGTCTTTCAGCAGCTCTGGCTGATAACCCCATCCTTTCCACAGAGAGCGGCCTGCTCACCGTCCCCGTGGGGCCCAGTGAGGCAAGGAGCACAGACACACTGGACAAGCTGCGCCAGGCGGTGGGTGGAAGAGATGGGAGCAGGGAGGGAAGAGCAGGCCCTGCCAGGAGGGCTGGCCCCTCACCGTGTGACCTCTCCCCTACCCCCAAGGTGATGGAGCTGTCCGAACAGGTGCTGCAGATGCGAGAGGGATTGCAGTCACTTCGCCAGGCTGTGCAGCTCATCCTGGTACCCCAAGAAGGCCAGTGTCCCCGGGGATCAGGAGAGGGGCCGTGCCCAACCACTGACTCTGGACTCCTACAGCCCCTGCGTGTGGACACTGGGGCATCTTCCTACTGCCTGCAGCCCCAAGCAGGTTCTGTTTTGAGTGGGACCTGGCCTCACCCTCATCCAGGGCACCCTCCTCCCCTCATGGCACCCTGGCCCTGGGGGCCCCCAGCATCCCAGAGCTCCCCTTGGCCTCGAGCCACGGCTTTATGGACCTCCACCTCAGACTCTGAGCCCCCTGGCTCTGGAGACCTGTGCTCTGAGCCCAGCACCCCAGCCTCACCCCCTCCTTCTGAGGAAGGAGCCAGGACTGGGACCCCAGCACCTGTGAGCCAGGCAGAAGCTACTAGTACGGGGGAGCCCCCTCCGGGATCAGGGGGCCGGACCTTGCCCTGGGATCCCCACAGCCTGGAGATGGTGCTCATTGGCTGCCACGGTCCTGGCACAGTCCAGTGGACCCAGGAAGAGGGCACAGGGGTCTGACTGCTGGCTGGAGGTCAGTACAGCAAATGCCTGCCACCTGCTGCTCTGCCTAGCCGCGCAGCTGCTCACTGCCCGCTGGCTCAGGGCAGGGAGCCTGAGGGAGGAGGGTGAGCTGGAGCCTCAGGCAGGCCCCAGGTTAGGGATCCACAGGCTCTGCTCCACTGACCTGCTTGTCCACCCTCCAGCAGACGGGGGCAGAGGCCTGAGGACAAGGCGGGGTTCTGCCATTCCTTGCATGTGCCCGTCTCCACCTGTCCTCATGTTTTTTATATTAAAAAACATAAAAAAAAAAAATAATAAAAGAAACTACTTTGGAACTCAGTACTTTTTATTTACAAAAAGAAAAAAAAAAAGGAGTCTAAAGCTGATTCACTGGAGACACAGGAGTGATGTGGCAGGTGGGGGCTCTGGCTCTGGGGAGGCACAGGGGTTCCAGCCTCTCCTGGCTTCCCCATGGTGACCCCACCTTGCTCAGAGGCTCAATCGATGGGCCAGCAGTTGGGCCTCCACTACCACTCAGGGTAGAAGGGTTTTCCAGGAGCCTGAGTTCCCAGCTCAAGGGAGCTGGAATGGCAGGGGAAACTGAGGCCAGAGAATGCCCTGGTCTCTGCTACCCTCTTCACTGTGGTGTGACCTTGGCAGCCTCAGCCCGGATGAGGGCAATGAGGTCCTGGTTGATAAGGAAGACGAATCGCAGGCTGGCGATCTGGGCAGGAGAGAAAGCTGAGTACAGAGGTGGGACAGAACCAATCCAAGGACCAGTTTGTCATGGCCAGGTGAGACACTATGGCCGCCTCCACCCCCCACCTCACCTCCACCACAGAGTTGTTGCTCAGCCGCCACTTGGAGCCACACAGCACAGGCCGGCCGTCAATATAGATGGGCCGCCGGCCCTCGTTGGCAATGAAGAAGTCACCATTGTTTTTGAGCTTGATGACACCTGTAGAGGCAGAAAGGAAAAGGACTGACAAGATGGAGACACCCAGGAGCGAGCCAAGCGCCGCCACCCCCGCCTCCTGGATATGAAGGCATTTGTGGCTCCAAGGTAGAGATTCCAGAGCACCAGCTCCTTGCCTGCCTCAGCAGTCCATGAGGGTTCCCTGGGCACCGTGGCCTGGGGCTGGAAAAGCCAGTGAGAGGCTGGAGGATGTCCCCACCTCAGTTCCATGGAGTGGCAGGGTGGGCATACCTTGCTTTCGGGAGATCTTCCAGGCCGGACCTTCTAGAGACAAGTCCACGTCGATCTGGTTGTCCTTGGTTGCTCTGCCGAGGGTGATCTGGGAAAATGGGAGGTGAGGGCTGGGGTGGAGAATGAGAAAAAGGAGCCCCACACACCAGGGAAAGACAGGAAGTCAAGGACTGGGCAGAGAAAGGGATGTCGGAGGAGGGGGTGCCGAGGCAGGATGGGGACAGTGACAAGCTGCCCTACCTCACGAGAGCGCATCAGGTAGCGCACCATGCGGCCCCGCAGCACTGCCAGGGTCTGGTTGTCGAAGTCCGGAGAGCTCATGCCTGAGAAAGAGCAGGGTTAGCAGAGCCCTGCCTCAGGGCGGGGCAGGGAAACCGCACACCCAGACAGGCGAGGGGAGGGGCTCCATGGACGAGGGACACCCAGGAGCCGTTCTGGTCCCCTGCACCTCACCTGTGATGCTGTCCACCAGCACCTGCCACTTATGCAGTTCCTGTTCCAGCTGCCGGATCTCGCGCTTCTGGCGCCGGTCAGCCACTGTCAGCTCTGAGGTAGGTGAAGTGGCAAGAAGAGACACTCTGATGCCACCAGCACCTTGAGCTGGTCCCCTCCGTCCCCTCTGTCCCCACAGGACACACTTACCGTGTTCCAGGACTTCATCTCGCATGTCCCTGAGTAGTGGAAAGGAAGCGTCAGACCACTAACAGGCCCCAGCTACCTGGCCCACTAGGGCACCCCGTCTCCTCAGCCGAGGGCCTCAGAAAGTTGTTTAAGCCTTGGCCTAGCCCTGGGACTGGCGTGGGGAGGAGGGGAAGGCAGTGAGCTTAAGCGGCCCCCATAGGAGAGGGTGCAGCAGGGTGGCTAGGCCCAGCAGCTGCAACCGAAGCTGTGTCTGCTGGGCAGCCTGGTGTGCCCGGAAAACTGGAGTCAGCCCTCTCCAGGAACTCACTTGAGCTTACTGTCGTCAATCAGGTCCTCTGCATCAGAGAAGTTTAGCACTTGGTCCCCCTTAGGCAGTGGCTGCACTGAATAAACAACAGAGAAAATATAAACATCGAGGTCCTACTCCCGCCTCAGCTGCCCAGCAGCCAGGTGAGCTGAGCAGCGAGGGTGCAAGGACAGAGCCAAGGGATGCACTGGGACTTGACCCAATGCATCCTGCCACTTAACTTGGGACAGAGGGGGTTCAGGACAAGGACACTCCAGGTGACCTACATGGGTTTCTGGTGCACTGCAGACTCATTGGTCTCACACTAAGCTAAGGAGGACTGTCCAGCTCCCTTGTCCACATGAGGAAACTGACAGTAGAGGCTCTGACCTTAGTTGGGGCACAGCCAGGACCAAAACTGTCCCTCAGCCTTTTGGCCACGCTGGGAGGCATGCGCCATTGGAAGGCACAGGCCCAGAGAGCTGCTCCCACTTCGACTTATGGGCCATGAAATTAGCCTCACTGTTGTCAAAGGAGGAAATGGAGCAGGGTAATTACCGTTAGAACCCATCAAGTATGCGCTGGAAAAATAGTGTTTTGTGAAAGTTTTCAATGTTTCTGGTGAGAATGAAACAGACTGAGGTACCCAGAATAAAGAACTTGAGGTTCAGCCTGATGTAGTAGCACACGCCTTTAATCCCAGCACTGGGGAGGCAGAGGCAGGCGGATTGCTGTGAGTTCGAGGCCAGCCTGGTCTACAAAGTGAGTCCAGGACAGCCAAGGCTACACAGAGAAACCCTGTCTCAAAAAAACAAAACAAAACAAAACGAAAAACCAGCCAGCTCTGCAGCAGGGCAGCCAGCAGCTACCAGCTGGGTGGGGTAGGTGCACAGGAGTGCACACTAGCCTGTGAGTGAGACTGGGGACGAGAAGTAGGTTGGTCACTGCCACCAAGCAACCTTGCACCAGGTCTGCCTGACATCGGTGACTAAATGTGATTAACCTGTTCGCTAAGCCAACGGACTAGCCTGATCCTTGGGACGCTGAGCTCTAAGTAACAAATGAGAAACCAAATTCTCACACAGACTCTTAGAGGGAAAGGAAGTATATGTAAAGCCCTGGGGCAAGGCTTTCAGTGAACACAGCAGCTTCCAGAACGGTGACGAGGGAAACAGGGTGCTACGGTTCTAGTTCTTGGGGGATGGAGACAGGAAGTCAGCTGGGATGTAGAAAATCAAGACTCAAAAAAAAAAAAAAGTTCTGAAATTCCGTAGTGGCAAGGCAAGCCCCTGGCGCACTAACAGCAGCGGTGCGTCCCTGCAGGAGAGCTACAGAGCCCGCTAGTGCAGCGGAGGCCTTCACGCTCAGAGGAGCGTGAGGAGGTGTGGTGTGTGGTGCTAGTGGGTTCCGGCAGAAGAGTGAGCTGAACCACACGAGCTGCAAGCTTAGTCACCAGTCACCTGCAGGGTTCCTGCAGCCCAACCAGATGGCTCTCCTAGCGCTTGTCTTCCAGAGAAAAGGAGCTCAGAGGTGAGATGGGTAGTAGAGGGCATTCCAGCCCTTGGAGAAGAGGAACTGTGGGCCTAGATATGAAATCCCACTGGGCATGCTAGGGGCAGACCATAGACAGCACAGACTCCCTGGCCAGGAGGCAGGCAACGGGAGGAGGGTGCCTGATGACCTCTTTAAAGATTTGTACAGTAAGTACTCTGCCCACATGTGCACCTGCAGGCCAGAAGACGGCAGCAGATCTCTCTAGAGATGGTTGGGAGCCACCATGTGGTTGCCAGGAACTGAACTCAGGACCTCTGGAAGAGCAGCCAGTGTTAACCTCTGAGCCATCTCTGCAGGCCCCTGATGCCTCCTTTAACGGCAGCCATTACCTCTGGGGTGAAAAACATGGAGAAGCGTGAGTCGAGAAGGACACACCCAGTTTGCCCCAGTGCAATGCTACCTATGAATAATGTACTAATGCATTCTTTAGGACACGCCCAGTTTGCTCCAGTGTAATGCTACCTATGAATAATACACTAATGCATTCTTTAGGGGATGGTAAAATATGTCCAGAAACAAAACGAAGCAAAAAAACCTAAAATCCTAAACAACAACCTAAAACCCTAAAACAAGTAAGCATAAGTGCTCTTGGACTCTGGCTCAGGATGCCCAGCAAGTGTGCAGCCAAAGGCCCTGCTAGCTACAAGGAAGGTTTTGCTGTAGCAGTTCTTGTGCAAGCTGAGGTGACCAGGACACCAGGGGCCGCTGAGGACTCTGCTGCAGGACACTGGCAGGCAGCTGTGCCTCCAACACACATGCTCTCACACCCAACACCTGGCTGCTTCTGCTGCAGCTCCCAGTGGCTTACCTGTCTGATCCTCAAGTAAGTAATACTGTTTCATGAGCTGCCAGTGGGCCTGTAGGGCCTTGGCAGTTCGGGCCAGGTAGAAGGCATCAGGGTGTCTGTGCAGCAAGTCCTGGAAGGTTTCCAAGGTGGGCTGGCTGGTCTGGAGATGAGAAATAGCATCTTCATGCCAGGGCTTTCTCACTTCACCCCGTCCCCTCCAGAGCCTCCCAAGGAACTGACGTGGCAACAGTCACCAGAGCGCCAGCCTGGCTTCTCCACCGCAAAGGCCCCTGTAGATGTGTTCTGCGTGTGCGTGTGCGTGTGCACACCAAGACGGGGCAGGCAGCACCCTGCTCGGTCCAGCTTGTACCCCGGCCGCGCCTCCACTTACCGACCCCACTCTGCTCAGCAGCTGCTCCTCGGCCTTGCTGAATAGGGCCTTGCTCTGAATGGCCGCGATGGCTTCTGGGTGCAGCTGCCTCATGGCCTGACAAGCCAGTCTGCACGTGGAGAGAAAGGAAAGGCAGAGCTGAAAGGAGGGAGTCGAGTAATCTGGGGTTCCTACTCCCCCCAAATCTATAAGCCTTTGGAACTTAGAGATCCCAAGCCTAAAGGTCCCTGGTAGAAATAGCCTGAGGCTTAGGCCAGCACTATGGTCCAATAAATGAAAAGCAACTCAGGAAACGGAAGCCATATTCTCTAAAGACCCAAGTGTGCTGGCACGTGCTTGTAATTCCAGCCCGCAGGAGATGGAGCAGGAGGACTGCTCAAAGTTCAAGGCCAGTCTGGTCTGCAGAGTAAGCTCTGAATCAGCCAGCTACACACAGTGAGACCCAGCTCAAAACAAACAAGAGGCCTGGTTCCAAGACACCCCGGGACCAGCGGTGACTCTTTCCAGCCTTTCCACAGTTACAGTTAAAACTCCACTCACTGGCCACCGTCCACTGCCTCCTTTTCCCCAAGCTGAGGCCAGCCTGTTTTCTGGTCTCTCGGGGCTATGGCTACAGCTTGAGTGGGTGGCAGGGCTGTGGAGGAGTCGATGGTGTTCAGATTCAAACCAAGCTTTGAGGACACTGAAGTAGGTGACGGGGGGAGGAGGACAGCGCTTATGTGCATGAGCTTATTCGAAACTGCTAAAACTAAGAGTCTCGGGGCTCACTTATTTCACTTCTTTACCCTTTGCTTGTTTCTGTGTTTCCAGACAGGTTGCTCTGTGTAGCCCTAGCCATCCTGGAACTCTCTCTGTAGAGCTGACTGGCCTCCAACTCAGACACCACCTGCCTCTGCCTTCTGAGAGCCGGGGCTCAGGCCCCTCTTCTTAAAAGCAGCTGTGAGCGGCCAGTGTGGACAAGCTCAGAGGTCGGACACTGGTGAAACCGGGGCTCCTGCCATCTGTCTCCTATGCTGCCTCCTCTGCCTCTGGCCTCTACCGGGACTGGAAGGGGTTTCCCTGTAATGCCTGGCCGGCCCCTCAGAGGACGCAAGCCCCACAGCCCTGCCTCCTGAGACCCTTCTTTGAGCCCTGGTAGACTCTGGCCCTCCTATACCTAGTTCCAAATTGGGGTGGCCCCCAGCACCTCCCTCTCACGGAGCCAGCCCACTCACTTGGAGATGACAGGGTCGTAGAGCAGGGCGTACCAGCGCTCCTGAACTTCCCGGAGGGTGAAGCGGCAGCTGAACTTCACGCCCAGGTGGACAGATGTCAGGTCATTGGTCTGCAAGATCCAGACAGCTTTGCTCCAGCCTCAGCACTGGGAAGAATCCTTCCCTTGGAACCATAGGGTCCCGCTAAGCTGGGATGGGGGCTGGGATTTGGAGAGTCGGGGAGAAGAGAACCCCAGTCTTGGGGGGAGGGTGTTTGCTCAGGAACTACCTGCAGAACAGCATTGATGAGGAGGAGGTCATCTGCAGGCTTCCATCGGCCCAGATCCTTGGTCACCTGAAGTGGCTGTTTGCTTTTCTTCACACGCTTGGTGAGTCCAGGGGTCGGGGCAGGGCTGGGTGGCACAGGAGTACTGGGAGCCTTGGATACCTGGGGACAGGACAGGACCACAGTGAACTCAAAGCCACCATCTTTAAAGCTGGGGCTTCAGGCCTCCCGCTCACACACTGTGACAGCTGCAGGCCCAGACAACACTAGGGAGCCAAGCTGAGAGCTCAGCTTTCCAATACCCACCCCCAGCAAATTACTTCTACATAATTCTTGACCAGATGGGGTCTTTTCTCTGCTTGTGGTACCCTCACCCCAGAGTGGAGGGTGGGTGGGGAACACACCAGGAAACCACTCTTGCTGGTGCACTGTCTGGGGCCAGAGCAATGCCACCTGGGGGTTATTTTTACACCCTGCGATGCTGGGAACAAGCTGTCTGCTCCCAGAATAGATACGTGCTCCCTGCCTCCCACACTGACTGTGATACAGGATGCAGTGGCAGAGCGAGGAACGCTCAAGAAAAGGAGTAGGGAAAGACAGGAGGGCGGGGCCTAGAGGGGGCTGGGGTGGCTCGCTCCTCCGACAGGCATCATCTGGCTGGGGAAACACAAAGCCCAGCACCCTCTGGCCCCATGTTGTGCCCGCCTCCTTACCTTCTTCTTCTCACTAGAGGAAGGTTCGCTCCCTGAACAGCGGCCTGATTCCACTCCACTGGCCCCCTTCACGCGGGTAGAGGACTTGGCCAGGCTGCTCTCTACTAGCTCATCATCAAATTTCTTCCTTTTGATGAACCTGCAGGAGACGCTGCACTGTTGGCCACTGGTACTCCACCTAGCTCCACAGAGCAGGCTCCCAGTGGGAACTAACTGTCTCCACTTTCCACCAGTGCCTGGCTCAGGGGACATGGATACCCAAACACTGGCCCTCTGAGACGACAGGAGACTCCACCACAGAGGCTTATAACCCCCTCCCCTGTCCTCGGTGTCGTGGGGAGGGGTCAGCATGGAAAGGAAAGGAGCTCAGGGCTCTGCTCCAACCCCAGGCAGGCTCAGGCGGCCACTCCCAGCAAAGGTTAAGGCACCTACCCCCCCCCCCCCAGCCTTCCTGTCCAGTCCCCAGGAGCCCAGGGTACCTGGAGGAGCTTCTCCGCTTAGGGACGGTGCCCAGGGCTTGGGAGGAGGCTCGCTTCTGTCCTGCCAGCGACTCCTCATCCTCTGAGCGGCTGGCAGCGCCCGATGCCATCAGGGATGAATCTAGCAGCCCCTGAGAATCTAGAAAAAGAGAAATGGTGAGCTCAGGCTTCCCAGGTGTCCTCTGCAGGGGGACACGGTTTTTTAGCCACCACCTTGCCAGCCTTAACCCTTTCCCTGCCTCCCTGGGGCTTGAGGTTTTTTTGTTTGGTTTTTGTTTGGTTTTTTTGAGGCTTGAGGTTTTTAAGGTGGGAGATCCCCTCTGGGCTCAGACCTGGCCCAGACCTTCCACACTGGGCAGTTCTCCTGATGTCACCGTCATGTCGTGCAGCACACGGCGGTCAGGCCACACTGGTGAGCCGACACACCGGGCTCTGGGCATAACTGCTCCCTCTGCCATCAAAATGCAGTGTGCCAGAGAGCAGCAGCTCTGCAGCAAGCCAGTCAACTGTGGCTCTGCCGAGAGGTACATGGGTGGTGCTGGCCCAGGGGGAGGTGGCCATGCCCGGAGGGGACAGAGACACTCCAACAGGACCCGGGGATAGATCAGCAGGTTCCTGGAGCCTGAGCCTTTGGAGAGCTGGCCTGGGCTCAAGTACCTTTGTCCATCCTCTCACAGTCCCAAGGCCACTGGCTCCAAACCACAGGGCTGGGAGGGACGGTCCCACAGGCTCATCCAAGGATTCAGACCAAGTGAGCTCAGGTGCCGAGAAGAGAGTCTGCAAAGGAGAAGCAAGGCTCCCTCAGGCTCAGGTTCCCCCGGGCCAAGCCTACTTACCAGTTCCTTACACTTGCCCGCGTGCCCTGTCTCCTACGGTAGGGAGGGTATATACAGTGGGAAGAGGTTAGCGCTGCTCTCAGTTACACCTAACAGCCAGCAGCTTCTGACCAGTGACTGCTCCTCCCTTTAATCTCAGTACTAGAGGCAGAGGCCGGCGGCTCTCTGAGGCGACCCGGTCTACACAGCAAGCAGAGCTACACAGTGAGTCTGTGCTTCAGAAAAATAAAAACAAGGGGCTGGAGAGATGGCTCAGTGGTTAAGAGCGCTGTCTGCTCTTTCAAAGGACCCGGGTTCGATTCCCAGCACCCACACGGCAGCTTGAATCTGTTTGTAACTACAGTTCCCAGGGGTCTGATGCCTTCACACTAATGCACATAGAATAAAATTAAATTATTTTAAAAACACAAAAATATAAAAGTAGCTATGTGGAAGTCACTGGGGCCTTCGAGAGTATGATAAAAGCTGTGGACAAAGACAAACTGGGTTCAGAGACCTTCTAATTTTACCAGTAGGTGCCAAATTAAGCATCCTGACTGTTAACTAGAAAGGGTCAAGGGATTCTTGGCTCACTTTGTTTTCCTTAGATGCCCCTTCAAATCAGGCTGCAGCCGGGGACTGTAGGTAGAATTCCAGTGTCTCGCTACCCCCACCCCCACCGTTCCATTTGCAACTTTAACTTAAGTGGGTGGTACCTTCTGAAGATTAGAAAGTGGCTTGGTAGCCTGGCGTGGTGGCGCACGCCTTTAACCCCAGCACTCGGGGAGGCAGAGGCAGGTAGATCACTCTGTGAGTTCGGGGCCAGCCTGGCCTACAAAGTGAGTCCAGGACAGCCAGGGCTACACAGAGAAACCCTGTCTCGTGGTGGGCGGGCGGGCGGGGGGGCGGGAAAGTAGCTTGGGCTTTGGGACACCTGCTTCTAACCCACGGAAAACTCAGGTACTGGACTTCCGGGAGGGTGGCGAGCAGGCCCCGCCCCTTCTGACTCCGGGGTCGCTTTAGAGCAAAGTTCCAGCCCTGCTCCGTAGGTGACGGCTGGGAAACGTGGGCGCCACAGAAGAGGGCGAAGGTGCCCAGGCCCACAAGCAACGGAGGCGAAGTCTTTGCTGTCCTCCCCGTCCCTCCGCCCCTCCGGCGAGAGCACGCCCAAGGACAGGGGTCAGCCCGGGTCTGTTTCAGGGACTCTGGGGAGGAGTGGGGATCTTGTCAGCTCTGCAGCTCGCAGCACTGCACCGACACACCACGATGCTCTCGAAACCTGGCTTTGAGCCCCACAGGACGGTGGTAGCGAACCAGGACCAACCACCAGCCAAGCCTCGCCCCACCTCGAGCATGCCACCTTTGCGCATGCGTAGCACCGCAGGCCAGCTTCCAGCACGGTCCGACTCACGCATGCGCAGATTTTTCGGGGCGATACCGGGGCGGAGCCCCAAATCTTGTAGAGGGGTTGTGCCCCGCGGCGCATTGGGAAACCCCATTTCACTCCCAGGTCTACTCAGAACACTAAGAGACGAACCGCGAGGTCTCACCATTCCTAGGCTGCCAGCTCCAACAATTTCTCCGCGGCGACAGCAGGAGCCGCAGGGCCAAAGCCGGCTTCCGTGAGATACATCTACTTCCGGGTTACGAACAAGGGGTTGGACGATCATTTCCGGTTCGTTCTGGAAACGTGAGTCAAAGGGGCGTGGCTGTGCGTCCGAGTCGAAACCATTTTGCGGGAAGCCGGAAGTTTAACTTTCCGGCTTGGAAGAACCACATAGGGTGGCGTTTAGGCCGGAGCGATTTCCCGTCTCGAAAGAGGAGCGGGGAGGGGAGGGCTTTGTGGTGAGAGAGGCGCGGGACCGCCGTTCGAATTTGAGCTTCGCCAATCAGCACTAAGCTTGGAGGGTCCTCCCCAGGACCAAATTGTGTACTATCTGCCTGTGGTTTTTAGATAAACTATTCTGTCAGGCCCTTTGCTAAGCACAAGACGGTGAGGAAATCTTGAAGGGCTTGCTCTAGCTGGGGAGATGTGGTGGCTGCACAGTACGATCAGAGACGAAGGAGGGCGGCCCGGGCCACTTACAGCAGATGGACTCCATCTAGGCTTCTGGGGCCACTCGTGGGTAGCCAGGAGACCAGCCGGATCCTTTTCTGAGGACAGTGTTCCCTGAGGGAACTCTTTTGGAAGAAGGAACTAGGTCCCGGAGAACCGGACACGTCAGGGAGTTTGGGGCTGTGAGAGCTGCTTGGGGAAGCTGGGAAAGTCGGACTCTGATGGTTCCGTTTGTCCCACGCCTCCTTCGAGGGGCACACGAGTGTAGCGGGCTCTGGCGGGCACAGCTCTCTTAGAAGAGCATTTACCTTGCATGCCTGACGTAATTGGTGTCAGGTGCACACTTTGGTTAACGCTCAGCTTCAAGTCTCCACCTGATTTACTGCCACTAACTTATTTAAGAGTATGTTCTTGCCTTATCTTCCCCCCCCCCCCCCCGAACATCTAGGTTTTCTGGTAGTGGGCGTGCTGGTTAGGTTTTCGTCGATTTGACACTGCGAAGAGGAAACCTTTGAGAAAATGCCTCCAGCCGACTGGCCAGTCGGCAAGTCTGTGGGGGTCTTTTCTTGATTGGATGAATATAGGAGGGCTGGCCTACTGCTCGCGGACTCCCCCCTGATTTGTAAATGAAGGCAAAGTGGGCAAGCTTCTGAGAGTTTGGAGAATTTGTCAGTAAAGAGCCGTCCTCCGTAGAATGTGCCCCGGTGTTTGCCTTGAGGTTCCTGCCCCGACTTTCCTCGGTGATGGAGTGTTGACTTGAAAATTTAAGATGAAATAAACCCTTTCTGCCGGGCGATGCAAAGCCATACAAAGCGAGTCCAGTACAGCAAAAGTTATACAGAGAAACCCTGTCTTGAAAAACTGTAGTTTGGATGTTTCTGTTTAATTGATGAAGTCATATATTAAATTTTCCTGCTACGTGTGCCCCGTCCCATAGATGCATCCGATCTTAATCATATGCACAGTTAATCATGCACGAGCATAGGATGGCAAATAGGGGACTCCCCTCACATTACTGGCAGACGCAATCTTGCCTCTGTTGTACCTGTACCTAAAACCGGTTCAGACTGGATCTGCCTTCTGTTCTTCATACCCTGACATGTTGGGAATACAATTGAACAGAAACTATCTTGGTTTGGCTGTTACTAAGGGTGGGAAAACTTCAACTGTTGTTCATGGAAGAGAGCACTCCAAGCCTGGTGCACAGAGACGGATGAACGAGCTCTGAGGTCCACGTACTTCGTCTGGCGAGGGGTTTGTGTGCATAAGACATTCAAGGATGCTGCCAGTGGAGTTACTGCAGGAGGGGCGTGTGCGTACCCAAAACCAGATGGGGTCCCCGGATAAACTTTGGCCTGTACCAGTAGGTCATTCTTCAGGGGCAGGGTCCTAATGAGGAGGACAGGAAAGCTGGGCTGGGGAGGCCTTGCCTAAGCTATGTCTTAGGTCGAGCAAGTGTATGAAGTACAGCATATTTACATTTTTCAGGGGGGGAATGAAACAAAAATCAGCAGAAAACTGTCATATATTCTGACAAGGTCAGCAGGAATTTAATCAAGCCTCAGTGCGTGAAGGGAGCACAGGATCTCTCAGACACAGACTGAGCACAGCACCCTTGGGACTGAGCTTTGTTCCTTAGGGGAAGGGTCGGGTTCTCGGGACCCAAAGCCGAAGCTCCCCGCAAGGCCCTGGCCCTAGGCCATTCCTGGCCTTGCCGAGCATATTCTTGGTTTTATACAAGGAACTACTGTACCCTCTCCCTACATCAGGACCTCAGGGGAACGCTCCCCAGGCTACTAGTGGCTCTGCCAAGCGTGTTCCTGGCTTTTGACAAGGAGCTGTGTTGTTCCTCCATACATCAGGGACTGAGGAAAGCCTTGCTTCAGCCCGTCTGTCAACACTAACTGATCACCTATGCTTTCACTTGCCCCTCTAAAGAAGTGTGAGCCCCATCCCCACCCCCACCCCCTTGCTCCTGCCCCCTGCCTAGCTGTTCACCTGTAAGAAGAATAATTTGGGTCTTTTCCCCCCAGGACTAAAGTGCAGGCTTAGTATCTGTTGAGTGGTCGTCTTTAGTTACTACAAAGGAAGCGTCTATGGGAGGCCAGGGCTGTGCAGGAGCAGAAACAGAGCCCTGAGTTAAACGGGTTCAGTTCCAGGCACCTATGAGGTGTCTTGGTGGAGGTACTGGGTTAGGGTTAGGGTTAAGTTTAAGAGGCAGATGTGGCCTGGAGAGATGGCTCAGAGGTTAAGAGCACCGTCTGCTCTTCGAGAGGTCCAGAGTTCAATTCCCATCGACCACATGGTGGCTCATGACCATATGTAATGAGATCTGGTGCCCTCTTGTGGCGGGCAGGTGCACATGCGAGCAGAATATTGTATAAATAATAAATAAATCTTTAAAAAAAAGAAGAAGCACAGGCTGGGCATGGTGGCTCACGCCTTTAATCCCAGCACTTGGGAGGGAGAGGCGGGTGGATCTCTCTGAGTTTGAAGCCAGCCTAGTATACAAAGAGAGCCCAGACCAGCCAAGGCTGCACAGAGAAACCCTGTCTTGAAAAACTAAACAACAGAGGCAGGCGGATCGCTGTGAGTTCAAGGCCAGCCTGGTCTACAAAGCGAGTCCAGGACAGCCAAGGCTACACAGAGAAACCCTGTCTCAAAAAACCAAAAAAAAAAAAAAAAAAAAAAAAAAAAAAAAAAAGAAAAACTAAACAAACAAGCAAAAAAAAGAGGCAGACAAACACGCAGCAAGGCATTATCGTGAAGTGTTGGGTGAGAACGCCTAGGGAGGGGAGTAGAGACAGGTACAGTGAGAGAGGGCCAGGGCCAGTGCACGGCACCCAAACAAACAACAGAACAAAAGCGCAGCCTGTAGCAGTGAGGCCAGCCACCCAGCTCAGTTAACCACCGTGGTGGAGAACGGCGTCTCCGAGTCCAGCATGCTCTTTCCCTGGTGTGGATGTCACTTACAGTGGGGGCAACGTTCATGCCTCCTTTTAGTTCTTAGCTCAGGACTCTGGGCTCCTCCTGGGAGATGAGAGCACAGTGGTAGAGACCACAGAGTCTGGAGTCAAATTGCTTGGTTTTATTTTTATTTATTAACTTTTGGTTTATCTGATTTTTTTTTAAACACAGGGTCTCTCCGTGTAGTCTTGCCTGTCTTGGAGCTTGCTGTGTAGACAAGGCTGGCCTAGAACACGAAAGAGATCCGCCTGCCTCTGCCTCCCAAGTGCCAGGGCTAAAGATGTGCGGCAGCATACCTGGCATTTGGTTTTATTTATTTATTTACTTTAAAAGATTTGGGGGGGGGGGCTGGAGAGATGGCTCAGAGGTTAAGAGCACTGACTGCTCCTAAAAGCTGGGCATGGTGGTGCACGCCTGTAATCCCAGCACTCAGGAGGCAGAGGCAGGTGGATCACTGTGAGTTCAAGGCCAGCCTGGTCTACAAAGTGAGTCCAGGACAGCCAAGGCTAACACAGAGAGACCTTGTCTCAAAAAACCAAAAGAAAAAAAAAAAAAAAGAGCACTGACTGCTCCTTCAAAGGTCCTGAGTTTAATTCCTAGTAACCACATGGTTGCTCATAACCATCTATAATGAGATCTGATGCCCTCTTCTGCCTGCAGGTGTGCATGCAGACAGAATACTGTGTACATAGTAATACATAAGTAAATCTTTTTAAAATATATTTTATTAATTTATTCATATTATATCTCAATTGTTATCCCATCCCTTGTATCCTCCCATTCCTCCTTCCCTCCCATTTTCCCCTTACTCCCCTCTCCTATGACTGTGACTGAGGGGGACCTCCTCTCCCACCCCCACCATATATGCTCATAGGGTATCAAGTCTCTTCTTGGTAGCCTGCTACCTTCCTCTGAGTGCCGCCAGGCCTCCCCATCCAGGGGATGTGGTCAAATATGGGGCACCAGAGTTCGTGTGAAAGTCAGTCCCTACTCTCCACTCAACTGTCTTTTTTTTATAAGTTTTTTTTTTCTTTATTATACATACAGCATTTTGCCTGCATGTTCCTCTGCAGGCCAGAAGAGGGCACCAGATCTCATTATAGATGGTTGTGAGCCACCATGTGGTTGCTGGGAATTGAACTCAAGATCTTTGGAAAAGCAGCCAGTGCTCTTAACCTCTGAGCCATCTCTCCAGCCATGGTATAGTGATTTTTTTTAAAAACTCTATTCTGTTTGGGGTGTTTAGGCCTCAATTTTCCTTCTAATTTCCCAATGCTGCATAGAGAGAAAGTCAGTGGGGAGAGCCCCTATATTTCTCCCGGCTGTTGAGGGTAGGGGGGGTCTTTAGGGCAATACCAGTCTCCGTCAACAGCAGATACAGCCAGCGGTCTCCTCCAGACGCTGTGGCCCAAAGTGATTCTCTCTGTCTGTCTGCTCCAAATTGCCACACGCCACCCACCAACACTATCACCCCATGCTCTCCCTTGGGCCTTGTTACATCCTCAGAGCTGTAGACCACGCCCCTCTCCGTCCTGCACTAGGAAGGCCTTACCAGCTGGCAGAAGCCACGCCCCATAGGGAACACTTTAGTAAAGCTTAAACTGAAATCCCACACTTGAGATTAAAACAAAAACATATTTACATAACACAACTGATCTTACAAAGAAACAAAACTTTCATTACATCATGGTTTTATTTATTTTTTTTAAGATTATGTCTGTCCCTTTCTATGTGCAGGCACATACATGTGCCCACACACACATGCCCATCCATCATGCCATAGCATGGAGGTTAGCTCTCTCCTTCCACCATGTGATCCCCAGGGTTTGAACGGAGGTTGTCAGGGTTGGTAACATGCACCCTTACCTGAGGATGCACCCTTACCTGTGGGCCCATCTCACTGCATTTTTAAAATTATATTGTATGTATGTGTGTGCTGGGATTAAAGGCATGTGCCACCACCACCTAGCTAGTTAAATTTTTAAAAAATATCTTTTTATTTATTATGTATACAGTGTTCTGCCTACATGTACACCTGCAGGCCAGAAGGTGGCGTTAGATCACATTATAGATGGTTGTGAGCCACCATGTGGGTGCTGGGAATTGAACTCAGAACCTCTGGAAGAGCAGCCAGTGCTCTTAACCTCTGAGCCATCTCTACAGCCTAGTTAAATTTTTTTTAACATGACTAAATTTGCACATCTAAGTCCAAAGTTCATAATTATACTTAATTTTAAAAATTAGATTACTCCCATTGATGTGAGATGTATGACACAGTTTGCTCCTCTACCTGTTTTCATTAACATGGCTTTCAAAGTACTTGCCTATATAATTATAGACGAGAATGAGATATAAAAAAAACAAAGAAGTAAAATATTTAGGATGGTAACTTTCCATTTTGGAATTTGACCACTTGACACAAGCTAGCATTGTGGGATATTTGATGCCATTGTGAAACCAGGATTGTGAACTGTAAAAGCCTGTTTCTGATTGTGGTGTGGCTCAGTCTGTGATCCTAGAGCTTTCTGTTTACTGTACACAAGTGCTTGTGGTGTGGCTCAGCTGTAGCACACACGGTTAATCCAAGAGCTTTCTGTAAACAGGATTAAATAAAGTTAACCCTAGGTCAAGCGACGGAGCAAGCCGCCACACTGGCAGGAAGTAAACTTGGGGAAAGTCTGGAGGATGCATAGAGGTGCACAGGAAATAGAGCTGAGACATGAGCTGAGCAGGAAGGTCAGTGGGTGCTGTCTCTGCCTCTCTGAGCTATCAATCCTTCACCCCAACATCTGGCTCCTCAGTCTTTATTGGTAATATGGACAATTGGGATTTTTTTGGTTTGTGTGTTTTGTTCTGTTTTTGAGACAGGGTTTCTCTATGTAGCCTTGCTGTTTTGGACTCGCTTTGTAGACCAGGCTGGCCTCTGGTCTACAAGTCACAGCGATCCACCTGCCTCTGCCTCTGCCTGGGATTACAGGTGTCCACCACCTTGCCCAGCTCAGGATTTATAATAAGCTGGAGTACTTTGGGAAGATGAAACTCACTGAGAAATGCCTCCATCAGATTTCCTGTAGGCAAGTCTGGGGCATTTCTTTCTTTCTTAATATTTATTTATTTAGTATACAGTGTTCTACCTCCATGTAACACCTGCAGGCCAGAAGGGGGCACCAGATCTCATTATAGATGGTTGTGCGCCACCATGTGGTTGCTGAGAATTGAACTCAGGACCTTTGGAAGAGCAGGCAGCACTCTTAACCTCTGAGCCATCTCTCCAGCCCCATGGGGCATTTCTTGATTGGTGACTGATGTGGGGGCCCAGCCCACTGTGGGCAGATGGTCCTGGGTTGTATAAGAAAACAGGCTGAGCAAGCCATGAAGAACAAGCCAGTGAGCAGCGCCCTCCATGGCCCCTGCTTCCATTCCTGCCTCCAGGGTCCTGCTTTGAGCTCCTGCCCAGACTTGCCCTGAAGACAGACCTGTTATCCAAATAAATAATCCATCCTAGTGTGCTTTTGATCACACTCTTTATCATAGCACTAGGAAGCAAGCTAAGGCAGTAGCTTATTGGGACGTCCAAGAACATCAACTGGAAAACCGATAACAAGTAACACACATTCATATTCCTTTCTTTCCTTCTGTGTGTGTGTGTGTGTGTGTGTGTGTGTGTGTGTGTGTGTGTTCACGCACATATGGAATCCACCTCAGATCATCAGGCCTGATACTTTAAGCAAAATAGACATAAGCTAATGTACACTTCATCATGAACTCAATAGAAAGCATAAGGAAATAAAATATGTGGTATTCAATTGAAACAACAAACTAAATAAAATAGTAGCAATCTAATCATAAATACATGCGATCCAGGTACTTAATTTAAAATGCTAGCAAAAGACACAAAAGGAAGCATGGGTGGATAGAAAGGCATAGTATATCTTGACGTAGAAAGACTCAGTATCGTAAACATGTCAGCTCTCCGTAAATTAATCTATAAATTTAATATGGTCTAATAAAAACACCAATAGACTACATAGATTGAGTATAAAGTTCATGTGTAAATTTATACTGATTTATACAGCAGCAGCAACAACAAACTAGCCATGGGCATTTTGAAAAGGAAGGTTAATGAGAGGGAGGAAGTGCTACCAAACAGCCCTGTGAACTCCGGAGAGTGCAGTGCATACATAAGCAGTCCCATCACGGCAAGAAAATGGTCCAGAAATAGACCGAAGACATTAAAGACACCTAGTACGTTATAAAGACAGCACTGTCTGTCAGGAGGAAGAGGATGGACTGTTTAGTACGTCCTGCTGAGACAACTGTGTAGCCACCTGGAAAATCCAGTGAGGCCGCTCTGCTTCAATTCTTCCACTAAATCACACATCCATGTGAATCAATTGTGTTTAAATAAATGCAAAAGAGTAAAATTACAAACTTACAATGTCTGAGTAGAGAAAGTATTTCTCAATGCTTAGGAAAGACAAATTCTGTCAACAGAAAAATCTATAATTTCTGCAGAGGGAAAGCACACCATAGACAAAGACAAATGGAAAACCAGGGGGGATATTTGCAGTTCATATCACAGACAAAGGAACTAATTTGCTTTATGTATACAAAATCTTTTCAAATCAATATGAAATACAGCAAAAATCCTTAAATGGGCTGTTGACAGAAAAGGAAAGATAAATATCCCTTGGACATATTTTAAAAATACTCTAGTCCCTCACAAGGGTATTGAAATTACATTTAATAATTTATTTTTTTATGTGCATTGGTGTTTTGCCTGCATGTATGTCTGTGTGAGAGTGTCAGATCTTGGAGCTACAGACAGTTGTGAGCTGCCATGTGGGTTCTGGGAATTGAACTGGGGTCCCTTGGATCACAGAGATCCGCCTGCCTCTGCCTCCCAAGTGCTGGGATAAAATGTGTGCAGCACCATACCTGGCTAGTTTTATTTTTGTAACATTCTCTGTGCTTGTGGTAAGCTCATTGGAAATGATTTATTCATATTGGTGTCCTCAGTGCTTGGTACAAAACATGACACCACAGTAGGTGTTCAAAAAAATGACTAAGAAACCAACCACTAGCCAGATGAGGTGGCACTCCCTTTAATCCCAGCACTCAGGAGGCTGAGGCAGGTGTATCGCTGGCCAAGGAGGACCATGTAGTGAGACCCTGTCTCAGTCAATCAGCCAGTAAGTACAAAGTCACTTAATTTGATCTGCTTTCCCAGCAGAAGCACAGCGGAGGCGAGACTGCAGCTGCAGAGCTAGCAGCTCCCGGGAGGGGAGGGCAGGCGTTCCTTCAGAACTTGACTTGGTTTCTACACAGTCCTCTGGGCAGGATGCCTAGTGTGAGGTGTTAGCGGATATCTGTTCAGTGAGTAAGTGAATGAAGGAGGGTGTGGCATGTGTTTGGCGGAAGTCCACAGAAGGGCCTCCTGGCAGAATTCTTAAAAATAGTTGCCAAAATAATCATTTGTAAGAATACATTTCTGAGCCGGGCAGTGGTGTAGCATGCTTTTAATCCCAACACTAGGGAAACAGAGGCAGGCAGATCTCTGTGAGTTCGAGGCCAGCCTGGTCTACATAGTGAATTCCAGACAGCCAAGGCTACACAGAGAGACCCTGTCTCCAAACAACAAACAAACACACACCCACCAACCGACAAGCCCACATTTCTGCACTGCAGGGTTGAGGGCCCAATGGGGCTGGGTAGCCAGGCAAAGAGGAAGTGCCCCAAGGCTGAAAGGAGAGAAGACCACCTCTGCAAATCATCTGTAGGAGCTAGATGGGCAGGGGATGGGCAGGAATCCTCTGCGTCTTCGTCTTCCTCCTGCCTCTGCTGCCCTTGCTTGCCTCCCACACACAGCCCAGCACCTTCCCAGATGAGCCCCTGAGCTTCTGTGGTACTGTAGTTTCTAAGCTTCCTGTAATGTCACCTCTCCCCTGCCAGGCCCTTGAACAAGCACTTTGCTGCCTCCTAGTGGTTTCTGCAATAAAAGATCTCTCCCAGGAAGCCAGGCGGTGATGGGAGATGGCACCTGAATCTTCTTAACTTTTGGACAACCCCAAATTATTACTGACGGCTTGAGAGGAAGCAGCCTTAAGAGTTCCTCAGCTAAGCCCTGGTTGTCGTGCCGGCTGGTCTCAGGTTGTACTGGGGTAGTTTAGCTTTAAGAAAAGAATTTGAGGGGGCTGGAGAGATAGCTGAGTGGTTAAGAGCACTGTCTACTCCTCCAAAGGTCTTGAGTTCAATTCCCAGTAACCACATGACAGCTCACAACTGTCTGTAACTCCAGTTCCAAGGGATCTAACACCCTCACACCAATGCACAAATTAAAATTAAATAAATTATTAAAGAAAAGAATTTGAGGGCTGGGCACCGTGAATCCCAGGACCGAGGGAGAGGCAGAAGGATAAAGAGCAGAAGTTCAAGACCAGCCTGGTGTACACAGTGCGTCCTAGGCCAGCCAGGATGCAGAGTCAGACCCTGATTCAAAGGGAGGAGGGCGGGATGGGGGCAGGAACAGTCTGCTCTTCCAAAGGTCCTGAGTTCAATTCCCAGCAAGCACACGGTGCCTCACAACCTTCTATAATGAGATCTAGTGCCCTCTTCTGGCGTTCAGGTGCACATGCAGGCAGAGCACTATAAGTAATAAATAAACCTTGGAGGAAGGCTAGATCTGAGCCAGCAGGCCAGTCCTACCCCTTATGTTGAGGGACATTAGTTAGTGACTCCTCTTTGCCTTCTCCCAGCCAGTAACTACTGTTGTTGTGGACTATTGTTGTAGACAGTGAGGAAACCAGCCCAGAACCTCATGCAGCATGACAGGAAAGGCCAGCGCCTGTGGAGAACTGGAGAGAGGTCCTGTGCCTCGAGGGACCCTAGCCACTGTAGTAGTCTAGCCAGTTGTTTTTGCAGCTAACAGAAATCTAAGCTAATAGCTCCCAGGGCTGCTGCGTGATCTTGTGTACCAACAAGGCAAGGGAACAGCTGGGCCTCAGAAACCATCTGCCTCCCAAAGTTCCTAGTAAGGCTGTTTTCTTATTTTCCTATGGTGTGCACACATGGATGACTCTCAAGCCCGGGGCTTTATATGTACTAGGTAAGTACTTTGCTGTTCAAGTACAGCCCAGGCATCTTTTTGTTTGTTTGTTTCTTGTTTGTTTGTTTGTTTGTTTTTCAAAACAGGGTTTCTCTGTTTAGCCCGGGCTATTCTGGACTTGCTTTGTAGACCAGGCTGGCCTCGAACTCACAGCAATCCACCTGCCTCTGCCTCCCAAGTGCTGGGATTAAAGGCGTGCACCATCATGTCCGGCTTCTGGTATTAACTTTTAAAAAGATTTATACTTAGTATGTAGTGGATGTAAACATGTTCTTATTTTGATCCCAAGTGTGGGATGTTGTGGAGAGCCACAGAGCCCTTTGTGGACCCCCGCCTCCACATGGCGCCCAGCATGCAGCCGGAGCCGCCTCGATTTAAACAACTCCTTATTTGAAAAAGGCCCGCTGCTCGTGAGCCTATCAGAGCGTGAGACGTGTCTTGGTGTGATTGGCTGTTTGAGTGATATAAATGAGTGTGAGGGGAGTGGCTTGGGGGGATTTTCACCGAAGAGAAGAAGAAAGGCCTGAATAAAGCTGCTTGGGAGAAGAACCGGTGGTCGCATCTTTCTTGCCGGTCAAGCGAGGCGCGACAGGATGTAAAACAGACTTATGTGTGTGTGGTGTTTTTCTACTGAAAACAGACTTGTGAGAGAATAAGTGATGTTCGTCCACTGGAAGAGGAACTGCCTCTTGCAGGGGCCTGGTCGTTGCCAACTGATAAGCATCCTAGTATGGACTCTGAGCAGTGACAGACAGACAGACAGACAGGGCCTTTTGGTCTTGGCTGTTCATCACTCCACTTTGAGACGCTCCTAGAGAGAACCGCTCCAGCGAACACTTTGAGGCTCCGGGTTCCAGCTGCTGCTCCAAGCTCCAGTGGCTGCAGTTTGCAGTCACCTTTGCTGAATTGCTGGTTTGCTGTTTAACTGGTCAATCACACTGGTGGAATCACTCCAAGGAACTGAGTATGAAAAAGGTCTACTTGTTCTGTTCCCATTAACCTCCGTTTTCTCTTATCTAGGGCAGGTGGGCTGGAAGGGAGGTGTAAGCATTAAAGAACCCCAAATAAGGTAGTATTTTTTTGCGTGTGCTGGGAATTGAGTTTAGGGACTTTCATGTGCTAGCAGGCATTCTACCCCGAGCTTTATTCCCAGCTCTATCTTTTTTTTTTTTTTTAAGATTTATTTATTATGTATACAGTGCTCTGCCTGCATGTACACCTGCATGCCAGAAGAGGGCATCAGATCTCATGATAGATGGTTGTTTTTGCTGGGAATTGAACTCAGGACCTCTGGATGAGCAATCAGTGCCCTTAACCTCTGAGCCATCTCTCCAGCGCCCCCAGCTCTCTCATTATCTTGTAATCATGTGTATGTGTGTTTGCGGTGGGTGTCTGTGTGTGTGTGTGAAGTGTTCACGGAGTGACGTGTCCATGGAGTGAGTTACAGGCATTTGTGAGCCGCCGGTTGACGTGGGTTCTGACCAAACTCAGGTCCCCTGCAAGAGCAGCGCACACTCGTAAGCTCCGAGCGTCTCTCCAGCCTCCAGCTGTTTGATTTCCAGAATCTCCATTTTTAATTTCCTATGCTTCCCAATCTACTCACATGGAATGTCCACCTTTCTGCTGGAGCAGACCCTTCAGCAGGTTAGCTCCTCTGCAGGGCCCAGCTGGCATTAGCGGCGGCTCAGCCGCGCGCGCACAGCTCTTTGAGATGACTTATCTAATCAGGAAGCTACGCCCGTCCTGCTTTTCTGAGTCAGCCTCCCACAGTGAGTGAGACCGGAGAACACGGCTTTCTATCCCTGGCTCTTCGCCTAGCTTATTTCCAAGGACTCTTGTCCCTTTTCCTTCACACCTCTTTGCAGTCACACTTAGAGCTAACACAGACCTCTCCCTCAGGTCCTGTTCCACATTACTTTTGACTCCTCATCTTGAGGCCACGAGCCATGCAAACAGATCCGGCCAATGCCAAGTATCGTCCCTTCCTTGCCTTCCTTGGCTCCCCTCAGGTTGTTGGTTTGGTTTTGCGGATAATATCCTGTTGGATCAGACAGGCTAGCTCTGAAAAACAAAGGAATCTTATGTATCAACCCCACTGCTAGAAGACCACACACACACGCACACACACACACGCACACGCACACACACACACACACGCACACACGCGCACACGCGCACACACGCACACACGCCTCCCCAGGTTGTAAGCAGAGCAGAGGAAGAATCTGACACAGATTGCTGAAGGACACGTAAGAAGTCAAAGTCCTCGTTCCTGGCGGTTTAACTGTTAGGAACTACCCTGTGTAGCCCTGCTGTCCTGGACTCGCTCTGTAGACCAGGCTGGCCTCCAACTCACAGAGATCCGCCTGCCTCTGCCTCCTGCATGCGTCACCATACCCACTTTCCTCCTCCTCCTCCTCCTCCTCCTCCTTCTTTTTTTTTTTAAAGACAGGCTATCGCTGTGTCACCCAGGCTGCTCTTGAACTCACTGTCCCCTGCCTGCACTTCCAGAGTGCTGGGATTCCAGCCAGGGCCCGGGCATGGACATGTTTCAGTGTTGGATGTGGTTCCCGCCAAGCTTGTCCTGTGTCCTTGTCCTGCATCTGAGTGCACACCTGCTGGCTCAGGCTGTGGTGGAAAGCAACGCCTACTCCTGACAGCACCCACAAAGCCAGCCCCTCATAGTCCACCCCCTCCTTTTCTTTCCAGAGTTTCTTTTTGCTTTTGAGGCAGGGCCTCATTATGTAGCCCTGGCTGGTTTTGAGCTCAGGCCAGCCCTGAACTCACAGAGATCTTCTTCTTGCCTCTGCTTCCTGAGTGCTGGGATTCAAGGGATGCACCAACATACCTGGCTCTTTCCTGAGTTTTAACATCAGCTGGAGCCAAAAAACGGGCTCTATTCCTCTACAGAACCTAGGCATGGGGTCGGTTAGAACATTTGCTACTTGCTATGTCTGATCATCCTGTGGCTGTGTAAACAGAGGAGAGAGCTGGGGAAGACTGAGTCGAGGGGAGGCAGGCTGGGAGAGCGTAGGCAGGTACTCATAGACGCATGTATTGATTGAACAGACACATGGCTGCTGCTGGCCTCCTCAACCCCTACCATCTAGATCTGGAACCTCTCATAGCTCATTTCCTCTACCCGTGTAGTCGAGGATGCCCATGAATCCTCCTGCCTCTACCTTGCAGGTGCTGGGATCACAGGCGTGCGTTCTCATCTCCTGAGCTGTCCTGCTAACCACTTGAAATCAGATACTTACTTGTGTTCCATTAAATAGCATCTCTAGCTGACTGTGCTCGATGGCTTCCGGAGGCCAGGGCATCTCTCTGCTTGACACCTGGCTTATTGTCAGATGGCCTTGGTCCTGCTCCAAAGATGAGTCCAGGGGTGGGGCTTTCAGTGATGAGGCAGGAGACTTTAAACCAACCTCTATTTTATTAAAAACTAACAGTTTGGGGACTGAAGAAAGAAAATAGTGTTTCTCAAAATTCTAGGACACTTAGCAACAGCCGTGTGTGTTTAAAACCACCAGCTGGGAACCTGCATCGGTAGCTCGCTGCTGTGAGGTTCTTAGTAACACGGAAGTGTGAGGCTCAGTAACTAAGTGAGAACTGGAGCTGCCCGGTCCTTCCGGCCTTGTAGGGATCCAGGGAGGGACTGGCTGGACATTTTTCGGACAAGCTCAGATAGGTCCTCCGAGAGTTCCTGGCATTCCTTTCTTTGGATCACCGGGGCACTGAAGGAGCTAATACACATGTTGGTTAGCAACTGAGGCAAGGCCCGTGAGCCCGCCCACAGGGACAAATCCAGAGCTGGGCTTGGACTTGACCTGTGTACAACTGCTTAGCCTGACATGTCTGACAGCTCCCACAGAGCCAGCCAGTCACACTCCATCTCCTCCTTTTTCCAGACCTTTTGTTTGTTTTTTGAGGCAGGGTCTCATTATGGAGCCCTGGCTGTCCTTGAACCCAGGCCAGCCCTGAGCTCACAGAACTCCTCTCGCCTCTGCTCCCTCAACTTTCTTCCTCACCCATTTCTATTTGGGGGGGGGGGTAGTTGAGAGAGGGTTTCTCTGTGTCTTGGACTCACTTCGTAGACCAGGCTGTCCTCAAACTCACAGTGATCCTCCTGCCTCTGCCACCCGAGTACTGGGATGAAAGGCGTGCGCCACCACGCCCAGCCTCCATTTGTTTTTTTTAAAGACAGAGTTCCTATGTGGCTGGCTGCTTAGCTTGAAACTCACTGTGAGGTCATGCTGGCCCTGAACTTCCTGCTGGCTTCCCTTCTCAGCCTCTGGGATGCCAGCTAGTCATTACAGGTGCTACATCACGTCTCACCCCGCGTTATAAGAACAGCAACGCTGGCTGGACCTCCTACCACAACTACAGGGTCCTGAGCCAACATGGGACCCTTATAAAAACACCCAGGAGCCCGAGACAGGGAGGGGAGTCAGCCCGGGTGCAGGTGAAGAGGAAGGCGGGGTTCCGCCCCTGTACTGGAACTGTGGTAAGTCGAACAGACTCCTGTAAAGTTGTAAGAGGGGGAAGGAAATTGTATTCACCTACATTCTCTTACAAAGAGAAAGCTGTCTTTGCCGGGAACAATATTTTGATATGTGCTTCAGCCTGCGGCTGAGATCCCAGTGGAGGCTCAGGGGTGGGTGGAGCGGATCTGCTTGAGACGTGCATGGGAGCTTGGAATTCTGCACGTTATGCCACAGAGTGTGAGCAAAAAGAGAAAAAGGAGAAGACAAGAAAGGAAGCTGCTGGTGGGCGCTGTTCACTGTGTGACTCTTTTCCCATCGTCCTCTTTCTTTGTGTGTGTAGCTCTGTGTGTGCATGTACATGCTCACGTGGGCACGCGGGTGTATGTGTGTGACCTGTGTGTGAGTACGTGGGGAGGTCCAGGGTTGACACTGGGTGTCTCCAGTTGCTCTCTATGTCTTGAGACAGGGTCTCTCCCTGAACCTGGGGCCAGTGAGCGCCACCTCCTGCTGCTGGGACTTCCCATGTGTGCTGCCATGCCTGGCCTTTTACGGTGGAGCTGGGGACCCGAACTCAGGTCCGTGAGCTTGTGCAGCAGCAAGCAGTGTGCAGACTGAGGCGGCACTCCAGCTGCCCTCTCCTTCTGTTTATTCGTGGAAAGAACACAGAGGTGGGCCTCAGGCTCCCCAGAGACTGCAGAGCCAGGGCAGTATGAGGAGCAGGCAGAGGGCGACACAGAAGGCGCTTGTGGTAGGGCATGCCAGCAGGGGAGGGCCTCACTGCGCAGGACCCCCCACTGATTTCTTTTTGTTACAGCCCTTTCTTGGGATAGGGTCAAAGCCACTAGCAGCAGATGAGGTAAATACGAAAAGGTCCCTTGAAAGAGCCTTGAGCCTTCAGTGGTGACAGCTTCAAGCCGAGAGGGGCAAAGGGGAGGGACCTGCTCTAACCAGAGATGCCCTCAGCTGGCCCCCTGGGTCCTGAGTCCCAAGGCTCCCCTCCCTCACCCCTGGCTGGCCCAGGCTGGCCTTAAACTGGAGAGCTTCTGTCTCTGCCTCCCAAGTGCTGGGGTACAGGTGTGTATCCCCACACCCGGTCCCCAGCTGCTCTTCCCAGTCAGGAAATGAGAACCGCAAAGACAGGCCCAGGTTCGCCTCTTAGGTCTGTCACACAACTCCTGGTCTCACTCAGCCTCTTTGCCCTTCCACCTGGTTCTCTAGAACAACCATAGACTTGGGGAAAGCTAGGGTACCCAAGAAGACCGTGTAAACCCGGGAATGCGTGCAAAGGTACCCCCCTACCCTCCCACCCCCTGGCAGCAACCTAAGTGCCATGGGAAGTCCTGTGGGCGGCTGAAGTACTGTTTGTTGTTCCTAGGACCCGTGTTGATGGCCTGTGCGTGGATGAGGCAGCCAGCGTTTCCTTCCTGATGTGCATAATGACAGGCCAGGACTGGTGTCTGGAGAGAGGGCCAGGGCTGCTGAGCGCAGTGCATCTGTGATTGTACAGGTCTCCCCGATTCCGCCTTAAGCACCCACCCTTGCTGCTTACCGAGCCTTAAGGGGCATCACGCTTCTGTGGTGCGAGGGGTGCTCTTCTAGTGCCAGCAGCCTGGGGATATCTGGGTGTCCCCCTAGCTGGCCCCAGGGCAGGGTTGTAGGCGTCTTCTTTTCTATTGGGTGACTTGAAGAGGCCACATCAGCTTTCCAAATGGCTTCCATCTGGTTTCCTTGTTGCCTGGGAGTGGGAGCGCCCAGAGAATGTCAAGAGACAAAGAAACACAGAACCAGGCTGAGGAGCCACGCCCTCTTCAGGGCCACAAGGTCCAGGACGCTGGGCAGTGTTCCCGCCCCCCCTGCCTTTTTTGTTTTCAGAACAGGGTTTCTCTGTGTAGCCCTGGCTGTTATGGCCTCGAGGCTGGCCTCAAACTCACATTGATCTGCCTGCCTCTGCCTCCTGAGTGCCGGGATTAAAGGGGTGTGCCACCACACCCATCATTTTCTTCCTTTCTTTTTTTCTTTTTTTTCTTTTTTTTTAGTTTTTTGAGACAGGGTTTCTCTGTGTAGCCTTGGCTGTCCTGGACTCGCTTTGTAGACCAGGCTGGCCTTGAACTCACAGTGATCCGCCTGCCTCTGCCTCCTGAGTACTGGGATTAAAGGCACCACCCTCTTGTCACCCTCCCTCCCCAGCACAGGCCCCTGTCTTGTCTTAGTTCCTGAAGCTCCACTTCTAGGCACGTAAGCTGGGGCTGAAGCAGCTCTGAATCAGGTCCCCTTGGGGTAGGTGTTCATGTGGGTCATCTTGGCTGCCTGGAGGTCCACCATCTGTGAGCCCACGTGGTGGGAAGAATCGGGCTTGTGTACGTGGACGGACCAATGGCAGACCTGGGTTAGTATGCCTGGAGTAGGCTATCCCCTGTGTTTTCTCAGAGTTGGTCAGGCTACCCCCCCCCAAATGCCCCCCCCACATTGCCATACACATTCTACCCCTGCATCTGAGCCCCAGAGCCAGTCAGGGCAGCTGAGTAGACTGGGCCTCGAAGCCAGCGCCATGCCCTTTGCTTGTGTCTTCTTTTGCGGTGGCCGCCCCGGAGTAATGGCCCCTGCTTCCTGCCTCCCTGCTCAGCCTACTGGCTGCCCCTTGGCCTGCCAACACCACCTGGCTATCCGCAGGGCCCCTGCTCAGCCTACTGGCTGCCCCTTGGCCTGCCAACACCCACCTGGCTATCCGCAGGGCCCCTGCTCAGCCTACTGGCTGCCCCTTGGCCTGCCAACACCCACCTGGCTATCCGCAGGGCCACGGATTCCCGGCGCTTGGGCGGAGGGGGTTGCTTGTTGGAGGAACTGCTGGAACGGACTCTCTGGAGTAAGACTGGAGGTGACTTGCATTTCCCTGGCTTTGCTGAGGTGACCACAGGCATGCTCAGGTGGATGTTCCAGTCTTGCTGGAGCTAGAAGAGCCAGTAGAGGGCGTCAGGAAGATGGGAAACGAGGCCTCTCTAGGATGGGAGGAGGTCTCGTCTGATTGTCACTGGGCTCTGGGTTGAGGAGAGCCTAAGACCCTTTGACTACAAACCCCAGGTCCCTAGTATATGACATTTTCCTTGAAAGTCCTTCATAGCCGAGCTGTGGGGGCGCACGCCTTTAATCCCAGCACTTGGGAGGCGGAGACAGGTGGAACTTTGTGAGTTCAAGGCCAGCCTGGTCTACAAAGCAAGTCCAGGACAGCCAGGGTGACACAGAGAAACCCTGTCTCAAAACAAAAACAAAAACAAAACAACTACGAAGAAAAGAACTTCAGATCTTATTTGCTGGGGTGGTTCCTACTTTCTGCTTTGTAGTAAAGAATCTGGACACTGAGCAAAACAGAAGAAAGAAAACGGAAGGAAGCCAGGCAGCAGAACACACACAGTGCCTCACACCAAGCCCAGCCGCGAGCTGGCTGAGGAGCAGGGGGGCCCTTTCTTAAAAGGCTACAGGATATGTCAGTGTTCTGATAAAACTTTATTACCATTAATGTATGTGCCGTGTGTTCTGGGGACCAGATTGAGGTTGTCACACTTGTGTGGCAAGTGCCTTTAACCCTCCACCATCTCGCCGGCCTCACTATTTCATTTTATATTTGCCATCTAAATGTTGGGTTGCGGGCATGCAGCAGCGTAGCACGTTTTAATTTCTCACCTGCTTGTAGAGAATGCTACAAGGATTTTGTTTCTCTTGTGCATTTTGGCTCCCGGTTTCAGAGAGATTTCAGTCCATCATGGTCATTGCTCATGTGCCTGAGACAGAAGGCAGAGAGCCGCAGCAGAACCAGAGCTGAATATAACCTTCCAGGTCTGACTCTAATGACCTACGACCCCTAGGCAGACCCCACTTCCTAAAGGCTCCAAAGTCTTCAAGGTAGTGCCACAGACTGGACCCTGAACATCCAAAACTTGAGCCTGTGGGAGACACTTTAAATTCAACCATCACAACCCAGAAGAGAGATGGACTTCCATCCTGTGTCACAATGGCTGCAACCACCATAATGGCTCCGTCTCCACAGTGGTGCTCACGGGATCTCCTGGCCCGTGGCCCGTCTCTTACCTCTCTTGTCTGGCGTACCCCAGCCCCTCCTAAAAGGCATCCCTGCAATTTACTACAACCTGCATGCTAAGTGAAATAAGCCAGATGCATTTATATGTGGAATCCAATAGAAGGAGAAAAAAAAAAGTCAAATGTATAGAGGTAAAAAATAAAACAGTGGTTACCAAAGTTGGGGTGTGGGCCAAGAAGTGGGGAGACGCAGGCAGAAGGACACAGCAGGAAGCATGGGTGAATAGCTATAGTTGTAACTGTCCTTGTAGACAAGCACCAAGATGTTCTAAAGAGATGCATTTGTGCCCCACCCTTCACCAGATTCTTTTTTGTTTTTTTTTAAGGTGCTTGCCATGACAGCCTGCTGGCTTGAGTTCCTTCCCAGAACTCCATGTGGGTGCTGGGAATTGAACCTCCATCCTTTAGAAGAGCAGTCCGTGCCGGGCGTGGTGGTGCACGCCTTTAATCCCAGCACTCGGGAGGCAGAGGCAGGCGGATTGCTGTGAGTTCGAGGCCAGCCTGGTCTACAAAGCGAGTCCAGGACAGTCAAGGCTACACAGAGAAACCCTGTCTCAAAAAACCAAAAAAAAAAAAAAAAAAAAAAAAAGAAGAGCAGTCCGCGCTCTTCCAGAGGACCTAGGTTCAGTTCCCAGCACCCACATGGCAGCTCACAACTGTCTGTAACTCCAGTTCTGGGAATCTGACACCCTCACACCAATGCACATAAAATAAAAATTAAAAAAGAGGCGCTTTCAGGCCACCATAATTTACCCTACTCTGCATTCTTTATCAGGAAGAGCTTGGAAGAAGGTCTCCAGTAAAACAAGTCAGTGGATCAAGGAAGAATTTGGAAGGAAGGGCAAAGCTGGGCCTGGGCAAGGGGGAGAAGAGATGCTTGTGCCTCAAGCCTGGGTGACAAGCAGAGCTGAGGGGAGCAGCAGGGAACCCCAGCTCCAAGGAGAGACTGCAGGACTCGGCTCTTCCCTCATGCTCCAGCCCAGAGGCGCGCACAAGCCCTCTCGTTGCCCGTTGGCTGGCAGCCCTCAGTCTGCTCACTCCAAACAGGGGGCAGGGCAAGCAGACCCACCTTGGAGAACATGGCTACCATGGTGTGCAGGCATTCCTGGTGCCTCTGCTCCAGCGTCTTCTGCTTGTCAGTCCAGGCCCGCAGCCTGACGCTCTGCAGTCGGTCAATGTTTTCCAGGAACACGTGGAGGCTGCGGGCCTTGTTGGCGACCTTCATTTGCTGGGTGGCTCCTATGTGTTTGGTCACTTCTTGTCTGGCAAGAAAGGGAAGAGACTTAGGAGCTGAGACGCTGGCTCTTCCCACCAAGTCAGTCCACCAGAGAGACAGCTCCATGAGAAGAGGAATGGGGCTATGGGGGGGAGCAGAAAGGAGGAAGGTGGGTGGTATGAGGAGGAGGGCAGGGAGGGGGGACTGGACGTCAGGGCTGGAAAGGAAAAGTGAAGGAAACGGTAGAAAATACATTGAATGACGACCAGTAAAATAGGGGTTGGAAGGGAGGTGGGTTCAGAGGGAAAGCCCACCGTGAGAAAAACAGCATAGCAGATGTCGCACCTCCTCCACCTTTGAGCGTTGCCCACAGTGGACACCAGCCGTTGCTAGTCCCCCTTTCCAGGAGACCTACGGGGTTTCCCTCATGGATTCCTGCCCACAGCCCTTCATCTCTCCCCTGGGTTTTGACTCCGCCCTATTTTGCAGGGTGTGTGGGTGTGTGTGTGTGGGGGGGTGTGGGTCCTGGGGGTGGTGCTGGTGGTGCCGGGGCACCTACCGGATCCTCTGGAAGTATCTGTAGTAGATATATTTCTTGCATAGGTACTGCAGCCTGAGGGTGCTCAGCTCCATGGTGATAGCGGTGACCTCCAGGGCCTTGCTGCGCAGGCACTGTGGCAGTGCCAACTCCGATTCCAAACCCCCCAGAATTTGCAGGTTCTTCAACTGAGCTGCCATGGCTAGATGGTATACCTTGTCCTTGGGGGTTTCTGGGACTTTCTGCAGAGAGGACCGGGTCACCCTTCGGATCGATGCCCCAGAGACAGGGAAGGAAGCACATTTCTTGGGCTTAGCAGAAGCCTGGCGGGCCCATGGCGTGTGCATCAGCTCAGCTGAGCTTTGGGGCCTCTGGTCTCCCTGGCCAGGCTGCTGGCCGTGTTCCGACGAGGCTAAGTGCGGCCTCCTGTTTTGGCGAGCAGACTGGGCCCGGCACTGGGGAGACGCCCGTGCTGCCTCTGACTTCTCCAAGTTCCTCCACCGGCTGGTGGGTGTGAAGATCAGCTTCTCCGAACCTTCCTTCTGCTCCGCGCCTGCCCTCCTGGGGCTCTGTTTCTCTTCTTCCGGCTGGGTGAGTCTTTGCCACTGCTGCCTGGTGGCTGCCTCCGCCTCCCACTGCCGGACCTTCTCCTGGTGCTCCTGCTCCAGCAGGGCCCATTTTTTCTGCCGCTCAAGCCACATTTCTTCCTCCTGCAGCCACTGCTGCCTCCTCGTCTCCCAGCTGCGCTCTTCCTCCTCCCAGTGCTCCAAAAGCATCCTCCTGGAGCTCCCCGGGGACAGGCGCTCCTCGGCGTAGGACTTACTTTGGACTCCTTCCTTCTCTTGGAAGCCATCCTCCTGGGCTTTGCCCTCAGGATCTGGGGCTTTTTCGACCTGTTTTTCCCACTGTGTAGGAAACTGGGGGACCTCTGAGTGCAGCAGCACAGGCTCAAGGTGCTTGCTGAACACGTCTTCAACCCTTGAGTCTGTGGCCGTGGCAAAGAGTGGCTCATGTGTTGCAGGGGTAGTGCCGCTGTCCCAGGCCTTGGCCAGGGGACTTAGGGAGAATGGTGAAAACAAATGCCCTTCCCCCGTGAGCTCCTGTTGGGGTTCCTCTAGAAGGGTGTCTTTTTCAGGGGGTGTGCCGACCAAGGCCTGATCTGGTTCTTCTAGACCCCCAGCAGACTGAACCGTCTTCAGCTGGAATTCCAGGGCCTGCTTTATCATGAGGAGGTCGTGGTACTTTTCCCCTAGGACCTCCACCTGTTTCAGCAGCGCATCCCTTTTGCTCTTGAGGACTTGGATGGATTTTTGGAAGTACAGCCTCTGGCTGCTGAGCTCCTTAGTCATCTCCGCCTGCAGGTGCTTGCACTTGCTCTCCAGACTCCTGTTCTCCTTGTGCTGGAGTATCAAGGCCTTGCTGAGGTTCTCCACCACGGTGGACATGTACCTGATGGCCTTGACCTCCCCTTTGTTGAACATGCTGGAGTCGAGGAGCTCCTGTAGCATGGATTTCACCTCCGAGACCTCTGTGATGGTGGTGCTGTTGTCCTGCAGCATCTGCTCCGGGCTCAGTGGCTGAGGGAGCACTGGGGGTGTCTGTGGTCTCTTCTCCCGCCAATCCTGCCAGAAGTTATGTTTGGACGCTGGAAGGGATGGAGAGGGGGGGGAAAGCCTCAAGCTCCCATTAAGAGGTGTCTTGACCCTCCAGAACCTGCTGAGCCAGGACTCTCACCCACCCCTGTTTGGGACAGGCAGGAGCAAGGAGCTGGCACTATGAGCCAGAGGAGGGTTGTCTGGAGACACTTCTGCCTGGCCCAAGATTGCCTCAGGCGTAGCCTTAGGTCTACCAGTGGCACAGCGCCTGCAGAGCCCAAAGTGGCCTGGCACAGTGTGTCAGCTCCACTCAGTCCAACCCTCTTCCTAACAAGGAGCTTCTTTTCTAACCATGCCCCTTTCCTACCCCAAAATCCATGTTGGGCTCCTTAAGCCAACTACCCAACCCCCTGAGCCCCACATGGAAACTGCCTTTCCTTTTTCTGTTACCTCCAAACTGTGCCTATAGAGACTCTATTACAACCTCTCACATGCCACCATTATTGTTGTAGCAATTGTCACCATTAGACCCTCACCCCAAGAAAATAAACTAAGCACAGACTGCCTGTACTGTGTGTGACCCCAGTGACAGATGTCGTCTCGTCCAGAGCTGGCCATGATAGTACCCCTTGGCGCCTACTGCTAGGTGTAGGGCTGACGGAAGGGTCATCTGAGAGCATCTTCTCAAATGTCACTGGCAAAAAGGACAGTGGCCAGCTTTGGATGGGAGGCAAGAGAGCACGTGGCACTTACGTGACGCTGAGCTCAGCCTAGCGTCTCACTGTCGGGTGAGCCACATCATCCTAGGCTTCAGAATTCTGGGGCCAAGTTACTTGGATCCGAATCTAACTTGTACCGTTTGCCTTTGGCACATTTTAAATTTTCTTAGTACCTTAGTTTCCTCATTTGAAAAACGGGGACACCTGTAGATTCTCATTCTTGGAACTTATAGTACACCTATTTAAGGCCAAGTGTAACCCTAAAGTTGGTGCTCAATAAATAATCCCCACAAAGCCAGGCACCTGCAGTGCACCCCTTTAATGCCAGCACTTGGGAGGCATATCTCTGTGGGTTTGAGTCCAGCCTGGTCTACAGTGAGTCCAGGACAGCCAGGGCTACACAGAGAAATCCTGCCTCAAAAAACAAACCAAACCAAGAGTTTACACTCTGTCAGGCTGATGAGATGTTCGGGTGATGATGCGTGCACGTGCTGTGTAGGCTCGAGAGCCTGACTTTAGATTCCCAACACCGATGCAAGAGCTGGCCGTGCTAGGCACACTGCAGTCCCATTACCCTACTGGAGAGGCAGGGACGGGAACAGCCCTGGGCTTGCTGCTCAACCAATCGGGCCATTGGGAAGCTCTAGGTTCAGTGAGAGGCTATCTCAGAAAGTAAGGTGGAGAGTGAGTGAGAAAGACACCCAGTAGTAGTCTCTGGCCTACACACAAACGCGCCGTGCAAATTTACACTCTCATAAGAAAATAAGCACACAAAGAACTATATCTTAAAATAGAAGACAGTGAAAATTATGGGACAATAATCTCCATTTTCTGTATTCTTCCTCCCACGACATTCAACCTTAATTTTTTTTTTTCTAAAACATGGTCCCTTTACATATAGCTCTGGCTGTCCTGGAACTCACTCTGTAGACCAGGCTGGCCTCAAACTCACAGAAATTCTCCTGCCTCTGCATCCTGAGTGCTGCTATTAAAGGTGAGCCCACCACATCTGTAGATGATGCCCTTAAAGAAACAGACTTGTGAGGGAAAGTAAAGATGCCCAATGTTGGCAGAGTTGGGATTCGAGCTGAGATCTGCTTCAGCCCAAAGCCCGTGCTCTTGATAAGGCTAGCCAAGGCAGGGGCCTTTGTCACCACTTTTCCTGTGGTCTCTCTGTTCTGTGAGCCATCAGGGCACTCATCTACAAAATTCAAGAGGTCATTTCAGGTCGGTGTTAGCCTGGATAGGAATGAAATTCTAAGGTTTAGCCAGGCTGGTGACCGACCTCCTTAGGGAAATCAGGAAGGCTCTGGAGGGACTTCCGGCTGAAGCTTACCAAACCCTGGCCTGGGCTGGGTTCAAATGAGGAAAGGGAGTTGTTCGAACTCTGCCTATAAACCGCAGCTTTCCTGGCCAGTCGGCCTTGTTTCCCAGAACCCCACGAGGCCATAGCTCCCAGAAGCATTTGAGGGATCAGCGTCACCTCACTCGTACCTGTATCTTTAAAAAAGTTTTGTTGGGGTCCCGCTCAAACTATGGCACCAGCCAAGGACAATACAGGCCGTAAACTTCAAACCCCTACCCAGACCTAGCCAAAGGACAGGACATTCTCCACAGTTGAGTGGAGAGTGGGGTATGACTTTCACACGTACTCTGGTGCCTCATATTTGACCATGTCCCCTGGAGGGGGAGACCTGGTGGCACTCAGAGGAAGGATAGCAGGCTACCAGGAAGAGACTTGATACCCTGTGAGCATATAAAGGGGGAGGAGGTCCCCCTCAGTCACAGTCATAGGGGAGGGGAGTAAGGGGAAATGGGAGGGAGGGAAGAATGGGAGGATACAAGGGATGGGATAACCATTGAGATGTAACAAGAATAAATTAATTTTTAAAATTACAAAAAAACAAAAACAAAAAAGTTTTGTTTTGGCCGGGCATGGTGGTACACTCTTTTAATCCCAGCACAGAGGCAGGAGGATTGCTGTGAGTTTGAGGCCAGCCTGGTCTACAAAGCCAGGACAGCCAAGGCTACATAGAAACCCTGTCTCGAACCCCCCCCCCCAAAAGAAAAACAAAACAAAAAAGTTTTGTTTTGGTTTCTTTCTTCTTTCTTTCTTTTTGGTTTTTTTGTTTGTTTGTTTTTTCAAGACAGGGTTTCTCGGTGTAGCCCTGGCTGTCTTGGAACTCACTCTGTAGACCAGGCTGTTTTTAAACCCAGAGATCCACCTGCCTCTGCCTCCCAAGTGCTAGGTTATGTTAGGGCATTTTGGTCTGTGTACCACCGGCATGCAGTGCCTTTAGAGACCAGAAGCAGATGTCAGGTCCCCCTGAAGTTACAGACAGTTGTGGGTGCTGGGAATTGAACCCTGTC
The DNA here is from genome assembly GCF_964271855.1 of Acomys minous. Classification (NCBI taxonomy): domain Eukaryota; kingdom Metazoa; phylum Chordata; class Mammalia; order Rodentia; family Muridae; genus Acomys; species Acomys minous. Next base: position 4,221,751 of record NC_140493.1, on the reverse strand, counting down.
CTAGGAAGATCAACCTGTACAGTACAGCTTAGAACAGCTTTGTGATCAGCGTGGGTCTGATTACCTGTGCTCTGCACTCCGGCTTCCCACTCTACTGTCTTGTGTGTGTGTGTGTGTGTGTGTGTGTGTGTGTGTGTGTGTGTGTGTGTTATGGAGGAGGGTCAGAGCCCCTACAGACCCTCCCAAGGCCGCGCCCCCTGAGATGGCACCCAGCCCATCCCCGACGCCCGCTCTCCTCCTAGATGCTCCAGGAACCCTACTTTGTGTCCTTTTCTTTTGTTCTTCAATGAGAGTGGAGCAAAGAGAGATGAGCGACTCCATGCCTCCTTTGGTGGCCATGAGGGAGAGAGGCAGCACTTTCTCCATCACCTCCATCCACTCATCCAGGGCTTCCTCTTCCTCCGCACTCCTCCTGTTTTTCATCTCATAGGTCAGACTGTCACCTGGGCAGGGTTGGGGGCAGGGGGGCCAGGCTGAGGACAGTCTGTCCTCTGGGGACCCCACACTTCGCCCTACAGCAGTGGGAATTGCATGCTTGTGAAATGATTGACCTGAGGACTGCCCTGCGGAAATGCAATAGACAGGAGAGGGCGTGGCTAACGTTCGAGTTAATCCGTGCCTGTGGTGTAATCTCATACCTGGACCACTAGGTGGATTAGGTAGAATCAACTGCTTTCTTTGTGCTTCTGTTGTCTGCTTGCTTGAGACAAAAGTCTCACTATGTGGCCTAGGCTGCGACACTTGCCTGTGTGAGTGTGTGTGAAGCCCAGAGGTCACAGTGGACTGTCTCCTGACCCTGGACCTTGTCATTGGTGCTAGACTGGCTGGGATGTCCCCCGTGTCTCCACTCCCCAATGCTGAGGGTGTAGGCAAATGCTGACATAGGTGGAGATAGGAAAAGCCCGAGGCCGCTGGGATCAGTGTGTCTGGGGAAGGCATCAGCTCCCGAGACTGAGCCCAGCCCACAGACTCACCCCAGTCACCCAGCCAGCGGAGGATGTCCCAGCCCACAGACTCACCCCAGTCACCCAGCCAGCGGAGGATGTCCCAGCCCACAGACTCACCCCAGTCACCCAGCCAGCGGAGGATGTCCCAGCCCACAGACTCACCCCAGTCACCCAGCCAGCGGAGGATGTCCCAGCCCACAGACTCACCCCAGTCACCCAGCCAGCGGAGGATGTCCCAGCCCCACAGACTCACCCCAGTCACCCAGCCAGTGGAGGATGTCGCACAGGTGTTTTTCTTTAGCCTTAGCATCTTTGGAGAAGGAGGTGATTTTCTTCAGCAAGATGAATCTCTTCCTGCCTTTCTGCTCTGGCTGGTGAGGTTTTGCCTTCTCTTTTAAATCATATCCCAGTTCTTTCTGGAAGCGGTTGATGGCACAGTTGACATTGTCCAAGATGTCTGAGAGCTGGGTGGAAATGTCCTGTATGGGGCAGGGGCAGCAGATGGCAGATGTTAGGCCTCTAGATTCTGGGGTTGGCTGTAGCGGTGCGTGGTCCTAAACAAGTCGCTCAACCCCAGATCTCAGGTCTTTGTTGCTGATAAAATGGAGCTCAATCCAGTCAGGCATGGTGGCACACCTTTAATCCGACCCCCAACCCCGACCCCATACCACTTGGGACCCATCACTAGGCGCTGTCCAGGGGCCTCCTACCCACTTTCCTAGTGCCTATGACCTTATAGCCGGGCCTTACAGGGGTGGCTGATCTCAGCCTGCCCCGCACAAGTCAAATACAGGATGTGGGCGTTCTGAACCTATGTGCCTGCAGACCCAGCTTGTCAGGTATCCCAAGACCCCCAAAGCCTCAAAGGCTGGAATCTCCTGTAACCGTGAAAGCGGCCCCCAGCCTCTATATCAGGCCTCAATAGAAGGGTGTTTTCGTCATCTCTGGGGTTACCTCCTGAGTCCGAATCAGCTGAGCAGCCTCAATCTTTGAGAGAATAGTCTTGACGGATGTGGGTGTCACCAAGTGTGGGGGATTATCCTTCTCCATTCTAGATACTTCTCTCAGTCCCAAGATGCCCTGTGTCTCTTGTACACAGGCCTGACACAGTAGCAGCAGCTTTGGGGGCTAAGGGCCCAGGGAGGTTGCCGGGTACCCTCTGCCCAGCCACAGCCACAGCTCCTCTGGTAACTGCCAGACACCAGGTTCCAACGGACTCTCTTTTCCCCAGTGACATCATCAGTTTGATTTAAAAGAATTATGAGATTAGACTTCCTGCCGCTGGTCTGTGTTGCACCTACTGCCTGCTGTTATCTTTACTTGACCAGTTTGTTTGTTGTCTTGTTCAACCATTAAATGTTATGTTCCAAAACTAAATACTAATGGTGAAAAATAGGAAGAAAAGCAACTGGGAAAAAGTACCTTGTGCTGCAGTTAGATCATGGTTCCCCAAAGGTCCCTCTGTGGAAGGTTCCAGGCCCCAGTGTGGTGTCACAGGGAAGTTGTGGGGAGGTAGGGCCTTGGGGGCCTTGGACACTGGGTAGCCTCGCAGGGGCTTGTGGGTCTTCAGCCCTCTTCTCTCTCTCTTCTCCCTTCCCCGAGTTGTGGTTTTGTTCCACCGCATTGGAAACAGAAGGACTGTTGATCAGACTGGAATCTCCCAGATGGTCAGTCAGATACCGTCTTCTCTTTGAGTCAGTGACCTACATGTTTTGTTACGGCATCAGAAGGCCGACTGGACACTTTTCTTTTTTTCTCTTTTTGGTTTTTCAAGACAGGGTTTCTCTGTGTAGCCTTGACTGTCCTGGACTCACTTTGTAGACCAGGCTGGCCTCGAACTCACAGCGATCCGCCTGCCTCTGCCTCCCGAGTGCTGGGATTAAAGGCGTGCGCCACCACCGCCTGGCCCTAAAGAGATTATTTGATTTTAAAAATCAGAGCCAATGGGCTGGGCGTAGTGGCACACGCCTGCAATCCCAGCACTCGGGAGGCAGAGGCAGGTGGATCACTGAGTTCGAGGCCAGCCTGGTCTACAAAGCGAGTCCAGGGCAGCCAGGGCTACACAGAGAAACCCTGTCTCCAAAAAAACCAAAAAACCAAAAAACCCACAAACAACAACAACAACAACGAGAGCCAGTCGATAACTAAATGAGAATGTTTGCTTTTGTCCCAAGGGATCTAGGATCAGTCAACACTCTTACTAGTTAAAGCTGATGATCATGATAGGAGAGGATATGAAATGCAGGTTTATATACAGGAAAAGTATTCTTCCTTGTTACTAAAACTATTTCCGTTTACTAGATAACAAATAAACACCAAGAGTTCAGTTCCATGTGGTGTCTAACCTGTGGCTTCCCTGACACTCGCCCATCTCACCGCCCTGTTACTCATCACTAAGGCCATGCAAATTCTTCCGTTGCTTATTCAGTCTGCACTACTCAGGTGCTATGCATGGGGCTAAGTGCTGGCCACACAGAAATGAGCCAGCCCCAGACTTGAACCTGCCCACTGGATACTTTACATCTGTTCCGGACAGCCCTTTAATCCTTGGACTTCAGAACATCTTCTAGCTTGTAAGTTGTTTTTGTTTTTACATTTAGCCTCTCTCGATCCCTCACACTCTTGCTCTAAGAATCAGATCCAGGCCCTTGTGCATGCTAGGCACACATTCTACCACTAAGCACATCCCAGGCCCGGGCGACTTTAGCTTCTCCAACATAGCTAGGCCAGCTGAGGCCGCAGGACGGTGAGATGCACCTAGATGCAGATGGAGGAGCCAAAGTAGGATGCTACCCTGCTTTCTTCATCCCAGCTCCTTATTTGGACTCCCCGCCCCCCCCAAGACAGGGTCTCTCTGTGTAGCCTTGGCTGTCCTGGACTCACTTTGTAGACCAGGCTGGCCTCAAACTCACAGTGATCTGCCTGCCTCTGCCTCCCGAGTGCTGGGATTAAAGGCGCGCGCCACCTCCACCAGACCACCGTGTGCCCTGATCGGGACTCTTGTTTTCCCCTTCCACCTGTCTCCGATGAGGAGACTGTACATAAGTAATCTAAACAAGCCAATTAACACATAGAGAGTGTATGATTTAATTAAGAAAAGCCCAAGATACCTCTTCAATTCAGCTTGTGAGATAAACATGCTGAGGGTCTGGGCTCCCTCATCGGTAAGCACAGCTCACCCGTTCTAGCCTTTATGTTGAAAGCGTGGTGGTGGCGCCTTTAATTAATCCCAGCACAGAGGCAGGTGGATCTCTGTGGGATCAAGGCGAGCCTGGTCTATGTAATGAGTTCCAGAATAGCTAGAGCTACATAGACAGACTCTGATGAGACAGACAGACAGACAGACACACACGGGGGTGGGGGGGGGACACGGACAGACAGACAGACAGACAGACAGACAGACAGACAGACACACACACACACACACACACACGGGGGGGGGGGGCAGGGGGCAGACAGACAGACAGACAGAGTGTAAGCCTAAGACTCAAATTGTATACTACTGACCAAGAACTTTAATTTTTTAAAATATTTATTTATTTAGTGGGCATCAGATCACATTATAGATAGTTGTGAGCCACCATGTGGTTGCTGGGAATTGAACTCAGGACCTCTGGAAGAGCAGATAGTGCTCTTAACCTCTGAGCCATCTCTCTAGCCCAGGCACTTTACCTTTAAAAGGCACATATTTCTCGGTGTGATAGCTCAGTCTGTAATCCTAGCTTTTAGGAGGGAGAGGCAGAAGGATCAGAAATTTAGCGTCATCCTTGGACCCATAGCCTGTTCAAGGCTAGGCTTTGTGCGAGATCCTGTCTTTAAGGAAGGGAGCAAGGAGGGTTGGAAAAATGGCTCATTGGTTAAGAGCACCTGCTGCTCTTACAGAGGACCATATGAGGCCGCTCCAGTCCCAGGGAATCCAATGCCCTCTGCTGGCCTCTGCAGGGACTTTACATGGTATACAGACAGACATCCAGGCAAAACACCCAAACACATAAAGTAAAAACAAATAAGTCTCTCTCTCTCTTTTTTTTTAAACGTCAAATATTTAATTATACTTAATACCATGTCACCAAAGAAGATATTTAAAACTCTTCATAGCCAGGTGTGGTGGTGCACACCTTTAATCCCAGCACTCGGGAGGCAGAGGCAGGCAGATCAAATTCGAGGCCAGCCTGGTCTACAAAGTGAGTCCAGGACAGCCAAGGCTACACAGAGAAATCCTACCTTGAAAAACCAACAACAACAAAAAGGTTCGTGTTGTTTCTTAGTGCAATAGGAAAATGCAAGCTGCAACCATAACAAGATACCAAGTTTGCCAAGTGTGAGACAGGAACAGCAGGGCCACGCCAAGTGCTCAAGAGACCGGTGGGAAGTGAAACACATTGCTGGGACTGTGAAATAGACTCACCACCTTGGAACACAGACAGCGTTGGTCTTAGCCCAGCAGGCTCACACACAAGAGAAGAGGCCTGTCCGCGCACAGGTAAACAGGAGTGTTCCTCTCAGTCCCAGAGAAGGAGACCGCCTGCAGCTGAAGTCTCAACAGGACACAACTTAACTCTTTTTTTTTTTTTTTTAAGATTTATTTATTTATTATTATGTATACAGTGTTCTGTCCGCTTGTATACCTGGGGCACTAGAGGGTATTAGATCACATTATAGATGGTTGTGAACCACCATGTGGTTGCTGGGAATTGAACTCAGGACCTTTGGAAGAACAGGCGGTGCTCTTAACCACTGAGCCATCTCTCCAGCCCCATATCTTAACTCTTGCTTAGGAAGGTGTGGTAGGGGCTGGAGAGTTGGCTCAGAGGTTAAGAGCACCAGCTGCTCTTGCAGAGGACCTGGGTTCGGTTCCCGGCACCCACATGGTGGCTCACAACCATCTCTAACTCCAGTTCCAGGGGATCTGACATCCTCTTCTGATGTCCTCTACCTCATGGGTACCAGGTATACATGTGGTAGACATATATAAAAACAGGCAAAATACTCATACAAATTACAAAAATAAAAGAGTGCACTTTTTTTTTTTGGTTTGGTTTTTTTGAGAGAGGTTTTCTCTGTGTAACAGCCCTGGCCGTCCTGGACTCACTTTGTAGACCAGGCTGGCCTCGAACTCATAGAGATCCACCTGCCTATGGCTCCCGAACCTGGATTAAAGGCGTGCGCCACCACTGCCCAGCAAGTGCACTACTTATAAAAGTGGAAGAGCAAGGCCAGGATAGGAAGTCACTTGGCTTTTATTCTAATGTAGGGGGTGACTGTGCCTTTTCCCCATTGGCTGGGGGTTGGGGGTGGTTCTGACCTCACAGTCTTAAAATTGGCTAGTTTTTGTTTGTTTGTTTGTTTGTTTGTCTGTTTTTGGTTTTTTGAGACAGGGTTTCTCTGTGTAGCCTTGACTGTCCTGGACTCACTTTATAGACCAGGCTGGCCTTGAACTCACAGTGATCCGCCTGCCTCTGCCTTCCAAGTGGCTGGGCTTGAAGGCATGTGCTACCACGCCTGGTGAAATTGGCTGGTTTGAAAAGACTTTGTGCAAAGGAAATGGTTGATATCAGAAGGGTTGCCACTTAAATCACTTAAAATTCTGGCAATGCAGCAAGGGCCTTTGTGTTAATAAAGTTTTAACAGTGTGTGTGTGTGTGTGTGTGTGTGTGTGTGTGTGTGTGTGTGTGTAAAACATTTGTATAAAGGTTTTACATAGTTGGGAGATAAAAATATTTGAATGCATTGTCATAATAAAAGTTTCACAGTGTTCAGCAAATGTTTGGGAAATGTAGCATTTCTTACATCCATACCCACAACACACATGTGCTCAAGATTGTAGCAGGGCTATATACAGATGAGGCACATGTAAGTGAGCACTGGAAAGTGTAAGGGTTGACAATTTCCTGTCCCTTAGGACTGGGACACAACATTAGTCCTTCTGAGGCCTGCTGCTTGGGCCAGCTGCCATACCGTCATCATAGTTCACAGGCCACTCTCAGGTGGTCACTACAGGTCCAGGTGGGACGCTTACTAACTTAAAAGACCACCTAGCCTGTTTCGAGCCGTCTGTGCAGAGCCTCCTTTCTAAGACAAATGCGGTTGTGTTGTTCACGCTCGGCTGCACTGTAAGCTCAGCTTCGTGACATCATTTCATGGAAAGGAAGCCAGCTCAATGAAGGCAGGAATGATATGTCAGGCGGGGTTGGGGTGGGGTGTGTGCGCGTGCTTTTATTTTTATTTTTTGATTTGTTTGAAGCAGGGTCTCCCCCTGTAGCCCAGGATGCCCTCAGACTCACAGTAATCCACCTGCCTAGGCCACCTAAGTGCTGGACTCACAGGTATGTGTAGATGGACATTTTAAATTGCTGTTCTAAAGGAGTTAAAGTATGTTTCAGGTTTTCAGGTAAAAATGTAGATAGAACACATGCGCATAAATGATGTGTCCTGTTGGAAACTGACTAAGCTATAGCAACTGTACTTGTATGTTCACAAATACATGTAGAGGTCAGAATCAGCCTCAGATGTCACTCCTCTGGACAGCCATCTCTTTGGCCTGTGACTGACTCACTGAGTAGGGCAGGCTGGCTAGCCAGCAGGCCCCAGAGATCCACTTATCCCCAAACGTTGGGATTGTTAGCATGAACCTCCAAGCCTGTTTTTTTTTTTTTTCATGGGTTCTGGCAATCAGTTGGATCTTCGTACTCGTGAGGCAAGCACTTTACAGGCTGGGCCAGCTCCCTAGCCTCAAGGGGTTTTGTTTGTTTGTTTGTTTGTTTGTTTTTCCACTGCATAAATGCACAAGGCCAGGAGAACAAATGTATTATTTTATTTTTGGTTTTTCAAGACAAAGTTTCTCTTGTAGTCTTGGCTGTCCTGGACTTGCTTTGTAGACCAGGTTGGTCTTGAACTCACAGAGATCCACCTGCTTCTGTCCCCTGAGTGCTGGGATTAAAGGCGTGCACCCAGCTAAGAACAGAACAATTGTATTATTTAAAAACCTTATGTCTGGAATGTGACTCAGTGGTAGAACATTTGTGTAGCACGTGCAAGGCTCTGGGTTTGAGTCGCAAACTCTCTCTCTCTTTCAAGGAATGCAATAAAATAAAATTGGAGCAAGCAAACTTCATAGAGAAAAGAATGAAATAAAGCACGATCATTCAGCTGGACACGGTGGTGCATGCCTGTAATCCCAACATTCTGGGAGGCAGAGGCAGGCAGATTCCTGTGAGTTCGAGGACAGCCTGGTCTAAAAAGCAAGTTCCAGGACAGCCAAGGGTACACAGAGAAATCCTGAGGCTCACAAACCTGCCAAAGGGAACAGGCAACTTCTTTACTCTGGCTTTGGAGGGGGAAAAAAGGGTGCAATGCCTCCACCCCGGGCCAGTAGTCGCTAAGTACTAGCCCAAGAACTTCAGCATACCCATTAAGTAGCTTTGAGTTTCCTTATCTGCATAACGGAACATTTATTTCACATTATCAATGTTACGGAGCCAGATTCCCAAAGCCACCTCAGGGTTGAGCTCGTGTGCACTCGTGGTTTCTGGAACAGGTGTTCAGTCAATAGTTCTTGAATTAAGAAATAAAAAGTATGATACACAGGGGAAAAAATAGAAACCGGCTCTGTGAAGCGCGATGGGGCAGGAATGAACGGCTCGGTCCGGCCGGGATCCCGTGGAGGCGCGGGAGGCGGGGCTGAGGTCCGCGCCGCTCGGGACAGCGCGCTGTCAGTCAGAGGCAGGAGGCGGCGCGCTCCGCCCCAGGGGGCGGGGCCAGGACCCTGCGCACGTGGGGGCGGGGCCTGGCTCTCCGTGCCGGGGGCGGAGCCGGGCCGGGCACACCGGGCCGGTTGGGGGCTCCGCTCCTCGGCGAGAGTCACCGGAGCCCCGGCCACGAAGGGGTGCGACCCCCCACTGGCCCCGCCCTCCCGGCTGAAGCCCGACCAATCAGAGCTGCTCTTACTGGCGAGTGGGCCGAGCCGGCCCAGCTGCTCTGAGGCTCTGGCATGGTAACGTCCCCGCGCGGGGGTGGAGAGGCCCGGGGCTGTCCCACAGCGCCCCCTGCGGCCCGGGCTCGGGCCGGGGAGGCGGGGGTGCCGCCGGGGTACCCGGGACCCTGAGGGAGGGCGAGGGGACCCAGGGATGTGGAAATGGAGCCCAGTAGGGGGGTGGGGGCGGGGATTTGGGGTAGAAGGGGCGGGGAGGCCATTATGGAGCATGGCGGGGGGCGTGCGGCCGGGGGAGCTGAGGGGACCGTGAGCCGAGGCTCTGTGTGAGGAGGAAGGGATGAAGTGAGCGGTGGGTCTGTGGAGAAAGGTCGGGAGAGGAAGAGCTGGCGAGAGATGGAAACCACAGTTACCAACCCTGGGCTATTTGGCGTGCCCCGTGCCCCTCCCCCAGACCCAGGCTTGTTTCTTCTGGAACCCCTCGGTGCCCCTCAGGACCCTGGGGGACTCCCTGCTTTTCCCACCCGTTCACAAAACCTCGTCTCCTGAGGTGAGGAGGGAGTTCTGAGGAAAGAGAGGCTCCCGGTTTTCATCCTCAGAGCTGGAGTATTTCAAGAAATGGAGGAGCAGAGGCCCCATGGTCCCAACCCTGGCTCTGCCTTCAAGCAAGCTGTAATAACTCGGTGTGACCTTGGGCAAGTCACTACCTTTCTTTGGGCCTTGGATTTCCCATTGACTTTTAGAAAGGAAAATGGGCGATACGATACACTGACTCTCCATCAGTTCCAAGAGGGGGCGGGATTTGAGGAGGGAATTTAGGCAAATGGGTACTAGGGTGAGGGAAGCATGAAGTTGGGAGAGGAGACCGTCAGGTGGACTGAGGGAAACTCCCCGGGATTTGTGGGTAAGAGATTTAAGGCTTGCAAGGCCGGGTCCTGGCGAGCCTGGGCCTTGGGAATCCTGTTGGAGGAATGAAGGCCCTCTGTCAATTTAGGAAGTTGAACCCTGCTTCAGAAAGACGAGAGCCAGAAGTAACAACAGTCTGTTCTTCAAGAGAGTGAGGAGGTGATAGGGGAAGCAAAAGTTGTATTCTAGAAAGATCTCCAGGCTCTGTGGGGAGCAGAAGAGATGCTAGGGCTTACACACCAGAGTAGAGGCTAGGAGGTGGGCGGGGGAGGGGCTGGTCCCGTTTGGGCTCAGCTTGTCAGTGGAGACTATGGGGCCATTGGGCTCAGCTGTCCTTTGCAGAGCCCAGCTAATGTTGACAAGGCTTTACTGCTGAGATGCACTCCCAGCCCCATTGTTTCTTTTACCGATGGCTACCTCTTTCTGAGAAATATACCTCCTCCTCACCTTCATTTTCTAACAGTTCCGTCAGTAGGTGAGAGTAAAGCAGACCAGGCCTGCCTAGGATCGCCTGGCTTCCTCAGAATCTCAGGATCGGTCGAGGATTGGGGCAAAAAGACTGAAGACTAGGCTAAGAAATGACATCTGTGGCACTGTCCCTCTTTCTGGGAGGCAGCTTTATGGGGTCAGACCGCTTGGATTCCAAATCTGCCTCTGCCATTTAATCTCGTAGAACCATAACGAAGCTGTTCGAACCTCTGCTTCTTTATAAAACGGGGATAAGGTCTAAGATGGTTGTTAAGGATTAAATGAATGTTGTGGCTGTGGCTCACAATATGCACCTAGTAAACATTACCTGTTAGCTGTGATTTCTGTCCTGTTCCCTCTGGTCTCTAGTCTTGTCCGTGTCTCCCTGTGTTCTGAGATGCCCCTTAGCTGTGAAGGCCGAGCATTACCACATCTTCTATCAGGATTCTTCTGTTGGTCTCCCTGCGAATAGATGATGGCCAGATAGTCAAGTGTCTCATCATTCTCGCCCCAGCCCCTGAGTGTGTGTCCTGTTCTAGGGCAGACCGGCAGATCTGAGAGTTCACTCAGAAGTGTAAGAGGCCCAGAGCTGTCCTGGGACTGCAGTAGGTGAGGGGAGCAGGAAGGAAAGGCTGGCGGGGGTGGGGGAGCTCCGTAACCAGTTACAGTCAGCCCACGGTCTGTCTCCATCCTCGAGTGCTGGTGTTCGCACACTTGCCGTCATGTTTGAGTATTGGTACCAGTTGCCTTCCACCAAGGTACAGAGTCTCTACTGTTCTGCCTGTTTCTGTCACAGACTATACAAACAAGTAAGTGCAGACAGTGTTTTAGATTGTACATGAAGGTCCACCAAGGTTAGGGGCAAAACTGTGTCTTCAAAGCACTCGAGGTGAAGGCCCGGTGGAGATAATCAGGAAGTTGACAACAGAGAAAACTCAGGCTGGCGAGGTGGCGAAGTGGCTTAAGTGCTTGCTGTGCCTGCAGAAAGCCTAGGGTTCAAGGTCCCCAGAACCTACAAAAATGCCCACTTCCCCGTAATTCTAGCCTTTGAGGGCAGAGACTAGATCTCCAGAGCAAGGCAGCTAGTGATGCCGCCTCGATCAGTGAACTGAGTTTGCTTGAAAGACCCTGCTTTCCACAAGGAATGAAGCGGAAGATTGGTAAGGGTGATCCTAGCATCAGCTTTCGGCCTCTGCATGCTCAAGTGCCCCACACAAGGACTTCCAGAATGTAGCACACTGGAGAGGACAGGTGGGTCCTCTGGGAAGCCCAGGGGACATTCTCACAGCTGCATGTCACTCTGCAAAGTGGTGTGCTCTGTCCTGAAAGGACATCGAGCGTGTGTGGGGGTGTGTGCAGCAGTGTAAAACTAAAGTGAAGGAGTGAATATTGGATCATCTCGAACAAAGCAAGAGGGTACAGAAAGGAACTGGGAAGCCCTGGACTCAGCAAGGGCCGGTGTGGGATCGACTGTATTGAAAGGCTCTGGAAGGTAGATAAAGAAATTTTTATTTATTTGTTTGTTTGTTTGTTTATTTGGTTTTTCAGGACAGGGTTTTTCTGTGTAGCCTTGACTGTCCTGTACTCACTTTGTAGACCAGGCTGGGCTCAAACTCACAGCAATCTGCCTGCCTTTGCTTCCTGAGTGCTGGGATTAAAGGTGTGCATCACCACACCGGCTTTATTTTTGTTTTTTGAAACAGGGTTTCTCTGTGTAGCCCTGACTGTCCTGAAGCTTACTCTGTAGACCAGGCTAGCCTCAAAGTTAGAAATCCATCTGCCTCTGCATCCTGAGTGCTGAGATTAGAAGTTGACTACCATGCCCAATTTACTAATTTACAGATTTATTTTGAGACAGGTTCTCTCTCTCGCTCTGGCTGTCCTCTGGTATTCCCAGCTGGCCTTGAACTTAGAGATCCACCTGTCTTTGCCTCCCAAATTAAAGGCATGTGCCAAATAAAAAACACCTGGTTCTAAGTTGAGGCATTGTTTGGTTTTTTTGTTTTTTGTTTTGTTTTTTTGAGACAGGGTTTCTATGTGTAGCCTTAGCTGTCCTAGACTTGCTTTGTAGACCAAGCTGTCCTTGAACTCACAGCAATCCACCTGCCTCTGCCTCCAAGGGCTGAGAATAAAGGCATGTGCCACCACGCCCAGCTTAAATAAATCTTTTTTTTTTCCTTCGAGACAGGGTCTCTCTGTGTAGCCTTGGCTGTCCTGGACTCACTTTGTAGACCAGGCTTGCCTTGAACTCACAGTGATCCACCTGCCTCTGCTGGGATTAAAGGCGTGCGCCACCACGGCCGGCTCCCACTGTACATTCTTGTGATGATGTGTGAGTCTTTCTGGCTTTATCACTTTCAGGGAAGGTTGGTATAAAAACACCTGCGTTCTGTGGCAGGCATTGTGCTTCTAAGGGAGGACAAATGGGTTCAGTTGGGCTTCCTCAGAAGCCAGCTGCAGGACTTCATACCGTTCAGCCATGACTCTGCCTTCCCTTTGTCACGTGATACAGAGGAGTGTTGGTGTGTGTAGTGGCACTCCTGTAACTCCAGCCCTTGGAGGAGGCGGCAGCAAGAGGATCAGGCATCCAACCTTACCAGAGACACTGTCTCAAAACAAACTTTGGCCCGTGTCTGTAATCCTGGCACGTGGGAGGCTAAGGTAAGGGGATTGCTTTGTTGTGAGTTTGACCCAGAATTAGAGCGGGCTGTATAGTGAGCTCCACGTCAGCCTTACTATCAAGTGATGCCCGTCTCAAAAAAGGTTGGGGTAGCAATGGCGTAATATATCAAAAGAGTGCGCCACTACCGCAGGGCAGTTGTGTTTTCTTGATAGTAGGCCTTACCAGTGGCCCCAAGTTTGGTAGGACTTACCAAGACCAGCCAAGTCAACAACAGCTCGAGCCTTTTAATTTATTCCTAACATTCCTTTTACACCTTTTGGGTGATTGCACACGTGCTACAGTGCGTGTGTGAAGGTCAGGGGAAAGTGTGGCAGTAGGTTCTCTCTGTCCACCATGTGGGTCCCCAGGATCAGACGCAGATCCTCAGGCTTGGAGGCCAGTTCCTTGTCCACTGAGCCTCCTCACTAGCTCATTTATTACTATGTTTTTGAGGCAGAGTCTCTGCAGCCCACATTGGCCGGATCCTCCTCTGTCCGTCTCCTAGGTGCTGGATTGCAGTGTTGAGCCACAGTGCTGAGTTTTCCTCTGCCCTTCGATTTTCATGTTAGTGGAGTCGCACTCAGTGTTACAGTTTGTTGAGTCTACGGTGTGAGTGAGGATCCATGGTCAGTAGCGCACTTTTGGGATTATGCCAGTGACTGTAAGCTTGCAGCAGGTAGCTCCTGGCAGGAAGCTCTGTGGCATTAAGCACATAGAGCTCTGGCTAGTGCATGGGTTGGTAAAGGCTTTCACTGTTGCCTATGCAGTGGGTATAGGACATTGGAGTGGTGCCCTGTGCACAGTGAAGAACTGAGTGTGGCTGGAGCACAGAGGATGGGTATGGAAGAGGCTGGCAAGGGCCTCACAGGCTTGGGTAGGACTTTGGTATTCAGAACGGTGGGAAACCAGCAGAGAATTCTAAGCGGGTGCTTATGGGCCTGAGGTACATTTTGAAGAGTGTATTGTGGGTACATTTAGAAGTGGATATGACGAGAACAGTTTGGGAGGCCACATAGTAGCTCAGATGGGAAGAGTGGGCTGGGCAAGAAGTGGGAGAAAAAAAAAGAAGAAGAAAATAAACCTAAATCGAAGACTTATTTTGGAGGAAAAACTAAGAGAACTTGGTGATGTATTATCACTGAGGCTGTAGAGAATGACCCAGTCTCTGTGTTGGGCAGACGACTGGATAACATGGTGAGACTGGAGGATCATCAGTTGGAGGTTAGAGGCTGTTAGGCAGCCTCAGGTGGCAGAGTAGAGCTCAGGACAGGTCATTTCTGACATTCCACACAGATAAAGTTTCCGAGGACAGGAACAGTGCGGTTGGCCGGAGGTAGAGAATAGAGAATTAAAGTAGCTTGGCGCATAGCTACTTAGGACAAGGTACAAGAGATAGTCTAGGGATAAAGGCTAGAAGACAGTTTTTACTGTCTAGGCCTCAGAAGAGGGGTAATTGGGAATTGTGAGGTGGCTCCTGTACATCTGACTTACTGCCTCTCCCTAGAGCTCTTGTGCTGCTCCTCAGCTCCATCTAGGAAGGGAAGCAGCCTGTACCACACTTTGACCCTGTAAAACAGTGTGAGCACACCTCTAATCCTAGCACCCAGGGCAGAGGCAGATGGATCTTTTGAGTTCTAAGCTAGTCTGTTCTACAGAGTGAGTTCCAGGGCAGCAGGGATACACAGAAAAACCCTATCTCAAAAACAAAAACAAAATAAAAAATGTGTGTTTGTCTGTATATGCACAGAGGCCAGAGGACAATGGCAGGCATTTTATCTGTCTCTTACTGTGTTACTTGCTCGAGACAGGGCCTTTCACTGACCTTGCAGTTAGGCAGGCCACTAGCAAGCCCTAAATGATCATCATGTCTCAGCCCTCCATTGCACTGGGGTTACAGCCACGCATAGCTGTGTGCGTGTGCGAGTGTGCCCGGGCACTCATGCAGCAAGTGCTCTTACCCACTGAACCATCTTTCCAGCCCCCATAATACTTTAAAAATATTTACTTTGTGTATTTGTTTGCCTGCATGTATGTCTGTGCACCATGTCTGTGAGTGTCAGATCATCCCCTGGAACTGGGGTTGTGCACAGTTGTGTGCCAAAGTGTGGGTGCTGGGAAACTGAACCCAGTTCTTCTGGAAGAGCAGCCAAGTGTCTTTACTGCTGAATAGTGTCTCCAGCTGTCCCCGCCCCCAGGTATTTTTGAGCAGGTAATAAAGCCATATAGTTGCATATTCATAAGACACAAATGGTGTGCTGGAAAGTGTCTCCCGTACCATGTACACACAGGACAAGAGTTTCCCTGTGCCTTGCTCCCCAGCTTACCTGCTATCTGCAGACGTCGGCATTGACCCGTGTCTTAGGACTGAGCTTCCTCATTCTTAGACTGCAGTGTTGCGTTTTATGTTTGCATATGATGACTCTTTGCTGATGAACATGTAGGCTTTCCTCATCTCTGTTTGTAAATATGTTAAAATGAAGATTTTCTACATCTATCACTTTATACATAGATACACAATTCATACGTCTATCATTCTGTACGTACATATAATATACAGAGAAGTGCACTTTAAAATTGGAAACTTGTTTTTTGGTTTACACAGGGTTTCTCTGTGTATCCTTAGCTAGGACTCGCTTTGTAGACCAGGCTGGACTTGAACTCACAGCGATCCACCTGCCTCTGCCTCTAGAATTGGAAAGTTTTGTGAAGAGATTTGCTTCATTTATTTTAAACTCATTCAGTATTTATTGAGTACCTATTACGTGCTAGACCATTAGGCAGGTGCCAGGAATCTAGCGTTCGGCAAGTCATGCAACCCCAGCCTCTTGGTATGGCATCACCCTCTAGTAAACATGCCCAGGCAAACGTTGTGATAACAAAATTGTGTGCGTGAGGAAACTAAGATGGGGATCAGATAGAGCAGGAATTTAATTTAAGAAAGCTACTTTAAATAGCATCATGTGGTCAGCAATTGGGGGAAGACAGGAACACTTGGACTGTGCAAGCTGTGCCCATGTTGAGGGTGTGTAAAGGAAGGGCACCATGGGGGAGGGGGTCCAGTTAGGGAGCAGGCGTGGAAGCAGGAGGATGAGGGACCGTGAGAGTGGCCAGGAAGGAAGCCAGTCGTGAAGGGATCCGGGCTGTAAAAGAACAGCAGCTCTGGACTGAATCTTAAGCCCAGTAAATTGAAGAAGGAAAGAAGTCAACCCCTGACTGGCTTGAGGGGTGCGAGAGAATGGGTTGAAGTCACAGGAAGAACCGGATGCCTGTCGGAGAGCCTCTGTGCCTCTGCCACGGCTTTGGCACCGTGGGAACGCCCACAGTTGAGATGACATGGGCTAGCACTGGAGAGCAGAGCTCTGAAGGGCTCAGGCTTGGGATGGGCAGGAAATGGGGCTTGGCAACTCCTCCTGAACTTGTCTCTCTTTCATCCTCATCCCTTCTGCACAAGCCCATCTCTGTGCCCATCCTGGGTCCTATGACTTTTCTCTCCCTCAACAGTCGGTTCCCGATTCTGGTCCCCGGCCCCCAGCAGCGCCTGCCCCCTTCCCACCGGGGCCCCCCATGATGCCACCACCCTTCGTAAGTTTTATGTGTCTCTCTGGGCTGGGCTTTTCCAGCCTGCACCCTCAGCCCCCACCCTACCACTGCTGCGCTGCCAGCAAGGACCTGTTACACACCTTTGCTGCCTTTGGAAGACGGGTGGTGTTGAGCACTGGGGAGGGAGAGGCTGCTCTTAAGCTCTAGTCCATAAAGTGACAGTCCCCTTTGTGTTTTGTCCTTGGGATACGAGGGGCTGGAGGTTAGAGAGGTGGAAAGGCGACACTTGCGGTAGAATGAGGGGTGGGCGGCTTCTTGCTTTTTCCTTACTGTGTTCGTGGGATGGAATAGCATTGGTCAAGAGCTAGAAGGGGGTGGAAGGCAGGAGACCCTTGCCTTCTCCTCTCACCTTAGGTTTCTGGGGGCTGCAGCCTCCCCAGTCTGTACGGTTCCTCACCTCTTAGGAAGCCGTGTGCTGCCCACTGTGCCTGGAGACTCCCTAACCCTGTCCTCCTCACTGTGACGGGGAGACACTTTGATGCTTTTACTTCTCAAATGGAGACCTGTAGGCCGGGATGAGGGCTGAGTAGTACATAATAAGACAGTGTCCTCTGTTTAGCTGCTTCTTCTTTACTCATTTCCAGATGCCCCCTCCAGGGATCCCGCCTCCTTTTCCTCCAATGGGGCTCCCTCCCATGAGTCAGAGGCCACCGGCCATTCCCCCCGTGCCGCCTGGCATACTGCCCCCGATGCTTCCACCAATGGGGGCACCACCACCACTTACACAGGTAATTGCTTTCCCACAGGGGTCTTTAGTGGGAAAGAGATGAGAGTAAGCACCTGAGCTTTAGGAACTGGGAGGGAAGGGGGCTTTGGGCAGACTCCGAGTGCACGCGCCAGGAGAGGGTCGGAAACCCCAGGGCGTCTCTTAGGGAGCCCTAACACTGGCTGCTGGACTTTATATCCACAGATTCCAGGGATGGTTCCTCCAATGATGCCAGGGATGCTGATGCCCGCCGTGCCCGTCACTGCAGCGGTAAGCGCTGGGGGTGGCAGGAAGCAGGCTCTGTCTTGCACTGTGTGGGTCTTACTTGGAGTGGATGGATGTGGACTGTTCTTTCCCTCCGGTTATGCCGTCCCTGGCAGCACTCCTCACATCCTCGCCAGCCACACAGCCAGCAGTTCTAGCCCCACTCATCTCAAGGGGACCAAGGCCACACGTCTCCTCTTGTTGCTTCTCATGCTAATTCCCAGCACGCACTCAGATGCCCTGCATCCTAGGCATGCTAAGGTTTCTTCCTGTTACATCCTCTTGGCCTCTGGAAGGCGGTGGCACCTGCTTGTGCTGTTGCTCAGTGTAGTGGAGTCTCGAGTTGGGTGTAGAATTCTGACATCTTCTGTGAAGAGATGGATCTCAGGAGCTGACTCAACAAAATACTCTTGCGGAAAATGAAGAAAGGAGCTACTGTGCGACGACTCCTGAGATCTGAGAGTCGCAGCCCTGGTGGGGTGGAGGGAACAGGACTGTTAGAGGGCCGAGATCCCTGGGAACAGGACACAGATCCTGGCCTGGCCTGCTTCTCCATCCCCCATGGCCTGGGTCCTGGGGGCCACTGGGCTTGGCCCCAACCCTTCCCCCTCCTCTTTCTTCGGCAGACGGCTCCGGGTGCGGACACCGCCAGCTGTGAGTCTTCTGGGGGGCCTGCTCCCCTCAGGCTCGGAGGTTGGGGGGCACAGGGGAGAGGGGGCCATGGACTGGAGCCCACGCTGGATCATGCCTGTTGGGATGCCAGGGATTTGGGGATGCTGACGGGCCAGGGGGTGGATAAGGGAAGACTCGGGCAGAAGTCGGGCTTTGGAGCAAGGGTTCAGTAGCTTTCCTTTGGCTTCTTCCCTAGCTGCTGTGGCTGGGACAGGCCCTCCGGTGAGTGCTTCTTCTAGCTTAGGTCTCTGGGTAGAACGTGGGAGGGCAGCTGATGGTTAAGTCTTCGGGTGAGAGGCTTTGGGAAAGGAGCCTCGCCATGATTCTGTGCCTCTGCTCCCCGCAGAGGGCCTTATGGAGCGAGCATGTGGCCCCTGATGGGCGCATCTACTACTACAATGCTGATGACAAGCAGTCCGTGTGGGAGAAGCCCAGCATGCTCAAGTCCAAGGCGGAGGTCCTGAGTGGGGCTTTCTGGCTCTTCCTTTCAGAGTCCCTGGCCCTTCCAAGTCCTTGGCCTTCCTTGAGTCTCTACCCATCCTCGTTGTGGTTCCTCTGACCCCATGACCCCTGACCACTTCCATGCTCTTTGGAATTACCTCTCTATGGCCTTAGGAGGTCTCCTTTCCCCCATTCAGGCAAGGCCAGGCGACAACTAAAGGCTACTGTGTCCTCCATTCACTGGGTCCCTTAGCTCCCCTGACAGGCTAGAGAGCTCTCCAGCTGCTGATGACTTTTGGCCCGTCCTCTTACAGCTGCTGCTCTCCCAGTGTCCTTGGAAAGAGTACAAATCAGACACAGGAAAGCCTTACTACTACAACAACCAGAGTCAGGAGTCCCGCTGGACCCGGCCCAAGGACCTGGATGACCTGGAAGGTGAGGGGGAGACTGGGCAAAGCTACTGGGAGCTCTTTGCTACCCTGAGACGTTATCTTTTCCCCTTGCAGCCCTCGTCAAGCAAGAGTCTGCAGGGTAAGTGACTTGAGCACGTGCCCTTCCTTGCTTGGAGCACTTCGGGGAGAGGGTGGACTCACTGTTAGCCCTCCTCTATGGGAAGAGGAGTCTGTTTCTTTATGGGTTCAGCTGCTTCCCATGCTAGAGAAACTGGCACACCCCTCCCTGCCTATCCCTGCTTTAGTACACCATTACTCTTTGGCTTGCCTACAGAAAACAGCAGACCCAGCAGCTGCAGACACTACAGCCACAACCACCTCAGCCACAGCCTGACCCTCCACCTATACCTCCGGGTCCCATCCCCATGCCCATGGCCCTCCTGGAACCTGAGCCAGGTCCAAGTGAAGATTGTGATGTGTTGGAAGGTGCCCAGCCCTTGGAGCAAGGGTTCGTGCAGCGGGAGGAGGGCCCCAGCAGGTAAGAGTTACTCCTCAGTGCAGCCTCCAACTCTGAATCTTCATTCTCGTCAGAGCCTTGGGGGGACATAGGAAGCCTGAGCATGACCTCTGAAGGTCTTTCTGGGGGAACAAAAGAGGACAGTCACTTGCTGAGAGTTAAGGGCACTGAAAACTGTAAGGACTGTGGGACCTGTGGCTGAGTCTCTTCTACGCTGCAGTTCTACTGGACAGCATCGGCCACCACAGGAAGAGGAGGAAGCTAAGCCGGAACCAGAGAGATCTGGCCTCAGTTGGAGCAACCGGGAGAAGGCAAAGCAGGCGTTCAAAGAGCTGCTAAGGGACAAGGTGCTGAGGGTGGAGCGCCCAGGGAAGGCCTGGGGGTGCGGAGTGAGCAGGCTCCAAGACCTGTGCCTCTCTGTTCCAGGCTGTCCCTTCCAATGCTTCATGGGAACAGGCTATGAAGATGGTAGTCACTGACCCCCGTTACAGGTAGGGTGTGAGCAGGAGGGGTTAGTCCTTGTTGATGAAAGCAACTGGGTCAGGGACTCCCTGAGATGTCCCAGCTTGGTCGACACTCAACTAAGTCGACTCCCAACTGAGTGTTGACCTCAGGTCCAAGTGGCTGGGATGGGCTGCAAGAGAGGAAAGAGCCAGAGTAGTTCCAGGTGAGAAGAGGGAAGGGCACAGAACAGCGAGACGCTTGGTAGAACTGAATTAGGGAGGGGGCCTAGCAGGACAGACACCTGATGTGACTTGAGAGCGCTGAGCAGAAGGCCTGACCCCTCACCCCTACCCACATTTTGGCCGCCTGTGTGCTAAGTTCCATGCATGGGTCCCCAACTTGATGTTGTGGAAATCTTTCCACGTGTCTTGTGACCCATGCAGGGCAGTTCAAGCTGTATCTTTCCCTTTCTTTAATTTATCCAATCCAGTGCCTTGCCCAAGTTGAGCGAAAAAAAGCAGGCATTTAATGCTTACAAGGCCCAGCGGGAGAAAGAGGAGAAAGAGGAGGCCCGGCTGAGGGCCAAGGAGGCCAAGCAAACCCTGCAGCATTTCCTGGAGCAGCACGAACGCATGACCTCCACCACCCGCTACCGGTCAGGGGCTGCACCAGGCTGGGCTGGGGCACAGGTGCGCATTTCTCTTCTCTGCCAACTCACAGACCATGTGCTCCGCAGGCGGGCAGAACAGACCTTTGGAGACTTGGAGGTCTGGGCTGTGGTCCCTGAGAGGGATCGAAAAGAAGTTTATGATGATGTCCTCTTCTTCCTGGCCAAGAAGGAGAAGGTAACGGCCACAGTCACAGCTGGATGCTCCTTGCCCTCAATTCCTTCTGGATCTTGGCCATTCGTTCCCTACTCAGCCAGTGTCCCTTCTCCTGAGTTGGAAGCTGGTGTGGAACTTTGACCTTCCCTGTTCTGCACTGGTCCACTAGCCTTGGGTGTGGGATGGCAGAGGAGGGCACTGCTCTGGGACACAAAGGCTTGCGTCTTGCCTCCTAGGGCATCCTAGCTACCTCTTTTCCAGCTCTGCCTCTCTTTAACCCTGTGACTTTCCAGGAACAAGCCAAACAGCTTCGGCGCCGAAATATCCAGGCCCTGAAGAGCATCCTGGATGGGATGAGCAGTGTCAACTTCCAGACCACATGGTCGCAGGCTCAGCAGTACCTCATGGACAACCCCAGCTTCGCTCAGGACCAGCAGCTGCAGAGTAAGCCTGACTCTCTGCTCTTTCGTCCTTGCAGTCTGCCGTCTTCCAGTTCCGTCACACTCAGTTACTGCTCCTCTTGGGACTCTGGGGTTTCCTGATGTTTTCAGATTACCCCTCTAGCTTGCTGGTTTTGCTTGTGTGGTGCTAGGGTGAACCCTGGCCCTCAGCCTCTATTCTTGTTTTTTATTTTGTGGTGCTGAGAATTGACCCCAGGCCCTCAGTCAGGCACATGCTCTGCTGCTGAGTAACCCCCAGCCCTGTGGTCTACTGTACCTGAGCATTGTGTCTTGGAGGAAGATCTCTGGGATAAAAACATGAAATCTGGGGCTGGAGAGATGGCTCAGAGGTTAAGAGCACTGGCTGCTCTTCCAGAGGTCCTGAGTTCAGTTCCCAGCAACCACATGGTGGCTCATAACCATCTATAATGAGATCTAATAATGCCCTCTTCTGGCCTACAGGCAGAATGCTGTATACATAATAAATCTTTAAAAAAAAAAAAAAAGACAAAAAACCCTACATGAAACCCTAGAGACGATGGTGATGGCATCTACAGGCCACGTGAAGATGGTCTTATGTGGGCCTTAACTGTAGTAAGGGCTGGGCATGATGGCGCATGCCTTTAATGCTAGCACTCGAGAGGCAGAGGCAGATAGGTATCTGTGAGTTCAAGGCCAGCCTGGTATACAAAGAGAAACCCTGTCTGGGAAGGGAAAACTGTAGTAAGGAATTGTTGGCTGTGGTCACCAAAGCCTGACCTGACCGACTTGCAGTTCCCCAAGATGTGATGCCTCAGATTCTAAGATAACTAGGTTTACATGGTGGTTTCTAGAAGCTGAGTTCATCAGAGTTGAATACTTGCTATTTTTTTGTAGTACAATTAACTCCTCCCTCCAAAATTGTCACTACAGTGACAGCTCCCACCTGACCCTGCTCCACTTTCCACCCCCTCGGGAGTCCCTAGCCCCCACAGGAGGACACCTTCTTAAGACACCGCCCTGCTGAGTCTCTTCCCTGCCCCTAGACATGGACAAGGAAGATGCCCTGATCTGCTTTGAGGAGCACATCCGAGCTCTGGAGAGAGAAGAGGAGGAAGAACGGGAGCGGGCCCGGCTTCGGGAGCGGCGCCAGCAACGCAAGAATCGGGAAGCCTTTCAGGTATTTCCTACACTTGGTGACCAGAGCTTGGCTCGGCTCAGCTCTCCACCACAGCCGCTTTGTGGTGGCCTGTCTCTGAAGGAGGTTGTCTGCGGATTGGCCCCTTCAAGTTCCACAAGGCCACCCTGCAGTGATGCTCCTTCAGGCTGTATGTACCATGCTCAGACATGAGTGCCAGGTCACCAAGTGTCTGCCTGTGGGTGGGAGCCAGCCAGGCAGTTCTTCCTCAGCTTGGGAGTGGTAGTAATGGGCTGACTACGCTGGTCATAGCAGGAAATGGAAGCCAAATCAGTGTGCTGCCTAAAGGTGCCTAGCTCACTGCCTGCAGGCTGGCTTATTGGCTGTAGTGCCTGTGCCTGATCAATTGCCCTTGCTGTCCCTCTGCCATCCCTTCCTCCCCCCCCCCCCACGTTTCCCTCCCTATCTCATTCTGTCACTGTCCTTCCCTGTCCAGACCTTCCTGGACGAGCTGCATGAAACAGGGCAGCTACATTCCATGTCCACCTGGATGGAGCTATACCCAGCAGTCAGCACTGATGTCCGCTTTGCCAACATGCTGGGCCAGCCGGGTAAGGCAGCCAGGCTTCCCCTTGTCTGGTCTGGCTTCCCACCCTGCCAGCCTCTCTGCACCCCACTCCCTGGTCCTGCCCTTGACCCTGGGCCTTGGGAAGCTGCCGCCCGCCAGGCCCCCGTCTCTCCCTTTCTGCAGGCTCTACGCCTCTGGACTTGTTCAAGTTCTATGTGGAGGAGTTGAAGGCTCGATTTCATGATGAGAAGAAGATCATAAAGGACATTCTCAAGGTGAGGGCCACAGACTGGGTGTGAGGCACTCTCTCAAGGTGAGGGCCACAGACTGGGTGTAAGGCACTCTCTCAAGGTGAGGGCCACAGACTGGGTGTGAGGCACTCTCTCAAGGTGAGGGCCACAGACTGGGTGTGAGGCACTCTCTCAAGGTGAGGGCCACAGACTGGGTGTGAGGCACTCTCTCAAGATGAGGGCCACAGACTGGGTGTGAGCCACTCTCTCTAGACCAGGGCTCCTGAAGTCACGGTTTCTAGGAATGTGGCAGCTTGGCTGGGGATACACATAGACACATCTTCTAGCCAGATGTAGTGATACATGTCAGTATTCCCAGCACTTGAGAAGCTGAGGCAGGAGGATTGCCAGTCTGAGCAATAAAGTGTGTACCAGTCAGGCTGAAACCCTGTGTCAGAAAATTAAAGACCAAAGCAACAAATCATTTTCTACTCGTAGGAGCTCATTACCTGAGCAGTTTTAGCCAGGGCCTAGTGTTACTACAGAGACAGGAGTCAGAAGATTTGAGGGGAGAGGTGGGATGCTGTAGGCGCAGGGGAACCACAGCAGCAGGTGCACGTGGGTGGGAAGGCTGCAGCAGGCCGAGGAGCAGTGCAGGTGGTGTAAGCTCCTCTCCACAGCACACTTCTTCCTGTTGTAAGGTGCTTGGAAGAATTTGGAATTTGTTGCTAATGCTTTAAAATCTGGAGACTTCAGCCAAGCATTGTGGCACCCGCCTTTAATCCCAGCAGAGGCAGGCAGATCATTGGGAGTTGGCGGCCAGCCTGGTCTACAAAAGTGAGTCCAGGACAGCCAGGGCTACACAGAGAAACCCTGTCTTGAGGGGGGATATCTGGAGACTTCACATAAAAATCTATTTTGTTTTGGTTTTTGAGACAGGTCTTGTGTGCCCCAGGCTGGCCTTGAACTCCTGATAGATCCTTCTTTCACTGCCCACATGCTGGGATTATAGGTGTGCACCACTGTGCCTGGCTTCACTTAAGTCTGGATCTTGAGTGTCTCTTGCCAGTTTGGAGGATCTGTCAGCCCTGGGCTCATTCTATAAGGCAAGGCATGGACACTGGCTGAGATGCCACTGGCCTCTTAGAGATGAAGATGAGGTGTGCTTTCCCTCACTGCACCTTACTGCCTTAGTGCTGGCAAGTGCCAGCTGCTGTGCACTAGCTCTGTGCCCTGTCACTTTCTCTACTGGAGATACAGCTGTCCATGTTTGTCATAGTCACAAATGTGAACAAGCAAGTGAAGGGAGTGTTGTGTTCCAGAAGTAAATGATGCGTATTTCTTATGGAAGTAAAAACTATTCCAGCATTTAACTATTAGTTAGTGTCCAGTACAGTGGCTAGAAGCAGGACTTGAGGTAAACGTCTGATTAAGCCCTCATGAGACCTGTGAACTTGTCTAAGCATCAGTTTCCTTGTCTCAAAAATGGTGAGTGTCCCAAGGAACCCCAGTTACTGAAGATAGCAACTTTGTGTTTCACGTTTGAGAGGGACACGGGTACAGTTAGGCAGACTGCCTCACAGAGCCATGGATGCTGCCTTGTACTAGAGTTACCCATCAGCATGGACTTGATAAACCAAGTGCAGTGGCTCACTCCTTTAATTCCAGGGTTTGAACGGGGAGCAAGGAAGATGATGAGTCCCAGGTCAGCCTGGGCTGTACAACAGAGCCTAGCTTTAAAAACCTGAAAACATTTTTTTGTTTTGTTTTGTAAATGATCAGCTCAAATGGCCTGGGGAAAGCACTTCCCAGTCTCTCTGTATCCTTACGGGATGTGGTAGTGAAGAGCTAGGAGTTCCACTCCTGAACCCCCAGGTCTTAAAAGGGACAGTAACAAGTACCTGAGTGTCATTTTTTAGCTCATCCTTTTCTCAGTCCCAGCGCTCTGTTAAATGCTCTTCGCTACAGAGACTAGAGAACCGCACTGTGGGTGAGTGAGGTGAAGAGGGTGGGAAGACCAGGCAGGCAGCAATTACAGAATCCAGGTGGCAGATGAGAAGAGCAAGGTGCCGTGGGGGCCTTGAGATCAACAAGTGGCAGGGCCGAGTTTGGAGGTGGATCATCCTGTTTCTAATAAAAAAAAGCTTGTATCTCTTTTGTGCATTAAGGTACTATATATAAGATTTTTATTCAGAAAATGTTTGTTGCCTGGCAGTGGTGGTGCACGCCTTTAATCCCAGCACTAGGGAGGCAGAGGCAGGTGGATGGATGTGAATTTGAGGCGAGCCTGGTCCACAAAGTGAGTTTAGGCTAGCCAAGGCTACACAGAGAAACCCTGTCTCAAAAAACCAGAAAAAGAAAGTATTTGTTAAGAATGGTTAAAGTGTTGGGTCAGGCATGGTGGCAGATGCTTTTCATTCCATCACTGGGGAGGCAGAGGCAGGTGGATCTTGGATTAAAGGCCAGCCTGGTCTAGAGTGAGTTCTAGGGCAGCCATGGCTACATAGAGAGACTTTGTCTCAAAAAAAGGAGCCAGGCGCGGTGGGGCACGCCTTTAATCCTAGCACATGGGAGACAGGCAGGCAGAGCTCTTGAGTTTGAGGCCAGCCTGGTCTACAAAGTGGGTCCAGGCAGCCAGGGCTGCACAGAGAGGCCCTGTCTCAAAAAGCTAAAAACAAAACCAAAAAAAAAGGTGAAAGTTAGGCCGGGCGGTGGTGGTACACGCTTTCGGGAGGCAGAGGCAGGTGGATCGCTGTGAGTTCGAGGCCAGCCTGGTCTACAAAGTGAGTCCAGGCAGCCAAGGCTACACAGAGAAACCCTGTCTTGAAAAACAACAAAATAAAACAGGTAAAAGTTGGCTGGTGATGGCTTAGTAGATAAAGGATTGCCATCAAGCCTCATGACCTTAGTTTGATCTCAGGAACCCACATTGGTAGAAAGAGAGAACCAATTGTATGTGGGTCATGGCACTTGGGTACCCACATAGATACGTGCAAAATAAGTGTTTAAAAAATGTAAAAGTTTAGGGGAGGCCTGGTGGCACTCAGAGGAAGGATAGCAGGCTACCAAGAAGAGACTTGATACCCTATCAGCATATACAGGGGGAGGAGGTCCCCCTCAGTCACAGTCATAGGGGAGGGGAGTAGGGGGAAAGCGGGAGGGAGGGAGGAGTGGGAGGATACAGGGGATGGGATAACTATTGAGATGTAATGTGAATAAATTAATTTAAAATTCTTTTTTAAATGTAAAAGTCTAAACTCAGTGGAATGGAACCACTAAAGTAGAATTGCCAGATTATTTTGTGAAGTTGAGGGAGAGGATGGAAGGGTACAGGCCAAGGGTGAATGGCAGCACTATTGTTAGGTGTTAAGGATTTTAAGCAGAGAGAACTGGCTGCAGAAGACAAGCTTTCCATTTGAGAAGGAAGGAATAAAGTGAATGAAGTATCTTACACAGGTGATGATGTAAACTACAAACATCTATCCTAGAGCAGATTAGATAGCTAGCATTTAGCCAGAGTAACCAGAGGCCTGCTGGGTTTTGTCCACACCACCTGAAAAGCAGTTATTTTGGATTTCTAGTCCTTCATTTGGGCTCCAGCTGTGGAAGCACTGTGTCTATCCAGTCACATGGACCACAGGGTCACCTCTCATCTCCTAGGACAGCGCAGGGCCCTGAACTTGAGCAGATAGAAGCCTGGGGTCTGGGCGGAAGATTCATGATGGGTGCAGGAGTGATGGATGCATTAGAAGAGCCAGCTTGGCATGGGTCTGAAACTGCTAGGGAAAATGTAATCAGGTAAGTTAAGAAAAAACATAGTAAGGCCAGTTCTGAGAATCACACATCCGCAGAGGGAAATGACCAAAAAAAAAAAAAAAAAAAGAAGAAGACACAGGAGTCCTGGAGAAGAGTATTGCAAACATTCCACAGTAATCTGGCTGCTCATTGGCCCAGAAAACTCTACAAGTTTATCTAGTGCTTTTGAGCTTCAGTTTCTTCAGCCTCTGTAAGTTGGGATAACATTTACATTAAAAAAAAAAACATTTTGTCAAGTGTCTTGCTTAAACTGGCTCTTAATGTTTCTTTTCCTTGTGCTGTTTCCAAGGAATTGAAACTTTGGAAAAGCAGTTAGCTAGCTAGCTTGAGAAGCTCAAGGCAGGAAGGGAGGATGTTCCTGCAAGTGAAGTGAGCTGTATCCCTGGGGAGGACAGTGAAGAGAAGATGTAGTCATGCCTTCCAAGGAGGAATGTGCTAGGGAGAAGAGTCCATAAGGACTGGGGTTTGAATCCTCAGCACCTACATAAAGTGTGGGGATGCTTGCCACCGCAGCACTGGTGTGGGGCAGAGACACGATCCTAGCCTGATAGTTTAGCCAAAATGGAGACTCAGTCTCAGGGAGACTGAGGCTGTGTATCCAAAGTCCTCTGGCTGTGTCTAAACTCAGAGAAAGGCAGATGTTGGGAAGGGCTGGAGCCTTGACTGAGAAAGGTCTCTGGGTAAAAGCAAGAGTACGGCACTCCTGTCCTCAGCAAGCAGGAAGACTGGAGGAAGCCAGCTGTAGAGGGACAGGACAGCTGTCCTGTGACAGTCCATTCACCTCTCACATCGGCGTGGCCAAGTGAGATTACTCTCCTCCACCTTGACTTCACTGGGACATAGTGGCTTTTTTGATGAGAAATACAGGGCCTGGCCATGTCCTTCAGACAATGGCCGTGTTTTTAAATACTCCAGAGGGCCAACATCTCTCCCCGGGTCATGCAGTCAGCATGGGTGCAGCACGTGAGTGCAGATTTGGGGTTTAGACCTAGGATACAGTACAACAAGTGACTTCGTTTTTCTTATCTACATAAAATTAAGAGACTGACCTTGTAGAACAGGGAACTGTGTCCAGCACTCAGCAGAAAACCTGGCACATAGTAGGGACTCGGTACCGGAGGTTAGACCAGCGTTAGGAATGCATGGCAGCCTCCGTGAGCTGCAGGAAGGCCCAGCTGTGGCCAGAGGAGCTAAGTGCTAGTTGTCAACAGTCATCGATCAAGACTGAAGAATCTTCCTGACTCCTTGGTCCCACGTGAATCCACACAGTCGGAATGGGGCCTGTCAGGTGAAGACTTGGCGTGGTTTCTAAGGTGTGTCACAAGTCTTGTGGATCCCATTGCAGGGCAGAGGCTTGAGCACCTTGCAGCCTGATCCTTTGCCTATGGGCCTTGGGCCTGGGGCCTGTGGTGCCCCTGGCCTTCACGCACTGCTGTGCCCACAGGACCGGGGCTTCTGTGTGGAGGTGAACACAGCCTTTGAGGACTTCGCCCACGTCATAAGCTTTGACAAGAGGGCTGCTGCGCTGGACGCAGGCAACATCAAGCTGACCTTCAATAGTGTGAGGGGATGGGCAGGGCTGGGTGGTTCTCTCACGTATCCCATTGCATTCCTCCTCACTGCCCTGCTGATTGTCTTGGGTTTTGGGGATGATGGCAGAAGTCCAGACCCCACCTTGCTACTTGTTACGGTATGCCTGACCCTGCTCTCTCCCTTCGTCCTTAGCTGCTGGAGAAGGCAGAGGCACGAGAGAGGGAACGGGAAAAGGAGGAGGCCCGAAGGATGCGGCGCAGAGAAGCTGCCTTTCGAAGCATGCTGAGGCAGGCCGTGCCTGCTCTGGAGCTGGGCACTGCCTGGGAAGAGGTCAGGAGCACAGCCTGGCCCCAATCACCCTCGAGCCTGAGGGCAGCGGAGCTTCTCCACCACTGAGGGCCCACCCCAGTCACAGCACAGCCCTGGGCCAGCTCCAGTTCCCTTCCTTCCTCTGCCCTAGCCCTGCCCAGTTCTCGTGGCGGTGTCCAAGCTGGGCCAGGCAGGGCCTGGTCTGATCAGCAGTGCTCTCCCCGTTCAAGGTCCGTGAGCGCTTTGTGTGCGACTCAGCCTTTGAGCAGATCACCCTGGAGTCGGAGCGGATCCGGCTCTTCCGAGAGTTCCTGCAGGTGCTGGAGGTAAGGCACTTGGCCTCCCTACTCTGTACCTTTGAACTCCTAGGCCTGCACAAGACCTTCAATAGCTTGTCACCATGAAGGTTCTCTACCTGGCTAGCCAAGGAAGGGGAGGGCCGAGGGTGCCCTAGAAAAGGCAGAAGGCTCTAGACAGGAAGGCAAGGTTCTCACCTCTCTCCGCCTCTAGCAGACTGAATGCCAGCACCTCCACACCAAAGGCCGGAAGCATGGTAGAAAGGGCAAGAAGCACCATCGCAAGCGCTCTCACTCCCCCTCAGTGAGTCGGCAGGGAGAGGGGCGAGGGTGAGGCTGGGCTGTCCACAAGATTAACCCATTCCCTGTACATTACCTGCCTTGGCTCTGGACTCCTGCCCCCAGTTCCCAGATGAGGGCCTCTGGAAGACGGAGCCTCTGTGCTGACCGTGTCTACTCATCTGCCCAGGGCTCTGAGTCAGATGAAGAGGAGCTGCCCCCACCATCCCTCCGGCCACCCAAGCGGAGGCGGCGGAACCCCTCAGAGTCTGGCTCTGAGCCCTCATCCTCAGTTGATTCAGTTGAAAGTGGGGGTGCTGCCCTTGGAGGACCAGGCTCCCCATCCTCCCACCTTCTCCTTGGGTCAGGTAAGCAGTTTCTAGGCACCTGGGAGCTGGAGTGAGATGGTCCTAAGTGGAGGCACAGCAGGACCCCTCTGAGGGTTGGCCAGGATTGGGGGAAGGCGCTCGCCATGGAGCAGGCCTCCCTGTCCCGCCCATGTGAGGAGCTGGGTGAGCAGGACAGCCGGACCAAGGGCGCCTGCAGAGAAGCACAGGGGGAGGATGAGCCTTTCCTTCCAGTGGAAGCAGAAGGGTTTGTTTTTGTTTTTTAAATCTATAGATCATGGTCTTCGGAAAGCCAAGAAACCAAAAAAGAAAACTAAGAAAAGAAGACACAAGTCAGTGAGTAGAGGTGGCACTCACTCTCCAGGCTGGGGGGGGGTCCCTTCCCTGCCTCCCAGCTGTGCTGCTCAGCTGCTGAGATGGGCCCTCAACTCTTAACAGAACAGTCCTGACAGTGAGACGGACCCCGAGGAGAAAACTGGCAAGGAGAGTGAAGACAGAGAGCAGGGGCAGGACAAGGACAGGGAGCCTCGGCAGGCAGAGCTCCCTAACCGCTCCCCAGGCTTTGGCATCAAGAAGGAGAAGGTGAGTGGGAAGGCCCGACTTCCACCCCAGCCTGTGATACGCTGTCCAGCGAGCCCACGTAAGCCACACCTTTGCTCAACAGACAGGCTGGGACACATCGGAAAGCGAGCTGAGTGAGGGGGAGCTGGAGAGGCGGAGGCGGACACTCCTACAACAGCTGGACGACCACCAATGACCCCACGAGCTACTCTCTGCCTTGGGACTTCGTGAGGCGGGGCTCCAGGGTCCTCACCATCTGCCTCAGACTCCTTCGTCTGTCTGGTCTGTGTCCACTTGTCCTAAAGTAACCCACCCCAACACACTACTGCTAGCGCCTCGCAAGGCTGCTCTCGGTGTCGAAGGGTCCCTAGTTCTCAGACAACTAGTGCAGTCCTTGCCCTCAGCCTGACCAGAGGTGGGCAGTCTATACCACACGGGTGGGGGATGCCAGTAGACAAAGTGTGAGAAGGGGGTCTCCAGATGAGCCAGGCTGGTCGCCACTGCCTGGGCAGCAGAGGGCAGGGTCCTCACCCTTTATCATCAGTGCCTGCTCTTGCCTGACCTGGCCCTGGGGCTCCACCATTGCTTCCTCTATCCCTGGGACCCGATGTATGTGTTCTGTTTTTGTTTTTTAAATAATATTTATAACATGATCTACAACCACTTTGTCCGCTTCATGTACTACCCACTGGGGACCAGCAGAGGGCACTACTGTCATGACATGTTGGACTCAGCCAGGCTTGCCCTACCCTCCAGGCTCATCACTCTGAAATGGAGGCACCCACTACCCCCTCTCACATCCTCATGGCCACCCGAACTGAAAGAAAACAGTCTGCTGCGAAAGACTTTGTTGAGAGGGCTGGGGTTTATGTACACAGAGAGGAAACGGTACATGTACAAAAAACAAAGTGCCTCCCGGTCAGAGACCTAGTGGAGAACCAAGCCAACAGCTAGGAAGATCCTGTGCTGCACACCCCGGCCAGGATCACCCAGCTGAGGAAAGGTGAGACTGCTGGCACATCTTCCTCTAGCAGTCTTGGAGCTGGTGTGGACCGTGCCTCTGCTCTAAAGTGAGTGGGCAGGGCAGGGCCAGGCCCTTCCTTGCATTGTTTGGACCAGGAAGTGCCCTTCCAGAGGCCCACCATGCTCAGTGTCAGCACCTCCCTTCCCACCTTTGAGAGCTCACGTCTTCCCCCACAACCCTTTGGTTCTAAGGAAGTAGAGCAAGAAGCTGGCTCAGGAAGCCAAGGTGCTGGATGCCACGGTGGGTGGGACATTGCTCCTCTATCCCTTTTACTAGGGCTCCGCAGAGTGGGCCCAGGCAAAGAAAGGCTTCACTCTGTGAGATGACTTGGTACAGGCAGAGTCCAGGGGTCCATTAGCCTGGTACTTCTAGACCAGAGCTGACGTGGGACTGCTAAAAGGGGGAAAAAATGGAGTACAGCATTCTCCTTTTTTATCCCACTAGACTCTAGTTGAGGAGGGGCCATGTGTGCTCATGAGCTAAAGCTGGAAGTGGTTTTTCCCAGCCCTGAACTGAACCTTCAGGAAATGAAGCTGACGACCATGGGGGCAAAGTGCACTATGAGGGGCACTAGAGAAACGCCAGGCCCCACAGACCTAGTGCCAGTAGTGGCACAGGGACAATTCAGCCTCAAAGCTGGAGCAGCACAGACTTCTGCTGGGCCCTGGGCTTTGGGTCCACTGTCCAGATCGCAGGACTCTGGCAAGTAAAGTTCTTCTGCCTCCAGGAGGATCTCAGTGAGGACCTGGAGCCCGAGGAGGGCCACCAAGGGGACAGCACTCCTGGCCCGGTTGCAAACCACCATGCGTTGGTGGCTGAAGCCTGTGGGGAAGACAGACAGACGCATGTGGACAGGCAGGGAGACCAAGCAGGACAGCACATGCCGGAGGACAGCCCTGAGGAGGGTCAGGGAAGACCAGCTAGGGAAGCTGCTAGAGCTGTGTCCAGAGGGAGCATGGGAAACTACATGCCAAAGAGCAGAGGTCAAGGGGCATCTGACCCTGAGTAGTAGCTACTGCCAGAGCTCTTAGGAGAGCCCTAGGGGAGGCCGGGACCCATGGTTCCTTGGGTCCAGGTATGGAGCCTCAGTAATCTGAACCATTAGGTCTAGTCTGGCCTGCTTTGGCGTAGCGTCCAACCCTGGCCCAGAGACCCCTTAACCACTGGATCTTAGCAGCTAGGACAGAAGTAGTGGGGGGACACTTGCAGAGCATGCAGCATGCAGATTCTGTGTCTCCATCACTGGGAGGCTGCTACCACTTGATTCCAAGGCATGCAGAGGGCAGCCATGGTGTCCAGTACCTGTCAAGGGCCCCAGCCTTGAGGGCTAACAGTTTGACTCATCGTGGTGGGCCGCATCACAGAAGAAGCGTGAGCCTCGCTTGGCAGTACGGGCCGTGAAAGGGACACTCTTCAACACTATGGCCCAGGAGAGACAGGGAGCAGGTTTTATGGGGAAATGACCAGAGGGGTTAGGTCAGGCTCAGGAGTGAGGCCCAAAGGACAGTATCCCACCTGTGATGATGTCCTCAATGGTACCATCCTTCCCCTCGTAAACAGGCCGGTGCTCCTTAGCTTGCCGCCGCCTCAGCTCTGCAATTAGCTCCTGCTGTTGCCATTTGTTCCGCTGAGATGGCGTCTAGGGCCAAATATTAGAAGGGGAAGTCATCACTAACCCGACAAGACTGGTTCCTGTCCCAAGATGCAGTCTGAAGATGCCCTGCTGAGAGAAACCCTGTGTCTTTTCCATCTGTAGCTGCCTCTCCCTCTGCACTCTCGCCTTCAGGCTCTCCAAGGGGGAGGGGTGTGCCTTGGTTTTCCGTGTCCTTTCTGGCTCCCTGCTCCCTGAGCCCTCAATGTTTTTGTCCTGCCCTCCAGACCAGCTCTTGGCCTCACCCACCTTGGCATCCAGCTTCCTGGCTTCCTGAGCCAGCTGCTTTTCCCGCATTACCTCCTCTTGTTTCTTGCGAGCTTCATTCTCTTGTTCTGCTTCCTTAGAGAGAACCAAGAGAGGGGAGCCTGAGGCTCTCACAGGCAGGGAAGGGCGGGGCTGACACTGGGTGTGAAGTGTAGGTGGCAGTGGGACCAGCTGACCGCAGGTGGCCACCCTCTGGAGGGGCACTTCCTGCTACAAACAATGCAAGGAAGGGCCTGGCCCCCACCCTGCCCACCAGTTCAGTTAAGAGGCCTGTAGCCAGCTTCCATGGTTCCTTCCCCAGGCCTCAGGAACTGGAAAAGACTCAGGGAAGACTAGGCTCTCTCGTTTAATCATTTTTTACAAGCCAAACTCTTCCAGAAACTTCCCTTCCACTCACCTTGTAAGAACGAATGAACCGGACAAATACTGGGAAAAACACAGAAGGGGGTGTGGTCTTGGGACTCTCGCCAAAGTATCGCACAACTGCATTGTAGGCCTCCTGGGTAGGGGTAGACAGAGGGTCATCCCGGTGTGTGGAAGCTCAGCAGTCATACATGGTCAGAAGGCCCACAGAAAATAAAGCCTAGAGCCAGGCGACAAACCCAAGTGCCCAAGTCCCTCCCCAGAGTCCTAACTGCTGTCTTTAGCGGCCTTTGTTCCCCCCCCCCCCCCACCTCACGGTCCCCAGACTGCTGGCCAGATGCCTGATACAACTGCAGTTGGATGCCTACCTGAAGTGGCCTCGCGTGTTGGCTCTAGTCCCTCCAATTCTTTGCTCACCTCGGCAGTCTTGGCATCACGCTGGAGCTTGTCCAGTTTGCCTTCATTGGTGCTGAGGAAGTTCCGAAGAACACTGTTGTCGTGAATGCTGCATTCCCGCCGAATCAGCTCCATTCCCCGGCCCAGTTCTTTGACATCTAGCAGCACGTTCTCCAGGGACACTGTTTACCAAGAAGCCTGACTGAGGCTCGCCCAGAGCCACACAGGTCTGCCCTCCCCCATGGCACCCAGTTCCAATGATGCACGTGTACAAAAGTCCATGTCAGGCACCTGGGCGCTCAGCAGTGGGAAGGGAGGGAGAGAGGGAGGGAGGGAGGGAGAGAGAGAGGGAGGGAGAGAGAGAGGGAGGGAGAGAGAGGGAGGGCGGGCCAGCCTTCAAGCCCCGAAGAGCAGAGGAGCAAAGGAAGGGAGAGCACAGAGACCGCTGGGCTCCAGGCAGGATAGGTGCTGTACGTGTGTCTGGAGAGCTTATAGGTTTTCTGATCATATCACACACACGACAGAGGAATGCAGTCTCTGGGCCAGCCTGAGGGAAGCCTGATCCCACTTGAGCCTGGGGACGGCCCCTTCTGGGGACGGCTCCATCTGGAGTGGCCCCTGCTCGTGGCTTTAGCGGAAAGCTTTGAAGCAGTAAGAAAGAAGCTAACAAAAGCCAGAAGTGGGCCCAGGTGTTCGTCTTGCTCAGCTTCCGGGGATTGTCCTGGGCTGGAGGCCGGGAGCCCCTCACCTGCTGCAGCCTTCTCCACGAAGTGCAGCTCATGCCAGAAATTAGCCAGGTCTGGGTATTTCTCCTTCACTGTCAAGGCGATGAAGTGCAGCAGTGTCATCTTCCGGTCAGTGGACTTCGTGTCCAGCAGCTGGAGGAGGAGAGGTGGTGGCAACAGAGAGCTAAGCAGCCTGGCTCTGGCCACGGTGTGGCAGGCTCCCTGCACATGCTGCCCCCGCCACCTTACCAGGTCCAGGCTCTGGAGCTTGAAGCCATACACCGCGCCGCGCCTGCTGCTGTTCATGTAGTTCCCTAACGCAAGGATGACCTGTTGACAAGATGCGTGGAGGGCGGGTCACGACAAGCCCCAAGGACTTCGCCCTCTGTGTAGTAGTACCAGGACCACCCCACCACCCCACCCCCGGACCTGGGACCCCCGCACCCAGCCACTCCCGTTCCCGACCTCCAGCATCTGCTTCAGCTTCTGTGAGGACTTGACTGAGGCCGAGGCTGCAATGATGGCATTCAGTTGCTGGAAAACAAGACGAACACTATGACACCAGGTCGGGAGGAGGACAGAGTCAAGGCGGAGGGCCAGAAGGAAGGACAGTGGACATGACCGGTGCCGAGAGGAGAGGCTGTACCGGTGTGAGCATCTGTAGGTTGTCCTGGAAGTTGCCCAGGAAGGCCATGCCGGCCATCCGCTGGGTCAGCCGCTCCACCTTGCTGAAGAGCAGCATGAAGCGGTCCTCAGCGGCCAGCTCCTCCAGCGGCTGCCGCTCACGCTCATACTG
The DNA here is from genome assembly GCF_964271855.1 of Acomys minous. Taxonomy (NCBI): domain Eukaryota; kingdom Metazoa; phylum Chordata; class Mammalia; order Rodentia; family Muridae; genus Acomys; species Acomys minous. Next base: position 4,186,260 of record NC_140493.1, on the reverse strand, counting down.
GCGCAGCAGCTTCACCTCAGCCTCGGTGGGCAGGAAGCGCATCAGGCACTCCACGAAGTCTACAGGCAGCGTCTGTAAGTCAAACCTGTGTAGGAAGGAGAGTAGAGCACGTCATCCTTAGAAGGGGCGGAGGGCAATTCACAGGACACAGCCAGAGGCAAAGCACCTCTGCTTAATCCGCCATAATGACCTGGCTGTCCTGTCTTTGCTGTCTGCTAACATGGCGGTACCCTACGTCGGTGCTATTCCTACCACTCTCCCTCTGGGCTGTAAGTGCGACTCCTCTCACTGAGCCTGACACCCAGCGTGGAGTCAGGATGCTCTGCTCAGGCCAGTGGGACTAAGAAGTGTGAGCACGTCCCGTCAGGAGGCCTGGAATCTAGGGAAACCCAGGGTTGTGGGGAGAACTGGGATAACAGCTGTCTGGGGACAGGGCCAAGTTAGTGGGAGCCTCACGTGTGGATGGCCCTGCAGATCTCCTCAGCTGAGCGCCCAGCCTTGCGAAGGGTGATAGCCAGGTTCTTGGCACGATTGGCTTCCAAAAGGGTCACCTTGCTGGCAGCCTTTTGTGCTGTCTTATTCTTGGAGCAGATGAGGTCAAGGGCAGGGCCCTGGGCTTTTGTCTTAAATAACTCTTCAAACTTGTCCAGGTCTAAGTCCTGGCAGAAGTGGATAAGAAGGGAAAAGTTGAAGATTCAAACAGTGACAACACCCACTGACCATGTGCCCTCGAAGGACCCAGTCAGGGCTCCTAGAGCCGCTATGGTGTCGAGCCTGCTCTGCCTGAAAGCTTTTCTAAGATTGGAAGATCTGGCTCTAAGGACATCCTGGTCCCCAGGCCCCAGCCTCGCCCTTCCGGACCCCAGTCCCTTGTCACCTCCAAGATCTTTTCATCATCAAGTTCACTGAAGACAGTGCCATTGATCTGGTTGGGTTTCAGTGCTGTCCAGTTGAAGACTGGCAGCCGGAACTTGGTCTTGATAGGTTTCTTGATGCGAATGGCTAGGTGTGGGTAGGAGGACACGCGTGAGGTAAGGGAAACCCCACCAGCATTGCCCATAGCCCCGAGGACACTCACCTGACAGGCCCACTGTCAACACCACAGAAGGAGCAGCACCAGGGAGAGGTGGGGCAGGGGGACACTTGTCTGGGGAAGAATAGATGCCACCGTTACCACGGTCCCAAGACTGCCCAAACCGTCCTTAGTGTACTGAGGAAGACAGGTGTAGCTGGTCCCTGACGGAGCTTTCCTGCCACAGTGAACCCTCTGCTTCGCTACCTCCGGAGTAAGGTAAAGCAGCACCTCAGAGATCCCTGAAGCAGAATCTTCTCCCAGCTCTCCTTCATCTGTTTACCCACACACTGGTCCTGCCTCAGCCCTCTCATCCTGACTTGACATCATCCCAGCCCTCAAATGATGCTATTTCCCAAGAAACACACTGCTGACTATGGGCTTGGCCTCACAAAAAAATCTGCCCCTCCCAACTTGGAAGTCTTAGTTACCTGGTAGTGGAGGAGGGGGTGGGGGCAAAGGTGGAGCTGGTGGAGGAGGCAGAGGAAGGGTCTCCTCAGCAGGAGGGGCGGGAGCCAGCAGGTCCAGATCGGAGGGTGGCACGCCTTCACTCAACTCTGCAGGGCCCACCCTGGCCAGGGCCTCGCTCCCGCCTATGGACTCCAGGCCCCGCGCACTTGGTTCCAGGTGGCACCGGCGTTGGAAGGCCTCCTCCTTTTCCTTAATGAGCCTCCGAAGAGTATGCACCTGGTTGCTCGTGTTCTCGTATGTCTCCTACCAGGCAGACAGCAACACTGAGGGAAGAATGGGCTGGCGACACCACAGTCAGGTCCCCTGGGAGTCAGGGTTCCTACCCAACAGACTCTCCATCTCAGTGAGGATGCTCAAAATAGAAGAAATCTAGGTGAGGGGCTATAATGCCATTTCTGGGACTTGGTTTCTTTTAAAAATAAAAATAAAAAACACAGAAGCCAGGCGTGGTGGCGCACACCTTTAATCCCAGCACTCAGGAGGCAGAGGCAGGTGGATCGCTGTGAGTCTGAGGCCAGCCTGATATACAAAGCAAGTCCACGACAGCCAAGGCTACACAGAGAAACCCTGTCTCAAAAAACAACAAAATAAAACAAAACAAAACCCCTAAACACAGAACATTATAAACATGTGCTTTTCATAAATCCCAGGTGTGGGGATATGCGGCGGCTTCATATTGTCCACGGCAGCTGCTGACTATGATTTCCCTCGTGCTCTAGCACAAGTGTGGCTTTGCCAGCTGCGGATTTCTGCGATTGTAGGAACTTTTCAGAGGGTAGATAAATGCAAGGGCCCTGAGAGGTGGTGGGGGTGGGGGGGCTGCTGGTTGTTTAGGGGGGTTGGCTGAGCTTTGCTACTAGCTGTGATCAAGGAAGAAAGAAAAGAAATTAGATTCAGGGGTTTTCTTATTTCCTCTCTCTCCTCTATCCTTGTTTCTCTCCTATCTAGTGGTGGGGGGGGAAGGCAGGGGTAGAAAGGGCAGAAAAAAAGAACCACCCTTTCCCCCACAAAATAGCAAGGAGCTGCTACAAAGGACAGCAAAGCTGAAGTGCCTGGAACAGCGGGAGAAGAATGAGCTTGTTCCCACTGCCACTCTCCTGTGTCTTCTGCTCAAGTCTGTCCTCGCTGCCTAGGCCCGCCAGGCGGAAGGGAAAGGATGGCTTCTCCAAGTCCCACTGGCTCCCTGCCGAGGGCACCGCTGCTCTCTCCACAGACCTTAGGTCTGCATTACTGCTTTATTTCACTGGCCATGCATGACTGCTCAGACGGAAGCCTCATGGGTAACCCTGATCTTGGTGATCTCTATGTGCCCCCCAGGTCCCTAGCTAGCACTAGGCAGGGATGAGCAGACACCGGCTGAGCTGAGCTCACGGCCCACAGAACCACACTCTTCCGCAGGAAAAGGGAGGCTGTGGCATGGCTTCATAACCAAAGTTAGAGAAAGAACACAGGAGATGGGAATGCGGGACCATCTAGTGAGCAGCACACAGAGCTGAGCAGCAGGTGGGCAGGAAGAAGACAGCCTGCCCTGGACTCTAGGGGTCCAGGAACATCATCTGCTCCTGCTTTCTTCTGTGTCTGGACTCTAAGGGGTCCAGGGACATCATCTGCTCCTGCTTTCTTCTGTGTCTGGACTCTAAGGGGTCCAGGAACATCATCTGCTCCTGCTTTCTTCTGTGTCTGGACTCTAAGGGGTCCAGGAACATCATCTGCTCCTGCTTTCTTCTGTGTCTGGACTCTAAGGGGTCCAGGGACATCATCTGCTCCTGCTTTCTTCTGTGTCTGGACTCTAAGGGGTCCAGGAACATCATCTGCTCCTGCTTTCTTCTGTGTCTGGACTCTAAGGGGTCCAGGAACATCATCTGCTCCTGCTTTCTTCTGTGTCTGGACTCTAAGGGGTCCAGGAACATCATCTGCTCCTGCTTTCTTCTGTGTCTGGACTCTAAGGGGTCCAGGAACATCATCTGCTCCTGCTTTCTTCTGTGTCTGGACTCTAAGGGGTCCAGGGACATCATCTGCTCCTGCTTTCTTCTGTGTCTGGACTCTAAGGGGTCCAGGAACATCATCTGCTCCTGCTTTCTTCTGTGTCTGGACTCTAGGGGTCCAGGAACATCATCTGCTCCTGCTTTCTTCTGTGTCTGGACTCTAAGGGGTCCAGGGACATCATCTGCTCCTGCTTTCTTCTGTGTCTGGACTCTAAGGGGTCCAGGAACATCATCTGCTCCTGCTTTCTTCTGTGTCTGGACTCTAAGGGGTCCAGGAACATCATCTGCTCCTGCTTTCTTCTGTGTCTGGACTCTAAGGGGTCCAGGGACATCATCTGCTCCTGCTTTCTTCTGTGTCTGGACTCTAAGGGGTCCAGGAACATCATCTGCTCCTGCTTTCTTCTGTGTCTGGACTCTAAGGGGTCCAGGAACATCATCTGCTCCTGCTTTCTTCTGTGTCTGGACTCTAAGGGGTCCAGGAACATCATCTGCTCCTGCTTTCTTCTGTGTCTGGACTCTAAGGGGTCCAGGAACATCATCTGCTCCTGCTTTCTTCTGTGTCTGGACTCTAGGGGTCCAGGAACATCATCTGCTCCTGCTTTCTTCTGTGTCTGGACTCTAGGGGTCCAGGGACATCATCTGCTCCTGCTTTCTTCTGTGTCTGGACTCTAAGGGGTCCAGGAACATCATCTGCTCCTGCTTTCTTCTGTGTCTGGACTCTAAGGGGTCCAGGAACATCATCTGCTCCTGCTTTCTTCTGTGTCTGGACTCTAAGGGGTCCAGGGACATCATCTGCTCCTGCTTTCTTCTGTGTCTGGACTCTAAGGGGTCCAGGGACATCATCTGCTCCTGCTTTCTTCTGTGTCTGGACTCTAAGGGGTCCAGGGACATCATCTGCTCCTGCTTTCTTCTGTGTCTGGACTCTAAGGGGTCCAGGGACATCATCTGCTCCTGCTTTCTTCTGTGTCTGGACTCTAAGGGGTCCAGGAACATCATCTGCTCCTGCTTTCTTCTGTGTCTGGACTCTAAGGGGTCCAGGGACATCATCTGCTCCTGCTTTCTTCTGTGTCTGGACTCTAAGGGGTCCAGGGACATCATCTGCTCCTGCTTTCTTCTGTGTCTGGCCAACTCCAGCTTCAAAATTCTCAAGATAAAAAGAGAAGGAAGGCGGGCGGTGGCGATGCACACCTCTAATCCCAGCACTCGGGAGGCAGAGGCAGGTAGATCTCTGAGTTCAAGGCCAGCCTGGTCTACAGAGAGAGTTCTAGAACAGGCAGGGCTACACAGAGAGACTCTGTCTCAAAAAAACAAACCAAATAACAACAACAAAGAAAAACAGGTGGGGGGGGGGTCACCAGGCCACCCTGGCCTGAGCGTCTTCCCTTGACATGGTCTGAGAAGGGAAGGGAAGTGCTGTGGCGCTGGGCCCTGGGCGGCTGAGGCCTCCCCACTTGCCCCTCCCTCTCCTGGCACCTTGACGCTCTCCAGTTCCTTTTCCCGCTGGAGCAGCTGCTTCTCCAGTTCTGCCACCCGCATCATATTCTCATTTTCCAGGTCCAGAAGCTTCTCTGTGAGCTACACAACAGGGAAGGCATGTTCAGAGCTGTGTTCAGGCACAAACACTCAACGTAACTTGAAGTCAAACCAGGACCTGAAATGCTGTGCTAAAAAGGCAGCCTTATGAGGGAGGCTCCCTTACATGACTCGGGGCCAGGAGCCCTGACACTATGACAACAACGGGCACAGGCAGATGGCAGCAGTCTGTCCCGTTTAAGGCCAAACCCAACCGCCAAGGTCAGCACACTCCAGTGAGCAGTGTCCTGTGGCTCATCTGGAGGCAGGCAGGTCAGCCTGGGATCCCCGGAACCCAGCGTGCCGTCCTCCCGCCTGCCGCAGTGGCTCTGGCAGCTGAAGACACTTACATGGGACACATGCTCCTCGAGCTCTTCCACCTTCTCCAGGGCCACATTCTTGGTCTCAGCATCCTCCAACAACCCCCCCACGTCAAACACGTTGTCCAGGTACGCCTGAATCTGCACCTGCAGCTTCTCGCTCTCTGTGTGCCTTGACTTCTAGGGTAAAGTAGAGAGCAGCAGGTGCAGGTGTCAGTGTAGGCCGCCTGGGAAGGCTCAGAACCCCATCATCGCCTCACAGGGGTCTCCTAGAGCATGTAGCCAGGGGCATCCGGGTGCTCCCCATGCCTGGCTGGCCCCATAGAGCTGCTTCATTGGGAAGACAGACACCCGCAGAAGCGTCCCAGTCCCAGGCCAAAGAGGACAGGCAGCTTCCAGATCCATCTAGGTCTGTATTCTTACTTATTACTAAATATTCTTATATATTAAAAAACAAAACCTCTTTGCGCTGCGTCTAAAGCTGAATCTCCACCCCAAACATTCCCACTTTCCAAGAGCACAGGCAGCTTACCTGTAGGAACTCCTCCAGGCCCAGCTTGGTGAACTCATACTGCAGGTGCACCCGGAAGTTCATGTCTTCCACCGAGTGCACCACGATGTTGATGAACTGCATGCAGGCCACCTGCGGGAAGAGGCGGCCTCTCAGCGCACTGTCAGTGCTGCTGACGGCACGGCGTGCACCTAGCCCGGCCCAGGCCCTCACCATGAAGTCGATGTTGCTGTCCTCATTCCGGAAGTACTCCATTAGCTTCTCAAAGCGGTGCAGTTCTTTGCAAACCTGAATGTGCAAGCACTCTTAGGGGAAGGATCGCGCCCATGCCTAAATGCTCAAACTCTTGTTCCCAGAACATCATGGCAAAGGCCTGGTTTAGACCAAGCTTAGCCACAGCTCCGTGGGGCATGGTGGCTGACATGTTAGCTAGCCTGCAGGAGGCTGAAGTAGGAGGGCTGCCACAGTTTGAGACCAGCTTCTGCTATAAAGTAAAAATCTGTCTTTAAAAAAAAAAAAAACCAAGCCAAGAGAGGTGGCACATGCCTTTATTCCCAGCACTCAGGAAACAGAGGCAGGTGGATCGCTGTGAATTTGAGGCCAGCCTGTTCTCACAAAAGTGAATTCAGGATAGACAGGACTGTTACACAGAGAAACTCTGTCTCGAAAAACCTTAAAAAAACAAAAAAACAAGGAGGCTGGAGAGATGGCTCAGAGGTTAAGAGCACTGGCTGCTCTTCCAGAGGACTTGAATTCAATTCCCAACAACACAACTCACAACCATCTATAATGATACCTGGTGCCCTCTTCCAGCCTGCAGGCAGAGTACTATATACATAATAAATAAATAAATCTTAAAAATACAAAACACAAACAAACAAACACGAAGCCAGGCAGTGTGGCACACGCCTTTAACCTCAGCACTTGGGAGGCAGAGGCAGTCAGATAGCTGAGTTCAAGGCCAGCCTGGTCTACAGAGTGAAATTCCAGGACAGCCAGAGCTACACAGAGAGACCCTGTCTCAAAAACAAACAAACAAAAAACAAAAACAAAATCAAAAAAGCGAAGCAAAACAAAACAAAAACAACCAACCAAATGAATAAACGATACCAAAATATTATTTGGTTCAGGAAACAGTTCTTTCTCCTTTATTTATATAAATAAAATAAAAACAAAAACAAATTAACCATAAGTCTATCTAGGGACCATGTCATTTTGGACACCAGAAGCCCAGAACCTGGAATCTGGCTTTAGGCCCCTGACCTCCACCCCACTGAGGGAACCCAGCAGAGCCTAGGACTTAGGCCCCTGACCTCCACCCCACTGAGGGAACCCAGCAGAGCCTAGGACTTAGGTGCCTCTAAAGTTAGGCTAGAAAGACACACAGCAGATCTGATGCTGTCAGATTACAGAAAGAAAGAAAAAAAAAGTTAAGGCATGGCTGCAGTAGGAGGCTGGAGCTCCACAGGAACACAGAGGAGGAGCTAGTGTGCAGGAAAGCCCTCTGCTGAAAAGGGATCAGGGGCTCCTTTGAGTTTCTGAACTTTAAGGAGGAAGAGCTGTTTCCTGAAGCAAACAATGGATGCTAGGGAAGAGGCCCTGGCAGGAGGAAGGGGTGGGACCACAGCCACGGCTGGGTGTTGAGGAATCCCGAGTTCAAGCAAGCTGGGGTTTTGGAGATAGACTGAGGATGGGGAAATTCCACGCAGGGGTTCTCGGTGCCCTCGTGCCTGAGCACTGATTTGCTCTGGATTCCACCTGTGGGCTCACTGCAGCAGTGCCGCCCAGGGAGTCAGTGGTCAGGAGTAGAGCCCGCGCCTACATAAATGTATATGACTAGGAATACATTATATGAATATATAAAAATGTATATGAATGTGTGTCTGTGCCTGTGGAGGCCAGCAGGGGGCACCAGATCCTCTGGAACTGGAACTAAACACAGTTGGGAGCCACTATTTGGACACTGGAAACTTAACCAGGGCCTCTGCAAGGGCTTTTAACCTCTGAGCCATCTCTCCAGCCCCAGTCTGCACTTACTTTTTTTTTTTTTTTTAAGATTTATTTATTATGTATACAGTGCTCTGCCTGCATGTACACCTGAAGTACAGAAGAGGGCATCAGGTCACATTATAGCTGTGAGTCACCATGTGGTTGCTGGGACTGAACTCACGACCTTTGGAAGAACAATCAGTGCTCTTAACCTCTGAGCCATCTCTCCAGCCTCCAGATCCTTTGGTGCCTCTGCACTCTATCCCAGAGCATCAGTAACTACAACCTGGGAGGAGCCCTGGAACAACATCTATAAAGGCGTTAGGTTCTGGTTTGCTTTAGCTGTAGTCTCATTCTGAAGCAGGCCACACAGTCAAGCACAGTCATTTCAAAGCTACTAGAGCGCACAGGAAATTGGATGCACCGGGCTCCCCACCTTTCCTCTAGCACACACACATGCACGCACGCACGCACGCACGCACGCACGCACACACACACACACACACACACGCACGCACGCACAGAGGAGCATGCAGGAGGGAGACTAACCTCTTTGAAATTGTCAAAGGCAGCAAGGATGATTTCGTGACCTCCCCGCACCAAACACACAGCTGCCAGCAGCTCCAAGACCAGGGCTTTGGTCCTAAGAGATGACAGAACATTGACAAGTCCCATCTGAGCCACCACAGCCCATGCCCTTTAGAAAGCAGACAGAAAAGGAACGCCTGCTCCCGCATCAGGCTGTGAAGATGAGGAGGGACACCAGGACACTGCCCGTCGGCAGGGGCCACCCTGGCTAGGACCCCCAGGCATGCAGGACTCGTCAAAGCAAGCTGGGCTCTTCAGATAAGGAGCGCACCTCGGGTTCTTGTTGTTGAGGCTGAGCGCGATCTCGTTGACCGCGTGGGGGTGGGACATGACCAAGTTGAAGCCGTACTGCGGAGGAAAGGATGGGAGGGGGCCTCGGTGGGAACGGGGAAGGCAGCAGGTCTCCCACCGGCAAAGCCGGCTTTCGCAGGCTGGCGCTCTGCTGGCCTGGTTGGCCGTTGAGGCGGAAGGGGCAGTGCACCATGGCAAGCATCGCCCTCACCTGATAGTTCATGATGGCTCTGAGGCAGAGAATGCAGACGTGGACATCATCCTTCTGGCTCACCAGGCGGGAGTTCTTCAGGGCCCTGCGGCCAGGGAGAGTACTGTACCTGGGGGACAGGGCCAAGTGATCAGGTAGAGACAAGGCTGCTGGTGATGGTTAGGCCAGCAGGCTGCCCTGTAGAAGCATCAGAAATGGAAAAAAAACGAGGACCTTGTACCAAACACCAAGGCTGCCAGGGTACACAAGGCAGGAAAGTCAGCCATTCACCTCTTTGGTAGAGGCCTTTTTATCATCAACTGGCCAGGACCCCAAAATTATGTTAACACTAGAGACGTCTTAAATACAAAATTGTTTGGAGGACTTTGTGGTCCTCAGAGCAGGTCACTTAGAGGTGCATCTGAGAGCCCCCCCTCCCACTTTCGGTTACCATGTCTTTGCACAGTCAGGGGGGAAGGTGCTTTGCTCTCATCTTGTTCTCAGCCCCCCAAAGGCAGAGCAGAGCTACACAGGCCTTCAGAGGGCGAGAGCTAGGGCTAGGCCTTGCTTTGTATCGTCCCCCTCTACCTTAATGCTTTGTGGGAAGAGGAAACACACAGTAGGATCTGCTCCTGCAAGACCAGAATAATGAGCAGTGTCCACGACACAAAATCCAAGGAGAGAAGCTGAGCCGTGAAAGAGACACGGGTCAAGGGAAAGGACATGGGTCTGCAAGGACAACCTCTTGAGTCAAAGGGGCTCTGAGAAGTGAGTCAGTCCACCCACATGATGGCTCTTGAGAAACCACAGATGAACGAAGGCGCAACGGCTTTGGAGAGAAAAGACCTGAAGGGAAAGGCAGGAGCCAGGAGGCGGCTGGGGCTGGTCTTTAAGCAGCTGACAGGCAGAGCGAGAGTTAAGGGGAAGCGGTCATGAGGGCAGGAGCTGACTTGGCCAGCAAAGCCCAAGCCCTGGCCAAGGTCAGGAAGGAACGGCTGAGAGAGTGAGGGCTGGAGGAAGGGGAACGCTGCTGGAACAGCAGGGGGTAGCACAGCCGAGGGCCATGTACTTACCCAGGACAGAGCGCTGGGCAGTCAGGGAGACAGAGAGGACAGATCAGAGACAGGCGAGCAGGCAGCAGGCAAGAGAGCTGAGCCTGGAAGCAGGAGCGGGGAAGGAGCATGAACACCCACTGCGCACGTGCCCGGCCTGGGCTGGGCCGGGAGGCAGGTGCGCAGAGCGAGCGCACACATACGGGAGCATGGACTGGCACGCAGAGCGAGCGCACACATACCGGAGCACGGACTGGCGCGCAGAGCGAGCGAGGCTGTTGGTGAAGGGGGCCGACAGGGCGCTGGGCGGTTGCAGGTCCTCGATTGACCTGCTCCAGGAGCGGAGCTTGTCAAATGCACCATCATCACCACTCTCCAGACCCTCAAAGTCAAACCTGGATCATGAAAGGACACACATGCGCACACGCAGGCACATACACAGGAGGAAATCTGTGCTGAGACCCCAGCAAGCCCACCTCCCGCTCTCCAGGCTTCTGTGACGACAGAAAGCAAGGGCAGCAAGAAAAGAAAAGAGAATTAGGCATGGGAGACCTAGTGTTGCTTAGAGCTACCAACATAACACAGGGGCAGAGAAGGCTCAGACAGCTACAGGAGCGGGACCTGAGGCTTCTCCATGGCCCAAGGGCTGTGGGGGCTGTGCTCCTAGCCTCATATGGGAGACTCTACTTTAAAAATCTTTATCATGCCTTTAATCCCAGCACTCAGGAGGCAGAGGCAGGTGGATCACTGTGAGTTCGAGGCCAGCCTGGTCTACAAAGAGTCCAGGACAGCCAGAGCTACACAGAGAAACCATGCCTCAAAAAACAAAAACAAAAAAAACTTGTACCAAGGAGATTGGACTGAGCCAACGGCAGTTCTTCTTCAATCGCCAGAGGCAATGGCCAAGACTCAGAACACTCTAGAGTGGCCTAGGTCATTGAGAATTGGATGTGTCTGAAAGGAAAAGAATGAGGTCCCTGAAAAGCCTATGTTGGTCCTTTGAGCTGGGCAAGCACACCATTGGCCCACCCTACCATGGACTCTGCAGCTCTTCAGTGCCCAGGGGTGAGTCGAGGGCCTCCTGCAGGGCTAGTGTGCTAATGGGAGGCTTCCTGGTGAGCCACACCAGGCCTTGCCAGATTTCCATGACTGACTACTTGAGGCCTGTCTTCCCCCTCGGCTTCAGCTTCCCTGTGGACTGAGGCTGACAGAGGAGGCCTTCTAGCCCCTGAGGAAGTGAATGGTGCTTCCGGTTACTTCCAGTAGTGGGTCATCTTGTCACATGCAGTTGTGTGAGGGCAAAGAGGACAGCTGAGGTCACACAGCACATTCTCCACAGGAGTGCACACCCCAGGAAACAGCAGTGCCACCTGTCCCTCTTCCCCAGGGTCCCTGTCTGTCGCCTCTAAGAACTAGGGCATATCTCCCAAGGGCTTTTTCTCACAGGACATCTTGCCCAGTGTGAATGCCCAGTGTCAATGGGTGGGGCTTCCTGGAACAAGGGATACCCACAGGTGAGGCTGTGATGTTGTGAGAGCCCTGCCATCAGTGGGTTCTAAATGGGCAATCCAGCCAACTTCAGAGCAAAGATCCTGACAGGAGACAGCTTTCCGGGGACTTCCACCTATCCACCATGGCAGTCCGGGGCCCTGGATGCCTTTAAACTATGTGGCTTCACCCTTTTCCTCTCAAGGCTCCTCGAAACATTCTCTCTTGTGTCATGGACTCCACCTTTTTTTTTTTTAATGTATATTTTATTTATTATAACTTATCCAACTTACATCCCAAATGCTATCCCCTCCCTCTTATCTGGACTCTTACTTTCAAAGGCTCTGTCCTGTACACCAGGGCACTACCCGTCCAGTGAGGTCTTGGTTTGGAGCAATGGGATTTGTTTGTTTTTTCAAGAAAGATAGGCAGATTCAGGAACATGATCTACAGCTTTTTACTATAAAAGTTTGGAACTAAAAATTCACTCAAGCAAATTTTTTTTCTGTTCCTTTCTATAAAAAGATTGTGTAAGGAGACAGACAGGAGGATCATGGCCTTGACTTCCACAGAGATGTGGGTGGAAAGTGGCCTACTCTAGGTTTAGAGGGCAACCTGGGAAAGGCAACGGGAAGCTGGGCCTGGGAGACATTTGTGTGCGTCCCTGAGCAAACTCACTGAACAAGGAAGAGCCACAGGACAGGGACAGCAGAAAAGCAAAAGTATAGGCTAGGTCCAAGGCTCAGACAGGGCTTCTCCAGACTGAGAACTTTCAGTGTCTGGGAACTGTGGGAAGTTGAGAGCAAATCTGAGAGCCCGCTCTCCCTAGGCTGACGCAGGGTGTGTAAACTGCACTGCCAGCCTTCTTTCTCTATGTCAGAAATGGCAGGCAGGCCTAGCACCTGGGTAACTAACAACAAAGCAGCCACCACAGAGGAGGCCTGGTTCTTCCCACCTAAGCCTCTCAGTCAGGGGACAATGGTGCCCAAGGTTCCAAAGGTAGTGCACTAAGCCCAAACCAGCTTTGTGCACTCAAAGCTCTTACTCACTGCAGCTCGCCACGCTGCCTCTGCCGTGCTAACCCACGCTAACTGCCTCCGAGTGCAAAGGACGTCATGCTCACTGCTCTTCAACAACAGGCATGTAGTCACCCCACCCCCACCCCCCACATCTCAGGGCCCAAGCTGCCCCACAAAGACTCAGTTCTGTAGAAATTGTTAGACCCTACCCAGGCGTCCCCCTAGGGAGCCGGGAGAGTTTCTTGGACAGCCTGTTGCTTGGCACTGACGTCACTTGTGTTCTGATTCAAGTTCCCTTTCCTTACTTTATCCTCATGTTCCCTCTGACATCCTCTACTCCAGCTAGCTGGCCAATCCTGCTGATCCCCAACTTCCTCCTGACGTGGGGTGCTATACCATCTTTTCTGTTGGAGCCTCACTCTTCCCTTCTCCCCTCAGCCTCCATTCTGGCAGGCAATGCTCTGCTGCCTGGCATCCCCAGCCCTCACTCCTCTAGGTAGCGTGCTTAGCAGTGTGTCCCCATGCTGGCCACTGCGCTACTTACATGACAGAACACTGGGCAAACGACAGGTAATCCACCAGCACATCCAGGCCTTTGTTTTCATCGCTGAGGAATTCCCTCACCCACCTGCAGACAGAGGAAACGCAGTGGATGGCGTCTGGAAACAGACTCGGTTTGGTGGAGGGCTCGGACCCAGCAACCTAGCCCTCCACAAATACACGCTCCTGTAGCCTACTTGAACATACTATAAGGCTGAGAAAATCCTGAAAACCAAAAACATCTACAAGAGATCCATTTGTGAGCACGCAGCTAGGCTGGACTCCCCACGGGCAGGGGAACCAGGGATGGGGAAGCACCTTCCAGCACCACTCGCTTTATCACCAACGAGCGTCAGCTAGACAAGATTCCCGCCCGTCTCTCCTCGGGGCCAGGCCATAACCCGGTTAGTTCCTGTGTGCCTTTGATCTGACACAATGCTGGGCACGAAGTCCTTCCCCACTCTGTGCTGTTAGAACTGGGGAGGCATCCAGAGCGTTCGCCACTCACGAGCTGTGCCTGCGAACGCCTGCAAGTCCTCAGCCCAACGTCTCAGGGAGCCTCACCGGGCCCACGGGGCTCTACTGAGTTCAGCCCTGACAGGCAATGAGCAGAGGTGGCCGTGAGTCAGGTGAGTCTGGGAGCACAGACGGGCTGGAGAACAGTGAAGAACTCAGCCTCCAGCCGTGACCCCACAGTCATGAGGCTGTGGGGAGGCAGGCAGGTGGGCAGACAGACGATGGCCGAGGACACTGCTTTCCGTTTGGACTGTGCTAACTCTAGAGTAACAGTGAGGAGCCGACCCCTCAGAAGCAGTGGAGGGCTGAGGGCTGCTGCATGACAGGCTCACTTCACTGCAGGGACACAAACTCCTCAGGAGTACTCTATTCACTCCGGAATGGCCATGCAACTTCAGGAATCAGCTGTGTCCAAAGCGCCCTGCGGGGCCGCGGTTACCCCACAGCTGGAGCACCAGCTCCATGTTGGCCAGCCACACCCGAAGCTGCCAGAGGCTGGGGCTGGAGCACCGGCTTGGCTGGCTTGGCAGCCAGCTTCAGCTGAAGCGGACACTGGAGCTGCCTGAAGTTAGCTTCCTCTCTGGGGGCCGACAGGCCTCCCATTTCCTGTCTGTCTGCTCTCCAGCTCCCCACCCCCTTCTCATTTCCTGTCTGAGTCCACACTGCTATTTTCGGGATCCTGACACTCTGAGGAGAGGTTAAAGGGCATTTTGACAAGGCAGAAAAACCAATACAAACCAGAAGAGCTAGAGGGCTCCTGAATCCTACTTTCAGGCAGCCTCACCCCAGAGCACTGCCCATCCACTGCAGGCAGCCTCACCCCGGAGCACTGCCCATCCACTGCAGGCAGCCTCACCCCGGAGCACTGCCCATCCACTGCAGGCAGCCTCACCCCGGAGCACTGCCCATCCACTGCAGGCAGCCTCACCCCGGAGCACTGCCCATCCACTGCAGGCAGCCTCACCCCGGAGCACTGCCCATCCACTGCAGGCAGACTCGCTCTGAAACCAGAGCAGGACCCTCGCCTCACTTTGTCCTGGCCTCGTCGTATCTATCCCCAGGATACCTGACAAGCCTGACAAACCTCCTGACGAGAAGCCTCAGATTGGATGGCAGGGCTTAGCTCTTCCCTGGGAGCCAGGGGCTGGGTCTAGACCTCCACCTTGTGGGACAATGCCAAGAAGCCCTGGGGCCTGGACATCATGCTAACCAGAGGGGACTGTGCCTAGTGGACCTCCCCTAAGAAGAGCGGATCCACACCCTCACACCAGTTATGGCAGGACTTACAGAAGAAAGCATGGCCTGGGAGAGGCTCAGGGCTGCCACAGTGTCGCTTTTAACCACACACATGGCCTAAGTGATGAACTTTCCTGGTTTCCCTCCTGTGAGATTCCTGGGGGTGGGGAGGGGGTAGGAGGGCATGTCCACCTTTCTCCATGGCTTTCCACATCTGGGACACAGAAGACTGGGGTGGCAGCCATGCTTTGGCTACCACAGCACAGCTCCCAACACCAGGAACTGTCCCTTTCCTGTCCTCTCCTGTGCCGCTTCCCTTCTGACGGCTGTTGCAAGGGCTCCGGACAGATATCCTCCCCCTAAAGAGCTCCCGGCAGATCTGGCCCGGGAGTAGACAAGTAGGCTGCTGCCTTGACAGAAGAGGAAAAGCTAATGATGTCACTTGGCTCTTTCCACTTTACTCTCAGGAAGCTCAGAGACTCAGGCTGGCATTTGCCCAGAAACCCGGCTTCAGGCCACTTCCCCCTTTACTGCTCCCTCACTGAGGCGGCCCCGCCGGAAACACTACAGTCCTACCTCACTGTCCTTTCTGCATGGGTGTACGCACACCTTCTGGGTCACTCTTGCTGGAACAGCCTCACAGGACAGAGGCGGCACTGTGCTCTCCCTGAACCTCACTGCTTCCTCAGCAACACCTGGTCCCCTGTGCCCCCACAGGCAGGATCTGTGGGTACAAGAGTCGCCCAGTGCCTCATCCCCTCTCTTACAGCTTTCTTTGGCGCTCTAGGAAAAGCCTCTTCTGCTTGGGTACCAAGATTATTCTCTCTCAAACCAATCAGTAACCTGCACAGCAAAATGTCTAACTGGTCACCAGCGAGGAGCTCGGCGTTATCCACAGAACACCTCCTCACACTCCAGCCGCTCTGGGTCTCTCCTGGCCCAGCACCAGACCACAGGCAGACTCTGCTCTGCGCTGCTGTGGGAATGTCTTCTCCTCAAAGCCACAGGACCCCAAGAGAGGCCACAAGCTTGCCAGAAGTAACTGGTCAGCATCTGGCAGAAGGGAAGGGCAGAGAAGCCAGAAATGGCACATGTGAAACTATAGAGCCAGATGCTATTCAAAGCAAGCTATCCTTGCTCCATGGCAGGAAAGATATCCCGACAAAGGCACCGAGATCTGTGCGGGAGGCAGGGCCTGGCACCAGAGGGAGGCTGCTGCAGACCTGACTTACCCGATGTGATTGGTGCGGAGTGAGATCTCCAGCTCCCTGAGGACTTTGGTTGACTCCTGCACTCTCCTCCGGAACTTCTGTAAACATGGAATCTTTTGTCACTCGATGGACATTCCATGTCAACCATTCTTCTTTACTTTTTTCTTGTTGGTGTTGTTTTGCTCTGAGACAGGGTTTCTTTGTGTAGTCCTGGCTGTCCTGGAACTGGCTCTGCAGACAAGGCTGGCCTCAGACATGCCCCTGCCTCTGCTTCTCAAGTGCTGCAACTAAAGGCGTGCACCACCACACTTGGCCTCCATTTTTCTTTTCTTTAGTATTTTATTTGTTTACATTTTTTGTGTGTGGGTGTTTTGCCTGCATGTATGTCTATGTGCCATATGCATGCGGTGCCGACATGGCTGCATGCATGTCTATGTGCCATATGCATGCGGTGCCGACATGGCTGCACGGATGTGTATGTGCCATATGCATGCAGTGCCGACATGGCTGCACGTATGTCTATGTGCCATATGCATGCAGTGCCGACATGGCTGCACGGATGTGTATGTGCCATACGCATGCAGTGCCTACATGGCTGCACGTATGTCTATGTGCCATATGCATGCAGTGCTGACATGGCTGCACGGATGTGTATGTGCCATACGCATGCAGTGCCTACATGGCTGCACGCATGTCTATGTGCCATATGCATGCAGTGCCGACATGGCTGCACGGATGTGTATGTGCCATATGCATGCAGTGCCTACATGGCTGCACGGATGTGTATGTGCCATATGCATGCAGTGCCTACATGACTGCACGGATGTCTATGTGCCATATGCATGCAGTGCCTACATGCCTGCACATATGTGTATGTGCCATGTGCACGCAGTACCTACATGGCTGCACGGATGTCTATGTGCCATATGCATGCAGTGCCGACATGGCCAGAAGAGGATGCTGGAGTCCCTGGAACTAGAGTTGCGGGAGTTGTAAGGCAGCACGTGGTGCTGGGGACTGAACCTGGGTCCTCTGGGAAAACAGTTCTCTTAACTGCTGAGTCATCTCTCTAACCTCCCTTCTTCCATCAACTTTGCCTGTTTATTTCTTTGGAGGGAGGGTATGCCGCATCACGCTTTGTAGCCCAAGTTGGCCTGGAATTCACAACCCTCTTGCCCCAGTCTCCCCCAATTCCCCACCCCAGCCAGGGTTTCTCTGTGTAGCCTTGACTGTCCTGGACTCTCTTTGTAGGCCAGGCTGGCCTCGAACTCACAGAGATCCGCCTGCCTCTGCCTCCCGAGGCTGGGGGTTACAGGTGTGTGCCACAGTCTTGGGATCACAGGCATATACTAGCTTACCCAGCTATCTAATTTTATATTACAAATAAGAGAGGCAGGAAAACATAGGGCTTACAATGAACAACTGCAGACTTCCCCTCCAGCACTGGGCTGTCATGAGCCTCAAAGCCCAGATAGTCAATTCCCATTACTCAAAAATCAGTGTCAGTGCCACCCCCCATCAGAGGTCTAGGCGAGGGCAATAGGGCAGAAGAGGGGGGAGGGGGGAACAGGAAGGTAAGAGTGAGGGGATAACAATCAGGATGTAATGTGAACAAAGTATAATAAAATACACCTAAAAAACCAAAATCGATGTCAGAATACTTAGCCCCAAACCAAAACGTTTGTGCCCAAACCCACAGAACTACAAAGGGCAGCAAGACAGGACCCCTATGTCCTATACATCACCTTCCGGGTTACATTGGGGTCCAAGAAGCTCTGGAGTTTCTGGATGTAGGTGTGGGGAGGATTCTTCACCTGGAATCGTTCCTGTAAGGAAAGAAAACACACATGTATGCGAACAGAAACACAAAGTCCGTGGAGGATGCTAAGGAAGGAGAGTGTGTACAGCGCCCGACTGGAGAGAACTCGGCCTCCAGCTGTCACCTGTCCCTCGGTGCTGCCCCTTCCTGACCGGTTCCCAGGTGCTTCCCACCTGTGGCTGCAGCTAGTGCTCCTTAACTCTAATGCTAAGGCGCAGAGACTGTACCTAAGGTGAGTATGTGAATACGTGACTGGCTAACTGGCAAGAAAGCCGCAGGGAGGGAGCCCTGCCCACTCCCAACTCCCAGTCTAGTTCTAACCTCTGCAGCAGCTGGGGCTCAGCCAGTTTTGCTGTGTTACTGCCGTTCAGGGCAAGTACACTGTCTGCTCTTTACCCAGGAACTGGACCCCAGCAACCGAACGCTGAAGGCTGTTCGCAGCCAGGTTGCCTCTCAGCTCCCTTCTACACAGCACAGGACTGTGCCTTCTCTACTCAGGCCAACCAACCCAAGAGGAAACTCAGCAAACTCCCTCAGCATTCTAGTCCTACAAAAGCCTCCACCAAGAGCTACCTGAACCGGGGGTGGGGGGGGGTGGGGGGGGGGTGGGGGGGGATGCATAAAGGGTCCAGGAGAATGACATAATGTTAGGAAACAGGACCCAAAAGCAAACAAAAGATGACTCCGAGAAAAACTGAAATTATGTGACCTCAAAACGACAGAACTTATCGAGTGAAGAACTTCAGCAGCAAAGGGCAGCTGTTCTCCAAACCCAACTCTTACCACAGAGCCTAAGGAACTAGGCCCTTTCTGGGGAGAGCTTGCACTTCACAATCATGATGCTCTCTCAGGGAACACACAGGGCATGGCAGAAGAAATCAGCTAACAGAGACCTGACACCTGTCTGTCTTGGCCCAGTCTGGCTGTGGGCTCCTTGTCAGATTAAATGAGGGATTTCAGTGTATGTAGAACTCCTGATATGTAATCAGAACCCAACAAGAGCTCAGAGCCTGAAGAGAAAGAACAGATTGGCTTATAAAAAAGCTCGGCTGGGGCTGGAGAGATGGCTCATCGGTTAAGAGCACTGGCTGGGGCGGGGGGTGGCGGGGAAGAGCACTGGCTGCTCTTCCAAAGGTCCTGAGTTCAATTCCCAGCAACCACATGGTGGCTCACAACCATCTATAATGAGATCTGGTGCTCTCTTCTGGTGTGCATGTGTACATGCAGACAGAACACTGTATACTTAATAAATAAATCTTTTTAAAAAAGAAAAAGAAAAAGAAAAAGAAAGCTCGGCGGGCCGGGTGGTTGTGGTAGAGCACACCTTTGATCCCAGCACTCAGGAGGAAGAGGCAGGTGGATTTCTGCGAGTCCAGGACAGCCAAGGCTACACAGAGAAACCCTGTCTCAAAAAAAAAAGAAAAAAGAAAAATAGAAAAAAAAAAAAAAAAAGAAAGCTCAGAGGCGGAGTGCCACGCAACACAATGCTGGGAAAGCAGCTCACCTTGTCCACAGCTGACCCTGCACAAACCCCCATGACATCACTGTCCACTGGGCAGCTCCTGCCAGCTCGGCAGCTACACCTCTGGCCTGTCTCACCCAGGCGGACAGGCTGCCACCTCCCTGATCCTGGCGACCTCATACCTGATCGCAGATCAGATCCCACTTCTTCTCGTTGTCGTACTGCCGCAGGAGCCGGGCCTTGTCAGGAGGCAGGTTCATAGAGCTCTGAGGAGAGAACGTGAGTGAACGCGCTGCTCCTCCTGCTGGGCCCACGCCCGGAGGGCAGGGAAGGTGTGAGTGCTGTTGCCACCCTGAGCTGCTGCTGCTGAGGTGTGGAAAGGAGGGGACACTCTTCCTGCCTCCCCACCATAACAACCAAATTTAGTTGAACAGTATTTTCCAAACGAAGGGTCATGGAATCAATCTAGTGAGTCAAAATTAACCTTCTTTGAAATGTAAAATAATAGCTGGTGAGATGGCTCGTAAGTGAGGCACCTGCCACCGAGGCTGTCCTGAGGCTCTGTACTCTGCAGAGAAGAACCACGCCATGGATGTCAAGAACCAACTCCTACAAGCTGTCCCCTGATGTCCGACCTGCCCCCACACCTACGCAGAAGTACGTACAAAATACATATAAACGCAAAGAAGACACGAGAGTCACTGCAGCTAGGAGGCATGAAGTGCCATGAGACCTTCTTTAACATCTCACATGTGTGTCCTATGCACATAAGTCATGTTGTAAAAGGTACTACACGTGCTGGGCTGTGGTGGCGCACGCCTTTAATCCCAGCACTTGGGAGGCAGAGGCAGGTGGATTACTGTGAGTTCCAGGCCAGCCTGGTCTACAAAGCGAGTCCAGGACAGCCAAGGCTACACAGAGAGACCCTGTCTTAAAAAATAGACAAACAAAAAAGGTGCCACATGCAATGTGAGTCAAACCGTGAACAATCATACTATGAAAGATACTTTTCTTTTTTTTTTTTTTTTTTTTTTTTAAGTTTTTGGAGACAGGGTTTCTTTGTGTTGCCTTGGCTGTCCTGGACTCATTTTGTAGACCGGGCTGTCCTTGAACTCACAGAGATCCGCCTGCCTCTGTCTCCCGAGTGCTGGGATTAAAGGCGTGTGCCACCACAGCCTAGCTAATAAATATTTTTCAAAAACAATTTTTTACTATTTTTAAATTGTGTGTATGTGTGTGCATGCACACATGAATGCAGGTACTCTCAGAGTCCAGAAGGGGGCATCAAATCCTCCGCAGTTGCCTGAGGCGGGTTCTTGGGTGGTCTGCAAGGGCAGCACGTTTCTCTTAACCGCTGAACCATCCATTTCTCCAGTACCAGAAGATATCTTTTAGTGTAAAGATAGACTAAAAACTCCGAAAGTGAATGAGGTCATTCATGCAAAGAGACCCACTCACACACTTTTAGAAAAATGTTTTTGAAACTTCAGAACATTAAAAGGCAGCAGCAATTTACTTGCTGCTAATTATAAATTACTATTCTCCCAATCGGCCAGCACACAGCACTACCCAGACCCTGATGAGGCATCCATCCTAATAGACAACACTGAAGGCTGGACCACGAATCTACTGATCCTGCTCGATACTGTGTCCTAAAAGAAAAGGCCTAAGGCCTGCCCTCCTGTGGCCCCTGCAGCCATGCCTGCCCCACTCTCTTTAGTCAGCTGTTCTCTACAGTTATGACTATCTTTGTTCTGGGTCATAACCTTTGCCTCTCACAGCAGTGTGACACTTTGATAAGACCACACACCTGCAAACCCCACTTCTGACTCAAACAGGATGCCCTGTCTGAGTGCCGCAGCTCTGTGACCCATCTGACTCCCTGGAGCCCATCCTTCCCAGACTAGCCACTGGCTACACACACACACACACACACACACACACACACACACACACACACACACACACACACACACACACACACACCCTCCATCCTTACATGAATGTTGTATTGGGTCCTGGGGCCAACAGGAAAACCCTTAAGTACTGTTTACTTCTGTCACACATTTATCGTGCACTACCTCATACATACTATTATGTATGCCATCCGTACACTCAGCTTACCCTGAGCACTCAGTCTGCATTCAGCCTCCTCCTCTCAACACATTTCATAGACATAAATTGATGGTGAGCTGATGGTTATCAGGCCCTGGGAGCCGTGGGATCATGTCCTGGCTGAAAACAGAATCATTATGGTTCAAAAACAGGAAGCAGGTTGAAGACTCCAGTTAGTGTTTACGAATGAAGAACTGAGGGCTAGAGAGACAAGACTGACTAGAGGAGCGAAGGACAGACAGCCTCATCACAGCTTCCCCGGGGCTTCCGTCTGCTGCCTAGGAGTCAGCCCGAACTACACCAAGGAGGGGCTGCACCTTCCCCACAGCTTACGACTGTATTTATGAGCGGATGGGCAAACACAGCCCACGCCCTCAAACTGTTTTGCTGATGGCCAACATGTCTGTGTGGATAGCCGAACAGGAGCGGGGAACTTTAACAGACAGACACTAGGTCAGAGAAAGATCCAGAACTGCCCCCTCCCCACACCCCAGCCTACCCAGCTAAGGGACGGGCTACCAGCTGCTGAACCTAAGAGAAAATTCAGCAAGGAGTCTCCGGGACCAGCCCTGGCTCTGCACGTCCTGGGCATGTTCCTGTCATCTAGCAACTGCTTCCAAGTCTGAGCCAGGAAAACAATTTCCTATTTTTTTTCCTGTGGATGAAAAAAATGCAGGTTGCTGATTTTTTTTTTGGTGGGTGGGATCAAGACAGGGCTTCTCTGTGTAGTCCTGGCTGGAACTCTCTTTATAGACCAGGCTGCCCTCAAACTCAGAGATTTACCTGACTCCCAAGTGCTGGGATTAAAGATGTGTGCCATCACCCAACATTTTTTTTTAACTTAACACAAGCTAGAGTCATTTGAAAAGAGAACCTCTCTCCAGAAAATGTTGCCACCCACCCAGACTGCCAGCTGGCAAGCCTATAGGGTATTTTTCTTAATGATTGATGCAGGTGAGCGTATTACATCATTGGGGTGTGCTACCCTCGGACAGGTGGTCCTGGTACTATAAGAAACAAGGCTGAGGGGCTGGAGAGATGGCGCAGCGGTTAAGAGCACTGACTGCTCTTTCAGAGGACCCAGGTTCAATTCCCAGCACCCACATGGCAGCTCACAACTATACGTAACGTCAAGATCTGACACCCTCACACAGACATACATGCAGGCAAAACACAAATGTACATGAAATAAAAATAAACCATTAAAAAATAAAGAAAGCAGGCTGAGCAAGGTCCCAGGAGCAAGCCAATAAGCAGCACCCCTCCACGGCCTCTGTGCCAGTTCCTGTCTCCATGTGCCTGCCTGACCCTCTGATGACATGCTGTGGTGTGGAAGTGGAAGGGAAACGGCCTCTTTCCTCCTCAAGCTGTGTTTTGGTCATGGTGTTTCATCACAGCAATAGAAACCTCAGGCCCTGGTGCAGAGCAGGAATAGTCTGCGCTGCTGTGGCAGACATCACATCCCATCTACACCGACTTCCTCTTTTGGCCAAGCACCGTGGGCTGCTGCGGCTTCACAGCTCCCTGCCAGGTGTGCTGCTGAGGAGACGCTTGACTCTCTCCAGGCTTCAAGACTGAGCAAAGTCGGCCCTCCTCTGGGACGGCCACCTGGCCACACAGCAAGGGCCTGGTCAAAAACCAAATCCTCAGAGACGGACCCTGCAGTGTGGGGATGGGGGGCAGAGGCGTGAAGAGCCCTAGCCACAGGCCCACATCCTGTCTAGAACCTCGGTGGCTCTTTCTGGACAACAGTCCCAGTTGTGTCAGGACTGAAATGTAACGGGAAGAGGATGGACAAGGGAAAACCCGCAATCTCTAGCGTTCTCACAAAGCAGGAGCCACTAGCTAAGGCCCAGGCCCAGGCCGTTCTTCCTGCCAGGCAATAGCATGAAGGCCCTCGCCTCTGGCTGATACTGTGTATAGATCTGGCAGGGTCCAATGTGCAGAGGAAGCCAACTTCCTGGCTTCCGGGGCAAACCTGGCAGGCTCTAGTGAGAAACTTGTGTCCTCACCGTCTTCCTCTGTGGTTCCTCAGAGAAGGGACTCTCAGAGGCAGGAGCTAAGTTCTTGCTAAGTCCCCCAAGGGACCGGCTGCGGACCAGAGTCCCCTAGATCCCTCCACGGGCCCTTCAGAGCTACCAAGCCCCACCGCCCCTCAGGTGAGCATCCCATGATGAACAAACACTTGACCCCTGCACAGGTCTGGAATATGGCGGGTCCACTTCCCTCCTAGCATGTGTGGTATTGGGAATCCGCCCTCTGCCTCTGGGTTGTCTGTTCTCTGTCCTCCAGCAAGTGTGTCTCAACGCTGAAACTACAGTGTAGCCCTTTGAAATCTCTCTGATTTTTTCTAAGACTAGGAACAATTTAAACATCACCATCTTTGGGGGAGGAGGGGGACATACACCTCCTAGGAGGTGAGGAAGGGAGAGAAACCACAGCCAAGCAGTCAGATAAGAGAAGGGAAGTTGAAAGTAAACTGAAAGCCACTCTGGACTGACTTCTAAGTCAGAGATAACCAGCAAGATGCCTGCTAACAAAGGCAGGGTGAAAGGATCTGGCTGAGAGGGTGGCTCTGGTGCTTCTCCAGCAAGGCTGCTGCGTAAATAAAGGGCCTATTCCTCATCAGGGTCTCCTTACCTCCCCACTCCCGGCCCCAGGAAAGCTAGGAAGGAGAATGGGCTCTGCTCTCAGGGGTCCCCCTCTACCTTGTACCCCCAGGCCCGTTCTGCCCACCCCCATTTCTCCCCCACTGGTTGGAGCTTCATTAAACGCTGCATGCCCACCATGGGACTCACCCCTACTTGGCTAGTCTTCTCGAGCCAAGCCTGGGGGAAACCCAGCAGACAGAAATAGGGAACACCCAAAATTCCCTGCTCTGCTGCTTCTCCCGGTCCCAGCTGATCATGAAAATATAGGGACAGACACAAAAATAGCGTGGCTTGCAGAGACAGGCTAGGAGCATTGGACACATCCCTGGGAAAAGGACTGAGAGGCTTTAGGGACAACTACAAATGGTATTTACTTTGAGCGAAAAACAGAGTTAGTGGTTTCTTAATGTTTGCTCTTGCAGAACCACATCCCAGCAGGTTTTCTAAGCTGGACCCATCTCCGCGCATGGGCGCTCCAGGCCCTCTGCTTGGCTATGGAATGGAGGCTCCCAGATAGATGAAACTAGCTCTTGCCCACAGGGGACATGACGTGCTTCCCTGGGTACCGTGTGCTTCTCAACATGCAGCTGCCGCCAAGGCCTCCCCGGCGTCTGTCGATGCACCCAGTGGGCAGATGGGCAGATGAGCAGAGGTGGGAATGGTGAAGAAGCGAAGGCTTGAAGTTGAGCAGGCTGCTGCTGGAGGAGCACCGACACTGTCCCAGCCTCTGGTCCCAATGGGATCCCCCCACCAACCACAGCCAGTGACGAAGCTGGCGACACAAGGCACAGAGGCCTACGACCAGGCATCAGTAGGGCAGTGTTTGGAACAGCCCGGTTAGCCTTCCTTGTGCCTCCACTGCAGGCAGTGAGCACAGCTGTGCCCAGCTGGGCAATGCCACCAAAGGGTGAGAGCTCAAGAGGCGGGAGGCACCAGCCCCTCCCTACAACGGGCCCTTGGCGGCCACAGCCAGCCCTGCTGCAGTAGCGGCTCCCAGACAATGAGAGCTATTTTCAGCCAGTGCTTTAACACAAGCCAGCTGGCCAGAGTGTAGGGCAGGAGTCCTCCTCCACCCAGCCCGCCCAGACAGCCCACCCGGCCCATGCTGCTGCCACCTCTGCATCGCTGCTTATCTCACGGTTTCAGCACGGCCCCTCCCGACACCCCCAAACTGTAACCCTGTCAGAAGGAAACAAATCAGAGCTCAATCAAAGGTCCAAGAGCTAACATTAGAAAATCCAGACACGGGAAACACAGCAGCCCCTTCAAACACCCACACTTTTCCCTAGGCCCATGACTGGCTGGGGTAGTGCAGGGGTGGAGACGAAACCCATGGACAGACAGACTTCACTGCCGCTCTCACTGACGCAGAAGCCAGTCTTCACTGCCAAGGCTGGCAAACAAGGCTGAGTAGCGCCCCTCTTGCCCACTTCCTCCGTCCTTTCTAGAGCAGAGCTCAGAGTCAGTGACAAAAGATTCCGGACAAGAGCCATCCCTGGAGAATCGTAGGAAGAGCCAACGGGAGGCACTCTGCAGAGCAGCTACTCCTGACTGAAGTGACGGAGCGAGGCAAGCAATCCGGCCAGCCCCCTGCCCAGCTGCCGGTATTCTAAAACAGGAAGCAGTGAGAGCAACAGCTACCTCCCTGGACCAGGAGATTCCAGGCCTTTTCTGTCAAAATCCATAAACTCACAGTACAGCGACCCAACCCCCACCCTATTCTGTAACTCCCTGAAAAGGGCTCTATGCACAGGAGTCCATGCAGAGCCACGGCTCTCCTGTACAGCTTCCTCGAGGCCTGGGCTACATAACGGGAAGCTGCTGGGGCTCCTGACGGCGTCAGAAAAGTGGGTGTGCTTTTCTCTGATTTAAGTGTCTGCAGTGGCTTAAGTCTGCCTTTCTTGATTTGTTTTAATTGAAGCCATCATTTTGGGAATGAGCTGCCAGCACAGAACTATGTCTGGAGAATGCGCCCCTGTGGTCACTGATGACTGTATAACCAGAAGGGACTTGCTGAGCATTATGGGCCAAGTCCCTAAGCAGCCTGGAGCAAAGAGAAATGGATTCACCAGATGTCTCCAGCTGAGCTCTGCAATTCACACTAGGCAAATCAGACGAAGGAAAGGTCCTAGCAGGCCAGCACCTCTCAAAGGGACAAAGGGACGACTTTCCCCCAACAATTACACCCCGAGGCCTCTTCATCACCTTGGAGGATTCCTCTACTGGATGCTGAGAGGGCAAAGGGACGTGACTGTGTCCCCAGCACCAGTTAAGCCCCAGGCTCTACCGTCTGCCTTACTTCTGCTCTTACACTGATGATCAGCTAACTGGCAGCCAGGTCCCAGCTCCTGGGTGAGGACACCCTTCTGTCTACCCGTTGACGAGTGCCCAATTTCAGACAAAATCGCTGATGTCATTTTCTAACTGAGCCAATGGCCCTAGCTAAGAAACCACCACCACAGCAACTTGATCCACCCGCTGCCTGCGCAGCCCCTCCTCGTGGTTAGCCAGACCCACACACTCCCCAGTTACGGAGAGTGGAAACTATTCCGATGGGGGTGACAGGTTTTCCAAAGCCAAGGAGTCTTGGGCACAGCTTGTCGCTCTCCATTAGCTCACCGAAGTCCCCCCTTTCCCTGGGACTCAGGCACTCATTACTCCTGGGGTCACATCCTTGTCTCCTCAGCCCACGGCTGCCCCCTCCCTGGGCTGCAGTGAGCCTCCTTTGCAGGGCCTCAGCTACACTTCCCTCCCCCGTCACCACACAGACCCTTTACACCCATGCCAGCCCTCCTAGCTGGTAGTGCTGCTTCTAGCACCTTCCTTCCCTCTTCCCCGGGAACAGGGGTGACACCGTCACAATAGATCCTATGTTTTCTTGATTCAGAAACACTCTGGCTCCTTATCATTCACAAAGCAAAAGTCTTGGGCCAGTTGCTCCTCACAGCTTGTCCCCAGGCTGGACTCAGACTCTCTGAACAGCTTACCCTTTGTGTTCGCATGGAGCAAGCCCTCTTGGCTGGAGGATTTGCCTGTGACCAGTATTTCCTTGGTTTTCTAAATCCCTCCTACCCATTGCTACCTGTCTCAAAATCCATCAGCTGTCACAAATCACACTCCCAAATAATTACATGTAAAAAATGACACTGCAAAGGCCTGCTTGCCGTGCCCCAGTTTCTCATCCTCCCCAGCAGTCTCTGTAGCTGTCACTCAGGTCTGGCTACATGGCCATGTGGAGTGTGCACAGCAGTGTAGTCCCGGAGGAGCAGCATTAACAGGAGGAGGCAGATGCTTCTCTCTGTCCTGTTAAGTACAATGACAATGGCTGAACTTGCCAGCTGTTTTGAACCAAGGGAGGATGACTTTGGAATTGAGGCCTATGTAATAAAACAAGAGAAGCCTGCCTAGGGCTGGAGATGCAGTGCTGTGGTAGAGCACTTGCCTAGCACGCAAGAGGCTGTAGTTACAAACCCTGTCGCTGAAGAAAGAGAAACTAAAAACAGCAGCTGCTGTTGTCACTGCCACCAGGCACAGAGCCACACGCGTGTAATTGAGCTACTTGGAAGGATGAGGCAGCAGGACTGTGAGTTCAAGGCCAGCCAGGGCAATTCAACAAGAACAGCTCAAAGAAGGAAAGCAGTGATGGCCTGGGATGGAGGATAGGAAAAAGTACCTCCTTGTTACTGCCGCCATGGACCACTGTGCAGTCTGGATATATTCCATATGGTGTATTTTCTTGTTTGTTGCCTGTTTATCTATTTACAACTAGAACAGGGATTCCTAAAGGAAAAGTCAGGCTTCTATTCTGAATCATGTGGGTGCTTAGTTAAGTGGCTGGTTTATGCCTAGCTCTCCACCACGGACCTTGGGCATCCCTTGTTCTGGTCCTGTTCCACTCCCCGAGTCAGCATCTCGCCACTGTCCTTAGGACTTCTGGGCACTCACCTAAACTCTGTGTTTTCTGTTCTAGCTCAACTAACCTTCTTTTTAGGCTACTTTCCCCTCAGCAGCTTCATTTAGAGTCTCAGGTCATCACCTACGCTATTAGCCCATTCCTGTCCCCTCCTTCTCTTTAACCACATTCACCTTTTTGTTGTTGCTTGGTTTTTCGAGACAGGGTTTCTGTGTAGCCCTGGCTGTCCTGGCCGTGCTTTGTAGACCAGGCTGGCCTTGAACTCACAGCAATCTGCCTGCCCCTGCCTCTCTGAGTGCATGGGGGTGGGAGGGATTACAGTGTACACCACCATGCCCAGCTCAGATTTGTCTTTTTATAGCCTGCTAGACGACGGCTTTTTTGTTTGTTTGTTTGTTTGTTTGTTTGTTTTTTGAGACAGGGCTTCTCTGTGTAGCCTTGGCTGTCCTGGACTCACTTTGTAGACCAGGCTGGCCTCGAACTCACAGCGATCCGCCTGCCTCTGCCTCCCGAGTGCTGGGATTAAAGGTGTGCGCCACCACACCCAGCTATAGAAGATGGCTTTTGAGCACAGGAGTCACCACCAACACAGTAAAGATTGAGCTACTTCTATCCCCCCCCGTCCATATGCTCCTCTCCCTCCTGCCACTGTGCCTCCTCCTCTCGCTCACAGAAGGTAACAGCTTGTCTCTTCTAGCTAGTCTTCCCGAAATGAGAAGTTCCCCAAGACTCTCCACACATTTGTTCTTTTTAAATGTGGTCATAGAGTTGTGACTTATGACTAATGTGCCTTCACCCTTTCTTAGACATTCAATAAACATCCTTATAACGAATCTCAGTGACACTCCTGGAAACACAATGGAGTGGCTGGAACAAGAATGAAGCGCTGGCTCCACCACTTATTATTTGTTTATCCTTGGAAAAGGAATTTTGTGTCCATGAGACCCAATCTCCTCACATGTAAAATGTAGATAGGAATAGCGCCTACCTAGCAGAGTTGCTATGAAGACTGGGGAAGCTAAGTTAGAATATTTAAGCATCTACATGAGAACCTACATAGAAAATGTTACACATAAGGCAAACTTTGCTGGGGCTTTTTAAGTCCAACTTTCACCAGTGAGACTATACACCAAGCACTACACTAGAACTGGGGAAGAGTGACGTAAAAAAGGACTGCTTACTATCTTTGGAGAGCTTATGTCCTGAGGCAAGGTGGACCGGCAAATGGGCGACCTGTGTGGCTGGCTCTGCGGAGGAAGAGGCAGAGGTTGCCTCAGGGACCCCCAGGGAGATAGCATCGGATTAGATGAAGAGGCAAGCTTCAGGATTCTATACATCAGGCAGGAGAGGGTCAGGCAAAGCAACAGAGAGGACGGTCACACTCTAGGTCAGGACATGGTGGACATGGTACCTGCAGATGTGTGGCACCATACAACACCTGACAAGGCCAGGAGTCTACAGGTGACCCGCAGTTAACAGTGTGCACTAGAATTACTGTGAGAAGTAGACAGTCCAGCAACAAAGGGGCCTATGAGCTGCCCAGTAAGCAAGTAGGGTACCCCTGCTATGTAAATTGCCATAGCAGGACTGACCAAAGCTAACATCTAGTGAGAAAACGTCATGAGCTGTCTAGGGCTTACCTCAATAAGTCTCACTGTAAAATAGGAATTCTTTTCATTTTACAGGTGAGGCTAAGAAAGGCTGTGGGACTTGCCTGGGGTCACATAACAAGTATGTGAAAGGGCTGCGATTGGAATCCAGCTCTGGCCCTAAATCCTGAATTTTACTCTTATAAAGCACTTACCCTGAGGAGTGCCTTGCCCTCCTGGCCACCTTTCTAAACTGTATGCCCCTGAGGGCTGATCCGAAAAAGTATAATTTTCCTCATGAGCCCTCCCCCACCAACAACCCAACCTCAGTGGACTAGTCCTCTGAGCTTCTGCAGGTTTAAACTGTTAGTTAAAAAGAAAGTTTGAACATAATCACTAAGTTTTCATTCATAATCACGAACTTGCTGGGCGTGGTGATGTACGCCTTTTAATCCCAGCACTCAGGAGGCAGAGGTAGGCGTATCTCTGTGAGTTCGAGGCCAGCCTGGTCTATAAAGAAAGTCCAGGACAGCCAAGGCTACACAGAGAAACTCCCCCACCCCTCCCCTCTCCAAAAAAAGAACTGCAATAGAGGTGGGTTGTGGTAGCATATGCCTTTAATCCCGGTATTTAAGAGGCAGACATATCTCTGTGAGTTCAAGGCCAGCCAGGGCTATGGAGCAAGTTCCCAGACAACCAGAGTTACAAAATATAGCCCCGTTTCAAAAACAACAACAAAGCAAAGCAATCACCCCGCCCCCACAAAAAGCAGAACAAAGCATCAGAGGGATTTCCAGCAGCTGGGTGGAGGATTTCTCCCCTCAATGGAAAGGAGTGCTGTTAAGATGCGCACAAGTCGGACCGGGTGTTGCTGTTCCTGGACCCAAAGCACTGCACAGCCTCCACGAGCTCAGGGCTCCCTCCACCTTCCCAAAGACCACAGGCTTTGCCATTCAACTACTCAGTCTTAGCAGGGGAGATGAAAACTCAGAACAATTAGCACTGGTCCAGCATTTTCCATGAACAAGATGGCCAGGGCCTGGATGCTTTGGAATAAAGTTCTCAACCTCAAATTTCTCCCTGTAGGCAGACTTGCAGCCAGTGCCACCAGAGTGTGAGGTCACCACCCTAGCACCTGAGCCCTGGAATGAGTCTGTGAAAAGAGAAGCCCCTGTAATCAAGCCCTTGGTATGCAGTGCTCAGGACAAAAAAGTTTCCTTGTCTTTGGAACTTTGTCTGCAAACAGTTCAAAAGAGACACTGTCCAAAGACGTATCATCTACAGTGGTGCCAAGGACCCCTGTGGAGGTGAGCACAGATGACAGCACCCGCAGAGCCTCAATCTTTCTTATACACCACATTGTGCAAGGTGGGAGACCTGTGTCTTTTAAATTAGAGAGAGAGAGAGAGAGAGAGAGAGAGACAGAGAGAGAGAGAGAGACAGAGAGACAGAGACAGAGAGACAGAGAGACAGAGAGAGAGAGAGAGACACACGGACAGAGGGACAGACTGTAAATCAGAGGTCAACTTTCTGCAGGCAGTCCTCTTCCTCTACCATGTGTGTCCAGGGATTGCATACAGGCCATCTACCCACAGAGCCATCTCACCAGCCCAGAAAAATCTGTTTGCCTTTCAAGAACTCTGGTATATTTACGAAGAGGGGAAGCTGCAGTTTATAAACATCTCCTCTGGGCTAGGCACTTTGCTAATCCCTTTAATTATAAAATTTCACAGAAAAAATTTTTCCTTAGTTCTTTATTATTCACCTTTGCATGGTTTCCTGAACTAGATTGTACACTCCATGAAGGTACAGACATGGCATAGAAACACGCATGCCTAGGCAAGGATATGTGGCACACGCAGAAGAACTTTCACAGAGACTGTGGGTTGTCCAAAAAGGCAGGAGAGGCTGACCAGAGGCAGCACTGCAGCACCCAGGGCCTCGGCGCAGCTCTGACTATACAGGAGTCTCATAACAAATGCAGGAGCTTATTATCCAACCATAAAACTTAATGAATCCCTTCTTACTTCTAAACGCATGGGGGGGGGCATGACTCCTGCTTTATAGAAAGGTAAAATGAGGCCCAGCCCAGGCACACACACGTCACACATCACCGCATCCAGGAAGGTACTCCAGGTGCTCTGTCTCTCCTTGCTCTCTGAAGGGCTCTAAACGGGGCGTGTCACCATGCCTCCGGCTCCCATCCCAATGCTGTCACTCCTCATGCCTTCAAGGCCACAGCTTGACAGAGGTCACAACTACCCACATCTCAGTGCCATTTTATTTTAGCTACTCCAACCTTTTTTATGTCACCGGACTATCCAACTATGAGAGTAAACACCCTGTAACTGGCGTAATAAGTTCTAAAGAGACCCTGAGGGGCTGTCGAGAGGGCTCAGTGATTAAGAAAGAACACTGGCTGCTCTGTCAGGGAACAGAGTTCAACTCCCAGCACCCACACGGAGACTCACAACAATCTGTAACTCCAGTTTCAGATGATCTGATGCCCTCATCTGGCCTCTGTGGGCATCAGGCAAGCGCAAGGTGTACAGACACATAAACATCCATATACATAAAAACGTTTAAGTGTGTATGTGACATTTTAAAAAACAGAGATCCTAAGGAGCTTTTAAAAGGCCATGTGTGGTGATGCACACCTCTAATCCTAGTACTTGGAGAGGCCAGAGGCAGGTGGATCTGTTGTTAAGTGTGAGATCTGGTATACATAGAAGACCCTGCTTCGGTCTGCTTACCTGCCCCAGGGGCGTCGCCCTGCCCAGGGCCATATAAAGGGACAAACCTCCTTGTGGCTCTCTCTACCTCTCTCTCTACTCTACCTCTCTCTACCCTCTCTACTTCCTCCCCTCTCTCTGTCCTAGCTCTTTGCCTCCTCTCTCTCTGGGGTACCCCTCCCTCCTTTTTCCTTCTCCCACCCCCCCATGCTCATTTAATAAACTCCATATAACATAACATCTGCTGCCTGGTACCTTCTATCTATCATCTGCCTTAA
Organism: Acomys minous; assembly: GCF_964271855.1. NCBI lineage: Eukaryota > Metazoa > Chordata > Mammalia > Rodentia > Muridae > Acomys > Acomys minous. The sequence goes on along the minus strand of NC_140493.1, from coordinate 4,153,650 downwards.
TCTTTAATTATAAAACCTGGCCAAGCAGGGCTACAGCACAGTGAGACCTCATTGAAGTGTCTGGCACCTCAAGTGGCACACTTACTCAGGATCAAAGATTAGAAAGGAGCTGTTCCCAAGCATCTCATACACTGGGCACTTGTTTTAGATGATCGTATTTACTGCCCTCAGCAACACCTGGAGGCAAATGCTCCTTCACCTGTGACCAAGTTAGTGAAGAACTACACATCAATTGGCTCTAGGCTACACAGAAAGTAATAGAAGCAGCCAGGGGTGGGGGTGCATGCCTTTAATTCCCGGTGGAGGCGGAGGCAGAGGCAGGGGCAGGTGGACCTGGATCTCTGTGATTTGGAGGCCAGACTGGTCTACAGAGCAAACTTCAGGACAGCCAGGGCTACACAGAGAGACCCTGTCTGGAAGCCACACTCCCAAAGAAAGAAAGAAAAAACTAGGAGGGAAAAAGGAAAAAAGTACTAGGACCCAAACTTAAGCCCAGACATGAAGCTTCCAACTCCATGTCCTGCCATCAGCTCTTATGCAGTGGGTGGGGGGTCCACTTCTAATTCAGGAAGGTCCCACTGCGCTTGTCTAACAGCTTTGATCATTACATGATGCTTTGCTGTCTGGCGAGACTGAGTGAAAGCAGCTGAGCGAGGCATGTGTAAGGACCCCTGAAGTTCAGCACTTCTCAGTCAGAGTTCCTATGCAGAACAGCAGAGGAGAGAAGCTGTCCTCTTAGGCACAGCACAGTCCACTTTACTGAATACTGCAGGTAACAACAGCCCAGGCTGTGCTAAGCATGGTGGAGCACTCTGGAGGCAGAGGCAAGCAGATCTCCAAGTTCGAGGCTAGCCTGGAACTGGCTCTAAGACCTTGTCTAAAACAAACAAAAAACAATAGCTCAGAGCTGGGCGTAGTGACGCACACCTTTAATCCCAATACTCAGGAGGCAGAGACAGGGGGATCTCTGTGAGCTTGAAGCCAGTCTGGTCTAGAAAGCAACTCCAGGGACAGCCAAGACTACACAGAGAAACTCTGTCTCAAGAAGAAGAAGAAGAAAAAAAAAATCACTCAGGCTTTGGGAGCAAGGGATGACTCAGATTTGAGTCTTGGTCAGGAGACCCTGACTAGGATCGTGAATCTGGGTCATTTGTTTTAAACTATTTGTCATGAGATACTAGGAAAGTTAGTTCAGTTTTCTAAGCCTCCGTTTTCCCATCTGCAAAAGAGGACTAGACTACGTTCATCAGGAGTCTCTAAGGCACATGTGCACACAGCTCACACAGGAGGTCTAAGCTGCCAGGCTACCACAGCAGTAGGGAATGCGGAGGACTCCACTCAACCTGTGGAACCACAATTTGGTTATCTGTAGAGATTAGGAGACGACGTCGGCAGATTATTTCTAGCATTCTTGGCTTACCTCAAATGCCTCACTTTCATCTCTGACTTCCTCCAGTTCAGCCTGTGGTCTGCAAACCTGTGGACTCCTTCCACCATAAGCCACTGTTTTCAGCCTCCTCACTCAACAACTCTGCTCGGCTCCCTGGGACACTGCAAGTCCTCTGAGTTCCCTCCCAGTTCCGAAGGGCTATGCTGTGGGGAGATAGACCCCTCAGGTCACAAGAGTGACCTCAGATATACAGTCTGTCCCCAGTGTCTCTTTTGACTCCATCAATAAACCTTCAGCTTCCCAGTAGATATTATCCAACCCCGACTGGTTCTGTGACCGCACGTGTCTCAGGCTGGCCTCACCATTTACCATCCTCAGGTGGTTCTCCTGGGTTCCCTCAGCTGAGGGAACCTCCAGTTAACTAAGCCAGCAAGCTAGAACCCTCAGGTGCCATCCTGAATTTTCACTCTCTCATCAAACCTAATCAGTCCTGAAAACTACATCTGTCCTACGGTTTCCATGTGCCTCCCACCATCGTCACCCACTAGTCGGCTACTCCTCTTTACCAGATTCTTCCCAATGGACTCACGGGACCGATCTACACACAACTCAAAACCTGACTGTGACACTCTTGGAAAAAGCATTACATACAGTTCCTTCTATGTGTCATCCAAGGTCTCCTGACCAATCTGGCTTCAGTTCCCACTGCCCTCAGCCTGCACTTGCAATGTTCTCAGAGCACAGCCTGCTCTGTCTCCTTCACATCTGTGGCCATGCTGCCCTCGCCATGTGGGGTGCTTTCTCTCTCCTAGACTCTGTCCAAACCCTATCAGCCACCAGCCAGCAGATCTTCTCCCGCAGGCAAGGCTCCCCGAGTCTTGTACCCGTGTTCCCAGCTGAGCTACACGCAGCCTCACCTGAGCACATGATGTAATGACACGCTCAGGGAGTTTGGCTCCCTGTCCAGCCTCAGCTCCTGGGTAGACACTGTCTTAGTCATCTTTAGCTCTCTGGAATTAATGCAATTTTAAGCCCTCAATAAATGCCTGTTGAGTGAATGAGTACTCCACTGCACCTGCTGAGCCTCTGATGGCTGCAACACTATCCTTGTCCCTGTCTCTAGGCAGAGTGGGTGACACACTGGCATCTTCAGCTCACTGCCTCAGAGTCCCCAAAGGAAACTGAAGGGAATCCTCACCAGCCTTGCTTCAGAAAACAGGACTAAGCTGGCAGCATCGAAGCAGCTGTGCCATCGTCCTGACAGCTCCCTGAGCACCTGGAGCAACAAGTACTCCGCAGTTTCTTTACAAATGCCACCTGAGACCCTCCAGCTGGCCGCCCCTCAGGTCCAAAGGCCATGCTTACAATTTGTTTGTTTGTTTGTTTTTTCAAAACAGGGTTTCTCTGTGCAGCCTTGGCTGTCCTGGACTCAATTTGTAGACCAGCCTGGCCTTGAACTCACAGCGATCCACCTGCCTCTGCCTCTTGAGTGCTGGGATTAAAGACGTGCGCCACCATGTCCGGCCCTATGCTTACAATTTTTTTTTTTTTAAGATTTATTTATTATGTATACAGTGTTGTCTGCTTGTAGGCCAGAAGAGGGCATCAGGTTACGTTATAGATGGTTGTGAGCCACCATGTGGTTGCTGGGAAATGAACTCAGGACCTTTGGAAGAGCAGGCAGTGCTCTTAACCACTGAGCCATCTCTCCAGCCCTATGCTTACAATTTTTAACATGGATGTTTTGGGGGAAATGACAGATCAACACTTTGGGAACATACCAGAACCTGTTGCTCTATAAATATACACAAGAGTCTTCACCCCTTAGTCACCCGCAGTGCCAGCAGTAATTAAAAAGCCCGAAGGAAGCGATTAGGAGCTGCTATTGGACTATTAGTGTTGAGCTCATACCAGACGCACCCAGATGCAACCTGAGGTAGCGAGAGCCGTATGAGGCTTGTCCTCCCTAGTGGCAAGTAACAACGAAACAACCACAACCACAGACCTGTCCAAGGCAAAGGGACTCTCTCCGACTGTGTGTCCTCTGGCTACCTGTCCTAAAGCATCCTCCCAAGGTTGGCACTGAGTAGAAAGGGAAGCACAAGCTCCAGCCCACAAAATGGACCCACATGCTAACCCAGAGCCCACTCAGGCCCTGAGCACAGTCCTCAGCCTCAGCACGCTGGGTGATAGCTGTCCTGACCCTGACAAAAGCCAAGGCTCACGATGCTTTTAACAGCAGAACCCCCTGTGCTGTGCCAGAAACAACATGCACTGAGGGGCAGGCTGATGGGTCCTTAATGTCTCCACAGCCTACTGCAAGTTGGGTTAGTCTGACATCAGAGGCAAAGTGACAAATGCAGTGGGTACTTCAGTGACTCTGAACTTAGGCAGAAAACACAATCTCTACCCATGAACAAGAAGCTTCTGTTTTAGAATGTTTTTATGTGTATGAATGTTTTGTCTATGTATATGTACGTGTACTACATGCGCACCTAGTGTCCAGAGAGGCCCAAAGAGGGTATCGAGTTCCCTGGTACTGGAGTTAGAGATGGTTGTGTGCCGCTATGTGAGTATCGGACATTTGAACCCAGATCCTCTGCAATAGCAGCAAATGCCCTTAATTGCTGAGATATCTCCCCAGCCCCAATAATTCATTATCTTGAATATTTTAATCTGGCCTCCTAATACAAGACCTCTGATCCTAAAGGTTAATGCCTTTAGAATAGAGATGTGAGTTGAGTTGTAGATTGTCACCCTAGCTTACAGGAGGTCCTGCCCGGGTTTGCACCTCAACACTACATACAGTGAAGCGTGCTTGTGACCCCAGCACTCAGAAGTTAGAAGCAGGGAGGTCAGAAACTCAAGGCCATCCTTGCCCACTTAGAGAGTTTGAGACCAGCCCAGGACATGTGAACTCGACTCAAAAATTGTTCCTAACATGTATAGAGCACCCCACTATGCCGGATGCCACCTTGAATCCTTTGCATGTGTCATGTGACCCTTAGAAAATCTCTAGAGGGTCAGTACTATTATCCTTATTATACAGGTAAAAAAGTTGAGGTTCAAGGAAGTTGAGAACTGGCCCAAGGTCACAGAGCTAATAAATAGCAGCATTTGGCGCACACCTGTAACCCCAGTACTGGGGAGGCAGAGGCAGGCGGATCACTTTGAGTTTCGAGACCAGCCTGGTCTACAAAGTGAGACTAGGACAGCTAGTGCTACACAGAGAAACCCTGTCTCGAAAAACCAAAAACAAACAAAAGATTCCAATTTTAAAGCCCGTCAGATACAGGCAAGAGAAGCCCTCTGTAACCTCTGTAGCTGTTTCTCAGGCCCAGCTTCACATCCTCCTCTGTCCAGAACAGTCGCTTCAGACACCCTGAGAAGGCAAGCGTCTATTACAGCTAATCAGCACCCTGACAGCCCTGTAGACAGTTTTGACATTTGGAGCCAGGAAGAAACAACCACAGGCCCTGGCTGGGCCCACCTGGGCTAGGAAGCAGCTGGGCCCCAGCGGGACAGTGCCTCTGATCTCCACCCAAGCTGACTGCTGTCACCACAGCCTCTTCCTCCGAGGCTCTTTCAGCTGCTGGGATCTAGAATCCACAGAAGTAGATCTCACTTCCTCACCTGTTTCCCATAGTCAACCGCAGGAATGGCCTGGCCACCTCACCCAAAGCACCGGGCCCAGCTCTCTCCTCTTTCCTTTGTCACAGGGCACTGAACAGTGTCTTATACACTTGTGCATTTGTACTGTTCTCTTCAACAACAGTGTGAATTCTGAGGTCAGTGTCCTTGTCTCTTTTGTTCACTTGACATCACTGATGCCCAAATTATAAAAAAAAAAAATCAATACTGTTGGGTGGATGGGTGGATATTAATTCAAACAGGAGAAACAAATGTGAGAGACAGGACTGAGTAATGTTTACTTCCTAGGAAACCCAAGATCCCCTGGAAACACCTCCCTGAAAGTCCCCCACATCTCACCCCTAGGCACAAGCCCTAACTGGGCCCACCAGCAGGTACTGAAGAAAAAGCTGGAGCTGCGCCTGGGGAGGAGACCTGTGTCTCCAGTAAGTACAGCCCAGGCAAATTAAAAGCTCCCTCTTCACTGAATCCACTCAGCTTTAGTTATAGGTCGCACATTTTATTTTTGTAACCGGCCAACCCACCAAATTATAGACCCAGGCCGTGGATAGGCACGCCAAACACTGGGGCCTTCCCAGCAGAGACACTGCCCTTTTTGGCCCGAGGCTAAGTACAGCAGCTTAGGGCAGAGCACCAGTCAAACCTGCAGTGATAGGTAAAGGGGGCAAGGCCATCCCTCTCTGACAGAGCCGTGGAGGAACATGGCCCTCAGGCGGGCTGCCGCCCAGAGCAGCACAGGCTCCAGAACTGCCCCAGCAGCCACAGTGAACCCAACCCTTTGAAGCACAGTAGGGCACTGCCATGCCTGAAAACCGTCCCCACGACTATTTTCAAACACCTTACTGTGGCTGGCAGGATCCCATATGGTCAGGGTCCTGCCCGCCTGGAACGGCTTCTCAGCCCTCTTTAGGATCCTCACCAGCCAAATCCTCCTCTCAGTTCTCTGAATGTGCAGTTGTTTCCTGTCTCCTGAAATTTCATTACTCCAAGAAAGCTCCCCCCACAACACACCTGGGACGCTAGCATGTGGCTATGATGATGGATGGAGAACAGTTAGGTGCTGTAAGACTCAGACAAGGAAACCAGTTCATTAAGACAGACCAAGCAAGAGCTGAAGGCCAACCACATCAGAGGCAGTGCAGATGGCAGGAAGGCGAAAGGAGCAGTAGTCCAGACTGACTCCAGGCACCACTCTGGGGCGTTGAGCTAGGAAAGGGCACCATCTCACCCTGCCGCCCAGCAGTCGGAGAGTAACCCTGGTCACCTCCAGGATGCAGAGAAGTACATCTGTTGACAGCTGAAGAGATGGCTCTTCAGTGAAGAGCACTGGCTGTTCTTCCAGAAGTCCCAAGTTTAATTCTCAGCAACCACATGGCAGCTCACAACCATTTGTAATAGATCTGATTACTTCTTCCGGTGTGCATGAAAGCAGACCATTCACATACATAAAACAAATAAATAAATTTTTTTAAAAAAGAAATACATCTGTTGAGAATCTACACAACCAACGCATTCTGTGTATTTGCATGTATACCCATGCGCCTGTGCACATGTGTGCATGTGGCTGTGGAGGCCGGGGCTGACACTGGGAGTGTTCCTCAATGGCTCTCCATCTTACTTTTTGAGACAGGGTGTCTCACTGAACTGGAGCTCAAGGATTCCGGGAAACTGGCAGGACCCAGCTTTTTACGGGGTTCCTTAGCCCACACCAGGCCCTAACCACTTTACAACTGAACCATCTCCCCAACCCCAAGTGCTGTTGATAACACAAATTACATAGATGCCCTTCTGCCTTCAAAGAAGGTGAGATAGTTAGAAAAAAAAATGAGTTTAAAGTTTGGTTACCATAAATAGGTCTACCTACAGTTCAAGTATAACATGTGGGACCATTTTCTTTTCTTAATTATTTAATTAATTCACTTTATATCCCCATTGTAGCCCACTCTCTCTTCTCCTCCAGGTTCCACCCTCCCTCTTTCCTCTATTCCCCCCCCCCCGCTACTCCGTCTCAGAAAAGGGGAGCCCCCCAGCACATCAAGTTGCATCAGGACTGAGTGCATCCTCTTCCCCTGTGGCCTAGTGAGGCAGCCCCGCCGGGGGAAGCAAGCAGCAGAGTCCATGTCAGCGGCAGCCCTGCTCCCTTACTAGGGGACCCGTGAAGACTGAGCATGGGACCATTTTCAAGCTCATCTTGGTCAGATGATTTTGCTTCTCTAACCTCTGAGGCGTAAATGTTTATTTCTCACATATTTCAACCATTCAACTTTTAATGAGCAAACTCATGAATGGCCAGGGACCACATACCGACTGATCTCTATCCCCTGACGAAAGATGGGGCGCCGGCGCCTCCACAGAGCCCTTTCTAGCATCAGTAAATCTTCAGGCAGAACACTGTGCACTGGTGGTCCACCCCGACCCAAGCTCACTACTCTGTAACCAGGCTGCTCTATTCCAAAAGGCAGAGTTCCTGGCTGCTCGTCCCAGCAGCCTGCCCATCCTTCATCTTTAACCTCCTCCCATCCTACTCTTGTCTGAAGCAGCCTTCTCTCTCTTCGGGCCTAGTAACTTTTAAAACAAGACTTTAAGCGCTGGAGAGATGGCTCAGAGGTTAAGAGCACTGTCTGTTCTTCCAAAGGTCCTGAGTTCAATTCCCAACAACCACATGGTGGCTCACAACCATCTATAATGTGATCTTGTGCCTTCTTCTGGTGTGCAAGCATACATGCAGTCAGAAAAATGCATAAAAAATCAATAAATTAATTAAAAAAAAAAAAACAAGACTTCAAGCAGTGCCTGACTTCCTATACCAGGTTGATCTTGCCCTCCTGAGTCCTGTGTGCTTAACTAACTGACATCTCAGTACCTCACGAGTTCCCTCTGAGTGGCTTTTTTGTTTTCTTTTTCTATGGAGACAGGATCTTGTGTAACCCAGGCTAGCCTAAAACTGTGTGGTGAAGGTAACCCTGGACTTGCTCCCGTCTTACTCCCCCGAGTGCTGAGATCACGGGAGTTCACTCACGCTCATTCTATGGCTCACACTCAGAGCCACAGGCACGCTCAGAGTACTCTGCCAACTGAGCTGCATCCTGGCCCCCAAGAACTCTCTGTGCCTTAGAGACCTGTAACTGAGCTAGGCAAATCACATTCTCTTATGGATAAAGCAACTTTGAAACATGGAAGTCTCCCAGACAACCTACAACCTGAGGACACATACTTGGCTTAATGCTCCAGTTCTCTCCCTCTCCCTCTCCCTCTCTCTGTCTCTCTCTGTGTCTGTTGTCTGTCTGTCTGTCTGTCTGTCTGTCTCTCTCTCTCCCTCTCTGTTTTTTGAGACAAGGTCTCTCTTTGTAGCCTTGGCTGTCCTGGACTCCCTTTGTAGACCAGGCTGGCCTCGAACTCACAGTGATCCACCTGCCTCTGCCTCCCGAGTGCTAGGATTAAGGACGTGCGCCACCACCACCCGGCCCCAGATACGGTTCCCACTACTCATTTTGCCTCTCCCACTCAGGTAGCATCGTGTGTCTTTGGTATACTCCAACGCTCTCGGGGGAGTGCCACGAGTGCAGGAAGGAATGGGCATGGACATTCAGAGCAGATGACAACTGCAATCTAAACGAGGTCTTCGCTTGGCTCTCTTAATTTATTCTTTGCCTCCCGAAGACATAATCATATTCTTGTTTTAGCTCGGGTTTTGTGAGACAAGATTTTGCTATGTCTCCCAGCCTCCCTAAACTCACTAACCAGCCCAGGCTAGTATCAGACTTTCTGGATCCCAGGCTGGCTCTGACCTGATCCTCCTGCTTCCAAGCCACCCAGTGCACGCATTCCTATCTTGTAACTACACTTTTATCTTTCTTTTTGGACAGCTCATTATCCCAGGCTGGCCTCAAACATGGTATATAGATGAAGCTGGCCTCGAACTACTGATCTTCCTGCCTCCATCTCCCAAGCACTGAGATTACAGGTTTGTGTCACCATGCTGAACATAAGCAAGGAGAGGTCAACTCTGGAGCTAACAGTGTGGACTCTGGAGGCGGTGCAGTGGTTTGCATGTGTAATCCCAGCACTCGGGAGGATGAGGCACAAGTTAGACACCTGTGTGGGCTAGTGGGTTCCAGGATAGAGTGGGGCTGCATGCAGTGTGAGATCCTGTTTCAAAACACACTGAAATACAACATGGCTTTGGAGTCAGGATGCTTGGATTCCGATCCTGACAACTTACTAATTGTTTAATTCCTGAACCACTTTAATCCTCCTGGACCTCAGTTTTTCCCATCTACGAAACAGAAATGACTGCTTCCATCTTGGGGTGTGCCTAGCATCCGTGAGACCCTGCATCCAGAGTTAGCGTGCACCAAAAAATGAAATTAAAAAAAAAAAATCTAAAAAGCAAACAAAAAGACAGAAACATAGGCCCTGCTTTATGTAGTCGTGATAAATGAGATGGCTTGTGCCGAGTGATTGCTTGGTGCTGGCATTCCATTACCATCCAATGGATGTTATGAAAAATCATTTGGACTATTCTCTTGGTAGGAGTTAACTGGATGCCGTGTGTCCCTCTTTCTACCGTGGCCACATCCATTATTGAAAAACACTGTTAGTGACCCTTTTCCTAAGAGACCAGAATCTAGAGAAGATAATTCCATGGGGGTCAGAGCTGCTGGGCCAACTCTGAGTGCACAAGTCGGGCTCAGCCAAGTGCCTTTGATGGTGTCACTGCGGCTCTGTCAAGGTGAGAGGAGCAAGCTCAGCTGGACCTGAGACTAAAACAAACGGTGCAGGAGGCTCCACTCAACAATCTTAACGCGGCCTTGGGGCAGGAGAGCATCTGTGAGAACTAGTGCCCAGGTCCCCACAGCGCCGTGGCAGGCAAAAGCTAGCCAGCAACTCCACGGGTGTTCCTTCTTTCTCCTGTTCATCTTTTGGCTCAGGGTAAGGAGAAACTTTTATTATCATTCAAAGTTGAGGTTTCCCCTCCAACTCCATTTTTATTCTTCCATTTTCCTTAAAAGAATGAGACATGGAGCCAGACGTGGTGGCACACTCCTTTAATCCCAGCACTCGGGAGGCAGAGGCGGGTGGATCGCTGTGAGTTCGAGGCCAGCCTGGTCTACAAAGTGAGTCCAGGACAGCCAAGGCTACACAGAGAAACCTTATCTCAGAAAGAAAAAAAAAAGATACATAATATAAGGGTTTTGTTTGTTTGTTTGTTTTAAGAAATTCACCCTACCCTTATATTTATAGTCCTGCGCAACACCAACCTACTCGTTCCCCTTCAGAGCTCCGCACAGTTTGGTACTGATTCTTCTAGACCTTTTTTCTACACGTTCACACATAAGCATATAGTCTATTATAAAGCCTTGTGGTCTGAACTACCTCCTTAGATTATGGCTTTCACATGTACGCACACTCACATCTCAGAGACCCCCAGCAGCCACAGGCAGGCAGACAGTGCTGCTGCACAATGATAAGCAAACGTCATGTCGACACTCTCAGGGAGTCAGTAATGAAGGAAGAGAGATAAATAAGTAATTAAACAAATAACTTCAAAGTGAAAAATCACACAAAATGATGAACGGGTGCTAAGGTGGAGAGTGATAAGCAGGGCTGGCAGCAGGTGGCGACTTAAATGCTAAAGCCGTAAGTTATAAACCAAAATGAGCCACTTAGACTCAGACGCAAGGCACCCTAGGCAGACAGATACAGCTGTAACCCACAAGTGTTCTGCGTCAAAAACTAATATTTTAAACTGACGTTCTTTGTGGAGAACAGCTGGAGAATAGAGAGGAAAAGGGCTGCCTGGTTCGAATACAAACAAGGCTGGCCTGGGTGGGAACAGTGGCAGCAGAGAGGAAACAAAAAGAAAAAAGAAAATCAACAGCAGCAATAGGAATGATGTATTTTTTGAGAAGAAATCAGCAGGGATTGCATACGGATTGTGTATTGAGAGAGAATAGACAAATTAAAAATAACTCATAGGATTTGCCTGGAGCAAATGGAAGAATCAAGTCACTCCCAACTTAAAGACAAACACCATTAAGCCAGTTCACGGAGTGAACCTATGTGGCCCTATGTGCACACGTGTAACCAGTTCTGGAGAAACACATCCTAGAATAAAGACGGCTGAGTTAAAAGAAACATGCATTTCATGTAGGCACAGTGGTGCACGCCTGTAGTTCCAGCACTCAGGAGGCAGAAGCAGATGAATCTCTGTAAGTTCAAGGCCAGCCTGGTCTAAAAAGTAAGTCCAGGACAGGAGGGAGAGAGACAGACAGACAGGAGGAGAGAAGGAGGGAGGAAGACAGAGAGGGAGAGAGATGCATTTCAAACTGACAGAAGCCTAAAAAGTGCCATCTAAGAGCTGGGCATAGTGGTGCATGCCTGTATAACACGCTGGAGGCAGGGGCAGGAGGATAGCCCAGGAGTACAAGGATGGCCCAGATTACACACTTAAGTGATGTACGCACAGCTACATAGCAAGACTCTGTTTCAAAACAAAACAACAAAAGCTTTCTAAAACGTCTGCACTAAATTTACCATAACAGCCATTGAGTGCTGGGCGTGGTGGTGCATGCTTTTGATTCCAGCACTTAGGAGACAGAGCCAGGTGGATCTCTCTGAGTTCTACAAGAGTCCAGGACAGCCAGGACTACTCGGAGAAACCCTGTCTCAAAAAACCAAAAAAATAATGCCGGGCGTGGTGGCGCACGCTTTTAATCCCAGCACTCGGGAGGCAGAGGCAGGCGGATCGCTGTGAGTTCGAGGCTGGCCTGGTTGGTCTACAAAGAGAGTCCAGGACAGCCAAGGCTACACAGAGAAACCCTGTCTCGCAAAAACAAAAACAAAAACAAAAACAAAAAAATAAACAACAAAAAACCCAGCCCCATGGATATATTGGCTTTGTTTTGTTTTTGTTTTTTGTTTTGCTTTGTTGTTTGTTTGCTTGTTTTGAGATAGGGTCTTAGTCTGAACCCCAGACTGACCTGTAATGCTCCTGCCTCAGCCTTCCAAATCCAACATGCCTGGTATTTTATTCACATATTTTACCAAACATTTTCTACAGATTTGAAATCTATGAAAAAAACTAGAGATCATTTTAGAAGCTGTTTTTCTAGCAGTCCTTTTAGCATCAACAAAAAGTCTAACTAAAAAAGTCCTTAGGAAGGCCTCCCTGAGTCTCTGGTTAAGCCCTCTGAGCCTTGTCTTCATCCTCGATAAAACACAAGTCAGATAACTGCCGTACAGAGCCGTTGTCAAGTTAAGTGAAGTCACCCATGTAACGGTGTATGCGATGTACGGATAGCTTTGACAAGTTAAGTCCAGGCCATGTAGTGGGTATTAAAAACACCATTTGTGAAAGGAGATGAAGAACCCTACTCAGAAATAAAACAAGTTAGCATTGTTTTGAAAAAGAAAAAAGAAAAATAACAGTCTCACTATGTAACCCTAGATGGCCTGGAACTCATTATGGAGTCCAAATGTTGGCCTCAAATTAGGAGATCCATTTGCCCCTGCCTTCCAAGTGCTAGGATTAAAGTATGTGCCAAAACCAGGCGTTGTGGCACACGCCTTTAATCCCAGCACTTGGGAGGCAGAGGCAGGTAGATCACTGTGAATTCAAGGCCAGCCTGGTCTACAAAGCAAATTCAGGACAGTCAAGGCTACACAGAGTAAACCCTGTCTCAAAAAAAACAAAACAAAACAAAAAAATTAAAAAATAAAAGTATGTGCTATCATTCCTTATACACACACACACACACACACACACACACTAAAGCCCACAAAGATGTGAAATTTTCTTTAAAAAAATATCATATGAATATTTTAAAATATTCTAAGCAGTCCAGAAAGGTACAGCTCAGTCTGCTGTCATTAGGCGTTTCCAATCACTGGGCACCCCTTAATCTTTGTCCCCAACTATGAAAGAGAGGCTAGTACTTCCCCACAACACCTCAAAACCCACTCAATAACTTGCATCTAGATGGTCGTCCTGTTGCATTCCCCACCCCACGCCCCCATTACAAATGATCCTTGAAATCAAGTCAGCATCAAGGAGCCCGAACATCAACGAAATGGCCTGGCTGTCAACACTGGCTGAGCCTCGTCCTCTGCAGGTTCCCTCCCACCACACTCGCTCGCTGCTGGCATGAAGACACGCTCCTTACGGTGTGCTCACCCTCTATCCTCTCCCCACAAGCGAAGGCAGGACTTTCGGGTGGAATCAAGAATAGGCCCAAAGCCCCTCAGAACACTGCACATGTGAATGTGAAGGAGGCAATGGAGCTGTTATCCAAAATATGAAGGAGCACCATCACGTTTACTCACAGATCCACCTAGGCATGGCGTTACAGCCCTACACTCCTAGCACTTGAGAGGTAAAAGCCAGAGGACCAGGAATCCTAGGCTAGCCTGACCTACAAAACATTCTGTCTTGGGCTGGAGAGATAGCTTAGAGGTTAAGAGCACTGGCTGCTCTTCCAAAGGTCCTGAGTTCAATTCCCAGCAACCACATGGTGACTCACAACCATCCACAATGAGATCTGGTGCCCTCTTCTGGTGTTAATGTGTACATAGGTAGAACACGGTATAATAAATGAATTTAAAAATAAATCTTTTTAAAAAACATTCTGTCTTTACTCTATCCTAGCCATACAAAAATATTTCTTGATCCACATTCTCAAATAAAAAGACTTTTATACACTGATCTAATGGGATGAGCAGAGGGAAGATATATTATATACATATATATAGTATATAGAGTATGGTTTATGTATATATAGTATATGTATATATAGTGCATGTATACACACATGTGTGTATATACACACACACATATATATATACACACATACATACATACACACACACAGAGACGCCAAGCTTCTTTGATAGATTTTAGGGTAGTGCCTACTGTGTCAGAAGAACCAGGCATTAACCCTATAGTCAGGAGTAAGATGTGAATTTGTAAAATATGGCACTATCTTTACTTTTATTCCTTTAACATAAAAATACAAGGCCTCCCTTTGTGACCCAGGCTGGCCTCCCAAGTGTTGAGGCACAAGCAGTGTGGGGATCATACCTGTTCACTGTGTTTAACATCCCTGGACTTTTGTACCAAACACAACAGCAATTAGTGTAATAACCTAAACATCCCCACTTGCTCCCCACACTCCAACATAGGCCAAGCCTTCTCTCAGCTGAAAACCATGTTAGGACCCAGGAGTGTCCTTAAAATGTTGTGGAGTAAGACTCATCCTCAATCGGGTCATAAAGAACAAAAAATGCTTCAGAAAGGTTACAGGACTTAGGCTGGTGAAACGGTGGTCGGTGAGGCCACTCACCACCAAGCCTGACAACCTGAGTTCAGTCCCTGGGACCCGCATGATAGAAGAGACAGACTCCCATAAGGGGGCCAGGGCCCTGCAGACCCACACTTTGGCGCACGCATGTCCACACACACACACAAATGGAAAATGAACTTTTATTCGCCTGTTTCAATTGTTGTCTGGGAGGCTTACTGCTTCTGTCTGATGACCTAGGCCTAGGTCTGGAAGCTTCTAGCCTCCATACAATCTAACCGAGGCCTAGAACGTTTTCAGACTCTAAGACTTACTGCTTAATGAGCTCACACTTACTTGCTCTTTCTGAGCTCTGGGCTGCTGGTTCAACTCAGATGTTCTGGCTCTAACTCCTCTCTCAACTGACTTGTTTAATCTGCTTCTCTCTCGGCCTCTGAATTGCTCTGCTTGGCCTCAAACTGACTCAGCCATCTGCGCTAATCTCCTGGCTCCTTCTGCTTCACCTGAGTTCTCTCTCTGCAACCTGTCTCTCCATTATTGTCCTGGTAGAATCTGTCTGTCTGTGTGTCTCTCTGCATTGCCCCTTAAGCAGCTTCTGTTTCCTCTTTCCTCTCCTGAGAGTTTGACATGTCCTATTCTGTCAAATCTTTCCCTGATTTGTCACTTTTTCTGCCACTCAATTAGATATCACTTTTAAACATGAGTGCTTCCTTCTACAAACTAACTTTACCTTCACTGTTTGGGATTAAAGGCATGCACCACCATGCCTAGACCCAAGCTTTTCTTTACCTAACACTTGCTCTATACCAGGCTGGCCTTGAACTCAGATCTGTTTGCCTCTGTCTCCTGGATTAAAGGCGTGTTTATATTCCAGATGGATCACACAGACCTAGAAGGTCTTTGGATGTGATGTCTTGCCAAAGAAGCCATGTTCTAAATTAAAATCCCTCTACACACAAACACAAAATAAGTGAATAGAAACATCTTTAAGCTGTAAGATCTGTCCACAGTCTTTCAGATAAAAGACAGAACAGACAACACTGGAGCAGAACTTAAGCCTCCTGATTATAAAAACAACCAACTTTCTTTAGGTCTGAGCCAGCAAATCTCAAGCCAGCAATTCCGGGGAGAGGGGGGAGGGGGGACAGGGGGATGGACTGTTTTTTAATGGTTTCATAGGAAACAGGGACTGCATAGTGTGCAAGGAAATTGATAGAACAAAACAAAAAAGCAACACCTAAATCCTGAAGTCTAATTTTTTTATTTAATTATTTTTATTTTATGTGCATTGGTGTTTTGTCAGGTCTCCCGGAACTGGAATTACAAACAGGTGTGAGCTGCCATGTGGTGTTGGGAATTGAATGTGGGTCCTCTGGAGAATCCGCCAGTGCTCTTAACCACAATCCTATCTCTCCAGCCTGCAGTCTATGTTTTTTTGTTTTTGTTTTTTCCTTGAGACAGGGTTTCTCTGTGTACTCTTGGCTGTCCTGGACTCGCTTTGTAGACCAGGCTGGCCTTGAACTTAGAGATCTGTGTGCCTCTGTCTCCCTAGTGCTGGGATACAGGCATGCACCACTATGCCTAGCGTAAGTATTCTTAAAACAGAATCACCATCTCTAAAAATAACTAAACCCCAGGTTCAGACCCAGGCCCTAGAAAAGGGCTAGATAACTGAAGATGTACTTATCTAGCTTGGTGGAGGTGGTAACAGCATCCCGGGCCTTTAATCCCAGCACTCAGGAGGCGGAGGAGACAGGTGGATCTCTGAGTTTGAGGCTGGCCTGGTCTAGAGTGAGCTCCAGGACAGCCAGGGCCACAGAAAAACCCTGTCTCAAAAAACAAACAAAAGAAAGTACATATCTTTCTTGTTACTGTGTACTGGGGACCCAATGCCAAAACAAACATCTCCAGCCCTTGAAGGAATGTCAGAGGTGATTAAAAAGATAGAGGAGGAGATAGAGGCAAGAATGAACCCCACAGTACAACCTACACCCTGCCATAGACACAAGAATGACCCACTGTACAGTACAGCCTACACCCTGCCATAGGGATAAGAATGACCCCACTGTACAGTACAGCCTACACCCTGCCATAGGGATAAGAATGAACCCCACTGTACAGTACAGACTACACCCTGCCATAGAGACAAGAATGAACCCATTGTACAGTACAGCCTACACCCTGCCATAGAGACAAGAATGACCCCACTGTACAGTACAGCCTACACCCTGCCTTAGAGACAAGAATGACCCCACTGTACAGTACAGCCTACACTCTGCCTTAGGGACAAGAATGAACCCACTGTACAGTACAGCCTACACCCTGCCATAGAGACAAGAATGAACCCATTGTACAGTACAGCCTACACTCTGCCTTAGGGACAAGAATGAACCCACTGTACAGTACAGCCTACACCCTGCCATAGAGACAAGAATGAACCCATTGTACAGTACAGACTACACCCTGCCATAGAGACAAGAATGAACCCATTGTATAGTACAGCCTACACCCTACCATAGGGACAAGAATGACTCCACTGTACAGTACAGCCTACACCCTGCCATAGGGACAAGAATGAACCCACTGTACAGTACAGCCTACACCCTGCCATAGGGACAAGAATGACCCCACTGTACAGTACAGCCTACACCCTGCCATAGGGACAAGAATGACCCCACTGTACAGTACAGCCTACACCCTGCCATAGAGACAAGAATGAACCCATTGTACAGTACAACCTACACCCTGCCATAGAGACAAGAATGACCCCACTGTACAGTACAGCCTACACCCTGCCATAGAGACAAGAATGACCCCACTGTACAGTACAGCCTACACCCTGCCATAGGGACAAGAATGAACCCCACTGTACAGTACACCCTACACTCTGCCATAGAGACAAGAATGACCCCACTGTACAGTACAGCCTACACCCTGCCATAGAGACAAGAATGAACCCCACTATACAGTACAGCCTACACCCTACCATAGAGACAAGAATGAACCCATTGTACAGTACAGCCTACACCCTGCCATAGGGACAAGAATGAACATACTGTACAGTACAGCCTACACCCTGCCATAGGGACAAGAATGAACATACTGTACAGTATAGCCTACACCCTGCCATAGAGACAAGAATGACCCCACTGTACATACAGTACAGCCTACACCCTGCCATAGAGACAAGAATGAACCCACTGTACAGTACAGGCTACACTCTGCCATAAGGACAATAATGAACCCCACTGTACAGTACAGTCTACACCCTGCCATAGAAAGAACTCCTTATGGCCAGTCTCCTTATGATTCTTCAGAGTTATTAAAACACTTTTCAATGTCACAAGCTGTACAAACTAAGGCCATTCAGACTAGTGAAATTCAGGATTTAAGGGACTCGGTCCCATGCTTGCCAAGTCTTCTTAGGTCCTTCCCCACCAACACGCAAACTCCCAAGCCATACCTCTATTGTAAGGTGACAGAAGTGACACCAACACCCAGAAGGGAGCATGGAAAGGGGAGAGGGCAGGCGAGGCGAACCGTGAAGACACGAGCAGCCAGGAGGATGGGAGGGGCACCAGGAGCACTAAGTCAGCTGGGTGCCTCCACGCCCGCCTGAGACTCTCCCAAGTGGAAGGGAAGCAGAGAAAACTCAGATTCTAGCCACTCAACTCAGCACCCCTCCAGAATCTCCCACCTGCCCCACTTCCTCAGCTGGAGAACCTTCGATCCCTGTCCTGTCTGCCGCTGTTCCAAGAGGAGTCATGAAGTCGCTTGCCCAGAGGGGACAAGAGAGCTGCAGGCCGCTGAGTGAGCTCCACACCTTCTCCATCTTCCAGACATGGGCCTTCCTCCTTCTCAAAAGTGTTTCTCACCTGGAATGAGCCCCTCGCCTTTCCCTGTCACTAAAGCAGCTCAGCTCAAACGCAGGAGAAATGTTTCCCCAAAATGGAGGCCAGATGCCGAGCAGAGCAGGCACCACGCTGACTTCAGGCAGACAGCATTGCAGGCCTATAGGTCCACCATGGTCAGCTCCGGGCCAGAGACCTTGATCTTGACCACCGGGCAGACCCTAACTCTGCCTTTCCCAGAAGCCTCAGAGGAAGGCCTGCGGTTTCATTTCCTCTCCACCTTGGCTTTTTTTTCACTTCACTGAAGACAAGTTATTTCCACCGAGACCTGTTCCTGTTCTCAGCAACTGTGGCCGTTGTTCTCTCAGAGTGTGTGACAGCCAGCTGCACTGCCCCAGCTGTGGGACACACAGCCCTAACAAGCCCGGCACTAGAGGCTCATCTCAGATAAGGTGCAGAGCGTGAGAGGGCCAGAATTACTCCAAGAACTCCACAGTATTTTATCCTCACAGAACAGTTATTTATACACAGTATTACACAGTCACATGGATATAGAATAAATCCCCAACAAAGAACAAAAGACAAACAAAAGCCAGCCAAAACATGTATAACAAAATATTCAGAAAAACACCAGGTAAACAAGATAGCAGGTTTTTTTGATTAATACAATCAAACACCTAAACCATGCAGGTGTGAGCCATCTAGATGTGAGGAGAGCCAGCCCTTGTGGAGCACGCTTTTAATCTCAGCACTCTTGAGGCAGAGGCAGGTGGACTGAGTTTGAGTTTGAGGCTAGCTTGGTCTACAGAGCGAGTTCCAGGACTCGGTATGTGGAGAGCCCTGTCTCAGAAGGAAGACGGACAGACGGACAGTCAGATGACAGGAAGGAAGGAAGGAAGGAAGGAAGGAAGGAAGGAAGGAAGGAAGGAAAAGGAGGGCCAGGGATGCAGGTGAGTGGGAGAGCACGTGTCTAGAATGAAGGAGGCTTTGGGTTAGATCCAAGCCCTGTTGGAGGGGGAGGTGGGGGAGGGGGGTGTAAGAAGGCAAGGAGGGAGGAAACAGGAGGGAAATGAAACACTAACTTAATACATTGGACAGAAAGTCATTGACATAACTTTATGCCAGGCACAGTCTGTAATCCCAGCACTCAGGGAGGCAGAGGCAGGTGGATCTCTGTGAGTTCGAGGCCAGCCTGGTCTACAGAGAGTCCAGGACAGCCAGGGTTACATCTCAGAAAAAAGGGGGAGGTTAGATAGGTCTCGGGGATCAAGATAGTTCAGTGGGTTATGGTGCTTGCTTCAGAGTCAGTTGACCTAAGTTCCAGCCTAGAAGGCCACACAGTGGAATGAGAAAACCAGCTCCTTAAAGCTGCTGTCTGACCTCCACACATACACACCACAGCACAATACACACAGACATAGACACACACACACACAGCACGCACACATACACAAAAGCAATGTTTTAAAAGGTGCATGGGGGGCTGGAGAGATGGCTCAGAGGTTAAGAGCACTGACTGCTCTTCCAGAGGTCCTGAGTTCAACTCTCAGCAACCACATGGTGCCTGCCTCACAACCATCTATAATGTGATTTAATGTACATTGTATACATAATAAATTAATCTTTAAATAAAATAAAATAAAATAAAAATAAAAAGTGCATAGGTAGCCAAGCGTGTGGTGGCACACACCTTTAATCCCAGCACTCAAGAGGCAGAGGCCAGCCTGGTCTACAAAGTGAGTCCAAGACAACCAAGGCTACACAGAGAAACCCTGTCTGGAAAAACAAAACAAACAAAAAAAGTGCATAGGTCTCAGTGGCCTTGAAAAAGCATTTATCTTTTGGCCCAATAATGCCACTCGTAGAACTCTATCTAAGGCAATAATCAGAGATGAAGACAGTTATTAGTGCATAGGAAATTCATCACAAAACAAAATAGAGATGAAAGAAAAGAACAAGATAACATAGTAACAAAATATTCTACTGTGGAGTACCATGTAGCCATAACGTCATGATACTAAGAATTTTTTGTTTTTGTTTTTCGAGACAGGGTTTCTCTGTGTAATAACCCTAGCTGTCCTAGACTCACCTCGAACTCACAGCGATCCACCTGCCTCTGCCTCTTGAGTGCTAGGATTAAAGGCGTGCACCACCACATCCGGCATTAAGAATGTTTTAAAAATTAGAAAATGCAGAGGCAGACGGATCTCTGCGAGTTCGAGGCCAGCCTGCTCTACAAAGTAAGTCCAGGACAGCCATGACTACAAGAGAAACTCTGCCTCAAAGGGGGTAAAAAAATGGGACTTTCAAATCAGAATTAGCTCAAAGTTTTCTTCAGCCCCTAGTCGGGTGGTGGTCATTAAGTTACCACTTAGTCCCCTTCCATGTGGGGAGTAAACACCACATGGGGATGTGGTGTAGATTTAATGAAAGCAGAGTCTGCTGTGCACTAACTGAAGAAGCTCACCTCCACAGTGAGTCACATCTGAGGTCACTTGTACTCCCCAAAAAGAGTTTGAGGTGCAGAAATCTAAGGAAGGTAGCTACCCTGTGCTATGTACCTGGTCACAGGATATGCCCACTCTTGTCAGCTGACGGCTTCCTACACCTCACTGCATTTATAGAACACAACACATACACCACACACACCGGAAAACACTCTGGCCAGGGAAGTTGTATCAGCGCTGAGTCAAAACCACGGATTCATGATCTGACCCACACAGACCCAGAGCTTGAGGTCTGATTTGCTCAGAACATTGATCCCAGGAGTCCCAACCGAGGCCTGTGCCTTAAACCAGGTAGTCCCTACCAACCAGGTGCATGTCCACCACAGGTATGAAGCTACTGCTGTCTCCTTCCCAGGGCCAGCTGAGGTTGCCCTTCCAGGTGTGCCCTGAAAGCTGGGATCCTCTCTGACTTCCTGTGGAAACACCTCTTTGGAGCACACACCCTGGACTCTCGTTGAGGCCAAGCTGGTGCCAATGAGCTGATGGCAGCAGGCTCTTCGCGTTGCGGAGGCCAGGATCTCTAGACAGCTCCACCGCTGCCAACAGATCTAATCTCCCTCTTCCAAGGCAGATGAAACCCAATAAGGCTGCTAAGTCTACAACTCAACTCGTCAGCCCTCCGGGCCATACCAACAATAAACAGAATTACTGCCATCTCTTTAAGAGTTCTTTGGGGGAAACGAACAGCTATTTCCCGACGTGTTCAAGTTTCTTTCTCTAAAGCTTCACGTTCGTTCCACGCACGGTCCGGCTCCATGTCAGTCACACCTGCTACTCCTAGCCTCTCTACTCACAAAGCCACTCACATCAGTGCCCAAGTAAGTCCCAGAGCAAAGGAGAATCCCGAAGTCAGCTCTGAAGTTCATCTTTACAGACCATCCCTTTTGAAACCACAGAAGGACTACAAAGAACCACGGGCAATGGAACACAAACCAGTCACCAAAGCTTAACATAAACCGAGAGAGGGAAAAAAAAAAAAAAGTCAGGCTGGATGGTTTGTGTATTGTTTCCATTGGGAAAAAAATTGCCCAGTCCAATGGCTTATCCACACGTTTCAGCCTAGGCGAATCCACTTAGAACTTAGCAGGATGCCTGCAGGCGGAGTAGAATGGTATCAGCTCCTTATTCCACCCCCCAACCCAATAGCAGCCAGACCCTTCTCCGTTCCCCCTTTTCCCGCCCCCCCCCAACATCTGGTCTGGACGCGAGACCCACTCTCACGCGGGAGGGAAAAGCCTAATTTGGGCTGGGGACTCAACAGCTTCCGAAATCGTCCCACCAGCGAGGTCCCGGGAATGGAATTCCGGCAGGGAACCGGGAAGTCCGAGGGAAGCGGGGAGGAGTCTGGACCTCGGGTAGGTCCGGGGCTGGGGGACCCCCTCTTCCCCGACCCCCGACGGGCCTTCCCGAGCACCCGAGCCGGGTCGAGCGTTGACGGGACTGAGGGGGTGGGCGGGACCCGGCGGGGGGTGGGGAGCGGCGGGAAGGCAGCGGCGCCCGTCTCACCAGCACTAGGGCGAATCTCTCCTCCAGCTCGCACGGCTCGGGCATCGGCGTCTTGCCGGGCGGCAGCAGCAACGGGACGGAGGGCGGCTCGCCCGGGCCGCCGTCGGTGCTCTCCAGGTTGCCCATCGCGGCGGGGCCTCCTCCG
This sequence comes from Acomys minous, assembly GCF_964271855.1. NCBI lineage: Eukaryota > Metazoa > Chordata > Mammalia > Rodentia > Muridae > Acomys > Acomys minous. The sequence continues at coordinate 4,131,301 of NC_140493.1, read as the reverse complement.
GGCCTCAGCCCTCCACCTCCTCGCCAGGGCCCTCAGCCGCTCCGACCTGGCTCCTCCCTCAGCGCCCGCTCCCCAGCCCCGATTCCTCCGCCCCTCAGGGGGCGCCTCGCAGTCCGGCGGCGGCGGCGACGGCGGCGGCAGCGGAGCGCTCGACGCGCTGAAGCGCGCCTTATTCATGCAGGCCACGCCTCCCGCCCACCGCCCCGCCCACGGCTAACTGACAGCCGCGCCACCCAATCACAGAGCCCCTGGCCGTCGGCGGCTTCGCGCCTGGCTGCGAGCGCGCCCTGGTGGCCTGGGTGGGCATCCAATCATCGTGCTTGCTGGAGGATGCAGGCACAAGGGCGCAGACCGCAAAGTTAACTGCAAAGACACTTGGAAACACTAGGGAGACCACCATCTGTGACTCACACCTCTAATTCCAGCACTGGAGAAGCTACTGCAGGAGGACTGCTTAAATTTGAGAACAACCTGGGCTACATAGCAAGACTCTTGTCTCAGAAAATAAATAATAAATAAATGATTACTGTGGGGGCTGGAGATGGCTCAGCTGTTAAAAGCCCTTCCAGAGGACCCGGGTTCAATTCCCAGCAACCACATAGCTGGGTCAACTGTCTGTAATTCCATTTCGAGAGAATCCAACACTCTCACACAGATACACACATGTAGGCAAAACACCAACGCACAATTAAAAAAAAAAAAAAGATGATTACTGTGACCTAATCTCTATGCCAGGCCTGGCTCACAGAAGGCTTTTATTATCCAATGGTGGTATCTATTTTCTGCAGACCTTCCTTAAGGGTCCTGGAGCCTCTTTTTTTTTTTTTTTTTTTAAACAATTTATGTATTATGTATACGATGCTCTGCCTGCTTGTACACCTGCAGGCCAGAAGAGGGCACCAGATCTCATAATTAGATGCTTCTGAGGCACCATGAGGTTGCTGGGAATTGAACTCAGGGCCTCTGGAAGAGGAGTCAGTGCTCTTAACCGCTGAGCCATCTCTCCAGCCCATTCCTGGAGCCTTAGGCAACTATTTCTTCTCCAGGCCTCAAGTTCCTGTACAATGCAAACGATAGAGCACACAAATACCATAGCTAGAGGAAGTTAGACTATGGAACCGGCTCGGGTTTGGTGGAAAGTGGTGCGTTAGGGCCTTGCGCTGCCCGCACCCTCCAGCTGTGCAGAAAGTGCAGTCTAGTGGCTCACCGCTAGCCCTGTTGCTCTCCTAGACTGCGAGTGCGGGGAGTAAATGCCTGCTTTCAGGACAGGTCAGGAGATTCAGTGTAGGTCATTCATGCCCTTTCCTGTTCCTGGACGTGGCATTAGGAAGAACGGGATTCCATTCAAAAGAGACTCGTGAGGGAGATGTGTTCGAACCAGGTGTCTGGGGAGAAGGGAGGCTTCTTGCAGACGGGCAGAGACAGGTGAGAGACACTTAGAATTATTGACAAGCACAGGTTCACTGGGCTGGCATGAAAACGAAGGACAGAGAGCCAGGCATGGCGGCGAACGCCTGTGATCCCAGCACTCAGGGAGGCAGAGGCAAGCAGGTCACTGTGAGTTCAAGGCCAGGACAGCCACGGCTACACAGAAAAACCTTGTCTCAAAAAATAAAACAAAACAACAACAAAAAAAAATAGGAAGAAAACAGAGGCAGGAGAATGGCTATGCTCTGGCTTGTCACCACTGATGAGGTTGATGAGGTGATGGACATCTGTCATTTCTGTTGACCTTTGTCCTCCTTCTCCTGGTGATGCCCCATTTTCTCTTAGGGAACCACTAGTTCCTGTTTTCAGCTGAGGTGGAGCTGGACGATGCCCCTCTCAGGCAGCAGGACTTGACCCAGGACTGCCCAGTTTCAGAGGCTGCCAATTGACCTAAGCCCAGCTCACTGCAGAACTACTCAAGGCTTTTAACAGAGTCAGGAAAGAGACTCTGTCCTTTGGGCTTCTGGACTGCTAGTCTTGCTTGCCTTACCATCACTCTGTCACTCCCAAACCTGCCTGAGAATGAAACCAGCACATGGAGAGGAACCGCTGAGAGGTCAAGGCAGAAATTCAAACGACATACCGAGAAACTGGATCTGACTTCTTCCAAGTTATCACCCAAATATTTTAGTCATTCGTTCAACAAGTATTTATTGAAAAATGATTATATGTCAGCCAGTGTTCTGAGCACCGAAGATACATCTGTGAATGAAAAGGGCATACTCATTTATCATGGCTACTTAATACTCAAGTAACTTGTGGCAGAAAGAGATGCTTGACAGGACAGCCAACAGCAGGTCTCATCCCTGTGTGGTCCGTCTTCTAATGTTGACAAACCAACCAAAGTCATATCTTCCTCTTCTCCTTCTCCACTACCCTAAACATGCCCCAAATTTTGAAAATATATGCTTTGTTTTTTATTTATATGTCTGTGTCGGTATGAGCACAAGGGTGTTGTTTTAAATAAAAAGCCCAAATGTTCTATTTTACCAATAAAGACTCAGGAGCCAGATGCTGAGGTGAAAACCTGCTACCTCAGAGAGGCAGAGAAAGCACCCAGCAGACCTTCCTACTCAGCTCACATCTGATGGAAAAGGCACAAAAGGCTCACTCGCTCAGCTGACAGCCCAGGCTCGCTCAGCTGACAGCCCAGGAGAAAAAGGTCAAAAGACCCAAGGCCAAAGGCTTGTTAGCTCAAAGCCTAAAAAAAAGCCAAGGAGCTGAGGAGCTAAAAAGCCCAAGAGCTCCTTCTACTTCTACATGCTATCTTTTTTTTTTCTTCTAGACAGGGTCTCTCTGTGTAGCCTTGGCTGTCCTGGACTCACTTTGTAGACCAGGCTGGCCTCGAACTCACAGTGATCTGCCTGCCTCTCCTTACCATAAAAAGAAAGTTTTTGGATTAAAGGTGTGTTAGGGCTCAACCTCAAGAGACAGAGATTTACAGTTCCCGATCTCAGGGATCACAGTGGGATCAAATCCCCTGCAACACAAGGGCACCCGGGGAAGCCAGAAAACGGCGTCAGGTCCACTGGAGCTGGAGTTACAGGAGGTTGGGAGCCACCTGACGTGGGTGCTGGGATTGAACTTGGGTCCCCCGGAAAAGCGGAAGCTCTTAGCCACTGAGCCACTCTCCAGCCCATTTCTTGATTTGAACAGACACTTCCAGACAGAGACATGATGATTAAACATAGACCCTTAGTAAACAAAAATTGAGAGTTCAAGAGGAGAAATGAATCACTATTCATTAAGTAACATGCAACAAAAAGAAAAACTTGACAGGGCACCCAACAGCAGGTCCTCACCCCTGTGTGGTCTCTTAGTGCTGCTTACAACCATTTTTTTCCTTCTGGTGTTGAGATGTAGATAGATAGATAGACAGACAGATAGACAGATAGATATCCAAACCTTACTGTCTCTTTGTCCCGCTTTTCCTATCTCACCTACCTCCAGTTGTTTAGATGAACCCTTTTCCTCAGCCAGAATGGTCCATTTGTTCTAGAGAGTAAGGAAGGCCCGGTGATGAGCTGGCGTCTGTCTTTCAGGCATTCAAAGTTTGGAAGAAACCTAGTAGCGTTGTCACAGAGTAACCTTTACAAAACAGTGCGACAAATGTTGCAACAGGACTATGTACAAAGCCTCCTGAGGAAGCCGAAGGCCAAGCCCTCAGGGAGAAGATCGTGGTTAGGCCAGGAAGGCAAGAGCCATGGAGACAGAAGGAACGCTGCCCAGGAGCAGGGAGAGGCCTTGTGGGAGCACAGGAAAGCAGCTATGAAGGAATGCGGGAGTTTCACCAGGATAGAGTGTGGCGAGCACAGAAGGCAGGTTGGATCCCTCGAATGGGAGTCTCGTCCAGCGCTGAAGAAGTCACGCTCTGTTCTGTAGCTAGTCCTGCCTGGGTCAGGGTGGGTCGTGTGCTCGAGGCGAAGTCTCCCTGTGTGGCCCAGGTGACACTTGAACCTTGTGTCATCCTCCTGCCTTAGCTGCCCAAGTGCTGCGATTCCAGGTGTTCACCACCACACTCAGTTCCTGGACAGCCTTTGAGAAGGGCACTTCAGATTCCAGAAAGTTCTACAGAAACGGCAAGCAGGAGAACGGAGGGAGGCCGAACCAAATCAGGGCAGGAAGATCAAACAGAAGGTGAAAACAGTCCTAACTAAATCAACTACAGTTGGTTAACTATTAGATAAAGAATGGTAAGAAATGTTTTATAATTTTTAAATGTAGCCGGGCACAGTGGCCCATGCCTATAATCCCAGCACTCGGGGAGTCAGAGGCAGGTGGATGGCTGTGAGTTTGAGGCCAACCTGGTTTGCAAAGTGAGTCCAAGACAGCCAAGGATACACACAGAAACCCTGTCATGAAAAACCAAAATAATAATTATAATTGTAATAATTTTAAATGTAAATGTATTACTATGGATGGAAGGTGTGTGTGTGTCCCATGACCCACATGGAGCTGGTTGTGTCCACCCACCTATGTGTGCTCTGGGGATTGAACTCAGGTCAATAGTCTAAACAATCCTGCCAAGCCATGTGTTAAAATATATATGTATGGGGGCTGGAGAGACGGCTCTGAAGTTAAGAGCATCGCCTGCTCTTCCAAAGGTCCTGTGTTCAATTCCCAGCAACCACATGGTGGCTCACAGCCATCTATAATGTGATCTGATGCCCTCTTCTGGAGTACAGGTGTACATGCACTGTATACATAAGAATAAATAAATAAATAAATAAATAATATATATGTATGAGCTGGGCAGTGGTGGTGCACCCTTTAATCCCAACACTTGTGAGGCAGAAGCAAGTAAATCTTTGAGTTCAAAGCCAGTTTGGTCTACAGATTGAGTTCCAGGACAGCCAAGGCTACACAGAGAAACCCTCTCTCTCTCTCTCAAAAAACAAAAAACAAACAAAAACAAAACAAAACAAAAAAAAATGTATGTATGTATGTATCTGTAGCTAAAGAGATGGCTCAGTGGTTAAGTTCGTAGCACCCATGTTAGGCAGCTTACAACATAAATAAATAAATAAATAAATAAATAAATAAATAGGCCTTTAAGCTGGGTGGTGGTGACACACACCTTTAATCCCACCATTGAGGAGGCAGACGCAGGTGGATCTCTGTGAATTTGAAGCCAGCCTGGTCTACAGAACTAGTTCCAGGATAGCCAGGGCTACACAGAGAAACCCTGTCTCAAAAAAACAGGCAATGGGTTGGGGATTTAGCTCAGTAGAGCACTTGCCTAGTAAGCGCAAGGCCCTGGGTTTGGTCCTCAGCTCTGAAAAAAAAAAGAAAAAGAAAAAGAAAAAAAAAACAGGCACCAAACCCTGCAGATAAAATGCTCCCTCCTCCTCCTCCTCCCCCTCCCCCTCCTTCTTCTGGATAAATTCCTTCTCATGCATAAAAACCAAGTTTAAAGATCACCTCTTTCATGACTTCTCTACCAAAAATGGTCAAGGACATGCCTGTGAACATGCAGTATCTTGACATGCCTCTTTTATCATACCATGACGTCTTCAGGTTGTGTAAGCTCCTCAGGACAGGACGGCATTCCCTTGTCTAGCTACAGAGTCAGTCAGTGTGGGCTACATGCTCACAAACCAGTGAGCAACCCCTGCATTCGTCTCCTTCCACGTGATGGGAGGCCTGGTGTTCTTTGTCACTCTTCCCACATGCAAGGTGACTGCCAGCTGGTCTCGTTCCTGATTCAGTGTAGGAGACAGAATCCCTGCAAGTGGTTTAAGGTCAGGGAAGTACACATGCGCGCGTGCACACACAAAAAAACACACACACACACATACGTACACACACACACACACACACACACACACACACACACGGAGTACTTTTTAAACCCTTTAGAGCCAGGCATGGTGGCACAGGTCTGTAATCCCAGCACTCAGGAGGCAGAGGCAGGCAGATCACTGTGAGTTCGAGGCCAGCCTGGTCTACAAAGCAAGGCTAGGGACAGCCAAGGCTACACAGAGAAACTTTGTCTTGGAAAAAAAAAAATTTTTTTTTTTTTTTAGAAAGTCCAGAGTAGCTGAGGTGGGCTGGAATGATTTGGAGAATACTCCAGAAATATTTCTAGAGAAATACTACAGAAATTCTTTACCAAAAAAACAAAACAAAACAAAAAAACCAACTGCTCCTTCCGCCAGTGGGGGGTGGAAAGCGGCCCCCCCACACCCCGAGGTCTCCGCTGATGACTGCATCTGAGAATATGGAGGTGCAGCTGTAACCCAGGGACCCTGCAGCTATACGAGGACACGGCCACTGCTGCTCCTGATGGAACCAGTTCTCAATATTCACATGGCTGCGGCTGCCACCAAGTCACCAGCATAGACACTGCTGTCTCCACCACCCTTGCTTGTGAAGTGTTCAAAGGAGCAGGACCGTGTCCTTTATGTCACTTCTGAATCTGATCCAAGCACACGTGACTGGCTGCCGATCAGTCTGAGGGACAGTGAGCTAAGCCCACAGGGTGATAGGAGTGCACGGGGAACGGCCATCTGCAAGGCCATCTCTCATTGCACTGTCTGCACCTGGGTCTTTTCCTCTGCACTGACGCCCCTTGCCTTTAATCTCACGGCCGCTGCGTCAGTGTCTGGTGCTGGCCTATAGTCTGTCCCTCAGGCTGTAGTATGTCCCTTTCTATTTCCTAGATTTGGGAAAATATTTTAGCTCTGATTCCAAATGTGCAACCTAGGAAAGAATAAATTAATATATTAGTATTTACCAGAATTAAAAATTAGCCAAACCTGGTGGTTCCTACCTATACTCCTAGAAGCCAGCCATGGCTACAAAAATGATACTCTCACTCAAAAAACAAACAAACAAACAAAACAAACAAAATAAAACACAAACAGTTTTCCCCCCCTCTAGGAATTCAGGCCAGAGATGTCAAACATACTATGTATAATTTTCTTTTTAATGGCTCATGGTTTGTTTTTTGTTTTGTTTTGTTTTATCTTTATCTATCTATCTATTTTTATTTAATTTACTTATTTTTTTTTCCAGGCAGGATTTCTCTGTGCAACACCTCTGGCCATCCTGGAACTGGATATGCAGACAAGGCTGGCTTTGGTCCGCCTGACTCTGCCTCCCAAGTGCTGGGATTAAAGGCATGTCCCACCACTGCCTTTAGCCAAGTGTGGTGGCACACGTCTTTAATCCTAGCATTCAGGGAGGCAGAGGCAGGTGCATCGCTGTCAGTTCAAGGCCAGCCTGGTCTACATATTGAGTTCCAGGACAGCCAGGGCTACACAGAGAGAGACCCTGTCTTGAAAAAAAAGATCACAATGAAAAGCAAGGCACGCAACTCAATGTTAGACGTTTGCCCCTCGCCCAACATGCACACAGCCCTGGCTTTGAATCTAGCACCATAAAAACTGAAGACCTATTTAGTCCACTTACAATGAGCTAACGCTGCACATCTAAAAATTGAAAGTCTGACTATACTGTTAGTGAATCTATATAGAGAGAAGTTAAACTTCTGGGGCCTCCTTGTGTAAAAGTGTAAAATGATACAGCCCCTCTGGGGAAAGTGCTTGGTGGCTGCACAGAAGCTAAATACACGGGGCTGGAAAGAGGACGCTGAGCTTCAGAGCACCTGTTACTCTTGCAGAAGACTTGGCTCTGTTCTCAGGACACACGGTGACTCAATAGCCTCTAACTCCTTTCAGGGGAATCCTCTGCCCTCTTCTGCTCTCCATGGGTACTGCATGCAATGCACGTATATACATGCAAGCAAAACACATGTGTACATGTATATATATTAAATATATATATAATCTTAAAATAAAATAGTAGGGGCTGGAGAGATAGCCCAGAGGCTAAAAATCTTTGTCTACTCTTGCAGAGGGCCCAGGTTCAGTTCCCAACACCCACATAGTGGGGGTATCAGTTACTTTTCTATTGCTGTAATAAAACACCATGACTAGAGCAACTTCCAGAAGGAGTTTATCTGGGCTTATATGAGTTTATCTGAGTCTGTGACAGTGCAGTGGAGGCACAGTGGCTACAGTTAGAAGGAAGCTAAGCTTACGTCTCAGGCCATAAGCACTAAGCAGAGGGACATGGAGTGGCACCTGGATTTAACAATCTCAGAGCCCACCTCCAGTGATGCACTTCCTCCAACAAGGCCACCGACTGGGAACCAAGTACTCAAACATCTGAGCCCACAGGGACAGCCCTATTCAAACCACCACTTTGGCCGGTCTGTGAGTTCGAGGCCAGCCTGGCCTACACAGCGAGTCCAGGACAGGCAAGGCTACACAGAGAGACTCTGTCTCAAAAAACCAAAAAAAGCAAAACCACCACTTTGGCCTGGCTGTGAGTTCGAGGCCAGCCTGGTCTACAAAGCAAGTCCAGGACAGGCAAGGCTACACAGAGAGACCATGTCTCAAAAAACAAACAAAAGCAAAACCACCACTTGGGCTGGAAGCCATCTGTAGCTCTAGTTCCAGAAGATTCAATGCCCTCTTCTGACCTCCTCAGGCACTGCACACATGTGATACACAGACACACACGCAGGCAAAACACGCATACACTGAGTGAAAACAAGTATCTTTAGAAGCTAAGCATCTATCTTTCACAGGATACAGTTGTTTGCCTTTGTTTTGTCTGATTTTTGTTTGTTTGTTTGTTTGTTGTTTGTTTGTTTTTCAAGACAGGGTTTCTCTGTGTAGCCTTGACTGTCCTAGAACCTGGAACTCACTTTGTAGACCAGGCTGGCCTCGAACTCACAGCGATCCACCTGCCTCTGCCTCCCACGTGCTGGGATTAAAGGCATACGCCACCACTGCCAGGCTTGTTTTGTCTGATATTGACCCAAAAGAAAACATACATACATACATATGCCCAACGACTTGTAACTGGAGGTGATGTGAATGCCGGTATTTGATCACAGGGCCAGGCAGGTGTCTCAGCCTGATGTACACAATCAGTGTCAGGGCAGCCAGAACTCCATACTGACACTGTCTCAGAACAAATAAACAGAACAATATCTGGGAAAGATGCACAAGTCCTGCCGGGCGTGGTGGCGCACGCCTTTAATCCAGCACTCAGGAGGCAGAGGCAGGTGGATCACTGTGAGTTCGAGGCCAGCCTGGTCTACAATAAGAATTCCATGACGGCCAGGGCTACACAGAGAAACCTTGTCTTGAATCACCTCCCCAAAAGATGTACAAGTCCATCAATAGGTGAGGAGATAAGTACCTCATGTCATCTATACAGTAAAGCAGTGGACACTGTGCTATAGAATCTTAAAACAGTCCTGCCAAGTCAAAGAGAGCAATTCAAAAAGTGAGTATGCTGCATGGTTCCACTTACGTAAAATCCGAAAAACGCCCAAATTAATCTATCATGATAAAAGCACACCAGCAATCGCTTGGGGTCGAGAGGGATGGAGGCAGCAGGGTTTACAAAAGGGTGCGGAAATGCTGGGGGCATAGGGCCATGATCATATTCCCGGTCAAAATTCACAAAACTCCAGTTTACGTATATTTTATAATGTTCTATATGTTCATTATGCCTAAATAAAACTTTTTTTTTTAAGGAAGCTGGGATGTGGTGGCTTATATCTTTACCCAGCACCCAGGAGGCAGAGGCCAGCCTGGTCTACAGAGCGACTTCCAGGACAGCAAGGGCTACACAGAGAAACCCTGTTTTGAAAAACAAAAACAAAAAGGAAGGCAGAGTGATGTTCATTATTTTGTGTTTGAGAAGGGAGGGTATGTGGTGTGTGTTGTGTGTGTGGTGTGTGTTATGTGTGTGTGTGGTGTGTGGTATGTGTGTGTATGTGGTATGTTATGTGTGTGGTGGTGTGGTGTGTGTGTGTGTGTGGTGTGTTATGTGTGTAGTGGTGTGGTGTGTGTGTGTGTGTGTGTGTGTGTGTATGAGTTTGTGTGGTGTTATATGTGTGGTGGTGTGGGGTGTGTGTGTGTGTGTGTGTGTGTGTGTAGCGTGGGGTGCTCCCAGGGCCTTGTGCCATGGAGCTAGAAGAGGAAAAGTATGAGTTCCTAGAAACAGTGAAGGAGCTGACCTGAAGCTCCACCAGGACACAGGAAGAAGCTGCTTACTCATGAGAATGACGCATCTATGATAGCTTCTTTAGGAAAACTCCCTAAATGACCAAGAATGACCTTGAGGGGCTGGAGAGATGGCTCAGTGGTTAAGAGCACTGTCTGCTCTTCCAGCGGTCCTGAGTTCAACTCCCAGCAACCACATGGTGGCTCACAATCCATCTATAATGAGATCTGGTGCCCTCTTCTGGCCTGCGGGTGTACATGCAGGCAAAGCACTGTATACATAATAGTAAATACATCTTTGTTTAAAAAGAAAAGAAAAAGACGAAGAAGAGGAAAAGGAAGAAGAAGAAAAAAAAGAAGGAGGAGGAGGAGAAGGAGAAGAAGAAGAAGAAGAAGAAGAAGAAGAAGAAGAAGAAGAAGAAGAAGAAGAAGAAGAAGAAGAAGAAGAAGAAGAAGAAAAGGACATGCCTAAGAAAAAGAAATGGCCGGGCATGGTGGCGCACCCCTTTAATCCCAGCACTCGGGAGGCAGAGGCAGGTGGATCACTGTGAGTTCAAGGCCAGCCTGGTCTCCAAAGAGAGTCCAGGATGGCCAAGATAACATAGAGAAACCCTGTCTCGAAACAAAACAAAGAAAAAGAAATGGCCTTAGGGGAGCCATGGTGTTCTGACTTACTGGAGGAGCCACACTCCCTTCCCTAAGGTTAAGTGTAGCATACGACCCCCCCCCAATTGTCCTGAACTGGCCCCTGCTTGTCTTTTCCGTCCTGGAGCTACAGTGAGATTTCAAGCTACGTTGTATCTTCTGTGCACCACGCCCTGATCCCTGACTTCAGAAATGCCGAGCCTGGGGGTGGAGCGATGGCGGGTGGTTTAGGCCCTTCTGCGGAGGACTGGGGTTCACTTCTCAGCATGGCAGCCCATACAACTGTCTGCAACTCCAGTTCCAAGGGGTCACGCTCTTTCCTGACCTCTGTGGTATCAGGAACACATTTGGTATATATAATACATGCAGGCAAACACTCATACTCATAATTTAAAAAAAATTTTTTTTGGTTTTTCAAGACAGGGTCTCTCTGTGTAGCCTTGGCTGTCCTGGACTCGCTTCGTAGACCAGGCTGGCCTCGAACTCACGGCAATCCACCTATCTCTGCCTCTCGAGTGCTAAAAAATAAATTCAAAAAAAGCAGAACCTGTTACTCTCTTCTTATCCCCTCTCCTGGTCTCTCTTCCCCTGGCAAAGTTAAGCATAGCTACCATTTTCTTATGAAGGTTGTGTTTGTTTTTAAAAGTTCATAGGAGCCGGGCAAGGTGGTGCACACCTTTAATCCCAGCACTTGGGAGGCAGAGGCAGGAAGATCACTATGAGTTCGAGGCCAGCCTGGTCTACAAAAGTGAGTCCAGGACAGCCAGGACTGTTACCCAGAGAAAACCTGTCTCAAAAAACAAAGAAAACAAATTTTTTAAACTTAAAATTCATAGAGTGTTATAAAGTTACATTAGCAATATTGTGCTGTGAGCAGTGTAACTAATGTGTGTAATAATTAACAGCCTGGCACCAGAGCAGCTACGCCCAGAGCTCGAGTCAGGTCCCGACACTGGGCAAACTACTTAAGCCTTTTCTAATCTGTAATATAATTATTGTTCCTACCTTGAAGGCTGAGTGCAAGGACTAAATGTTCTACACATAAAGACCTTGAATATGTTGAATAATGTACCCAACAGATGTTAGCTGCTGTTATTATAAAAAGCAAAACCAAAAAAGAAAAAAGAAAAGAATTGAAGGAGAGATAAACATGGTTTTTTGTTTGTTTGTTTGTTTTAGATCACAAGTAGGGGATGAGAAAAAGACCTGTGAGAGAGCAGGTGAGGTTTATCCCCTTAGAAGTCGAACCATCGTGTGGGAGAGATTGGTTGTTAACCAGCTAAAATAATCCTTGAACAAATTCTGAGAGGAGGTATAAATGTGAGCCAAAAACAGGAGGCGGGGCCTTTAGAGACTTGGGACAGTTTTGGCTGTTCATTGCTCCTATAGAGAAGGGAAGGCTTTGGGGCTCCGGCTCCTGCTGAGGTGCCGGGTTCTGGTTGCTCCAGGTTCCAGCAAAAGAAATCCTGCTGATTATGCCAAGAATCGCTCCTTGGAACTGATATCCTTACAGTTTCATTATTGTGTTCGTTAATCTTCTTTTCCTGTTGTCTAGGTTAGTCGGGTTATAAGTGAGGTACTCTTAGTTAATAAGTTCGTAATAAAATATAATTGTTAAGAAAATTGAGTCTACAAAATATGATTTAGGGGTTTTGCTCAGTGGTAGAAAGCCATGCACAAGGATATGTATATATATATAGTTTTTTTCAAGACAGGGTTTCTCTTGTAGTCTTGGCTCTCCTGGACTCACTTTTGTAGACCACGCTGGCCTCAAACTCACAGAGATTTGCCTGCCTCTGCCTCCTGAGTGCTGGGATTAAAGGCATGCGTCACCACACCAGCCCAAAAAATATTTTTTAATTGTCTTAGATTTGGTTACCCTGTATGTGTATGAGTGTTTTGCTGCATGTATGTATGTGTACCACGTACATGCCTGGTATCCATGGAGGTGTCAGATCCTTTGGAACTGAGTCACAGAGGGCTGTAATGCCACCATGTGGGTGATGGGAATCAACTGAAGCTTGTGCAAAAGCAAGAAGTGCACCATCTCCCCAGCTACACACACACACCACACACCACACACACACCACACACACACCACACACACACCACACCACACACACACACCACACCACACACACACCACACACACCACACACACACAAATATTAAGAAAAAACTGTCAGGTGTGGTACTAGGTGCCTCTAATCTCAGCACTCAAAGGGTAGAGACAGCCAGATCTCTGTGAGTTCAAGGTCTGCCTTGTCTCTGTAGTGAGATCCAAACCAGCCAAAGGTGGTCAAAGAAAAATCGAGCTGGGTGCAGTAGCGCACGCCTGTAATCTCAGCATTCTGGGAGGCAGAGGCAGGTGGATCTCTGTAAATTTGAAGCCAGCCTAGTCTACAAATCTAGTCTAGGACAGCCAAGGCTACATAGAGAAACTTTGATTCAAAAAAGCCAAAAAGAGCCAGGCAGTGGTGGTGCACGCCTCTAATCCCAGCACTCAGGAGGCAGAGGCAGAGTTTGAGGCCAGCATGGTCTGCAAAGCAAATCCAGGACAGCTAAGGCTACACAGAGAAACCTTGTCTCAAAAAACCAAACAAACAGAAACAAAGCAAATCCAGGCCAGCCAAGGCTACACAGAGAATCATTATCTCAAAAACAAAACAAAACAAAAAACAAAAACCCAAAAACAAACAAAATCAAAAAAACAAAAGAAAAAGGAAAGGAAAAGAAAATTTGAAAAACTGAGACAGAGGGTCGCTATGTGTTTGCAAGGCTTGATCTTGTGGGTCTGAGTGACCCCCACCTCTGCATCTTTAGTAGCTGGGCCTACAGGAACATAGCACCATTCCTGACTTACAGATACTTACAAAAGTCCAACAGCCTGTAATCACAAGGTTGTAATCCGCCCACTAATGGGAAACAGATAAGGGTCTCAAGTTACAAATAAGAGGAAGTTACAAAGCTTAAGGGACTTTCCAAAGCCTTTAATTTTGTCTTCCCTTAACTCACATCTGTGCTCTCTCCAAATGATTAAAAGCTCCACAGATGTGCCCCCAAAGCCCTCTCTGTACAGCAGCTCTCCAGCTTTCTCCTGCTGTTCTCGGATCTCTCCACCCGGCTCCACCCTGAGTTTAGGGTGGCCAACTGTTCTAGCTGGCCTGTCCCAATCCTAGCAGTGGGATTTGGCATTCCAGGGTCCCACATTCCTTGCCAACTTTGAGCCCAGGCAAATGGATGCTTGGTTACACGTGGCTCTACCAGTGGATCCTAACTTGAGCCTGGACATCAGACATGAGGAATTTCCAGCGCGGTCTGGTGGCAGCAATTCCCTGAAGGAGCAACCCTCCTATAGCACACAGCTTCTGTGGAGTGTTACCTAAGCCTGTTTTTACGATTTCTGAAAAAACAATTTCCAGGATCCTATGGGGAATGACATATATAAATTAGCTTGATACTCTGCTGTTGAAAAATAGCAGCTAGGTGGACTGGAGAGATGGCTGAGCAGTTAAGAACACTGGCTGCTCTTCTAGAGGTCCTGAGTTCAATTCCCAGCAAAGGCATGGTGGGTCACAACCATCTCAATCTGATGCCCTCTTCTGGCCTGCAGGTGTACATGCAGGCAGAACACTCCTCCATGAAAACAAATAAGTAGGTTTAAAAAAATAATAGCAGCTAGCATTGGAGTCTAAAAATAGACAATGGTGTAGAAAAAAAGATTTTTGAATCTTGTGAGGTATTTATTTATTTATTTATTGGCTTTTTGAGACAGGGTTTCTCTGTGTAGTCTTGGCTGTCCTGAACGAGCTCTGTAGACCAGGCTGTGTTAGGACATAACGGCCTGCCTCTAGGTTGCCTACCAACCTGTGACGTCATCACAGGCCGACCGCCACCAGGTGTGTGCTTCTCTCTCTCTCTCTCTCTCTCTCTCTCTCTCTCTCACCTCTTTTGCACTTTCTTTCTCTTCTTTTTCTTTTCTTCTTCTTCTTCTTCTTCTTCTTCTTCTTCTTCTTCTTCTTCTTCTTTAAAGGTTTTTCGAGAGAGGGTTTCTCTGTGTAACAGTCCTAGCTGTCCTGGACTCGCTTTTGTAGACCAGTCTGGCACACCAGGCCCGGCTTAGAGAGTATTAGCCAGCCATCGACTACATTGGGTGTTTGGGATCCCAGTGTTGCACTGGGTTTTTGTCAACGTTAGCTGTTAAACACAAAAAGAACATGTTCTGGGCTGACATACTTGTTAACAAGGACAGCCAGCCAGAAGCACAACCACAGAAGCCAAGAGCGAGGTTAGCACATTGAGGGACGTTTCCAGAACTGTGGACGTTGACGGGTCAGGCCTTTGTTTCAGTTCTAGCAGGTGGTGCTGTCTGTGTGCTGAGTTTTACAGCCTGGCTGGCAACTCTGTCATGGCGTCAGTTGTGTTAAGGTCTGGAGCCCTGTCACAATGCTGAAGACCGCAGGCCTTTAATCCCAGCACTTGGGAGGCAGAGGCAGGCGGATCGCTGTGAGTTCAAGGCCAGCCTGGTCTACAAAGCGAGTCCAGGACAGCCAAGGCTACACAGAGAGACCCTGTCTTGAAAAAAAGGAAAAAACAAAAAACCCAATGCTGAAGGCATAGTGGCATGTTGGCTCCACGGAGGGGGGGGAGGTATGTGGCTAAGCCTCCTCGCTTCCTCACAGCTTAGTGGAATAAGGACTGAGAGAAAGAGAGAGATGGAGTAGGGGAAAGCTAGAGAGCTAGAGGTGGGGTCTAGCTGCAACACCAGAGACCTAGGCCTCACTTCCTAGCAGCTCTGTAGCTTCCCAGAACAGCACCTCCAGCTTGGGACCAAGGGCTCAAATATGTGAACCTCTGGGGAATATTTTTCAGGAAAACCAAAATACTACCCTTTAAAAGGTATAAAGTAATTTTCCACTCCTCAGCAATGGGAACAAAGCTATAGATTTTGTTTTGAAAAGGTCTGCTTAGTTTTACTCGTGTCTATAGGTGTTTTTCCTACATGTATGTCTGTGCGTTACATACATCCACTACCAACCAGAGCTAAAAGAGGGCATTGGCTCCCCTGCAACTGGAGAAAGAGACACTTGTGAGCTGCCATGTGGGTGCTGGGAATTGAACCCAGATCCTCGAGAAGAGCAGAGCCACTGAGCCATCTCTCCAGATTCCCCCCCCCCTTTTTTTTTTATTTCATTTTCTTTTAAACTCTAAATTGTTTATTTTGAGACAGGGTCTATGTAGCCCTGGCTTGCTCAGACTCCTGGGGCTCTGCCTCCCTCGGGCTCCGCCTCCCTCGGGCTCCGCCTCCCTCCCTCAGACTCCTGAGTGCTGGGTTTAAGGCCTACACCATCATGCTTCATAGTTTTTTCTTGTTAATTTTCACTTACGTAACTAATTTGGATGTGGCAGGGACGATCCTGATGTTTTGCCTGGGTCCAGCCTCGGGTGAAGTCAGGGTGGAGGCAAGAGCGTCAAGGGAGAGATGAGTCAGGCACCAGGACCGGGAGGAGTTGTGCAGCCTGACTGACTGGCAGTCAGAGTGCTTATTTATATAGAACTCGGCAGGCAGGGGCAGATGCATGTTTTTCCAAAACATAGATCATATCGT
Source organism: Acomys minous (assembly GCF_964271855.1). Lineage (NCBI taxonomy): Eukaryota > Metazoa > Chordata > Mammalia > Rodentia > Muridae > Acomys > Acomys minous. The sequence continues at coordinate 4,115,032 of NC_140493.1, read as the reverse complement.
TTTTGTCCTTGGACACATGTTTTAACTTCCTCTCGGTCATAAGTTTAGTCATCAGTGATAAGCCATGACAGAACATTATTATCTTTTACAATCATTTTCCTTCATCAACCCCACAACCCAACTTTTAACAATATTGAAGTTTCAAGGGCATATTTTGCCAAAGCATGACAGCCTGTTAGCAGGCTGGTAGCTCTTGTGTTTTCAAGGGCACTAGACAGAAATTCTCCAAGCCAGCCTGGGCAGACTGTCGTGTCCCGAGCAGTGTATTATCAACTTTTAATAGTCAGGGTGCTAATTGTCTTTAGGCCCAAGAAAAGTCTTCAGGTCAAAGTTGTTGCAGTTATTATTCAATTTTTGCCTAATACAACACTTATATTTTATATATTTGTAGAATTGGGGGGGGGGGTTGAGACAGGATCTCTCTGTGTAGCCTTGGCTGTCCTGGACTCACTTTGTAGCCCAGGCTAGCCTCCAAGTAACAGAGATCCGCTTGCCTCTGCCTCCCAAGTGCTGGGATTAAAGGCGTTGTGCCACCACACCTGGCTTGTCGATGCTCTTTTTTAAAACTCTTATTATGGGTATTGAAGCTTCTACCTCCCTCCCACCAACGCCTTAACCCTGGGTAAGAGAGTGAGAAGGCTAGTGGGGGAAAGGGGGACACAGACCCCATTACTTCTCATAGCTGTCTAGGGTCCATGGGCTCTTTAGGGGCGATACCTATCCTCTGTTAACAGCAAACACAGCAAGCAGTCTCCTCCTAGCTGCTGCACTGAAACGTTTTTCTCTATCTGTCTCCAAGCCACCATGCCATCTGTCTCTGGTCTCCCCACACTGCTGCACATCACGGCCACACGCCACGCTTTCTCTCTCCAGGCTCTCCTATTTATCTTCTTCAGCGTCCTAGACCACGCCCCTCTCCATGCTGCATGAGGCAGGCTGTTACCAGCTGGCAAAGACCATGCCCTGCATGAGACAGTTATTAGCTGTGAACAAACTAAACCCCAAACTAAAATCCCACACTTGGGATTAAAACAAAAACATAACTGAGGTTGCAAAGAACCCAAAACTTCCATTCCAGCCCTGCATGAGCTAACTCTGCTGGGGAAGGCAGGTTGTTAATACTTGTTCTTTTTATAATTTATCCATACCATTCTTTGTCCATCAGTATAAAGAGGAGGCTTTTGATTTGCTCTGCTGCCAACTTCTCGCCTACAGAACATTGTTTACGTTTTTTTAAGTTTACTTTGTTCTGAGGATCTTGTTCCTGAGTAAGTGCAGAGGCAGTGCAAAGAGGATCTTTAAGTCAGACTCACAAGGGGGTCTCTGGCATAACTGAGTCACAACCTCCAGGGCATAAGGAGGACCTTCAAGGAGGGCCAGATAAGGATATCTCCCTAAAGTGGGAGGGGTAAAATGGTCTGGACATTCCTGGGGAATCTTAGAAGCAGTGTTCCTGGGAGAGGGCAACACTGATTCATAAGAAAATTTCCACCAATCCAATATCCCCAAGTTGTACAAGCAATAAAAGTCCCCCCAGATATGCGACACATAGAAATCAAGGCCAAAGTGTGGGGGACCATACTATAGCGATTGCATCACTCGGCTCAGCTTTGCTGGAGCATTGTCAAACAGCTGTGCTGGCTTTATGACTTTCAGTGTTCCCATTAGATATGGCTGTGCCAATGTTTAAGTTCAGGCTTCCAGAGGCTTCAGATCCTCCTGCCTCTACCTGTAGAATGCTTGCTCACTTCCCCCACAGCACCTCCCTCCTCTCTCTGTCTCTCTGTCTTCCTCTCCAAGGTTTCTCTGTGTAGCCCTGGCTGTTTTGGAACTTGTTCCATAGATCAGACTGGTCTCAAACTCAGAGGATCTGCCAGCCTCTGCCTCCTGAGTGCTGGGATTAAAGGTGTGCGACACACACACACACACACACACACACACACACACACAAAAGCTCCCTCACACCCCCTCTCTTTTTTCTCTTTAAATTATTAGTTCTTTCACTGGTTGTCTTCCTGCTAGGGACACGCCCTAAGAGGGAGAAAAAAAAACCTGCCTGCTCTTTGACCTCCTTTGGCAAGATCTCCAAAGAGCTGGTTAGGACTGTAAGACCAGGTCTTTGCTGCCCTGTCACACCTGACCTGCTATGCTTTATAAAGAACCACCCACTACCATGCAGACGGACAGGGAAGTGAACTTTGTAGCCTGTTTGCTTTGCACTCCAGGACCACTATGTGGCCTTAAAGCCTCCAGGCAAGGGTCCCTGGATAATGGTTGGACCTTTAAAGGCGCTCTAAAGTTTAAGCTCCATTATATTCACTATTAAAAGGTCCTAGGGAAGCTGAGAGTTGGTGGCGCACGCCTTTAATCCCAGCACTTGAGAGACAGAGGCAGGTGAATCTCTGTGAGTTCGAAGCCAGCCTGGTCTACACAGTGAGTTCCAGGACACCCAGTGCTGCACAGAGAAACCCTGTCTCCGAAAAACAAAACAAGAGGTTTCAGGGAGGGAATTTTGGTGGTCTGCCTCGCTTTTCTTCCTTACCATTCTATGAGTGGCCTAAAACCAGCCTCTTGGGACTTTTTAGTGTCACGGGGGTTCTCACTTGACAGCCGTCTCAGGCAGACACACCCCACTTCACTCTCTCCACTCGGTGGGCATCAGACAGACATCCTTTCTTCCTATAGGGAAGAAGGCGGAGGCCTATCGCTAAGGTGCCGGTTGGTGGCCACAGACTTGATTGACAAGGGAATTAGCCGATGACGCTGACGTAAGCGGCAGCTGTTTATGAACGTACAGCCAATGGCGAGGCAGCAGTGTAGCCAAGGGCCAATGAGAACTTGCCTGGGCGGGGCTTCTCGGGGAGGTGGGCGGGGCGGCGGTGGGTAGACTTCTAGAGCCAACCCCCGGAGACTCAGAGCACATCCGGTTTTAGCAGAGCTGGGAGGCTCCGGAGTGGCGGGCTGAGAAGGTACGTGCGAAGCTGGGACTAGGCAGCCCCGGAGTGACGGCTGCTGAGAGGGCGAGAGCGGGACTGCGTGGTAGCTTCCGTTTTCCGACAGTTCGGCCCCGTAGGGAACCAGGCCCGATCTGCGACGAGATCGAAGGGAGCTGGGCGGGGAGGGACGCGGAGGAACTGGTGCCGCGCATGCGCAGCAGCGCGGGCGGGGGCGGGGCGGGGGCGAGCCTGCGGGGTCTCCCGGGCATTTGGGCCTGGGTTTGCGGCGAAGGCCTCTTAGCCAACCTCCTCGGCGCCCCTTTCCGTTTCCACCGTCTTCCCCTCAGCCAAGTCCAGGGCTTGAATTCGGGACGTTTTCCCCCCCACCCCCCGCGCGCCCCAACCCCCCGCCCACTCCTGACTTTTAAGGTAAACGAAAGGGAAAGCGGTGTTGTTTGTGATCACTCCCGCCCCACCCAGCGATCGCGGCTGGGCTGCGCGTTCTCGGGTTCCTGCCCCCCCCCCCTCGCCTAGGTGAGCCGTCCGGGGTCGGGGACTCGAGTTAGGCCTGGTTAGGCAGACTGCCCTGTCACGGCGGGCCGGGTGATGTCACACTCCTCTGTGACACGCGAGATGCCTTAGTTACTTGGAAGCCAACGGTAGAGGCCGGAGGTGGGACGCCCCGGACTGTCCTGGCTCGCCAGTCCCACGGAGCAGCCCCACTCTGATCTGATTGGTTACCTCTGGACAGGTGAGGTGGCCTTGATTGCTTGGTCCCGAACCCTGTGGGAGTCCCAAAGTCTGCTCCGGAAGGGCGGCGGTGGCTAGTTTTTTTCCCTTGGCCTGACTTACTAAACTTCTGATAAGTAAGCTTTGGCCTTTCCTTCCGTCCCATTTCCCCCCCTTTCTCTTCTTTCTTTTCTTTTCTCTTTATTTCTTTTCTTTTCTTTCTAACAAAAACAAGTTATCTCGTGCCAGGCCACGTTGCATTGCCTGTCCAGTTAGGCTGTTGGCCAAACAGCAACGAAACCACTTTGAACTTGAGACTTTTGAATTAAACAAACACCTGTGAATGTGTAACGCTTTAGAAGAGCTGACGGCCCTGAAACACGGACAAGGATTTTAAGGTTGAAGGTCAACCGCAGACTTCCTAGTTATTTATTGATCTTTATGTGTAGTTTATTTGGAGACTCTATGGGTAGTTTAAGAGATACAGTTGAAGAAAGATTTTCCTGAATTACATAATCACGTTTTTTTTCAGGGCTTCTGCAAACACACATAAGTTTGTAGTTGTTACATTTATTTTCTTTGGTGTTTCTTTATTGTTTTTGTTTTAGGGTTGAAGATGATTTGACAGTTTGTCTTTGGTTTTCCTGCAGTGGAGAATGGCCTGGGTCCTTGAGATATGTAATTTGTAACTTGGATTCACATCTTCCTCCCTTCCATCATATGGAAATACAGTTTCCCACCCTCCTCTCCCTGGTCTGAATGAGGCTTTGCTTTCCTAATGGCTAGGAAAAGGAGAAATTAATTCGGATACTTAGCATTTCCAATTTTTCCTCCTTGTAACAGATATAGTTTGTGTTCTTGATAGACGCTAAAAAAAATACACAAGCGTGGTAGGAATCAACATATGTTTTGGGGAGTTATGAAATGGCCATATTGAGAGTTTGCTTTTCACTGTGGGTGAGATGGCACTGTGCTGTAAAGGTCAGGAGACCCGAAGCTGCTTCTGACTTCTGTTGTTCTAGCTTTCTGATGCTGGTCAAATCGGTACTGATGTCAGTTTAGCACCTTACAGAGAAATCATACATGTTTTTTCTTATTGAGAGAGATAATCATTTGCTACAATTGCAGAGGTGGGTGAGATTAAGTAAAATTGTTTTCTCAAGGTTATGTGGTAGAAAAGGTAGGATTTAAAACTATGTATCTGGTTCTCTCGCCTCTATTACATTGCCATTTAAAAAAAAGTTTTAATATGGGACTCTAATAGGGTTTTGTCTTGGTGTACAACTAAGCTAGCAAGTCAGAAACACTGTACACATTTAATTAAGTACTAGGCTGTGAATTCCCTGTGTCGCCCCCCACCCCATGCCCCTTAATTCAGCCATCTTGAACCCTGCCCCTGCGCATCCAGAAGGGATCCCATTGATAACGTATTATCGTTGGAGGCAGTGCACTGACCGGAACAGTTTCATTTTATTTCATAACCACCCAGGGGTGTTACTCTCCTTTGGGGAACCAACCACTCATAATATTCCCTCTTCTAAGTTTTCTTGCCACTTTGTCCTGCATTTGGATCCTGGTACAAATGTCTTCCAGCTCATGCTGATCTGTTCTGGGAGAGTTTCTAACCAAATTTCACGGTCCGTTTCCTAAATACAGCGTTCAAGACCGGAAAGAACGGCTGTAGCAAGTGGAGTGTATTGAGTAGTTTGCACTCTGGATGGGCGCTATAGCTGAGGAATGCTCAAGTTCAGGACTCCCGTTCCTAAGAAATGTCTGCTCTTTTGTATTGGGGGCGGGGAGGTAAACAAGGTGTTATGGGGAAGGGATTACTGCCTTCTTATGGAAGATTATGTATTTAGAACATTGAAACCTTATGCTTCTCTTCTGCCCAAGAGTTGTGGTTTTAGAGAGGGAGATTTAGTAGTTTCAGAGTTGGTTCAGAAAAGGAAGAAATTTGAGCCAGGTTTAATGGCACACACCTTTGATCCCAGCACTCAGGAGGGAGAGGCAATCTGATCTCTTCAAGTTCAAGGCCAGCCTAGTCTATGAGTTCCAGAGTGGCCACAGCTGCAGAGAGAGACCCTGTCTCCAAAAAAAAAAGTGCACATGATAGGCATTCCTTCAGCAATGACTGTTTTGGTTCTGAGGCAGCCCTCTCCAGAGATAAATGCAGTGGTCGCTTAGCCCCTAGATTTGGTTCAAGTCAGAGCTCTAAGGCTCTAAGCTAAGGACAGCAGGTCTGACCCCAGGGTTGGGTGGCCCTTTCACAGGGTCACATATCAGATACTTACACCATGATTCGTAGCAGCAAGATCACAGCTGTGAAGTATCAACAAAATACTTAGATGGTTGTGCTCCCCACAACATGAGGAACTGTAGCATTAGGAGGGTTGGGAACCAGCCACTGTGTCTTAGGATGTCTTGAAGCTGAGCTGACCACCTCCTAGGGCAGCAGGAAGAGCATCGAGCTAAGAGTGTGTTTAGCTGTAGCAGACTGCCTTGGCAGCTATCATCTAGTAGTTAAAGGAAAGGTAGGCCATTTAAACAAGAGCAGTTTTAGCTAGGACTAGGATTTATCAAGTCCTTCAAATTCTTAGACTTCCTCCTCATCTTGTGTAGAGAAGTATTAATAAGTCTTCATGATAAAATTATAATTCTCCCAGTGGTAGGTAGGGCCTTTTACGTGCTGTGGAAGCAGTCGTCACTGAGCTTGAGTGCCAGTGTTGCAGGGTGTGTGTGTGTGCTCGCGCGTGCACGCATGTAGATAATCTTTTGTTTTAGGGCTAGGGTAAGAAGGGTGCCTGGAACGGAAACAAGGGATTTAGCAGACAGGCCAAGCTTTATCCTGCCAAGCAAAAGGAGGTCACAGAAATACCTGGCTCTTTCTTGGTAAAAACTGTGCAGTAGACGTAGGGGTGTTTGTTGTGCATGCCTGTGTGTTTGAGTCCTGACCACTGAGTGCAGGGCCTTGATCACATCAGGCAAGCGATCTGTTGCAGAGCTGTGCCCTCAGGCTGGGATGGTTTTGTTTTTAGTAAGTCCCAACTATGAAACCCAGGACACTGCTAAGAGCTTCCTAGCCTGTTCTGCCCTCCAGAATGCTGAGGTTCAGCTCTTGCTTTTTACTTTGTAGTTTGGGGTGGCTCCGGCACAGGAGGCAGGCCCTGTCATCATGGTTTTGGTGACACTTAAACAAAACTGTAGCAATATGTGCATAACAAAATTTGATAGATTCTGTTAGTATTTGGAGTTCCTGCTGCCTTAAAGATATAGGCTTAAAGGCAGACAGTAGTGGTACATCCCCTAAATCCCAGCAGGTATATCTCTGTGAGTTTGAAGCCAGCATGGTCTACAGAGCAAGTTCCAGGGCAGCCAAGGCTCCACAGAGAAAACCTGTGTGTCTGTGTATGTGTGTGTGTGTGTGTGTGTGTGTGTGTGTGTGTGTGTGTGTGTGTGTGTGTGTGTGTGTGTGGCGGAGGGAGATACAGGCATAAAATGAGGCACTTAGTGGAAGGCTTTTGGTTGAAACACCTGGGGATTTCGGGGGGTTGTTTTGTTTTGGATTTCGTTTTCTGTACATACAGTATAAGCAAATCTCCCATGACCCCAGAAAGCGCTGCCATTTAATTTTGTGTAAACAACCCCTCATGCTACTTCAGCGTTGAGTACTTCTAGAACTGGGGATCTGTTCCTAGGTTTCTGTGTAAACTAGAGCTCATGATTAGATGGACTGGAGAGAGGGCTCAGCGGTTGGGAGCATTGTCCTGCTCTTCAAAGGTTCCGAGTTCAGCTCCCAACAACCACATGGTGGCTCACAGCCATCTGTACTGGGATCTGATGCCCTCTTCTGGCGTTGAGATGTACGTGCAGAGAGACACTAAGCTTCTCTATATAGCCCGGCTACCCCTCAAAGTCAAATTTATCCTACCTTTGTCTCCCAAGTGCTTATATTACAGAGGAGTGCCACCATACCTGGCTTGTTAATTTTTGTAATAGTTTTAGTTGTATATCAGCGATACGGGAGTTTTGGAGCAGTTTGGACTCCTGCATACACTGGGGTACTGTTTGCTTTTGTGGTAGCTGGGGTTGAGCCTAGGGCTTCACTGTGCTCGGCAAGTGCCCAACCACTGGGCTGCACTCCAGTCCAGTCTTTCCTCCTTGGCAAAATGTAAAGTACGTACATAGTGTTCTGCCTGCATGTACACCTGCAGGCCAGAAGAGGGCACCAGATCTCATTATAGATGGTTGTGAGCCACCATGTAGTTGCTGGGAATTGAACTCAGGACTTTTGGAAAAGCAGATAGTGGATAGTGCTCTTAACCTCTGAGTCATCTCTCTAGCCCCAAACACTGCATCTTTAAAAACAGAAAAACCCAACAAATTGTCTAATACAGAAGAGGATCTGGTGCTGTATAAAAATCCTACTTTACTTTTTTGTTTTGTTTTGTTTTTGGAGACAGGATTTCTCTGCATAATAGCCTTTGCAGTCCTGGACTCGTTTTGTAGACCAGGCTGGCCTCAAAACTCAAGAGATCAGCCTGCCTCTGCTTCCTGAGTGCCAGGATTAAAGGCGTGCGCCACCATGCTCGGTGCTTTCCTGCATTTTAACATTCTAAAAGGAAATAGGGCACACATATTAAGTATGTATATATATATATATATTACTCCTTTAAAAAGAGTTTAGGCCCGGTGGTGGTGACACATGCCTTTAATCCCAGCACTTGGGAGGCAGAGGCAGGCAGATCTCTGTGAGTTCTAGTCTCGGGAAAAAAAGAAAGAAAGAAAGAAAAGAAAAGAAGGAAAGAAAAAATTTAAAGATGTTTATTACTGTGTGTGAGAGAGACAGAGACACGGTGGGTGTATGTGTGACCCCAGCATTTGTGTGGAGGCCAAAGGACACCTTTTGAGAGCGCTCTTCACCAAGGCGTCTAAGGTGGAACCCAGGTTGTTGGGTGTGCAGAGCAAGTGCTTTTGCCCTGTGAGCCACCTCTTGGACCCTTCATTGCTCTCCCACCCGCTCTGTGACAGTATTCAAATTGAGGTAGTTAACATATTTCGATTAAATTTTGAAATAGGCTGGATGTGTCGCCGAACACCTTTAATCCAAAACAACCAGGGCTACACGGAGAGACCCTGTTGTCTAAATTGAAATAGGTAGTAAAACCAAGCAAGAGACCTTTTAACATGGTGTGGCCCAGGCCTTGGGGCCCTGAGGACTGAAGGGCTGGCTTACAAATGAGGGCACATCTCAGCACTGCAGAAGTGGGAGTCGGTAAAACCAAGTGTCCACATGCACACACACTTCCCTTTTGCTTTTTTTTTTTAAGCTGTGTATGCAGATGTGTCTCTACCACAGGTGTGCTTGGTGCCTTCAGGGTTTAGAAAAGGGCATTGCATCCCCTGGAACTGGACAAAGCTGTAGGTCAACATGTAGGTGCTAGGATAGAACTTGGTCCTGTGAAAGAGCCCTTGCTAGCCTTTGTCTTTTTATATTATTTATTTTTTTCCTGAGACAGGATTTCTCTGTGTAGCCCTGGCTCGTCTAGAACTCACTCTGTAGACCAGGCTGGCCTCGAACTCAGAGGATCCCCTTGCCTGCTTCTGCCTCCAGAGTGCTGGGATTTAAAGGCATGCGCCATCACAACCCTTGTCTTAATGTTTTTTGTTCCTTGGTTTTCGTTTTGGTTGTTCAAGACAGGGTTTGTGTAGCTCTGACTGTCCTAGACTTTGTAGACCAGGCTGGCCTTGAACTTGAAGAGATCGACTTGCCGTTGTCTTCCCAGTGCTGGGATTAAAGGCATGCACTACCGTGCCCGGCTTTATTTTTTGTTTTGTAATCAACTGAAAGCCCCAGAAAGATACAGGCAGTACCTTCTGGAACATTTCAAAAGAGCAGATTGGGAAAGAAGAGTTTCTGCCTTTGTGCTCTCTTAGTCTCCTCAGAAGGTCTGCTTACATGACTATTGCCCCTTTCTGACTAACAATCCCCTGGGTGTTTAAGGGCCCCTTCCCCTGTCGGTGCTTGAAATCAGAGGCAAGAGGTACTTCAGCACTTGTGTGGCGAGTACTGAGAAACTTGGCTGTGTAGGTTGCAAGTCCTCTCTGGGGATGTCATTAGGAGTGTTAATGGACGCCTTAAAGACACTTTCCACTTGCTGGAGTGTACTGTCCTGTAAGCATGCTCTCTGGAGAATGCACTCATCAGGGCTGTGGAAGGCTGTGCTTGGCCGTGCAACAGCCTGCAATCGTTGCACCATCTAGATCAGGAGGGCACAGAGGCTGGTGACCAGGAGACGAGAGCAGCGGCTTAGTGGGTTCTGCAGCTTCTCACCAGCTCTCTTCTTAAAGGCTGAATTGAAGGAGTCAGGTCAGTGGGGTTGTGACGAGAAAGGATGCAGTGTGAGAGAGCCAGCAGTAACCTTTGTGGTGTGCCCTTTGAGGGAAGAGAGCCTCCACAAAGCCTGGAGTCCTGGCAGTGTGTCCTTCCGTTTTCTCAGAAGTCGGTCGCAGGCTAACGGCTCTTCCCCTTCCCCCTCGCCCTCTTGGTAGATTAGGAGTAGAATGGGCACTGTGTGTTTAGGGAGAACTTGGGGGTGGGAAAGATGAAAGCTCTTGGTCAGCCTGTAGACCGGGTGTGTTTACTTAGGATTGCGTGTGAGATACAAGGAGCAGAATTTAATCTGCCTTGATGGTATTGGGGTGATGTAACCTGGATGTGGTTTGGTTGGGTTTTGGGTTTTTGCTTTTAAATTTTTGTTCTGTGAAAAGCCGGGCATGGTGGTGCACACCTTTAGTCTCAGCACTCACGGAGGCAGAGGCAGGTGGATTTCTTTGAGTTCGAGGCCAGCCTAGTCTACAAATGGAGTCCAGGACAGTCAAGGTTACACAGAGAAACTGTCGTAGAAAAAAACAAAAGAAAAACCCCACCATAACTAACAAAATTTCTGTGTGAGGGAGGTTGCACTGCCCCCTCCTAGGGCCACAGTGGAAAGGGGGTGGCAGACACCTGCTTTGGTTCTGAGATGCCATCTAACATGTTGGGATGGAGGGGTGGGGTGGGCGGGAGGGTGGGGTGGATATGAGTAAGGCCTGTAATCAGATGATAACATTGCGTCATAAGTTTTCTGGTTTTGATGAGTGTTTTCAGGATGTACGTATGTATGCATACATGCATATATATATATATATATATATATATATATATATATATATATATATTTAAGTATTAGAGTATTTTCTCTATAGATTAGGGAAAACTTTTAAGTCTTTATATTAAATATTGCTATATGCAGAGGAGGGGCAAAGCAGACATTAATATTTAGGAAATCTAAAGTGAGAATAGGCTGGGCGGTGGTGGCGCACGCCTTTAATCCTAGCACTTGGGAGGCAGAGGCTGGTGGGTCGCTGTGAGTTCAAGGCCAGCCTGGACTACAAAGTGAGTCTAGGCCAGCGAAGGCTACACAGAGGAACCCAGTCTTGAAAAACCAAATAATAAAATAAATAAAATAAAGTGAGAATAGCAGGTGGTCTGATTAGGTGGCTCTGTGGTAATGTTTCCATGGAAATGTTAAGGACCTGAGTTTGAGTCCTCAGAACCCACCAAAAAGCCAGGCATGGTTCTTCCTACCTGTGACCCCAGTGAATCAAAGGAAGAGCCCTAGAAGCTCACAGGCCGGCCAGCCAGTATTGAACAACAAAATGACTGTCTCAAAGGGAAGGTGAGGCCCAAGACCCAAGGACATCGTCTTCTGGCCTCAGCACATGCCCACAGCTGCACACATTACAATTGTGAGAACATACACACCAATACATATATTTTAAAAAGGATATGAGGGAATATTTAGACTATTACAATCTTCCTATAAGAAAGGTTCTAAGGAAGCCATGTGTGGTGGAGCACACTTTTAATCCCAGAACATGGGAGGCAGAGGCAGTCAGATCTCTGAGTTTGAGGCTAGCCTGGTCTACATAACAAGCTCTAGTCTAGTCAGAGCCTCTTGTAAGAAAGGTTTGGAGGGAATGGGAGAGATGACTCAGCAGTTAAGAGCACTTTCAGGTCTTTGAGATCTGTTTGGTTCCCAGCACCCAAATCAGGTGACTCACAATTTACTATATCCCCAGTGCCAAGTAACTCAGATGCCCTTTTCTGGCCTCCTTGGACACTACATGCATGTAGTGCTCATATATATTACATGTGTATGTATGAAAGGTGCTTGTGTTCTTGCATGTCCTGGTGTCTCTAAAATCAGTGTTTCTCCTTGCTTCTCAGTGGAGGCTGTGCTGAACAGACTTTGGAACCATGAACATATTTGATCGGAAGATCAACTTTGATGCCCTCTTAAAATTTTCCCACATGTAAGTGATTTAACCTCTTCTGATCATGCCTAGCTTCTTCGCTTAGTTGGGTAACATTTGTATGTATCAGTACACTCACTGGCTAGAGTCCAGAGAAGCCTAGCACAAGTGTCAGGCTCTAGGGCTGTTGGGTGGTCACTGGCAAGTCATAAAGTCCAGTTTGAGTACTGAGTATCCACTAAAGAGTCTACGAACCCATTTTCCAAACATTGGTTGTTTTTTGTTGGTGGTCACCACCCCCTTATCACCCCCCCCCCCAGATAGGATTTCTCTGTGTAGGCCTGCCTGTCCTGGACTCACTTTGTAGACCAGGCTGACCTTGTACTCACAGCAATCTGCCTGTCTCTGCCTCCCAAGTGCTGGGATTAAAGGCGTGCGCCACCAGGCCCAGCCATTCTTTATTATGTTATTCCCAAAATATGCGGAACGGTTTATAATACAGCTTTTTGCTTACTCCTCAGGCAAGGGAGAGATAATTTAAAGCTTAGAGTTAAGTCCAGATATGACGTGTTGCACTTCTTTCTAGAACTCCCTCGACACAGCAGCACCTAAAGAAGGTCTATGCCAGTTTTGCACTCTGCATGTTTGTGGCGGCGGCAGGGGCCTATGTCCATGTGGTCACACATTTCATTCAGGTAAGAACAGTTCTGTCTGGGTACAGTGGCACTGACTCTCCTTAGGAAGGAGACAGCTTATCAGGGTGGCCTGTCCCTGTGCCCTCCCTAATGTCTTTATCAGGAGCTTGATATCAGAACTCAGCCAGCCAGTAACTCCGGACATTATTAAACCATTAGGCTATCTGGCGGCTGCTTCCCTCTAGAAACTGAACACAGAAGTCTCTTGCACTGAAGGCGTGTGGCTGGTGTCAGCTGACTTACAAAGCCCCGTCCTCAGACTTGAGCTAGGTGCTTGCACTCCTTGGCATGATAGCTGTCCCACCTTTCCTTTGTTGCCTCCGTGGCTGGGGCCCCCTTGGAACAAAAGATGATTGATATAACTGTCACCTTCGTGGTTGGGTGAGGCTGTCAGCTCGCTGTCCTATGGAGAGGACTCAGGGTTGGACCAGCAGGACTAGAATGGCATTTTAAATTTTTATTTAAAGAATATGCAAAAAGCCAGGCAGTGGTGGCACACCCCCCTTTAATCCCAGCACTTGGGAGGCAGAGGCAGGTGGGTCTCTGAGTGTTGAGGCCAGCTTGGTCTAAAAAGAGCTACAAAGAGAAACCCTAACTCTTAAAAAAAAAAAAAAAAGAATAATCAAAAAGTTTAAAGTTCCTCTAACAGCCAAGGCTTAGAGTGCCTATGTTTAGCATAAATACAGAGGTATATTGTGTTGACATTTGCCACTGTAATGAGTTGTCCTTTTGTCCAGGCATCTCCTGCCAAGGGTTATGTGAAAAATTGCTTCAGGCACTCAGAGGGCAAGGCTCTGATCCTTGAGTTCAAAGCAAGTTCTAGGTGGTTCTGTTTTCTGGTTGGGCTTTATTTATTTGTTTTAGTTTTTCTTCCTTTCTGTTGCTTGTTTGAAATGATGTGAAGTGCGGTCTGCTCTCAGTAGTGCAGACTGTGCTTGGGGACGTGGGCTTTGGCAAGCAGGTAAAGCAGTGAGCAGTTGAGTCACCTTCCCCGCCATGCCCTGCAGGTTAGGGGCGTGCCTCACTCGTGCACCTCACAGGCTTCCTGCCACCTTTGTGCTCTTTGTTCGCTGTGATTGAACCCAGGGTTTCATGCACCCTTCTCCCACTGAGCCGCACACCAGCCTAGTTTATACTCAGTGTCTTCTTATGTAGTCCGAGCTGGAAGTTCGGCCTGTTTCTGCTCCTCAGTGCTGCAGTAAAAGTGTGCACGACCTGCCTCATTTTATATTTTTGTTGTTGACTTTGCCAAAACAACATGGTGCTGAAGTGCCATCTAGTATGGTGGTTGCTTTACTTCAGAGGGAAGATACGCTTCTCTTACCAGCTTTGTGAATCAACAGCATATGACAAGTCAGTGCCCTTAACAAGAAAAACAAGCTGGGCAGTGGTAGTGCACACCTTTAGTCCCAGCACTTGGAGGCAGACAAGAGAATCTTGTCAGTTAGAGGACAGCCTGGTCTACAAAGAGAGTTCCAGGACAGCCTGAGCTACACAGAAAAACCCTGTCTCAAAAAACAAAAACAAAAAGGCCAACACATAAAGTAAGGCTATATATTAGTCATCTTGTGAAAATGTAACCAGAGGATGCTGAACCCTCCCAGGGAGCGCTCCACTGTGTGGCCTTCAGCTGCTCTCAGTGGTAAGGGTGAGCTGTGTGTCTTCTGCCAGGAACCTGAGTGCCTCAGATTATCCTCAGTGGGGTCTCCTAAGATCTGGGGTGCGTTTTCTCTTTAAAAAGTAAAAAATAGCTGAGTGATTTTAAACCTCTAGAACCTCCAAGCCTCTAATCCCATCAGTGTGTGCACACAGCCCTGGATGTGCCCGCTGCACGTGTTTCTTCCTTTAACTGCTGGGTCCTAGAACAGCCCAGATCATGGGCTCTTTCTTTGTGAGTTGCACCCCTGCCCCCTTTTCTTTTCTTTTCTTTTTTTTCTTTTGGTTTTCAAGATGGTTTCTCTGTGTAGCTTTGGCTGTTCTAGACTAGCATTGTAGACCAGGCTGGCCTCGAACTCACAGAGATCCACCTGCCTCTGTCTCCCAGAGTGCTGAGAGTGTGTGCCACCATGCCCGGCTCCCTTTTCTTCTTTTAAGTGAACAAAAAGGGGTCATTTCCGCTTGTTTCACAGATGGAATGTGCTTCTAGCACCTTTCAGTTTGACTTGCCTTTTCTGTTTGACGTGGGGAGTTCTGTAGCTGATGGACTGTGAAGAGCCTCTGCCCTCACCCTGTCTTAGCCCTCACCTTCAAGGCTTCAGGCTTCTCTCTCACATTCTCTGAGAACATACTGCCTTTTCCTCTGCCTCTAGGTTAAGAAGCAAATGTTAGAAATGTCAGATGGCGGTTCTCAGTAGCCCGGGCTGGAGAGATGGCTCAGAAGTTAAGAGCACTGCCTGCTCTTCCAAAGGTCCTGAGCCCACATGGTAGCTCACAACCATCTATAGTGAAATCTAATGCCCTCTTCTGGCCTGTAGGTGTACATGCAGGCAAAACACTGTATTAAATAAATCTTTGAAAGAAAGATGCTTCAGATGAGTGTTTGGACTTCCTAAGCATGGCTCTTTGAACTGTGTCTTCTGACTGGCTCCGCAGGCTGGCCTGCTGTCTGCCTTGGGCTCCTTGGGCTTGATGATGTGGCTGATGGCAACACCTCACAGCCATGAAACTGAGCAGAAGAGACTGGGACTTCTCGCTGGCTTTGCTTTCCTGACAGGTACGTGAAGAGGTTGTCTAATGGGGCAGGAGGAGGTGTTGATACCTAAAGTACTTCTTTACACTAAAACCTGTTTAGCTGACACATGTTTTTTTGTCTATACAATTCTTTCAGAACAGTTCTTTCTATAGAGTTTCTAAATTCCGTTACACTGCTGTGATTTCTCCCTCCTGGTCTCCTTGACTCACCAGTTAGTCATATTTGAAGTTTTCGTTTTGTTGTGTTTGTGTTTGTTTCTGCTTTTGCTTTGTACCGCCTCCTTGTTTCATGCAGTCCATCTTGTGTATAGGGTTTAACACCTTATAACTAGCAGCTATGTGTAGTTGGCCCTTTTGGCTGCTTTATTTCGGTTCCTAGATCTCCCACCCTTCTCCACTCCAGTCACTTCCAACCCCCAACACTGGGTAGGTGGTAAAGAAGGTTAGAGGGGAGAGGGGTAGACTTCTTTAGACTGTGCCTGCTGATTAGGGCGTCAGTTCCTTGGGGCAAGTCTAACCTTCGTTATCAGAGTGCCGGCACAGCAGGCAAGCCCTAGCAGCAGCAGTATCAGGGAGCAGCAGCCATCACAGGCCTCCCAGGGCTCTCACATTTATACCCTCTCCGGAACACCCGGAATTCCAGATATAAACTCTGTGCGGCTAGTAAAACGCAGGGCCTCCTAGAATACACGACAAATCACAGAAGCTGCACACAATGTGAAGCAACCCCATGTCCTACAGCTCACCTAGCAGATCTAGGTTTTTGGTTGGTTGGTTGTTGGTTTTTTAGGTTTTGCTGTTTTTTGTTTTGAGACAGGGTTTCTCTGTGTAACAGCCCTGGCTGTCCTGGAACTTGCTCTGTAGACCAGGCTGGCCTTGAACTCAGAAACCCGCCTTTCTCTGCCTCCCAAGGTGGTATGCATCACCACCACCTGGCATACTGGGTGTTTTGTTTTTGTCTTGTTTTCTGATTTTTTTGAGACAGGGTTTCTCTGTGTAGCCTTGGCTGTCCTGGACTTTCTTTATAGACCAAGCTGGCCTCAAACTCACAGCGATCTGCCTGCCTTTGCCTCCCGAGTGCTGGGATTAAAGGTGTGCGCCACCACGCCCGTCTGTACTGGACTGTTTTTTTGTTTTTGTTTTTTTTAAGAAACCAGAATTCTCACAACTATGTCATATATATATTTAAGAAAATAGGTGTTACTCAAATAAATGAGGCTCATGGCAACCCCACCACCACTGTGTAGCCCTGGCCTTCCTAGACTCACTTTGTAGACCAGGCTGGCCTCCTTTAGTTTTGTGATTAAAGGCGTGCTCCACCATGCCTGGCTGAGGTTCATGACTTTTTTTTTTTCTTTTAAGATTTATTATATATATATATATGTGTGTGTGTGTGTGTGTGTGTGTGTGTTATTGGCATGTACACCTACGTGCCAGAGAGAGCATCAGATCATATAGGTGGTTGTGAGCCACCGTGTGGTTTCCAGGAATTGAACTCAGAACCTGTGGAAGAGCAGCCAGTGCTCTTACTTAACCTCTGAGCCATCTTTCTAGCCCAGGTTCATGACTCTTTAAATGGTAGACATGAACTAAGAGAATCTGGAAAAGTTCATCTCTCTCGGGAGTGGAGGCACGCTCAGGCAGATCTCTGTGAGACCAGCCTGGTCTGCAGAGTGAGTTCCAGGACAGCCAAGGCTACACACAGAAACCTTCTCTCAAAAAGAAAAAAGCACTGTAAAATGCATCGTGCTAATTATGGAGTCTCAGTGACAGGCCAAATTATGCAGTGTTATGGAGATTTTAGAAGGGGTAGGCTCAGGGAACGCTAGTTTTTGAAGGTGTTAGGGGTAGATTCTCAGGAGGGGAAATACGGTAGAGGAAGTGTTGGGTGGAACAGTTGCTCTCCTGTTGCCACATGGTCACTCACAGAACTGGTCTGGCTGCCCGTCGCTGCCAAGGGGTTGGTTGATCCTGTGGGGTTGCGAGGTTGCTGCTGCCAGGCCCTGCCTACTGCTATCCTCTTAAGTGTGGTCTGGCCCACGGTACAGTCTCAAAATAATGACGTTGGACATTTCTCCTCTTTTATTGTTCCTAACTTTACTCTTCTTGAAGACACCCATGGTTTTGAGCTAAGAAGACGTATGTTTATGAATTAGTTTAGTTATATATTCTCTTGGAAACAAAAGGATAGAGTAAATGGAATTGTCTTGGTTCCTATGTTTGTTTTGTTAATATGAGCAGCCTTTGGATGAGGGTCCTCTTCAGAACTGACGGTAGTTTTGTGTTTCCCAGGAGTTGGCCTGGGCCCGGCTTTGGAGCTGTGCATCGCTGTCAATCCCAGGTAACTATTGTTTATGTCTTTGTACCTCTATGAGTATGCCTTCTAAATGCAGGCCACAACAGCCTACGTTGATGCCTCACTCAGCTCATGGCCTTTCCTTTCCCAGCATCCTCCCCACTGCCTTCATGGGCACGGCCATGGTCTTCACCTGCTTCAGCTTGAGCGCGCTCTACGCCAGGCGCCGGAGCTACCTGTTCTTGGGAGGTATGGACTGGGATGACGCTCTGGGCCCTGCTCTGGCAGCTCTGTCAGTAGGCCACCTTTTCCACCTCGGGTCTCAGGGGCTCTTGGGTTAAAATAAAAGCCTTCATAAGCCAGGCGAAGTGGCGCACGCCTTTAATCCCAGCACTCGGGAGGCAGACAGAGGTTGGTCTCTCTGAGTTCAAGGCCAGCCTCGTCTACAAAGTACACAGAGAGACCCTGTCTTGAGAACCCCCCCCCCCAAAAAAAGCCTTCACTCAAGGGAGACAGTTAGAAATAGCCTCAGTGTTGGCTGGAGAGATGGCTCAGAGGTTGGGAGCACTAGCTGCTCTTCCAAAGGTCCTGAGTTCAATTCCCAGCAACCAGATGGTGGCTCACAACCATCTGTAACGAGATCTGGTGCCCTTGCCTTCTTCTGGCATGCAGGTACTCCTGCAGGCAAAACACTGTATACATAATAAATAAATCTTTTCAAAGAAAATAAATAGCTCAGTGTGGCTGCTTTGCTCTGCTTTGGCTTTTCTCATGACACCTTTGCTGTGTCTTACAGGCATCTTGATGTCAGCCATGAGCCTCATGTTCCTGTCCTCTCTGGGGAACCTTTTCTTTGGATCCATTTGGCTATTCCAGGTGAGAATTAATGTAGAACTTTCCAGCACCTATTTGCCTCACACAGTTTTCTTACATAACTAAACCAAAGGCGGTGAATCCTCTAGAACACTGACTTTGCTGGGCGGTACCTGCAGCCTTCCTGAGCCTTCCACACAGAGGAGGACACAGGGTTAGACGCAGCTCAGAACAGGCTTTGCTAGGCCAGATTAATGACCTGAAGGAGCGGAGCAGAATTGTGTTTAGGGAGGTCATCTTCTGGGTTAGCACACGGTGCGTTTTCAAAGCAGGCAAGAGGCGGGAAACCAGCTGTTTTCCCACTACTACAACAGCCACGGGTAACTTCCTCTCTCTCTCTCTTCTCTTGTTAGGCAAACCTGTACCTGGGGCTGCTGGTCATGTGCGGCTTTGTCCTTTTTGATACTCAGCTCATTATTGAAAAGGCTGAGAACGGAGACAAGGATTACATCTGGTAAGTGTGAGAATCCCATAACTGCACGTACGTGTGAGCTGTGTTCATTTAGGAGGCAAGATCTCATGTGGTCCAGGCTGGCCTGGAAGTCACTGTATAGCTGAGGATGACCTTGAACTTCGATCCTCGGCTTGCTGGGTGCTGGGATTATAGGTGTGCACCAGCGGTGTGTCCGTGCTGAGCCTGGGCCCTGGCGCACAGCAGCGAGAGTAAGGGGCCGCATTTCAGCGGAGTAGGAGGGTGTGCACAGTCTGTTGAGGGCTCATCACTAGTTATTGGCAGGTTCAGACTTGGTCTCTGTTCAGAGCACAGTCTCCTGATGCCTGGTGGATTTGTAGAGTTGAAAGGATCCCAGGCTGTGTCTTGGTGGGTGGGGTGCTGGAGAAGGTGACTCCCAGGTTAGTGGTTATCTGGGGGCTCCCCGGTACAGGGGACGAGGAGGTGCCGCGAGTGACCCAGTTCTTGTCTTTCAGGCACTGCATCGACCTCTTCTTAGACTTCGTCACACTCTTCAGGAAGCTCATGCTGATCCTGGCTTTGAATGAGAAGGTCAGTCGGCCTGCGGCCAACATCTGTGTGGATGGGAGGGTGTGAAAAGGTGGCTGTACGCTATAGAGGGCAAGTGGGAAGGGCAGGCCCCTCGAGCAAGAAAAGACCAAGTAAAAACACTTTTAAAATCTAAACTAATCCTTGAGGTGAGTTTCAAATGGCAGACAATTTGGTGGCTCTGAAAGCAGCGCATGTTAAAGTTACAAAGATTGTTAGGACCCAGGAAAAGGTATTGTAGAAGGCGTAAAATGACAGCTGTCTTTTGTGAATGTCAGAAGTGGATCTGTTTATCCACTTGTCAGTCTCTTTCAGTTGTTTTTAAACTTCTATGAATACGTATGAGTACCTGTATATACATGTGTACCGCACGCATTCATGGGTACTGCATATATAACATGTGTACTGCATATATACATGTATATACCGCACGCATTCATGTGTACTGCATATATACATGTGTACTGCATGCATTCATGTGCACTGCATATATACATGTGTATTGCATATATATATGTACTGCACGCATTCATGTGTACTGCATATATACATGTGTACTGCACGTATTCATGTGTACTGCATATATACATGTGTACTGCATGCATTCATATGTACTGCATATATTCATGTATACTGCATGCATTGGGTTTCCTGGAACTGGAGCTCCATGTGGACCCTGGCAGTCACACCCAGGTCCCCTGCAAGAGCAGCCAGTGCTTTTCACTACTGAGCGGCTCGCCAGCCCCACTCATTTGTTAATCTTAATTTCCTCCTCTAAGAAGCAGTTTATTAGTCAGTCGAGTCCAACAGTAGAGGAACCAATGAATCTGTGAACTTTGCTTTTATCAGCCTGAGTTAGGAATGTAAGACAGTGAGTGCAGTGGGCTAGAGGTGGTGACAAGATGGCGTTGGTGGCTCTGTCTGGCTGTGCACAGTGGATGATGGAGCAGCGTGAAGATGCACAGGTCCTCTCAGCTTCTGAGCTCTGTCCTTCCGTCTTCGCCCAAGGCTGGAAGGACTCACTCATGCCAAGTTTTCCTCCATATCCTTCGCCAGTGCTCATGCTCTTGGGTTTGTATGTCAGAGGGGAAGTTAACTAGGTGATTTTTTTTTTTTTCATTTGTAGGACAAGAAGAAGGAAAAGAAGTGAACTGGCCGCCAGCCTTCCCCGCAGGACTCTTCTCCCTCTGCCCCTCGTTTCTTTGCGCCATCCCAGGTGCCGTGTTCTGTGATAATGAAAAGCACCAGGAAAGC
Organism: Acomys minous; assembly: GCF_964271855.1. Taxonomy (NCBI): domain Eukaryota; kingdom Metazoa; phylum Chordata; class Mammalia; order Rodentia; family Muridae; genus Acomys; species Acomys minous. The sequence continues at coordinate 4,094,263 of NC_140493.1, read as the reverse complement.
TTTTGTACTTTGTGGTTTTCTCTATTTTGAATTTTTTGATCAAAAAACTGATTAGTGACTATAGTTCGGAGTTTGGCTTCACATTCCTGGGGTTCTTCCCTCCCTTTTCTGTCAGCCCATCCACAGCCGCTTGCTCTGCTCCGGCAGCCAGTCCACCATGATGAGAAGCCAGGAGCAGGCCTCTGCACTCCACAGGCCTCCACAGCCGGCCTACACTGCTGCTGCCGCCTGGGCACTGTGGTTTGTTCTCACAGTCTCAGCGAGACTGAGCAGCGTGGTGGCTGTGGGAAGGAGCTTGCCTGTCCTGAGTTGTCTGCCTGCCACAGAGTGGACTCAGGCAGGTGCTTTGCTTCCCTGGCTGCCTAATTCAGTCTGGTAAATGCCTTTCTGCCTTGCCATGATGAAGGGACTATGGATTTGGGGGTGCTCTTTTCCCACTCGTGAGCGGCCCTCAGAGAATTTACCTGCTTCCCATCTGTGGGGTGGGAAGACTTGAGTACAGAGGGAAGGCCAGCCTGCCAGGCACTCATGACGTGGTCTGGGGATGCACAGCAAGGTACAGGCAGCAGTTCTCAAGTTTCCCTAGTGTATTTTTCTTTGTTGGTTTTTAAATTTTTCAGCCTTTGTTACTGATTGGCCTCCACTAGGTGGCTGTGGTTAAAAGTCCCGGGGAAAGATAGGAAGGAGCGGGCTTGAGCCTCAGGGCTAACTGTGTGGAGCCCTGTCGGGCTTAGGGAGGGGCTGCAGCTCGGGGACTCTCCACCAACTGAGCGCTTCCAGGCCTGCAGGGTCGCTGAGGTCGGGCTGTGGTGACTTGAAGGCAGGCAGCACTCTAAACAGCTCTTCAGTGCGTTTTTGTGTGTCATCCTTGACGTGACTCGGGCGTATAGAGTCAGAGATTTGAGGCAGTAGGTAATGTTCACTAACAGACTCACTTTAGTTATTTCGGTTTCTTCACCTGTTCCCATAAGGTTTTGGTCTTCTGGGCAGAAGCCCAGTGACCAGACTGGGTCACCATAGTCTGCACAGAAAGGTGGCACCCAGAGTGGTTGTGACCCTGGCTCCCAAGCCACTGACAGCCCATTACTAGTAGGATGGGGTCTTGGGCTTTTCCTGCTCACAGCCTGCTGCCTCCGCCCTGGCCTGAACTTACCTACCGGACATCAGCAACTCTCCAGAAAGATGATTCTCTGTGAGGCCTTGGGAGCTGACTGGGTTCCATCTCTTGAAGCCAGACTCCACCTCTTGTGCTTTTTTGCTTGGGATAAAGGAGTTTTTCTTTAGAAACAGTGCCAAGAATGATAAGATGCAAAACTACTTTTAAAGAAAATCCTAACAGGTTTAATGTAGCTGTCACTGTCGTTTCCACTTTGTTCCCCAGCTTTGGTTTTTCAGCTCAGGCTGCATTCTCTAACTCATACTGTGAAGACAAAGGTGTTTTTGATTAAAATATATATATATATCTACATAGTCTTAATTTGTAAAAAATAAAGAAAATTCCTTAACCTTTTCTGATGTCTTAGTTTGTTAAATCAAGGCCAGGCTGGGTTAGGATGGGAGTTCGCCGGACGCAGTGTGTTCTCCACATAGAGAAGAAGCAGAGAGCACACTTAGGCCTCCTGCTTGGGAACCCCAGGATTCCACGGCCATCTCCTCACCTGGCCTTTGCTTTGGTTGTCTGTGGTAGTGGCTGTACAGTTAGGGTGTGCACCAGCTCTGAGGTTGGGGGCACATAGCACTCATCTGCAGGTACATGTGCTCACCTGTGGCCAGGCTCTACCCCAGGGGCACCGTGACTGGAAAGTCCTAAGTGCACGTGGGAGGTGAGGCCAGTCTGCTCCGCTCGCCCTGTTCAGCTGACACAAGTTCTGTTCAGTGTAGGCTGGAGGAAAGTTCTCTCATCCATCCATATTGCTTAGTGTGACCTAGTTGGGCCCCATCTGTGGCCCAAATGACCAATCTGTATTACTTTTCTGTGCTGTGATAAAACACCGTGACCAGGGCAGCACAGAGGAGGAGGGGCTATCTGAGCTTACAGTCACTGGAAACAGAGTCAAAGCCTGCCTCCAGGGACAGACCTCCCCGTGTGATCACAGCTCCAGCTGAGGGCCACATCCATCATTCCTACAAGGGCATGTTCACACCACCATACACAAACCAGCCTAGCTAAAGGAGGGCATGTTCACACCACCACACAACCTTCCCAGACAACCTGGGAAGACTCACCACATGTCTTCTCAATGAGCAAAGGCTTATCTTATCCTAAGGACTTTAAAAGTTTTCTTCTTGTGTGGGAAGGAGGCACAGGTATGCATCTTTTTCTTGACGATTTGAACCCCTGGAGCCGAGGTGACTGTTGTAACTGCTTGATCCGGGTGCTGGGAATTGAGCTCGGGCCTCTAGAGAAAGAGTGCTTCTGACTGCAGAGTGTCTCCAGCCCAAGCACGCCACACTGACTGCTTACGAGATGTCACATGCTTACGGATGTCACGTGCTCCAAAGTGACTTGTAAGTGCGCCTGTGAGTCGGTTTTGTTTTTTAAACACCGTGTCCTTCATTTTTAAACGCTTTAAGCTTGTGGTGGGAGGTGCTGTGGCATGTTTGTGGTCAGAGGACCACTGGAGTGTGTTCTCTCCACCTTCCTATGGGTCCCAGGCATCTGACTTGACCCACTGGGCCATCTCACTGCCCTGCCAAAGAAGGTGACACATTTACTTCACGGGACCAAGTTACTTCAGAGTCCCTGTCTCTTTCTGTGTACAGGTAACGCTGAGGAAGGTTCTGAAACGCTGCCATCCTTCCTGTCCTGGGCTAAAAGTTGCCCTTCGGGTGAGAGGGAGAAGTGCATCGATTTCAGCAAAATCTCTTCACCCCAACGGCAAGAGCAAACACCCTGTCAGCTTCCCTCAGCGGCCTGAGTGGGAGTGTTGCCCAGCCAGAACCAGAGTGAGGAAGGCGTGGGCTACAGCAGCCTATGGGTGCTTCTGCACTGGAAGGCCTGCAGGACAGTGTTCGGATTGGGGTGTCTATATCCCAGTGTGTAGCTCTAGTAAAATGGCTCCCAGCCGGGCTTGGTGGCGCACGCCTTTAATCCCAGCACTCAGGAGGCAGAGACAGGCAAATCGCTGTGAGTTCAAGGCCGGCCAAGGCTACACAGAGAAACTGTCTCAAAAACATCAACAAAAAAAAGGGGGGGGGGGGAAGATGGCCTCCTATCAGGAGGCTTAGTGGGTCAGCGCTTACAGTGCAAGCTGGCTGGAGTTCAGGTCCTCAGAACTCTTGTGAAAGTAGAATTGGCACAGGCAGGTGCTGGAGAGATGGCTCAGAGGTTAAGGGCACTGACTCTTCTTCCAGAGGATCCGGGTTCAATTCCCAGCACCCACATGGCAGCTCACAACTATCTGTAACTCTAAGATTCTCTCCCCCCCCCCCCCCCCGCATGCGCGCGCGCGCGCGAGAGAGAGAGAGAGAGAGAGAGAGAGAGAGAGAGAGAGAAAGAGAGAGAGAGATGCAGAAAGGCCACCAATGAACATAAAATTAAAAATAAACTTTTTTTCGAGACAAAGTTTCTCTGTGTAGCCTTGGCTGTCCTGGACTTGCTTTGTAAACCAGGTTAGTCTCGAGCTTACAGTGATCAATCTGCCTCTGCCTCAGTCCAAGTGCTGGGATTAAAGGTGTGTACCGTGTCACTGCCACCACTGCCAGGCCAAACTTTTTTTTTTTAATTGGCTGTGGCATGGGCAGCCCCTGGGAGGCAGAGATGGAATCCCTGGGGACAAGAAGTTGCCTAGGTAGAATGGCAAGCTGTGGATCTGCCTCAGTAAAGTGAAGGGCAGCTGAAGCCACCTGAGTTCAGTCAAGGTGTGATGTAATGAAGATGTAATGTCCCTTGCAGGAGCGAAGGCTTCAGGCTGAGGAAGTGACAGGCGCCACCCAGCACAGAGGGAGACCGCAGGGGTTGCTGGCTTTAGGAGAGCTTACAGGCAAGTAGGCCTATAAGCAAGTAGGTTATCGGTTACCAGGCTGGCCTCGAACTCACAGTGATCTGCCTGCCTCTGCCTCCTGAATGCTGGGATGAAAGGCATGTACCACAGCGCCCAACTGCATATATACTTTTTAAATGTTATCTTTTGTATGTGTTTGGTATGCCAATTTTAAAATCATGTTTGGAATAGCTCAGCTGATCAACACTAGCCATGGCACAGGTGTCGGGTGGGAGGACCAGCTTTCACCTGTCTGCTGTGTGCATCCCGACTGAGGACTCTGGAGTTGTCAGGCTTAGGAGCAAATGTCTCCCCTTCTGAGCCACTATACAGCCCAATTTCACTATATTCTTAAAACATCAGGCACCCTTGGAGGAGCCTAGCAACCTGCCACTCTATTTGTTGTTGTTGTATTGTTGTTTTGTTTAGTTTTTTGAGACAGTGTTTCTCTGTGTAACCCTGGCTGTCCTGGACTCACTTTATAGACTAGGCTGACCCCGAACTCACAGCGATCCACCTGCCTCTGCCTCCTGAGTGCTCGGATTAAAGGCGGCGCCACCATGCCCGGCGTCCCAAGGCAACTCTTACTGTCATGGCAGGAAGCATGGCAGTGTACAGGCTGGCATAGTGCTGGGGAAGGAGCTGAGAGCTCTACATCTGGATCCACAGGCAGCCAGGCAGAGATTGGTAGTAGCTTGAGTATTTAAGACTCCAAAGCCCCCCCCCCCTCAGAGCCCACAGTGACATACTTCCTCTGACAAGGCCACGCCTACTTGAAGAAGGCCACACCTCCTAATAGGTCTACTCCCCATAGGCTAAGCATTCAAACACAGGAGTCTATGGGGGCCATACCTATTCAAGCCACCACTAGGGCCCAGCCTCTGCAACACTATTTGGCAGCTTCTTGTAAAAATCAAATATAACTTAGACTGTTAACTCAGGACCCTTATGAGACTGATGGGAGTATTTCCTAACTGCTAAGAGGTCACTTAAAAGAGGGCTGCAGGGGGCTGGAAAGATGGCTCATTGGTTAAGTGCACTGGCTGCTCTTCCAAAGGTCCTGAGTTCAATTCCCAGCAACCACATGGTGGCTCACAACATCTATAATGTGATCTGATGCCCTCTTCTGGCCTGCGGGTATACATGAAGACAGAACACTGTATACATAAGTAAATAAATCTTTTTTAAAAAAAAAAGAAGGCTGCTGCAGAGTGCCAGGTGAGGTGACATCTTTAATCCCAGCACTCAGGAGGCAGAGGCACACAGATTGCTGTGAGTTTGAGGCTAGCGTGGTCTACAAAGTGAGTCCAGGACGGTCAAGGCTAACAGAGAAACCCTGTCTCAGAGAAAGGAAAGAAAAAAAAAAAGAGCTTACACTGCTCTTGCTAAGGACATGAGTTCTGTTCTTAGCACCCACGCCACACAGCTCAAAGCTGCCTTTAACATTCCCAGCTCCAAGGGATCTTTTTTCTTTCTTTATTTCTTTTTGTTCTTTGAGTTTCTCTGTGTAGCCCTGGCTATTCTGGACTTGCTTTGTAGACCAGGCTGGCCTCAAACTCACAGAGATCCGCCAGCCTCTGCCTCCTAAGTGTCACCATGGCTGTCCCAACCCCACCCCTTTAAGGCACTTATATTAACCATTTAATCCAGCAATTGAAAAAGTGGGTATCTGAGAGAAAAAGAAACTACGTTCTCACAAAAGCTGTATACCACCCTGTATGTGTTTGTGTGTGTGTGTGTGTGTGTGTGTGTGTGTGTGTGTGTGTGTGTGTGTGTGTGCGCGTGCGCGCGCACGCGCGCGCATGCGCGCCTGGGGAGGCCCAAGTTGTCAAATCCCCCGTGGAGCTGGAGTTACAGGCAACTGTGAGCTGACACGCGTGAGTGCTGGAAATTGAAGTCAGATCCTCTGCAAGAGCAGTGTGCTCCTCTAGCTGCTGGGTTGTCCTTCCAGTCCCTTCCTTCATCCTGAGGCAGGGTCTCTTACCGCCCAGACCAGCCTCAGACTCTCTACGTAGCTAAGGACGACTTTGGAATTCTAATCTTCCTGCCTCCCTCTTGCCAGTTCTGGAATTACAGGCGCTCACCGCCGCCACGTTCCGTCTCACGCGGGGCTGGAAGCTGAACCGGGCTCAGGCTTTGTGCCATTTTCAACAAGTGTCCTGCCAAGTGAACTTCGCTCCAGCCTTAGTTCTAATAAATAACCTAAAACTGGAAAGAATGAGTTAGTCTTCCTTTTTGTTTATTGTCTCGAAACAGTGTTTCTCTGTGTAGCCCAGGCTGGCCTGGAACTCACAGCAATCCTCCTGCCTCTGCTTCCGGAGCCCTGGAATCAAAGGCGTGCGCCACTGCCACTGCCTGACATTATCTCCTGTTGTTGCCTGAATAAACAAACTAAATTCTCTCTATGGAAATTAACCGTGGCATATGCAATGACTTCGACGCATCCAAATGCATTTCTGTCTTATGGCTGCCAGAAAAGCTGAGGATGCGAGGGCACTTTGCAGGGGAAAGCGGAGGGGCGCACTCTCACCACTCTCAGGCCTTTACCACACTCTGGTCCCCAGCGCCACTCACACTCAGCGTCCACCCAAGGACTGCCCAGTGCTTCCTACCAACTGGGTGCCCAGTGAGAGTCTGTTGTGGATGCAACAGGACTGTTAATAAAAAAGAAGGCATGAAAGAACAGGTTTGGACAGGTCACCTGCGGATGTCCTGACCTCACGGGTTGGCAAGAGAGAGGAACATGGCAGAGCTGTCCAGCTTCATTGCCAGCCCGTCCGGCATTGAGGCTGGCTGTAGGAGATGTGTCTCCGTGATGCAAGGCTGGAGGGGAGAACTGGCAGCGATAGTCCCAGTCCTGTGACGTGGGCAGGAGCTTCTATTCTTTACACTCTCTACACTTCCTCCGGAGCCGCCTAAAGGCGCCATCTTCTAACCGCTCGGTGGCAGTGCAGCCCCGCAAACAGTGAACCTGCCTCCCTTGCGCCATCTACTGGCAGCATTTTCTCAATTGGAAAGAAAGGAATCTTTTTTTTTTTTCTTTCTTTTTTTTTTTTTAATTGTTACTTAGAAAAACGGAAGGTTTGGTCTCTTAGTATCAGCGGCCATGTACTTTCAGGCCTGAAGAGACCGCAGCAGGGGCAGGAAGATGGTCATGAACTTAAGGCAAGCCTGGGCTACACAGTGAGACCTTGTCTCAAAAAGAAAAAAAAAAAAAAGCCGTCCGTGGTGGCGCATGCCTTTAATCCCAGCACTCGGGAGCAGACGCAGGTGGATCTCTGTGAGTTCAAGGCCAGCCTGGTCTACAAAGAGAGTCCAGGACAGCTAGGGCTACACAGAGAGAGAACCTGCCAAAAAAAAATTACAAAAGACAAGAAACAAATTAAAATTACTCAAGGGTGCTCTCCTACCCTAGAGAAACAGCCTAAGTCGGACACCCTTGTGCTACCTGCGTGTCTTCCACTAGAGGAGGACAGAATTTTGGGGGGGGGGGCAGGGTGTTTCAAGACAGGGTTTATCTGTGTAGCCCTGGCTGTCTTGGACTCACTTTGTGCTAGGTTGGCCTCGAACTCACAGTGATCTGCTTGCCTCTGCTGGGATTACAGATGTGTGCCACCATGCCCGGCTAAATAGAAATTGAATTTCTTTTCCTTTTGTTGGAGGTTTTTGGGTCTTTTGGGGGTTTATTTGTTTGTTTGTTTTTCTGAGACAGTGATCCGCCTGCCTCTGCTTCTCCAAGTGCTGGAATTAAAGGCACGTGCCACTGTACCCAGCTTCAGAAATTTAATTTATTTTTGTTTTTTTATTTTTGGTTTTTCGAGACAGGGCTTCTCTGTGTAGCCTTGTCTGTCCTAGACTTGCTTTGTAGACCAGGCTGGCCTCTAACTTGCAACAATCCACCTGCCTCTGCCTCCCAAGTGCTGGGATTAAATGCGTGCCCCACCACGCCTGGCACCAGAAATTAAATAAAAATTTTTTTTTTTTTTTGGTTTTTTGAGACAGGGTTTCTCTGTGTAGCCTTGGCTGTCCTAGACTCACTTTGTAGACCAGGCTGGCCTCGAACTCACAGCGATCCACCTGCCTCTGCCTCCCGAGTGCTGGGATTAAAGGCGTGCGCCACCACGCCCGGCTGAAATTTAATTTCTTGATGGCTCTCCCACTGTAAGGCCCTAGCTGCCTTCCCTCTGCACTCGCTCCTCCACAGCTCACTTTGAGACACCTCTGGGCTTCTTTTGACCACTTTCTCCTCTACCTTATTCAGCACCATGAGATGAGAAATGCTCCACTGCTCAGACCACAGCCTCATCCTGGCTCACCCCTCCGTCTCTCCTCAGCTGTGTTTTGCTCTCTGTGGGAGCCCAGCAGCTGCTGCTTTTCTCCTCTTCCTTTCTCTTCTTCTTCATTTTTCAAACTCAAGGCATTGTTTCTAAGCAAGTTTCCTAACACTGAGTGAGTACCCCAGTGTGTGTGTGTGTGTGTGTGTGTGTGTGTGTGTGTGTGTGTGTGTAGTTTTTCCGAGACAGTCTTTCTTTTAAAAAATATATTAATTATATGTATGTGTAAAGAGAAATGTTAATTTAGAACAAGGCTGTTCTGGCAAGAGATCACATCCAAAGACCTTCTAGGTCTGTGTGATCCGGCTGGAATACAAACACACCTTTAATCCAGGAGACAGAGGCAAACAGATCTGAGTTCAAGGCCAGCCTGGTATAGAGCAAGTATCAGGTAAAGAAAAGCTTAGGTCCAGGCCTTTAATCCTAAATGAAGGTAAAGTTATTTTGTAGAAGGAAGCACCCATGTTTGAAAGTGATGTCTAATTGAGTGGCAGAAAAAGTGACAAATCAGAGAAGATTTAACAGATAGGATATGCCCAACTCTCAGGAGAAGAGAGAGGAAAGGGAAGCTACTTAAGAGGCAGTTTTACAGAGAGAGGAGGCAGTTTTACCAGGACAGTAATAGAGAAATAGGTTGCAGAGAGAGAACTCAGGTGAAGATGGAACAAGCCAGAAAATGAGAAGAAGCCAGAAGATTAGAGCAGATTGCTGAGTTAGTTTGAGGCCAACCAGAGCAATTCCGGGCCAAGAGAGAAGCCAGATTAAATAAGAGGTGGGAGCCAGAACAGCTGAGTTGAAGCAGCCAGCCGAGAGCTCATTAAGCAGTAAGTTTCAGAGGCTGAAAACTTTCTAGGCCTAGGTTAGATTGTATGGAGGCTAGAAGCTTCCAGGCCTAGGCCTAGGCAAGCAGAAGGCAGTGAGACTCCCAGACAAGGGAGAATAAAATTACTTTACATATATGGGGGGCTGGGGAGGGGGGGGTAGGGGGCTGGGGAGGGGGGGTAGGGGGCTGGGGAGGGGGCTCCGAGAGGCCAGAGATGTCAGATGTCTCTGGAGCTGGAGCTGGTGGTTGTGAGCCATCCAGCGTGAGCACCAAACTTGGGTCTTCTGGAAGAGCCACGGTCAGGTCAGTCTTCACTACTGACCCATCTCTGGCCCCGGTGGTGGGGATACGGGGTGTCTTGCTTTGGCTTTGCGGTTCAGGCTGGCTTGGAACGCTCCATCCTCCTGCCTCCGCCTCCCTAATATCGTCTTGAATGTGCTTTGGAGCCAGTGAGTCTGGCTTGAATCACGGCCCGTCTGTAAGCAGCCTTCAGCCTTTTCTAGTGTTTCAGTCCTCACTGCTCTACCAAACCGGGGCAACAGGATCACCCACATAAAAAGGTTGCATGGAGGATTAGCGGAGTATCCACAGGCATGGCTGAGGTAGCACCGGGCGCACTGTGAAGGGTGCGTGTGTTTGCTCTTGTGTGTTTTCTCTGAAGCCAGAGATCACCTCTAATGCCCTTCACTCACCTCAGCTCCCCCATCAACATTTACCTTGGATTCAACCCACAACCTTCCTTTTCTAAACCTGAAACCAGTGTCTGCACCTCCCCCATAGCCACTCACAAAACCCCCCTTTTCCCGCAGCCTGGCGCCACAGAGACTCATAGCCTTCACCCACCCCTCCTGTGAAGATGGCATGGGAAACGCTATACTCCATCCTTAAGGTATGAAGGTATCACAGGCTCAAACAGTGCCCTGGGCGAACTGTAAACATGGCTGCCGTGTTCTTTCTCCTCCTGTGACATGCGGCTCACGTTTCCCGAGCGCTGCCAGTGTCTAGCGCTCAGGTCTTTTATCAGACTCCCAGTGACTAACCTCTTCTCTGAAGTGGGCTTGCAGCCCGCGGCTTCCAGCTCTGTTGTCCTTCTGTCGCTGTCCGATGTCCCATTCCTCACCATCTGGACGCTGTTCTCAAAACTTCTGTTTTCAGTACGAGTCTCAGGTACCTGGTCTACATCGCCCACTAGACCTCCCATTCCACTCAGCTACTTTCTTTCTTTTCTTTTTTAATCTTTTATTTTATTTTAATTTAATTTTTTGGTTTTTCGAGACAGGGTTTCTTTGTGTTAGGCTTGGGTGTCCTGGAGTCACTCTGTAGACCAGGCTGGCCTTGAACTCACAGCCATCCATCCGCCTGCCTCTGCCTCCCGATTGCTGGGATAAAAGGCGTGTGCCACCACACCCAGCTCTGCTTGCTTTTTAAAAGATGTAATTTTATTACTAGCATGGATATACATGTGACGTGTGTGTGTGTCTGTGTGTGTGTGTATGTGGGTATGTGTGGGTGGTCAGAGGAAAACCTTCAGGAGTCGGTTCTCGCCTGATTTTATTTATTTATATATTGTTTGTTTTGCGAGACAGGGTTTCTTAGAAAAATACATATATAAATATATTTGTATATATTTACATATTAATATGTATTATAGTTTTATTAAGTATATTTATGTGTGGGCAAGTGTACACAGGAAGGTCAGGAATCTGCAAGAATCTGTTCTTTCCCACCGTGTGGGTCTGGGGAACCAAACCCAGGTTGTCAGTCTTGGCGGCAAGCACCCCTGAGCCATGAGGATCCTGACAGTTTCTGAAACTGGGTCTTGAGGGTACATTATGTAGCTCAGGAAGGCCTTGAAATTCTGAGCCTCTTGCTTTTACCTCCCAGATGCTGATGTCACAGGCGTTAACAGCCCACACCTGGCTTCCAAAAGATGATTTTTTTCCCCCTTCCTTTTCTGGCCTTTTTGAGACAGGGTTTCTCTGTGTAGCCTTGGGTGTCCTGGAACTCACTCTGTAGACCAGGCTGGCCTCAAACTCAGAGCAGATCTGCCTATCTCTGCCTCCCAAGTGCTAGGATCAAAGATGTACACCGCCACTCCTGGCCTTGCTTTCTTATTTATTAAGACAGTCTCTTATTGAACCTACAGCTCACCATTTGACTAAACTGATTATTTATCAAGCCCTGGTATCTGCCTGTTTTTGCCAAACCCCCCCCCCTCGTGCCCCACTACTGGCACAGAGGTTACAGGCACATGCCTTCAAGCCTGGCTTTTATTATGCAGGTCCTAGCTAGCTGAAATTACACCAAAATCACAGATTTGCCCACATGTACTTACTGTGAACTTGTGGCTTTAGGAGATTACTGTATTTTTCAGCATATAAAGTGACTTTTTAAGCCGGGAAAATCCATGCCAAAGTCCGGGGTCGCCTTCTACACCGGGTCCTGACCTGCAGCTTGCTTCCCCTTGCTTCATATGTCAGGTGCATATAGTGAGGTGCCAAGGCCGATTCCCCGCCCTGTGCGGGAGTATGAAGCAGGGAGGAACAGGCTGCACACATCTTCCTGTACCTCGAGGAAGAGGAGGACGAGGAGGAGGAGGAGGAGGAGGAGGAGGAGGAGAACGTGAGTGCAGATGGCTCTCCACCAGAACCCGCCCATTCGACTTGGAGGGTCTTCAGGTGAGTGCGGAGAGCACCTTGAAGGGGGAGTGTGGGCTGGCGCTGGCTGTCCGCCGGCATTTAATAAAGCGCCTAGTGTCTGCCCTGCCTGCAAATAGGCACATGGCCGGGTCTGCTGCACAGGGTGTGTGTTGGATGAGGGGTAGTCTTTATGGTGAGTATATTCCAAACTCTGTATTTTTAACTGGAAAAGTTGGGGCTCATCTTATTTGTCAGAAAATACAGTTTATACATTTGAATTAACTCAGGGAGTAAGGTGAGTGTCTAGATTTGGCTGCAGACCTTTGTTGTTGTTGTTGTTGTTTTGGGGGGTAAAAGGAACAAACCATGCTATTTGTAGAGGAGGAAAACAGAAAAAAAGGGAAAGAAAATAAAACCCCTGGCAGGCCTGAGAAGAGCTCATTTATCTTTGGGGGAGACTTCCTGCAAAAGGGAACGTGCCTCTGAGTGGAGGCAATGTTCTTCTTACCAGGTTTTTGCCTGACTGCCTTTCCTGGGGAGGGCAGGTGTCTGGCAGTCTGAACTTCCTGTGTTTGGAAAACCCAGCTGAGGTCTTACACTAGGAGAAGGCGGTCGAACATTCACCCATTGCTCTTTTTTTTTTTTTTTTAATTTATGTGCATTGGTGTATGGGTGTCAGATCCTGGAGTTACAGACAGTTGTGAGCTGCCATGTGGTTGCTGGGAATTGAACGCGGGTCCTTTAGAAGAGCAGCCAGTGCTCTTAACCACTGAGCCATCTCTCCAGCCCCACACCCATTGTTCTTGAGAAAAGAGTGAGGTCACAGTAAGTTTACAAGCAGCTGTTGCAAACTTAAAACACCACGTGCTCTGCCCCAGCCAGGATTGAAAAGGTTTTAAGCCAAAGCCTTCCTTGATGTCCAAGAAACTGGGTTCCCTGGAGTATCAATAAACTTACCCATATGTCCCCCCCAATTGTTTCAGTCGGAACTGGGTCCTTGTTGGGGTGGGTGTAGTCACGTGGGCTGTGGCTGACTATGGGATCAGAAGCCTGCAGGACATCTGGGAGACCCATGTGGTCAGGGCTGCTTCTGGGCACTGCTGTGGCCCACCCAGCCATCTTGCCCTGGGATTCTTCTCCGGTCCACTAATCCTGACCCAGGGACCAACGTAGCACCTGGTGTTTCCAAACTCTCAAGAACAGAGCCCAGAGGTATGCTGAGCAGACCCAGCACGAATATGGAGGGACCCTTCAGTCTTTTTTTTTTTTTTTTTTGGTTTTTTGAGACAGGGTCTCTCTGTGTAGCCTTGGCTGTCCTGGACTCACTTTGTAGACCAGGCTGGCCTCGAACTCACAGTGATCCACCTGCCTCTGCCTCCCGAGTGCTGGGACTAAAGGCGTGCGCCACCACGCCCGGCTGAGGGACCCTTCAGTCTTAGCTTTGAATAGAAGGAGAGGAGACTCAAGCCCCCCCCTCCCCCACTCTGTGCCAAACTCCTTTCCGGAAAGGAATGGGTCCCTGAAGGCCAATGTGGATCTATCAGGAAATGATGTAACACATCAGGCTTAAGCCAATAATGGGCCAAGAAACAAGCCAGGAGGATGCAGACCTCCTTTAGCCCCTCAAGGAAGAGGCAGGGATATGGTGAACTTACACAAAACTGGATGATCAGACCCTGTTTTGGGTCTTGTTAATTTCTTCAGCGATGACATCAACTAAGGGAAGACGGCAGAGGCCAGGCGTGGGATGGAGTGCCAAGAGTGAGGGAGAAAGTAACTGACGGGACTACCTGGCCTGGCAGGACCTAACGTAGAGATGAGGAAAGCCAAGGTTTGCAGTGGTACAGTTCTGGAACACAAGCTTTGGTGATAAAGATCTTTGGCTTCAAGCCTGTTCTCTCAAGCCGTGTAGGGATGGTTTATCAGGCACAAGGGCACGGGCACTGGGCAGCATGGGGTGTGTGTGTGAGACAGAGCATTTCTGGCAGGCTCCTCCCTCTCTGCCTGGGTAGTCACTGACACAAAGCCGGTGAGGTCCCAACCTGACACGGAGGGGCTTGAGCACAGGGTCAACATCCTTTTCCTCATCTTCCCCTCCCAGGCTGCCCGGCCTTGATCAGGAACATTCACCCAGCTTCAGTTCTAAGCAGAGTCCCTTTCTCAACCCCCTACGTCACCTCCTGGGGGAGTCTAGCCGGCTTCTCTAGGGGAAGGGCGGACACACAGCCTCATGAGAGCACCTGGGATTCCCTTAGCTTGCCCCACCTGAGGGGGTTACACAGAAGCCAGCATACAGAGAGATGCTGCCGCACGACAGTCAAGGGGGTGGGGAGAGGCCTCCACGCTTTATTAGGGATGCTGCAGAAGCAGAGCAGCCGCTTTTCAACAACAGATAAATTAACCGCAGTGCGGGTCGGGCGTGGGGACTGGGACAGATGAAGACAGACAAACAGACCCCAAGATGTGGGGAAGGGGGGGGGCAGCACCATTCAGACAGCAGGGAGGACCGGGGCAGAGAAGGCAATTTGTCCCCCTCACCCCCAAACTCTGTAAGCTTGGGGCTTCCAAAATCAGCCCCATGGGGGCTTCAGGGCAAGGTTGCAGCCAGGTTGGGCAGAGGTGGGCAGTGGCGGGCACAGCTGGCCCAGCACCACAAGATGGCTCAGCCTGAAGTGGGAGCTGGGACAAAGCAGCTTGGAGCCCCCAGTCCCTTAGAGAAGAGCCTTACTCTGGGCGAGTCAAGGGAGCAGGGGTGAGGTCTCTCCCTGAGCGGAGCATGGTTGTCTCAGCCACAGCAGCGGTGGGGTATGCCAGGGACCCCCGTCATCTTATCCACCTTCTCCCTGGTCCCTTCAGATAAGCGTCACTGGCTCCGAGGCATGGAGCATGAAAGCAGGCCCGCTCTGGGGTCCCTAGCTCCAGAGGAACTGTGGTGGCTGCAGTTCCTCAGCCCTGACTCCCACAGGAGGATAGCGAGTCGTAGAGTGAGTCACTTAAGGACTCTGAGGTCTCCAGCCCCGGAGCGCCCCCACTGGCCACTCTGCCTTCCTCGGCCATGTCTGATGTGCTGGGGGTACGGCTGCCCCCAAATGCTGGGCCCTGAGGCATTGATGTGCGGCTGGGATCCAGGCTCTGCTTCCGGTCCACAGGCAGGGCCTAGAGAAGAGAGGACTGGTCAGAGAGGCATCATACTCCCCGCCCCCCCACCCCACTGCTGAGGGGGCCACAGAGGCAGGGTGCTGCAGAGTAATGGACGCCCTCTCCTCAAAATGGGATGGCTAGGCAGGCTCACCCTCACGCTCTGGATGTGCTGGCTGTATGCACCTTACCAGAGACATCTGTCTCCCAGAATCCCTCCCTCCAGACCTCTTTCTTCTCCCTACTGTTCTCTCACCAAGGGGGCCCTAGGCAGTCCCTCCAGTTGTCGGGGTGGGCACAGGAAGGGGTCACTGCAGCTACCAGCTGCTCTGGTGTTCGGGAAGGTCCAGTTCTTGGCCAGCGGGACAGGTGGTGGAGGGCCTGGGTCTTCACAGGGATCTGTCCAGCAAGAAGGGGAGAGTGGGTGCATCCGTCCAGCTCTGAGGCTCCTCTCAGGGCTGTCCTACTGCCTGCTGGGACAACTCACCATCAGGGCAGGTCTGATGGCTCCGGTGGCCGGGAGGAGCGGTGAGCAGTCCAGGGAAGGCTGGCATGCTGGGGTGCCTCCCGGTCACCAGCAGCTCTTCTATGCCCGGCACCTCCCGCTCCAGTGTGTGGGCACGGCGAGGGACTTTGGTGAGGGCTGGGGGCCGAGCTGGCGGAGGCTCCAGACGCAGCGACTTGGTCTTGGGGAGATTCTTGCTGGGGGTTCCGCTGCTGCTATGATCTGGGGGCGGGAAGGTCCCGATGCCACTGTCCAAGGTCCGAGTTAAGGAGCCGCAGGCTGTGGAGGAGAGAGGGCACACGGAAGTATGGGGCTCAGGCCCTCGGTTCCCTCTCCCAGGCCATCCCACAGAACTCACACCGCCACCTGCGTGACCTGCCCTCAGCTTGGCGCGTGGAGAATTATTCCTCCACAGCCACCAACAGCCAGGCTGGGCACCAGAGTGCCACTCCGGCCCTGGAACTACTGCGGTGACAGCGACTGAAGTAGGAAGGGGACCCTGCTGACCTGTGAAGTGTGTGGTGGACACTGCCTCGGCCATACTGTCCTCTGGAGGCATCTCGTCCCGTCTGCCTGGCTCACTGCCGGGCTGTGTGGGTACAGGAGACCTGAGTGTCCATTCCAGTGGCCCCCCCAACAAGTCCCCACAGTGCCTCCGGGGGGACAGGAGGCCAGGCGAAAGGCACTGTGTAGACTAGCTGCCTCTAGGTGCTCAGAAGGACAGAGGCAGGCCCTCAGCATAACCCCTGCTCAGGAACCTACCTTTCCAGACGGTTTGCCGCAGCCCTGAAGTGGGCCTACCAGACCGTTCCGGGGCCCACAGGCAGACCAGGGGCTCTTGGGGTCAGCGGACACTGGCTGGAAATCCCCATACTCAGGCTTGGGCTCCCGCCAGCTCTTGGTGGGCAGCTCTTTGCCATCCACCCTAGAGACAACAGGACAGGGGGACATGAGGGAACTTGGCCTGTAGCTGGTTTTAGGTGTTGAAATGTCCAGTTACTAATGGTGTTAAGGCGAAAATGCTGTTGAGCAGCACCTGGCAGAGGCAGGTGGACCTCAGATTCTGTATACTGAGACCCTGTCTCAAACAAACAAAAGATGAAAATGCTTTCGGAGGTAGGGCCTTTCCGGAAGTGACTGGGATTAGGCATGGCAGCAGGGCACAGATCCCTGGGACTGGTGACTTTCTTGGAGGGAGAGACCAACAGCGCCACACGTGCGCCCTCCCCCTCTTTTCCGTGGCACTCTGGCTTGCCACAGGACCCTGGGAGCTCAAGGCAATCACCACATATGGCCCACAGACCAAAAGGAACCTCTTTATAAAAGTAGTTTGTTGCCGGGCGCGGTGGTGCACACTCCTTTAACCCCAGCACTCAGGAGGCAGAGGCAGGCGGACCTCTGAGGCCAGCCTGGTTTTATATCATTGAGTCCTGGACAGCCAGGGCTACGCAGAGTAGCCCTGTCTCAAAAAGCTAAAGTAGTTCGCCTTGGATACACCTTTAATTAGTGATGTAAAACAGACTATGTACCAGCCACGAACCCTCCAATGGTGCTGGCCTTCGAGAGGGACCACTGCTGCCCATCCTGGGGAGAAGGACACCTCCTGAAGCTTATGACAGGCACGATGGGGGGAGGGGGAGGGGCTGGGAGGGGGTCAGGGGAAGTAGAGAAACAGGAGGGGCAGGGAAGAGCAAGGGAGCCCACCTTCAAATCTTCTTGGGGTCACCATACCCTAGCTCACTGGCAGGCCAATTTACACTCAGGGCTCTGCAGTCCAGGGCTGCCGCCCTGAGATTTCTGAGGACACGGTAGCTCAAAATGAACGCCTGTCTCGGGGCCTCAGTCCTTCAGCCTTTTTACCCAGTTGGCCTAGGCAGGGTAAAGCCTGTTAAGTGGGTCCCCTTCCCTACACCACCGACACCCCTAGTGGCAGGAGTCAAAGGGGCTCTTCTTTGGCGCTTCCCTGAGGTGGACTTTCACCGGCATTGGCTTACTTAGTGTATGCAGGCATCTGAGGGGCTGCAGGGGGCAGACATGAGGTGGGGGACGTAATATGTCAAAAGAGTTAGTCTTGCTGGGCCAGACACCAGCCAGCCGGTGAGTAGTAGACAGGGTGTAAACTCTAATTCTGAGTCCTAACCTTCCTTTTCAGCCAGGTCACCAGCTCAGATGTCTTAGTGGCACTGTATGCCCCTTGGCCTCTGGGAAGCCCCAACTCTCAGGGAGACCCAGCATGCTGTCTCAGGCCCTCACCTGTTTAACAGCTGCTGCATGAAGCTGTCTGCGCCCTGATACATGCCGGCCAGCTGGCTTTGCATCTGCCCCAGGCCTTGGTTGGGCACCGTGGCAGGGCCCCCAGGCCGCGGGCGGGCTCTGCTGCTCAGGTAAGCCTTCTCTTCCTCCAGTGCCCGACGTAGGTCTTCCGCCTTCGCCATCAGCTTGGAGATGTTGAGGCTCTCAGTCTCCAGCTTCCGGGCTTCCGTCTTGACTTCTTTCCGGAGCGGGGAGCCCCCACCAGCCCCTTCCTTGTTCTTCGTAGCCTCTGCGCGGCGGTTCAGAGCCGGCAGCTTGCTCTTTTTAAGGCCGAACCAGCTCGCAATGCTGCTGGTGTTGCGGTGTTTGGGTTCGGAGCCTGGAGCCCGTTCCTGACCTTGAAGGCGCAACACGTTTTCCTCGATGCCTTTCATTACCTTCTCCTCGATGGCCGAGTGTGGGGCTGGCCCTTCTGAGCCCTGGCTCGGATCGGCGGGGCCGGGTACTGGGGATGTAGGCTGGCCAACCGTGCTGCCGCAATCCGCCCAAGGAGGGCCCTTCCCTTTGTCTGGCTTGGAGGGCTCCTTGGTGCCTACTGGTGCCACAGGGCGGGGAACCACCTTGGTGGGTGACTTGGAGGGTAACTTGGTTGGGCTGCTGTGAGGGCTCTTGGGCTTGCTCAGGCTAGGGGCTGAGGTTGGCACTTTTACAGGCGTGCGTGGCACCTGGGGACACAGGGCCCCCGCTAGCCGGCTCTTGGCCAGCTCTACTTTGGTGAGGCAGCTCCTCGGCGAGACGGCATCCAGATCCACTCGCGCTCCCATGGAGTGGGAGGAGTAGACTCTAGCACCAGCTTCCGTAAGTCCCGGTTCTGGCTGCTTCAGGCTGCTTGTGCCTAAGGCCACTGCTCCCCGCAAGACGCCCTTAGCTTCCGGCTGTTCGAGAGGCCTCGTGGCTGGAGGCATGTCTCCAGTACTCTCACCTGACCGCCCTAGGGCCCTGGCCTTCTCGGTACTAGGCCGGACTGGCGTTCCGTTCCTTTCTGGACCCAGAGGCCCCTCGGGGCCTGTCTTTAATTTCCCAAGGGCTGCCAATCTGTCCCGAAGAGGTGTGTGGCTAGGTTCACCAGGTCGCCGCCCTGATGCCTGGCCAGGCTTCTTGGATGAGCCGCTTGGGGTCCTGCGGCTGGGATGGGGAGACTCAGACCCTGCCTTGTCCAGACTCTTCTCCTGGGAACTCCCATAGGGACAGGACTCTGAGAGGCCAGGGCTGGGGGCCCCAGGGCTCCTGAGGACCTCAGGGGTCTGGGGTACCTCCAGAGTCAGTTGTGAGTAAGTGGGTACCTGCAGCGGGGATGGAGGTGATTCTGGGGAAGAGCCCCTAAAGGTGCTCCGGGAAAGGTCCAGGATGCTCTCAAGGCAGGGAGACACTACTGATCCTGGAGACAATGCAGTGGACATGGCTGACTGGGAGGGTCTGAGCTGCACAGAGTCTGGTATTGCGGAACAGGGTGAAGGGCTGCCGGGCAGGCCCTGTGCCCCATCTGGGGACAGCTCTCCTCCACCGAGACCCCTGCGGGCCAGCAGCGGGGAGGGGCTACCATCTGAGCCGCTGTTGCGACAAGGAATTCGAGAACTCCGGGGTAGCTGGGGGCTGAGTTGGGGACCTCCTGGGCTGGGGACCTTCTCTGAGGGTGGAGGCAGCTTGAGAAACTTGAGACCTCTGGCTGGAGAGGGCAGAAGGGGTCCCTGGGCTTCCCCGGGAGAAGGGGGCCCAATTTGGAGCTTGCTTTTCACCTGAGATGAAGAGGGGGGATGACCAGGCCGTGAGCCCAGTGGGGCATCCCCTGCACCCACGAACATGCTGAGGAACGGAAGGGGCCCCTGGCCCTCTGAGGTAGCACCAAAGCCCAGCCTGGTGGCCTCTGAGGTGCTCCCACCCCAAGCTGACTTTGGGAGGCCTTTGGACTTGGATACCTGTGGGGGTCCTGGGTCTGGTGAAGATGGCTTCCCAGAACCTGGGTGGTCGCCATTGAGAGGGCCTGTAGCCCCAGCCAGGAAAGCCTGGAGGTAAGTCTCTGTGTCCTCAAGGAGTTGGCCCAGGTTTAACTGTTTGCGGGTCAGGGCACCTAGCAGGGTGTCGGGGCTGGGGGCCTCGTTGGGGTCACCTGCTTCATCAGAAGAAGACGAGGAGCTGCTGCCCGGAGCACAGTGTGAGGCAGAGCAGGGGCCCTGGGCGGCTGGGGGGGCCCTGCTAGGAGCCCAGGGTTGTCTGACGCCTTCTTCCCCAGAGCCTCCTAACAGATGCTCCCAGTGCAGCAGCGCTCCCAGGCTCCCAGGGCCGAGCAGCAGGTAGGGTGCCCAGGGTGAGGGTTCAGGCTGCGGTGGACCACAGAGCTCGCCGTTGATGGGCTCCGGGGAGCCAGGGCCCTGGCCTGTGGGCTGCCGGGGGGTGGCGGATGAACACAGAAGCAAAGGGTCAGTCTCTTCCAAGGCTCGCAGCACCTCTAAAATCCGAGCTTTCTTCCGAAGAAACGGGGACAGGGCATCCAGCGCTGGGGGTGGAGTGGCTGGGGGGCCTGGGCCTCCTGGGCGCAACTGCTGCTCCCAACACACCTGGGAGAAGAAAAGGCTTGAGGGGGAGCCTGTGCGGCCGGCACGTGAGGCCGTAAGATAAAAACATATTCCTGAAAGTACGCCAGGAACACTCTAGCCTGGCCGGGTCTGTCCCACAAGCGAATCTACAGCACCTGGGCTATGATGGTTCGGCTTCCTCAAGGATCGCTGAGCCCTGCTTAGCTCGGCTCATGTCTTAACCTCACATTCAAGAGTGGTTGGGTCCCGTCCCCTCCCCCCTCCTCCCCCCCCCAGCCTCCCATCCCTGCTCCTCTTTACACCGCCATACTGACCAGCTACAGCTCTGACTTCTGTGGTTGTTCTAGGATGGAGGGAGGGTCTGCCTGTTTTTCTGGCTCCAGAAAGAAGTTCAAAAAGAGGGTGTATCATAGCTGAGACCTAAGTCACTCATGGCAGGCAAGCCCAGGCCTTCCCCAGTCAGAGAGCTGACCCGGCAGGCAGAAACGCCGGCAGGGGGGACCTGCAGTGTTACTCAGCCCTTTCTTGTGCAGTGGTTTAACTGCATGTGCTCTGGAGCCAGAGTGTATCAAGTGTACTTCTACCTCGTTCACGTGACCTTCAGCAAAGCCACTTGACCTCTAGCTTTCCTGGTGTCAGCAGTGAGACAGGACAGCGATTATGTTTGGCCTCCTAAAATGAAAGAGCCCCAAGGTGTCCTGCAGAGTCAGTGCCAGGCATGCGAGAGTCTGCAAGCGTGCGCTGTGACTCCTGCTGCATGACGTCACGCATGTGCTTGCAGGCCACGGCAGATGGGAGGGGTGGGCCTGTTTTTCTTGGTATGAGGCTGCCGGCTGGGGGCTCACACTTCCAACCTGGGCAGCCCTCCCCCTGAGACCTGGTAAGACACAAACCCCAGTGTCCACTCCTCCTACCTCTCTTTGTCCAGCACAGTGTCCTAAAGGCAGTGAGGTGGCTGGTCCCTCAGCAGCGTTTGGGGACGGCGAGGCTGCTGGTTCTGATGGTGGCTGGAGTGGGGTAAGTGGGATCTGCAGAAAGAGTGGAGAGTTGCATAGTTGTCACCGCCCCCTTCACAGAGCCAGGCGTTGTGACCCACAGTGTCCCTCCAGGGATATCTCACTGTTGCCCTTGTGACGATGAGGTAAGCCTGAGAACAGACAATCTGGGGCTAATCCAGGTCTGGGAGGCACGAAAATAGATTAACACAAAGGGTTTGGACGTCCAGGCAGAGGACAGCAGCAGGTTTGACCCAGTCTGTCCTGGAGCCAGCACTCTGCTTTCCCTTATAGATCCCACCTGGGATCTGAGGATGCGGAGACAGAAAATGAAGGCCAGCCAGGTGCAGTGGCGCATGACTGGAATTCCAGCACTTGGGAGGCCGAGGCGGACTGATGTGTGTTCCAGGCCAGCCTTGTCTACAAAGTGAGCACAGGACAGCCAGGGCTGCACAGAGACACCCTGTCTCCAACAACAGCAACAACAAAAAGCCAGGCACAGGGGCATGCCCTTGTTCACCACTTTGCACTTAGCAAAAGGACACTAACAGGCCCTCTGCAAAATCACACAGACAGACAGACAGACAGACAGAGACAGACAGATAGACACACACACAGAGGCAGAGACAGTGTGCAGTCGTCCTGTGTTCCCCGGTTGTCTCATGTGAAGCACTTACTCTCGAGATCATACGAGGAACCGGGCAGTGGTGGCGCACGCCTTTAATCCCAGCACTCGGGAGGCAGAGGTAGGCAGATTACTGTGAGTTCGAGGCCAGCCTGGTCTACAAAGTGAGTCCAGGACAGCCGAGATAACACAGAGAAACCCTGTCCCGAAAAACCAAAAAAAAAAAAAAAAAAAAAAAAGGATTATATGAGGAGTGTGTAACGCCCTTCCTATGTTTGCCACATCACTTAGTCCTTGATAATTTGAGTTTCTGCATGTTGAATGGGGCTGAGTCAGCTTCACCCTGTACTCACCCTTGTCCCTCACAACCCTCAAACCTCTGTGGCATCTGGGCCTCACCTTTGGCCATTCGCAGCCCAGATCTTCCCACGTCTGGCCCGGACAGTGCCTGGCATTCCAACGAGTCCCCCTTGACCTTGTTCAGTGGCTTTTTAGTCTTGCACAAGGAAGCTAACACATCCTTTTCCTAAAGTATTTCTGTGCAGCGAAGCTTCCTTTGCCAGCCCGTTGTCTGCTGTGGCTCTCCTGCCTCTCTAGCCTGTGGCCTCCTCCATACAGCAGCTCCAGCGTTTGTTTCTCACCATCCTTTCACACATCCCTCATCTAACCAAGCTGAAAGCAACGCCACCCTCTCCGTGTTCCTTCCATGGGGGAATTCCTTCTCCGCAGCCATCTGGAGGCTCCTGTCAGTCTCCTTCCCACCCCACACGGGTCCAATGTCCTTTCCCTACAGGAACCTTGGTGTGTGTGTCTGTGTGTGTGTGTGTCTGTGTGTCCCTGCACGCACCCATGCACAAGAGTATTCACAGGCACTCAAGTGTGCATGTAGGAGCTTGTTCTTGGGAGCAACTGCCTTGTTTTCCTGTGACAGGGTTCACCACTGGGACCTGGGGCTGGCCGGCCGGTGAGCCCTAGACACTGTCCCGTCTCCCTCTCCTCAGAGCTTAGGTTGTAAGTGCAGAGCATCGTGTCCAGCACTTTACGTTCGTGAGGTGCTGGGGACTAGACACAAGCCCTAACGTTTGCCCAACAAGTATTTTACCCTGGAATAAGCCATCTCCTCAGGCCTCCTAGTCCTCTGAGGGCTAGCTGCCCCGATCCAGCACCCTGGGATAGCAGCGCTGCCACGCGGTAGCATGGCTGTCCACTGAATGCCTCTTAGTGGTCCTAGCCTTCCAGGACCCCACAGGGCCTACACAGGAATGCCCACAGGGCTTGGGATTAGGCTCAGTTCCTCAGGTGTTGGCAAAGGTGTGGCTCACAAAGACAGTTTAATGACTGTCTGCTCAATGGAGCTTTCAACCTATCGAAGCACACCCTGGGAGTCACATTAAAAATACCGCACTGATACCACTTACTGCCTTACTGTGAACCGAGCACTATGTATTATCTCATTTAATCCTTGCAAGGCTGTGGAACGTAAGTCTTTTTGTGCCCATTTATAAGGGGAAAGCCTGTAGTTTATATAGTTTGATACTTTGCCCAAGGTCACACTCAGCTAAAAGGGCAGTTCAGTTAGAAAGCCAAGCCCAGTTTGCTTGAGGCCAAGGTTTTTAATTTTCCACTGCATCATGGTGTACCCTGGAGGAGAGACCTACTGGACCAAAGCCTCAGTGGTCCCAGAGATCATTTAGGTTTAAAAAAAAAAAAAGCGACTTGGGCTGGAGAGATGGCTCAGGTTAAGAGCACTGTCTGCTCCTCCAAAGGTCCTGAGTTCAATTCCCAGCAATCACATGGTGGCTTCACAACACACCCTCCTCTGGCCTGCAGGCAGAACACTGTATAAATAATAAATAAAAAAAGCGACTTAAGGCTGCTCTCTGTCCGCTGACCAGTCTCTGACATGAGGGAGCCTCAGGGGTTCTGACTCCCACAGGGTCTCCTCTGCTGCCTGGGATCCGGCTCCTGAGGAATCAGACACCAGGCTGGATTATTCAGACAGCTCCGCTGCTCCCTGCTAACCTACTACTTTCCTTGTCAAAATGGAGGAAGGTGCTGTCTGCCGCAGAAGCAACCTGCTGCTCTCTCCCCGACTTCCAGGCCGCTCTCGTCTCTGTTCTTACTCCATCCTTGGAGTTCCTGACAGAGTGACATCTATGACAAATGAACCCAATACTCATTCCCAGAGCCTCCCAGCATTCCCAGGGCAGGCGGGGTCCGGTGCCTGAGAAGGAGCAAGGTGGACGCCAGGATGTACAACCACCCACACTCCATTACCAGGGTCAAGTGCCTTCCTTGTCCTCTCTGTGACATGAAGCTTTGGCTCCTTATGCTTAGCCCTGCCCTGTCCCTGGCTAGGAAGAAGCCACGTCAGTGGCCACAGAGGCCTCTAGGGAGCTGGAAATAACTACATTTGCAGTCTCCACCCAACTCCCCACGCAAGGCAGGAGCAGATTCAAACTTTCTCTGTCAGTAAAAATGGGCAAACTGGGAGTGCGGGCCGTGCTTATGATCTCAGTACTTGGGTAGCTGAGGCAGGAGGATTGCCTCAAGTTAGAGGCCAGCCAGGGCTGCAGAGTAAGACCCTTTCCTCCTCCTCCAACAACAAAAAATGCTGCCCAGCTGAGTAGGGAGAACCTGGAAACAGGGAGGCAGCTAAGTTTGTAAGCAACTCAAGAGTTTTCCCACAGCTAACATGAAAGCCTGTTAGTTTGGGGAGGCCTTCCCTGCACCGCCACAGGCCCTGTGTTGAGGACAGATCACACCCTGCTCCTACGACGTGAAGTGGACAGTGCCGATGCCAACGAGGCCCTTTGCCCACCTGAAGGAGAGAGCCTTTGCCCACCTGAGGGAGAGAGCCTTTGCCCACCTGAGGGAGCCTTTTTGCCCACCTGAGGGAGAGAGCCGGTCGTGAGCTGCAGCTTCTGCTGCAGCAATGCGCTCAGCATCTGATTCTGCCGCTCCAGGTCAAACACCCTCCTCTTCAGCTTGATACACTCCTCCCGCAGGTCCTGTCCACCCAGGAGGAACAGGAAGCAAAGGTGAGGAGGCAGGAGAAGGACAACGAACATGACCTGACTTCCCGCCCCAGCCAGCTGTATTCCCGGCTACAGCCTCGGGGAGAGTCCTCCGGGTTTACTACCCTAATGGATGGTAAAGGCCAGTCGCTATCGAGCTGGCTTCCTCCCTCCTAGAGAAGACCATGTCCAAATAAGGCCCATGTGAGACATGGAAGACCCTGAAGTCACAGTGATCCACAGAAAACATCTCAAGGCCACTGAGGCTCAGTGTCAGGACTGCTTTGAAGGCCATCACAGCCTCAAGAAACCAGCTAGGCTCAGGCTGAGGGAAGGCACTGAGTCCAAATCAAAGTTCCCACAGCTCAGAGACCCGCCCTTACCTAGCAGTGGGGGGGGGGGGGAGAGTGGAGGGGTGATAGGGAGCTCCCCCAATCCCTCTCCTCTAGTTCCTCACGGAGGCTTGGCTGAGCAGGCCTCTGGAATCCTAGGGCAGGGCCTCCTGACTATACCCTCGGTCTAGCTACGGTGGAGCAGTTGGGTGGGGGCGCGAGACACTTCCTGAATCCACTCACCTTCTGGTTCAGCAGTGCCTGCACCACATGGTTGGCAACCTGAGGACAGAGTGATCGGGGAGCTGAGGTGACAAGTTGGACCTCCCCACCCCCACCCCAGCACCGGCCTTCGGCACACCCACAGACCTCATCCAGGCAGCGCTCGTAAGTGTCCCGCTGGCTCTCATTGGCCTGGGCAAGCGCTGAATTCTCTGCCTACAGGGGTGAGGTGAAAAGGGGGAAACTGTGAGGCCCATTCGTAACCGTGGGAGATAGGGAGGCAGAACGGACGAGGTCGGCCTGGGCCCGGCGTCATCTGACTGTTTTATCTAGCCGTCTCTACAGACCCCACCTCAGTCCCTGGAGCCAAGAGGGCCATAAAGGTAGGGAAAAAAGACACTTGGGGTGTAAGAAAGCTCATCTCTTGGCTGCCACCTGAGCTGGAGAGAGAAGAGGCAGGAGGTGCTTCCCCAGGGGAACTTTCCTAGCTACACACGGAGCTCAGGGGTGGGCAGCCCCGACTCCCAGGGTTCTGCCCAGCACCTCGGCCCCACCCTATCTCCACTGCATACCTCCAGCTCCCGGAGTCGGTGCAGAAGCTCCTGGCAGGTGCTGAGCTCCATGCTGCTACTGTCGCCAGCCACTGGCCTCAGGTTTCCAGTGCCTCCGGCAGGCTGGTCCATGGCCTTGGGTGTCAGGCCCTGGGAACGAGAGAGGGAAGCCCTGGCAGGCTACTCGCAGGCAAGAAGAGAAGTAAGGCGGGGTGGTGTGTGTGACAAAACTCTTTGGTGACCTCTGCTACACTTGTGACAACGCAACAACTCAAGGTCAAGCTGGGCGACTCTTGTTTACTCTTCCTATCTTGGGAGAGAGGCTGTGCTACAGAAAGCCCAGCTCTTGCACACATCCTGCACTGGAGGCCTACAGCCCAAAATCTCTGCTAGGATCTGTCACAAACCGGCAAGGACTCAATGTCCCTAGTTACAAAGTAACGGCAACTTCAGCTAAGCTCACTCACTGCTGACACGTAAATCAGCCAAGGGGATCTGAAAAGTCAAGATGCGCTGAGCAGATGCCTCAGCGGTTAGGAGCGCTGGCTGCTCTTCCAAAGGACCCGGGTTCAGTTCCCACAGCCACACAGAAGCTATGCTTTGTCTTCTGGACACAGCAGGAAGCCTTCAACGCTCGCTCTTCTGGCTCCAGAAGACCCAGGCACCCTGAGAGAGCTTCAAACACTGCCACCGAAGGCCCAGTGGGCCAGCTGACTTCTCTGCTGGTACCCTCTTGATGCCACGTGCCTCTCGGCTTGGCCACGTCTTTCTGTTGTTCCTGGGCATGAGAGCCCTGTTTAGGCCCTGATGCGGCTTCTGGCAGTTCTATAATGGTCCCCTGCCCGAGGCTGTTAGCTTCCTAGCACAAGGGGACAGTGCTTACTTCCCTGCCCAAGCTCACACTGTCTCTGTGTGATCTGGCATGCAGGGGACAGTTAAAGACTCGTCCACCCTGGACCACACAGGCACACAGCAGAGCTCTGACGGGCACCGAGCTACGAGCTCCTCCTATCAGCGAGGCTCTTGCTGTTGCTGTTACTTGAAATGGCAAGCCTTCATGTGTCATCTGAGTCCCATCACTATAGCTTCAATCTGAGGCATCCCCCGTGGTTCACCTTGAGCACTCAATCCCTGCCTGGTGGTGGCTGCAATCTTTAGGACCTTCGGAGGGTGTAGCTCCGTCTCTAAGCTAACGTTCCCAGCTTCCTGGCCAGTAGGTTGCAAATGGTTCTTACCTCACACTCTCAACACCATAGACAAAGCCACTTCCTTTCTGAAAGCCAAACTAAACCCTTCTCTCAGGTGTTTTGGGCACGGTGACACTGAAGCAGTGGATATAACACAAATAGGGGACCTTAGCAGGAGGGGGTGCGGGCCCCTAACCTCCACTGACAGCACCATTGCTTCCTCCTTGCCCAATTAAAGCCCCCATAAAAGGGAAATAGATTTTGGATTACAGAAGAAGGAGCCTCTCTGCATCTGAACCCCTGCTTTCCTCCACAGTGCGGCACGGTGCTGCCTCTCTCGTCCCCAGCCCCTTCTCCAGTCCCTATCGCCAGCATACACAGGTCCCAGGCCCCTCACCGGTCAGTCTCTGTCCCTCACCAGGCTGGCTCCTTCACTCTGGCAGCCAGATTGGTCGCTTCACCTGTAAAGAAACAGGGGAGTGATATCAGTGATGCCCCCACCCCCACCCCCGAGGCCCCCAGTACATGGTGGGATCTGGCTGTGTGCCAGGCGCAGGGGCATAGGTGTGAGTTGAGAGCCCTGCCTTTTTGCTTTCAAAGCTTCTACCTAACGGACAAGGTAGACAACACCAGGCATGAGGCACTAAGGCCTGCACTAGGTCTAGGTGAAAGCCCAGGATGGGAGAGATGGGAGAAGCATCTGAACAGAAGAGAGAGGCAGCACCAAGGACCCCAGCTTCCAGCAGAGGTCACTAGCCCTAAGGTGGCCCCCGCCGTCCCATGTGATGCTTTAGCACCTGCAGTCTTTAAAGCCTCAGGACCATAGGAGGAGACAAATGCTATTCTCAACGCTTGTAGCTGAGAGCAGATCCAGGACTAGCTGCCCTGGCACACACCACATCTACTCTGTGTGCACTCTCCTCTGTGCCCTTGCCTCAGTTTCTCAGACAACCTTGGCTGGGGTTACCAGCTCTCAGCATAAAAGATCTTGCTGCAGTCACACGGCTAGTGCACACAGCACGCTGGACAGGCATGGATGGCCCCTTCTTCTGTGGTCTCAGCTGTACACACCCAAGCCTTACTGTCAGCTACATAGAACAACTTGCCCGCAAGCTCTGGCCAGCCCTGGCACAGACTGCTGTATGCGATTCCCAGCGCCTGGCCGCTGGGCCGACCCGGTTCAGACGCTAACTGCAGAGAACTACTTGCCTGGCTGAAGAAGGGGGGCGGAGAGGGGAGCTACTCAGTACAAAGGGCAGCTGGAGGACACGATGAGGGAGGATCCAGTGTCCAGCACGAGCTCACTGGACACTCCGGACAGGACCACGGGCTGAGCAGGCAGCACAAAGCCTGCTGTGGGCTCGAGGACAGCGAGCCTGAGTTCCAGGCCCCTACACTGGGGTCTTAGGTGCAGGGCGCCTAGTCTGGCCTGCTCTGTCCTCTGAGGACCTCCCCTAGCTTGTCAGCACAGGGCAGGCCCAGTCTTCCCGGGGCTCTGCCTTATACACTAGAAAGGAGTCAGCTAGCAGTTCTGAGGCCAGGAATAACAGGCAAAAAGAGAAGACTATCTGTTTTTTTGGGGGGCGGGAGGGGGGGGAGGAAGGGCAGTGCCAGGGGCCTTAGGGCATGCCGGGCAGGCTTTTTGCCACTGAGCTACAACCCCAGGCCCAAGAAGTCTTTCTTCTTAGTGTATACATGCCTTCCATAGTGGGCAGGAGCTTCTGAAAACAGAAAAGGAAGAACTATGTATTTCCCCTCTTTTTTCAGACAGGGTTTCTCTGTGTAGCCTTGGCTGTCCTAGACTCGCTTTGTAGACCAGGCTGGCCTTGAGCTCACAGCGATCCACCTGCCTCTGCCTCCTGAGTGCTGGGATTAAAGGTATGCGCCACCACTAGCCAGGTAATACTCATTTTTAACATTCCACAAAAATATATAGTCCTGCCAGTTGGAGAAATGGCTGATTTGCTGCTCTTGTAGAAGACTAGGGTTCAGTTCCCAGCACCCACATGAGAGCTCACAGGTACCTGTGGGGTTCATCACCTTCTATTGACCTCCAAGGGCATTCTGTACACCTGTGGTACACTTACACGACTAAAGAAAAACACTTGCTGGGTGTGGTGGTGTACACGTTTAATCCCAGCAGACAGAGGCAGGTGGATCTCTATGAGTTTGAGGTCAGACTGGTCTACAAAGTGAGTCCAGGACAGCCAGCACTGTTACGCAGAGAAACCCTGACTCTGGGGGCAGGGGTTGAGAGACAGAAACACTTATATGAATAAAATAAACATAATAAATCTGTAAAAAATTAAAGTCCTGGGCTGGAGACGTGGCTTAGAGATTAAGGGCACTGACTGCTCATTCGAAGGTCCTGAGTTCAATTCCCAGCAACCATATGGTGGCTCAAAGCCATCTATCATGAGATCTGATGCCCTCTTCTGGCCTGTAGGTGTACCTGCAGCCAGAGTACTGTATACATAATATATAAATTTTTACAAAAGGAGTCATTTCTCTGCTGCTTTAAAAAAAAATTAAAGTCCTTTATTATTTTAAAATTGTGAAATGAGCTGAGTATAACTTGATTGCTCTTGACATTATCTCATTTGATATATTTAGAAATGGGGGCCTGGGGAAAAAAATGAAAACAATTTTAATAAGTTATTTCCCTTCCCATACAGAAACGTAAGGGCTGACTCAAAAGGCCTCAGGTAACACTCACCACTCAACAGTTCTGCCCTCACCCCTGAACTCCTGAGGAACCACAGAAAAAGCCTGCATTCAAACTTGGTGGTGGGGAGGATGGCGTCTGCACCTGTGTCTACACACATGTGTGGGTCCAGAAGGCAAGCAAAGTACATTTTTATTATATTTATTACATTTGTGTGTCTGTGTGAGAGTACGTGTGCCTGAGGACATCTCGTACCCGGAGGTCTGGATATCACCCCCCTGCTCCAGTCTGTGGCTCTGGATGACAGTGATCACCAGTTTTCCCCTCCCCTCTGTGCTCTTCCCCTCCCCCCCCCCCCCCCCGTGCTCTTTTCCCCTCACCCCTGCACTTTGTTTGCCCCACAGCAACCCCCGGGGAGGAGCAGGTGGCACGCATGCACACGTCTGTGCACTGGGAAGGAGAGTGAAGGCAGCGGGATCAATAGGGCAGGGCCCAGCGTCCAGATTATAAGGCAACGCCAGGGGAGGCCCAACAGCTGGGCTCGGCACGTGACGACAACACCCAAAAGGATGACAAAGGTTATTTACCAGGATGTCCCTTCATAAAACCATAAAGAAGCATCTCAAGCGGACACGAGGGCCAGGGCCTGAGGCCACAGGACGTTTACATGTTGAGGTGGGGACAACACATCCCAAAGGCGGCCACTACCGCTCTCTCCACGTATGAACCCCTACTGATGCAGAGGCAGGGTCCCATGGGGACGTCCTGGAGACTTGGAGTGTCTGAGCCGGTACCTGAGAGTGACAGTCTCTCCTGCAGCCCTCTCTGCAAGTGTCGCCTCAAGGAGAAGTGTGATTCATCCCCACTGTGGGAGAAATGCTGGTGTACCCTTCTCTAGAGGCCATGGCCGACTCAGGATGGAGCCAGTGGCTTCACATCAGAGAGCAGGAAGCGGTCAGGCTATTCCTGAGGAGCCACAGGAAAAGCCTGCATTCAAACTTGGTAGTGGGGAGGATGGCGTCTGCACCTGTGTCTACACATATGTGTGGGGCCAGAAGGCAAGCAAAGTATGTTTTTATTATATTTATTACACTTGTGTGTCTGTGTTAGAGTATGTGTGCCTGAGGACATCTCATACCTGGAGGTCTGGGTAGTGGATAGATAACTTGTATGAGTTGGTTCTTGGCTTCTAGCATGTGGGCCGAGGTTGACAGGCTTGGTGAGAAACAACTTAACATCCTGATGCCTTGAAGGCCCTGGAGCTGAAGGTTTATAAGAGAAGCCAGGTGTGATGCCACAAGCCTGGAACACTTAGGAGCTCAGGTGGACGTGTCATGAGTTCAAAGCCAGCCTGGGACACATAGCGAGAGGCATTTATTCTTTAAAAACTGAAAGATTTTTCAAAGAAACTTCCTGTGGCCCTCTAGGGAATACCAGAATGCACTGCGACAGGCTTATTACCTCCAGCTCTAAGCCAAACCCAAACAGGAAGTCTTCCCATGATGGGTCACATTAAACAAAGGCAGCGTAAGTCTTTCCCCACCCCACGCCCGGCTAAGTGCTCTCCTCCTCCCAGTTGCTGGGGAAAACCCAGGCTTGGATCCCAGGATGGCCCAGGCTTCAAACACCCTTGTGTGAGGCTCTGAGGTGGCTGAGTTCGGAAACTATTAACTTGAACTGGAAGCTTCTGCCTGATTTACAGGGGAAGTGACCACAGTGGGGAGGGAGGAAGGGAGGGCAAGCAGAAAGCTCTCAGGCAGGCAGCAGGGGGAACCTGCCTAAGGAGTGTCTGGGCAGCCAGGGGTGTGGCTCACACATGTACCCTTGACGCTGAGGCAACGCTGGCTCTGCGGGGAGTTAAGGAGAACCTCGGATACGCAGTGAGATACAGCACGCAAGCTTGGGACTAGAGTGAGACCCTGTCTTTTTTTTTTTTTTGAACATTTTTTATTTAACTTTAATTTATGTGCTTTGGTGTGACAGTGTGAGATCTTGGGGTTACAGACAGTTGTGAACTGAACCGAGGTCCTTTGGAAGAGCAGGCAATGCTCTTAACCACTGAGCCATCTCTCCAGCCCTCCCTCCCCCCCCCTTTTTTTTTTTTTTTTTTTTTTTGGTTTTTCGAGATAGGGTCTCTCTGTGTTAGCCTTGGCTATCCTGGACTCACTTTGTAGACCAGGCTGGCCTCGAACTCACAGCGATCCGCCTGCCTCTGCCTCCCGAGTGCTGGGATTAAAGGCGTGTGCCACCACGCCCGGCTTCCCCCCCCCCCTTTTTTTTTTAAGATTTATTTACTTTATACATGAGTGTGTTCTGTCTTCATGTATACCTGCAGGCCAGAAGAGGGCATCAGGATCACATTACAGATGGCTGTGATCCACCATGTGGTTGCTGGGGATTGAACTCAGGACCCCTGGAAGAGCAGACAATGCTCTTAACCTCTGAGCCGTCTCTCCAGGAGAGAGGGGGGGGGGGGGAGCACGCGCGTACGCAAGAGAGAAGGGCAAGGAACATGGCGCTCTTACACAGCCTACAAAACAGGCCTTCAGAGCACACTATTAACTGCAGCACTTGGGAGTTCGAGGCCAGCCTGGTCTACAGTGTGAGTTCCAGGACAGACACAGCTATAGAGAAACTATAACTAAACTATAACTCAAAAACTAAAACTAAAATAAAATAAAAGTAAATAAAAATAAAAAGCAGCAAGATAATGAAAACCAAAACCAAGCAAGCGAAGTAAAAACGGAAACTAACTGAACGGTGGCTCATGCCTAAAGCCCAGTGGCTGGAAGAGGGGGGCGGGGAATGGGAGAACCAGGCCAGTCCGGACTACAGAGGACCCTGCCACAAGCAAAAAGAGAAATGCCTGGGTAACCCGGGGACTTTTCTCAATGAACCTTCATCTCCCAATCCCAAGCCAGGCCCCGTGCAAGCAAAGCACTAAGTCTTCAGCCCTGGAAGGCTAGGACAGGCAGAAGTTTCTGCATCTCAAGAGATCTTGCTGTACTGGCCTTTGGTCAGAAAGGAAAAGTAGAGGGTTTGTGTTCCATCCCCTTGCGTACATGTGTGCCTGTGTATGTGTGTGCGCGCGCGCACACACACACACACACACACACACGCGTGCGCGCACGTGCGCGTCCATGTGCAAAGCCTGGTCTCCTGGTCTCTATCTGTCCTCACGTGGGCCATCAGCCAAGACCTTCTGGCCCTGAGGAGGCCCTCACTTCCCAGCTGTTCCCCCAACAATCCTCCTGGGAGAGAAGCCAGGGGCAGGAGGAGAGGGCAGCTGCAGGGAGGCAGAGGCGACAGGGACTTTCTTAAATTAAAGAACTGTCCATGACACCAGCCAGTTCAGCTCCCTGCCAGCTGCTCTCGGAATCTGGCCTGTCACACCCAGGAGTCCACTTGTCAACAGCCACCTTCCCACCCACGGCAGGCACACACAAGCTGAGAGTGTCCCTGGGCTGCAGAGGGTGTGAGCAGGGACAGGGGAAGACCTGGCCCAAAGTAGCTAAGAATTCCAACCAGACTCACCCCTTCCCCAGGGAAAGACAGGCAGACAAGGGTACCCCCAGTGCCCCGCCCCCTTCCCCGCTCTGGTCCAGAGACACAATGGTTTTTCTGCAGGAACACCTACTGTACCCTCCCTCCAAATCTTTCCATGGGTTCCTCCAAACCAGCGTACGGCAGGATTGGGCCCACCCTACTGTGCAGGGCGGGGCACCATTAGCTCCTGATCATCCGCATCTCAGCTCTCAGAGATCTCAGTCCAAGGCAAAATAACAAAAATAGCAGCTGCTGGAGGTGGGGGGACGGAAGGGGAGCCACACAATGGGCTTAGTTACAGGACCACACACCAGGGCTCAGCAGCCAAGCAGGCGAGGCCCCACTCCCCGAAGGCCAGCCAAGAGCCAGCCCAGCGAGCCAAGGAGAAGGGGAAACCTCGGAGCAGAAGGCAGAGGCGCAGCCCAGCCCGGCGCTGCAGTGTCGTGGCTGAGGCTTCAGGCGATGAGCCTCTCCAGAAGGAGAGGGCTCTTTCCCACTGCGCTGTTCTAGGATGGTAACTCTCAAAGAGTGGCCTGGGGACCCAGGAGCCTTGCCAAGGAGCCCCCGAGATCACAACGACTTTCACAGCAGTAAGACACGAGTGTGCCCAGAGGCACTTCCCGAAGAGCGCTGCCCACGACACAACAGACAGACACAGAAGCAGATACGAAGATCTCGCTGCTTTCTACCAAGTCAGACACTGAATTTGCGAAACTTGAAGACACTGACTCTGTCCACTTCTTTGTTTCAGAGTGTATAGTTATTTTTCATAAAACATGTTATCACGTCTGCTATTTCCTACATTTTTATTTCACTTTGGTTTTTCATTATTTGCATTTGTTTTGAGACAGGTCTGACTATATAACCCTAGCAGGTTTGGAGCTTGCTGTGTAGACCAGGCTAGCCTTGAACTCAAGAGCTCTGCCTGCCTCTGGAGTGCTGGGGTTAAGGGCCTACGTAGGCTCTGTTGTTGTTGTTACTGTTATTTTTGTCTCTGTGTGTACACACGTTTTCCTTTTGCTGCATGTGTGAAAGTCAGACCCAAAGTGGCTGTTTCTTGTCTTACACCGTGTGGGTCCCAGGCATCAAACTCAGGCCAACAGGCTTGGTGGCACGTGTCTCCACCTAGCAAACCATCTCAGCAAAATATGTCTTTACATCTATCCATCTATCTATTTACCTATTTATCTATCTATCTGGTGTGTGTGCGCGCATGTGTGTGTATGTGCACAAGTGAGGATGCACGTGTGGAAGACAGAGGACAGCCTTTGGGCGTCGTCAGCTCTCTCCTTCACCACAAGCTTTCTGGAGATCACACTCAGGCTGTCAGGCTTAGTGTCAAATGCCTTTACCAGGGTTAAGCCGTTTCACTGAACTTACTTTTTTAAAGACTTATTTATTTAGTGTATATGAGTGCCCTATCGGCACGTACACATGCAGGCCAAAAGATGGCATCAGATCACATTACAGATGGTTGTGAGCCACCATGTGGTAGCTGGGAATTGAACTCAGGATCTCTGGAAGAGCAGTCAGTGCCCTTAACCTCTGAGCCATCTCTCCAGCCCACTGAGCTTATTTTTAGGTGAATGAAGTAAACTCTCACAACTCTCACTTCTAGCACAGCGCAGGAAGGCAGAGGGGGGTCTTCCTGCCACTTCCTGCCGGTCACGTTTCCATCTTGTCACAGGCCTAAGAGCAACTATGTCACACAGCAAAACGCTTGAGAATCAAGCTTGGGGTTTTTTTTGTTGCTTGTTTGTTTGTTTGTTTGTTTTGCTTTTGCTTTTGCAGTGCTGGGGAATCAAAGGATCAAGGGCTGGGCGCTCTACCATCCCGGTTACCGCACAGCGTGAGGATCACCTGCCCAGAACAGAGCTCGCCAGGACTGAGGGAAAGATCAGTTTATCACTGTCCGAGAAAGTAAGCTCTGCCTACCCATCTGTCTACCTAGCCACCCATCATCCATTATCTCCCTATCTATCTATCCATCCATCCATCATCTCCTATCTCTTCCTACATGTCTTTAGTGTCTGCAGTAGCTGAGCTGGCCTGAACTCCTGTCCCTCCTACCTTCCCACCTCCCTAGCTGTGGGACCCCAGGGATGCACAAGCCAAGCCTAGACTGAGCCCAGTTTTGAAAAGCCCCTGTAGCTGGTGGCAGGAGACCCCAGGTCCACTGGCGGGAATATCCCGAGCAGTGTCCTTCCCGCAGGGAATGGGAGAGGGACAGGAAAGGACAGATACTCACTCCTGTCCCCGGCTTTTGTTTACCTACTTTTCTCACTTTCTCTGCCCCAACCAAAGGGGCCCCTGTAGCTGTGCTGTGGGCCCCGAGCTATGCGTCAAGGCCCCCAGCTGGAACTGCTCTCTCACTCTTGAGATTCTTCTCCACTCGTCTCAAACTTCTGTCAGCCGCCCGTCCCGTTTCCCCAGCAGCAGGGATCCCCTCTAACCTGACAGGACATTTTTGTAGCCTTAGAAGAAACCTTTCACCAGGCATGGCGGCACACATCTTTAATCCCGGCGCTCCAGGGCATAGGCAGGAGGGTCGATCTCTACGAGCTATGTACGCACTGAGTTCCAGACCAGCCAGGGCTACATGTGAGACTCTGCCTCAAAACAACAAAAGGAATCCCTCCCCCCAACTCATTACCCATTCGAGCAGAGAGCTGCCCACCCCTGACAAAGCCAGTTCCGTCTTGATTGTCACCTTCCTGTCTGTTTTCAGTGTCTACCTTCTGAAGGCATTTCCCACTCCCTTTTTATTTTATTTATCTATTTTTACTTTATGTAAAAATAGTGCTCTAGCTGCATGTACATCAGTGTTCCAGAAGAGGGCACCAGACCCCAGTACAGAGTGGGCCACCATGTGGTTGCTGGGAATTGAACTCAGGACCTCTGGAAGAGCAGACAGTGCTCTTAACTGCTGAGCCATCTCTCCAGCCCCACATCCTACCCCCCTCACTTTTTAAAGTGCTTATGAGTTACTCTCAGAACCTCAACATGCTAAACATGCAGCTTAAAGACTTCTCATGCTGGCCGGGCGGTGGTGGTGCTCGCCTTTAATCCCAGCACTTGAGAGGCAGAGGCAGGCAATTCTCTGTGAGTTCAAGGTCAGCCTCGTCTACAAACTAAGTCCAGGGTTACACAGAGAAGCCTTGTCTCAAAAATCCACCCACCCACCCAACCAACCAAAACAAAAACAAAAAAACCTCATGCAACTTTAAGATTATTTTTATTTTATGCAAATGAGTGTTTTGGCTGCATGTACATGTGAGTAGTAGGTTCATGCCTGGCACTTTTTAAAAAAAGATATATATTTTAAAAATATTTATTTACTGCATGAGTGCTCTATCTGCATGTACACCTGCAGGCTAGAAGAGGGCATCAGATCCCAGGATAGATGATGGTGAGCCACCATGTGGTTGCTGGGAACTGAACTCTGGATCTTTGGAATAACTAAATAGCTTCAGGAAGTCCCTGAAACTGATTGGATTCCCTAGGACCTGTTCCTGACAGTGTAAGCAATAAAAGCTGAGAGTCCCTCTCAGACCAAAGGGCTAAGCTGCACTGAGGACTCTCACAGAAGAAAAGCTGCGAAGAGGACTCCTGAGAGCAGGCCAGCGGCCGGGGAAAGCAGAAAGCCGCTGAGCTGCCCTGAGAGGTTGAAAACACTGGAACACGTGGAGAGGCAGGCCGTGACCTACTGAGCTAACTGCAGGCTGAGCACTGAGCTCCAGGTTTCCAGCTTTGTGAGCTGTCACTCACGCTGGAGTCACTTTTGGCGATGCAGCTGTCTTTGAGTCACTTCTGCTCCTGTAAGTGAGTCCTCACCCATACTCCTAATAAGGAACCCTGTTAAGACTGAGCAGTTCACCAAACTGGACTATGGTGGTATCCATGCTTTGGTCTGTTGTGAGCTTCCTATCTAGGATGAGTAGATGTGTGTGTATGTCTCCTCAGAAAAAGTTTGGTCACTCAACACCATGTTTCTCAAAAAGGTAAAAACAAAAAAGAAAAAGAAAGAAAGAAAAAGAAAACAATACAAAACAAAAAACCCCAAAGGATCTTCCCCCAGGGTGGGAGAGCGGGAGAGCTGGTCCCACCCTGAGGAGAGCTGGCCCTGGTGGCTCTGCCACTGAAGAGCTTCCACCCAGGCCCAGATCCAGCGCTCTGAGTTGGCCCACCCCAAACATCTACCTCATCCATGAACTGCTGGAGCACACAGAGGCCACAGTGGGTGAAAGGGCCTGTCCTGCAGCTTGCTGCAGGATCTCCACCACACAGCACAACAACAGGAGATCTGAGGGGATTTGCGGGGAGGATCCAGTATTGACGGGGGTGGGGGGGGCTGGGGGGGGTGGGAGTGGGGTGGGGGGGCTGGGGGGGTTGGGGGGGGAGTGGGGTGGGGGGTGTTGGGGAAGGCGAGGATAGCAGAAGCCAGAGACCTCAGACCAGGGATCCATTGCAATGAACATCTGAAACTAAGGCTGTTTGGGTAAAAGGGTGTTCTGTGTGACACACAGCAGCTTCCCCAGAGAGATGGCTTTTTCCTTTTTTTTTTTTAGGGAGGAGCTTGCGAGGGTGGAAGACAGATATGAAATGAAGGGAAGGGGAGATGTGTGGGATTGGGCTGCAGGATGTGAAATTCACAAGGAATCAAAAAAGTTTAAAAAAACAAAACAACGGCCGGGCGTATGACACACGCCTTTAATCCCAGCACTTGGGGCCAGCCTGGTCTACAAAGCGAGTCCAGGACAGCCAGGGCTATACAGAGAGGCCCTGTCTCGAAAAAACAAAGAAACAAACAAAGAAACAAACAAAACAAAGCCTAAAGAACGAAACCGAAACAAAGGCACAGAGGCTGCATCCTCACCTCTGCCTTGCTCCTGCCCTCAGTGGCACCAGCAGTAAATCCAACCTACACCACCCAGTCCTCGCTGCCTTCTTCCTGCACTCACTTTCCCAAGCTTTGTAGTAGAATCCCCATCCCAAACAATCCACCTGTTTAAAGTGCTGGGCGCGGGGGTGGGGGGTGGGTAGGGGTGGGGGGGTAGGGGGTGGAGGGTAGGGGTGGAGGGACGTGGAGAGCAGCACACCGCCTCAGCAGGCTCACAGGGCACAGGCGAGAGGCTCTCAAGCTGAAGGCCAGCCTTCGATACCCTCCAAGAACATCTACAAATTGAAAAAAAAACAAAAAACAAAAAACCAAATACAGACAGTTCAGATAAGTAGCCAATCACATCCATTCTAGAACATTCATTCTTGCCTTTCTCCTTAGCAGCTCCCACCAGTCTAGCCCAGGGAGCCACTGTGTGTCTTGTCTTCATGGCTTCTTTATCCTGGACGTTTTGTTCGAGTGGAACCACATACTAAGCGGCCTCTTGCGACTGGCTCCTTCCACGGTTACAGCGTGTTCAGAGTTCACCCGCGTTGTGAGCCTTGCTGCTGCCCACTCCTTTTCACCCACATTTGTTCAGCCACTCACCCACAGGTGTACACTGGGGCTGTCTCCACCTTGTGACTTTTTTTTCCCCCCAAGTCAGGGTCTCTCTGTGTAGCCTTGGCTGCCCTGGACTCACTTTGTAGAGCAGGCTGGCCTCGAACTCACAGCGATCCACCTGCCTCTGCCTCCCAAGTGCTGGGATTAAAGGTGTGCGCCACCACCAGCCAACCCTTTTGACTACTATAAGTAATATAACCTATGGGCATGTTTGTGTGTGGGTGCATGTTTTCAATTCTCTTAGGAACCTATGAGGAGCAGCCCTACTGGGCCATGTGACCTAGGTTTAGTTGTTCAAGGAGACAGCCTTCTATGCGGACACAGTGTGAGGCTGCGATTTCTTCACACCCTAACCCTGACTTGTTCCCTGGTTTTCTGGCCTAGGCTCTCAGCAGTGTGAAGCGGTGTCTCACTGTGGCTCTGTTGTGCTGAGTCTCACCATGCTGTGCTGGCTGGGCTGGAGCTTCCTATGGCCACCCTGGCCTTGAATTCCAGCGATCCTCCTGCCTCTGCCTTCTGAGCGCTAGGATTAAATATGCCACCATACCAGTTCTTAACCGTGGTCCTGGTTGATAATTCCCAGGTGATTTACAGCTTGGCCATTATTTAGGACTCATCCCCCTCCAATATTTAATTTCTTTCTATCTATCTATCTATCTATCTGTTTTTTTGAGACAGGGTTTCTCTGTGTAGCCTTGACTGTCCTGGACTCGCTTTGTAGACCAGGCTGGCCTCGAACTCACAGCGATCTGCCTACCTCTGCCTCCCAAGTGCTGGGATTAAAGGTGTGCGCCACCACACCAGCTTCTTTTTATTTATGTATATGGATGTTTTCCGCATGTTAAGTGTGTATATCATACTGTGCAATGCCCAAGGAGATCAGAAGAGGCGGTCAAATCCTCTGGAACTGGTGTTACAGGTGGTTGTTAGCCAGCATGTGGGTGCTGGTAACTAAATCTGGGTTCTCTGGAACATCAGCTAGTGCTCTTAACAACTGAACCATCTCTCCAGCACCGCCCCCCTCCTTTTGTTTTTTGTTTTTTGAGCCAAGGTTTCTCTGTGTAGCCTTCTGTCCTAGACTCACTTTGTAGACCAGGCTGGCCTCCATCAGCCTGTCTGCCTCCCAGAGTGCTAGGATTACAGTCATGCACCACTGCACCAAGCTCAGCATCCTATTTTTAAAGTTTCGGTTGGAGAAATATTTATTTGATTCTTTGTCCATTTTCTTTTTCTATTCTTTTCTTTTTTTTTTTTTTTTTGAGACAGGGTTTCTCTATGTTATCTTGGCTGTCCTGGACTCACTTTGTAGACCAGGCTGATCTTGAACTCACAGCGATCCACCACCTGCCTCTGCCTCCTGAGTGCTGGGATTAAAGGCGTGCGCCACCACGCCCGGCTCTCTGTCCATTTTCAAATCGGGTTTTCTAGACAGACATCAGCATTCTTCACATGTTCTAGAGACAAACCTCTTAGTACATATAATTTGCAAATACTGCACTCCATTCTGTGGGAGAACAGTTGATTTTTCTAAGGGGATTTTTTTTGTTCCTGGGTGTTTCTCAGCTTTTCAACTTCTCATAGTACTCTGTGGGTATGTGTTTGTGTTTGCATATGTGTATGCGTGTATGCCTGTCTCTGTGTATGTATGTATGTATGTATGTAAATATGTATATGCATATGTGTGTACATAAAAGATACAGCAGCATGTTATCACTTGTGTATTTTTCTTTAGCAGAACAATTTTTAGATGAAATCACAGTATTTATTCACACCCTATGTGCTTTTCTATTGCTGCCCCCAGAATCCCACACGCTTCAGTCAGTCACCAGGTAATGGCAGCTCTTTAAATTTTGCCCCACCTTTCATGACTGGGCAGTTTTGAAGGGAACTGGAGCATTTGGAGACTACCTTCCTAACACAGGTCTGTCTGACACCCTTGTTGGTCATGCTGAGGTTATGCTGGGGGAGGAACAGCACAGACAGTGCCTCTCTCAATGACCCCTGGTCACTCAAGTCCAAGGGTGCTTTAACCTGGACCTCTCAGCCACGTGAGTCACCGGCAGTGTCTTTACTGCACACACAATGGCTGCTTTCGTACTTGGATATAATCCTCAGCAGCCAAAAGTAATAATAATAATAAATTTTAAAAATGTAAAGCCTGCTTCAGCCTGGGGTCTGAGACAGAAGCAGGTGGATCTCTGTGAGTTTGCAGCCAGCCTGGTCTACATGGTGAGACTCTGTTTCTAAACAACAATAATAATAACAACAACAGCAACAGTAACAGCAGCAGCAGCAACAACAACCAAAACAAACACAAAGGCCTATA
Organism: Acomys minous; assembly: GCF_964271855.1. Classification (NCBI taxonomy): domain Eukaryota; kingdom Metazoa; phylum Chordata; class Mammalia; order Rodentia; family Muridae; genus Acomys; species Acomys minous. Next base: position 4,053,025 of record NC_140493.1, on the reverse strand, counting down.
CATTCTCTTTGCAATTAATATTTTGGAAGGTAATACATTAAGATTATCTAACCAGCTGTGTGGTGGTGGTGCACCCCTTTAATCCCAGCACTCGGGAGGCAGAGGCAGGTGGATATCTGAGTTCGAGGCCAGCCTGGTCTACAGAGTGAGCCTAGGACAGCCAAGGCTACACAGAGAAACCTTGTCTTGTGGCGGGGGAGAAAAGGACAAAGGGCCTAAGATGACTTTTCTAGCTCAGCGTCACTACCAACCAGGGAACTCGAAATCAAAACTACGATGAGATATCATCCCCCATATCATCACAGCTTTATCAAAAAGATGAAAGAAAACACGTGGCAGCCAACACTTGTATGGATGGAGAAGAGGGAGTACGGCAGGTGAAAATGAAAAGTGGCACGGAAATAACCCATGACCCAGCAGCCCCACTACCGAGCACACAGCCAGAGCACATGCAATCAGTAAGCCAAAGACACACACACACACACACACACACACACTAACTGCACATCAGACACAGTAGCCAGGATACAGGATCAGTAAACACTCGAAAGATAAGCCAAATAAGACACACAGCACGCTGGATTACCAGTCAGTCTTTAAAACGAAGGAAATCTTGTCGCTTGCCGCAACATGAAGAATCTGGAGGACATCGCCTTAAATGCAAAGTCAGTCAGGTGCACGAGGTAACCGCCACACGCTCGCCTTTGTATGACACTGAAAACAGTGGACCTCATAGAGTCCAGAGTAAAACGGCAGTTACCAGGGGCTAGGGTTTGAGGATGGGACAGTGGAGTCAGGGTCAGGATGGGTCAGTCACACAGGAGGCTATGCTAATCAGCTTGATTTAGCAACTCTGAAAGCATACAAAACTATACCATGTGGAGCTGGGCCTGCTGGCACAGACATGTAATCTCAGCTATTCAGGAGACGGAGGCAGGATTTGAGGCTCGAGGCCGTTCTGAGCTGTAGACTGAGTTTAAGGCTAGCCCGGATAACACAGTGAGGCTGTGCACACTTACCTAGCATTCATCAGGCCCTAAGTTCAACTATAACAGCAAAACACAAGCAGCAAAAAATATAATGTACTCAGGAGGCAGAGGCAGGTGGATCACTGTGAGTTCAAGGCTAGCCTGGTCTACAAAGCGAGTCCAGGACTGCCAAGGCTACACAGAGAAACCCTGTCTCAAAAAAAAACAAAAAACAAAAAACAAAAAAACAAATATATATATATATAATGTAAACAGGGCATAGTGGCGCACACCTTTAATCCCAGCACTTGGGAGGCAGAGGCAGGTGGATCACTGTGAGTTCAAGGCCAGCCTGGTCTACAAAGAGAGTCCAGGACAACCTGGGCTACACAGAGAAACCCTGTCTCGAAAAACAAAACAAAACAAAACAACTCAAAACAAAACAAAAATATAAACTGGGTGGTGGTAGTGGCAGCAGTGGCACACGCTTTTAATCCCAGCATTTGGGAGGCAGAGGCAGACTGATCTACAGAGTGAGTTTTAGGACAGACAGGGCTACATAGTGAGACCCTGTCTCAACAGCCCCCACTACACACACAAATGGGGAAACTGACAATCAAGTAGGAAGTGAGTCACATGGCAGTGAGTGTCCACTGTGGGGCTCCAGCCTCTGGCCTCTGGTGGCAGTGAGTGTCCATCGTGGGGCTCCGGCCTCTGGTGGCAGTGAGTGTCCACCGTGGGCCTCCGGCCTCTGGTGGCAGTGAGTGTCCACTGTGGGGCTCCGGCCTCTGGCCTCTGGTGGCAGTGAGTGTCCACTGTGGGGCTCCGGCCTCTGGCCTCTGGTGGCAGTGAGTGTCCACTGTGGGGCTCCGGCCTCTGGCCTCTGGCCTTACACGCTGCTATTCTGTCTTAGTTTCCTATTCAGAGAGAGCTGTTGTTCTTAAAGCTAGATCGCTTCTTAGAGCATTAGCCTAGGGTTCCCCAGGCGCTGCCTCTGCTCAGCTTTCTAGAATCCCTTAGAACGAAACCTCAAATGCCCTGGACCACATGCTGGAGCACCAGAGGACCTGACCATGGACGGCTTCATAGAGCTAAACACAGAGACTCTATCTGAAAAACACCAAAACCCAATCCAAACCAAACAACAAACCCCACAAAAAGCACCGTATCTCACGCCCCGTAAAGCACGCTTATTTCATTTGTTGATTTTGTTCGCCTAGGCAGCAGAAGCGCACATACAGAAGAAAGGAGGCAGGAAGAGTTGGGTGCACGTGCAAACAGAACGGCTCGGTGCAGCTAGACCTGAGGGTACCCAAAGGTGACCCAGGGCAGACACTAACTCTTCTCTCATCCCTGGGCAGGAGCCATCATTTTTTAAGAGACTGACGTGGGAGAGGGAGAGTGTTTGCTGCAGCTCACTCACTAGGATCTATGTTCGCAACCCCAATACACACATAAAAGCCAACATGGCCACCTCTACTCGTAACCCCAGCATGGAGAGAGTAGAGACAGGTGAATCTCAGGAGCTCATTGGCCAGACCAGGCAGAAGCAGTGAGCTCCAGGTTCAGTGGGAGACCCCCGTCTCAAGGGAAGGGGACAGAGCAGGACAGACAGACCACCAGTGTCTTCTGCCTTAGGAACATGTTACCTACACACACAGGCACTCACCAAACACACATTAAAGAGGGTGGGGAGAGACCGGGTGTGACTGGAGACACGTGCTGTGCATTTCAGGAAGGTCAGAGGCAGAGGCCCCTGGAGGTGACAGCAGAGCTAACTGGTAGGACAAGCCATGGCTAACCTCTCTTAGCTAGTGACGGAGCCTGGATGACCGCTGGGCTGGCTGTTCAGGCTCACCCATAGTCCCAGAGATGCAGTCAGGTACCTTCCCAGATCCCCACACTTGACCCCAGCACCCACTGGTCCGAGCTCTGTTCCTAGGTCTCTTTCTAAAGGGAGCAGCCTCTGGCAGGGCTACTGCACCCAGGCAGCTCCAGCAGGTCAAGGCCAGATGCCCCTCCTAAGCAGCCAGCTCAGCCCCGGAGGAGACGGAGTCTATTTCACCGGCAAGCTCCCAGTGTTTGCTCTTTCCCTTCTGCCTACAAATGGATTCTGACTCTGGCTAGAGCTGACCCGAGCAGAGGCTGAGAAAGGCCACACCCTCCTCTGGCCTCGATTTTACTCTGTAAACTGGGAGTGATATCTCGTCCACATTTCTGCCAGCAGGGCACAGAAGGCCGGTATGGTGGGAAGGTCTGTGGTTGGTTACAGCCTCCTGGCCTCGGGAGGACGCTGCTGTGGCCTCTGTGGCGCTCGCGGTGCCTTTTTTGGGGGGACTCGGCAGCTTTCTTTGATGCTACTGTTCTCAAGGCCTGAAGGCTTTCCAGGAAAGCAGTGGGGGAGGAGAGGAAGGGACAGCAGAGCCAAGAGTGTTAGCCTTCTTCTGGGGAGGGGGTGCAGGAAGTGAGATGCTGTCTACACAGGAAACGAGAGGCAGACACCCCCAAACTTCCCGTCAGCCGCTGGAGGGAAAGCAGGTTTCAGCTTTGGGAGAACAGTGGGCCCAGGGTTGAGAAAACAGAAGGTGCAGGCCAGGGTCAGGAGAAGGCTAGGAGGCACTGTTAACACCACCCGGCAGACGAAGAGGAAGGCTCTGCCTTGGACACATAAGAACTCAAGGGCCTCGGACGTCCCCACACTTGGGAAGTGGAGAGGGGAGCAGTGCAGAGGCAGGCTGTGAAAGGCAGCCCTCCAGCTCACGCGCTGCGCATCTCCATCCTTAGCCGGGCGTCTGCCTCCAGCAGTGCCCAGCCACACAGCTCGGCACGCGCCTCTGCTCACATGAACACTCACCAAGCCGAGGCAGGCCCCGGGAGGACTTACTCTTCCAGAACATGCCTTTTCTTTAAAACTGACATAGGCTTGTAATGACTTATGGGGTACAGTACCATAATTCAGTACGTGTATATGGTGTGTGACAAGCCCGTAGGGGCTGCACATGAGGGGCCTGAGATGGGTGCTATGTCTGGAATATCTGGAAACCACTCCCCAGGAAAGCCTCACTTTCATGGTGATGCTATGAGGAGCCGGGGTCACTGAGAGATGATGTTGTTGGGGTGGTGTCTAGGATGAAACTAGTGCCCTTAAAAAAAGAGGCCGGCAGCTGGCTGTGGTGGCTCAGTGCCCGTAACCCCAACGCTCAGGGACAGAGAGAGAAATATTACCAAAGTTCAGGTTCAAGGTCAGCCTGGAATACAGTGTGAGATCTGTCTTGAACAAGAACAAAAACAAAAACACAGAGGCCTAATTACAGCCTGGCTCTTGAGACCGCTTTCATCTTTCATCTGTGTAACTTCTAGAGGAACCTCTAGGTGCTTTCTAGCACGGAGAATACAAAGAGAAGACTTTGTCTTCGAGAACGTCCGTCCCACAAGCCCGATCTTGTCCTCCTCAGCCTACAAAGCCGTCAGAAATAACTGTCTGTGGCTGTAATTCTAACACGTGGAGAGCCGAGGCGGGACGGTTCCGGGTCAGGATAGACTGGCGACATGGTGAGGTCCTTCCTCAAAAAAGAAAAGAAAGAAGGAAAGAAAGAAAGGAGGAAAGAAGAAAAACAAGTGGGAGATACTGCTCAGCAGTAGAGGGTTTGCCTAACACACCAGGGTGTGACACTCAGAAAAACAAGCCAGCCAGATCCTGACGTGAAAAAACAGTAAGAGGCTCTGAGACAGTGGGATGACCGTGAGTAGTAGTTCTTGCTGTATGCCTTTTTAAAAACCATTTTGGTTTTTCAGTTTCGTGTGTATGTTGGAGGTGGGGGGGGGGAATCGAGTGAAAAATAAAACTCTAGGCTGGGCAGTGGTGGCGCACGCCTTTAATCTCATCATTTGGGGAGGCAGAGGCAGGCGGATCTCTGTGAGCCTGAGGCTAGCCTGGTCTACAGAGCAAGTTCCAGGACAGCCAAAGCTACAAAGAAAAAAGCTGTTAGCTACACAGAGAAAATCTGTCTTGAAAAACAAAAAGAAGAAAAAAAGAAACAAAAACCTCCAAGCTGCAAATATAGCCCACACCTCTTATGCTATAATCCTCGCACAGAGCTAGGTAATACCTGCTCTAAAAAAAAAAATAGTTTTTGAGACAGGTCTCACTCTGTAACCCCATTATGTAGGCCATGCTGGCGTCAAGCTCAAGAGTGCCAGGATTAACGGCATGTTTCACCGTGCCTAGCTAAAATAACTCTTGAAGTGTTAGAAGGAATCTGAGGTTGGGTCCAAGGCTTTAACCCAGGATTTGGGAGGCAGAGGCAGACAGAGCTCTTGAGTTCGAGGCCAGCACAGTCTATAGAGTTATAGGACAGCCAGGGCTACATGGAGTCTGTGGATGTGGCATGGGAGTACAGCCCTTGTCTGGGATGCGCGTTTTTTGTTTTTGTTTTTGAGACAGAATTTCTCTGTGTAGCCTTGGTTGGTCTGGTCTCCCTTTGTAGACCAAGCTGGCCTCAAACTCACAGAGATCCGCCTGCCTCTGCCTTCCAAGTGTTGGGACTAAAGGCGTGCGCCACCACGCCTGGCGGGATGTGTTCTTAAGTCCCTGGGTCCAGTCACTGGCACTGCAAAAATAAATCCGAACAGAGAGTAGTTTACAGGTGTAATCCCACTTCTTGGGAGGTTTACTGCAAATTAAAAGCCATTTTGGGTTACATAGTGAGTTCCAGGGGGCTAGCCTGAGCTACAGAGTGATCACTTGTTTCAAAACAACAACAACAACAAACCAATCTGAAAAGCTGCCTGAGCAGGTGTCGTTTTGAGACAGTCTTGCTGGAATCACAGGCCTGCAGCATCATGACAGCTAACAATGTTCTAAAGCTTCTCCCGGCTGTACTCATCTCTATCCCTGTACGGTAGGTAGAGAAAGCATGCCAGGGGTAGGCGAGGCAATGTATGGGGAACACTGACCATGGGGCACCGAGGCCTGGGGCTTTTACACCCCTCCCCACCATCCCCCACCCCCATCTGTGGTGTGGGCCAGCAGCACCACTACTCAGAAACTGTCAAGAGCTTCTTGTAACCAAGTAAGAGCTGTGTTCTAACTAGACCAGTGGTTCTCAACCTTCCTAAGGCTGAGACCCTTTAATACAGCTCCTCACTTTGTGATGACCCCATCAAAGAGTTATGGGGTTTTTTTTTGTTTTGTTTTTTAAAGATTTATTTATTATTATGTATACAGAGCTCTGCTGCATGTACACCTGCAGGCCAGAGGAGGCATCAGATCACAATATAGATCGCTGTGAGTCACCACGTGGTTGCTGGGAGTTGAACTCATGACCTCTGGAAGAACAGTCCGTGCTCTTAACCACTGAGCCATCTCTCCAGCCCGAGTTATGTTTTCTTTTCTTTTCTCTCCGCCCCCCCCCCAGACAGGGTTTCTCTATGTAGCCTTGGCCATCCTGGACTCACTTTGTAGACCAGGCTGGCCTCTGCCTCCCGAGTGCTGGGATAAAAGGCATGCGCCACCACACCCAGTTCCAACGAGTTATTTTCATTGCTACTTCATATCAGCAGTTTTGCTACTGTAATCAACTGTGAGCCACCATGTTGGGTGCTGGGAATTGAACTCAGGACCTCTGGAAGAGCAGCCAGTGCTCTTAACTGCTGAGTCATCTCTCCAGTCCTTATGAATGGTAATGTAACATGTGTGTTTTCTTTTCTGATGGCCTTAGGTGACCTCTGTGAATAGGTCATTCCAACCACAGGTTTCAAACCTTGGGAAGGCAGCAAGGTCTAGTCAATGGTGGGAAAAGCAGACACGCCCACCTCCCTCCGCATACAACTTTGGACCTAAGAGATAGGAGGTTGGTCCACGGGAGACTTTTGAGTCAGCTGGACTCCAGCAAATGACTGCTGGAAACGGCCTGGGGGCAGTTTCTAGGGGGTGTGTCTCAAAAGCGACCAATTATAGCCCCCATATCAACCCAACTTGTGTCAAGTGAAATCTGCCTTTGGAAACTTAGCTGTCCCCCACCCACCCACAGAGCCCCAGGACTCCCCAGGTGTCCTAGGGTCCTTCACAGCTTGCCCCTAGGGGCCAGAAGCAAATTTAGGCTGAGATGGAAGAGAAGTGCAGACCTGGGGGGAGGGAGGTGTCTAGCGCTGGGGCCCTGCAGGCAGCAATACTACAGCAACACCAACGAGATTCCCCTTCCTTTCAAAAGAGCTGTTTTTGTTTTGTTTTGTTTGAAAACCAAAACCAGTGCTCTAGATGGAACCAAGGCTTTCTAAGCTCTTTACAGGGTTTGCATCTCTGGCCCTGTAATTTTTTTTTTTTTTTTAAGTAAAAAGCTTAGTTGCGTACTGCCAAGCGCCAAGAGCTGAAGGAACAGCAGCACAAGGCTCAGCTGTGCCTAACCAGGTTCTTCTAAGCACCCACTAGGTCTTTAGAAATAACAGCAATGACAACTCACCTTAATAACAGCCTGGGCCTCCTCAGACTTCTTTCATGTGAGTAACTCCCAGAGCTGAGAAAAACGGTAATTACGGAGCGGGTGCCACACCCCAAACGGTGATGTGTTATTAATTCATGAGCCCTTGCTGGGAAACTGAGGCCCAGGGAGAAGGATCTTGCTCCAGTGGAAGCAAGGTCCACGTGCTGAGAGCTCTGCTGGGCACTGGGAACTGGAGGTGTTGGCTCCACCCCCTGTAGGTTTGGGAAGACACCAAGGGCAGGCGCATTCACTCCAGAGGTGGGCTGGGAAACAGGTGATATGTGTCCCAGGCTCACCCACAAGGCTGCGGCAGGACCAGGTGGGCACCCCTTTGTCCTTGAGCCCCTGCTCCACTCTCCTGGAGAACAGGGAAGCAGGCCAGCAGCTGCCTGAAGCATCCCTGAAGTGTGCTCAGGGTAGGAGAGGGCTCGGTGGTCCAGACAGTTCCACATCACCCAGTATAGGAAGAGGAGTGGGGCAACTGGCAGCTGGGCGTGGGGATCTAAGCAAGTCAATAAGTGGGGAGACTCGCAACTATAGCTCGGGGCCTGGTGTTTATAAGGCCCTGGGTTCAGTCCCCAGAACAGGGGGAAATGTCACTGAAAAACTCTCTTGGGAGCCGGGCAGGGGTGGCCCACGCCTTTAATCCCAACACTTGGGAGGCAGAGGCAGGCGGATCACTCACTGTGAGTTCAAAGCCAGCCTGGCCTACACAGAGTGAGTCCAGGACAGCCATGGTGTTCAACTTGTGAGCTCATCCCACAGCAAGCCTCGTGTGCTCGCTCCTATGGGACGCGGCAGAGGATGCCTGGGTAGCCTGATAGTCAAGAAGGCAGGCAGGAACTCACAGTGGACCTTTCCCACTGGTATCGAAGGAGGGAAGCCATGAGAGCTCAAACTAGGGTAGCAGAGAAGAAGATTCCGCAGGAGCGCTTATAGCCTACTGTGTGCCTGGCACTGTGCCAATGCTAGGAACAAATAAAACCCGACAGGCCAAGGCCGGAAGCCACCAATGGTCAGGTCCTCTGGTGCTCCAGCACACGGTCCAGGGCATTCGAGGTTTTGTTCTAGGGGATTCTAAGTTTTGCTTCAGCCAGCTAGAAAGCTGACCAGAGGTGCCCTTGGGGAACCCTAGGCTAATGCTCTAAGTAGCTATCCAGGTGGGGGTGGGGGTGGGGGTGGGGGTGGGGGTGGGGGTGTTGAGACAAGGAGCTCCTGCTATCCTGAAACTCACTGTGTAGAAACCATAGGCTGGCCTCACAGTCACAGAGATCCACCTGCCTCTGCCTCCTGAGTGTTGGGATTAAGGGAGCGGCCCACTATGCCCAGCTCAGTTTCCCCAGTTTTAACTTGAAGGTGGGCCTTGGACTGGATTTTCTCTCAGATTCCTCCCAGCCTGTGGAAGCTCTATATTGTTTTGATGCAGTGGCAGATCTCAGGTTGATTTACATAAATTTGCATGTTCAATAAAAAAAAACCAACTTCAAACTCCAAGTATAGAAAATCCAATCAGTCCATTAGCGCAGCCAGACAGGCTGGAGGAGCAGGCCAAGTTCGGGCACGGGGTTGTCAAGGCAGACAGCAGACAGTGGTAGCGAGGGTACTTGGGGGAGAGGTGGGGGTGGGGCGTGGGGGCAGAGGGAGGCGGGGCAGAGGTGAGAAAGAGCACCTGTTCTGAGAGACACAGTTCAGGTCTGCACATCATCACAGGGCCCCGGGCTGGCCAGCCTCAGAGCCATTCCTCAAGCTGGGATTGCTGCGTCTGCCTAGCAACAGCTGCGCCCTTCACTCTGACAGGAACTCCACCAATAACTGCTTTCTGGGAAACTGACCTCCGTGGGAGCTCCCATTATCCATTTCAAGGGCTTCATGACTGTGGAGGAGGTTTCTTAGGCTCCAACAGGCAAACTGTCTGCTGAACCTCCACTCACACGGGCTGGCAGAACTGTGGCTAGAGGGCTCCCCCGGACCTAAGAGAGCTGACAGGGTGAACGGCAATGCAGGAGAAATTCCAGGGCCTTTTTTAACCACCACACTCTCCTACAGTGTTCCTCTTCACCTGGGAGACCAAGGATGAAAACAAAGAAGAAGCCTTCTGGCTCTTGGGCTGGGAAGCAAGCCCTAACCTGGAGCGCCAGAGTCCTGAGAAATCCCTACCTCAGAGAGGAGCGGGGGCTGAGGGGGGGGTGGGGGGAAGCAGGCCAGTGGCAGCTGCTCCTTGCTGCTTGGGAGCTGGGGTGAGTACAGAGGTGCAGTGTGTAGAGCCAGCAGGTAGGCTAGGCACCAGCCGTGGGGCCCTCCTTGCCCCCTCCCCACAAGAGGGGTGGATGACTGTGCCGGGCGCCCTGGCTCACGTCAGGGAAAACAAGTCCTAACAGCTGGGAATCTGCCTGCCCCGCCAGCCCTGGGCTGCCTCCTCCTCTCTTAACCCCTCCCTCCCCAAAGACCCAACTCAAAGACTGGCCCAGTCAGGACGTCTCTCCCAGATGGGTGGGCTGAACCTGAGCCAGCAGGAGGAGTTCATCCCCCAAGGCACCAGGGCCAGCAGAAAAGGAGTATTCACAAGGCAGAACCGGGTTCTGTTTCTCCCCATCCAAAATTCAAATCCTGACCAACTGTGGTCCAGTGTTCCAGCTCTCTTAATGGAGGCACCCTGCTGGAAGACCTTCCTCCCCCTGACCCCCATCTTGAGTCACCTCCCAGTGGGAGGGAATTTTAGATCTTTCTGGTCCTACAGCTGAGTTTTGAAGATGAAGGAAATTGTACCCAATAGAAGCAAACTAACTCGCTCAAGGTCACAGAGCCCAGAGCTCCTGCCTCTGGCCACCCTGGCAGCAACTCAAGAGTATACACAGATGCTCTCCACCTTGTGACGGACAGAGTACATCACTCTAGTCTACAGCCCAGGACAGCAGCCCCTACCCCCACCCCACCCCATCCAGACCTTTCCTCTCTCCCAAAGGCTCCAGGAGGAGAACACTATAGACCCAAAGACACCTTAGGCACAGACTGCAGGCACTGCAAACAAATCCCAACGATCCATGCGGGGAATACTTCCCTAGACAAGAAACCCCACTCATCTCACACTGGGAATGGGGCTCAAAACTCCGAGAGGTCATATGGGGGATCGGTGGGGGCGGGGGTCCAGTAGGATAAAAGAGGGTGTACAACAAAGCAATTGTGCAATGCTCACTTCCCCTCGAAGGCCTGAGCACACAATAGTTAGGGATTCCTTCCCCGCGGGTCCTCAAGCCAGTCCTGGTCCCTGGCCTCTGCCTCCAACCACTTCCTCTGGCTGACAATTGTGTTTAAGCAGAAGGGCCCACTGGAGAAGGGGAGAGAGAGCGCCCGTGGAGAGGGAAACCAAGAAATTGCCTCTAAAGCTAAGGAAGCCCTGAAGCCTATAAGATCTCCGGCTCCTGAGGAAGGCCGGTCTTTAAAAAGCAGCTGCTGGGCAGGCTGGATGGGTTTGATTGAGCCCCAATGAGGTGAAGGCCTTCTGCGCCCTTGGGACAGCGCCAGGGCTAGAGAGACAAGAGGAGCCTTCCGCCCAGGATGAGGGAGTTGGGGTCCCAACAGCCGCTTTCCTGGGCTTGCTAAAACCAAGGGAATGTCAGGCACAAATAAATTCTCTGCATTATTTTGGCACCCCAGCCAAAAACCAAAAAGCCTTTTCAGTCGGGGCTGCGGGTCCTCGCTCCAGCCCAACCCTCTCCTTCGCTCAGCCTCTATTCAACGAGCACCCTGTCGGTCGGGTTCCCTCCATCCCATAGCCCCTCAGAGCCTCAGCAGGGCTGTTCCCAAGACCCGGTCACTCCGCCTTTCCCCGCCTCCCCCACGCCCTACAGCCCCGGGCCACAGGGACTGCAAGGAGTGCGAAGGGGCGCCCCAGGCACCAGTCTGCGCCTGCGCTTTGGAGAGAGCCCCCTCCCTCCGCAACCCAGCACGGCTAAACGGTACCGGGACCGTGGGATACGGGTAGGGTGGGATGCGCAGTGGGGGCAAGGTCAGTGCTTTCAAAGAGGGAGGGAGACCCGCCACCGGAACATCCCCCCACTCCCGAAAGTTTCCCTTCCGGGGCCACCGAGTGTGCGCGAGGGATGGCGCAGGGGGCGGGAGGGGGTGGGGTGGGGGTGGACAAAGTCACAACAGGACCCCTCCAGGGAGAGTAGGGCGGGAGGGACCGGCAAGGCGTCGAGGTGTGGGCCGGAAGCCTCGCTGCTCCTTCAAGCCAAAGCTGCCACGAGAGCCTTTCACTCCACACCCCGCGGCCCCCGCCCGGGGCGTACGGCTCCCCCCACCTCACAGCCCGTTAAACGCCAAACAGGCCTGAACTTACCGAAATCAGGTGCTGAGCTCCGCAGGCCTGGTCCACAGGGTCCATGGCTGCATCTCGGGGGCGGGCGGGCGAGGGGGGGGCAGAGAAAGGGGGGTACCGGAGCCGCCTCTTGATGTCAAGGCTTTAAAGGGGCCAATGAGCCCCGCCCCTCGCCCAGACCCTGCCTCCCTCCTCCCGCGCAGCCAATCCAAGCTCACCCTGGGTGCGCGCCCCTCCCAGCTCTGTCCAGATGTTCCCAGGACGAGAGCTAAGTCTGCCCGGCCGGCGCGCGCCGCTTCCGCCCGGGTGGGAAGGGCCTCCCCTCCCCCCTCCCCCCACGAAGAAACACGCTTCCCCCAGGCCAGGGCTGACCTGCAAAACCTGCCCAGTGCCGGGGATGCCAGGCTGGGCCGAGTGGGTCTAGAATGGGGGCATTTAGAACAGAGGGAAAACTAAGTGGCTTCGCGCGGGCCCACGGGCATGCGCGTGTGCTTCCGTGGGGCTGGGCGTGCACGTGTGTGTGGTTGAGAGCGTGTTTGTAATTTGCCTTTCTGCATACGTGTTGGGTTTAAGTCTGTGGCTTAACACAGAGGCTTGAGTGTCAGTTTGGCCTTAAGTGCTCCTTTTTCCATCTCATTTTCCATCTCTAGGTCGCGAGCTTCCCAGAAATTTGGAGACTGGCAGCGAGGAACAGGCACCTCTTGTAGGAGCAGTGCTGCTTTAAGAGGGAAGGCAGAGCCAGGCGTGGTTGTAAGGCACAGGCTGGCAAATCTCTAGTGCAGAAAAAGGATACTGTCTTGGTTGTTAGCCACTTCCTATGGGGAGGAGGGACACGCAGTTCAAACCACTGGGATTGAGGAACTAAGCTAATTAACTCGTAGGTTGCAGGCCCTTGCAACCTAAGAGAGCAGCACTATTCTCGCTGGTCTATTTGTTGTTACTGTTTTGTTGAGACGGGGGCTCCACATAACCCTGGCTAGCCAAGAACTCGCGATATAGGCCAGGCAGCCCTCGAACCTGCCGAGATCCTATCGCTACACTTATTTGTCCTTCAGTGGACACCGTATAGTCCTCACAATGTGCACCGTACTAACTGGCCTGGATGTGCTGGCTCTGGTTCCACACAGGGATTCAAAAGTATCTTTGGACACAATGTGTATTTTATTATAATTGCTTCTGTAATAGGTGTACAGGATGAAACTTAACTTAGTCCAGTAAAAGAACATAAACCGCTGGGCGTAGTGTCGCATGCCTTTAATTCCAGCACTTGGGAGGCTGAGGCAGGTGGATCTCTGTGAGTTCGAGGCCAGCTTGGTCTACAGAGCGAGGGCCAGGACAGCCAAGGCTACACAGAGAGAAACCTTGTCTGGAAAAACAAAAAAAGAACACAAAAACCATAAAAGAAATAGGGTGGTCAGGTTGTCTGGGGTTAATGTAAAGGTTCTTCTCTGAAGAAGGCATCTTTTTTGTTTTGTGTTTCGAGACAGGGTTTTGGCTGTCCTGGACTCTCTTTGTAGACCAGGCTGGCCTCGAACTCACAGCGATCCACCTGCCTCTGCCTCCCGGGTGCTGGGATTAGAGTGGGGTTTTGAAGACGGAGAACTTGAGTAAGATCTAGGCAAAAATAAGGGCAAGAGAGAGGCAAAAAGCTGCTGGCAGGCGTGGGATGGCAGTGCACCTCCTTGGTAGGAAGTGGGGGAAGTTACCGCAAGAGGCTTTGTGCAGAGGGGATGAGTGTGTAGGTAAAGGGATCACTTAGGATTTACACACAAACAAAACCTCAGGGTCTCACTGTGTGAGTCAGCGGGTTTCAAACGCTCTGTCCTGTCTCAGCCTCCCGGCTGTTAGTTTGAATTGCGGGTGTGCCACCAAGCCCAGATCGTTGCACAAGCCAAGCAGACACTCTATCCTGGAGCCAAATCCATGGCCTTCCATTCGCTTTTCACCCTATTTCTCGATGCCCGATTGTGGCATCTTTGGGACAGCACGGGACTGAGTAATCCTTGCCCAGTTATCCAACAGTTATTAAATAGGGAGTAATGGACTAGTCATGGGAGCCTAACAAAAATCAGACCTCGCTCTCCGTCAGAGGGCACAAACGTCCAATACAAATGATGTGTCCGGTGTATTCCGGTGCCTTGGAAGTCTTAAGTCTGTCAGGCATTTTTAACTATTTTGGAATGTTTGCAAGTAACTGAAGTTTTGGAAGCAAACATCTAAATGGGGTTCTTTTCATCTATGTGTTTATCCTTATTTAATAAACACAGGCAGAACATTTGTCCATGTCCTTGCCCTCCCTCGGGCTCTCGGACACTCGGTATTTTGGTGATCAGATGTGGGCTGACTTTATGCTTCGCACGCCTTTATCCTTAGAGATGAAAGGCGGAAACTCTAGCAGTTCCACGATTATTTTCCTTGATGAGGCTTACTACATTTTGATTGAGTTTTACTAATCACTTTATTAAAATTGTGAGGTTGCAAGGTTGATTCTCCAATCACCAATAACACCCTTTCCTTGGTTATAAGATGAGCTAGCTTCTTGGGTGTCTGGGGCTGTAGGCTGCTGTTTACAAAGCATTGAGATGGTGTGGCATAGCTGTGCACACAGTAAGATGACGTCGTGGAGCCACACCCTCCCCACTCACACATAGCACACTCTTACTGGTGTTTAAAGAGTGTTTTGCCTGTCTGTGTACCTGTGTACCACTTGGGTGCTCATTGCCCACAGAAGTCACATGAGGGCATCACATCCCCCTGGAACTGAATTGTGGATGACTGTGAGCCACCTTGGGAGTGCTGAGACTTAACCCTGGTCCTTGGCAAGAGCCATCTTCCCTCATTCCCTGCCTTAATACTTTGTGGTCGACCATTTGATGTTGGGTGTCTCCCGTCCTCAGAGGTTGATGTCACAGTCCCTTTACTGTCGTCCTCGTCCTGGTTGATAAGGTGACCCAAGTTTAGAACTCCTGGTGGTCAGGTTGCTAACTGGCTTATTCTTCAAGCTGGACCAACTCCAGGTCACAGTCTAGATGCCACTACTGCCTAGTAGGAGGAAGAAAGCTGGCTGGCTCGTGTTTGGTTCATTTTCTCCAGAGGAGTAAAAGCCTTGGCCAAGATCCTTTGAAATCTCTCACCTGTAAAGATGAAATGGATCTGCTCACATCCTTGAACTTCTCCTTGGAGTTGGGGCCAGTGGTCCAGGCCTGGAGTCCCTGCTGTTCAAGAAGGTCACAAATTCAAGGCTTCCCTTGAGTGAGTTCAAAGGTCAGTTTAGGTGACTAAATGAGACCCTCTCTCAAAATAAAAAGTAAATAAAGGGCGAGTGGTAGAGTGCTTGCCTAGTATGTGTGAGGTCCTGGGTTCACGTTTTCCCTGAGCTTTTTATTGTATGCCAGGCATGGTACATAGTGTTAGGGTAGGCCCCAGGGATGACTGTGGACACGTAAGCAATGTGAAAAGTGTACTTAGTCCTAAGAGCAAGCAGAGTGTTTGCATGGTTTTAAGTGAGGCCTGGGAGGAGAGCTGGAGGGTTACATGATCAGATTTATATTTTTTGGGTTTTTTTTTGGGGGGGGTTGTTCTTGGGGTTTTGCTTGTTTATTTTGAGAAAGGGTCTCACTGTATAGCCCTGGCTGTCCAGGAACTCTCTATGTAGACCAGGCTGGCCTCAAACTCACAGAGATCTGCCCACCTCTGTCTCCCTGTGGCAGGATCAAAGGCATGTGCTACCACCCACCCCTGGCTTTAGATCTGTATTTTGGAAGGATTGCTGTGGTTACAGTTTGGACAGAGATAAGACTGAAGTCAGGGACACAAGACAGAAAATATTTATAACAATTTGAGAGAAAAGTGAGAAGTGATGTGGTCTGGGTTTTCCCTTCCTGGCCGCTGCCTGTCCAAGGTGAGTGCTCCCTTCCCGGCCGCTGCCTGTCCAGGGTAAGTGCTCCCTTCCCGGCCGCTGCCTGTCCAGGGTGAGTGCTCCCTTCGCGGCTGCTGCTGTTCCTCAGGAGAGGATACAGATGTGCTGCATATTAACCTCAATTCTTAGGACAGGACAGGTTCCCTGAGACAATCTTTATCTGTGCAGTATTGTACCATCCAACACAGAAAATCGCACCACCATGTGAAAAGGTTGGGATGCTAAAACTCATCTCTACATAGGACATGACAGCAGAAGAGCAACTCGGAAAAGGAGGAGATGAGCAGAAATGGAGGAAAAGTCTGGCACAAAAGGATGCACGTGGTCAGGAAACATGTCTGTATGATGCCCAGCAGTAGGTACAGTGAATATATACAGGGGAAAAAAGGTCGAGGTGGGGCAAGATAGACGGCTCAGAGGTTAAGAGCACCGGCTGCTCTTCTAGAGGACCTGGGTTTGATTCCCAGCACCCATGTGGAGACTTACAACTCTCTGCGTCTCCAGTTTCAGAGAATCTGATACCCTCTTCTGGCCCAGCAGACACCAGGCAGGTGTGTAGTGCACAGACACACATGAAGGTAAGGCATCCATATGCATAAAACCTTCAAAAAAAGTTTGGAAGGAGTAACGTAGGCTTTCAGATCAATAATGTTGAGGCTCAAGACGATTTGGACTAAAGATATCTATGACTCATTAGAACTGGGGGCGACTGAAGCCACAGAGTGGAGGGGTGCCGGGACAGAGCCCCCAGGAAGGCCGATTAGACAGGGCGTCCAGAGGACTGCCATCACCAGAGCACAAGCCAGCTGTGCATGGAGCAACCAGTTCCCACAGCCTTGGAGGTCGGGTCCAGACAGACGTTCCTGTTGACTTTAGCCACACACCACCGGAGACCGGCAAAACCAGATTTTGAACGGTTGGGAAAGATGTACATAGTAAGTAATGGAGACAGGAAGTGTTTAAATCTTCCAAGAATCTTGGCTGTGCTGTTAGAGAAAAAACAAAACAAAACAAAAACAACTAGGCAGATACAGATGAATGAGGCAACAGGGTGTCCGTGAGAGGTGTTTAATCAGCTTCAGGAAGGCAGGGTTTAATTTTAAGGAGAATCAAGAGCGATCCCATCTCAAAGTGCGAGGACAGAGACAACCTCTGAAAGTTGACCTCTGACCTCCACATGCACCCATGGCACAGTGTCTGTACACACACATTTTCAAAGTAAAAAAAACAAAAACAAAGTTGCAGTGCAGGGCTGGAGAAACAGCTCTGTGGTTAAAAGCAGGGGCTGCTCTCCCGAAGGTCCTAAGTTGAAGTCCCAGCATGAGCACAGTGGCTCGCAACCAACTCTACCCATAGTCCCATGGGCTCCGATGTTCTCCTCTGATGTGCGAGACGTACCTTCAGATAAAACATCCGTTTACATAAAATACACACAAAGTAAATATTAAAAACAAAAACAACATTGCAACAACTAGTGGCCCGTGCACTTGGGAGGCAAAGGCAGGTAGATTTATGTGAGTTTGAGTCTAGCCTGGTCTACATAGACTTCCAGGCCAACTAAGGCTATATAGTGAGAGCCAGTTGAAAAACAAAAACATCAAGGGGTGTGGCTGCTTAGGAATGGCACTCCCAAGTTTTCCTCCAGCCTTCATATTCACACACATGTTCATGTGCACACATGTAAGAAACCCTGTCTGGAAAAACTAAAGAATAAAATAAAATAAAATAAAAGTAGAAAACACTCACCTTGGCAATCCAACACTTAAGAGGCAGGGTGGTGAGTCTGAGGCTAGCCTGAGCTACACGACAAGATTCTATGTCAACAAAACAAAACAACAACAACAAACAAACAAACTAGGGCAGACAAGATGGCTCAGCAGGTAAAGGTGCTTGCCACCAACTTGATAAACTGAGTCTGATCCCTAAAACCCACAAGAGAGAACTAAACTCCTGAAAGTTGTCCCGGTGGCCACATGTTCCCCCTGTGTCAATAAGCAAATGTAAGAAAGATACTGAAAAGATCATTCACATTTGAGGTAATAGAAAAAGCAACAGCAACAAAATCAAAGCACCCACACAAGCAGGCTCTGTGCTATCAGAGACCAGGGAAAGGATAAAACGGCTCATTGCTGGAGGTGGAAAATGCAGCCAAAAACATGGAAAGTATTTTTGTTCTAACGTATATGCAGTCATTTTTTTATTGTGTACACATATGTACACATGTGAGTGTGGGTGTGCACACAAGGACGGGGGTTAATGTTGGATATTTTCAATCAATTCATCTTTCTTCCCCCCCCCTCCCCCCCCCCGCCAGGGTTTCTCTGTGTAGCCCTACCTGTCCTGGACTAGCTTTGTAAGCAGGCCAGCCTCAAACTCACAGCAATCCACCTGCCTCTGTCTCCCAGAGTGCTGGGATCAAAGGTGTGTGCTGTTTTGCGCCAGTCTCCATTTTATTTTTATGTACCTGGGTGTTTTGCTTGGGGTTTTTTGGGGTTTATTTTGGGTTTTTTGTTTTGTTTTTGTTGTTGTTGTTTTTGATTTTTCGAGACAGGGTTGCTCTGTGTAGCCTTGGCTGTCCTGGGCTCACTTTGTAGACCAGGCTGGCCTCGAACTCAAAGTGATCCACCTGCCTCTGCCTCGCAGAGTTCTGGGACTACAGGTGTGCACCACCACACTCGGTGGTGTTTTGCTTGTATATAAGTGACACACGTGCCTGGTATCCATGGAGATCAGAAAAGGGCTTTGGATCCCCAGGGCTGGAGTTGCAGAAAGTTATGAACTGCTAGCCAGGTCCTCCAGCAGAGCAGCCAGTGCTCTTAATTCTCTGAGCCATCTCCCCAGCCCTGCATCATCACTTAAGAAAAAACAAGAAGCCGGTGTGGTGGCGCACGCCTTTAACCCCAGCACTCGGGAGGCAGAGGCTGCTCGATCGACGTGAGTTCGAGGCCAGCCTGGTCTACAAAGAGAGTCCAGGACAGCCAAGGCTACACAGAGAGACCCTGTCCCCCCCCCCTGCCCCCCCAAAAAAACCCCACAACAACAAACCAACAAAACCCAGGAGTCTATCAGCGCTGCACTAATCCACGAAATGAATTCTTCATTGTTCACTAGTCAGTGAGCTTTTACTGGGATGTAATTAACATGATCAAGCAAGTTGTCAATCAGGCTTGCTAGTTGACACTGTAGCCTCAGCATTTGGGAGACTGAGGCAGAAGCGTTGCCGTGAGTTCAAGGCCAGCCACAAGGCTCTATCACAAAAATAAACAACATCCCAAGCATTTAAAATATGTGCTTATCTGCCTTTTTCTTTCTTTCTTTTGGAGACAACTCTATGTAGTCCTAGCTGTCCTGGAACTCTCTATGTAAAAAAGACTGGCCTCAAACTCACAGAGACCCCCCCCCCCCACCTCTGCCTCCCCAGTGCTGGAAGTAGAAGGGTGTGCCAGCTTGCCTGGCCTGGCCTGGCATTATCTTCCACGAATGTCTTTACTGTATATTCACAAATGAGATCTGGTGCCCTCTTCTGGCATGCAGGCACACATGCGGGCAGAATACTGTACAAAAAAAAAAATCTTTTTTTTTTTTGTTGTTTTTTGAGACAGGGTTTCTCTGTGTAGCCCTGGGTGTCCTGGACTCACTCTGTAGACCAGGCTGGCCTCAAACTCACAGTGATCCACCTGCCTCTGCTGGGATTAAAGGCATGCGCCACCACCGCCCTGCCACAAATAAATCTTAAAAAAAGATTATAGCTGATGGACAGCTCATTCTCCACATGGGGAAGGGGTAGGGGAGAGTGTGTGTGTGTGTGTGTGGGGGGTTCTGCCTCTGACATGAACTCTGGTGCCTGCATTTGATCCCTGCCCCTTGGGGGGAGAGGCCCTGTGGGAACACGGAGGAAGGATGTTCAGGCTATCCAGATGAGAGCTGAGAGGCTGTGGTCAGATGGTGGGGGAGGAGGACCCAACCTGTCAGGTCTAGGGGAGGGGAATAGAGTGGAAAAGGGAGGGAGGGTGGCACAGGAAGATACGGTTGAGAGGAAAACAAGACGGACAGACACGGATTGGAAGACCGACAGAGGGACACGGATTGGATGCAGTGTACAGGATTTAAATGGCATCCGCAGGACTTGCTGGACTTTGCACCTGTTTCAACGTGAGGAGGAGACAGCCAAAGTTTCTATCATGCGCAGTAAAAGAACGTCACAACGGGGCTAAGATTAGGTTTGGGAATGATTAGTTTGCTTTTGGGATATGTTGATCTATGATAGATTTGAAGTGCCTAATAACTAGTTCAGGAGATAATGATTACAAAACAGGAAAATACTAGTTTGGGACCCTGGGGGTGGGGCGGGGGCTACCAGTTTAGGAGTCATTAGGGTGTGGTTAAGTTAAAGGAACAGGAACAAAAGGTCTTTCTCTGGGAAAAACACTCAGGAGGATGGACGGAATGCCGTAAGATTGTCTCTTCCAGGCTCTTCTCTTCTACAAGAAACTGCCCCCCCCTCTCAAAAAAGAAACAAAGAAACAAAAAGATGGTCTCTACCACTTGTGTCAGAAGCAAGGTGCCTGCTAAAACAGAACACCTTCACTGTGGATGTACCTAATGCCGTAGAGCTTAACAATGGCCAGCGTGGGGGAGGGGTGGGTGTGGGTGGAGGTGGGGGTATGGGGTGTGGAGGTGTGGGTGGAGGTGTGGGTGTGGGTGGGTGGTCAGGACCTTGGACGGGGCACTGGCTGCTCTTGTAGGAGTCAGGAATCCATACACCCACGTGGTGGTGCTCACCGATCAGTCCCAGGAGATCCCATGCCCTCTGCTGGTCTCTTTGAGAACTGCATGCACATGGCGCAGATATACACACAGACAAAACAAAATTAAATTAAAAAAAAATTTTTTTTTTTAGTGGTTAGCATGGCAATAAAGGAACACAAGGCCAGGGAGCCTTTAATCCAAGCACTTGGGAGGCAGAGGCTGGAGGAGCTCAGTGAATTCAAGACCAACCTGGTCAATTCTAACACACACACCCGTCAGGACTATGTAGATGCCTTGTCTCAAAACAAACAAAAATTTCAAAGTAAAGCACAACAAGAGCAGGCAGGGGCTGCAGCTCACGGGCAGAGTGTGTGCCTGACCCTTAGTCCAGAAACTGAAGAGGGAGACGGGGGAGGAAGGAGAAGCAAGATTGGCGAGCTGTACTGCAGACCCAAATCGCAGCCCGCCTCAGGGCTCCTAACTTAAACCTTGTTTATTTTGGTGGGGAATGAGACAGCTAGGATCAAACCTTTTAAGTAAATGCTCTGCAATTACGCTTTACCTCAAGCCCTAAATATCTGTTGTCACCACTTTGGTTTTGTTTTCTTTCAAGACAGGGACTCATATAGCCCAGGCTAGCCTCAAACTATGCAGCTGAAGGTGCCCCTCAACTCCAGATCCTCCTGCTCCTGCCTGCCAAGTGCCTGGATTACAGGCAGGCCCCATATCCCCCATCGTCTGAGTATTTTTTAAATGCTAGTTAGCACTTCTTTCTAGTATCCGTGAGTGCTGTGGTAGAGACCTGGCCTGCTCCAGGAAAGATGCCTCGGTACTAACCACTGCTTGTAGCCAGGGCAGCACCTCGTCACAGATTCCATTGAGGCCTTGTCTCAAGGCCTCAGGCTTAGGAAGTCCAGAAAATGCCCGCAGAAAAGTCAGATTTACAGAGCTCAAGGATGAACTCCGTTGTTATTTTTATTTTTCATTTTTATAAATAACGCGTTGGAGCTGGAGATGAGGCCCGGTGATAGACCATTTGCTGAACACACACAAGTAGCAAACAAAAGTACTTCCAAAAGCAGTTTTGGTTGGGCGTGGTGGCGCACGCCGTTAATCCCAGCACTCAGGAGGCAGAGGCAGACGGATTGTTGTGAGTTCGAGGCCAGCCTGGTCCACAAAGTGAGTCCAGGACAGCCAAGGCTACACAGAGAAACCCTGTCTCGAAAAACTAAAACGAACAAACAAACAAACAAAGCGGTTTCATCTCCCAGAACCACAGTCTCCGTGCGTACTGCCTAGCTCACAGCCCTGAGAACGCATCCGCCCGCCCCATCCTTTTCCAAACACGGGAAACAGAGGCAGTGTTGAGTGGCTTGTTCCCGACGCTTTGCCACAGGCTCCCACCAGGCCCCCAGGCTGCCTGATGGCTCCGGGACGCAGGAGCAGTTCTCAGTACAAAAGCTCCGCAGTCTGTCTTTGCTGGTCTTGCTGCTCGGTCCTACTGGCTTCAGAATCTTTTCTCGGGGATGCAGGGACTGGCTGAGTCTCCGTGGTGGCGTGCTTCGCTCTGAAGAGTAGAAGGCTTCGGTCCCAGCTGGTGTTGCCAAAGCAGCACACCAGTTCCATGTCGTGGTCCTGCGTCAGGATCCGCACGACCTGGCTGGCCATATCACCCCGGATGGCGAGAGCGCGGAAGTGATCGAACTTACGGAGGCCCAGCTTCCGGAGGCGCCGTGCCGCTGCCCGGTAACACTTCCAGGGCTGGGGCTCCACCAGGAGGTAGCTGCAGAGAGAGGAGACGTGGGCCAGGAACGCGCACAGGCCGCGGTCCCCGTGGTTCAGATGAATCCACATGGTCACCGACATGCAGAACACGACGTCGAACACGGAACGCCCGAACTGGCTTAGGAAAGAGTTCACGGGGGCCTCCCTGGTCCTTTGGTCCATGATGTCCAGGGTGATGAAGGTCAGGGCGTCGGGGAAAGGACATTCTTTTTCAGCCCGCTCCACAAGGGCTGGGTCTATATCACAACACAGGAGGCGGAGTTCTCTGGAGCAGGTCTCTCCATCGCTCCGGGAGAGGAAATGTCTGTACAGAGCCACACTTAGATCCTAGAGGAATCAAAAAAGAGCCCTGTCATCGCAGCTCTCAAGCAGTGAGAGGAAAAGAAACCTCTCATCCTTTGAGACTGCCACTTACCTCTGCCTGTACCAGATGTGAGGCTCTTAATGCTCTAAAGAGGATACATTATTTTTTTCATGAGCAGACCAGAGGCTACAGGCTGTAATGCACCTGCCCTATAACCTACATTCTATTTTAATTTTTAACCTTTTCCTTCCCTTCTTTTTTCTTTTTTCAAGGCAGGGTTTCTCTGTGTAGCCTTGGCTGTCTTGGACTCGCTTTGTAGACCAGGCTGGCCTGGAACTCACAGCGATCCACCTGCCTCTGCCTCCCCAAGTGCTGTGATGAAAGGTGTGCGCCACCCCCGCCCGGCTTGAGTCAGTCTTAATTCAAACTCACTATATAGCTGAGGATGGCCTTGAACTCCTGACCCCCTGCCTCCACCTCCTGAGGGACACATGATTACATGCATGCAACTGTGCCTGACCACCTGTACCCCGCCCGACACTGACAGCAGACTGTGAGCTGTTGGAAGTTATAGTCCAAATGATGTGGCAGAGGCAGCCCAGAGCCCAGAGCAGGTTTTCAGCTTAAATGATTTACTGGCAAACTCAGGATCTTTTTCTGGGCGTCTCAAGGAAAGGAGATGGGGAGTTGAGTAGTATCCCTGATCAGGAAGGCAGCGAATGAGAGCACTGTCTTGTAAAAGTCTGTTCCTCAGATGCAGCCAGCAAAGCCTGGGTTTTAAGCAGTTCTCGTCCTGCCTTCATCTCTACAGCCTCCATTTCTGCCGTGGGAGCCTGCTGCACCTCCTTCTGAAACCCACTCTACTTCTGCAGCCATCACTTAAAAAAAATGTATTATGTATACCGTGCTCTGCCTGTGTGTACACATGCACACCAGAAATGGGCATTAGATCACACTACAGATGGTTGTTAGCCACCATGTGGGTACTGGGAATTGAACTCAGGACCTCTGGAAGAGCAGTCAGTGCTCTTAACCTCTGAGCCGTCTCTCTCTCCAGCCCTGTAGCCATCACTCTTAAAAGCTGCTGTGACTCTTTCTAGCCGAGTGTAATGACATGGCCATCTAACGATGCATCTGACTCTAGTCCACTAGCAGTAGCAGGGGTCACACAAAACAGAGGCCACTGAGATGTCCACTAGCAGTAGCACGGGCCGGTCAGTAAGATGGAATGTTAGGAACAGTGTCACGCTGAAGAGCTTGGCTCAATGCACCAAAATAGAATACTTTCAAAAACATACTACTGAGTGGAAAAGCCAAGCCACAGTGAAAAGATGCGGCAAGTCTCCTGTCTTGTTTGTTTGCCTGGTCCTCCTGCTTCTGCCTCCCAAATGCTGGTATCACAGGCGTGTGCCACCATATCGGGAACACAAGCTTTCCTTTATACAGAATCCCAAAGTGGGAAAACTGTATCGTTTGGGGTTAGAAAAGGAGTAAGATAAAAGCGAAAGCAAGACAGTAAGTTGAGTTGTTACCTGTGGCTGAAGAGGCCTTTTATAAGTAGGAAATGGCATATAAAGAACTTCTGGGGTACTGACAATGCTTTCTTTATTTCTTTTACTCTGACAATGGTCATTCATAAAGTGCGGACTTATGTTTATGGACTTTTTAGGAAGGTATAGAATAATTCACAAAAAATTCTGCATTTTAAAAATTATGGATTGAAATTTGGTATGGTGGCGCACGCCTTTAATCCCAGCACTCCGGAGGTAGAGGCGGGCGGATCTCTGTGAGTTTGAGGCCAGCCTGGTCTGTCGCAGAAAAAAAAAAAGAAAGAAAACTTAAACAATTATGGATGAGGGTTATTTACTTATCTAAAGTCACACATTAAGTTAATTATCTTTTTTTTTTAAGTTAATTCTCTTATACCAGGCTTTACTTTCTTTTCTTCAGCTTTTCTATTTTTAAATTTACTTTTTTTTTTTAATGTGTATGCACGTGTCTCTGTGCTTACATATGCCATGTGTGTGCAGGTGGCAAGAGGGGCCAGAAGAGGACACGTGATCCCCTGAAACAGGAGTTCCCGGTGGTTGAGAGCTGTCCAAGCAGGGCGCTGGGAACTGAACTCAGGTCCTCAGGAGCAGCCAGCACTCTGAAGAGGCAGCTGGGCCGTCTAACAAGGTAAACGAGCCACCTGGGGTCACTTTAAAAACACACGCTGACGTAAGAGACACGGGCAAAGGCCAAGACGCTGCCTTTGTAGTGAACTGCGAAGCCACACTAACACAGTAGTTCAATGTAACCCTTGGAGGCACAAGGACCCACACCACAGGGCTAAACCTCCTCCTCCCTCAATTCGCTTCCCTCCTATCTGACCCTGTGTGCCTGAGCCTGGCATGGCCTGCACATTGAGGGTGGTGTGGCCACGCAGAGAGACTCTGTGTAAAATGATAAATCAATGCATACACGGGAACAACCGCTTTAGTCGACTGGAACCGTGTCCTCTCTACTGTGCTTTTATAAGCACTGCTTTCAACTTTAAAATCTTTGAGTGGCTTCCTGTTTCCTTTCAGGAGCTCTCTTTTTATCCCCTCTGGTTTCTTGTATTATGGTGAGGTTTGCACCGGACACACCCAGCTGCTTATTTCAGTCCGTATCCAGAAGCTCTCCTTAGCTGAGTCCCTTAAGGTCTTCAACCATCCACCAGTGTCTCTTTTATTGTAGTTTTTGGAAACAGAGTCTCATATAGCCCAGGCTACCCTCGAACTTTCGAGGATGGCCACCCTTTGTCTCTACACCGGAAAAGCCATCACCATAGTAAAGGACTCTATAAACCCCCTACTCTGGAGTGACAGGGATGTGGCACCTAACTTTGGAACCATTTGCAATCATGGGGCAAGACTGCCTGCCGCACGTAAGATATCCACTAAGTGACTACAAACAGGTGAGGCTGGCATTTTATTTTGCATGTGGTTTGGCTATAATCATTACGTTCCTGAAAATACTCTGCGGTGGTAAGGGTGGCTGAAAACCTCCCTCCTCTGGCAGAATCATCTATTTTCTTTCTTGATCCTCTCTACTGTTCACCGTTGTACTGTGCTAGCACAAGTTTAAGTAAATATGTACCTGGCTCCAGGTCTGCCCTGCACCGGATATCTGGAGCTTTAAGTTTCGGGCATGATTCTGTCACCCTGGATCTTGGCGGATTCTGGGAGCCCCAGTCTCCAGCCAAGGCCAGCAAAAGCAGGGGGTGGCAAACGCCGGAAGTCCAGATTAGACCGCCCTCCTCCCCCGCGGTCCGGCGGGAATTTGGAATGAACTGTAGATTACTCAAAATTCCTGACTTGGTGGTGGAGCCCCAGGGGTTGGGTGGGAAGTGCACACGTCTGTCACCGCTATACTTTAAAAGCCCACTTTGGGCAAGTTTTGATGCCACGCCCGGGCCTGCACCACTGAGGACGTGGAGGCTGGACAACTGCTGGGCTCCCGGCGCTCCGAGCCCTCCCGCGTCACTCACCCCGGAGTTACACCCCACGTCGAGCCCCAGGATCGGCCTCCTGTCGGGACCCTCGGGAGGGAAGAGCTGCCGAAGAAGCTCCGGGGGCAGAAGGCGGAGCCTTTGCTCGGGAGGGTGGAAACGAGAATAATGAGGGAAATTTCCGAACGGGGCGGCCCCGGGCTTCAGAGCCGCTGGATTCTCTTCCTTCACGGCCTCTTCATCGACCCCTCCTGCCAACCTCTCTGACGCTGCCATCAGTCTTGGTCCCTGGGTCCGGGCGGAACCGGAAGCCCGGAATCTGCGGAGGGAGAGCGCAGCGCCAACGCGCATGCGCCTCGGGGAGAGGTCGGAAGTATGGGGAGCCTGAGTAAGCGGGAAGACTCCGTGTCTAGTGCGGGTTTGCGGTATCCTATGAAGGCCGTCATCATCCCCTCTTATTAACGAAGTTGCCCAAGTTGAGGTTGAAACTTGGGCCAACTGACCAAAGCAAGGAGTTTGCTGAGGTCTTGGAACTCAAGTTGGTACAACTTCCTTTCCTTTCAAATGCACAAAGCGAGACCCAAAGGAGAGGAATAAATTTTCTGTGGGGGGTGGGGGATGACTGTGGCATGCGACAGGGTCACACAGTGAGACTGTGACACAGGAACTTGCTCCTGGTTTAATAAAAGGTAGCTGGAAGCTATAGATCACTTGAGGTGCCAGACGCTCTTGTGGAACAGGCACTCCACCCCAGAGGATGGACAGCATTGATGTTTTTCAGCCTTGAATCTCATATACTTATCATAAACCCTGGTGCAGAGACGTTCAGTAAATATTTGTAGAATGAAAACTCTATACAGGAGGCAAATAAGTGACTAAGTCGTCATAGCTACTGGGGACGGTGGGGGGGGGGCAGGTGGAGAAAATGGGAGGGAGAAAGTTAAAGTGAAAGATAAGGTGAAAAGCAGGCTGAGTGCTGCAGAGATGGTTCAGTCAGTAAATGCTCGCTGGGTTAGCATGTGGCCGTGAGTTCCTATCACCAGCAGCCGCAAGAATACGCTGGGCGCCTGTAGTCCCGGAGGTGGGGAATCAGAGAGGGGAGGGTCCTCGGGGTTTGCTGCCTAGGCAGCCTAGCTGACTTGGTGAGCTCCAGCTCCTTTGAAAGATTCTTTTGCAGGATATTTGATCCCAATGTGAACCCCGAGATTGTGAACTGTAAAAACCTGTTTCTTGTTTGGCGTGGCTCAGCCCTAAAACATCCCTTTAACCCAAGAACTTTCTGTTTATTGTAAACAGATTGTTATGGTGGGGCTCAGCCCCAGGACACACCTTTAATTCAGGAGCTTTCTGTAACAGGATTAAATAAAGTTAACCCTAGGTCAAGAGGCCGAGCAAGAAACGAGCTGACAGGGATTAAGTTAAAAAGGAGGGACTTTGAGAGAAGGGTAGCTAAGACATTCTGTAGAAAAAGAAGGAGTTCTTTGGCTTTTTTTCCCCCTCTGAGACGGGAGCTGAGTAGGAAGGTCAGCTGGGTGCTTTCTCTGCCTCTCTGAGCTAAGCAGGTTTTCACCCCAGCATCTGGTTCCTGAGTCTTCACTGGTAAAACTGAACAGTTGGGATTTAAAAACAAAAACAAAAACAAAAAATAATGTTTTGGCCCTCCAAGGAGTGGAGTGGTACAACTTCACAGACAGAGCTCCAGCTGTGGACAAACTGAGCCGCCATTAGGTTTGCTAAGTCATCTGGACAGGACTGGAGGAGAGTTAGGGATGGGAAGAACCGTAGTAGAAGGCTTTAGGACCCTGTGCAGTGCGACTCTAGATGCTTGGGAAAAGAAGCAGGAAGTGAAAAAGCAAAATGGCTTGGCTGAAACTGTCCCAATACCAATTATGATCACTATCATTTTGGTGTTTTATACTTTGTTCTTAATAGCTATAATGGCTCTCTGGACTCGCTCAAAGGAAAAGGGGACTGATAAGATTTAAGCCTTAGAAGGAAAATTAGAGAGATTTATAAACAAGGATAAGAAAAACACCCAGACACAGACAGAGGAATTTAGACAAGCCTTAGAAAGACCTTTAAGTCAGGCGGTGGTGGCGCACGCCTTTAATCCCAGCACTCGGGAAGCAGAGGCAGGCGGATCGCTGTGAGTTCGAGGCCAGCCTGGTCTACAAGGTGAGTCCAGGACAGACAAGGCTACACAGAGAAACCCTGTCTCGAAAAACCAAAAACCAAACCAAACCAACAACAACAACAACAACAACCCAACACTGCTCTAGATGCAATCAAGGACAGAACAGCTTCAATAAATAATACAAAAAAGTCGAGGAAGACCACAAATATTTTGGCAAGCTTCTATAAATGATCATAGACCTAAGTGAAAAATAAAAACGAATGGCATTAGAATTGAGGGTTTAGTAGGCATAGACAAAGATGTATGAGTAATTTCACCAAGGGGCTGGAGAGATGGCTCAGAGGTTAAGAGCACCGTCTGCTCTTCCAGAGGTCCTGAGTTCAATTCCCGACAACCAACCACATGGTGGCTCTCAGCCATCTATAGTGAGATCTGGTGCCCTCTTCTGGTGGGCAAGCATGCATGCAGGCAGGATGCTGTATACATAATAAATAAATAAATGAATCTTTAACAAAAAATTCACTGAAATCTTGGCCTTGGCCTCCAGATTGCCCTCTCCAGGAAATAAATATTCAGCTTCTAGGGATTGGAACTTCATCTCAGGCAAAAGGTGCGGATGGGTCGAGTGCATATGGCGGAAAAAACTAATAGGAAAAAATTAAAACCTGTCCCAGGTGCTGTTAGACATGTTTAATGCCCTGATCTGACCTAGATGTGTACAGACAGGCCACAACCCCGGGTGATTCACGTGATGGGTGGATGTAAGAACACAGGACAGTGTTTCTACATATGTGCCCTGAGTGGTGTCTATGCCTGTGACTACACACTGTGGGTTTCTTTTTGTTTTTGTTTTTTGTTTTTCAAGGCAGGGTTTATACACTGTCTTAATAGCCCCACATGAGGGCTATTTCCAGTCTGGCTTACCTTTGCTGGCTGCCAGGCATCCCCGTGGCCACTGCTGTGCCGTCCAACACAGGGAGAAACTCCAGTGATGGGAAATGAGTTTCCATAACCGACTGCAGTGAAATGGCAGCTTCTGAAACCTTACAGAGCCCAATGGCTCCTTGACCGTTGCTGGACTCTTGGAAAGTCCTCAGACGATAAAGACCTCAGAGCTGGAGCTTGGCCAGCTGCACTGGAAGCCTGCTTTTACCCTTCACAGGATATCCACTCAGAGGCCTTTAAATGAAGAGGCAGACGCCTCGCTGACAGTCTTGGTGGGAGTATATGATTTAGTAGAACCACGATGAAAACCAGTATGGAGGTTTCTCTCTGTAGCCCTGGATGTCCTGGACTCCCTTAGTAGACCATGCTGGCCTGGAACTCACAGAGATCCACCTGCCTCTGCTTCCCTGAGTGCTGGGGTTACAAGCATGCACCACTGTGCCTGGCCCAAAACACACACACACACACACACACACACACACACACACACACACACACACACACTAAATAATTAAATAAATAAATAAACAAACAAAAATAGAATTTTAAGTTGGGCGGTGGTGGCGCACGCCTTTAACCCAGCACTCAGGAGGCAGAGGCAGGCTGATCACTGTGAGTTTGAGGCCAGCCTTGTCTATAAAGTGAGTCCAGGACAGCCAAGGCTACACAGAGAAACCCTGTCTGGGGGGGGGGGGAGAAAGAAAGAAAGAAAGAAAAGAAAAACCAAAACACACACACAAACACATACACTCACACAGAGACACTAAATATAACCCTAACAGTCAGAGGGCTGCCACAGGATTAGTGCTATGAGTTTGAGGTGAGCCTGGCCAAGAAAGCAAGACCCTGTCAAAAAGAAAAACAAAAAACAAAAAAACCAAGCAAATAGGAAAATACATCCTAATCTGCAATGGCCACAGGCATTTTTGGTATCCAGTGAAGGTAAGCCGAGTTGGAAATACTCCCATTTGGGGCTATTAATACAGTGTGTAGACACAGGCGTAGTTTCCACTCAGTGCACATGTGTAGAAACACTGTCCTGTGTTCTTACATCCACCCATCATGTGAATCACCCAGGGTTGCAGCCTGTATGTACACATCTGGGTCACATTGATCAATATATTTATCAGAATGCTAATGAGACATCTGCACTGTCTTATTTACTGCAGCAGTATTCACAATAGCTGGTGTACGGAATCAATTTAGGTATCCATCAGTGAATGAACAGACAGAGTATGGCTTATGTCCACACTGGAGGATGATGATGATGATGATGATGATGATGATGATGATGATGATGATTTGGTTTTTGGAGACAGGGTTTCTCTGTGTAGCCTTGGCTTTCCTAGACTTGCTTTGTAGACCAGGCTGGCCTCAAACTCACAGTGATCTGCCTGCCTCTGCCTCCCGAGTGCTGGGATTAAAGGCGTGCGCCAGCTTGCCTGGCTGTTGGTTCCACTCTTACCCCCATATAGCTGGACTTAATCACTCAGTCCCCTGAATGCACAGAAGAGGGGGCCCCGTGGCTCACACATGCTGTTTCCGGGGGCCCCGTGGCTCACACATGCTGTTTCCGGGGCCCCCGTGGCTCACACAGGTCATTTGCAGTGCCTGGAATGTGTCCTTCCTGTCCTAACCAACAACCACCCCTTTCCCCAGTATGTCCTCTTTTCTGAAGACTTAACTAACCACTTTTCTGTTTTTTGTTTTTTTAATTGAGCACTTCCTTCTGATACCGGGGGGTAGGCAATTTATATGGGGCTGATTTGGCGGATAGTTTTGGAGGGTTACAGTGCCAGCGTTTTCTTGCCTCTGCTCAGGGCTCTGGTTACATCATAGCTGGTATCATGGTAGGGACAGCACACAGCCGGACAGGAAGCAAGGGACAGGTGCGATGGCTTGGCTGATTGTGTAGTAACCTACTTCTCTTTTCTTCCTAGTTTTTGAGACAAGGTCTCATTCTGAACCTCCGGCTGCCTTGGGTTTGCTATGTAGACCAGGCTGGCCTCAAAATCCACTGAGATCCACCTTCCTCTGCCTGTCAAGTGCTGGGATTAGAACACTGCTATGGGGCCGGGCGTGGTGGTGCACGCCTTTAATCCCAGCACCCAGGAGGCAGAGGCAGGTGGATCTCTGTGAGTTCAAGACCAGCCTGGTCTACAAAGCAAGTCCAGGACAGCCAAGGCTACACAGTGAGACCCTGTCTTGAAAAATCAAAAAACCAAAAACCAACCAACCAAACAACAACAACAACACAAGAACACTGTCACAGTAATCCTGTCACACGGAATCCTGTCACAGTAATCCCTTCGAAGAGCAGAGCCTCCACAGCCACATTGCCATGGGCTGCACATTTAAGGTCTTTAAGGCCAATTCAACTTTGTGATGCTGCAGCCTAGGCTTCTGGGACATGGGCCTCTGAGGAACATACTCACCAAGGAATTATGACCATAACCAGTTATTGGTGTCCTCAGGGTCTGACTGTGCCTGGTAGCTATGGATATGTCTCCTAAATGAGTGGTTGCTGTTTTGGGGAAGGGGTTGGACAAGGTTTTGTGTATCCTAGGATGGCTTTATATACCTCCCACACCCTGTAGGATGCCTTTTTATATGTACAAAAAGACTGGGTTCTTAGCATGGGCATGCACATCCTTAGTCCCAGCTACTTGGAGTTTGGGGTAAAAGATCACTTGA
Source organism: Acomys minous (assembly GCF_964271855.1). Lineage (NCBI taxonomy): Eukaryota > Metazoa > Chordata > Mammalia > Rodentia > Muridae > Acomys > Acomys minous. The sequence continues at coordinate 4,021,252 of NC_140493.1, read as the reverse complement.
GCCCCAGACTCTGAGGCCAGCTTAGACAACATAGTGAGTCACCATCTTAAAAATCAGGGTGGTGTGTGCTGGAGAGGCAGCTGCAGGGGACCCAGGTTCAGTATCCAGAACCACACGGCAGCTAACAACAACTTGTAACTCGAATTCTAGGAGATCAAATGTCCTCTTTTGGCCTCCATGGGCTCCTGGACACAAGTGGGGCACATGCGTGCGTGCGCGCGCACACAGACACACACACACACATTTTAAAGTTCTTTTAAAAGATTTATTTATTTAGTTATTATGTATACAGATTTCGTTATAGATGGTTGTGAGCCAACGTGTGGGTGCTGGGAATTTAACTCAGGGCCCTTGGAAGATCAGCCAGTGCTCTTAACCGCTGCGCCATCTCTCCAGTCTCTTTATTGTATTTCTTAAATTTCACTCCCACATCAGGACCTTTTTCAGGCATACACGTTGCTGTGAGACGCTGCTAACAGGGGACTGCAGCCTGGGACTGTTCAAGCTTACAGCTCACCGTCAAGCTCCGCTGGTCTTCTCTACTTCTCAAAGAAACATACCTAAGAGTTAGTCATTTCTTAATATAGTGTGATGTTACTAAAAAACTAAGTGTTTCAAAACTATCTTGATTCCCGTATCCCCAGCACCAGGTGCTGGACAAAAATTAACAACAACAACAAAAAAATGTTGACCCTAAACAGAAGAAACACATCCATATTGATACCAAGCCAGTAACTTAAAAGCGATGATGTCTTTTACTGTACATACTGTACCCTGTATTGTTACATTCAAAGTTATAATTCAGATGATGACACTATCTGTACCTGTAGCATGTATGTTTTGTCTCCGCTTGTCAACTGCCTTATCTTCTGTTCCCAAAAACCTGTCCCCGCCTGAGCTGGTCTGTGACAGAAATGCTTCACAGACCCCAATGGATGTGCCTTTACTAACCTCCCTGTTACTTCTCTGTCCAAACGAGCTGTCAATCAAAACTGACCATCACAGTCTCCTCCTTGTCACCTTGATACCAACATGCACCCATCTGAGTGACAGCATGCCATTCCTGACTGTCACTGTGGGTGTCTCAGGGTCCCCTGCCCGGGTTTGTTGTCATTTCTCCTTTTTGCGCTTGCCAGCTCTCATCCACAGCTTTTCCTCGCCTGGTTAAGTTTTACCAAATTCCTCCTGCAAGACAACTCTGAAGACTCAGGATGCAGATGGCTGTGCTCTCTTAAAAACGGCCTTACTGCCACTATTGGTTTTTCGGTGTTAGGCATTTTGTCCCTGTGGCCAAATTCCCAGGATCAGCAGCTCAAGGTAGGACAGGTGTGGCCCACTTATTGCTTCGCGGCAGCTTTGCCCTGTGGTTGACTGGTTCCATTTCTGTGAGCCTGAGTAGGGCTGACCATCATGGTGGGAGCACACGGTAGAGCAGCTCCCCTCGTGGCAGGCAGAGAGCAGAGGGAAACTGGGAGATGCTGGGAGCAAGTTCTAGCCTGCATACCGTAAAGGGGTCTAGCCCCGCGACAGCCTGCCGTAAAGGGGTCTAGCCCCGCGTCAGCCTGCCGTAATGGCGTCTAGCCCCGCGTCAGCCTGCCGTAAAGGGGTCTAGCCCCGCGTCAGCATACCGGAACCCTGGAGACCGTTCCTTTACATTCTGGCAGTGTACCCCCATGCACCTATTTTCTGCATCTAGGCCTGACCTTGTACCCCCAGAATTTAGCACCACCACCTGGGAATCAGGTTTTCAACACAGGAACCTGTGGAGGGTAATTCATATGTAAACCGTATACTCTCTGTAAATGTTTACCCACTTCATCACGTTTTGTGGCTGCTAAATGTTTAATAGAGTGGGCACCACAATTTGTTAAACAGTCCTTTATTATTTAATATTTACTTTTCCCAACTTTTACTCCTATGAACAATATTTATGTGAACAACCCTGTTCCTTTTGGGAGATTGTTTATTTAGAATTAACATCTAGAAATGTGATTTCTAGCCAGAGAATAAATCGTCTTTCAGAGTTGTTTTCCAAACACAGCTCTGACTTCATTACTCCCGCAGTTACCTCTTCGTCTTCAATGCACCCCCTGCCTGCAGCATTGAGCTCCCTTCCCAGGCAGGCATGGTGGGTTCTCCTAACAGCTGCCCTTTCTGCAGGCCTAGGTCCTAACTCCTCACTCCTGTTCCAACTACACGAGGCAGCTAGCCATCCCTGTGTGTGTGTGTGTGTGTGTGTGTGTGTGTGTGTGTGTGAGAGAGAGAGAGAGAGAGAGAGAGAGAGAGAGAGAGTGCATGCACATGAGTGTGCAGATGCCTGCACAAGTGTAGGCCAAAGCAGACCATTGGATGTCACCCTCTAGAGCAATGGATCTCAACCTTCCTAATGCTGTGCCCTTTTAATACAGTCTCTCATGTTGTGGGAAAACCCCCAACCATAAAATTATGTCATTGCTACTTCATAACTGTATTTTTTGCTATTGCTATGAGTCATAATGTAAATATCTGACATACAGGGTTACTGACATGCGACCTTCAAAGGGATCGTGACCCATGGGTTGAGGAGCACTGCTCTCAATCTTTCTATCTTATCCCTTTGAGACAAACTCTCTCACTGAACCAGTAGCTTACCATTTCTGCTAAGCTGGCCAGCCAGTGAGTTCCCAGAACCCACCTGTCTCATTACCCCAGTTCTGGTGTTCCAGCATGCACAGGTTCTCCCAGCTTTCCTGAGCAGTTTTTAGGAGCCCCTTAGGAATCTTACTCCCCAGTGCCTCCCCCCCTGCATCCCCCCCCCCCCCCCCGATTATGAAGGTTCATCACTTCCAGGTACCACATTGTCTGTTTCTGGTGCTGCCTGGCAAATGACTTCAGACGCAGCGGCACAAAGCCACACCAATGAACTGTGCTCATAGAGTGTGTGGATTTGGAATTTGGATGGGACACAGATTTGTCCATGTGCCATGGAGTCTTCAACCTCGACCTGGAAGGCTCAAACGCCTAGGGCCAGGAGCAGCTGAAATTAGAGCGACCACCTCCAAGGAGGCTTCTTCCCTCATCCGGCTGCCAACTTGGCAGGCATGGCAGGAAGGCAGAGCCTCTGGCAGAGTAGCGGCCCATGGTTCTCCTTAGCTCGGTGGTCCCAGGGTGCTTGAGCATCTTATAATGGCTTGAAATAAAAAGAAACCAGCCTGAGGCACTGGAGGTTAGCAAGGGACAGCAGAGACTGGCTGCTTCTGCCAGCTTTTGTCCAAGAGAAGGTTTGAGAGAGCTGGGCTGTGATCTGGGGAGAAAGTGTCCTAGCCGTCCATGGGGGGTGGGTGGGCACAATCCGGGAAACGGCAGACAGCTTTTCTGGGAGCAGATACTCAGGTGATGGATGGTACACGTGAGCTTGGTCAGGTTATAGATTTGTCCAGCCTTCCTGGGGGCCTGGCAATGGGAGCGAAGGCTCTTTCAGCCATCAGGGGAGGGGCGTGTGGAGTCAGCTGTGACCCCAGAGGGAGGGTTGTGGAGTGGACCGGGCAGTGGCCCGCTTGGATATGTCCAAGTCCTAAACCCCCTTACCTGTGAATGGGGCCTGGAAACTGGGTCTTTTTCCAGAATAAGGATGTGGAAAGGAGCCCATCCCCCTGGACGGGCCCCAGGCTGCAGGTCCAGACACAGGCTTGCCCAGGGAAGGGAGGACGAGGAGAGGCAGGGAAGAGTCCACCTGGGAAGCAGACAGAGACTGGAAGGCACCACAGCTGCCAGAGCCTCTCCCCACGGAAAGAGCACGGCTCAGGCCTGCACAGCCGCAGTGGCACTGATTACTATTGCGTGTGTGCATGTGTTTTGTTTTGTTTTTGAGACAGAGTTTCTCTGTGTAGTTGTGGCCGTTTTGGACTCACTTTGTAGACCAGGCTGGCCTCGAACTCACAGAGATCCACCTGCCTCTGCCTCTGTCTCTGCCAGGGTTACAGGCCTGCCCCCACCACAGCCAGCTGACTTCTGTTGTTTTAAGCTGCTCAGTTCGTGATCACTTGTTACAGCAGCCCCAGGAAACCACTGAGGGCAGTCTGGGATGAGCTGGGGAGATGGAGGGTTCTGGAAGGCAGGGAAGCCCGGGACTCCCTGTTCACTCTCCCAGCTAGACCCCTCCATCCATCCCAGAGGTCTCCCGCCCTCCTGGACCGGCTCTTCCTCAGGGTCCACTATAAATATGTACAGGCCAAGCAGGGTGGGACACACACAGAATCCCAGCTCCAGGCAGCAGGACTGTGAGTGTGAGGCCAGTCGGGGGCCACATGGTTAAGACTGTCTAAAACTAAAGGAAAAATGGGAAGGAAGGAGGGAGGGACAAAGGAAGTTAGGAAGAGAGGGAAGGACGGAAGGGAGGGAAGGAAAGGAGGAGGGAGGAGTGTTTACTTAGGACTTGAGGCTATGTGGTCTCAAGCTGCTGTTTCCTTCCGCTTCTTCACCACTGTGGCACGCTTTGCACGCACAGCATATTTTTTCTCTTTACTGTCCCCTGACTCCTGTGACCACTTCTTTCCCTGTCCCAGATGAATATATACTAAAATTTCATTTTCTAAAAAAAGGAGAATAGTCCTCTCACAGTGTGATTAACCCCTCCCACACACCAGGGCACCCATATGCCTTAGTCAGGGTCTCTATTGCTGTGATGAAACACCAGGACCAAAAGCAAGCTGGGGAGGAAGGAGTTACTCAGCTCACACTTCCACATGGCTGTTGATCATTGAAGAAAGTCAGGACAGGAACTCAAACAGCAGGAACCTGGAGGCAGGAGCTGATGCAGAGGCCATGGTGGGGTGCTGCTCACTGCTTTCCTCCCCATGACCAGGACCACCAGCCCAGGGGTGGCTCCACCCACAATGGGCTGGGCTCTCCCCATCATCACTAATTAAGAAAATGTCCTATAGGTTCCCCGTAGCCTGATCTTTTGGAGGCATTTTCTTAATTGAGGCTCCCTCTCAGCTGACTGTAGTTTGTGTCAAGTTGACACAGACCCTCCAGCACACCATGGGAACCCACTGATGTAATCACTGACTGATTCGCCCTCTGATCTTATTCCTGGGTGGTAATCTATGTGTAAGCTTGGACCGGTTACTGAGAGTTTTGTTCCTAGGTTTTCTCTTATGCAAATGAAGGGGGTCGGAGTAGATCTCCCTCTCCCTCCCGCCCCTCAAATGGTGGTTCCCCATGTGCTGCAGGTTGTGTGGCTCTGGGGAGCACAGGACGGCCTCTCCTCCCCCACACCGCAGCTCAAGTGTTAGAGATTCAAAGCTGCTGCTTTGGGGGGTAGTGTTCAGATACTCCATTTTAAGGGAACACTTTTGGAAGCCAGGCACACACCTATAATCCTAGCACTCAGGAGGCAGAGGCAGGTGAGTGTGAGGCCAGCCTGGTCTACAAAGTAAGTCCAGAGTAGTCAAGGCTACACAGAGAAACCCTGTCTAGAGAAACCAAAAATTAAAAAAGAAAAAGAAAAAAAGAAAGAAAAAGAAAACACTTTTCTCGAACTCACAGCTATCCGCCTGCCTCTGCCTCCTGAGTGCTGGGATTAAAGGCGTGCGCCACCATGCCCGGCTTAAGAAAACACTTTTGCTTAAAATAGAGATTAATCTACCAGAAGGACCTGGAAAAGGGCAGGTGCCTGTGGGCCAACAAGGTTGAGGCAGTGTGCAGAAGGCTCCCAGGAAAAGATGTGCAGAGCAGAAGGACCAGAAAAACAAAGATAGAGATTCCAGGGAGCTTCTGCATGAAAACCATCCCACTGCTGTGACAGTTCACACTCTACCACCCCACCACCGTGACACTTCACACTCTACCACCCACCACCGTGACACTTCACACTCTACCACCCCACCACCGTGACACTTCACACTCTACCACCCCACCACCGTGACAGTTCACACTCTACCACCCACCACCGTGAAACTTCACACTCTACCACCCCACCATCATGACACTTCACACTCTACCACCCCACCATCATGACACTTCACACTCTACCACCCCACCATCATGACACTTCACACTCTACCACCCCACCATCATGACACTTCACACTCTACCACCCAACCATCATGACACTTCACACTCTACCACCCCACCATCATGACACTTCACACTCTACCACCCCACCATCATGACACTTCACACTCTACCACCCCACCATCATGACACTTCACACTCTACCACCCAACCATCATGACACTTCACACTCTACCACCCCACCATCATGACACTTCACACTCTACCACCCCACCATCATGACACTTCACACTCTACCACCCCATCACCATGACACTTCACACTCTACCACCCCACCACCGTGACACTTCACACTCTACCATCCCATCCCACTGCTGTGACACTCCACATGCTCTACAAAGCCGACAGAGGCCACAAGCAAACAGTTCAGGTGTTTTTTTTTTTAAGACTTTTTATTATTTATACAGTATTCTGCCCAAATGTGAGCCTGCATACCAGAATTAATTATAGATGGTTAGGAACCACCATGTGGTTGCTGGGAATTGAACTCAGGACCTTTGGAAGAACAGACAGTGCTCTTAACCTCTGAGCCATCTCTCCAGCCCCCAGTTCAGGTGTCTTAGTAATTGCTTTTATTCTTATTTCCAATCAGTCACAGATCCTGGGCAGGTGAGGCCAGAGGAGGGCACACAGGAGAGACCCTGGGGAGCTGAGGCCAAAAGGGCAGCAGCGTCTGGTGTCTGGCGTGGCATAGCCCCTGTGGTAGGTCTCTGTCCTCTGACACTCAGGGAAAACTCAGGGCAGGGGACTTAGAGGCAGTTTTCCGCAGGCAGGTCAACTGTGTCTTGAGAGATGTGACAACCACCAGATAAAAAGGCGCTGCCAGTGTCTTCTGGGAAGACAGGTCTGAGAGGGAGCGAGTCCTGCTCCAAGTCCTGCAACCAGGCATGGATTCTTTGCCTGCCAAGCCAGACTCTGCTTTTCCTCTAGCAGCCAGAAGGGGGCAGCAAAGCCCGTGACTAAAGTTCCCGACGTGCCCCTCTCTGCCTTTTGGAATATGGGTGCTTGAGGGATCCTGGCTCCCACAGGAGAAAGGGTATGGAATGGAAGAACCACAGATCTTAATATTGTGACTTCCTTGGGCTATTCCGAAAGAGCTGTTCACGAACCCAGGAGTTGGTGCGGGGAATGAGAGACGTAATGTGTCTCCTTCCCACCTTCAGCGTCCGCCCCACCTCTGGCCTCACACCACAGGGCTCTGGCTTCCTCAGGCCTTATGAAATCAAACCTCCCCCCATCAGAGGTGCGGCCCTACCCGAGCCAAATATGTGAGGGGCCAACAAGAGTCCTTCCTCCTTCACAGCTTGACGGCCGGACGCACCTGCCCAGCTTCGGTTTCCTGTAATCCCACTTTCCTCATAATCCGGCATTCTTGTCCCCTCCCTTCCTCCCGCTAAGACCCACCCAGGTGTTCCTGGGACTCCTTACTGCCCCATCAGGGGTCGACACCAAGGCTTTCTCCTGCCATGAAGCCAGTTCGGTGGCCAGCTGGGTGGCTGACCGAAACAAACCCCTGCTGGGCCTCCCCACCTCCACCAACCATCTTGGAGATCGCTGTGACTTGCGCCAGGTCACATTACTTATGGCTAAGGGCTTGCCCCTCCTCCTTCTTTTTGGAACTTAGCCTTGGAAAAATTTCTCAACCCTCATTTCTCTGCATAAATTGTCCCGGAAGAGGAGGACTTGGACAAGTGGATTCTGGGAAGCTGGCCAGGGAGGTGGGGGTGGGGGGGAGGGGAGGGGCCTTGAACCTTTTTAGAACTGAAATGAGAGATTAGGAGAGGCACTCCAGGTGGGCAACTAGACAGAGGTGCCGCTCCCGTCCCACACTGGCACGGGGACTTCTACCTTGCAGGTACGAAAACAGTGTCACAGACAGAAAGGTGCCCTCGCTCATTGAACCCATCATGTGTTGGCAGGCGAGGCCCAAGTCAGAAGCCAGGAGTCCTGCCTCCCAGCTGACTTCCAGGGAGTGAAAACCTCAGCCAGTATCTCAGGATGCCAGGCTGGGTGACAAGAGGGGACCACAAATCCCCAGAGATGTCAGAGTTTGACAACTCACACCTACGGGGCACCCAAGTTCAGCTCAGACACAGCCGTGGGCTGATGCCCCCAGGTTCATCAGATGACTATGGCTTGATCACCAAGCCTTTCTGGGCAGCCTGGCTTTGCCTCTGCAATGGGGACGTGCGGATCACCGTGGCAGGAGCATCCTGGACTGCAAGCAACAATGGGCTCGTTTACAGCCCCCACCCCACCCGCCCTTCACAGACCACCCTCCCTCCAGCCCCTCGGTCCCTCCTCCTCAGATAGCCAAGATAGAACCAAACTTCAAATGCTTCTGTAATGTTTCTTGAAGGCTGGAAGTGGGAAGGGCAGAGAGGGGCGGAGGCAGGGACGGATAGGCTGGCTACGTAGCCCCCTTTTCCTGGGGGGCAAACAGGGCCCCCTACATCCATTCAGAGCCTCCTAGCCTTCACCCAGTAACTTTCCACTGGCCTTAAGCCGGCCATGTGCATGTGTGGGCCACATGCTGCCCCAGGTGTGGCCCCCTGTTCCCAACTCCAGCGGGCACTCAGCCAGGGCAGGGTGCCTGGCTTTGCACACTCTGTCTGAGAGAGATCTCAGTCGCCCCGGGAGGCTGATAAGGAGCGCTGGCCTCATCACATAGGGCAGGCTCAAGGGACCGGCCCTGGCTGTGACCATTGGCTGGATAGCTTCTAAATTACAGAGATGTAGGGATAGGGGGGCAAGGGCCTAGGGCCTCGGGGCTGAGTGGCCCGGCCAGCTGGGGGAAGGGACATGGGTGCCTCCATTCCTAGGGCCTCAGGAGACCTGACTAAAGGAGAGCCCAGGGTAAGGGCTCCTCCCACCAGATCCCCCCCCCCACCTCACTTCCCCCTCAGGCCAGTGGAAGGTGAAAAGAAAGATGGGGTCTCGGCCCTGCAGTCACATGTGCCTTGCCAGGAGGTGCAGTCTGATGGACTGGCGCTAGTTCAGTCCTTGCAGCTGGCTCCCTAGAGTTCCCCAGCCTGGGAGTTCAGAACAGGCCCACCCCTATCACATTTCCCCTGCTTCCCCCACCATCCTATGCTCCACATGACCCAGGCGGGGAAACTGAGGCACGTAATGGAAGCAATGGCTTCCCGCTCCTTTTATATTGCCTGCCCAGGTCCTAGAAAAAGCAACCGGTCCTACAGCTGAGAGAGGGACAGCCCAGGACAACTTCACCCCACCTGACAGCGCCCTGTCCTCACGGTCCAGCCAAGTCCCCTCCACCCTTTTCTCTTACAAAGGCATGGTTGCTTGACCTGGAAGAGAAAGGGGCACCCTAATGACTGAGCGGGGGCCACGGTCTCAGGCAGGTTTCTCGGGATCTCCCTCCCACCTCCTCAATCCTTGGGCCTGCAAAGGCAAAAGGTGCACTCAGCCTTGACCAGCCCGTTTGGAAGGTTTTGGAAGATGCTATTGGGTGGGTGCCAGGGGCACCGTAGGGGATGCCATGGCCTCAGATCTGCAGGGCCCCGGGAAATGGCATTATGTATGTACAGGCTGCAGAGGGCAAGGGGAGGGCTGGCTGCAGCAAGTTTATGTGTGGTCTTGCAGGAGCACAGAGAGGGTCACAGGACAGGGAAGGGACATTCTCTGGAGGAAGGAGGAGGGAGTGGGGGGGGGAGGGGGCCTCATTCCCGGTTGGTGCCAAAAAGCTGCAAGAAGAAGGTGAAGATGTAGATGATGTCTAAGTAGATGTTGAGGGCTCCAAAAATATACTCCTCGGGGCTCAGCGAGTGTCGGCGGTTACCCATCAGCAACTGGGTGTCAAATGCCAGGAACTGCAAGAGAGGAGCAAGGGAGAAGCCATATATTCAGTCCGTGGGACACTAAGGGGGCTAAGCTGCTGGTATTGTCGCCTGGCTGTTCGGTGACCCTGCTGCTACAGTCCAGGGCTTGGACTTTCCCCAGCACCTTCCCCCCTAATTACCTCTGCCCCTACTCACTGGAACTGACTTTGTTCCAGGCAGAAACACAGCAGGAAGGCAGGCTCTCTGCCCTCAGAAGCTAAGGCTGAGGAGGCAGGGGGTGTGTTAGTGGCAGTGCTGGGGGTTAACGAGGAGCCCCCGGCCTGTGTAGGTGTGGCAGCAGCTAGGGAGGGCTTCCTGAGGCAGGGAGCTTAGTTGAGACAGCCTTCATGCTCCCTGTCTGAGGGTAAATGCACGCTTCGGGCAATCGGGGGCTCCTTATATGTTTTACAGACATCAGCTCCTTCCGGGAGAATTGCTCTCAGTCAGAGGAAACCGAGGCCAGAGAGGCGGAGATGTTAACTATTTACCTAAATTTAACTCACATGGGGAAATAGCGAACCCTGGGTTTGAGCAGGCTGGCTCCGGCATCTCCCACCTACCCGTTCTGTTGCTCCCTGCAGCACCCCGGATTAACGGGCTTCCTGCTCTCCCAGGGGAACCTTCTGGGCCTATCAGATGATTCTGCACAGATTCCTTAGTCACAGCTCCCCTGGGCCCCCAACCGTTCCTGCCAGCCCTTCCCACTGTCCACAGAAGCACCGGCCTCTCTCTCACAGCTGTCAGCTGGGCTCAATCTCGGCAGCAGAAATCCTTTGTGAGCAACATATGAAATAAGGCAGGTCGGGGCATCTTTTGGAGGACTGAGGCCGAAAAGTCTCTAAAAAGGAAAGTGTCTAAAACGGGAAGGGCCACGGATCCACGCAGATGGAGATTTGGGAAGAGCCATGGATCCACACAGATGGAGGTTTGGGGAAGAGCCACGGATCCACGCAGATCGAGATTTCTTTAGATTCACTGTGGTCCGTGTCTAGCTCACCCATGACTTGTATGTGGAAGGCTTGTGTCCCTGGGTTCCTCCCACACCGTCACACGTAACATAAATGCTTTGGGACGATGCCGGGGACAATGAGAGACACATTTAGCTGAGCTCACTGCTTAATGGGGTGAAAGAGAACTTTGAGGTAATTATTTGAAAGCTGGGTCTGTGCTGTAATTAGCGCCGTGGCAGGGAAGCTCTTGATTGTTCAAGGAGAAGGTGTCCTAGGAGGGGTGATGCTTTACCTGGGGTGTGAAAGAGGTGTGGGCATTGGCTAGACTGGGCAGGCCTCAGGAGGCCCTGGGGACCTGGGGGGACCTGTCGTGAATAAAGAAAAATGAAGTGCGCTGGGAGTGCCTTGAGAGACGGAAGGTGACAAAGGGCCCAATCCTTGTCCTTCACCATTTCCACTCCCAGGACTCAGACCTCTTGGGGTTGTTTCTGATGTAGCCCACAGAAGGGCTAGAGAGATGGCTCAGAGGTTAAGAGTACCATCTGCTCTCCCAGAGGTCCTGAGTTCAATTCCCAGCAACCACATGCTGGCTCACAACCATCTATGATGTGATCTGGTGCCCTATTCTGGTGGGCAGGTGCACATGCGGGCAGAACACTGTGTACATAATAAATAAAAATCTTAAAAAAAAAAAAAGTAGGGGGCTGGAGAGATGGCTCAGAGGTTAAGAGCACTGGCTGCTCTTCCAAAGGTCATGAGTTCAATTCCCAGCAACCACATGGTGGCTCACAATCATCTCTTCTGGGCTGCAGGCAGAATGCTGTATACATAATAAATAATTAAATCTTAAAAAAAAAAAAAAGTAGCCCACAGGGAACCCTGGGGGGAAATCCCTGCCCTTCATGCTAATGCCATAAACACAGGGACCAAAGACATCAGCAAGGAGTAAGTCCAGCCTGTGGTGCCCAAGAAGGGTGACTCTGAGCTCAGTCTCGAATGCCGCCTGACGCCGAGACTCTGTCCTGCCACTCGCTCAGTTGGGGGAGGTGAGCAAGGTCCTTTCCTGGCCCGTGAATTTCAGGCTGTGAAAGGAGATGAGCGTGATCGCCTCAAGAGGCTGTTGTGAGACTGTGCGCAAGACACCTGGCGCACAGCCGTCGCCTAACGAACGGTGGCTGCTGCTGGGGTTTTGCGGCAGCATCTGTGGCGGCGGCATCCTTGAAGGAATAGGCAGACGCTGCTATTGAGGCTCACGTGGCTCACACTTCACATCGGGGAGGAGGAGAGATTCTGAGGGGAGCTGTGGCAAAGTTGAGGGGGCCCTGTGTGCGTGGATCGGGCCCCTGAGCTCAGCAGATCAGGGGGTGGGGTGGGGAATGCACTGACACACAGGCTGGAGCTGGAAGGCTGAGGGTTGCTTCATGTTTCAGGAGCTAACTTAGCCACATGACCTCAGCCCTACTGCTCCTGACCTAACAGCAGCATACGGCAGCATACAGCACCATACAGCACTGTACAGCACCGTACAGTAGTGTACAGCACAGTACAGCAGTGTACAGCAGCATCGGCTGTCATTACTTTCCACTATCATTTTACTCCATTCTACTCCTCGGAATAGATTTGGCTTCCTAAGTGACAGGTCCTCTGCAAAGAGCACAGGCGAGCGGAGGAGGGGCGGCCCAAACGCTGCGGGCTGTTCAGCAGGCTCCGCTGCCAAGCACGAGTTAATAAATCGCTGAGCTGGTTATCAATCAGCAGCACTTGGTTGCTTTCCCAGAGCCCAGTCACCCCTGGGTGAGCTCATGAAACCGAACCTTTCAACCTAGAAGGCTTGGGCCTGATCAGGTCTAGGGGTGCCCTTCCCCCCCCACCCCCAGGAGCACCCACTCAGTGGCCTCCCAGGACAGGTAGCGAAGAGTACACAACTGCTGCCTCTGCCCTTGGCTTCTGGGTGCTCTTCTGCATGGTGTTAGTGGTGTGGGGTGTGGGGATGGGGGTGTGGAGCCTGCCCCAGGGGTTACCACCCACCACTGCAGCCTCATTCCTGAGAGCTACCTGTGAGCTTTTTGCTTATTTGCGTTCACTCATATTTAATGAGCACCTACTATGTTCCAGGGAAGAGCTGACAGTTTAACGAGGACAACAAACAGCATCCGACTTCCATCATCGGGCCAGTGCGACAGCTCGGCCAGTGAGGGTACTTGTTACTAGCCTGGAGTTTCTTCCCTAGAACCCTCGAAGTACAGAGAACTGACTTCTAGAATTGCCCTCTACTCTGCACGTACACACACACACACATGTAAAATAAATTTTTAAAGATCCCATTATAGGGCCTGGAAGTGGTGGTGCACGCCTGTAATCCCAGCATTTGGGAGGCAGAGGCAGGTGGATCGCTGTGAGTTCGAGGCCAGTCTGGTCTACAAAGCGAGTCCAGGACAGCCAAGGCTACACAGAGAAACCCTGTCTCAAACCCACCCCCAACACACACACACACACACACACACACACACACACACACACACACACAGTCACATTATAAAGCCTACATTACAAGGGGGAAGTAACTGGCTAGCATCTCCCCAGGTGGTGGAAAGTGCTGCAACATTCTGAGCTGTCAGCGAACCATCTCCTTTTTAGTTAACAAGCTAGTTGGAGACCAAGCTCAGCCCCTGACACCTGGAAGTGTAACCCTTGGTTGGGTTAGAGGCGAGCTGAACACAGGAGTGGGTGGGGTGGGTCAGAGCCAGTGCAGGACGAGAGCAGGAGTAATGCAGGTTGAATGTATGAACCGTCCTTGCATATGCTAATATGGCAGCTCACTGTCCCTGTGTGCCCTGGCGGGTGGGCAGTGTCACTGTTTAGTCTGCGAGGTCAGGGGTCTTAGAGAAGAAGGTGGCTTGCTGATGGCCACTTGCCTAGTCCCTGGTCTATTGGAACTGGGGTAGAGCAGGCTTGCAGGGGGAGTAGGAGGGACCTGTACAGGACAGAGGAGCTGCAGGCCTCTGTTCTAGTGCCCCACTCAGTAGGGCTGCATCTACACCATCGGCTCTTGACCTCCCTAACTCTTTGACCCTTTAAAACAGTTCTTTGGGGGCTTAGCAGTTAAGAGCACTGTCTGCTCTTCCAGAGGTTCTGAGTTCAATTCCCAACAACCACATGGTGGCTCACAACCATCTGTAATGAGATCTGATGCCCTCTTCCGGTATTCATGAAGACAGAGCACTCATGTCCATAAAATGCATAAATAAATAAATAAATATTTAAAAAAACCCAGTTCCTAATGTTGTGGTCACCCCCAACCATAAAATTATTTCATTGTTACTTCATAACTGTAGTTTTTCTACTGTTATAAATCATAATGTAAATATCTGATACACAAGATATCTAATATTTGACCTCTGTGAAAGGGTCGTTTGACACACCTGAACGGGGTTGCGACCCAGAGGCTGAGACCTGGTGACCTACAGACTCTGGTCACATAGTTGGCCTGACCTTGCGACACTAGGAATCAAACATATATCTGTTGTCTGTCCCTCCGTCAAACACCGTCTCATAGGTGACACCAAGGCACTCTGGGAGAGCCACACTGTGGAGAAACCATCAGTAGACAAGGATTGAACATAAAAAGCTGGGGCTGCAATGTGTTGAACCAGCATAAAAAGCAACTCGTGGACCAGCCCGTCCTACAGAAACGGCACCACAGTGCAGGAGCTGCGAGCCCTGGGCTGTTCTTGCAGGGCGGGTTCTAACAGCTTTACTGGAAACCATTGCCCCTGTTGACAGGGACAGTTAACTAAAGCGACGCAGAACTGAGGCGGAAACCTCTGTGATATCTGCTGCCATGAGAAGCCTTATCACACAACTGCACAAAAGTCTGCACGTGCCTCAAGAGCCCATCGACAAGCATGTCTCCAGAACAGTCTCGGAAGAGAGCGCCTGCCCATCCCGGTCACCACTGGGGAAGGCGAGGATGTGGTCAAAATGTTTGCTTCATCCATATTTAAGATTTTTAAAAGCTGAAACCCAGGGATAGATGTATTTATATATTATACAGTACAGCTTATAAAGATAAGGATTCAAACAAACAACACACAACAGGGGCTTGTGACTTTTTAAAATACTCAAGCCTCTGTGAATAAAGTCACACTATTGTCCCCATTATTTGCTGACGTGACTGGGGTGCAGAGTGTAACTGACTTGTCCTCATCACACAATGTGGGGTGAGTGCAGGATAGTGTGTGTGCACGATGATGCATATGCGTGTGCACACCTGGGTGCTATCAGGCTGAGGTAAGAAGAGATGTAAACACAGCCCTTTGCTCAGAGAAACGCAGGCTTCTAATTGGATGGTGCAGAGAACTGTGCCCATCTGGTGTCCTGTCCCTTCTATTAGAACTAGACTTTGGCCTTTGGGATGTTCCTCTTACTTAGCCTTTTGTGGATTAGTGACACAGTGGGACCCCTTCTCTGCAGTCAGACAAGACAAGGACACTACACCTCTGGCTTGCTTGCCACCCCACTGAGGACGTATGAGGAAGAGATAAAAGGAAATGCCAGATGAGGCCCTGGGCCCTCAGTGGCACCTTCCCTCCCTATGCCGACCAGCCTGGGCTTTACAGAGACTGGGCATATCCAGTCTCTTTCCTAGGACCCTCAGCTTGTGCCCTGAGAGAGTCTTCCATCTTTCAGGGTAGGGTGACCCTGCATGGAAGCCAAGGCCCGTTTGGGGCTCTGGTCCAGCCTTGAGAAGCAGGCCCCTCCTAGGTCTCTCCCACATTCAGTTTTGGCATACTGTCAGGAAGTCTTGAGTTTGTAGCTTGACCCCTTGCTGGATGCCAGAGCTGAAATGCCAGTAGAAGTGGGTGAGGCAGCTGCGAGGTGTTGGCTCTGAGTGCCTCTGCCACTAGTGCCCGCTCCCTGGATGCTTTCTTGAGAGGTTCACCCATGGGCCAACCTGTGGGGCTGGGCAGAAACTTTGCAGGGTGAGGTCAAAGGCCTGGATAGCCTGTCTCTAGCAATACCTGAGCCTTCCCAGTCCTATGCCTGGGAAAACTACCTTAACCTAGCTGGACCTTCTTTGGGGTAGCTTAAGACACAGGGATCTATCCCGGTGCAGTGGTGCACATCTTTAGTCCTAGCACTTGGGGAGGCAGAAGCAGGCGGATCTCTGTGAGTTCAAGGCCAGCCTGGTCTACAAAGTGAGTCCAAGACAGCTAAGGCTACACACAGAGAAACCCTATCTTGAAAAACCAAAACCAAACCAAACCAAAACAAAGACCCTGGGCCCTTCCTTCTGAATAGCACACAAGGGCGTGCCCTCCCTTCTCCATGCAAGAGGGCCGCGCCCATGCACTCTCTCAACTACTCTTTATGTAACTTTCAAGATGATCCCAACCACGGCGTTTTGAAGAGTTGATTGAACGAGACATGTTGAGGGTCACTGGGGACCAAAGTTCCTCTTTCTCCTCCCTGTGACTCAGCTCAGGACATGGCTGGGACAGTGCGTGCTCATCTGTGCAGCTGGGCCATCCCAGCACCTCAGAGGATATGCCCGCCCCACCTCACTCCTCAGGCACCCGTGGGTGGGTGGCTGCTCTGTGCTCTGTTGCTCCGGGAGCTGAGGCTCCATCAATGCACAAACCAGAGTGGTGCGTGAGCCCCACGCTCTCAAGGAGTTAAATGCCGACCCCCGTCCCCAGTCAGAAAACCAAACAGATCAGAAAAAAACCTAGAATGTGTCTGAGGAAGAGATAGCTATGCAGAGCTAGGGGCCCAGGAGGAGGGCGTGGTGCCTGAGTGTGGAGGCATGGAAGGGCAGAAGGAAAGCTGGGACACTCTCAGGGGACGGGAGCAGAGAAGCCTGGAATCCTGCCTGTGGAAGGAGCCTGCTCTGCCTAGGCAGCAAGTGACCTGAGTGGACACAGCTGAGCTGGGGAGGAGGAGGTCAAAGGGGGCCCCTGGGAAGCAGCCATTGGAGGGATGCCAAGCCGAGGGTTCCCACTCCTGCCTGCTGCCTGGACCAGCCTGGCACTCAGCGGGCACAGCAGAAGAAGCCGCAGCGGGACAGGCAACAAGCCTGGTGGAAGTCGGTTGGACCTGACAGTGGGAAAGAAGGGACATGGAGCTCAGCAGGGTGCAGAGGTAGAACTGTGAGGCTCGGGAGACTCGCTGCTGAGTCTTAAGTGCAGGGTGTGGGGAAAGGACTGGAGCTGCCGAGGAATTTGTCCCGAGTGGGAATGCTGAGAGGCTGTACAGAGGCAGAGGGACCCAGGCCAAAGAAAAGTCTTGTCTGCATGTGTTATGGTGAAGGGTCTGTTAGATTTCAGATGGACGGCTGACGAAGGCAACTGGACATTTGTGTTAATTTATAGTCACCAACATAGAGCATGAAACTCAAAGGCCCAAGGCTTCCTGAGCTCCTGAGGGAAGGAGATGATGGGGCTGCCCGCCTCACCAAAAAGCAGGAACTGGAGGCCTGGAGGAGACTTCTGGGAGAATGAACGAATGATTCTGCTGAGCTAGGCCAAGTAGGGCTGAGACTGCCTGGCCTTGAGGAGGCACACAGGAGAGAATGGGAGCAACCAGGGGACGGGGGTGTGTGGTGGGGCTGGTGTGGGGGTGGGGGGTGGGGGGGACAGGGGCAGGGGATGGGCAGCGGGCTGTGGGGGATGAGCACAGATTCCTAAGGAGTTTTTTTTGCTATATCTGGGTAAGAGATTTAGGGAGATGCGGGTTAAGAATATTTCGTGGTTTTTATGTTTCTTTAGGTGTGTGTGGGGGATTACAGCATGTTTCCACACTGACACATACATAGCCCAGTAGAGAAGTCAACACATGAGGATGGTGGTGGTGATGATGGTGATGGATTTCCTTTCTGCCCCCGACCCCACCCCAGCCCAGGTGACCACAGAGGCACTAGACACCAGTTTCAGGACACCTCAGTCCTGGGCCGGGACCTGTCCTTTTCTGGCTGTGAGATTCTGCCAGCCCCACAACCTAACACTCAGGGCCTCCACTGTGCAACAAGGCAGTCCTTGCTTTCTTTCCCCGACTGTGGAGAGACAGCAATGGAGCAGTAGGCGTGAAAGTGTTCTACAGAACGCCGTGGGTGGAACGGATGGCCGGGATTATTTTTGTTATTCTAATAACACGAGGGATTATTGAACAGATTTAAAGGCTTACCACCCGCCCAGCCCTGCCTGCATGCGTAGCCTCCTCGCACAGCTTGCAGCAACCTGAACCCTCAGGAAGGAAAGTACATGCCCTGGGCCTCCACGGGCACGCACTGCACTGTCTTCCAACTCCACCGGCCTCTCCTGCTCTGGCTTGACTCCACTCCTGTCCCTAGCCATGGCTGCTCTTGAGGGCCTCCTGATGACTCTGCCCGGGTTTGTGGCCCTGACTTTTCTCTCTCACCTTCCTCCCGCCCCGGCCCCTACCCACTCTCTGGCATTGCTCTTTACTTGAGAAAATATGACCTAGAAGGGAGGAACACTGGTCCAGGAGCCAGGAGAAGTGGGTATCCAGGGTAACCAGCCATCTCACTTTATTTAGGATTTAGGGGTTCCCAAGAAGTGGGATCTCCACTGACCTGACACTGGGAACATGGCAGATAGGCTGAAGTGAGCTGGCACCCTAGTCTTGACCCATCCTTATGACTTGTCAGGAAACCTTACAACAGCGGCTCTTCGTCACGCTGCAACCCTTTAATACAGTTTCTTATGTGACCCCTCAACCACAAAAATATTTTTGTTGCTTCTTCAAAACCATAATTTTGCTACTGTTATGAATGACAGTAAATATCTGATATTCAGGATGTCATTCCACACCCAAAGGGCTCACGACCAGAGGTTGTGAACCGTGGCCTGGTCTACCTAGAACTTGGACCTCACACCTGTAAGAGGTGGCTTGGTGTGCCTCACTCTTTTGGATCTCATGTTCTGAGACTAGATGTCCTCAGTTCATTTCTCAAAACTCACACAGTGCCAAGCACTGTGCCCCTCCTCCTGGCTGACGCCTCTGGGCAGGTAGCACTTCACACATAGCAGATGCTCAATAAAGACCCATGAAAAGGCTGAGTACATAAACCTAGCGCACCTCTGTTCCTGCCTAGATCCCGTCTAAGGTCACAGTTCTGACCTGTTGTAATCCCCTCGATACAAGAGAAAAAGAGCCCCTGGAGGGCCCAGCCCGTCCTCTGCCCAAGTCTCAGCCAGTAGCTCTTGTAGCTTAGGGACCTCAGGGACTGGGAACGGCACTAAATAGGCACAGCACACCTGGCTTTTACTGTAGTAAGACTGACAACTCCTGAACCCCAGGCTGCTAATGCAGAAGACTTTGTGGTGCTTTGAGACAGGGTTTCATGTGGTCAAGGCTAGCCCCAGACTCTCTAAGAAGCCAAGGATGGCTTTAAACTTCTTTTTTTTTTTTTGGTTTTTCAAGACAGAGTTTCTCTGTGTAGCCTTGGCTGTCCTGGACTCGCTTTGTAGAACAGGCTGGCCTCAAACTCACAGTGATCCACCTGCCTCTGCCTCCCGAGTGCTGGGATTAAAGGCGTGCGCCACCACGCCCGGCTTGGATGGCTTTAAACTTCTAATCCTCCTGCCTCCACTCCCCAAATGCTGGCATTACGGGTGTGTGCCACCTATGAAGGGTGGGTGGAACAGACAATTCTTTTTTTTTTTCTTTTTTTTTTTTTAGTTTTTCAAGGTAGGGTTTCTCTGTGTAGCCTTGGCTGTCCTGGACTCACTTTGTAGACCAGGCTGGCCTCGAACTCACATTGATCCACCTGCCTCTGCCTCCCAAGTGCTGGGATTAAAGTCGTGTGCCACCACGCCCAGCTATCTCTCTGGGATGTATTGGATATTCTTGTCATCTATGAGTCTCTGGAATGTGTGACAAAGCTGGGACTCTGGCCACTTAGTGTAGCTGAGAGGAGGGCCGGCCATTGTTTTACTGGTGATAGATGTCTCTTTGGATGGCCTCCCATGATGTCACAGGCACACGCTTGTCTCATGGGTGATCCTGAGGCACCTACTTGGGTGCTTGGGGGCCCACGTGACTCAAAGATATGTTGGGCTGCCTTGGTGTGGGTGCCTGCCTGGCTTCAGCCATGTTGCCTGGGCATCTGCTTCTAGGCACTTCCTGCTTGGCCTCTGGAGCCAGATGTCCAAGTTCCCAGGTTGGTCCTACCGGGTCCTAGGAAGCCAGGATGACCTCAGTGTGTTATCTGGCGTCTCTGAGCTTCCTCTTCATGGTGAGCTCAGAAGAGCGGAACCTATCTGTTAGGTGTGGTGTGAGAATTAAGAACAGAAGAGAAGCCATCTGGGGGAAAGTGAGGGTTCAACAAATATTAGCTAAGCCCCAGGTGTGGTGCATGCCTGCAATACCAGTGCTCAGGGCACTGAGGTGGGAGGATCGCAAGCTTAAGGCCATTTTTTTTTTTCTGAGCCAATTTGTTTTTAAAGGGCAAATAAGTAAAGAAATACGTAAATAGTCGGACGTCGTGGCTCATGCCTTTAATCCCAGCACTCGGGAGGCAGAGGCAGGTGGATCGCTGTGAGTTTGAGACAAGCCTGGTCTATAAAATGAGTTCAGGACAGCCAGGGCTGCACAGAGAAACCCTGTATCGAAAAAACAAAAAAACAAAAAACAAACAAACAACAACAACAACAAAAAACCCAAACCAAACCAAACCAAAAAACATAAATAAATTAGTTCTTACTGTAAACTGAATTTGGTGACAACAGTAAAGAACAAGTTCCCTTTAATGAGCCTTTCACCTGGTACGCAACTCTTCCCAGAATGCTCTAGGAGTTGCTAACTTGCCACACAGCAGGATATCCCCGGGGCTCTGCCTGAAGGAGGGACAGGCCCTTCATCTTAGTCCTGGGCACCTAACCCTCTCTGGTCACCAGCTTCTACCCTGCTGCTCTCATGTTCCTGTGCCCCGCTCGGAGAGCACGCCTTAGACACAAGACAGAATTCCCTGAGTGTGGCTCTGTGCCAGCCCCACCCTCAGATGCTGCAGAAAGGTTCCATGAGGAAGACACAGGGTGGGAGGGTCTGAAGAGAGAGTCACAAAGCTGGGAAGGTGGCCCCAGGAGCTGGGCCAGACTTACCAAGGTAAACACGCCCGCTCCTAGCACAGCATAGACGGCGTGGAGCCAGGGGACCTGTGGGCAGAGGAAGGATGATGGGGTTAGCATGTAAGAAGGAGCAGCTGGCAGAAGTGCCAGAGGTTTGGGGGGAAGGCTCGGTCCAGAGGACGGAGAAAGTGGGGCAACTCCTCTGTGAGAAGCCCCAGGACTGAGAGAGGCATGGGATTATCTGGGTGCTCGCACTGGAAGGATGTCAGGAAGAGGCCTGTGGGGGAGGCTCCCACAGACCTAACATTTCTTCCTTCAAAGCAGAGCCCCAGGCTCGGGCTGGCCCAGGGTGACACATCCTTTTAACCAGTCATCTTCTCGGCCTGGTTCTGGCTCTAGGCTCCCCCTGCTGTCCCCATTCATCCTTGTTCTAACTGGACGTCTGTCTGTCCCTCCACAGAGGTCTTCCTGTCTCTGCCTTGCGAGCAAGGCTCAGGTGGAAAAACCTAGTCAGGGTGGGCATGGAGGTGGAGGCGCCTAGAGTCTCTGCCAGCTGGGCATGATGGGCCTGTCTCTGGAGGCCAGACCAGAGCCTCTTCCCAGATTGTGCTCACCCCTGCCCCCCACCGACGGTGCATGCAAACTCCACAACTGTAAGGTGCCATGTTAGTGCTGCCCTTTGTGGAGCCCTTCCAGAAAACGTTCTAGAAGGTTCCTGGAAACAAAGGCATCCCATCAGCTCGGCATGGGTCAATAAAGGGTTCTTTGAAGTTCTGGGGCTCCTTCCTGTAACTCCCCCATCCCTATCCTAGATACATAGAGGCCACCAGGCCGGCTCCGGCCCTTCCCTTCGTCAACAGGATACTGGGAAAAGCCAAGGAAATGCCAGAATCAATCTTGACATCCTAGATTGGGTGCCAACTGCCTGGAGGCTGGGGTTGGGCAGGATGGAAGTGGGTTAGAGGGGGTGAGGGATGCCATCCCAGCCTGGCAGACAGGAGGCAACGGGAGACCAGGCACAGATGTGGCTGGAGAGACCGCCATTGAGCCCCCAGTAGACCCAACGTTTTCTTTCCTCCGTTGTCAGGATTCAAACCACCTGTCGTGTCCCCAGCCTGTCCCCAGCATTGGTGGCTTCATCTCCTACACAGTAGGCACTCTTGCGGGCAGACCAGATGCCATTAGGAGACCCGGGAAGAGCCCTCCAGTGGGTGGGTGTCTGTGTCATGGGGTGGGGAGTGTATTCCTGCCCCACTGCCTAGTTTCCCTCCTGCCTGGCTAGCCAGATTCTGCCTCTGGGCTTGGCTGCTCCCCTCGGAGGCCCACCGAGCCTGCTGCGCCCCCAGAGCCCCAGTGTCTCTTTCTCAGCTACAGCCCCCCTCACCTTTCTCTCCACCTGCAGGGAAGATAGGGAAAATAAAGCCAGATACGGCTCATGGAGCTGGGCAGGTGCCCAGGCCTGCCAAGAAAAGCCTCCTTGTTTGCTTGCGGTATGCTGCCAGCGCACCTGGGGCAGGTGCGGGGGTGGGGGGTGGGGGGGGCTGGATAGGATGGCAGACTGTCGGGCTTCGGCCCTGAAGGGATAAGGAGAGCAAGGCACCCTGAGCACTGGGCCGCCCCCCCTCTTCTCATGGACTGGCAGGCTGGACACTCACGTATTGGAAGGGCAGGAGGACGGCGAGGAGGAGTCCGCTGAAGAAGAGGGTCATGAGCAACACGAACAACACGCCCTGGCAGGAGGTGAAGTCAAACTGCAGGGGACAGGGGACCGTCGTCAGCACTGGGCCTCAGCAGCGTGCTGGCCAGAGGCTGAGACCCACGAATCCTGCGCTCACCCCCATAACTCAGGGTGTTCCTCTTCCAGCTGGTACCCCCGCCCCGCCCCTCCTGCCCTCTCCCATCAGACCCAACTCAGGCCTCTGCCTCTCCTCAGATTCCTGACCCACACGCGCCCTCCCCTGCCCATGGGCTCTGGGGCTGACCTTGGTCTGGAAACTGAAGATGGTGACTGAGAGGCAGACGAGGGCGGTGATGCCGAGGCAGAGCAGCACAGACGTGGTGTTGTAGTAGCTGAGGACAGGCATGGGGTCAGTAGGATGCCCCTCTCCCCCCACCCCTCCTCTGAGGACCACCGTTTTCTGCCAGAAGCTGACCTCATGACCTGTGGTCCCAACCCGTCCTGTCTCCTAGACCTCCCACTTGTAGGCTTTCCAGGCGTCTCTGTCATGGACACTCACTACTGGGGGGAAGGGTCTTGAACAGACGAGTGGAAGTCTGAGGGCAGTTTACACCATCAGGAGGCCTTGGTTTTTTTTGTTTGTTTTGTTTTGTTTTGTTTTGTTTTTCGAGACAGTGTAGCTTTGGCTGTCCTGGACTCACTTTGTAGACCAGGTTGGCCTTGAACTCACAGAGATCCACCTGCCTCTGCCTCCCGAGTGCTAGGATTAGAGGCATGCGCCACCATGCCCAGCTTAGGAGGCCTCGGTTTTAAAGCCACAGCGTGGGTGGCATCATCTTATTTGCCACCAGGCCTAACCCGACCCCACCGTGTTACTCGGGTCTCAGAGCCACCGGCCTAGTAGAGCCTAAGGAGGCGACTTCTAGGCTAAAGTGGCCTGTCTGCTTAAGTCCCTGCCCGACCCAAGGGCTCTCTGGAAAGATGGGAGCTTGCAGGCAGCTCCCCTCAAGTGTGGCCAACCCCTGGCTGCATGCCTACCTAGGCCACTCCTGTCCCATTTACCTGGACAACATCCCAGTGAGATAGGCCATAGACAGCGTCTGAAAGGAGAACACGGTGAGCAAGCTGCTGCATGCGGGCTAGGGGGTCCCAGGGGCCCTCAGGTTCTAGCCTGGGCCTCCACCCCACGCACGCAATCCTTGTGCTGGGCCTGCTTTACTGAGGCCCAGCTAACCAGTGTTTCCTCGGCCAGCTTGCAGGCTCCTCGGGCTGGGAGGAGGCAGGCTCCTTTATCTCGTAGGCAGCCTTTTCTTCCAGCGAGAACCCTCACTCTTCATTTTCCAGTTCTGGCTGGGACTCCTACACAATCTCCCAAGGTCACAGGCCTGGGTACACGGGGGTTGGGGGGTGGGGGGATTGGAGGGATGGAGGGTGTGGGGAGTAGGCTTCATCCCTTTTAGAAAGGGAGGCTGGGGGGCTGGAGTGATGGCTCAGAGGTTAAGAGCACTGACTGCTCTTCCAGAGGTTCTGAGTTCAATTCCCAGCCACCACACGGTGGCTCATAGCCATCTATAATGTGATCTGATGCCCTCTTCTGGCCTGCAGGTGTACATGCAGGCAGAGTATTATATACATGATAAATAAATCTTAAAAAAAGAAAAAGGGGGGGACAGGGTGGTCTCGTAGAAGGGAGGTTTAACACCTCTGTTCCACTGGGAATCTCACATTGGATGTCCCCGGTCTAGACTGTCTGGCTTTCAAAACCCAGGCTGCCTCGAGCCTTCCACCATCCCCACTTACAAAGATGGTCAGTAGAATCAGGTTCCAAGGGAAGTGCCTCCTGCAAGGCAAGTATGAGAGTCAGAGCACACTCCACACTCTACAGAGGCTCCTGAGCACAGTCTACACTCTGCAGAGGCTCCTGAGCACACTCCACACTCTGCAGAGGCTCCTCCTGCCTTCAAACCCCTCTTATGCCCCCATCAGCCCATCCACCTCAGAGGCACAAAGGGACTGACCCATCTGGCTCCAATCCAGAACAGGATGAGATTCTCTCAGGGCTGTGCCCCGCCCCCCCAGCCCCACCCCTGCCCCACATGCCCCCCACCCCCACCCCGGTGGAAGGCAGAGCCCCCACCCAGCCCCAAGTCATGATCCTACCTGGGTCCAGAACAGCAAGCCAGGGTCAGGTAAGTGGCAAAGAACACGGCACTGTGTGTGAGCAGGAGACAGGTGAGCAAACCAGAGGGTCTCTCCTGAGGCTGTCTACCTAGTCCCAGTTCGTCCTACTCTGCCATCCCTACCCAGACTGCACCGGGCAGGATGGCAAGAGCAGAGGGGAGGGTGTGGTCATCCTAGGACTGGGCAGTGGGTAGGATGGTGGTCCAGTTCCAAAAAGAGAAGGTCGTAGTTGGGTGGGACAGGCCCACTTCTATCAATATCGAATCCTGGGAGCTTACAGCCTCATTTCTCACCAGGTGGCCTCAGAGACCTTTGCTGTTGTGTTTGTCTTTTGGAAGCAGGGACTCACTATGTAGCCCAGGCTAGCCTCGAACGCTCACTGAGCCTCCGAATTTAGCTTCCTGTGGGCTGGGACTGCGGACTCGCATCACCTCACTCGGCTAAGAGACCTCAGATAAAAAGCACATTCTCTGAGAGCCCGGTAGGCCGCTCAGTCTCACACAGGGCTGGGGAGGTAACGCAGAGGGAGAAGCGCGCGGCCAGCAAGCAGGAGATTCATGCCCCGGCCCCCAGGTGAAGACGCCGGGCATGGGGCTGCTCTTGGAGAGGCAAAGACAAGAGGATTTTGGGGCTCAGCTTGATGGGCGGCCCACCTAACCTCACTGGGGGGCTGCAGGCCAATGAGACTGTTCAAAGGAGGTAGATGGCTTTCCTGAGGACGACTCCCAAAATTGGCTTCCGGCCTCCATATGCACATGCACACCCACACGGATCCATTTGCACACATGTGCACACCCATACATACACATGCACAACATACATACACAACATACATACACAACAACAACAACAGGCATTGTAGTGTGGTGATGTAATCCCAGCCCCTGGAGGCTCAGGTGAGAGGATCAGAAATTCAGGGTCATCCTGATCTACTTATAGAGTCTAAAGCTAGCCTACTTCATGTGAGGCCCTGCCTCAGAAATAATAGACAAATAAAAAGCAAATTTAAAGTTACTATAGAATATATTTTGTGTGCTGGGTAGGGTGTTGATATTTATTTATTTATTTATTTATTTATTTATTTATTTATTTACTGAGACAGGGTTTCTCTGTGGAGCTCTGGCTGTCCTGGAACTCTCTTTGTTGACCAGGCTGGCCTCGAACTCAGAGAGATCCAACTACCTCTGCCTTCCGAGTGCCGGGGTTAAAGGCATGCACCACCACGCCTGGTGTAGATTTTTATTTTTTATTTATAGCTTTTGAGGCAAGATCTCACTACGTAACTCCTGTAACTCCCACTGGCCTGGAACCATCTAGCTAGACCAGGGGAACTGGGTTGATAAACACTGACACTACCCTCGCTTCTTCATGGACTGTGTTCTTGGGCAACTTATCCAAGGTCATGCAGCTACCCTGTTGCTGAGGGACTGAACCTAGGTGCTCCAGTTTCTGGTTGCTGCCTTCCAACCACTGCCACGCACTGCCTCCCTCATCACTACCTGCAAGCCATCTTGTTTGCTTGACTATATAGCAGCCATCTTGTTTGCTTGACTATGTAAAGTTCTGCCCTCCCACGCTGAGGGCTCAGCGCGGCCTGCCCGCACCCAGCAGAGCAGGAAGTGGAACAAATTTTTGGATCAGGTAGCCACGTCCAGTGGGAAGTGGCTAGCGGGTGGTTGACAGCTAAGAGCTTTCTGGAAAGCAAGGGGCAAAGACACAGCAATGGAAGACGGGGTTTGAGCAACGGAGACAGTTGGCCTACCGAGGCATGAGCTTCACCCTCAGCAGCCCCTTCCCTGTCTCCTCAGCCTCTTACCCGCCCTCCATAACAGCAAGCCCAAAGAGCCTTCTTTCCCCCAAATCTCCCAGGCTGCCTCACTCTCTGCTGCGTTCCAGAAAGATCTGAGGTGCGGCTCCTGTGGCTCCTGGCCCATCATCACCTGCAAATGTCATGTGGCACTCCCAGGCCAATGCCTTCAAACTGAGGTCCCCAGGCCCTCAAAAGCCTCGTCTTCCGTGTCAACCTCCTTGGCTTCACCCCACCTTCATCCAGCATCTTCCCTGGTCCTAGCTCCAGCAACCCTGTGCGCCCTCTCTCAGAAGCTCTACTTAGAAAGTCTCTGCTCACAGCGTCTCTTCTCCATCTCTCCGACCCGCCCAACAACCTGGCCTCAGCCCCACGTAATGACAGCTGGCTTGGTCACATCAGGGTGACCTTGTTAAGTCCAGTTGTCACTCGTTGGCCCTTACGTTACCTGACTTCTCAATGTCTGATCACCCCTATTGTTTCCCTGGTTCCTCGGTGACACACTTTGGGGTTCCCTCCTCCTGGCCTGGTTTCTTCGAGGCAGACTCTTCTCCTGTCCCACTCTCCCCTAGGCAGGCTCGCCCACCCTCAGGATGAACCCGTACTTTAGATCTTCTTTTTTTTTTTTTCCTTGCACTGGGTTGGAACATCCATTTGGCTGCACAGCGAACAGCTGCTTGGATCGGATTCACTGTGGTGGGGCTGAGTTCTACTGTGCTCTCTGCTCCTGCACCCCAACTGCAGGAGGACGCTGTGCAGCCGCGCAGCCAGAGGCCTCAGCATCACTCTTGGCTCTCGCCCTGTTACACCCAATTAATCACCTGGATCTGCTCAGCCTCCTACTCTGACCTCACTCTTCCCTCATCCCCTCCACCTCCCTTTGAAGTTGGGTCGCCTCTTTCTTTTTCCCTCTGGCTGGGACTATAGCTTTCCTGCAGCCCAGCCTTGCACTCTCCACACTTCAGGCCGATCAGACCACCGGGCTCCCAGGAAGACTTGGCAACAAATACTGAGAATTCTAGAATTTTAGCTTCCTTAAGAAACACAGAAGTAAACCGGGAGTGGTGGCGCACGCCTTTAATCCTGGCACTTGGGGAGGCAGAGGCAGGTGGACTTCTGTGAGTTCAAGACCGACCTGGTCTACAAAGCAAGTCCAGGACAGTCAGGGCTACAGAGAGATACCCTGTCTCAAAACAAATAACCTCCTCAGAAGAGCACAGAAATAATATAAGGCTGTGCTTTTGTTTTAATCCCAGGTGTGGGGATGGGGGCTGCTTCAGACTGTCCGAGGCAGCTGCTGCCTATGATTTGCCTTGTGTTCTAGCAGAAGCATGTTTTGCCAGCTGCAGATAGTTTCTGCGATTGTGTGATATTTGGAATTCTGGGAACTTTTCAGAGGGTGCATAAATACTAGGGCCTCAAGAGGTAGGACTGGTGGGTGTTGGTCATTCGGGGGGGGGGGTTGGTTATGATTTAGTAGTCATGCTCAAAGAAGAAACATGAAGAAAGAAATTAGATTCAAGGATCCGGATCTCTCTCTCTCTCCCCTCTATCTGTCTTTCTTTCCTTACCTAGAAGGGCAGAGAGCCTCAGGATTACAAAGACAGTGGTAGTTTTAGAGCCTGGTACCAGAAGTCCTGTCCCAGGCATGCCACAAGTCTGTGGCCACGGACAAGGATTTGACTGCCAGTCCCTTGCTCTGCAGAACAGGAAGACTGGTCCCCAACCCTGCGAGGTCTGGTGGGAGCTTGCAGGTGAAGCACTTAGCACAGGCTCGGGCAGGAATGGGAGCCGCTTACCACTGTCCTTAGAAGCTGCCTGCCTGACAGCTTCCCGGGTGCCCCTCCCCCCCTGCCCTCGCCTCACACACCATCTCCTGCTCCCTCTGCTCTGCCACAGACACCGTGCTCAGTGGGAGCAATCAGACAGGAGAGAACCCAGCGGAGACAGACCACAGGGGCCTTGGGAAAGCCAGGGCTGTTTGGGCGGAAAGAGAAGGGTTGTACGTGAGCTAGAACAGTTGGCTTCTTGTCAAACCCTCAGCCCCAGGGCCTGGGACAGTCTGCTTAGTGTCAGGATGGGGACTGAAGACCAGGGACAAGCCCATTGGCCTTGCCCAGCTGAGTCGCCCTAGCACCCGGGGCCATGGCCAGCAGACCACGGGCGGTGGGGGGGGGGGGAAGTGGGTGGCTGTCAGGCAGTTCTGACTTTCAACCTTGGCTCTGATGCACATAAAGCAGCTTCCCTCTGCCTCAGTTGCCTCATGTGTGAAATGGAGATTCCCAACGGCGCCGACACGGCAGGATTATTAGAACTATATGTTCTTGGCATGGTGCCTTATGCATTAAAAAAAGGGCTGTTTTATTCTGTTCTCAGTGCTGTTCCAACAAGGGAGCCCTTGGGGAGCATTTGATACACTGGAGGAGAGGAGGTGAGACGCAGAGGTGGAGGGCCCCACCACCACGGACTGAAGGGGTGTGTGTGGAGGGCAGGGCAGACCCTCACGTATGCCGTCTGCAGGAAGAGGTGACCATAGGTAGTGGACCGTTGTGGCATCCCAGGAGAGCACAGTCCACCCCGCTTCCCACCTCCCTCCGCCTAACCCTAACCCTGACTCATCACTGCTTTCCTCTCGCCTTCAGCATTCGGAGGCCAGGTGCTCCCTCCCTCCTCATCCCTACCTCTTCAGCATAGCGCTGTGGACTCTGCTCATCTTTCTGAACTGTTCCTGCCACTACGAACTCAGGACGTGGAACCCCACAGACTGTGTCATAGAAGAGGGGCCCAGGACGCCATTTCCAAAGGTCTCGGGGTTGGGGTGGGGGTGGGGGCGCTAAGCCTGCCAGACAGTGCTGACGTGCTAGGAGCCATGCCAACCCGCTGTGTGGGCTGGCCGAGGTGGCCATCCCTGGGGACTCATTAGCTGTACACAAGGTGCCTCCCAACTCCCCAGAACTCAGCCCTCCCCCCACACCCCCGGGGGAGTCCATCTGTCCATCTGTCCTGTGCCCTAGGAAAGACTCTGTGAGTGGGTGCCCTCACTCCTGGAACCCCGGGGAGAGTTTCCTCACTGTTGCCTGTGGCCCACTTGCGCCCACTCTAAGCCCAACTTTAAGACCATTCTGGTCTCTCTCTGGTCTAAGGCTCTGGTGGCTCAGGGGGCCTTTGTGCCGAGAGCTCCCACATTGATCCCTATTGAAGCACAGGCTGGGCCAGTGAGTGCGCAGGCTCCTCTATCAGGCTGTGTCTTGACCCTGCTCTCTCGGACAGCAGGGCCTCCTGTCACCAGCTCAGAGAGCTCCCCCAGTCTAGCCCCTAATGGAGGGAATGTACCTCAGTGTTTTCACTCCCAAGCCTTCTGTTTTAACCACTCCCCTCTCACAGCTCCTAGCCCTAGTCTCCCTTGCAAGCTCCTTTGCATACACCACACCACACCACCCTCCACCCTCCCCTACAGGCAGAGGCCTCCTGCCCAGGAGCCCCGGTACAGGGCTGGCTCACATCAGATGCCAACGGGGGACCATGGAGAGAGCAGTTTTCTGAGTCCGGGCTGGTTCTGGCCCAGAAACCTCAGCGATCATTCCTTAGCTACCAGGGAGGAGGGTCCGAGTCACCTACCACCTCAAGCCTCCTCTTGCAACCCGCTTGCTATGCTCCCTAAAGAGTACAAGAGCTAGGAGAAGCCAAGTGGCTGGAGGGCGGGAGGGACTGCCAGCCAGGAGGATTAGGAACACAAGTCTTAACTTGAACCCAGCTCCGCCGCCAACTAGCTGTGTGATCCTGGACACATTACCCAACCTCCCTGAGCGCTAAGGTTCTCTGAGGAAACGATACCCAGTAGATTCGAGGATCAAACGCAATACCGCACATCAGCGCACAAAACAATGCCCAGCCCTTAATTAGGTGCTCTTTACGTGGTGGCTCTTATGATTAATAATTTCACAAGCATTAATAACAATGCTCATAGGAGTAGCAACATTATCATTAGAGAAGGTCAAGGTGTCCCAGCCCCTTCCCTCACAGGGGCAAGGTACCAGCTCCCTCCATGCAGGGCCCTAGCCCCACCCTCGGCAACTCGCGTAGGGACTGCCTCTTGTTCTCCGTGCACGCCCCCCAGCCTCCAGTTGTCCTGTCAGAGCTGAGCAATGGAAAAGTTGCCCCGGCTATGGGAGGGGTCTCGGAGGTCCCCCCACCCCACCCCCTGTGGGGATATCGTGGCTTGGATCTTTCAAGCACAGCACTGTAGGAAAGGGCCTGGGGTGGGGGTATACTCACTAAGATGCCCAGTACCAGCCTGGGTTGGCCTGGACATAGTCCTTAACGACATCACTGAAGGAAAAGACAGGAGAGTTGGCGGTTACCCCAGGTCTGTTTCTGTCCAATGTCTGTCCCTGCCCGACATGGACTCAGAGAAAGGAGGCGAGAGTAGGCACTAGAAGGCCAGGCTGGGACCTAGGGAGCCTGGATGGGTGACTGCAGAGCGGTGGCAAACAATGCCTCACAGGCACCTGTGGCCTGGAGGGCCCGCACCACACTGTTTGAAAACGTCTCACATGGTATCCACCCAACACCCGCAGTCTGAGGGTAACCATGGCCCCTCGCCTCTCAACGTGGGCATTCCAAGAGAGGTTTGATGGAGTGAGTCCCCTGCCCCAAGCCTAGCCACGGCCTTCCCAGAAGGCCTCAGTCCACACTGACTCACCAGAATGTAAAGAGAGCCACCACAGCCAAGGTCACCAGCAGCTGAACCAACAGGATGGTGTAGACCTGAGGGAGGCGGGGTGGTCAGTTTGGGGAGCCCTGAGCCCCAGCCTGTCTCTGAGAGAACCCAGCTCCCAGGGACCTCCCCACTGGACACTCTCACCCTCCTTTACTGGGGGTCGCCGGGCAGACTTCAGACAAGTGGGGGCATAGTAAAGTTGCCAGACCCTCAAGTGGAGCAGCTTATAGAACCCAGAGGACATGGAACAGCCCCCCTGCCCCCCCCCCCCCCGGGGTGAGACCTCGGAAGCACATGCCAGCAGGAACCATGAGCTGGGGCGGCAGGAGAAAGGTGCAGGCAGAGGCTGGGCCAGGGTCCTTCCAGGGATTCCCGCACGGGGGGGGGGGGGGGGGCCTGCCCCCTCCCCTTTCCCTCTCTGCAGCCCAGAGTGAGGGAGAAGTGGTCACCTTTCTGATGAAGAGCCGGCGAACTTTTTGGTCCTCCCAACTGAAGGTGGTGAACAATTCATGGTTCCCTGTGGGGAAACCACCTTCGTAGCTGGTGCTGCTGCCTGGGGGTGGGGGGTGGGGGAAGGGTGAGGAGAGGCTGTGAGAGCTCCCTGCCAGCTGGCCTTCCTGTCAGTCTGGCTCTCTAGGTTCTGAGGTCCTTCTCCAGCCTCGGCTGTCAGACGCCCCCTTAGGTCCCCCCGCCCTCCCCCCACATCTGTCTTCCTGGTCACTTGCTCTGTTCTGACCCCAGGAATGAGCTATCTCCCATCCTCTCCCTCTCCAATGGTTGGGGCTCTAGAGACCAAGTTCTGTCATACAAATGTCCCTTCCCTCCTGTGTCTTCATCTCCATCCATCCCTGGACACTCCAGCTCCTGTAAATCAGCAAGGAACAGCCTGCTCGCCCAGCCAGTCAGTGTGCCCTAGGACCAAAGATCCTGACGCTGGCTGCTCCAAGGCTCCCGTGGGTCAGGATCAAAGGCTGGGGGCACGGGGGTGGGGGAGCGGGCCCTGCTGGTGCTCCATTGCAAATCAGTGGGGGCTGGTGGAAAAGGAGGTCGAAGGGCTGGAGAGATGGCTCAGTGGTTGGGAGCACTGTCTGTTCTTCCAAGAGACCTGGGTTCAATTCCCAGCACCCACATGACAGCTCACAACTGTCTGTAATTCAAATTCCAAGGGATCTGACACCCTCACACCAATGTTCATGAAATAAAAAATTAAAAAAAAAAAAAAGGAGGTCGAGAAAGGGCAAGAGCACAGTGGGGGGTGGGTGGGGGGTGGGGGGTCTAGGCCTGGTCCCAAAGCTCTGGCTTTTGCAGGAGTCAAGACCACAGAGTCAAGCAGACCACCAGGTGGATCTACCAGCCCATGGGACAAGCTGTGTGACCCTGAGCCTTTTGAGTCTCTTCTGGTTTAGGCAACCAACGGGCCCACTTTGCAGGGACCAAATTAGGTAAAGCAGAAAGTCTGTGTGTTCTGTGCCTGGGAGAGAATACACTGTCTTTGGCCTTGTGCTCTCTTTAGGGCTGTTCTCAAGCCCTGAATGTATCTGCTTTGGTCCCCTCTACCACCCGCATCAGGTCTGGCTGATCTTTCCCTCTCCTCCAGCCTCTGTGTTGGTCTCTGGAAGATGACCGCAGCCCTGCCCTGTGGGAGCGCTCCAACGGCCCCTTCTCCTGCTCGCCGCTCAAGTTCAAGTTCTTTTTTGTTTTGTTTTCTGAGATACGATCTCAGGCAGACCAGGCTGGTCTTGAACTCACAATATGGCTGAACTTCTCACTCTCCTGTTTCCATCTTCTGAGTGATGGTTATAGGCGTATGCCACCATGCCAGGCAAGTTTGAGTTCCTTTAACAACGGCAGGGTGAGCAGTCTTCCATCTGCCCCTCCCCCTGAACTGTCTGTCCTCCCTCCTCCCTCCTCAGCCTGACTACATTTGTTCAGTTGCCTGCCTGCTTGCCCCTGGACCCTGCCCACCCAGTGCTTCCTGAGGGTCGCGCATTGTCTGCCTCCTCATATGCTAACTCAAGACGCCCTTCAGAGCTCTGCATGGATCTAGGAAATCCTCCCTGACTGGCCGGCCAGACATAAGCCACCAATATAGTCACCAATAGTGACAGTTCCAGGATCCCAGCGGTGGCACTTTGGCTGACTGGCTGAGCAGCCTGCTAGACCGTTACCACCAGCTGTCCCTTGCTGATTCTTGGTCATAGGCGCAGGAGTGTCGAGGCATGGGAACGGGGACACAAAAGGAAGGGACATTTATATGGCAGAGCGTGGTCCTCAGAGTCCCAACTATCATGGAGGGCGAGGATGGGAAATAGCTCATTCCTGGAGCCAGAGCAGGGAGAGTGAGAAGTGACCAGGAAGACAGATGTGGGGTGGCAGGGATGAGCCAAAGTGGGGTATTTGACAGTGGAGCTGGAAAGAAAGACTTCAGACGTCTAGAGAGCCCAACAGGTACAGTAAGGAGCTACCCAGCTCTCTGTGGCCGCTTCTGAGTCACTGAGGTAGACGTGCATTAACAGTCAGCTCAGGGAAGCCGAACCACAGACAGGACTCCGCATCCTCAGGAACGCGCTCAGGCTTGACACTTCCCAGGCCACACTAGTAAATGCTTGTCACCTGTTGCCTTCCACCATAGCTGCTTAGAGGGTAGTCCTTAAATAAAGTTTCCATCCCAGCAACCAGGGCAGGAGAAACTAGAGGGTGAAGAACACCCCACCGCACCTTCATGGACCTTCCAGTATGTCACATTGGAGTAAGGCAGCTGGGCTCTGGACTGAGGGGTGTTTTTGGAAGAGACCCGGACCATGGTGGCCACTGGATCCTATGATCAGGGCTCTGTGAACAGAGGCTCTGTTGTGGGGGTGGGGCTGGGGTATTGTCCTCAGATCCCTTCTAGAACTTTGCAGGCAGTGAGAGGGTCACAGTGGGGGAGGGGCAGTAGAGGAGCAGCAAAGAAACCCTAAAAGGTTTGAAAAAAAAAAAGTAGCCAGGAATGGTGGCGCACACCTTTAATCTCAGCACTCAGGAGGCAGAGGCAGGCAGATTGCTGTGAGTTTGAGGCCAGCCTGGTCTACAAAGGGAGTCCAGAACAGCCAGGGCTACATAGAGAAACCTTGTCTCGAAAGACCAAAAAAAAAAAAAAAGTTATTATTATATTCAAGTATATGTGTGACTGTATATGCACACATGTGTGCATGTGTTTATAATTTGGGTGCACGCATGCTATGAGGCACGTGTGGAGGTCAGAGGTCAACTTTCAGGAGTCAGTTTTCTCCTTCCACCATCTGCTGTGGAACCTGGGGATGAACTTAGGTCATCGGGCTTTTGTGGAGAGATGCATCTATCTGATGAGCCGTCTCACCAGCCTGCAGCCGAGGACTGAAGGGTGCATTCTCACAGACAGTGGCAAAGGTCTAGCAGGCTGCTCAGCCAGACAGCCAAGGTGCCACCGCTGGGATCCTGGAACTGCCGCTATTGGTGGAAGTGCTGGTGACTTATGTCTGGCCAGCCAAGGAGGCTAGTTCCCACACACCTATCCACACCTGTGCCTGCCTGCCCCTGAAAAACCTGGAGAAAGGTGGGAAGACGAAGAAAGTGGCTGGGAGGGGCCTTAATTTCTGAAAACCCTAGCTAGGTCTTCGAGAGGCCTGATCCCACCAACGTTTCAACCAGACACTGTATAAACACTGTACTCAGCCCAAAGGGCACCTGCATAGCTTTTACACCAACCCGTTCTGATCACGCTGATCTCTGCCAACCCCTGATCTGCGTCTCTTCCTTCTATGAGAGCATTTATTTATTTATTTATTTATTTATTTTGACAGGGTTTCTCTGTGTAGTGCTTGCTGTCTGTCCTGGACTCACTTTGTAGACCAGGCTGGCTTCTAACTCACGGAGATCCACCTGCCTCTGCCTCCCGAGTGCTGGGATTAAAGGTGTGAGCTCTGTGAGGGTCTTTTTAGACTAGAATTTGGCTTCGGTCCCTTATCCATCCCTTCCAACCTAGCCCAGTGATTTGTAGAGAGTCCCTTCTTCTCAGGCAGAGAGTACCCTGACAGGACATCCCTCTCTCTTCCCTTTTAGCGTTCTTCTTGACCCACCCTCAGAGCAATCCTCCTGAAGCAGTGTCAACTGTTCTGCACAACTACGCCAAGCACGTGGTGTCTGCGCACCTTCCTCCTATAGGTTTCCCACCGCTCCCTCTACCCGTCCAGCCTCCGGCTGCTGAGAGACTTACTGGGATCCACATAGGCCCAGCTTGGATGGAGAGGAACAGCCGTGGGGCCCTGGGGGAAGGTCCCTGTCTTCAGCCCTTCTCCTGAGGTGGCCTCCTCATAGGAGGGCGGCGCCGAGGGCACGGCCGGAGCCTCCTTCTTCTCACCATTTGCCTGCTGCTGCCCCTCAGTCCCGGTCCCAGGGGCCTTGTTAGCCACAGAGAGCTGTAGAGGAGAGGCAGAGGGAGACAGTTACCAGTGGCAGAGACTTTCAAGTCCTCCTCGCCAGCACCTTGATTTCTGGAGTCGGCCTCGGTGCTATTCCAAGCTGTGGTAGGCAGTGGGGCAAGCAAGCAAGACCTACCCCCAGGTTCTGAGCCTAAGGAACTGAGCTCAGGAGGGGAGGGGCAACCAAGGATATGATAGACAGGAAGCAGAAAAGGCACCAGAGTGCCTATGGAGGCCATAAGACCACCTGGGGGAAGGGACTGGGCCTTGAGCTGCCCTCTGCCTGGCCCACGGGAGACCCTCGTATTGAACCAAAGGTTCTCACATTTCACTGTTTTCCCAACTTGCTCACTGTATTCCACCAATTTTATTTTGCATTATCTTTGTTTTGTTGTTTGTGTTTTTTTGGTTTGTTGCTGTTTTGTTTTTATTTTTGAAACAAGGTCTCCCTATATAGCCCTGGCTGTCCTGGAACTTGCTCTGTAGATCAGGCTGGCCTCAAACTCAGAGATTCCCCCTGCCCCGGCCTCCCAAGTGCTGGGATTAAGGCTGTATGCCACCATGTCTAGCTAGTCAACCAATTCTAAAATGAGGAAACCCAGAGACAGACAGAAAGAGTGACAGCTAAAGTCCCAGGAGCCACTGGGCTCAGGCTCAGTCCCTGGGGACAGGCTGTTTTATGTTGGGCTGGAAATACAGGAGGGGGGCAGGGGGTGGGGATGCGATGGGGAGAGGTGGGTGGGAAGGGAACCGATGAACCTGTGAGCCAGAGGGAGCACAGCCTTCCCAGCCAGAACAAAACAACAGTTGTTGCTGCAGTGCTGAAGGAGACATTTAGCTTTGGCCCTTCCTTCCTGTGAGACAAGGAACGGAGACCCCGGGGAACTGTGTTCAGGGCAGATTGAGAACTGCAGTCCACTTAAGTCAGATATGTCCCCTGCCCACAGTGGACATGGCAGCTTGGTGAGACAATGACGTCTGTAAGGGTCAGAGTGCTGGCCTCAGAAGGCACAGCTTCAGTCTGCCTGCAGGAGGCTTATAAGCTGCTAAGGAACAGAGGTGGCCCTTGCAGAGGGACAGTTGAGGAGGCCCCTGACTTCAGTCTCTCTACAGCCCAGAGACCACTGGACCTCAGGAGGCTGGTAGTACCTCATCCCCTAAGAAACACCTGGGGGTGGGGGGTGGGGTCTGGGAGCTGAAGAAAGGCGGCCTGGCGGTACCTGCCACCAGAACAGAGAGAGGAGCTGGCTCCAGACTGGTGGAGTGGGGTAGGGATGGAAAGGGAGGTCCCAATTCCCTGTGCTCTGCTCAGTGCCTCCTGCCTCCTGGAAATGGGACCTGAGCTGGGGCCCCTGACTGAAAGGCGCTGCCTTAGCCCCAACCCTTCCACTCAGCGCCCCAGAAACCCTGGGGCCCCATTGTCCATCACATAAGATATTCCCAAGTGACCAGTGGCAGGATGTAGTATTATCCAGTGACATCATTTTGAGACCTTTAAGGAGCTTGAACACAGAGGGCTGAGGGTCTGGGCCAGGACGATGCCATTAGCTCTGAGGCTGGTATCAGAGGGGAAGAATGAGGTATAGCGAAAGCCTTCTGTTGTTTTTCCTGCCCAATCCTTAGCACCTCTAAACAGAGGGCTAGAGGACCCTCCCCTTTCACCCGAGGCCCTGGTGGTTGTATAATTCCACAGGCTGTTGCTGTTACATAAGCCATCTGCGCTAGCCACGTCTCTGCCAGGCCCTCCCCTGCAATTCAGCCCTATAATGCGTGTGTGTGTGTGTGTGTGTGTGTGTGTGTGTGTGTGTGTGTGTGTGTATGCTGCGGGTAAGGGAGAGAATATGTTTTTATTCCATCACCAGTCTCATATCTGGCCAAAACAAGAACAGAAATCAGAGCATCCTGCTGCAAGGTTGCCATAGAAACTCCCAACCATAGGGGACATACATCCCGATATCCAGAGTTTAGTAATGAAGGGAGTTGGGAGGAGGTGTCTGGAGGGAGTGAAAGAGGACCCTAAAGTGGATGAGTCAACCACTAAAGGCATGCCCACAGGCGTTGCCCCTCACGGTTCACCCTGGCCCCCAAGCAGGACTGACAGTCTCAGCCTGCCTCTCTCTCTCTCTCTCTCTCTCTCTCTCTCTCTCTGTCTCTCTCTCTTTCTCTTCCTTCCTCTCTCCCTCTCCTTCCCTCTTTCCTTCCTTCACCTAGTCTGGTTCCTACAGGGCCTAGGGTACCTGCCTGCGAAAGTTCTGTGATGCCACATCAAAGAGGAGGAGGAGGAGAAGGAGGAGGAGGAGGAGGAGGGGCGGGAGACAGAAGAGGCAGGAGAGCCTTGGGGTTGGGGAAAGTCCTAGGCCCATTCCTTGAAACGGGCTGTTTGGTCCTCTGACATCAGCAAAGACCACAAGGACCTTTGCACTGGAGCCAGGAGAGGATGCTTAAAGTGGTCCAGAAAGCTTTCTCAGGATGGCAGGGAGGCAGGGGTCCAGAGAGTGAAGGATGATGGTGCAGGGGACAGGCCCCTACCTTTCCCTGGGTCATGGTGTCTTCTCTCGAGGAAGGGGTCCCTGAAGCGGGGGTGGCCGCTTGGGTCTCCGCAGTCTGCCTGCGTCTCTTCCTTTCTCCGTGTGGATTCTAGCAACATCCACTGCAGCTCGGCCAGGCTTACCGGAGCGTACCATCCGCTCACAGGGGGGAGGGGGAGGGCCTGGGAGGATGCTGCTGCGGACTCAGGATGCTGCGGATCTGAGAGCCAGGGCAAGACTTGCGTTTTCACCTTCTCTATTTCCTCCCACACACTTCAGCCGCCCCCAGGGGACCGAGGAGCCTTGCACTGTGGAGCAGCAGGTGGATGGGTCCGCGGGGGAGGGAGGAGGCACCAGGGCTCCCTGACACCCGACCAGCTGATGCTGTCTGCCAGTCCGCCAGGGTACAGAGCTAGTATAAGGGCCTATCTCGGCACAAGCAGCTACAAGCTGCGGCCTTGTTCCCCCTGCCTGTTTGGACGGCCTGGATTTGTCTCCATCTCCAGCACTCCCTGTGTTTCATCATTCACCATAGTGAGAAAGTTCTGGATGCCTTGTCTACTCTGCCAGGGCCCCTGGGCCTTGGGCAGCCCCCAGCCCTCTTTCCTTGCTCTGGTTTTCCCACCTGTGAAATGGAAAAAATCACACACACACACCCTCACAGGCACAGCTGGGAGAATACGGGTTTCTGGCTCTTTCAACCTTTTTGAGACAGGTATTTCTGGAGGTATCGCTAGTTCTGTCTCAAAGCCCCTCCCTGCCCTACTCTCTACTGTCTCTCAGCCTCCATCACTTCAGTTCCATCCTCTCCCCGTTCTATTCTACCAACTTCTTTAGCCTTGTCCTTGGGGCCCAGTCAGCACCGTTCCCACTTTCTGCAGTTTCCATAAAGCCCCTGTGAGATTCACAATCTCACCTGCTGGCTGTGTGACCTTGGCAGGGCCCTAACCCTCTGAGCTGCAGCATCTTCCAGAAAGCTAAGAGCAGGACTCGGTCCTCCTTCGACTGCAAGCCCTATGGGTAATGGAGGTAGGTGCACACTGAACACAGGAAGTTCTGCCAGGGAGGGAGCTGAGAGAAACCGAGGAATGGCTGACTACACTGTCTCCTGTCTCCCTCCCGTAGCCCCAGGGCTGACACTGAGCGTGATGTAGGAAGGGTCAAATCTCCTAGGGGAAGGTGGGAACCAAAGCCTGGAGAGGAGTGGCACATGGCTTTCAGCTCTTCAGCCATCTCATCCTCAGGCCCTGCAGCTCACACCCTCCTCTGCCAAGCTGTCCCTGGCTCCTAGCACTTTCGCTTAAGCTGACCCCCTTCTCTGCACCTGTATTCTTCCTTAAGGAAGCCCTGGTGCTAGCTTTACTACTCTTGTTACATAGTTTCTAAGCACCGTAGTGCAGCTCCTCTCTGCACTGTGGGATTCCTTGTCTGTCTTAGTAACAATGCTACTGTAGCAGGTGTCTGTCTTAGTGATAATGCTACTGTGGCAGGTGTCTGTCTTAGTAACAATGCTACTGTGGCAGGTGTCTGTCTTAGTAACAATGCTACTGTGGCAGGTGTCTGTCTTAGTAACAATGCTACTGTGGCAGGTGTCTGTCTTAGTGATAATGCTACTATGGCAGGTGTCTGTCTTAGTAACAATGCTACTGTGGCAGGTGTCTGTCTTAGTGATAATGCTACTGTGGCAGGTGTCTGTCTTAGTGATAATGCTACTGTGGCAGGTGTCTGTCTTAGTAATAATGCTATTGTGGCAGGTGTCTGTCTTAGTAACAATGCTACTGTGGCAGGTGTCTGTCTTAGTGATAATGCTACTGTGGCAGGTGTCTGTCTTAGTAACAATGCTACTGTGGCAGGTGTCTGTCTTAGTGATAATGCTACTGTGGCAGGTGTCTGTCTTAGTAACAATGCTACTGTGGCAGGTGTCTGTCTTAGTAACAATGCTACTGTGGCAGGTGTCTGTCTTAGTAACAATGCTACTGTGGCAGGTGTCTGTCTTAGTGATAATGCTACTGTGGCAGGTGTCTGTCTTAGTAACAATGCTACTGTGGCAGGTGTCTGTCTTAGTGATAATGCTACTGTGGCAGGTGTCTGTCTTAGTAACAATGCTACTGTGGCAGGTGTCTGTCTTAGTAACAATGCTACTGTGGCAGGTGTCTGTCTTAGTAACAATGCTACTGTGGCAGGTGTCTGTCTTAGTGATAATGCTACTGTGGCAGGTGTCTGTCTTAGTAACAATGCTACTGTGGCAGGTGTCTGTCTTAGTGATAATGCTACTGTAGCAGGTGTCTGTCTTAGTGATAATGCTACTGTGGCAGGTGTTTTAAAGTTGCAGATGTGTGAAATGCACTCAATGGATTTTTGCTATTACCATGTCTCCAACAGCTGGCATGACGCAGAGCCTGACTTCAAGCAGGCCTTACTATGTTCTGGCACAGGCCAGAGCAGATCCCACACCCCTACTCCAAAGAGGCACAACAAGTGAGGTCCCCTCCCAGAGTCTTGGTCTCCCCAGCATTTAAAAATGGGGACAGTGTTAGACTTGGTCTCAGTGGCCCACAGATAGATTCAGTGACACTGCACAGAAAGGGTTTAACACCATGGTTCTCAATCTGTGGGTTGTGACCCCTTTGGTGGTATCACATGACCTTTTCATAGAGGTCACATACGGCTATCAGAAAATGCAGATGCTTACATCACGAAGATTCCATTTAGGAAGCGGTAACAAAAGTAATTTTATGTCTAGGGGCCGACGCAACATGAGGAGCTGTATTAGAGGGTGGCAGCTTTAGGAAAGTTGAGAATTACTGGTTTAACAGAACATCCGGTATGCAAGTTAGCCCTTGGTGTTGGCTACTGGTTTGTCCTAAGGCTTCTAGCAATGGTGTTCAGTGAGATCCTTAGTTCCCACCCAGGTCGGCAGCCCTAGCTGAGCAGGAGGCTGGCAATACAGCAAGACAAGCCAGCACCAAGGACTGGTGCCTAAGAAGGGCAGGGAGCAGCAAGGGGTTCCTCTGCTGGGGAGGCTCTTCGGTCCCATCCTTGAATCCCCAGCCTGGGGGATGGTTGGTCTTACGCTGGGTGGTGGTGGGAATGTAGGGGGAAGTTCAAGGCGTTTGAGTAAGGTAATGACATGTGCAAAGGTAGCTTTCACAGAGATGAAACCGGTGTAGTGGGGTTGTTGTTTGAGCGTTGTCTTCAACAAGGAAGGGTTTGGTCTGAAGCGTGTGTGGAAGGAGCGAGAAGGGAAAGAGGTGAATGAAGGTGCAGCGTCAAACTTGGGGACATTGTGATGGCTCAGAGCCTAGGGACTGGAGTGGCGTTCTGGGGCCCCAGCGCTGGCCTTTGACAAGATACGCTTGTCTGATTGTCATTTCCTCATCTGCGTACTGAAGGCTGTGAGAACTAAGCCAGTCAGGATCGGCGAAGCACTTCCGAGAGAGCCACGTATCTAACAGATCTCTGGAAGGCTTGAGGAGGGAAAGCAAGTTTTCTAGGACCAGAAAGGGCTTGAACAGGGTTGTCAGGACTTGGCAAGAGACTAGGTAAACAGTGAAGGAAGGCGGGGCTGGGGTGGGGTGGGGGACATGTCGGAGGGATGGAAGATCTGGGGACTGCGCCACTGTTAACGGGGAGAAGGCGTCGTGCTCAAAGGACCCTAGACAGCTAGCTCGAGCCTCACAGAGGTTGGTCCTAGCAGGGCCTCCTCCTGTGCAGCCTGGGAGATGCTGTTTGTGTGTGTGTGTGTGTGTGTGTGTGTGTGTGTGTGTGTGTGTGTGTGTGGTATGTGTGTACCACCTGCTTCCTGACCTGAATCCTGGGCAGGGCCTCAGAAGAAGCAATGGGCAGCCAGACTAGGCTAGACCTAAGGTTCTAGAGTCTGGTTGACTAGTGTGTGAATGGTGCCTGAACCTTGGGGGTATGTGAGGGCGTCCTTAGAGAGGGCAAGGAAAGAAGTGGGTGAGCTGCCGAGGCAACAGCTGAGGCAGGATACAGAGGGGACCTTTCTCTTCCTGTCATTCCCCTCTTCCCATGTCTCCAGCAAGCTACCCAGCTGAGAGAGGGCAGATGTGTTCTGGGCTCTGCTGGGGGCAGGAGGTGTGAGCTTGGCCACTTCCTCTCTCCTCTTTTCAGCTCCACACCGTGGCGGCCCATCCCTGCCCCGCGTTCTGCTCTGGTTGCTAGCCAGTGCTAGGGACAAGAAGGGGGTGAAGGTGTGGAAAGAACCCACTTCTCATTTTACGGACGTGGAAGTGCCAGGCCAAGAGGTTGGGTGACTAACCCAAAATAATATGACTTGCCGGGGACCAAGTCAGAGGGAGGAGAGTTCTCAGCCCAGGGACCCTCATCTCACGGCAGTGGCGGGGGAGGTCACTCATAGCCAGGGGCAGGTAGAGAGATGCAGGAAGGCGTTAGATATTTTGGGTGACATAGCTTTGCAGCGCCACATCTTTGTCAGGTCTTCGCATTTCCTGCTCCCCTCATCATCCTCCATCAAGGGAGAGAGAGCTTGTGCCTTTTCTTCTCTCTTCAT
Organism: Acomys minous; assembly: GCF_964271855.1. Taxonomy (NCBI): domain Eukaryota; kingdom Metazoa; phylum Chordata; class Mammalia; order Rodentia; family Muridae; genus Acomys; species Acomys minous. Next base: position 3,978,431 of record NC_140493.1, on the reverse strand, counting down.
CTTTTCTCTTCCATCTTGCCTTTTTGAGACAAGGTCTCTACGTACCCCACCCCTACCATGCTTTTTGATCAGTAACCAGGGCAGGAACCCAGCCCCAGTGGCTCCCAGTAGGCAGAGCTCACAGAACAGGCCATAGACAGGGGTAATCCAGGCAGTTCAGGCCAAATGTTGTGCTACAGCTCCCCCATATCTATGGCTGCTCCCCACAAACGCCAAAGCCTGCTCTTCCTTGAAAGCTTCTGTTCAACATAGGGGCCCTGACCCAGCACCCCTGAGGAAGAACAGACAGTGCTGTCTGCCAGCCAGCATTCCCCTTCAGGGAGTGTAGCTCAGTGGTAGAGCATTTGATACATGGCCCTTCTTTGCTTGGGTGTCCATTCCTGTCTGCCCACCCCTGCCCATATACAGTCTGCAAAACATGGCATGCTGAAAGCCCAGGCCTTGACAAGCAACGACACCTTCTATTCACTGCAGGGGTTACTGGCAAGATGTGGGCCTACACTCCTGTCCATCTGCCTCTGCCTCCTGAGTGCTGGGATTAAAGGCGTGTGCCACCACCGCCAATTGTCTCTGCCCTTTTTCTGCCCTGTGCATAGGTGGTACTGGGATCTAGGCCGGGGGCAGGGGAGGGGTGGGAGTCAGGCAGCAGGTGGGACTGGAGCAGGCTTGAGGCAGGAGTAGGGTCTCCAGGCTCTGCCCACCAGCCTGGCACGCCGTCCTTCTGCTGTGCCCCCTCTTAGCCTGGTTCCGGTCCATTGCAAAGTAGAGTAATGCTACATATAGAGTTTTCAGGAAGCCACGTTCTAGCCCAGCTTCACCACTCACTACTGCTGAAAGCCCTGACAAGTCGCCTCTTTCCTCTGGGTCTTGGTGCCAGCCCTGGCAGGCCCTGCAATGGTCATGGGTTCCCTCTGCAGCACACATGGCGCTCTGTGTGCCTTTCTGTTTATCCACCGGATACAATGTGCCTTAAAGGTACAGGCTGTCTCTGAACCTCCTGTTGATGCTCAGTCCCTGGTGGAGCTCAGTATTGAAGAATACAGGTGTTGAAATCAGATCAACGCGGGTGTGAATTCTTGTTCCTCACTTACCCAGGGAATGACCTTAGGTGGACCTCTCTGAGCTTGCTTCCTCCTCTGTAAAGTAGACAGATATCAACTAACGTACTTAGGACTTTTTAAAGTGAGGGAAAATTTGGAGAGCTTAGGCTAAGCTCATCCTCAAGGCAATCCTCCTGCCTCAGCCTCCCAAGTGCTGAGATTAAAGGTAGGTACCACCACACCCAGCTTCTGATAACGTAATAGCTATGTTAGTGGTCATGCCAGTCCACTGCATGTCAAGGGTCGCGGACTACGCAGAGATCCCAGCCTATAGGGCTCACTTGGTAAGACCCTGAGTGCCTGTCACAGAGGACTCCAGAAGTCCTATAGATAAGGCTCAGAACAGTGCCTACAACACGGTAAGCATAACAAGCATTCATTCACAACCATCCATGCACGACCCACAATGCTCTGGCACCATGCCAGGTGCTGAGGAGACAAAGGTGCGGCACACCTGTTCACACCTCCAAGAGACCCACAGTTAAGTGTCCCTACAGCATGTCAAAGGCCCTTCACACTACAAATAACCATACAACTCTCGAGTGTCAGGTCTAGCAGGGATGGGTCTCTGTGCATGATTGACACCTGCCAACCCTGTGATGTCAGGTGACTCAGAAGAAAGAGATGTCATGACTGATTGGATGGTTGGAAAGATTTGTAGGCCATTACTAGATGTTAAGACCTTGTTGATAAAGACACAACATACTTGTTGGGCAGTGGTGGCGCACGCCTTTAGTCTCAGCACTTGGGAGGTAGAGGCAGCGGATCTCTGTGAGTTCGAGGCCAGCCTGGTCTACAGAGTGAGTCCAGGGCAACCAAGGCTACACAGAGAGACCCTGTCTCCAAAACCCAACACCCTGCCCCCCGAAAAAAGATGCCATATACTTTGGTTGCAAAACAGAGATGTCCATCTGTAACTGAACTGAAAACATCCTACTATTGAGCTTTCATAGGAACAGAAGATGCTATGCAGGCTGTTGTGGGAGATGGGGCAGGGGGAGTCATCACTGGATACACAGGGTGCTGTGGGGGGAGTCATCACTGGATACACAGGGTGCTGTGGGGGGGAAGTCATCACTGGATACACAGGGTGCTAAGAGGGAAGTCATCACTGGATACACAGGGTGCTAAGAGGGAAGTCATCACTGGATACACAGGGTGCTAAGAGGGAAGTCATCACTGGATACACAGGGTGCTAAGAGGGAAGTCATCACTGGATACACAGGGTGCTAAGAGGGAAGTCATCACTGGATACACAGGGTGCTAAGAGGGAAGTCATCACTGGATACACAGGGTGCTAAGAGGGAAGTCATCACTGGATACACATCATCATTGTCATCATCATCACAGCGCAGGTTAGCAAAGGTCCCTTAAGGGTCAGGCACATGCGGGTCAGGCTGACCTCAGTTTTAGCCTGAGGTCAGGTCAGGATTTAGCAAATGTGTTTCCCTCACTTTATGACTTCCTTGGCCTGTACACACACACACACACAACAACAACAACAGGAGAAGAAGGAGGAGGAGGAGAAGAAGGAGAAGAAGAAAGAGAAGAAGGAGGAGGAGGAGGAGGAGGAGGAGGAGAAGAAGAAGAAGAAGAAGAAATTCATTTCCTTGGGTAAGCATTTACACTCCAAGAGGCACCTAGTAAGAAGAGAAACCACATCCAGAGGGATAGGTGAAGGCTGATTCTAGTACAGAAGGCAGTGGCTGGGAACAGTGAAAATCCGGGCTAGACCACAGGGGCCAGGCCACGCCCCTGCCAGATCTCACCCTGACCTTGACTGAAACGCATCCACAGCCGATGCAGCAGCTTGGCTGCCAGGCTGGTCTGGTCTCTGGGAAGAGAAAGACAGCTGCTGTTGTGGCCTTCATGACTGCCTCTTTTTCAGCAAGCTCTTCAGTCCTTCCCTCCTTCCTGCTGTTCCCCTAGGAGGTAGGTTGCCTGGGAACTTGCATAGACACATTCAACTTAGGGTATCCACCCTTGTGCCGTAGGGTGAGTTGGGACACCACGTGTGAGCAAGGAACCCTACGGTGTGGAGGGGACGTGGGCAGTGGCCCCACACTCACTCAGACTCACCCCGAGACCTCTACCTAGAGGGAGAGAACAACAGTAGCTTGGGCAGGAGGGAGCAGTTTTAGGGAGGCCTGCAGAGACCTCTGATGCAGACCAAATATGTCTGGAGCTGGAGGCAGTGGGCGGGGCGCCCCAAGGCAGAGGCTCCTGCATGATAGGACCCCTCTTGGGCCTGTAGGCTGGAGAAGACTTTGGAAGTTGTAAGGAGGGGACTAAGCCAGAGGTAGAAGATACTAAATACTTCATGGGTGCCTGCAGGGCAGGGCCACCTGGGGCCTGGGCCAGGGTAGTGAACTAAGGAGGTACCCTAGGCTTAAGCCCCAAGGAAACAGCAGGAGGAAGACCAAGGTGGGATGGTCTGGCCTGGAGTGCTTCCTTAGTGCTGAGGGGACCTCAGCTCCTTCCCAAGCCCTCCACTAGCCACCTGTATGTAACATGACTAGTTTCATGGAGGTAACAGTAGCCAACACACTGGAGTGTTCCACATGCGCTTGCATCAAGTGCACTACATCACTAATGTCCCCAGGACCTCCCAGTGGTGGGAAGCCTCTCCTAATCTCCATCTCTGGCTGGAAGCTCGGCCTTTCGCAGGTTGTGGTAACCTGTCCAGCACTTTTGCCTTTGGAAGGGTCTAGAGCTAGCTTTCTAGGCCCAGCGGTCAGAAGCAAGAACCCACTGTGTAGTCATAACTCAGAGTCTTGGGTTCCTGAGGCTAAGTGGCACTAACGACAGTCCATCACTGAGCCAAGAGGCTCCTTGTGTGGTGTGACAGGCCACAGGCACTGAGCAAGTGCAGCGTCTCCCCGTTTCTCCTGAGCTAAGAGCAGCCACGAGCCTCATAAATATTTTAGTGGTGTTTCTGTAACGTGACATCTGCGCGCAGTGTGGGGACCTCGAAGCAGGGAGCGATCTCAGGACCTGTCTCAAGTGTCGGATCAGCACATTAAAACCCAAACCAAGCCAGACCTCTGCGGAACAGCTGACAGTCACCGGTGTGAGGCAGATTTATGGACTTTCTGGTTCAAGGCCAGATGCCTCAGGTTAGGGTCCCATTTTATAGATGGGGCTGCAGCTGATGTCCCTCCATGCCTGCTGTCCCTACCTGTTAGCTCACACTCAAGGACTAAGACAAGCATCCTACCACTCAGGAGACCAGAGACAGAGACACAGAGAGACAGAGAGACAAAGAGACAGACAGATAAACAGAGACAGAGAGACAGAGACAGAAAAACAGAGACAGAGAGACAAAGAGACAGAGAGACAGACAGATAGACAGAGAGAGACAAAGAGACAGAGAGACAGAAAAACAGATAGAGACAGAGAGACAGATAGACAGAGACAGAGACAGAGGGAGGGAGATGGGGGGGGGAATCTTTGACAGAATTGAAGGCAAAATGACCAGGGTGTGAGTCCAGCCCTCCTAAGGTGGACACCAACCAATCCAGAGGCAAAGAGAGGATGGGTGCACGCGAAGGAAAGTGTGACCTCTCAAGGTGCCTGTCTTCCTACTCAAGGCTTTGTGGTTTTGCAGATTTCAGGAGTGGTTTGACTCAGTCAGCAAGGAGCATTTATATATCAGTTAAAAAGTAAAGTGAGGAGGCTGAGGCCATGGCGTGGCGGTTGAGAGCCTGAGACCCTGGGATCGGATTCCCGGCAGCCTCACGGAAAGCCAAACATTGCTGCTCGTGCCTGCGACCCAGCATTGAGGAGCAGAGACCAGTGAGCTCGCTGGCTAGCCAGCCCGCCTAGCCAAGAGTGGTACACAGACTAAGACATGATCTCCTGCTCTGGCCTCTGTATACACGTGTGAAGACACACACACTGACGTGCGTGCACCAAACACATACACTATACACACAGCACAGAAACAAAGAAACAATAGTTCATAAGGAGAAGACAGGAATACCGAGTCCTAAGGCAGCCAGCTCAGTTGGAGCCTTGGGGTGTAGTTGGCCTGTCACTCTGCCCTTAGTGTGAGTGTGCTTAGGTGACAGACACTGTGCCAGGTCCCATGTAAATGTCAAAAATGCAAACTCACTCTCAAGATGTTGGAGAGAACCAGCGAGATGGCTCAGTGGGTAACAGTGCTTGGACCTAGCCCTAATGACCCAGCTTTAGTCCCCGGAACCCACTTAGACTAGGTGGATGATGCTTGTATTGTAGCCCAGCTCTCCTGCAGAGATGGGAGGTGGAGACTCAGGGTTAGCTGGGAAACTCTCCTTACGTAGTGCAGCAGGCATAAATACCAGGAGAGATCCTGCCTCAAAACAAGGTGGGGAGAAAGAAACTAACTCCCCAAAAGTTGTCCTCTGGACTGAACATGCACTGCAGCATGGGTGCACATACACACAGACACACGCGTATACCCCAACACACACCACAGACACATAGACATGAACACACACAGACACACACAGACACATGCATACACCCCAATATATACCACAGACACACACATATACCTACCCCAACACATACCACTGATGCATAGACATGAACACACACACACACACACACACACACACACACACACACACAAACAATTCAAGCTACATTTTTTAAAATCCTGGGGAGGAGGTAAGTGGGCCTACTCAGACACAGTCTGGACAGCCTCAGGTGACCCGTGGCAGGACAGAGAGCAGGCTGCACACTTAGCTTCCTCTTCAAGCCTGGGCCCCACCCTGGGCTGGTTCATAGGTCGGTGCCTTCAAGTACCTTGACTCTCAAGGTGGGGTCTCACTGGCAGGTTCCCATGGTCCCCACCCTGAGGAAGCCTGTTCTCGTGATGAACAGCATTGAGACCGTCCAACAGCCAGACACAGGCTGAGGCGTTCCCCTCCATCTTAAGGCAGCCACACATCTCCAGTAGAGGAGGACTTTGCTCTGTGTGTGTGCACGTGTGTATTTGTGCTTGTGTGTGTGTGTGTGTGTGGAGGTAGAGGCAGATCCTTGGAAGACATCTACCTTGTGTTTTGAGTCAGGGCCTCTCACTGGGACCTGGAGGTCACCGGTTAGTTGAGGTTGGCTGGCCAGTGAACCCCAGGCGTTTGCCTTTCTCCACCTACACAGAGCGGGGTTAGGATGTTCTGTCCTGCCTGGCTTTATGTGGCCACTAGAGAGCCAGCCCAGATGCTTGTGCCTTTGTCGTGCTGCCTCCCCAGCCCCCAGAGAGGACTGAAAAAAAGGGGGTACATTTTCATATCCACTATTTCACCCCAAAATGAACAATATTTCAACATCAAGTTACTTTTCTAATTTTCTGATTTCTGAGATAGTTCATTTAAATCACCCACATAAAGTCTGCATGCTGCTAATGTTTAGTGTCTCCCTGGTCTTTTGCTCAAGGTGTCTCCTTCCTTCTCTTTTGTTTCCCCTGCAGTTTACCTGTTGAAGGAAGTAGCTCTGAGTCATCCAGCCTTGCCTGTGGGATCTCAGCTGTGATATGAGCACTTCCCTGGGCTATGGCATCCTCCCTCCGCAGACAAGGACAGAACCGGGGCCCAGGGCTGGGTCAGGGCACACACAGGTTCTGTCAATCCTCTGCTGAAACACTTTCTCCAATAGAAGCCTTTCTAGTCCAGGGTTCTCAACCTGTGGGCCCGAGACCCTTCAGAGTCAAATGACTCTTTCACAGGGGTCAGTTAAGACCATCAGAAAACATAGATTTTTACGTTATGATTAGTAACAATAGCAAAATTACACTTATGAAATGGAAATAAAAATAATTGTATGGTTGGGCTTACCACAGCATGGAGAATGTATTAAGGGGCCGCAGCGGCAGGAAGGTTGAGAACCACTCTATTAGCCAGTTAACCTGAACTCGCTTTTGTAAACAATACACAGGCTGGGTACTTCCTTTCCCATTTACAGTTTCAAATAAGGAAGTTTCCAGGAGCCTCTTTTTTTTTTTTTTTTTTTTTAATTTTCAAAACAGGGTTTCTCTGTGTAGCCTTGGCTGTCTTGAACTTGCCCTGTAGACCAGGCTGGCCTTGAACTCACAGGGATCCACCTGCCTCTGCCTCCCTAGTGCTGGAATTAAAGGCTTGCGCCACTATGGCCCAGTTTCCGGGCACCTCTTAAATGGTCCAAAAATTTTGTTCTCAAGAACACATAGGTTTAAGCCTTTGAACTCATCGCCGTTATACTTTTGGCATTAAAAAAAAAAAAACCACGTTTTTTTCCCCCTGAAAGCCAGACATTGGCTTGAGCCTGGGTGACCTGACTCCCGGGCCAGACATCAGTTCGTATGAATGTGATAGAATGCCGTACGGCAGCACCATGCCTGCTTCCACAGCCCACACTCTGCCACAACCCTGGGCGCCCAGCTCTGCTGTGTTAATGGTGGCTGTAGAAAGGCCCGCCGTGGGAAACGGGGACGGGCTCCTCAGAACGGTGCACAGGCAGGCAGCACAAACTCCTGCAGCCACGGCCCCCCCCATCTTCTCTCCCAACGCCCCATTCCTTGCTCTCGCTCTGGCCACCATCACTGCTTCTACTGAGATTCACGGCTTCCACCAACATGGGTCCATCCTGCGGGCTGGCCTGGCCGTCAGCATCGATAACACCGTAACACGAGAGTGGACTCTGCTTCCTCAGAGGTGCTGCGAGCCCCCTTCCCTCCCTCCCCGCGGGGTGGGGGCGGCAGCAAGTGTCAGCTTCTGGATCCTTCTGTATGTCAGTCAGCACACCTTCACCTCCTCCCTCCTCCCAGGAGAGGGGTGGTTTTATTTTCCTTTCTCCATTTTGCTGCTGAGGAAACCAAGGCTAGGAAAGGTAAGCAGCTTTGCCCCAGGTCGCTGAGCAGGGGTGGGGGGTGGGGGGTGGGGGTGGGGGTGGGGTGGCAACAGGATCTAATCGGCAGCCCAACGCCACATCAAGCACGGAGCGGGGGGGGGGGGGGGGGGCACTCTCAGCCCAGGGAACAGTCTGCGCAAAGGTGTGAGATGTGACATGGTGTGAGGCTGGTGACTAACTCTTGCTACAGGGAAGGGAGAGGCGGGCAGAGGAGTGGCAGCAGCTACAGGAAGGGGGTGGGGGTTAAGAGGGAGGAGCATGGGTTTCAGGTCCAGGAGTCTGAGCTTTGTCCTAAGGTCAGAGGGGGCCACGGAGATCTCGGGGTGAGGAGGCTGATGTGGGGATCCTTAACCTGACTTCACCACCCCTGTATCCATCCTCTTTGCTGGTGGCCGGAAGAAGAAAACAACCCAGGCTTCTCTGCTAACCAGGAACGGGAAACATCAGCAGGAAAATTGACCGAGTTCTGGCTATGTGATGGAAGGACCCTGCTGTTTGAGACTGCACTCCTCCCAGTCCGGATGGCCACTCTGAGCTCAGAGTTACATACAGGACTCCCTCTCCCCAGCAGGGCCTCTGGCTCTCTGCCTGACTCCATCTGGAGAGTCTTTAGGCAGAGATGTCCCTAACCACACTTGACACGCGGCCCTTGACACGGCTCCTGCTAGCTCTCCCCTGCCTGCGCCCATAGGATAATTAGGTGCTGTGTGCCCCACTCATATGATAGGAGCGCGCTGCCAAATGTAAAACCAGCATCCGGAAAGTGCCTGGTTCCAAGCAATTATGAACACCTATCCTGGAAGCTCCCCTCCCACTCCCCAAGGCATATATAGCATTGTTCTCCCTAATTCAAAGTTGAACTAGCTCCTGAAACGGTCTCTAGAGTGTTTGATCATTGGGCTTACCGACCCTGTGTCTCCTGCTCCTCCTGCCTGGGTGGGCTGGTGGCTAACAGTGCCCCCTCCCCCTTCCTGGAAGAGGAGAAGGCAGCTATGTACTACTAGACACTAGGCTAGGATGAGGGCGGGGTGTAGAAAACAGTATAGCACTTGGTGCTGCCTCCGGTGTGAGGGTCCTTCAGGCTGGACCACAGGGTGGCCCCACAAAGGCCCCAAAACCTAGGAAGGGCTTCACTTGCAAAGAGGCCCCAGAGTGCTGACATGGCCTCTAATCAGACCATGACCTAGGCCAGGCCAGGCTCTGAAGGTGCTTCAGCAAGCCAGCTGCTCAGTGAGGGGCTCGCTCCAGGGTCTGGTATCTGAGAGCCTGGAGAATGTCACAAACCAGTTCTGGGGGTCTGGGGAAGGGAATCTATGGCTGGAGTGTCTTACCAGACTCCAAGAGCGATCTCCTGAGAGCACACTGCTTAGAAGTGGGAGTCGCAAGATTCTTCCACACTCCGTTCAAGGAGCCCAGTGTTTGCCAAGCACCTCCTCGGCCAGGTGCAGCTCTGCGGGCTTGGAGTATGACCAGCAAACAGACAGAAAGACAAATAAATGGAGTCTCTTGTGGTCAGAGGTGCTGTGAAAAGAGGAAGGCGGCCGGGGCAAGGTGGTGAGGCGTGCAAGGTGAGGGCAGTTATAGCAGACAAGGGACTCAGAAGGGCTGGCATTAGGCGGAAGGAGAGAGCCTAGTGGATGCACTGGGGGGGGGGGGGGGTAACAGGGGTCGGAGGTGGGGAAGGACAAATGTCCTGACAGGTGAGCATGCTCGCAAGGGAGCCGGTATGGCTAACGCCAAGTGGCCAGAGTTGGAGAGGGATGTGAAGAGAAGCTGGCCTTGGTGCAGGAGGCGCCTACCTATAGCTGTTCCCAGACTGCCCTGAGGAACTTGACCTTGATCTTGACACCCCCCACCCCCCAGCTACCCCGCCCCCACCCCCACCCCCTGCCAACATACACACTCCTTTCTGACCTCTCCCCCACTCGTCTTCAATTTTAGGGGCCCGCCCATCACAGCAAATGTGAGAACAGCCCATGTCAAAACAGCCTTACTTGAACATTCGCGTGTCACCTCCGTAATCCTTGGTGTCTTCAACCTCTTTGGCTGCTGAGCCACCCAAGTATCCTGCCCGTCCGCCCGCCCGCCCGCCCTTTCCTGGTTCCTTCCTTGGGCCCCATGCATTTGTAACTCAGAGGACAGGAGGCAGGGCAGCTAGAGAGTATGTGACCGGCTCTGCCCCAGCGTCCAGGGAAGCAGTAGCCTGGAACCCAGGCAAAAGGAGAAGCTATGAGCAAGCGATGCCGGCGGCGTAGGCTCCTCGGGCTCCCAGCCTGGGAGGTGGTAGGAGGAGGGGGGCCCAGTAGGGAAGGAGGTAAGCTCAGATCTAGACAAATGCACGGTCTTGTTTGGGGTCTTCAGGAGCTGGCATCGCGAAGAGAGAGATGCACCCCTCCCCCCACCCAGGTTGCGGAGCTGCTGTGATTCTAGGGGCCTTGAAAAGCACTGGCTGACGCTGCTTGCTCTGTGCTAAGATGATGCACATGTTACTTGGGGACTCGCTGACTGAGGGCTCCTCAGAGCCACACTTCTGCCCTTACTCTCCCCTACCCCAGGTCTGCCCCCCTCAGCAGCGCCCACACAGCTCCTTTCACTGTGCCAAACACACCACCAGGGCACACCTGTCAAAAGGCGCATCGTGGCTTGATGCTTCTAGTGTGATGTCATCACCAAAGGGCACACACAGCTGCCGTAATGGCCGCTTTAAAATGTTTCCCAGAGATGCACTGGTGCTTCGATTGTGATGGCAAACCAACTTCAGCAAACATTGATTTTTTTTTTATGTTTTAACGGGGCACAATTAAACTTGAATTTCAGACATACAACAGTTTAAAAAAAAATTGTGTTCCAGGTAATATTTAGGGTATACATATACTACAAAAGTACTCATGTCAAGTTTGTCTGAAATTTTATCTGGTCCCTTATTGACGGCAGTTATAGACTGGCTGGGGACGGCGCAGCTGCGGGGCTGGAAACGTAACGTAATAAACAGAGTGACTTGTGTCAAGATTCCCGCTGGGGCTGTGGCATCATTACCACATGTGTTAAGCTGGTGTACCCAGCAGGTGTAAGCCTTCTTTCCCCCAGGGCCAAACACCAGGCTCTGCTGTGTGCTGCTGGAAGTCGGCTCCCTGGAGCACCACACATGTTCGGAGGGTAACAAGTTCACTGCTTCTTCTGTGAGCCAACTGTGGGCAGGTGCGAGGCGAGGCGCTCTGAGCATATGAACAGATACGGCTGTGTGGCTGGGATGCCAGCGGAGGTTAGGCCGACCCCACTCCCCACCCCCCCCAAACCAACGTCTCTTTCCATTGCGTGACGCCATAATTTGTTCAAGTCCCAGCGTCCAGGGCAGTGAAGGTGAACACAGGGTACCCTCAGTGGACCCCTACCACTGCCCAGGCATGCTTTCATTTGTCATGAAGATCTTCCCAACAGCACTCACAGGGAGACTCTGGAAGCTCACACACCCTGCCAAGGTCACTCAGGGTAAGCGGCAAGACAGAGGTTTGAACCCAGGTCTGGCCACTTCAAAGTCTAATTTTGCCCTCCTTTGTGCATCTGCGGGGGGAGAGGGGAGCAGTTCCACAGTCCTCTTTTATCTGTGAAGCAAGGCTGCCCAGTGCTCCCCAGGCCTTGCTCTCTTGGGTGGGCTTGGGGCCCTGCAGTCAGTGCTCAGCCAGGGTTAGCATTCTCAGGTGTGAGTAGCTCACCCACTGTCCCTCAGTGAGCTCTGACTCTGTGGCGACGCAGAACACCATGCCTGAAGCATGTGGCGGCAGCAGACTGCTCACCTCACCACTGCCAGGAAGCTGTGGCTCATGGTTAAGATCACTTGCTGCTCCTGCAGAGGAGCCAGCGCCCCCTGTAACTCCATCTCCCGGGCACTGGATGCTGCCTTCTGACCTTTGCGGCACCCACCTGCATGTGCCGACATACCCAAGTGTGTGTGTGCACATGCATCCGTGTGAGTAAAAATAATTATTTCCAAAACTTTAATTAGAAAGAAAGAAAACGAAGACGTCTTCATTTTCAGTAGGCCTTTCAAAAACAATCCTCAAGTGTTTTCTCTTCCACCAGACGTCTGGGCAGTGATGCCTTTGCCAAGTGACACTTCAGTGTCATACCCTTGGTGTTGAGTGGTGGCTGGCAGGGGAAATAACCATATATATGGTCCTCTGAGCCACATCAACTTAGCAGCTGTGTTAGTTTTCTGTTTCTATGACAAAATAACTGAGATAGATGAAATTAAAATGAGGAAAGTTTGTTTTGGCTTAAGGTTTCAGATACTTCCCCTCGTTTAGGAAGGGCTTTTCATGTCCTTGTGCCAATAAAATTAATTTGTTCAAAAACTTGCACCGGATATCCTGTCTGTTGGTTAGCGAAACGTCCCTGCCCCATAAGCATATCCTGGTCCCATGCCGGTTGTCCGTTAGCTGCATTGGCAGCTGCCTGCTCAGCTGAGAACTCAATGTAATAAGCTTTCCAATCTAAATAGGCGCCAGGTGAAAGGCAGGCTCGTGCTAAATTTTGTCAATCTGAGGGTGTCATGTAATATCTCCCTAGGGACTCCAACTGCACCATAACAAAGGCTGCGGTCGTGCCATAAGCACGAACAGAATCAGCCAGTCTTTGGACAATTTTAAAATCCAAGGGTTTGTGATAACGATTCCCTTGTGAAAAACTGGGTAACAATGAGGGGCATTTTGCAAATGAAATTGCCTCCATACCTCAGGACAGGCAGACCTACCTCCCCCTGGTATATAGGGCGGGGGTCTTATTCTGCCTGGAGATTCAGTTGGCTCTCGTTCAGGAGCTGAAGGTTGCGTAATCTTGATCCCCTTCTTTTTTGGTATAATAATGCTATCTAGTTATTTAGCCAACTCTTTTAATTTTTTGTTTTTGGGGCCAGAATTGTCCCCTTTAATACTTCCTCTGTCTGATCTTACCGACCGTTCCTCTTTCACTTTCCTCAAAACATAATTCCCCATTTTGTCCGAGTCCCGGAACTTTATTGCCTCAAAGCCTGAGAACTTAACAGTTATGTCCCACTGACCGGGAACTTACCAGCTAGCTGCCCTGGCTGCCGCAAGTTCTGAGATTCCCTGTACGGGCCACCAAAATGTCGATGCCGCCCCCGACCAGCAGGAAAGACACCAACACCGGGAACTCTTCTGGCAGCAGTCTATTCAGGAACTTTGACTACTGGAGTGACCCCGGGAAAAGCTCCCACAGAACCTTTATAGTGTGCCTGGTCCTATCAGAGACTGCCACGTTGTCGCTCTTGGTTGGTGCGTGTGGATCACACCACCTCACGCTATGCCTTCAGGCATGCGCATAAGGGGCTCACTCAAAGGCGCATTGTGCATGCGCATAAGGGGCTCACTCAAGGGCGCATTGCTCAGGGGAAGCAACTGGGGGCGCTACTATCTGTGGCTCTCCACACATATATATTATATATCCCTGCCTAGCACTACCACTAAGGGTACCACTAAGGTGATTAGGGGATCAAAGGCCACCTGCTGCTCTTGCAGAGGATGGGAGGTGGTGCAGAGGGGGAAATAGGGGTTGGGGGGGGGGTGGTTCAAGACCAACACCAGCATCTGGCAGCTCACAACAGCCTGTAACTCCAGCTCCAGGGAATCTGACTCCCTCTCCTGGCCTCTGTGAGTACTGCAGACAGCACGGTGCATACACAAACAAGAAGGGAAAACACTCGTGTGCATGAATAAAAGGATCTTCTTAGAAAATAAAAATTACCACAGTGGCATTGTCTAGTATAGGAATCTATGCTGTTTGTGTGAAAGAGGCCTCCTGGATGTGCCTGTAATCCTGAGGCTTAGGAGGAACAGGTTGAGATTCCAGAAACTCAAGGTCACCCACGGCTGCATAGCTACTTCAAGGTCAACCAGAGCTACTGGAGACCCTGTCCTCCCAAAACGGGACAGATTTCCTCTGATACATTTCACATAATGGTAACTATAAAAACCATTCTGATTCCCTTTTCTCCTTGGCTGCCAGGAAGCTCAGCACCACATCTGGTGACCACCACAGCATCAACACAACTGGGAGGGATGGGATGGTATCTGACCTCTCAACCCTTGGGTGCCCTCAGCTGTCTTCCTCCTTTTCCTTCTCTCTCCTTCAGTTGTTTCCTTCATTTCTGTTTCTCTTCTTCTTCTTCTTCTTCTTCTTCTTCTTCTTCTTCTTCTTCTTCTTCTTCTTCTCCTCCTTCTCCTTCTCCTTCTCCTTCTCCTTCTCCTTCTCCTTCTTCTTCTAAATTCCCTAATCCTACTTTAACAAAAATTATTGTGTTCCTTTTTTTAAAGTTCTTTTAAATGTAGGTAGGGCATGGCCAGGCAGTGGTGGCGCACGCCTTTAATCCCAGCACTCAGGAGGCAGAGGCAGGCGGATCTCTGTGAGTTCGAGGCCAGCCTGGTCTACAGAGCAAGTCCAGGACAGCCAGGGCTACACAGAGAGACCCTATTTTGAAAAACAGCAACAACAAAACAAAAAGTAAGTAGGACATAAGTTAAAACTAGACTGTCAACCTCCTTCACTTTATAGTTAAGAAAAGTCAAGTCCTCTGGGAGTTAGATGACTTGTCTCCCTCTGTTAATTAATACTTAATGAGCATGCCGTGACCCCCAACACACACACACACACACACACACACACACACACACACACACTCTACTCTAAGCTGTACCATCCCCTTGTAGCCAGCCCTGACTGGGCATGCAGTAGGTGCTTAATACATGCACATTTGATGAAAACATTGTAACCTATGAAGTATGGGGCACTTTTGCATGGAACAAGGGCTGGCGGGCATCAGGGCGTGGCCTTAGCCCCTCCCACCACACCCCAGTACCCCCATCACCTGGGACTCTCAGGGCCGGGCCCAGTCACTCTGCCTTTGTCTCCACTTCCTCGTTGCTCCTCTTACTTGATCCAATCAGTTTCAAACATTTTTGAGTTTCGCCCTGGGTGGGGACTGCACACTTGCTCTCCTGGCCCTGAGATGCCTGGGGGGGGGCTGGGGAATGGTGTCACCTTTTGACCCCTGAGCGGCACCCTAAAAAAAGAGATACTCATTAGTGGTAACTGATACAGGGCCGGAGCTTGGTCAGGGCTGTCTCCTCCTTGTAACCCTTTGACTGTGAGTGTGTGCGCTCCTGGCTGGGCAGGGACGGCAGAGGCTGAGAGATCCACCCTCCCAGACTCTCTGTCAACCTTTCGGTTTTTGAGATAGGGTCTCACTGTGTAGCTTAGGCTGGTGTCCTGCTACGTCAGGACAAAGGGCAAGACAAAGCAAAGGTCAGGCTGGGCACAGCAGAGGGGACCCAGCTTCATTCTTGTGCCTCTTTCTGCAGCACCCATTAAGTGAGCCGCTTCCTCAGACTCTCAGCCTTGCACCCCAACTCATGCTTGCCTCTCATCCTCATCCGTGAAGCCTCCAGAAGGAAAACTGATGTCTGGGCAAGGCCCTTCTGACCCACATTTGCTGGCCTTTTGGGCAACCTGGGTTGAGAAACTGACCAGGCAAGCCAAGCTTCCTGACCACACCTGCCAGACTATGGGCAGTCACTGCTTGGGGCTCTCTGGAGGGAGGGACAGCCTGGACCTAGGCCTTCTGCAAAGACCGAGGGGCCTAGCTGCCCCTCAGCATGCCCCAGTAAGACTCTCTGCCCTTCTTCCTCACCCAAGACGTTCAGTTCCGCTGTGCAGCCACCAAGGAACCGCTGTGGGATGGTGGCATTGGCAGCCGTGGTCCCCCATGGGCTCTGACTCTGACCCCTGGGTGTGGGAAGTGCACCATGGGGCTCCCACATGTCCATGGGGGGACTTTTCACACTGTTCAGGTCTCAGAAGAGGCAAGAAAGCAACATGATTCAATCCAAGATGGGGGTCACATCTTGGAGCCCCTGGTGGCAGAACTTGGGTAAAAGTGTGAGGTCTGAACATTCTGGAATCTCCCTGCTTCAGTGCAGAGTCCACTGGCCCAGGCCCAGTGCCGACTCCTGCAGGCCTTGGGCACGGTGCCCTGCTGAGTACTAGCAGCCACACTAACAAAAGTTCTTCTGCTTGCTGTCTCTCCCCGCACCCCCGATGTCAGAGTCTCACTATGTAGCCCTGGCTATGCTGGAACTCACTCTGTAAGACCAGGCTGGCCTCCAACTCAGGGAAGTGTCTCCCTCTGCCTCCCTAGCTCTGGGATTAAAGGCATATGCCATTATGTTCTGATCTCACCTTTTTTTTTTCTTTTCTTTCTTTCTTTCTTTGTTTTTGTTTTTGTTTTTTTGAGACAGGGTTTCTCTGTGTAGCCCTGGCTGTCCTGGACTCACTTTGTAGACCAGGCTGGCCTCAAACTCACAGCGATCCGCCTGCCTCTGCCTCCCGAGTGCTGGGATTAAAGGTGTGTGCCACCTTTCTCTCTTTATTTTTGGAGGTGGGGTCTCACGTGTCCCCCAGGTTGGCCTCAGATGGAAGCTCCTCCTGCTTCAGCCTGCAGTGCTGGTATTGCATCGTACACTATCTTGCCTGGCTCGCTCACCCTTCCTTCCTTTTTCACGTTTTGCAGTGCTGCGGATCAGCGCTGGAGCCTTGCACTGGGCAAACGTCCTACCCCGGAGCCACATCCCAGCTCTGACTGTTGCTTCCACTGTAACAACCTGGAATTGTTTAGAGCTGGAGCTTGTTTGCAGCTGAAAGGCCACAGAACTCCAAAAGACTGCCATAGACTGCTGTGGCCGGGGCTGGCTGGCTGTGGCCGGGGACGGTGGGCAGTGTTCAGTCCAGGCATAAATATATACAAAATCCACAGACTACCACAGGCACAAGTTTGTTATTCAATAAAACGAGTTCTTGCCTTTGTCATAATAAACTCACCAATTATTCCGTTATAATCAAGATTTTTACATAATTTTGTTCTTCTGGTCATCAAATTTGACAGTCTTTGTGATCGTTACTGTTCTTGTAATTTTATGAATTTCTATTTATTACTACATAATTCTCAAGGCAATATGAGGATGCAGAGCTAAGCCCTAGATTTTGTCTATCATGTACAAGCAGAATAATGAAGTGGTGCATCACAAATTATTGCTATAATGAAATAGGGGTTTTCAAAGTGTTTTTGTTTAGTGCTGTAAACTTCTATCATCAAAACAGCACTAAAGACTCTTAAAGCAATATCTAGATTGTAGATATTGTATCTGTGTGGATGGGCAGTTCACGTGTACCTGTGTGGATGATGAGCAGTTCACGTGTGCCTGTGTGGATGATGAGCAGTTCACGTGTACCTGTGTGGATGATGAGCAGTTCACGTGTACCTGTGTGGATGATGAGCAGTTCACGTGTGCCTGTGTGGATGGTGAGCAGTTCACGTGTACCTGTGTGGATGATGAGCAGTTCACGTGTGCCTGTGTGGATGGTGAGCAGTTCACGTGTACCTGTGTGGATGATGAGCAGTTCACGTGTGCCTGTGTGGATGATGAGCAGTTCACGTGTACCTGTGTGGATGATGGGCAGTTCACGTGTACCTGTGTGGATCATGAGCAGTTCACGTGTGCCTGTGTGGATGATGAGCAGTTCACGTGTATCTGTGTGGATGATGGGCAGTTCACGTGTGTCTGTGTGGATGATGAGCAGTTCACGTGTGCCTGTGTGGATGGTGAGCAGTTCACGTGTACCTGTGTGGATGGGCAGTTCACGTGTACCTGTGTGGATGATGAGCAGTTCACGTGTGCCTGTGTGGATGATGGGCAGTTCACGTGTGCCTGTGTGGATGATGAGCAGTTCACGTGTGCCTGTGTGGATGGTGAGCAGTTCACGTGTACCTGTGTGGATGGGCAGTTCACGTGTACCTGTGTGGATGATGAGCAGTTCACGTGTGCCTGTGTGGATGATGGGCAGTTCACGTGTGCCTGTGTGGATGATGAGCAGTTCACGTGTGCCTGTGTGGATGATGAGCAGTTCACCTGTACCTGTGTGGATGATGAGCAGTTCACGTGTGCCTGTGTGGATGATGGGCAATTCACGTGTGCCTGTGTGGATGATGAGCAGTTCACGTGTGCCTGTGTGGATGGTGAGCAGTTCACGTGTACCTGTGTGGATGATGAGCAGTTCACGTGTACCTGTGTGGATGATGAGCAGTTCACCTGTACCTGTGTGGATGGTGAGCAGTTCACCTATGCCTGTGTGGATGATGAGCAGTTCATGTGTGCCTGTGTGGATGGTGAGCAGTTCACGTGTACCTGTGTGGATGATGAGCAGTTCACGTGTACCTGTGTGGATGATGAGCAGTTCACCTGTACCTGTGTGGATGGTGAGCAGTTCACCTGTACCTGTGTGGATGATGAGCAGTTCACGTGTACCTGTGTGGATGATGAGCAGTTCACGTGTACCTGTGTGGATGATGAGCAGTTCACGTGTACCTGTGTGGATGATGAGCAGTTCACGTGTGCCTGTGTGGATGATGAGCAGTTCACCTGTACCTGTGTGGATGGTGAGCAGTTCACGTGTGCCTGTGTGGATGATGAGCAGTTCACGTGTACCTGTGTGGATGATGGGCAGTTCACGTGTACCTGTGTGGATCATGAGCAGTTCACGTGTGCCTGTGTGGATGATGAGCAGTTCACGTGTACCTGTGTGGATGATGGGCAGTTCACGTGTACCTGTGTGGATGGGCAGTTCACGTGTACCTGTGTGGATGATGAGCAGTTCACGTGTACCTGTGTGGATGATGAACAGTTCATGTGTACCTGTGTGGATGATGAGCAGTTCACGTGTACCTGTGTGGATGATGAGCAGTTCACGTGTACCTGTGTGGATGATGAGCAGTTCACGTGTGCCTGTGTGGATGGTGAGCAGTTCACGTGTACCTGTGTGGATGATGAGCAGTTCACCTGTACCTGTGTGGATGGGCAGTTCTGATACTTGTTTGTTTGTTTTGTGGACTCACGTAGCCCAGGCTGTCTCAAACTCCCTAATGTGGCTGAGGATGACCTTGAGTTCCTGATCCTCCTGTTGGGTGAGTTCTTGGATTTCAGGCGTGTGCCACTACACCCAGCTAATATGCAGCGATAGGGGTCAAACCCAGGTTTTCATGCATGTAGGCAAGTATTCTGCCAATAAAGCTGCATCCCCACCTCACACTGGTCGCTGAACGCGCACAGTGCTGGGGGGTGGGGGTGGGGGACAGCACATGCTTAGCATTTGCAAGGCCCGAGGTCAATCCCTGGCATGGGAAATAAAGCCACAGGGGAGCACACAGCCCGTTAGTCATCAGAGCTGCAGTGTCATAACATGCTGAGCTGTTTCTGAAAAATTCCACTGTCCATTTCTCAACTAGTGTGAAGAGGGCAAATGACATGGTGAATTATTCAGAAAATGGTTTTGATTTCTTAGGTCTCTGGGAAATGGCCCAGTACCTGCCAAGATAGTGAGACCATGCTTTGGGCGCTGCCTCTGGGCACCTGTGAGGAGCCGCCGTGCCTGGACTTATAAACATGTAAATAGAAGGACCCAGAAGAATTCACCCTGGGCCAGGAGTGGTATAGATGCAGCTGTGAGCCCAGCATTTGGAAGGCTGAGGCAGAGGAGTGAAGCGTCCTCAACTGTCACACTCTCTGACCTGTCACATGACCTGTCACAGAGCTGGAGCACTCAGGGAAGCAGGAAGTGCTTTAGGAAGGAGTCTGACCCTTGCCCTTTTCTAGGAGGAAGTTAGAGGTATGCTTTTGTTTTCCAGTGTTTTCTCTTTTGAATTAGCATACAGGCTATTAGATATCATTATGGCATTTTCAAAAAGGCATGTTTCCTGCTTCTCCTCCCCACCCCTACCCTGTCTCCCTTCACCCACCCCTCATCCCTCCACCCCTAACCCATCTCCCTTTATCCACCCCTTATCCCCCCACCCCTACCCCATCTCCCTTCACCTACCCCTCATCTCCCCACCCCTACCCCATCTCCCTTCACCCACCCCTCATCCCCCACCTACCCCATTTCCCTTCACCCACCCCTTATCCCCCCACCCCTACCCCATCTCCCTTCACCCACCCCTCATCCCCGACCCCTACCCCATCTCCCTTCACCCACCCCTCATCCCCGACCCCTACCCCATCTCCCTTCACCCACCCCTCATCCCCGACCCCTACCCCATCTCCCTTCATCCACCCCTCATCCCCCACCCCTACCCTGTCTCCCTTCACCCACCCCTCATCCCCCACCCCTACCCCATCTCCCTTCATCCACCCCTCATCCCCCACCCCTACCCTGTCTCCCTTCACCCACCCCTCATCCCCCACCCCTACCCCATCTCCCTTCACCCACCCCTCATCCCCGACCCCTACCCCATCTCCCTTCACTCACCCCTCATCCCCCACCCCTACCCTGTCTCCCTTCACCCACCCCTCATCCCCCACCCCTACCCCATCTCCCTTCATCCACCCCTCATCCCCCACCCCTACCCTGTCTCCCTTCATCCACCCCTCATCCCCCACCCCTACCCTGTCTCCCTTCACCCACCCCTCATCCCCCCACCCCTACCCCATCTCCCTTCACCCACCCCTCATCCCCCACCCCTACCCCATCTCCCTTCACCCACCCCTCATCCCCCCACCCCTAACCCATCTCCCTTCACTCACCCCCAATCTCTTCCCCTCTCATGCCCTATGTGTTCTTTAGTACACTTCTATCCTTCCCAGTTACTTGAAGTTGTAAAGTGTGTGTGTGTGTGTGTGTGTGTGTGTGTGTGTGTGTGTGTGTGTGTGCGTGCGTGCGCGCGCAGCAGAGAAGAGCCTTGGGTGTTGTTCCTCGGGCACACCTGCCTTGTATTTAGAGACAAATTTTCTCACTGGCCTAGAATAAGCTGGGTGGGCTGAGCAGCAAGCCCTGGGGCCACCTTTCTCAGACACCAGTGTTGGGATTATAAGCACTCGCCACCAGCCTGTTTCTGGTTTTGTTTTTGTTTTTAACTTGGCTTCTGGGAATGAGACTCAGACTTTTGTGTGTCAAGTACTTTATGGATTGATCTCCAGCCCCTAGCTGTCATTGTCACTGCCCTCTCCTCTGCCACCTCCTCCTTTTCAAGACAAACTCTCACCATGTCGCACCCTGAGCTCCAGGGCTCTTACAAGCCTTCCTGTCTCAACCTCTCGAGGAACTGGGACTACAGACGCACATCGCCGCGCCCAGCAAAATGAGTATTTTTGTCATCGGTTCTACTTTGAAACCCTCCCTGGCTCCACATACCTGCCTCCACAGAACAGGAACAAGGCTCACTGGCCTTCCCAGTGTGGGGACCCTGCAGCCTTTGGCTTTGGGTTGGGGTGCCTCCTGAGCAGCAGCTCCTCCATCTGTGTTGAGAGTGTCAGCAGCGCGCTTGTGACGTGGCGGGGCACCTTTGTAGGGCCTTGTGGAGACCTTAACTGCAGTCACATGGTCATGGAGTCAGTCTTACCGCTTGTCAATTGTGTGTGTGTGAGCTCCAGTAAGACTATACAGACTTCAGGCCTCCGTATCGGGACCCTTGGAAGGAGCACAGAGTCCACTACGGCGCAGACTCCGCAGCTGTGGCCTCATTCACGTCGCGTTGTTCGGAGCCTTGGTGTACACTTCAGGCTGATGCTCGCTTAAGCCTCCCCAAGCTCCCTTTTCTGAAACAAGGACAACAGGACAGCCATCCATCTTTGCTTCCCACCTGGGCTCTGTGCACAGCTGGAGGGCAGGCCCTGACTTAGTCACCTTCCTGGCTTGACCCACAACGTACAGGGTGTCAGGGAGGTGAGCACGTGCCACAAGGCTGTGCTGACGGACGGACGAAGGTGCCTGTGATGGAAGCTCCGCCATTTGGAACCAGAAAACAGGTTAAGCCACTAATCTGCACGGGGAGCAGCGGCACTCGTAACTAACTCCCTCAGCACCTCATTCACAGGACCTGACAGGCTCAACCGATGGAAAGCACCTGACACGGGGCACCCAGAGAGCACTTAGCAAATGTTAGGGATTGCTCAGTGTCTAGGCATGCAGCTTGTGGACAGACAGATTTCTCATAAGTCAAGCCCTAGCTTGACCAGGGCCAGGGCTGGGTCCTGCTTGTGTTCCCATGGTAACGGCCTCCAGATAATGCCAGCTGGATCACCTCAGAACTCTGCCCCATCGTGTGATGGATGGAGCTAGCCCCTCCCTAAGGCCCTCTGCAGGTTGCACACTTCCCCTCGCTGGCTACGCTCGTCCCATCCTTCCTCCCACTACAGCATCCTCCAGCAGCAAGCCTAAGGAAGGCTTTCTCTTTTTTGTTATTTTGTCTTTTTTTTTTTTTCAGAGCTGAGGATTGAACACAGTGGCTTGTGCTTGCTACGCAAGCGCTCTACCGCTGAGCTAAATCCCCAACCCCACTTTTTGTTTTTAAGTAATTATTTCCAAACTGAACCTGCTAGGCATGAACTATTCTTTAAAAGAATAAAAAACAGCCGGGCGTGGTGGCGCACGCCTTTAATCCCAGCACTTGGGAGGCAGAGGCAGGTGGATCTTTGTGAGTTAGAGGCCAGCCTGGTCTACAAAGTGAGTCCAGGACAGCCGGGGTTACACAGAAAAACCCTGTCTCAAAAAAACAAAAACAAAACAAAAACAAAAAAAACCCAAAATGAAATAAAAATTCAATACAATGTAAAAATCACCCTGCACAGTTCAAGGCTGTGTGTGACAGCACATGTAGTTTGGAGGTGGAGGCAGGATGGTCAAGAGTTCAAGGTTAGCCTCAGCTACATAGCAAGCTTGAGGACAGCCTAGGCTACAGGAGACCAGAACTCAACAAACAAATAAAGTAAACAAACTATATAACTTAGTGAGGTCTGGTATATCTGCACAGCTGAGCAGCCATTGCCGCAACCTCATTTCACAACAGTCTTGGTGCCCCTTAGAAAGCCCTCCGTAGACACCAGACTCGGGCAGTCACACCTGGTCTCCCTTCTCTGTCTCCTAGCAACCACTTACTTATTGTCAGCCTCTGGATTTGCTTGCCCAGAATTTTCCATCTAAATGGAATCCTGTTTCCTTTTGTGATTGGCTCATTTCACCTGCGATGATGTCAGCACAGTTGATCTGCATTGTAGCAGATACCAGAATCCCCTCCCTTTTGTAAGGTTAAGTAGTCTACCTCAGGGGCACGTCACTGCCTGTCAGCCGGTGATGAGCCCTGGGCTGGTCTGACTTTTCGATATTATGAAAAATGGTGCCATGAACCTTGGCACACTGTCCTCGTTTTAGTCCCTGCTTGCAGCTCCTTGCAGTGTAAACCTAGGAGTTGAAGTGCTGGATCACATGACAGGGCTTTCCCCCCCCCCCCAAGACAGTGTTTCTCTATGTAGCCTTAGCTGTCCTGGACCAGGCTGGCCTTGAACTCACAGAGATCCCCTTGCCTCTGCCTCCCTGGGTGTTAGAATTACAAGTGTGCGCCATCGCGCCCGCACCACTTGTTATTGGCAGTGTTTCATTTGTCTTTATTTTGTTTATTTTTTTTTTGGTTTATTTTTTTAAAAATATTTTTATTTAGTTTTTAATTTATGTGCATTGGTGTGAGGATGTGTCAGATCTTGGAGTTACAGACAGTCGCCAGCTGCCATGTGGGTGCTGGGAATTGAACCCGGGTCCTTTGGAAGAGCAGGCAGCGCTCTTAACCACTGAGCCATCTCTCCTGCCCTTTAATTTTGTTTAATAGCCATTCCAGTTGGATTTTTTAAAAGTAGCCTACTGTGGGTTTCTTTGCATTTTTCCTAGCGATTAATGATGCCTGAATATATTTTCATGTGCTTTCATTAACCATTTGTATATGTATTTTTGAGAAACATCTATTCAAATCTTTTGCCCTCTTTTAAATTGAGGTGACTTAGGCCCGGCATGGTGGTGCACGCCTTTAATCCCAGCACTCGGGAGGCAGAGGCAGAGGCAGGTGGATCACTGTGAGTTCAAAGCCAGCCTGGTCTACAAAGTGAGTCCAGGACAGCCAAGGCTACACAGAGAAACCCTGTCTCAAAAACAAAACAAAACAAAACAAAACAAAACAAAAAACCAAAATCCTGAGGTGACTTAATTACTGAGTTGTAAGCGGTCTTATACATTTTAATATATTAAACATATGATTTGACAATATTGACTTTCATTCTTGAGGTTTTTGTTGTTATTGTTTGGTTGTTTGTTTTTGTTTTTGATAAAATATTTCATGCATTCCAGGCTGGCTTCAAACTTGCTATGTAGCTGAGGCTGGCCTTGAACTCCTGATCCTCTTCCTCTACCTCCAAAAGTCCTGGGAATATAAGCATGCACCTCCCACACTCAACACAAAATTTTTCTTTTAATAAAAAAATTAAAATAGTTTTAGTTATGTTTATCTTTGTGTAAATCTGTGTGTATGTGCATGTAAATGCAATGCCCTTGGAGGCCAGAAGAGGGAGCTGGATCCCCGGGAGCTGATTTTTCTGGTAGTTGTGTGCCATCCAACGTCGGTGATGGCGTAAGAAATATCAAATATAAGTCTTTTCTATCAAATACTATCAAACTTACGTTTACAAAAA